>NC_052075.1:26607500-27949708 GCF_015852505.1 Tachyglossus aculeatus | reverse complement strand
ACAACTTGGCAACATATAGAGACGGTCCCTACCCAACAACGGGCTCACAGTCTAGAAGGGGGAGACAGACAACCAGACAAACAACCAAACAAAACATGTGGACAGGTGCCAAGTCATCAGAACAAACAGAATTAAAGCTAGATGCACATCACTAACAAAATAAATAGAATAGTACATATGTACAAGATAATATGCCAATAATCCAGAAGTCACATGGTGAAGTTCCACATTATTGATCATCCATGATAATCAAACAGTCCTGGAAAAAAAGAATCCCAAATCTAGCAGTTTTAATAAAGCATTTGGTAACATAGCTGCCTCCTCAAACCCCCTGTCCTTCTCCCCACCACTTCAACGCCACCATATCTCTTTCCCTTAATGATCTAGCCATGTATTTTATTGATAAAATTGCAACTATCCTACGTGATCTACCTAACCTGTCCCCTGCTCCTCTCCAATCCTTGCTCCTCCTGTCCCTTCTTCAACTATCCCATCTTTCCCAGCAATATCTCGAGATCTCTCACCTCCTCTCAAAATCTACCCCTCCACTTGTGCCTTTGAGTCCCTCCCTTTGCACATTATCAAAACACTTTCCCCAATCCTTCTTCCCTCCTTGATCACCATCTTCAACCATTCATTTTCCAATGACTTCTTTCCCATTGCTTTCAAACCTGCTCATGTATGCCCTATCCTAAAAAACCTATAACCTAAAAAATACTTCCCTCATCTCCCTCCTACCATTCCTCTCCAAATTCCTTGAGTTGTCTACACTTGCTGTTTCCACTTCCTCTCCTCCAATTCTCTCCTTAACTCCCCTCCAATATGGCTTCTGCCTCTACACTCCACAGAAACTGCCCTCCCTCTGAAAGGTCACCAATGCTCTCCTTCTTCCCAAATGAAATGGCCTCTACTCCATCCTAATTCTTCTTGACTTCTCAGCTGTCTTGGTCACTGGACCACCCCCTTCTCTTGGAAACACTATCTAACCTTGGCTTCACCGACACTGTCCTCTGTTGGTTCTTCTCTTATTTTTTTGGCCGCTCCACCTCAGTCTCTTTCATGGGTTCCTCTTCTGGCTTCCACCCTCTAATTTGGGAGTCTCTCAAGACTCAGTTCTGGGTTCCCTTCTATTCTCTGTCTACACCCACTCCTTTGGTGAACTCATTTCCTGCCAGGGCTTCAACTATCACCTCTATGCAGATGATTCCCATATCTACCTCTCCAGACTTGATCTTTCTCCTCTGCAGTCTCAGAATTTCCTCCTGGTCTTCAGGACATCTTTACTAGGCTGCTAGGCCAATGCCCCTCAAATGTAACATGTCAAAAAACATAATTCATCTTCCCCACCCAAACCCTGTCCCTCCCCATGACTTTCCCATTACTGTAGACACCCACCACCAGCACCCCTTCCCCCGCCTCACATTATCCTTGACTCATCATCTCATTCCAACCCACATACTCAATCTGTTACCAAAATCCTGTCAGTTCTACTCTACAACATCTCTAAAATCCCCCCTTTTCTCCTCCCTCGCCTTTCATATTGCACTACTACGCTGATCCAAGCACTTATATTCCCCCTGTGGAGTATTAAGCCACCTAGTCTCACATTATCCTTGACTTCATCTCTCATTCCAACCCACATACTCAATCTGTTACCCAAATCCCCCGTCAGTTCCTACTTTCACGACATCGCTAGAATCCCCCCTTTCGTCTCCATCCAAATTGTACTACTTTATTGTATCCAAGCACTTATTCACATTCCCCCCCTGTGAATTACTCTATTCAACAACCTCCTCGCTTCAATCGTATTTTATTGAGCGCTTCCTGTGTACAACAATCAACAGTGACACTCCCTGTCCACCAACAAGCTTACACTCTGTGGGGGGGGGAGGGGGGAGACACATATCAATACAAATAAATAAATTTCCAATTATGTACATAAGTGCTGTAGGGCTGGGGGGGTGGGGGACAGAGCAAAGAGAGCATGTCAGGGCAATGCAGAAGAAGAGGTGCGAGATGAGGAAATGTGGGGCTCAGTCTGGGAAGGCCATCCTGGAGGAGAGATGTGCCTTCAATAAGGCTTTGAAACGGGGGGAAGAATATAACTGTCTGCCAGAGTTTAGGAGGGAGGTGCGGGTTCCAGGACAAAAGGCAGGATGCGGGTCAGGAGTCTGGCGGTGAGACGGTGTAAGATCAAGTCACAGTGAGAAGGTTGGAGGCACTACAGGAGCGAAGCGTGCGGGCTGGGTTGTAGTAGGAGGGAAGCGAGGCAAGGTGGGAGGGCGCAGAATGATGGAGTGCTTTAAAGCCAACGGTGAGAAGTTTTTGTTTGATACAGAAGTGGATGGGCAACCACTGGAGTCTTCTGAGGAGGTGGGTGACACGCCCTGAATGTTTTTGTAGAAAAATGATCTGGGCAGCAGAGTGAAGTTTATGGACTGCGAGTGTGGAGAGACCAGGGAGGGTCTTGGGACGGTCAGAAGAGAGGTTGATGCAGATAATACATGAGGGAATAGGATGAGCCAATTGTCAGCTGTGTGACTCTGGGGCAAAGTCACTTCTCTGTGCGCCTCAGCTCACCCTCGTCTTTAAATGGGGATTAGGACCATGAGCCCCCCAGTGGGACAACCCGATCACCTAGTAACCTCCCAGCGCTTAGTACAGTGCTTTGAACATAGGAAGCGCTTAATAAATGCCATTATATTATTATTCTTATGAGTAATTTGTATTAATGTGTAGCATCTATGCTGCTGTACCCCTCGCCCCTGTCCTCCCTCGGCAGCCCTGAAACTCTCTCTGTTTCATATCCAACAGACCCATAGAGAAGCAGCATGGCTCAGTGGAAGAGCCTGGGCTTTGAAGTCAGTGGTCATGGGTTCAAAGTTCGGCTCCACCAATTGTCAAGCTGTGTGACCTTGGGCAAGTCACTTAACTTCTCTGTGCCTCAGTTACCTCATCTGGAAAATGGGGATTGACTGTGAGCCCCCTGTGGGACAACCTGATCGCCTTGTAGCCTCCCCAGTGCTTAGAACAGTGCTTTGCACATAGTAAGCACTTAATAAATGCCATCATCATCATCACCACCACTCTCCCTACTCTCAAAGCCCGTTAGAATCACATCTCCTCCAAGAGGCCCTCCCGAACGAAGCACTCCCTTCCCCTACTCCCTCTCCAATCTGCATCACCCCTGCGCTTGGATTTGCACGCTTTTAGCCCTTGACAGTCACCGCACCCTCAGCCCCACAGCACTTTAATACATATCCATAATTTCTTTTCATGGCTTTCTCTCCTTCTAGACTGAAAGCTCCTTGTGGGCAGAGAACATGTCTGTTGTAGTGTATTCCCCTAAGCACTTAGTACAGGGCTCTACACCCAGTAAGAGCTCAATAAATATCATGAATTGATTATTTTAATGGATTTTCCTTCTTTAAAACAACAAGAACACAGCAAGCAAATGATTAAACTGCAGCCAGGACATAGGTAATTCATAAAATACTGATCATCTTCCACTCTGACTCCATTCATTCAATCATATTTATTGAGCGCTTACTGTGTGCAGAGCACTGTACTAAGCGCTTGGGAAGCGATAGTCTCACTTTTGGCTTTGAAAGTCAGGTCCAATTTTCTATTTTCGTCTAGGTTAATAGGTTTGCTTAAGCATTTATGAATCAAATTTAAATCTTTATTGGTGGCATTCACTGATACATAACATTAACAAGTCATTTGCACATCATTAGTTTCTAAAACTATGCTACACACTGAGCAATACGAAAAAGAGGAGAAGGGGTGAGAATTCAAAATGAAACCTTTAAGAAAGCTGCATTAAAATTATTTGACCTAGCAAGCAATAAGGATATCAACTTTTCAGAAGTTCACAAAGCACTTATCTTTTCTGACTCAGATGTAGCCTTCTGCCTGTATAATCATTAGGATATTATGGTCCATTAGGTGGATAACCAGAATTTTGTGGAAAGAGATGGGCCAACTATTACTAATAAAAATTGTCTATCCGGAGGGAACTGAGAAAACTCAGTTGCTAGAAAAAGTAGAGATGAACATTTCTTAGCTCATTTTACTTTTAAGCACCTGAAAAGACTCAACACAACTGAAACATCAAAACATAAAAGGGAAAACTTATATAAAGGTAGCTAACTAATCCTATATTTTTCAATGGAAAAAAGGAGGTCAATTTTTTATTTTGAAAACACATTGCTTATCATACATCACTCATTTTATCTATGGAAATGTAGTCTTTCCCTGGTGGGCAAAGAGTTGACTGGGATTTCTTCTGCTGTTTTTAAAAAGTTCCGGTAGACTGTGAGCCCATTGTTGGGTATATGTTGCCAACTTGTACTTCCCAAGCGCTTAGTACAGTACTCTGCACACAGTAGGCGCTCAATAAATACCACTGAATGAATGACTACCCTGAAGTGTGAAAGTAGATAGAAAGGAATTACCTGATTAAGTAGCAACAGAAGAGTAAACTAAGGATGAAGACAAATATAGCTGTGCCAAAAACCACAATGTATATGTTGAGAGGCAGATTCTGGAATCCGATGTTAGGCATCCTGAAATTGTAATGCTGGAAATCTGAGCTCATGGATGGGCTGTGGGAAAGAGGGAGAGGGAAAAACAAGATACAATATTTTAGGATGAACCCAAGATTGAAAATTGCATTATCTTTCTAAGAAAGGCTAACAATTTGAGAGGGAATATGTGTTCAAAAGGATCCAAAGGCTCATTTCTGAGGTTTCTATGCACTACTGACACTACAGAGTTCAAACCTGGCTTTCTTTGGGGAGGGGCTGGAGGGGAGATGGAGGAGAGGCAGGTTCTTACCTCAAGGAATCTTTCTTCTCCTTTCTGAAGACTTAGGACATTAAAAGCTGTCACTAGAGTCCAGTCCAGCAGCTCTATGGACCACAGAACTGACTATTCAATAAACAAAACCAAAAGAAAAAATCCCCTTATAAATATGCACAAACCTCTTAAAAAATTCCATCCCAAGATTGTTATCACATAGGTATATTACAGGAAGATTAACTTTAAAGTGCAGATGCCATTGCTACCTGAGACCTCAGTGGACCAAGAAAATAATATTTCGACAAGTTTCCAGCACCTAAAAGGACACTTAACAGTCAACAAGAGCAATTGTAGCTCATGGAAATTCCCCTATGATAGCTTCAAGTACACGTAAATTTGATTAGAGTCCAAGTTTCATTTGAACACTCTAAGCTGCTCCCTGCCTTTGCTGGGGCAGAGCAAGTGTTTCTGCTTGAATACACCATTTTCACTTTTGTTTTAGGCATTGTTTCCTCTACTCAACACTGCAAGAGGGTGAGGAATTGCCCCTCCCCAAAACAAACGGAAATCCCCCCGACTTTAAAATTTTTAAACAGCTCAGCCAGTACCAAACTTGAACAGATCAAATATTAAAATACAGCTAAAATACCAACTCAATACAAAAAATTAAGTAGTCAGACCTGGTCAATGGGAAGGAAGGGAAAGAGAGCTGAAAACAGGGGGGGTCCTCAGTAAAATTACCAAGATCTAAATGCTATCAACATCAAAAGAAACTATTACCCAGCAGAGATAGAAGAATATAAGTTTTGCAAAAGTCTAGAGATAATGCCAATGGGCATTATCTAGCTACTGGCTTACTGGTTGGAGATATTGGGAGCAAAATGGGGGTGTGAATCAGCTTCTCAATACCATTATTTACTGAGCACCTACTGTGTACATAACACTGTTCTCGGTGCCTTAGGAACAAGCAACATAAGTAAGAGTCAGGGTCTTTACCTCTGAGGAATTAAATTTATCAGCTAAACCAAAAGTGTGTAATGAAATCCAGATTCCTTGGAATGGCCGAGTCCTCCCCCCCGGGGGAAACTGTGGTACAGCTCTCTGGCTTCAGGGCAGGATGTATCTTTCAGGGCTAGAGCGCTTAGAACAGTGCTTTGCACATAGTAAGCGCTTAATAAATGCCATCATTATCATTATTAAAGGCAGAATACCTTATTGATTTGTGCTGCCTGTGTGATTATTCAATCAATCAATCAAATGTATTTACTGAACGCTGAGTGCAGAGCACTGTACTAAGCACTTCGGGGAGTACAATATAACAGAGCTGGCAGACCGTTTCCCAGCCCACAAAGAGCTTATAGTCTAGAGGGGGAGGTAAACAAATTACTTTATGTATATATATTTTTATAATATATTGGGATTTATTTATATATATTTTATACACATAATGGGAATAAAGGGTGCACATCCAAATGCAACAGTGATGCAGAAGGGAGTGGAAGAGGAGGAAATGAGGGCTTAGTCAGGGAAGGACTCTTGGAGGAGATGTGCTTTTAATAAGGTTTTGTCAGCATTCTAGACCTAATGTACAGTACTCTACACTTTTGACTTCTAATGAGACAAAAACTGGCTACTCTGTCGTTGGCCCCTGTCCGACTCAACATAAACATATTAAGCTGTTACTCATCTAAAATTGCTTGAGCACATAATTCCGGGGAACTTTGGTAAAAATAAAGTATTCTTCTTAGGTTCAGGAACCAATACCCAATTTATAACATTGTCCCTAGGAGAACATTGATTCCAATTTACAATGGAGGCCATAGAAGCAATCATGTCATTCATTCGGGGTGGCCTGTGTGTCACTTGTTCCCTTTTGCTCTTTGTAATTCTATCCCTAGACCTGGACAGCACAATGGCTTCAGTTACACTGAACTTCATCATCTCAGATAGCAGTCGGACACAGCTATCACTTCTCTGGGAAGCAGTCAATCAATCAATAATATTTATTAAGCGCTTACTGTGTGCAGAGCACTTTACTAAGCACTTGGAAGAATACAATATAACCTTCCCTTTCCACAACAACCTTATAGTCTAGAGAGGGAGACAGACATTAACATAAATAAATACATAACGGACATATAAATATAAATAAGTGGGTCTGTTGGGGAGAGGGGTGGTAGTGAATACAGGGAGAAAATCAGGACGACACAGAAGGGAGGGGGAGAAAAGGAAATGAGGGTTTAGTCAGGGAAAGCTAAGGAGATGTGCTTTCAACAAGGCTTTGAAGGTGGGGAGAGTAACTGTCGGGTATGAAGCGGGTCGGCCTTTCAGGTCAGAGGCAGGATATGGGTGAGAGGTCAGCTACGAGCTAGACAAGATCGAGGTACGGTGAGTAGGTTGGAGGGGGTAAGGTGATTTGAGTGCTATAAAGTTGATAGTAAGGCATTTCAGTCCGAAACGGAGATGGATGGGCAACCATTGGAACTTTTTGAGGAGTGGGGAAACATGGACTGAAATGTTTTCGTAGAATGGAAATGGGAATAAGGCAGCGTGGCCTAATATACAGAGCACGGCCTTGGAGTCAGAGGACCGGGGTTCCAATCCCAGCTAAACCACTTGTCTGCTGTGTGACCTTAAGCAAGTCACTTCACTTCTCTGTGCCTCAGTTTCCTTTTCTATGAGCCCCAGGTGGGACAGGGATTGTGTCCAACCGGATAGCTAATATCTTCCTCAGTTCCTGGCACTTAGTAATCATGTAACAAATACCATTATTACTATTATCATTATTGTTGTTCTCCTGACAGTAGTTCACCTCTTCAGACTGAGGTCCGGGGGTTCATGTTTAAAATGTAAGGACTGAACATTACAATCAGAAAAGGAACAATATCCTGAAAATCCCAAGGACAGTCATTTTCATCATTAAGAGCCCTGTGGGAAAAGGACCATGTCTGAACTGCCTATTTTTGTATTCAACCTAGTGTTTAGCACAGTTCTACCAGTTAGTTAATATTACACTAATAGGGAATGGCATGAAATTACACTGAATGCTGATATCCCATTCTCCTGAGAAATTATTTTCTTTTAGTTAAAAATTATTTTCCCTTCTCTTAAGCCTCTCCTCTAAGCCTCCCTTCCTCTCTCTCTCTCTTCTCATCCATCTTCAATAAATCATAATCATTATTTATTGAATGCCCACTATGTTTTGAGTTTACTACGAGGCAGGGTGAGGGTGTCATAATCCCTGCAACTAAGAGTTTGCAGTCTAAAGGAAAAGACGGGATAAATATAAATCAGAGTCCATAATCCATAAAAAGAGCATTATACGGACATCTTTAGCCATAAGAAACAAACAAGTACTAGGGAGATTTTCGAGTGATTGCTCCTGGGTCTCTTCTGAAAATCACTCCTTTCTTTACCAGACTTGGGAAGTCTTCCATTCAAAATACATTGAGCTACTACTAATGATAATAATTAGCACAATAATGACAATCAATCAATGGTATTTCTTGAGCACTTACTGTGTGCGGAGCGCTATACTAAGTGCTTGGGAGAGTAGATTACAAGAGAATTGGTAGACACATTCCCTGCCCAGAATGAGCTTGCAGTCTAGAAGGGGAGACAGACATTAATAGAATAAATAATGTATAGATATGTACATGAGTGTTCTAGGGCCGAGGGTGGGGTGAATACCATCTGACTACAAAGTATGGCTCCTAATACACAGATATGCAGAAGGAAGAGGGAGTTGAGGTAAAGGGCTTAATGAGGAAAGGCCCCTTGAAGGAGATGTGACCTTAATAAGTATTTATTAAGTGCTTACTTTGTGCTAAGCACATGCACTGGGATAGCTCCAAAATAATCAGCTTGGATTATTGCAGTACTGACACAAATGGAGCTCACAGTATGGAAAAGTGGGAGAATGAGTATTTTTAACCGGGTTAGGCAACTGAGGTTCAGAAAGGTTAAGTGACTTAGCCAAGGTCCCACAGCCGGCACCTGGTAGAGCTGGGAATAGAACCCAGGTCTCCCAGCTCCCAGGACTGTGCTTTCCATGAGGCCACAAATCACCCCTTGCTAAACCCACCCCGACTTTACTAAATTTCCAACGCATTACGGGAGCAGACCTCATCATGCATTAGGGGAGGCAGCGTGGCTCAGTGGAAAGAGCACGGGCTTCGGAGTCAGAGGTCAGGGGTTTAAATCCCGGCTCCGCCAATTGTCAGCTGTGGGACTTTGGGCAAGTCACTTAGCTTCTTTGGGCCTCAGTTACCTCATCTGTAAAATAGGGATTAAAACTGTGAGCCCCCCGTGGGACAACCTGATCACCTTGTAACCTCCCCAGTGCTTAGAGCAGTGCTTTGCACATAGTAAGTGCTTAACAAATACTATCATTATTATTAGATCAAATTGGACTACCTGGATTGTTGGATTGCAAGTCTCTTTTAGGTAGGGCTCTTAAACCAGCCTGCAATCTTTACCCTGGTTGTAGCCTGCACCCTGACATTGCTTTCAAAATCAATTCCACCTACTGCAAGTTCAAACGTTCTGCAAACGCTTCACTCACCCTGTTTAGGTCTCTACGTTCTGCGTGTCCAGATGCAGATCTCTAGGAATTCAGGCTCACTGTCTAGCAGAGCCTTGGGAAACAGGGCAGATAATGATAACATTGATAGGTTGCACACAACTTTCTTGGAAAGTTACAGCCAGCCACCAAACCAAATTCAAGGAGAGAACAAAGGTACCTTATAATTTATTTCCAGCAAATTCTGCATTCCAGAGATTAAGCATAACTGCCCTATAGCAAAAAGGAACATGTGGATAAGTGACTGAACAAAGAAAACAACTCCAGATACATTTTCCTCATATAAATGCATACCTTCTGGTTCAGGGAAATGATGCATCTAAAGTGAATTTAGTTGATATGAAGCAGCACAGATTGTAAGTCTATTTTCGTTCTGATTAAAATGCTTCCTCGCCTGCAGCCCAATTCTTACCTCGTCATCCTAATTTCTTTCAGGCCTGAGCCAAATCTGCATGGCAGCACTAGCCTGTGAACATCAGAATTTTTTTTTTTGGTTTGGAGGAGTTGGGTAATTCTTGGGCTTTTATTGTATCACCACCTCTGAGGGCAGCCTTAAATCAAGAGGGCAAGGGCTGAATCAACAAGAAAACTGACTTCCGTCCACTTCCTTCTTTTCTTTTCCTTTTTGAAATACGCTTCCTTTCTTTTACTCTATCTCATGCAAACTGGCTGAAGCTAGAGAACCTATCTGGAATTACAGCAGTTTTCAATGAGGATCAAACTGCAGTGATTATGGATACTGACTGCCACTGCATTTTTTGATTTTCCAGATTATTCAGGAAGCCGGCCCCATGTCCTGCCCATGGCAATCAGAGAGCCTTAAGTACGAATGCGGGAGGCAGCCCCTTATGAAAGAAAAGTCCAAAAGGTTTTCTTCTCTTATTTATGCTCTCGCCTCTCACCTCACTCACATACCTTTCCTGCCATCCTGCTACTCCTACCTCAACAACTTTCAGTCGTTAAGTGTAACTTCTTTTAGTACTGAAGTCTGATCCTCTAACCATGAGAGAATAATAAGAAGAATAGTATTTATTAAGAGCTTACAAATGTCAGGCACTGTACTGCCTATTTCTCCCCATCCTAAAAGAACCCACAACCCCATGGTTCCCTCCAGTTCTCACCCCATCTCCCTCCTACTATTTCTCTCCAAACTCTGAGCGAATTGTCACACCCGCTAACTCAAGTTTCTCTCCTCCAATTCTCTCTTTGACAACCTCCAATCTGACTTCTGTCCCCTTCGTTCCACAGAGACCACCCTCTCAAAGGTCACGAATGATCTCCTTCTTGCCAAATCCAACAGACTCTTCTCCATTCTAATCCTCCTCGACCTCTCGGATTCCTTCAACACTGTGGACCACCCCTTCTCCTGGAAACATTATCCAACCTCCGCTTCACTGACACTGTCGTCTCCTGGTTCTCCTCGTATCCTTCTGGCAGCTCATTCTCAGTCTCTTTCGCGGGCTCCTCCTCTGCCTCCCTGTGGGTGTCCCTCAAGGTTCAGTTTGGGGTCCCCTTCTATTCTCTGTCTACTTCCACTCCCTTGGAGAAATCATTCGCTCCCATGGCTTCAAGTACTATCTCTATGCAGATGGCCAAACTCTGTATCTCCAGCCCTGATCTCTCTCCCTCTCTACAGTCTCGCATTTCCTCCTGCCTTCAAGACATTTCTACTTGGATGTCCTCTCATCACCTTAAGCTTAGCATTTCCCAAACTGAACTCCTTACCTTCCCACCCAAACCCTGTCCTCCCTGTGACTTTCCCATCACTGTAGATGGCTCCATCATCCTTCCTGTACTTCCCAAGTGCTTAGTACAGTGCTCTGCACACAGTAAGCACTCAATAAATACGACTGAATGAGTGAATGAACAAGCCCATAACCTTGGCGTTATCCTTGACTTCTTTTTCTCATTCAACCCACATATTCAATCCATCACGAAATCCTGTCGGCTCCACCTTCACAACATTGCTAAAATCCACCCTTTCCTCTCCATCCAAACCGCTAGCATGTGAATCCAATCACTTACCCTATCCCACCTGGATTACTGTATCAGCCTCCTTGGTGACCTTCGTGCCTCCTATCTCTCCTCACTGCAGTCCATATTTCACTCTGCTGCCCGGACCATTTTTCTACAAAAATACTCAGGCCATTTTCCCCCATTCCTCAAGAACCTCCAGTAGTTGCCCATCCATCTCCATATCAAACAGAAACTCCTCACCACTGGTTCCAAAGCACTCAATCACCTTGCCCCTTCCTATCTCACCTTGCTATTCTCCTACTACATCCCAGCTCACACACTTCGACACACTTTGCTCCTCTAATGCTAACCTTCTCACCGTACCTCAACCATCTCACCACTGACCTCTCGCCCACATCCTGCCTCTGGCCTGGAACATCCCTCCTCCTCATATCGGTCAGACAATTACTCTCCCCCAACTTATTTACGGCATGTCTCCTCCAAGAGGCCTTCCCTGACTAAGCCCTCCTTTCTTATTCCCCCACTCCCATCTGGGTCATCCTAACTTGCTTCTTTAACTCATCCTTCCACCCGGCCCCGCAACACTTATGTACATACCTGTGATATATGTATTTATATTAATGCCTGACTCCCCATCTAGACTGTAAGATTGTTGTGGGCATGGAATGTGTCTGTTTACTGTTATATTGTTCTCTCCCAAGTGCTTAGTACAGTGCCCTGCATAGTGTATGTGCTCAGTAAATTCATTCATTCATTCAATTGTATTTATTGAGCGCTTACTGTGTGCACAGCACTGGACTAAGTGTTTGGGAAGTACAAGTCGGCAACATCTAGAGACGGTCCCTACCCAACAACGGGCTCACAGTCTAGAAGGGGGAGACAGACATCAGAACAAAACATGCAGTAAATGTGACTGACTGATTGACTTTTGGGTTCAATCATCATTCATTCATTCAATTGTATTTATTGAGCGCTTATTGTGTGCAGAGCACTGTACTAAGCGCTTGGGAAGTACAAGTTGGCAACATATAGAGACAGTCCCTACCCAACAACGGGCTCACAGTCTAGAATGGGGAGACAGACAACAAAACAAAACATGTGGACAGGTGTCAAGTCGTCAGAACAAATAGAATTAAAGCTAAATGCACATCATTAACAAAATAAATAGAATTTTAAATATATACAAGTAAAATAAATGGAGTAATACATCTGTACAAACATATACAGGTACTGTGGGGAGGGGAAGGAGGTAAGGTGGGAGGGTTGGGGAGGAGGAGAGGAAAAAGGGGGCTCAGGCTCATAAAGGGGTTAGATACAAAATAACTATGTTGGACATTGGCTCTGTCCCACATGGGGTTTACAGTCTAGGAAGGAGTAGGATTTAATCCCCATTTTACAGATGAGAAAACTGGGGCAAAGAGATGTTAAGTGACTTGCCCAAGGTTACACAACAGGCAAGAGGTGGATTTAGGATTAGAACCCAGGTCCTCCGATGCTTCTCCGCTAGGCCACACTGCTTCCCCTTATAATATTTAATATTTCAGTCACCCATCATCAGGCCTAGATTAACTTCTGCTTCACTAACCACGTGCTCATTTTCTCCCTTAGATGATTCCCCTCTGTAGGCTGTAAGTTATTTGAGGGCAGCCACTGCATCTACCAACTATATTGTATTGTACTTTCCCAAGTGCTTAGTACAGTGCTCTTTACCCAGGAAGCACTCAATACCACTGAGTGACTGATCAAATCAATCAATTGTATTTACTGAGCGCTTACTGTGTGCAGAGCACTGAATATGCAAAGAATATGCTATACGAACTACAGCATGATTCACAAAAGCTAGTTTTATGGTACTCTCTTGCTACTTGTAGGAGGCTCACCTTTCAAAGAAGTAGTAATTAAGCCTTATCTGTTTCTACAGAAGAAAGCATCACACAGTAGCCCATCCCCCTCTCCCTAATAATAATAATAATAATGACATTTATTAAGTGCTTACTACGTGCAAAGCAGTGTTTTAAGCGCTGGGGAGGTTACAATCAGGTTGCCCCACAGGGGGCTTACAGTCTTAATCCCCATTTTACAGATGAGGTAACTGAAGCGCAAAGAAGTTAAGTGACTTGCCCAAAGTCACACAGCTGACAACTGGAGGAGCTGGGATTTGAACCCATGACCTCTGACTCCAAAGCCGAGGCTCTTTCCACTGAGCCACGCTGCTTCTCTAATCACTAATTAGTGCTCTCATCACTAATATCAGGTTCGTAAAAGAATATCTGGGCATCGATCATATTTATTGAGTACTTACTGGGTGCAGAGCACTGTACTAAGCACTTGGGATAGTACAATATTACAGAGTTGGTAGGCATGTTCCCTGCCCACAACACACTTACAGTCTACTTACCACCGCTGAACAAGGAGCCAAGTTACTCAACTCAAAGGTAAGAACGGGTGGAGAAAATCTAGTCAGACAACACTGCTCAGGCAACAGGCTCTGAACGGCTGAAGAGACAGGCTAATTAATAATAACAATAACAATAGTAATTACGGTACTTTTCAGCGCTTACTATGTGCAAGCACTGTTCTAAGCACTGGGATAGGTACAAGTTAAGTTGGACACAGTCCCTGTCCCACATTGGGCTCACACTCTTAATCTCCATTTTTTACAGATGAGGTAACTGAGGCATAGAGAAGTTAAGTGACTTGCCCAAGGTCACACAGCAGACATATGGCAGAGCCGGGATTAGAACCCAGATCCTTCTGACTCCCATGCTGCATCTACTAAGTCGCTGCTTCTCGTGGCAGCAGTTTCCACTTTTAGGCACTTCCGTGGAAAAATATGGCTTTTCTTACTCTGGTGCAACTGGTGCCAGAAAAAACTTTCCACGTTTGGGAGGGATTTGGGAGGCAAGAAGGGGAGAATAAGAAAAATGGCAGCAGCCAACTAGGAAAAATAAATTCATTCCTTATATTGTTGGAGAATGGCCCATGGCCAATAACTTTCCCCTTATATGGAAGGGTGGCAGCGCAGAAAGAAATAGCCAGTCATGGAATGGAAACCTGCCAGAGAATTTACCTTTGGAGAAATACAGTTCCAAGCTCCAGCCAAGCATTTTGTTGCCTTATAAAGGAAAAAAAAAGACAGAAAAGCACTGAATGACTATCCATTCCGTTCAAGACAGCTACGTTGTCCCAATGACGACAGACGGCTACGTCGTCCCAATGTACAGCAAAACTCTTCTTAATGAAATAGAAAGCGGGGCAGGGAGCTGGGGAGGGTTTGGTTGTTTAGGAGGTATGTTTGGAATTCCTTGCAAAAGGGTATACAATTACACAGTGGATTGCTAGGACAAGCCAAAAATTCCAGAACCGGGAGTAATGACTGCAAAGAAGTTTTTTCTGCCGAGGTCAAAAAAGCCCAGTGACAAAACTGGACTGAAAGCCCAGGAGTCTGATAATCAAGACTAAGGCTCCCACCAAGAATGATGGCTGGACCTCAGTCCTGACACTTCACTCGGTAGGCATTGCAGCATTCATCTCCCAGGACAGTCAGTGATTTATGATTCCCGGAACATTCCAGGTGGCTTTTCATTCAGAAAAAAACCACCCCAATGATGGCACAGCCCTGACACGCATCACCGTACCTGTAGAACCGTAACTAGAACTTGGCCGTCCTGGTACCCAGAGTCACGTTCTTTCGACTGGACCGACGACTTTTGATAGGAGTTTGGAAAATGGAAAAATGGACATAAAGAGGGCAAAAAGCCTATATTATAATGTCATCCTCCATTACTGTAAGTAGTCAAGGCTAAAGTTACAGTGAAGCCCCTCACTCGCTCAAAGCAATCTGGGTCAGTTCATCTATCAGTGGAGTTCCTAGCTTCCCAGCTGTCAGTTGAGAATAGATTAGGGGAAACTAGCGTGACCTGATGAAAAGAGCCATTTTGCCGTTTTGTGACCTTGGGCAAGTCACCTGACCTCTCTCGTTTTCCTCATCTGTCAAATGGAGATTGGAAACTGAGAAGCCCAGAGTTATGTGTCCACAGGACTCTAGGTCTTCAGTTGGAGGGGTCAGAAATGCTGCGGGTACATGTGGGACCTGCACTGGGATGAAGAAGAATGGGAAGAAGAAGCCTAGAGCAATGGAACCGGACTGCATCTAACTGGAGGAATGGAAGTGTAGGTGTGCATCCCCTGAAGCAGGAGAAACCTTCTTGAATTTTTATCACACTTTCACATTCCAGGGCACTGGAATGACCAAAGGGACTTAGCTATGAGTCACGGGTGGGATGAGTGAGTTTTTGGCTTGTGCTACGGAGCTGAAACTTCCCAGTGCATCTGGAAAGAAAATATCTTCCCTGTGGGGCTCCAGCACACAAGTTTGACTTTGGGGTATTTCCCAAAGTGGGGATTCAGATGTGGGGGATAAGGGGCAGAAAACAGAGAACAGCCTTTGAGAAAGAAATAGGAGAGGAAGTAACAGAAGAAACGGTATGGGATAATGACAGGCAGTAGGCCTCTAGTTCCCATGAGTAAGAATGCAACAGAGTAAATTCAACAAAGAACAGAATCAAGCGATTATGGCTTCGAAAGTCTGAGTAACATCTCTGCAAGTTAAACTGGGGCAATTTGTATCCAAAATTCTGTTTGGGAGGCAAACGGGAATGGATGCAAGGACACTAAAGAGCAGTTATACATTTAATCACTGCGGAGAGGGTGCAATGTTGGGCCTATATCTTCTCAGCCAAACTTGAAACAAAGAGCATCAGTTCCACCACCATGGGGTACTAAGTACAATGACAACTGCTCTATGTGGTAAATGATATATTTAGACTATAAGCTCCTTGTGGGCAGGGAACATGTCCACCAATTCTCCCAAAAGCTGAGTACAGTGTTCAGCACATGGTAAGTGTTCAATAAATACCACCGATTGATTAAAATGCAACAATATTTTTCAAATTGTAATTGCCTTCTCGTGACTATGGGGTGGTGCTTGGGTGAACTGTATTCTTAAACACTTAAAGATGAAACAAAACAGCTAAGGATAAGAATCGGAAAACACTCTAACGTGCTACCAAGGAGTCCATGCAATCTCCTTCTCTAGAAAGTTTAAATAGAAAGGGTAAACTTATCTTCTGTAATGAATACAGTTCTACAGAGATATGGCTTTGAAAAATCACCACCTCTAAGTCTTTTTCAGATTTATGAATCAAGGAAAAGTACATGGGATATTTTCCAAACAGATCAAAATATAGATAAAAATTTCAACTCCCGTCATTCACAAGAGATGAGAGCTCAATTTAACTCCACAAATGCATTAAAACGGAGGGAATCGAATGTTCAAATTTAGCCTTCTCATCATCCATGACACAGTTAAATTTGCCCATTCGGTTAAAGTGTAGCCTGGTCAATCAGACATGGAAAAGCAACAATTCAACAGGCAAATAAAATGTCAGCTTGAAGCATCTGTGTACTTTTGGGGAAAGGATGAGGAGAGAGAGGGGGAAGTTGACTCTTCTGGAGGAAATGCCAAAGTAAGGGCCAAGAATGTATTATGCATTCAATTTCTCCTACCACCACTCCCACATGGAGAAATTGCTAAACCTTTACATTTGCAATAAATGCGACTGAATGAATTTGAAGTCGGGGAGAAAGGAGGGCTAGGTGCTGGGGACTAGAAGACAAGAAAATGTATAAATCTTGTTTCAATATCATTAATCTATCATTCTTCCCAAGGCTGTGGAAGAAAAGATCATCACTGAGTTACAGAATAAAAATAATTTATTACTAGTTCAGGATTAACTGGCTTCTAGACAGACCTAGTATCTGCTTGGAATTTGTCCAACGTGTCAAAACACAGATGAAGTACATCATCTTCAGCAGCTTATGCCAGAAAGTTGGGATGGCTTACTTTAAATTTGAGTCTTTCCTCTTTCTATTTAATATTTCTTTAAAAAAATACTACAAAGCCAAAGCTCACTTGACAGATTATTTAGCAGGTTTTAAAAATAAAGTGTCCTTCTCTATGGGGTCTTGGGCTAAGTTAAGAAGACTGAAATCGTGAAAATTATTTTTAAAGCCTCAGACATAGCAGAGCTTTCAGGTTTTTTTCCTCCCACCATAGCTATGCCTCGAGGGTCTAACAGACAAGATCTGTCCAAATCAAGTTTGAACAAAGGAGGGCCCACCAAGGGAAAGACCCTGAAGATAGTATTCAGTTGGAGAAACCATAGGAAGTGACTCCTGTATTATTAAAGATAAGCAACAGCTATACAGTTATAGCGAATGTAAACAGCCCATCCTCTCTGAATCCTATTTTAAGTTACTGTCTCAATCAATCACATTTATTGAGCACTTACCGTGAGCAGAGCACTGTACTACGCACATATTTGAGTACAAGCAATCAATCACATTTATTGAGCACTTACTATGTGCAAAGCACTGTACTAAGTGCTTGGGAGAGTAAAATACAACAGAATTAGCAGACACAATCCCTGTCCATAACGAGCTCACAATCTAGAGGGGGAGACGGACAATAATATAAATAAATGTATTACAGATATGTTCGTAAGTGCTGTGGGGCCGAGGGAAGGATGAATAAAAAGTGCAAATCCAAGTGCTAGGGTGATGCGGATGGAAGTGGGAGAAGAGGAAATAAGGGCTTAGTCGGGGAAGGCCTCTTGGAGGAGATGTGCCTTCAATAAGGCTGTGATGGTAGGGAGAGTAATTGTATGTTGGAGATGAAAAGGGAGGGCATGTGAGACAGCAGAGAAGAAGAGCCATCGGGACTGGAGATGTAGATTTGGTAATCGTCCTCGTAGAGATGGTAGTTGAAACCATGGAAGCAAAGGAGTTCTCAGAGGTAGTGGGTATAGATGGAGAATAGAAGGGGACTCAGACCTAAATCTTGAAGGATTTTCAGAAATGGAGGGTGGGAGGTAGAGGAGGAGGCCCTGAAAGAGACTGAGAAAGAGTGGCCCGAGTGACAGTGTCAGTGAAGCCAAGGCTGAACGTTTCCAGGAGAAGGGGATGGTAGACAGGTACCTGAAAAGTCAAGGAGGATTTGGACAGAGTGGAATCTTTTGGATTTGGAAAGAAGGAAATCACTGGTGACCTTTGAGAGAGAATTTTCTGTGGAGTGAAGAAGGAGAAAGCCAGATTGGAAGTGCAGGAGGGTCAAAGAAAGAATCGGAGGAGAGGAATTTGAGAGTGGGTGAACACAACTCACTCAAGGAGTTTGACAGGAATGGTAGGAGGGAAGTGGGGCAATAACTGGAAGGAACTGTGAGGTCAAGGGAGGGTTGTTTTAGGATAGGGAAGACATGAGCATGTTTGAAAGTGGTGGAAAAAGCCATTTTGCTTCTGTTGGTTTATGAAACAAACCCAAATCAAAATCCTACAGTGCAAAGGTTCTCTCATTCGCTCAGTATTTCAACTCTGAGGCAGTCTCTACATGAATACCAAATTGACTGGCCACAGGTCATGACTAGGGCAAGCTATTTTAGTAATAAATATCTGGGATCAGATTTGCTAACTAATTTTGCCATTGTCAACAACTTTCTTAAGTACATTTTCAACAGGGAAACACCTGCCTGAAAAACAGGCTGGAATTTGGGTGATGAAGACCAAAATGATAGTTCCTGGAAATGGGAAGAATGATCAAACTGGAGCTCATCCTGCCCATCAGGGATGATAGTGGAAAACAATGCCTGCTAAGACTCATCAGGAAAAGTGATATTCCACAGGACTGAATTTTCCGATGAGAAGAGTTAAATTTAAAATACATTTCTTCAAATGAATCAAATACACAAAGAAAGATCACGATGATTTTTACAAATAAGAATTCACTATTTGAAAAATGCGCAGTAACTTTGGCTGAAAAGTACACTGATTTTCCACCATTAACCAATAACTCTTCTTCTCATTCTCTATTTTGCACTTTTGCAAAGTACTAGGTTTCTCCCCAGTTTCGAATCTAATGAGTCTAAGATATTGGCTTGGAAGTTTAGGGTAGAATCCTGTTTCTTGGCCCTAGGATGGAAGAACATGTCCAAAATAGAACCATATTTATGTAAGTAATGACTTGACATAAACCAGAAAGTAGGTCATTACTAGTTCTGATCACGATTTTTAGATCAAGTACTTTTATCTGATGCTCTATGAAATAATAATAAAGATGATGATTATGGTATTTGTTAAGTGCTTGCTATGTGCCAAGCAATGTACTTAATGCTGGGGCAGATACAAGCAAATCGGGTTGGACACAGTCCTACGTGGGACTCACAATCTCACACCCCATTTTACAAATTCTGCAACTGAGGCACAGAGAAGTAAAGTGATTTGCCCAAGGTCACACAGCAGACGAGTGGCAGGGTCGGAATTAGAACCCATGACCTTCAGACTCCTAGGCCTGGGCTCTATCCACCACGCCATGCTGTTTGAACAGGCCCCTGCTCATTCTACTGCAGAAACATTGACAGTTTCAGTGCAGATTAAAATCAAAACACCCTTGGAAATTAAGGCAGAGTACAATATTGTCCTGAAATGATATGATCTATTTAGATTTCGGTAAGGCTGAGGCAAAACAGTTGTCAGGCCCGATCCTACTAGTAAGGTACTCCTCTTTCTGGAGGGCTACATGTAATATTTATCAATCGGTATTGATCAAAAGCAACCCGGTTCTCCCCGCCGCTCTCTCTTCCCTACCCCTTTCCTCCATGGTAAGGGCAGGGCAGGGCCTCGATCGCCGCTGATCCCTTGCCCATGTGCCGCCTCTGGCTGGAAATCCCTCATATCTGATAGACCACCACTCTCCCCACCTTCAAAGCCTTGAGAGAAGCAGCGTGGCTCGGTGGAAAGAGCCCAGTCTTGGGAGTCAGAGGTCATGAGTTCTAATCCCGGCTCCGCCACTTGTCAGCTGTGTGACTTTGGGCAAGTCACTTCAATCAATTCAATCGTATTTATTGAGCGCTTACTGTGTGCAGAGCACTGTACTAAGCGCTTGGGAAGTACAAGTTGGCAACGTATAGAGACAGTCCCTACCCAACAGTGGGCTTCTCTGTACCTCAGTTACCTCATCTGGAAAATGGGGATTAAGATTGTGAGCCTCATGTGGGACAACCTGATTACCTTGTATCCCCCTCCCAGTGCTTGGTACATAGTAAGCCCTTAATAAATGCCATCATTATTACTATTATTATCTCTTCCAAAAGGTCTTCCATGACTAAGGCCTCAGTTTCCTTCTGTACTGCCCTTGCACCTAGATTTGCTCCATTTATTCATCCCACCCTCAGCCCCCGAGTCTTATCAGTAATAAGATCAGTAATTTATTTATATTAATGACTATCTCCCCTTCTAGACTGTAAGCTCCTGGTAGGCAGGAAAGGTGTCTAACAACTCTGTTATAGTGTAGTCTCCCAAGCACTTAGTGCTATGGTCTGCACACAGCAAGAACTCAAAATATAGGACTGATTGACTGATCAGAAGGATATGCAGTGAAGCAACATGGCCTAGAAGAAACAGCATGGGCTCTGGAGTCAGAGGACCTGGGTTCTAATCCTGGCTCGGCCAACTGACTGCTGGGTGACCTTGGCCAAGTCACTTAACTTCTCAGTGCCTCAGCAGCCTCATCTGTGAAATGGGGTTTAGATATTAGAGAAGCAGCGTGGCTCAGTGGAAAGAGCACGGGCTTTGGAGTCAGAGGTCTTGGGTTCAAATCCCAGCTCCACCAATTGTCAGCTGTGTGGCTTTGGGCAAGTCACTTAACTTCTCTGTGCCTCAGTTACCTCATCTGGAAAATGGGGATTAAGACTGTAAGCCCCCCGTGGGACAACCTGATCACCTTGTAACCTCCCCAGCGCTTAGAACAGTGCTTTGTACATAGTAAGCGCTTAATAAATGCCATTAAAAAATACCTGTTCTCCCTCCTCCTTAGACTGTAAGCCCCAACTGGAAATGAGACTGTGGCGAGCCAGAATGACTTGAGTCTTTCCCAATGCTTAGAACAGTTCTTGACACTTAGTAAGTGCTTACATACCATAAAACATTTGCATTTGAGTTTTGTTTTTTTTTTTTGGTTATTGTGATGGCTTATAGTGAGAGCCTTCCACAGTCTGTTTCCCTTCCAGTCAAACCCACATCATGTGAGATGGCAGTATGTAACAGAAGATCATCATTTGCTTGTATCCCATTGCTGAGCGAGACATTCAGATTCCTGGACGACTCGGGTTCTTCACTGAGAAATAAGTGTGGTCTGTGGCCAGGATACAGGTTATTTCTATGTGCTGTCTCAGGAGAAGACCCTGCCGTGCCCTCCTCCAAATCTTGTTACCCTACTTTTGAGAAGACATTGCAGGACACTGAATCAGAGATCAGGAGGGGTTCGCTAAGGAAGTGACAATTATTCAAAGAGAAGGAGCGGAAAAGAGCAAAATATGCAGGGTCCCCTTGCATATTCTAGTGCTAAATAATGGATCATTACATATTATGTAAACAAGTCCTATTTTATTATCCTTAATGGTACCATCACTCTACGATGCAAAGACCAATTTTTTCTGAAAAATATACATGACTGCCACCTTGACTTTCTTCAATGCTTCTTTACCAGAGTATTTTTACATCAATATTTCAAAAGGGCAGATTAGGAAGAAGTTGATCATTGAATTCCTGAGAAACTGGCTAGGCGTGCCATGGGCAGAGGGACAGAGAAAGGACTTGTATTCTGCCCAGTGCTCTATTCAGAGGATCACTCTGCCTCTCCCCGATCACCTCCAATCTGGCTTCCGTCCCCTTCACTCCACAGAGACCATCCGTCCCCTTCACTCCACAGAGATCATCCGTCCCCTTCACTCCACAGAGACCATCCGTCCCCTTCACTCCACAGAAACCACCCTCCAGACGATCTCCTTCTCGCCAAATCCCATGGCTTCTACTCTATCCAAATCCCCCTTGACCGCTCAGCTGTCTTTGACACTGTCGACCACCCCCTTTTCCTGCAAACACCTTGGTTTCCTGACACTGTCCTCTCTTGGTTCTCCTCTTATCTCTCTGGCCTCTCATTCTGTGTCTCTTTTGCGGGCTCCTCCTCTCCCTCCCACTCCCTAACAGTGGGGGGTCCCTGAAGGTTCAGTTCTGGATCCCCCCCCCCCCACACACACACATTCTCCATCTATACCCAATCCCTTGGAGAACGAACTCACTCACATGGCTTCAACTACCACCTCTATGCGGATGACTTCCAAATCAACATCTACAGCCCTGATTTCTCTCCCTTTCTAGTTTCACATTTCCTCCTGCCTTCGAGACATCTCTGCTTGAATGTCCTCCCATTACTTCAAGCTTAACACTTCCAAAAGAGAAGTCCTTATCGTCCCACCCAAACCCCGCCCTTCCCATCACTGTAGATGGCACCTCCATCCTTCCTGTCTCACAAGCTCATAACTTTGGCATTATCCTTGACTCCTCTCATTCAACCTACATATTCGATCCATCACTAAATCCGGTCGATTCCACCTTCACAACATCACTACAATCTGCCTTTTCCTCTCTCCATCCAAACTGCCACTACGTTAATCTCATCACTTATCCTATCCTGCCATTCTTTCATTCATTCATTCAATTGTATTTATTGAGCACTTACTGCATGCGGAGCACTGTACTAAGTGCTTGGGAAGTACAAATTGGCAACATCTAGAGACGGTCCCTACCCAACAACGGGCTCACAGTCTAGAAGGGGGAGACAGGCAACAGCCTTGATTACTATATCAGCTTCCTTGCTGACCTTCCAGCTTCCTATCACAACTCCAGTCCATACTACACTCCTCTGCCCAGATCATTATTCTACAAACGTTTTCTCCCAAACGTTCAGGACAGGTTTCCCCACTCCTCAAGAAACTCCAATGGTTGCTCATCCAATTCTGCATCAAACAGAAACTCCTCACCATTGGCTTTGAAGCATTTAATCACTTTGCCCCTTCATAACTCACCTCGCTACTCTCCTATTATAACCCAGCCCACACATTTAGCTCCTCTAATCCTAACCTTCTCACTGTACATCGATCCCCTCTATCTTGCTGTCTACTTCTCGCCCACATCCTGCCTCTAGTCTAGAACACCCTCCCTCCTCATAACCTGCAGACATTTACTCTACCCTCCTTCAAAGCCTTATTTACGGCACATCTCCAAGAGGAACTTCCCTGACAAGCCCCTCTTTTCCTTTAACTCCCTTCTGCATCACCCTGACTTTCTCCTTTTATTCATCTTCCCTCCCAGCCCCACAGCATTTTTGTACCTACCCGTAATTTATTTATTTATATTAATGCCTGTCTCCCTCTCCAGACTGTAAGCTCACTGTGAGCAGGGAATGTGGCTGTTATACTGTACTCTCCCAAGCGCTTAATATAGTGCTCTGCACAGAGTACGCACCCAAATACGATTGTCTGACTGAACATGGTTCACTGAGCTTCAGTTCAGTGGGCATTTGAATTTGATGTGGGAAACACTGGCATCTGACATTGCCACCTCCCTAACCTTTCTATCCCACCCAAACGGTGAATTGAGCGTATACCTGTTCATCTATCTGCAGTTAATAATAATAATAATGGCATTTATTAAGCGCTTACTATGTGCAAAGCACTGTTCTAAGTGCTGGGGATGTTACAAGGTGATCAGGTTGTCCCACGGGGGGCTCACAGTCTTCATCCCCATTTTACAGATGAGGTAACTGAAGCACACAGAAGTGAAGTGACTTGCCCAAAGTCACACAGCTGACAAGTGGTGGAGCCAGGATTTGAACCCATGACCTCTGACTCCAAAGCCTGTGCTCTTTCCACTGAGCCACGCTGCTTCTCCTACTGAAGTACTGAAAGGTTTTTACCTCCTGTCCTCTTACCAGCAAAGAACTCCTACATTTTTTTTCTTTTCTGGTAGCAGAGACGTTATGGAGGGAGAACATTGGGAAATAATCATTTTTTATAGTATTTGTTAAGTGCTTAGTATGTGTCAAGCACTGCTCTAAGCACTAGGAATTGAAGGAAATCTCAAGGGATTGGTTGTAGGATGAATATTTTTAAGAACTGCTTGCAGAGTTGCTTGCAGAGTTTGTCCAGCTTTGCTGGGCAATGCTGAATGAATTAATTTTGCAGATTTTCCTGGAACCCAGGGAAGGCAGCTTTCAGGAGGTGAAATAGTGTCAGGTTTATAAGGAGTTCTAAAAAATATTCATCCTACAACCCATCCCTTGGGATTTCCTTCATTTCCCAGTGCTTAGAGCAATGCTTGGCACATACTAGGCACTTAACAAATACTATAAAAAATTATTATTTCCCAGTGCTTTCCCTCCATCATGTCTCTGCTACCAGAAAAGGAAAAAATGCAGGAGTTCCTTGCTGGTAAGAGGACAGGAGGTAAAAACCTTTCAGTACTTCATCCAATTGCAGACAGAGGAACAGGTATAGGCTCTGATCTTGCAATGGCTTCAAAACGCTTCAGGAACCACTAATTAGACCCATAATACGGCAGAGGAAAACATGGGGTGAATCGAAGAGTCAGGATGCGAACAAAAACTGAGGATGAGGAAACCCAGAGAATCAATTAACCATTCGATAGTATTCATTCGTTCAATTGTATTTACTGAGAGCTTATTTTGTGCACAGCACTGTACTAAGCGCTTGGAAAGTACAATTCAGCAATAGAGACAATCCCTGTCCACAATAGGCTTGCAGTCTACAAGGGGATAAATCAAATCAGAAATCAAAACATATAAACAGGCATCAATAGCATCAATATAAACAGAATTATAGATATATATGCACATCAAAACAAGTAAACAGGCATTAATATAAATAGAAGCATAGATATATGTGTGTATATATATACACACACCCACACAAGTGCTGTGGGGTGGGGAAAAAATAGGGGAAAGGGAGTGAGTCGGGGCGACGGGGAGGGGAGGTGGAGTGGAGGAAAAGGGGGGCTCACTGTAATAGTATGTAGTGAGCACTTACTGTGTGCAGATCACTGAACTAAGTGCTTCGGGGGATTCAATAAAACAGTTGGTAGACATGTTCCCTGCCAACAAAGAGTTTACAGTCTAGAGGGGAAGAGAGACGACAAAGTAAGCTATGTATAGCACAGTGCCTGGGACATAGTAAATGCTTAACAAATACCATAATTATTATTACATAAGCGCAGTGAGACTGAGAGTGGCATGTATAATGTGTACATATCTGAGTGTGGGGGCGATGCAGAAGGGAGAGGGAGTAGGGGAAATGAAGGCCTCGTTGGGGAAGGCCTCATTGGAGAGATGCGACTTTAAAAAGGCTTTGAAGGTGGGGAGAGTGGTGGTCTGTTGGATATAAAGGGGAGGCCAGGATAGATGCAGAATGTGGGCAAGGGGTCGAAGGCTTTTGAGAGATGGAGGTACGGTGAGAAGGTTGGCAGCAGAGGAGTGAAGTGAGTGTCCTGGGTTGTAGTGAGGTAAGACGGGGAGGGGGCAAGCTGATTGAGTGCTTTAAAGCTAATGGTAAGGAATTAAGAAAAGAGAAGAAAATGGGAGGGGAGAAAAACTATCATCGAATAAGCATTGAGACCTGGAAAGGTACAATTCCCATTACAAACATGCAACTAGAACCTAGGTTTCTGGGCAATAACAGGCTCCTTTCATATCAGAGCCAACCCCTCTCAAATTCACAAACTCTTTTCTCAAAAGAAGGAAATAAAATACTCACAAAGAAACAAAAGAACCCCATGTGTCGAAGTTAACCACATACAGTACTATAATCACCTGAGTAGAAGCTTGAAGCTCAATATGTCAAGTTAGATTAATAAAAGGAAATCACACACCTCTCTCCAGTTATTGCTCAATTGCACTGTGACAATCAGCTTTCTTTACTTTGGAATCTGCATCTAGGCTCTGTCTTCACACCTTATCTCTCACCATTTCTTTGAAGAAGCAAATGATATTGGCTTATAGACGTTTTCCACTGTACAAAGTGAACAGGAATCTCTATTCCAATCACTTTCATTTTATAAGTGAATACAATTGCTGGAATAAGTAACCCTTAACAATGTGGTTGGCTGCACTAGCAGCCCCTGGATTTATGGTGGTTATTCTTTAGTTGGAGCCACAAAGAGAAAAGCACTTTACTACAGAAGAAAGTTCTTATTCAGAAAAGGCCATCCTATCAAGATACTTGCTAACAGACAGAAAATATGGTACAGTAAATCTCTGTCACAAAACATTAACCAGGTAAGAGTACCCTGCCTAAACAAACGGTAACGCTATGATCAACTTTTTAGTTTAATGTCTGTCTCCCCTTGTAGACTGTAAACTCCTAGTGGGCAGGGATCACACCTACCAACTATGTTACACTGTATTTTCCCGAGTGCTTAATACAGACTGCTGCAGTAAGTGCTTAAAAATACTACTGAATGATTGACTGATCAACTACTGACAGGTACTTATACAGTTCTCTAACAATCTCTCATATCCTTATCTCCTGCATAGTTCATGATCACACTAAAGCAACCAAAAACTGAAAAAGAAATTCAAACAGGTTATTAAAAACTTGAAAACAAATAGCTGGGGGTGGTAACCTGTTGGTTTGGGATGCTGGACCTCCCCTTTATGTTTAAAAGATCTCAAATGGCAGGGATGTGTCCTGTATTTCTGCATATTCCTTACACACCCAGTACAAGGTTCTATAACCCAGGTGCTCAAAATATAGCGCCGATAACCAGAAACGGACGTAGACCACTTATAAATGGCAAAGGTAAAATCAAAGTACTGTCCATTTGTTAATTAAGATCTGAATTATCTGCTTATCGCTGCTTCATTGATCCAAGTCACACTCATCCAATTACAGGCCAATTCCTGTCCTTGATGCCTCTGCTTGCAGGTTGGCTGCTACTGATGTTGCATAAATGATTCCGGCAGCAGTTAATCTCTTCCCCCCTTCGCAGCCCCCCTAGCCCTGGTGGACTGGCTTCCTTTCTTTCACCCAACCAACCAGGAACGGTGCTGATGGCATCCTCGATCATCACCAGAACAGTATGTCAGAGCACGGCACTGAGGAAGGTGGTAATAATAACAATTAGAATTTGCAGTGCGCTCTTATTTTCTCAAGCCCTTCCATTTCAATGATCACATTTTATCTCATAACATCGCATGCAGCAGTATGAGGAAAGTAGCTCCTGGTCCTACCACTTGTCTTCTGTGTGACCTTGGGCAAGTCACTTAACTTGTCCGTGCCTCCGTTTCCTCAGCTGCAAAACGGGGATTCAATACCTGTTCTCCCCTCTACTTAGACTGGGAGTCTCATGTGTGACAGGGATTGTGTCTGACCTGATTCATGTGCATCTACCCAGCATTTAGAACACTGCTTGACACCTAATAAGCACTTAACAAATACCATAAAAAAGTGGTATTAGCCCCATTTCATAAATAAGGAAACAGTGGTCTTGAGAGGCTAAAGTGACTTGCCCCACAGTAGGCCAGTGGGCAAGTTGAGGCTAGAACCCATGACTCCTAACTTCCCTGGACTCATCTCTTTCCACCAGACCACACATGAAGGTGCATGTGCCTGAGTATATTAGCGATGGCCTTTTTATACTCAGAATCATGCTCTCTTCTATCAGTATGGAGAAGCAAGAATGTGGTGTAAATAATAGCAGCCGTGTTACTGCCAATAACCTGTGGCCAGTCCCCCAAAGGCCAAGGTCTTAATGAGATGAACAGGAAGGAGACTGGACATCCAAAAATTGCTCGGGACACTCCTCCGGACGGGCCCGAGGCAGCCCGCATGCGTTCAGTCCTAGTCTGGCCATTTCTGTTAAATGACAGTATAACTGAAGACTGGAGGAATTCATGCAAAGTGAAGATGGCATGACTAAGAGTAAAAGGAATTGTTAATGGAATTATTTTAATTGCAAAATAAAAACATACAAATGTAAAAGCTTTACTTTGCTGGAGATTAATGAGAGAGAGTAGAGGGAGGACGGGAAAAAACTAAAATACCAACACTGAAAAGCTTCACACAAACCATCCTTCATGGATTCTAACCATTTCCCATGTTATTATTTTAAGTGGAATACTTCCCAGATCTTGGCAGGGCTGAAGTGAAATCTTATAATCCCACTCTCCTGGCACCGCTACTGCACTTTATAAATTTGATTTTCAATGTTCAGCAGCTGGTGACACCACTGCATAACTGCAATGGCTCTATTCTTGTTCAGAAAGGTTTTATTCCGCTTGGGAAGGAGGAGCGGCAGGATAACAGTTGGACTTATTAATGCTGACCTCATAGGTTAAGACTGGCAGATGTAGAAGAGTTTTCTATGCCAACATACAGTTGCTGACTTCAAGATCTGCTAGATGGATAACTGCCATTTTTGCATCCTGTGGCTTTGGAGAAAAGATTTTTTTTTAAGCTTTTACGCCCTCGCAGGGAAAAGAAAATGGAAGAGTTTCCCTCACCCAAAAAAAGGACCTTAAAAATTCAAACCAATTCATTTTTTTAATGCCAGCTCGTTAGCAAGTTGACTCTTACATCAGAATTCTTTAGCTGAAACACCACAACCACCATTTTCCTAGCTTAGTTTCTCCTGAGGCAGTAGGGCTGCCCTGGCAGTATCCACATATACAAAGGATGTTAAATCATTGATTCTCAAGAATAGCATCCCAACACTCTACAGCCAAAACAATAATCTTATGATTCATCCATCAATCAATCAATCGTATTTATTGAGCGCTTTCTGTGTGCACAGCACTGTACTAATGGATCCATGGATCACATTTCGATGATTTCACACAACCCACTATATACTCACTACTTGATCAAGCAATCAATCATATTTATTGAGTGCTTACCGTGTGCAGAGCACTGTACTAAGCACTTGGGAAAGTATAACAAAGTTGGTAGATGCGATCCCTGCCCACGAGGCGGTTACAGTCTAGAGAGGGATACAGACATTACTGTAAGTACATACTTTAGAGATATGTACTTTTATACTGAGGGAAGGGTGAATAAAGGATGCAAATCCAAGTGCAAGGGATTTTATTATCATTATTCACTCTCTATAAACCTTTTCTGTAGGTTTTTTCCCCATCTTAGGGTCACACCTGGAGAGTTTCCAGTACTCTCCTAGTCTCAACTATGAGAGAATCAAGCAGAGGCATATCCATTCCATTCCTAGCTTGGCCAGTGGCTAGCGAGTGGAAGGCAATCAGCTACAGACTCACCCGTGCTGGGAGGAAAAGTCGAGGGAAAGAAAAAAACTCACAGCAGCAGCACGGGAAAGAGTCGAAGGCGGAGACGCAAGGTTACTGCGTGGAAGGAGGCAATGATAAACCACTTCTATATTTTTGCCAAGAAAACTCTACGGATACACTACCAGAACGACTGCAGATGGAGGTGGGGCGTTCTGGGAGAGATGTGTCCACGGAGTCGCTTTGGGTCAGAGATGATTTGATGGCATAAGACAAGACAAGTAGGTTTTTGGGTGTTTTTCTCCCCTATTTGAATCAGTTTCTAAGAAGCCCAGGACTGAAGAAAATAGACCCCTAAAAACTTAACATTTTGCTCTAATTTAGGGTTCAGACAGAAGTGAACTGAATACGTGTATATGTGTGTATATATGTAGACACGTTCTCTGCCCGCCCAACAAGCTTACAGTCTAGTTTATAGTGCAATGTAAAATAGGCACAGAACTAGTATCTTTGATGATGATTACAACTATAAGCTTGTTATGGGCAGGGAATATGTCTACTAATTCTGTTGCATTATATTAATAATAATAATAATGATGGCATTTATTAAGCACTTACTATGTGCAGAGCACTGTTCTAAGCGCTAGGGAGGTTACAAGAGGTTACAAGGTGATCAGGTTGTCCCACGGTGGGCTCACAGTCTTCATCCCCAATTTTACAGATGAGGTAACTGAGGCACAGAGAAGTAAAATGACTTCCCCAAAGTCACACAGCTGACAATTGGTGACGCTGGGATTTGAACCCATGACCTGACTCCAAAGCCCGTGCTCTTTCCACTGAACCACGCTGCTTCTTCTAAGCATTGTATTCTCTCAAGCACTTAGTACAGTGAGAGCTCAGTAAATACCAATGACTGGTTGACTGATGGTTGATGCACTCTCGTGCTCTGCATTAGTTACTAATTCATTTCTGGATTCAGAAATACAAAGTACTGGTAAGAAGTACTCAGAGATTGCTTCTCTCCCTAATACTAATAATAATAATGGTATTTGTTAAGTGCTTACTATATGCCAAGCATTGTTCTAAGCCCTGGAGTAGATACAAGGTAATCAGGTTATCCCACGGGGGGCTCACAGTCTTAATCCCCATTTTACAGATGAGGTAACTGAGGCACAGTGAAGTTAAGTGGCTTGCCCAAAGTCACACAGCTGACAGTTGGCGGAGCCGGGATTAGAACTCACGTCCTCTGACGCCCAAGCCCATGTGTTTTCCATTAAGCCACGCTGCTTCTCTACACATTCACATTCATGAATATCAGCCACAGTACCACTGCTACAAAGGCTTTTAGATTTAAATATAGGGAGGCTTGGAAAGGTTGGGGCTCTCCACTGAAGGACCGCATATCTGAAATTCCCTTTCTTTTTTGGCCTAGTTCCTGCTCTACTGACCTTCCCGCTCTACTGGAGGAAGACCGTTAGACTAGAGCATGGCTCAGTGGAAAGAGCACAGGCTTTGGAGTCAGAGGTCGTGGGTTCAGATCCCGGCTCTGTCACTTGTCTGCCGTGTGACTTTGGGCAAGTCACTTCACTTCTCTGGGCCTCAGTTACCTCATCTGGAAAATGGGGATTAAGACTGTGAGCCCCCCGTGGGACAACCTGATCACCTTGTAACCTCCCCAGCGCTTAGAACAGTGCTTTGCACATAGAAAGCGCTTAACATATGCCATCATTATTAAGGCCAGATTCAGGAAAAAGCATACAGAGTTAAAAAGATGTGCCCTAAAGCCCAATTATGTTTCATTTATTATGTGATCTCTGTTGTTTAGTACCAGTAACGGTATTTATTAAGCGGCTACTGAACTACATGCTGGGGTCTATCCCAAAGAAACCAGCTGTTTTTCCTCAAGGAAATGGGTAGTTCTTTGGACAGCGATGTTCTAAGAAAGCTAATTTTGCCTAGCAAAGCGGAACCAGTTGGGCTCTGTTCAATCAAATACCAGCCCCAAAGTGTGAGGCAACAACACATTGGGCTAAACAATTTTCAATTTCTGTTGTTATTCAAATATTAGATGATGCCTTAAAGCCTTCCCTTCTTCCACTAGTACAATGTGGCACCTACGCAAGTGCTTGGCACACAGTAAGTGCTTAATATATATATTTATATATGTAAAATTACAAGGGACTGATTTTGATGAAAAACCAGTTAAAATGTATCCAGGAGAAGATTTTAGATAGACAACTGAAGAACTGGGACAACAGGGCAGTTACAATAGACTGTGAGCCCGTTGTTGGGTAGGGACCGTCTCTATATGTTGCCAACTTGTACTTCCCAAGCGCTTAGTACAGTGCTCTGCATACAGTAGGAGCTCAATAAATATGATTGAATGAATGAATGAATAATAAATACAATATTCAGTAGTTTACCTGGCTGCTGTTGATACAATCTTAAACATACCCTGAACAGGTTACAGCTATTCCACCAAGTAGTGAATAATTCCACCAAAATCAGTCACCAAAATGAACCAGCGGCAGAGCATGAATGATGATTGGCATTGCTAGCTCGTTTTCCTCTTAAAAGTCAATTAAAAAAAAAGGAATCGATTCTCAGTATGCTAGGTGTTATTACTTTTATGTGTGAAAAGCATAGATTGTAGACTGCGAGCCCATTGTTGGGTAGGGACCGTCTCTACGTGTTGCCGACTGGCCAAGCGCTTAGTACAGTGCTCGGCACACAGGAAGCGCTCAATAAATATGATTGAATGAATGAATGAATGGTTCACAAAAGTGATTTTCTCCAAGAACAAGGGTCGGATACTTGTCCTTGGCTCAAACCACAGCTCTTTCCACCACCCAGTGGTGGAAACTCAGGGCACAGTAAGTCATTAAGGTATAATACTATGATGGCCAGAGCAACATTGTTTTTTGTATTCATTCTACCAAAAGCATTTCTATTCGACCAAAAGCATCAGAAATCCATCTGGGCCCTGAATAGGACAGAGTAGCACACGTCAACACAAATAAATTAATTTTTACACGCATCCTCTTGGTCTTCTGCTGTGTTCTTAATTCCTGGTTTCTGTGTACTTCCAGAACTCCATAGTACCACTTACTTTTTTTAATGGTGTTTTTTAAGTGCGTCATTCATTCATTCAGTCGTATTTATTGAGCCCTTACTGTGCGCAAAGCACTGTACTAAGCGCTTGGGAAGTACAAGTTGGCAACATATAGAGATGGTCCCTACCCAACAACGGGCTCACAGTCCAGAAGGGATTGTGTTCCTTAAGGAAGTGCTTAATATAATAATAATAATGGCATTTATTAAGCGCTTACTATGTGTAAAGCACTGTTCTAAGTACTGATGTGTTCTAAGTGCTGGGGTAGATAAAAAATAAACAGGTTAGACCAAGTTCCCGTTTCATATAGGGCTCACAGTCTAAGTTGAAGGGAGTAGGATTTTTTTTTAATTTTTATTTTTTTAACGGAATTTGTTAAGTGCTTACTATATTCCAGGCACTTTACTGAGAGCAGGGGTAAATACAAGATAATCAGGTTGGACACAGTCTTACATGGTGCTCACAATCCTAATCCCCATTTTACAGATGAGGTAACCGAGGTACAGAGAAGTCAGTCAATCAATCGTGTTTATTGAGCACTTATGTTGGGCAGGGCACTGTACTAAGTGCTTGGGAGAATACAATATAACAGACATATTCCCTGCCCACAACAAGTCTAGAAGGGGAGACAACCATTATTATAAATAAATAAAATTACAGATATGTAAAGAAGTGCTATGGGCTGGGAGGGGGATGAATAAATGGAGCAAGTCAAGGCGACGCAGAAGGAAGGGGGAGAAGAGGAAAGGAGGGCTTAGTCAGGGAAGGCCTCTTTGAGGAAATATGCCTTCTGTAAGGCTTTGAAGGAGGGGAGAGTCATTGTCAGATATGAAGAGGGAGGACATTTCAGGCCAGCAGCAGGATGTGGGCTAGAGGTCAGTGGATAGATGACATGGAGATACAGTGAAAAGTTTAGCGTTTGAAGAGTGAAGTGTGAGGCCTGGATTGTAATCAGAGAGTAGGGAGCAAGGTAGGAGGAGGCAAGGTGATTCAGAGCTTTAAAGCCGATAGGAAGAAGTTTCTGCTCGATGCGGCAGTGGATGGGCAATTACTGGAAGTTCTTAGGAGTGAGGAAATGTGGCCTGGATGTTTCTGTAGAAAAATGATCTGGGTAATAGAGTGAAGTATGGACTGGAGTGGGGAGAGACAGGAGGCAGGGAGGTCAGCAAGGAGGCTGATAAAGTAATCAGGTGGGAGAGGATAAATGCTTGGATTAACATGGCAGCAGTTTGGATGGAGAGGAAAGGAAGGATTTTAGTGATGGCGAAAGTTGAACCAACAGAATTTAGTGACAGATTGAATATGTGGGTTGAATGAGAGAGGGGAGTCAGAGATAACTCCAAGGTAATGGGCTGGTGAGACAGGAAGGATGACGGTGCCGTCTACAGTGCTGGGAAAGTCAGGAGAAGGACAGGGTTTGGTGGGGATGATAAGGAGTTCTGTTTTAGACATGTCAAGTTTGAGGTGACAGCGGGACATCCAAGTAGAGTGGACATGAAGGGAGGAGGAAATGTGAGACTGTAGAGAGGGAGAGATTTCAGGTCTGGAGAGGCTGATTTTGGGAAGTGACTTGTCCAAGGTCACACCGCAAGCAATCGCCCGAGCCGGGACTAGAACCCAGGGCCTCTGACTCCCAGATCCAAGCTCTTTCCACCAGGCCACACTACTTTCAGGAAATGATTTTTCCTAATGAAAACATGTAAGGTAAAAGGAGAGTTTGACCATTTTCTGCAATTTGGGAGGGGAGCACTTTGGTATTCATTCATTCACTCATTCAATCGTATTTATTGAGTGCTTACTGTGTGCAGAGCACTGTACTAAGCGCTTAGGAAGTACAAGTCGGCAACATATAGAGATGGTCCCTACCCAACAGCGGGCTCACAGTCTAGAAGGGGGAGACAGACAACAAAACAAAACACGTGGACAGGTGTCAAGTCGTCAGAACAAATAGAATTAAAGTTAAATGCACATCATTAACAAAATAAATAGAATTTTAAATATGTACAAGTAAAACAGAGTAATAGATCTGTACAAACATCTATACAGGTACTGTGGGGAGGGGAAGGAGGTGGGGGGGGGATGGGGAGGAGGAGAGGACAAAGGGGGCTCAGTCCGGGGTTCATGTCAATTGCTAGAGTACCTAGCTTTCTAAGACATGTCTGAAGGAAAAGGGAAGATACGGAGTGGCATCAGTGAGATATATTATTAATCAAGTAATGGCCTCTGGTAAGGACTTGTCTTTTGCTGTCGAGTCGTCTCCGACCCATGGCGACGCCATGGACACATCTCTCCCAGAACGCCCCACCTCCACCTGCAGTCGCTCTGGTAGTGTATCCATAGAATTTTCTTGATAAAAATACAGAAGAGGTTTACCATTGCCTCCTTTTGTGCACAGTTAAGAAAATGAACCTTTGACTCTCTCTGGACCCACTTTAGAGATGTTATTCATGCAAATAATTATGGCATTTGTTAAGCGCTTACTATGTGCCAAGCACTGCTCTAGGTGTTGTGGTGGAAACAAGACAATATCAGGTTGGAAACAGTCCCTGTCCTATATAAGGCTCATTACACTGTAATAATAATAACGATGATGCCATTTGTTAAGCGCTTACTATGTGCCAGGCACTGTACTACGTGCTGGGGTGGATACCAGGTAATCAGATCTACCTAGAGAACTGGAAGAGAACTAGATACCTCATTAGTTTGTAAGGCATCATACAGACAAAAGGGAGAAAATGCATTGAGAATGTGCTCAATTACAACTCAATTTTTTATTACAACATCTTGGAGGCTATGTAATCCAGCATCAATCCCAAATAATAAGACACCTGCATGCTGGGGAAAATGATCTTCAATTTCTGTTGCTTCAAGTCCCTGCTCCGACTGGCTCTGATTTAGTGAACTGCCTTCATCCACCGGTACATCCCAACTCCACACCCCATCACCTGAATATTCTATAAGACTGATGAAATAATAATAATAACGGCAATAATCAATGGTATGTGTTAAGTCCTTTCTGCGTGTCAAGCAGGGTAGATACAAGATATTCGGGTCCCCATTGGGGCTCACAGTCTAAGCAGGAGGGAAAAGAGGTACTGAATCCCCATTCTGCAAATGAGGAAACTGAGGTACAGAGAAGTTCAGTAACTTTCTCAAGGTCACACAGCAGACAAGTAGTGGAGCCGAGATTAGAAATCAAGTCCTCCGACTTGCGGACGCGCGCTCTTTCCACTTAGACCACACTGCTTCAATATGCTATAGGGGAAGCTCAAACTCACAACCCCGCATTTACCCACCCCTGTATAGCCATCTAAGTGCCGTGCGCTAACCGACTGTGCCACTGGAGCCCCTTGTACTTTGATTTCCCCTCCACACCTCTGAAAATGTCAGAGTGGTAGTGAAAATAATAAAATTCCTTAGAACAGTGCTTTGCACATAGTAAGTGCTTAATAAATGCCATTATTATTATAAAAGGAAACAAGAAGCAGTGTGGCCTAATGGAAAGAGCACGGGCTTGGGAGTCAGAGGCCCTGGGTTCCAATTCTGGCTCTGCCTTGTCCGCTGCGTGACCTTGGGGAAGTCACTTAACTTCTCCATACCTCAATTACCTCATCAGTAAAATGGGGATTAAAACCCCATATGCAGCACGGAATGTGTCCTACCTGATTGTCTTGTATTTACTCCAGCACTTAATATTCACTCAATAATATTGAGTGCTTACTGTGTGCAGAGCACTGTACTAAGCGCTTGTGCCTGGCACAAGTAAGCACTTAATAACAAAACCAGTAATATAGTGCCTGGCACATAGTAAGCACTTAAATATCATAAAAAATAATACCTTCCCCCATAAGAAAACCCCCAAACTGAGAGGGGCTTGAATAGTGCATGATACAGTAAGCACTTAAAAAAAAAAGAAATAAAGGAAATAAGACCAGAATATTTTTGGCCTGGCCAATGTACCACAGATGTCCTCTTGTACTCGAAGATGACACTCTTAAAGTTGTCATTTATCTGGGTGAAAGGGGCTATAAGATGACAGAGGTGTAAACTGAAGACCTTTCCATGCTGGGCCCACATGATGCTTCTATAGCTTGCAATTCCAGCCTCTGTTGACACTGGCAGATTTGACACTTTTCACTAGGCTGTAGGTTGCCCTCGTTCAGGAGCTAACCCTGCTGCTTACTGTAGCAGAACAGGTTTGTCAATCTGAAATAGTCTTCAATAAGAGAGTATATCAGCCTCGGCAGCCCAGTTTAGCAACACTCACACAGATACAGCTCACACAGATACAGCCGGCAACTCTTGAATGGTCAGGAGAGAATTTAATGCAGTGGAGTAGCAACAAGATTTCAGTACGTACTAAAGATCATTTGAACTTAGCCATCTGTCAACATTCCCAGCCTTCCTCTGCCAGATCTCTCATGGGGGCTAAATGATCCCTATAAAGTCTTTTGCATAGAAGTAGGGGGGAAATGGAGGAAAATTGCTTGTCCTACCTCATGTCAATGTTTTGCTATGCTTTTCTGTCATCAGGAAAATGCCTTTGGAGTTTGCAGTAAGACCGGAAATGCATGCTTACATTTTTAAGAGTTGGTGGATAGCTTGAATAAAATTTGAATGAGGGCTCCATTAATTTAACTGAACATGTGGAATGTTAGTTCTTAGGCCGAAGAGAAAAGCAGTGTGGCCTACTGGGCCTTGGAGTCAGAGGACCTGGGTTCTAATCCTGACTCTATCACCTGTATGACCTTGGGCAAGTCACTTAACTTATCTGTGCCTAAGTTACCTCATCTGTAAAATGGAGATTAAGACCGTGAGCCCCAAGTGGGACATGGAGAGTACCCAACCTGATTATCTTTCATCTCCAGCGCTTAGTATAGTGCCTAGGGCACACAAACAGTGCTTAATACCATTTAAAAAAAAGAAGAGAGGAAGCTTTATTGACATTTTGTTTGAAGAACTGGTTTTCCTCAGGTGGCGGAAACTTGCCACGTTAGAGATATGTGCATTGTCAGAATAAGGATGCCACTACCAGAAATTTACTGGCATTCTGCAAAATATGGCATATTTGGTGCTTACTGGGCATTTTTTCCTTTTTCACATTTGAGGAAGATGAAAGAATTCATCTGAGTCATTTCCATGAAAAAGAAAATTGGCAAGTCAGGAATCTCAAAATGGAAGCCCTTGAAAAGGTGCAGAGGTTTCTGGGAACAGAGCTATTGCTCTACTCTATGTACAGACCTGTCATTTATTTATTTATTCATTCATATTAACGTCTGTCTCCCCCTCTAGACGGTGAGCTCGTTGTGGGTAGGGAATGTGTGTGTTTACTGCTGTGTTGTACTCTCCCAAGTGCTTAGTACAGCATTGTGCACACAGTAAGTGTTCAATATGAGTGACTGAATGAATGATTGACTGAGTGAATGAATACTCTCTTTCACTCTCTTCCTAGTATCCAGTAACTGCTGATCCTCAGAACAATGGCTGCAGGGGACTACACCAGGAGCAAGACAGAGGCTAGAAAGTGAAGTCAACAAAAGGAAATAAAGGAGTGGAAACATTCCAACTTTTGGAAGTACCCATGGGATCGGGAAATGAAACAAGAAGCACCAGGGAAAGACAGGTGCAAGGGCTAAAATAGTATTCATTTCAGGACTCACTCTTGGCCCCTCCCACAGGCCAAAGAATGGGGGCCTGCATGGGCATCGCCACTTCTACTCCCTGGGGATGGATAGACATTTTGCAACAGGAGAAAGCATCGTGGAGGGGCCTCGGGAAGAGGGAGCTTGCAACAGCATCCACGCAGAAGTGGAGGTGGTTGCATTAGCTTCTTCTTTCAGGAGATTCCCCCTGGCCTGGCAAAGCCTCCATTCCCACAGCACTCAAGTGCAGGGCCCAAAGTAACTGTCCCTTTCAACTAGCACTGCTCCCCATCTTCTCTTTCAGGTATTCAGTTCCACGCTGAACATTCACTCTCTGCAGAATCAGTTCCTGATTCCCTATGATTTGACGGGGCACACTTACACAATCATCCAACATCATCACTACCTTTGGAGAGTGGAGCTTGCTGGTTACCAGCAGGGAGTCAGATCAGCCTGCTTTCAATCCTTGGCAGGTTGGATTGAGTTTCCTAACGGTGACTCTCTTCCACTGTCAAAGAAGATCCAAAAGCTATTTTGGGAACCCATTCATTCACTGAAAGGGATCTGGGCTTTCTCCCATCGTGTGCCATGGGGTTGTTTTTTTCCATCAGCCTTCCTATTTAACATGAACTCCAGTAAGGGGAAATAAGGTGGAAATAACTTGGATTGCATTCAATACTCAGAGCTACATGTGAGGAACGTTTGATTCCATGGTGTGCTTTCTCAAACCGTACAGGAGTTCAGGGGCTAAGTGAGAGAAACCGGCAGATGACTTGGATTGGGAAAAGTTCATTCATTCATTCAATCACATTTTTTGAGCGCTTACTGTGTGCAGAGCACTGTACTAAGTGCTTGGGAAGTACAAATCAGCAACATATAGAGATGGTCCCTACCCAACCACAGGCTCACAGTCTAGAAAGGGGAGACAGACAAAGTTAATATCTGGAGATCAGGGCCACCTCAGTTTGGGGCAACTAATAGCTGGTCTGTTGCGTATGAGTGCTCCTAGATTCCCAGATTCCTAGGTCATAGTTGTAGCTAAGAATAATAATAATAATGGCATTTATTAAGCGCTTACTATGTGCAAAGCACTGTTCTAAGCGCCGGGGAGGTTACAGGTGGTCCCACGTGGAGCTCACAGTCCTAATCATTCATTCATTCATTCAATCGTATTTTTTGAGCGCTTACTGTGTGCAGAGCACTGTACTAAGTACTTGGGAAGTATAAATCGGCAACATATAGAGACAGTTCCTACCTAACCACGGGCTCACAGTCTAGAAGGGGGAGACAGACAAAGTTAATATCTGGAGATCAGGGCCATCTCAGTTTGGGGCAACTAATAGCTGGTCTGTTGCGTATGAGTGCTCCTAGATTCCCAGGTCGTAGTTGTAGCTAAGAATAATAATAATAATGGCATTTATTAAGCGCTTACTATGTGCAAAGCGCTGTTCTAAGCGCTGGGGAGGTTACAGGTTGTCCCACGTGGAGCTCACGGTCCTAATCCCCATTTTACAGATGAGGTAACAGAGGCACAGAGAAGTTAAGTGACCGGCCACCTGTATTAAGACAAAAAGGTGATGCACACAATCAATCAGTGGAATCTACTGAGCACTTACTGTGTGCAGAGCAGTGGCTTAAGTGCTCGGGAAAGTTACAGTAGAACCGAGTTGGTAGGTTCCACTGTTGGCAGAGGGTAGTCCTCGCACTGCTGTTGCGTACCTCAACACAGTGATCTGTCCTTTGTAGCCTCTAAGACACCCAAATTCCTTGCCTGCTGGAGTCTAGTTGACATTTGCCTAGAATAAATCAGAAAATGCAGATTCTGTAGGTCACTCGTAAGCATCCGCCTGTCCAGTCAGCACTAGCCTGCCCAGGTTCTCTAGACCAGGAGTACTCAAATTTGACTGGCTGAGGGCCCACTGGTGTGAAGCCCCTCCTTGTTAGATAATAATAATAATGATGACATTTATTAAGTGCTTACTATGTGCAAAGCACCGTTCTAAGCACTGAAAAAAGGTGATCAGGTTGTCCCACGGGGGGCTCACAGTCTTAATCCCCATTTTACAGATGAGGTAACTGAGGCACAGAGAAGTTAAGTGCCTTGCCCAAAGTCACACAGCTGACAATTGTCAGAGTCGGGATGTGGCTGCACTGCACTGTCCCAAAAGACGGGTGCTCTGTTACCCTCAATGACAGCAGGAGCTACAAATAAGTAAATGCTGATAATAATAATAACAACAATGATGATAGCATTTATTAAGCGCTTACTACGTACAAAGCACTGTTCTAAGCGCTGGGGAGGTTACAAGGTGATCAGGTTGTCCCACAAGAGGCTCACAGTCTTAATTCCCATTTTACAGATGAGGTAACTGAGGCACAGAGAAGTTAAGTGACTTGCCCAAAGTCACACAGCTGACAAGTGGCAGAGTTAGGATTTGAACCCATGACTTCTGACTCCAAAGCCCTGGCTCTTTCCACTGAGCCACGCTGCTTCTCTAGATCTAGATTCTCTAGATCTTCTCTGATCTAGAGAATTGCAGTCCAAAGAACCAACAGGAGCTCTGGCTTAGCTTATAGCCCTTCAGGGCATCATGAATCCTTGCCACCTCCCACCTCCCTTCATTCAGTCATTCATTCATTCATTCAATCGTATTTATTGAGCGCTTACTGTGTGCAGAGCACTGTACTAGGTGCTTGGGAAGTACAAGTTGGCAACATATAGAGACAGTCCCTACCCAACAACGGGCTCACAGTCTAGAAGGGGGAGACAGACAACAAAACAAAACATATTAACAAAATAAATAGAATAGTAAATATGTACAAGTAAAATAAATCGAGTAATAAATATGTACCCCCATAGATAAATGGAAATTGATCCCTTTCCAAACCAAAGCAGGTTTTTCAGTCCCTGCAGAGCTCTTCTCAGCACACCCATGTAAAATGAAAGAACATGTCAAGTTAAAAGTGAGGGAGGGTTGAACATTTCTAGGCCCACTTGGAAGGTTTCACACCACTGTGCCACTGCATATTAGCTCGGAAAGCACCGCTCTAGATTACTTTGGCCTGTTCATATTGAGCAGTTTAAAGGAACACATTTTGGGTCTATCAAGTTCTTTCTGATTTGGGGTTTCTCTCCTCCTGCAACTTCAGATGACTAAAATGGATTTGCTTTCTCAAGCCTGACACTGAAAGACTACACCTTCTAGACTGTGAGCCCGCTGTTGGGTAGGGATCATCTCTATATGTTGCCAACTTGTACTTCCCAAGCGCTTAGTACAGTGCTCTGCACACAGTAAGTGCTCAATAAATACGATTGAATGAATGAATCCCCACACTCTACCCACCCCAGCCAATACGCTGTCATACCCTCCAAATCTGAAACTGGACACAACAATACCTTCCAAAATACCTTACTACCGTATGAAAAGTCAGCACTGCCAAGAGTTGCTCAAGAGAAAATTCCTGTAGAATATGAACTCTTGGTTCTAGGAGGTTTATAAGAAACAGACATGAAACATTTATGCTGTGAAATTACTTCATCTAGATACAGTACAGAAATTCATCTCAGAAATCAATATGTGAAATGAAAAATAAGCAGCATTTTTATTCTTGTGGATTTTTCTTAATGCACGATTTATCCAAGAGTTGCTGGCAACAGTTTGATAATTCTTCCAACTGCCAACTAACGTTTTAGTAATAATGTATTTCCAATTACTGAACTCAAACTCAACATCTTTTTCCTTCTGCTTCCCAAAAGCAACTCCCCTAAACCTATCAAAAAATATCAGGAATAAGATATTCTGCAAATTGAACTGCCAAAAGCTAAGGAACTACCAGAGATAAACTTTTGATTTCAATTACTCACCCATAGGTTAGACCTGCAATTTAAAAAAAGAAAACGGAAGTCAACTCTAGCAATGGTATTTATTAAGCACTTATGTGCAGAGCACTGTACTAAGCGCTTGTGAGAGTACAACTGATTTAGCAGGCACGTTCCCTACCCACAATGAGCTTACAGTCTAGAGGGATGGAAGACTGGTCTTGAAATCCATCCATTTCTTTCAAATGCCAGTTTAAAAGAAGAAAACAGTACAAATGAAGATCTTAGTCTTGATCTGCTTTAGGCTAATCTGGCCAAATAACACGGATTCGAAACCATCCACACTAAAGAATGTGACTATAATTATTCTGTCATGTATACCATAAACTTAAAAAAAAGTCAGGTAAAGTTGAGAGTACATTCCTCCATGAACACTTAAGAAACCAATGTCTAGGCCAGTTTTTTTTCCTCCTCATGGTTAAGAATCATTTTCCCCTTCCCTTGTTAAACAGATTCACTCTCAATAACGATAATGACAGCATTTATTAAGCACTTACTATGTGCAAAGCACTGTTCTAAGCGCTGGGGAGGTTACAAGGTGATCAGGTTGTCCCATGGGGGGCTCACAGTCTTAATCTCCATTTTACAGATGAGGTAACTGAGGCACAGAGAAATTAAGTGACTTGCCCAGTCACAGAGCTGACAATCGGCAGAACCGGGATTTGAACCCATGACCTCGGACTCCAAACCCGGTGCTCTTTCCACTGAGCTGTGCTGCTTCTCTTAAACCTTCCCCATTTGTTACAGGTCAAATGGTGCAGGGCAAACACAAAAGAGAAAATAAATACGGGTTTCTCTAATCCCTGTAATTTTATCAGTGTTTTCAGCCGCTAATCTGTTGAATTGCTCTCACTAGGGTTGATCGGAATTACCTCTAACCAAACCCTGTAACTAATTTTTCTCAACAGGGATGTCGAGACATGCGAAGCAAAGCAAAGCAAAAACCTGCACACAGAATTGCAACCACACAAGGAGCCTCACCTGAGGATCTCTCCCCAAAAGGCAACCTCTTAAATAAAAAATGATACCTCCCCCTTAATATACTATTCCAGGAAGAATTATCTGACCTTTTAAAACAATGAATCAAACTTTTACCATTTAATCTCTGACATAATTCAAGGTTGGGAAGCCTATCTGTAAATCCCTTGAGAACTGTAAACTAATCCTCACTCTTGGCCTTCGGATGATAAATAAACTCTCCATTCACACCAGTCTAGATTACATAAAGAATAACAGCTTTCAAACTTGGTGATCACTAGAATTTGCTTTTAAATCGAGAAGTAGCGTGGTCTAGTGGATGGAGCCTGGGGCTTGGGAGTCAAAAGGACCTGGGTTCTAATCCCGGCTCCGCCACCCGTCTGCTGTGCAACCTTGGGCAAGTCACTTCAATTCTCTGTTTCCTCATCTGTCAAATGGGGAGTCAATAGCTGTTCCCCCCCCCCCCCCAATTTGACTGTAAGCCCCAAGTGGGGACAGGGATCGTGTCCAATCTGATTAATTTGTATCTTCCTCAGTGCTTGCCCCTCTCAGGATCGTACATGGAGCATTTCCAGTACTCTACTGGTCTTGGCTACGGGAGGGAGAGTCAAACAGAGGTGTTTGACTATTCCATTCCTAGCTGAGAAGCAGTGTGGCTTAGTGGAAAGAGCCTGGGCTTGAGAGCCAGAAGTCGTGGGTTCTAATCCCGGCTCTGCCACTTGTCTCCTGGGTGACCTTGGGCAAGTCACTCTCCGTGCCTCAGTCACCTCATCTGCAAAACTGTGAGCCCCATGTAGGACAACCTGATTACCCTGAATCTACTCCAGCGCATAGAACAGTGCGTGGCACATAATAAGCGCTTAACGAATACCATCATTATTATTATGAAGCAGCGTGGCTCAGTGGAAAGAGCCCGGGCTTGGGAGTCGGAAGTCATGGGTTCAAATCCCGGCTCCGCCGCTTGTCAGCTGTGTGACTCTGGGCAAGGCACTTAACTTCTCTGTGCCTCAGTTACCTCATCTGTACAATGGGAATTAAGACTGTGAGCCCCACGTGGGACAATCTGATCCCCTTGTATCCACCCCAGCGCTTAGAACAGTGCTTTGCACATAGTAAGCGCTTAACAAATGCCGTCATCATTCACACACAGTAAGCACTTAACAAATGCCATCATTATTATTATTATTATTGGGCAGTGGCTAGTGAGCGGAAGGCAATCTGTTAAAGGTCAGCAGCAGTACAGGAGAGAGTTGAGTGTGGAGAGTCAAGTTTACTGCTTGGATGACGGCAATGGTAAACCACTTTCGTAATGTTACCAAGAAAACTCTATGGATACACTACCAGAACGATTACGATGGAAGTGGGGCGTTCTGGGAGAGATGTGTCCATGCAGTTTCTATGGGTCGGAAACGACTTGACAACATAAGAGAAGACCCCAGTGCTTAGAACAGTGACTGACATAGTAAGCACTTAAACACTATGATAAAAAGTAAATTGATATCTTTTCTGCTTGAAACCCACTATTCCAGGAAAGGAGAACACAGCTCAATCACATTGTATTAGACATTCCACAGACTTTTTAAAAATGACAGTGAACTGCCTTGAAAAAAATACCATATTATTTCTTTTTATGTCACTTGGTTAGGAATCGGGACAATCAGAAGTATTTTATTGTAAAATAATTTGAAAGCAAAGCCTACTTGCTTTACCCATCAAAAATCCACTACAGAGCACAGTTCCAAATACAATTCAGTGTGTCTTGACAACCCCTTGGAAGGGGAAAGAGGGAGACGGCCCTCCCCAAAGCAACCAATTCCCCATCAACTCCCCCAAGCCCATTTGTGAGAATGGCTCCTGGAGTAACAGCTAACTAGAAGGAAGAGTCACGCATTCTACCTTTTAAAAATTCTACAGAAAGTTTTTTCCACACATCAAATTGATCACCTCAAGGCGCCAATCGTAAAGCTCGTTAGATTTAGACGGCTCTCTGGTGACTGAATGGAAGCGGGTCCCCATGATGGCAAAAGCAGGAGAAACACCCAAGCAGGGTGTTCCCTCGATATGTTGGCGTGTATGGAAAGGAGGTTAAAAGTAATTGGCAACATCATCTGCTAAACTAGGAACACATAAGCAACAGACAAAATGAGACAAAGGTTTTAAACCTGAAGCCATACATAATCAACCCTCCAGAGGGGCCTTCATAAAAACAAGCTCAATGAACAATCAGATAAGAGAGTTACTGACCCAAGCGGCAGATTCTCTAGAACAACAATTGTGTTATATGAGGGAGTATGAGGAAGGCTCTTCCCCTTTCTGCTCTTCAGATTTAACTACACATGGTCTGGTCAAATTCCCCAGGGAGTTGGATGAGGGGCTACCCTTCCTACCTGGATGGAGGACAAATAGCAGTTCCCCCAGGGGCATCCAGCTGAAAAGAATGCCAGCCAAATTCTCTTAGGCCAGCTGGCACACAGAGCAGAACGGTGTGTAAGCGCTTAGTACAGTGCTCTGCACCCAGTAAGCGCTCAATAAATACGACTGAATGAACTGAGTGAACGGATGCGGCTAGCTGACTTTCAATAGACAGCACTCGGTGGAGTGCCTCTAACACTTCCAAGCCACCTGGCATTCTTTGAAGAACTCAAATTTACCCCACCTCAGACTTTGACATCTGAGACCTTCAGATAATTGGGGATAGTCTTTGAAGTCGGGGAGTCCCAGTTACCAGTATAGACAAGGAAAGGAACATGAATAGGGAATGCTAAACAACTGCTTAACGGTGGGAAGATGTTTGAGGGAATGCATTAAAAACTTTACTTGTTTAAAATGAAGTAAACAGATGCAGGCAGAGAGGACATAAAAACCGAAACGAAATACCGTTCAGGCCAAGTTTGGGCCCAGAGCTCGCCGGCTTTGCCAGACTCCCATGAGACTGGCAATGCGAGTGATGTCACACCCAGACACAGCGTGTCTAGATTTCTAGACTGTGAGCCCGTTGTTGGGCAGGGACTGTCTTTATATGTTGCCAACTTGTACTTCCCAAGCGCTTAGTACAGTGCTCTGCCCACAGTAAGTGCTGAATAAATATGACTGAATGAATGAACAGCGTGGCATGATTGTGGTCAGTCCCCTGCAGTGTGCCTCCCATCCACACAGTAACGCCTTCTCCCTTCAAACGCCCCCGACCACGGTTCTCCCCAGCTTCAAAAACTCTGCTGAAAAAATAAAACCCGCGGCTCCAAGTCCTTTAGGGGCAGCGGCACCACGTCATGGAGATGGGGTCTTTGGGACACCCCATGCCACAGTGGGCTAGCAGATGTTGGCAGCAGTGGCCTAGGTTCCATGGTGGTGGCAGCTTGGCCTGGCCTAAGCCCCAGGGATGGCAACTGCCCTGGCCCACACCCTGGGGGTGGCAGGAGGAGGCTAGGAGTTGCCAGAGGAGGTATGGAGGATTTGGGAGACAGTGGTGGCCAAGGGCTTGGGTGGGGGATAGGAAGTGAAGGTGGGAGGGGGAAGGTGAAAGTGGTGGTGGAAACGTGCACGGCTGTGCTTTAGCGGAAACTCCTTAATGATAATAATAATGATGGCATTTATTAAGCGCTTACTATGTTCTAAGCGCTGGGGAGGTTACAAGGTGATCAGGTTGTCCCGGGGGGCTCACAGTCTTAATCCCCATTTTCCAGATGAGGGAACTGAGGCAAGTGACTTGCCCAAAGTCACACAGCTGACAATTGGCGGAGCCGGAGTATGAATCCATGACCACTGACTCCAAAGCCCGTGCTCTTTCCACTGAGCTACGCTGCTTCTTCCTTATAGCAATATCGTCGGGAGACGGGACTTCCAATCCCAGCCTAAGGCCCTGGGTCCCACCCTGGCAATAATCCAGCCCCATAGATGGGAAACAAGCTGTGGAATATGAAAATATTCTATGCTGCTACCGGGAGCGTTAAGGACCACCTCCAGATTTCCTGAAACAGAGGCACCTTACCCAAGAAGGTTGGAAACTAGTCTAGGAAACAAGCCCTTCTCCCCTCTTACCTCACCTCACTTTCTCTCCTGCTACAACCCAGCCCGCATACTTCATTCCTCTGGTGCTAACCTTCTCACTGTGCCTCCATCTCGCCTGTCTCACGCCGACCCCTGACCCACTTCCTACCTCTGGCCTGGAATGCCCTCCCTCCTCAAATCTGCCAGACAATTACTCCCCGGCCTTCAAAGCCTTATTGAAGGCACATCTCCTCCAAGAAGCTTTCCCAGACTAAGCCCCACTTTTCCTCTTCTCCCACTCCCTTTTGTGTTGCCCTGATTGGCTCCCTTTTCTCTTCCCCCCTCTCCCAGCCCCACAGCACTTAGCTAGGTAGCTGTAATTTTATTTATTTGTACTGATGTCTGTCCCCCACAGCCCCAGACTGTGAGCTCATTGTGGGCAGGGATGGTCACTACTGTTGTACTGTATTTTCTCAAGCGCTCTGCACATGGTAAGCCCTTAATAAATACGACCGAATGAATGAATGGATGAACTAAGCGAAAGAGAAAAATACTCTCATTTGAGCGTTTGGCTCTGTTCCTGGAATGCTGCCACATGTTCAATATGGCACTGCTGCTTATACGGCATCTGGGAAATGGGTATAACTGAACTGTGTTGAAATAGAATGGCATTCTGATGGAATGAAAAAGCCAATGTTCTCAGGGTGGACAAAAAAGATGAACTAAGCACAACCCTAGGCATAATCTGAAGCAATGCCACATAGCTGTTAATGTGTGGGAAGTGATAGAAACTGAGAAATAATGCAGTGATCAGACCTGAGTGGCCCCATTCGAGCCACGGCTTTAAAATGGGGTAGGCTAATCCGTGAGATGACTCCAGTCATTAAAGCTATTAAAATAACAAGTGTATAGACAATACACACAAGGAAAAGCCTCATCTTGACATCAAAGGCAGTTGAGTCTTTACAACTGCCCACACAGAAAATAAATGACATCTTCAAAAGTAACTGCTGTACCATCTTAAAGCATAAAGAACAATGGACTAGGATTGCATGGAGTTGAAAAATTACCAGAGAAGTGGAAAGTCATAAGACTATAAATAATTAGGGGAAGAAACACTCCCGATCTAATGTACTGAAAGTTGTCTGCCAAAGTAAGCTCGTTGAGGGCAGGGAATGGTTCTGTTTACTGTTGCATTGTACTCTCCCAAGCGCTTAGTACACTACTCTGCATACAGTATGTGCTCAATAAATATGACTGAATGAATCTAGAGTAATTACGGTGTCCAGTTTTTTAAAGATAAAAAAACTCATCTGAAAACAGTGACACTTAAAATAAGGGTGATACTTTTTTTTTAGTTCATGAAAACCACTTCACCTGTATTCAGAATTCAATGAAATGGAGTTGTTGGCATGAATATCAATGATAGTGGCATGAGATGATCCATCGGTGGTATTTCATTCATTCGATCAATGGTATTTATTGAGCGCTTACTGTTTTGCAGAGCACTGTATTAAGCGCTTGGGAGCGTACAGTAATAAACGGACACATTCCCTGCCCACAGTGAGCTTACAGTCTAGGGAGGGGAGACAGACATCAATACAAATAAATGAATTACAGATATGTACATAAGTGCTGTGGGGCTGGGAGGGAAGAAGAACAAAGGGAGCAAGTCAGGGGAACGTGGGGGGTAGTGAGAGAAGGCCCAATAAGGCTATGAAGCGGGAGAGTAATTGCCTGTCAGAGTTGAGATGGGAGGGCATTCCAGGCCAGAGACAGGACTTGGGTTAGGAGTCAGTGGCAACATAGGTGATATCGAGGCACAGTGAGAATTTTGACATTTGAGGAGAAAAGTGTGCGGTCTGGATAGAATAGAAGGAGAGTAGTGAGGTGAGTTGGGAAGGGGCAAGGCGCTGGAGTGCTTTGATATGGAAATGGATGGGCAACCACTGGAGTCTTTTGAGGAGCGGGGTGCCACGTCCTGAACGGTTTTGTAGAAGAATGATCCAGGCATCAGGGTGAGGTATGGACTGGGCAGGGAGAGACAGGAGGCTGAAGAGTCAACAAGGAGGCTGATGTAGTAATCAAGGCAGGATAAGATGAGTGATTGTATTAACGTGGTAGCAGTTTGGATGGAGAGGAAAGGGCAGATTTTAACGATGGGACGGACAGGATTTAGTGACAGACTGAATATGTGGGTTGAAAGAGAGAAGAATCAAGGATAATGCCTAGGTTATGGTGTTGTGAGACGGGAAGGATGGCGGGGCCGTCTACAGTGATGGGAAAGTCGGGGGACGACGGGGATGGGTGGGAAGATAAGGCGTCCTGTTTTGGACATTTGTTAAGATTGAGGTGATGGGAGGACATCCAAGTAGAGATGTCTTGAAAGCAAGAGGAAATGTGAGACTGCGGAGAGGGATCAGGGCTGGAGATGCAGATTTGGGTATCATTCGCGTAGAAGTGTATTTGAAGCCAGGGGAGCGAATGAGTTCTCCAAGGGAGGGGGTGTAAATGGAGAATAGAAGGGGAATCCAGAACTGAACTTTGAGGGACACCCACAATTAGGGGGCAGGAGGCAGAGGAGGAGCCCGCGAAAGAGGCCGAGAAAGAGCTGCCAGAGAGATAAGAGGGGAACCAGGAGAGGAAGTCAGTGAAGCCAAGGTTGGGTAGCGTTTCCAGAAAGGGGTGGTCCACAGTGTGGGAGACAGCTGAGAGGTCAAGGAGGGTTAGGATGGAGTAGAGGCCACTGGATTTGGCAAGAAGGAGATTATTGGTGACTTCTGAGAGAGTCACCAATGACTTACTGAGGACTTACTGTACTAAGTGGCCAGATATTAAATTCAACTACTGGTAGGGGAAGCGACTGACTGAAAAGCTACGCACCTAAATTCCAGGTGTTCATCTAGCCACAGCTCAAGTCCTGAATCTGGAATCGGTACGATCTTGGTTTTACTCCTGGTTGTTCCACTAACCGGATGTATTTGGGATAGCCGGTTACTCAATCTGATTCCGTTTTCTTAATGATAAATGGGGAAAAATATAATAACAGAGGCATGCTAAAAGATGAGAGAATTCTAAAACAGTAATGCACTGTTTTAGAATAAGAGGGTCCTTAAGATGGATTCAGATCACACTCTTTTTACTTCAATTTGATCTGAAACTCAAAGGGAGAAAACACATTTTGTGTCACCTGTATTAGGGTGTGATTGAAGAATTCCAGCACTGTTTTCATATTGTATAATAATTATGCACTTAGTAATACCATAAACACACACTTGTTTAGCACCTTAACACTTTAAGTGCTGGGGTATATATCAGGTTGTCAGATTGGACACAGTTCCTATCCCACACCGGCCTCACAATTTTATTCATACTTTACAGAAGACCCAAACTGGTTACCCCAGTCCACACAGCAGGTCAGTGACAGAGGTGGAACTAGAACCCAGATCCCTTCCCATGCTCTTCCCATCACACTACGCTGCCTCCCAACTCCCTGACAAAATCCTAAACATATGACCAACTACTACCTGGAGTATATATTTGTTACACACCGGATCGGTGCTTTTCAGCTGATGGGCTAAGTAACATCTGTAGAACTTGGGAAGCAGCGTGGCCCAGTGGAAAGAGTACGGGCCTGGAAATCAGAAGTCCTGGGTTTAATCCTGGCTCTGCCAGTTGTCTGCTGTGTGACCTTGGTCACGCTGCTTCACTTCTCTGTGCCTCAGTTTTGTGAACTGTAAAATGGGGATTCCAAACCTGTTCTCCCTCCTACTTAAACTGTGAGCACCATGTGGGACAGGGACTGTGTCCAACCTGATTAATTTGTATCTACCCCAGCACTTAGAACACAGCTCGTTACTTAGTAAGCATTTAACAAATACCATAATAAATGAATAAATATTTAACAATTTGCCTGGTACGATTCCTAGTCACATTCCCCTGCCCTCCAGAAGCCCCTACAACTTCATGGAGCAGAGCGGTGTAGATGAATGAAAGGCACAGTTGGTAATACATATATTGCTATATATGCTCTTCCCAACCCTCGGATTAGGGAAGCAGGGCTCTCAACAAATTGTTTCAGTCCTCCACTTGTCTGCTGTATGGCTTGGGCAAATCATTTCATTTCTCTGTGCCTCAGTTACCTCATCTGAAAATGGGGGTTAAGACTGTGAGCCCCATGTGGGACAGGGACCGTGTCCAACCTGATTAGCCTGTATCTACCCCAGCGCTTAGAACAGTGCTTGACATAAAGTAAGCCCTTAACAAATATCATTATTAGTATTATTATTATTATTATTACTAAAACACTACTATGGGCTCAGAGGAACCAGTTGGTTGGGCTCCAGTTTCCAAGCCTGAAAAGTAGGGGAAATAAGGCAGTAGGTGATTTATATAAAGTCTTGTCTTCCCCGTTCTTCAGATCGGGAAATGGTGACCCGACCAACTAGTCCTACTCTTAGGCTGAGCCCCACGTGGGATTGTGACAGATCTGACAGGGTTGGAGTGACCCCAGTGCTTGGCACATAGTAAGCACTGAACAAATACAAAAACTCTGCAGAAATTCCGGATTCTAAAGTACGATATACACCAGGTTCTTTGAAGATGGGCATTATACACATTTGTAAAAAAGTGCTATAGTCATGCAAGAATAAAAGATCTTAATATCAATCTCGACAATCGATCTCAACAGTCTTTGGGCCAGGAGGGCAAACTCTCCAGCTCTCTCAAAGAAACTTTTAAATCTGAATGGAGGATCTGAGCCGAAGGCTGTCTCCACAGGGAATGAGCTACTTTCTAGTCAATACTGAGTTTGGTAGCCCAACCAATCCTAACTCTTGGTGGCTAATAGTAGGCCGGCAGCATCCACTGTGAGGACGCATCTCGGGTAGGTCAAGGAGCTATTTGAAACAAACATGAATCAATACAACGGACACCGGGTTAGTAAGCATTTGAGGGCAACATCTACCGTTTGTAATTTTAAATTTATCTCGCTCAGGATTAGTTCGCTCAAATGACATGTAATATAGCAGCGTGGCTCTATGGAAAGAGCACGGACTTGGGAGTCAGAGGCCATGGGTTCTAATCCTGGCTCCTCCACTTGCCAACTGTGTGACTTTGGGAAAATCACTTAACTTCTCTGTGCCCCAGTTCCCTCATCTGTAAAATGGGGATTAAGACTGTGAGCCCCACGTGGGACAACCTGATCACCCTGTATCCCCCCAGCGCTTAGAACAGTGCTTTGCACATAGAAAGTGCTTAACAAATACCATTGTTATTATTATTATTATTATTATTAAATGCCCAAGTCACAACTGCAAAAGCAAAACAAATTCCAGGAGAGTTGTATTTTGTGGCCAAAGAGAGACTCAGATGACCTTCTGTCGACCCCAAATTTCCTCTAGTTTTAATGGTACTCTGCACTTTGTCTCCGAAAATCTTCTCAGGCAGTAATGTTTCAGCAGTGTCTTCAATTCCTACTGGGGTAAAGTTTACAGCCACCTCAGGATCCTTTGAAATTCAAGGTAGTGATATGTGAAGCTCTAACTACATGCATGTAATTTGATTCATTGGCACTAAGATGGTTTAGTTTCAGATGACCCAAGTTCTTTTTTTTTTAACTTCCTGTTTTTTTAAATTTTGGGCTTAAACTGATTAGAAGCTGATTAAATATACCTTATCAAAAAATCTCTTGGGCAATACCCACCACTGATGACATTTCCTCCCTAAATAAGGAATGGCCCTTTAAAGAGGTAGTTAAATCAAACAACTCTGCAGATAATTTAAATTAATAATTTATCTTGTTGTCAGTAGTAATTCAAATATATTTGGATTACAAATACATTAATAAGGAGGTAATGCTCAACAGGTTATTAGCTTTTTTGATGATGGGCTGTTAATTTACTATGTACTTTGATTCAAAAGACCACAGACCAAAATTTCTTTGGAGATGTTTTCCTTTAGCCAACTGATTCCATGTCACTGCACCAGCCAAAACAAAACACCAGGAAAAAAAAAAGGAGCTAAATAATTCAGTTGCAATAATGTCTCCAAAGATACTCTTCAAGAAGCTGTATACCTTATTAAAAATAAGAGAAAACAAAAATTGGGTGGGGACCGTCTCTCTCTAATAATAATAATGGCATTTATTAAGCATTTACTATGTGCAAAGCACTGTTCTAAGCACTGGGGAGGTTACAAGGTGATCAGGTTGTCCCACAGGGGGCTCACAGTCAATCCCCATTTTACAGATGAGGTAACTGAGGCCCAGAGAAGTGAAGTGACTTGCCCAAAGTCACACAGCTAACAACTGGTGGAGCTGGGATTTGAAGCCATGACCACTGACTCCAAAGCCTGTGCTCTTTCCACTGAGCCACGCTGCTTCTCACGTGGCTATATGTTGCCGACCTGTACTTCCCAAGCACCTAGTACGGTGCTCTGCACACAGTAAGCGCTCAATAAATATGACTGAATGAATGAAAAATAAAATATTCAATACAGCGCTGGTAGCACAATGGCGAGTCTATTTCCTTGTATTTTTTTTTATATTTAAATGGTCCTTGTTAAGTGCTATGTGTCAAACACTTTTCTAAGCGCTGGGGGAAATACAAGTGAATTAGGTTTGATGCAGTTCCCGTCCCGCTTGGGGCTTATAGTCTAAATAGGAAGGCGAACAGGAGACCTGAGGCACAGAGAAGTTAAGTGATTTGCCCAAGGTCACCCAGAAAGCATTGGCAGAGCTGTGATTAGAGCCCAGGTCCTCTGTCTCCTGGGCTCTTTCCACTAGGCCATGCTGCTTTGGTCGCCAGGGGATTCTCTCTTCTGTGGATACGTGGCAAACTTAAAGAGTAACTAACAAAAATATACCACGGTGTAACTAAATTCTGCAGTAACCTCAGGCCCAGATGCTCCTCCTCCCTAAGAGATGCAGGACAACAACAACAATAATAATAATAATAATAATAATAATAAGGCATTTATTAAGAAATAAGAAAACGTGCTCTTCCATTTTATTTTCCCGCAGCCCTGAGCGGGGAGCCAATGAGCTGATCTTCAGAGACTGGGAACTTCAGATCAAAGCTGAGCCACATGCCAGAGAAACATGTAATCAAACCTCTGGCTCTACGTTACATAGAAAAAAAAAACCAGGGAAGGGAGAGGGGAAAGGTCCTGGCAACTCTTTGTTATTTGAACACACTGAGAGGTGGGAAAGACCTACAGTGGCTTTTTTCCCAGTTCATTCATTCATTCAATCGTATTTATTGAGCGCTTACTGTGAGCAGAGCACTGTACTAAGCGCTTGGGAAGTACAAGTTGGCAACATATAGAGACGGTCCCTACCCAACAACGGGCTCACAGTCTAGAAGGGGGAGACAGACAACAAAGCAAAACATGTGGCCAGGTGTCAAGTCATCAGAATAAACAGAAATAAAGCTAGATGCACATCATTAACAAAATAAATAGATGGACTAGGGTGTTTCACACGCACCTTGAAGCTTGGCATGGTCAGGACAAGAGAATTCAACACAAAACAATACCACGTTGGAAAGATTAGGGAAAGGCACTTGGTTATCCATCTAGATTCCACCCCCCTCTTTTAACCAGTACAATTCTCCAATTTCATTGCTTCTTCTCAAGGCACATTCCCTACTAAACAGCAAATGACAAAGGAAAGTCTCCATCCTCCCTGAACCACCACTCCCTCCCTTGTGTAATAAAAAAAAAATGAGGCCAAGAAAACGAATAGCCATTAATACGGGATGGGAACTGCTTGGAGAGTCAAATCCTTAGAAATGTGAGCCGCTGGCAGATTCAGACACAAAAGGCAAGGGGGCCATGGCAGACACATGACAGGGAAAATACAAAATAATTCCTCTCTCCCCTTGGAAAGAGCCTCCTCCTCTCCTCCACCCCCAAGAAACCTGTATCATTCAGTCGTGCAGCATCACCTCACTCACAGAGAAAAAGCACAGGGGCTGGGCATGCTGAATGGATGCTGCTCCTTTCCAAAACTGAGGAGGAAGGCAGCGGGAGACACTTTCTTCTCAAATCCCATGGTCAGATCACCTGCTCTGTCATTGCTGCTCAGGTTTAGGGTTCAGACGGACCCCCCCGTCCCACCCCACTCCTTGAGGGAGGGCTGGCTGGGGAGAGGCCAAGGCTCACCTTCGCTCCTTCGCTTTTTGGTTTGTGGGGTGAAAGGTAATGAGGGAATGGATGCACTGGGTTATATTCTGCAGGAGACACACCACCCCGCAACTGCTCTGCAGTAAGACCTGCTAAAAGGGAGGGAAATGGAGCCTTTTTTTTCATCCAGTCCACCCAAACTGGCAGCAGGGGAGGAGAAGCAGCAGCAGCTCTCCAATCTAGGCCACCCCCCAGCCCTGGAGAAGTCCCATAGCAGAGTGCTTAGCATAGGGTAAGCGCTTAATCAACGCAACTATTATTCTTATTAAAAGCCTCCGGCCTGGGGAGCATCCCCGAGGGGCAGCCCGCCTGTGCCTCTCCAGAGGCAGGAGGAGCAGCAGCAGCTCTCCCATCTAGGCCAGCCCTGGAAAAGTCCAGTAGCAGAGTGCTTAGCATAGAGTAAGCGCTTAATCAAGGCAACTATTATCCTTATTAAAAGTCTCCGGTCTGGGGAGCATCCCCGAGGGGCAGCCTGCCTGTGCCTCTCCAGAGGAGGAGGGGCAGCAGCAGCTCTCCCACCTAGGCCAGCACTGGAAAAGTCCCGTAGCAGAGTGCTTAGCATAGGGTAAACACTTAATCAAGGCAACTATTATCCTTATTAAAAGCCTCCAGCCTGGGGAGCATCCCCGAGGGGCAGCCTGCCTGTGCCTCTCCAGAGGCAGGAGGGGCAGCAGCAGCTCTCCCACCTAGGCCAGCCCTGGAAAAGTCCCGTAGCAGAGTGCTTAGCATAGGGTAAGCGCTTAATCAACTCAACTATTATCCTTATTAAAAGCCTCCGGCCTGGGGAGCATCCCTGAGGGGCAGCCTGCCTGTGCCTCTCCAGAGGCAGGAGGAGCAGCAGCAGCTCTCCCATCTAGGCCAGCCCTGGAAAAGTCCCGTAGCAGAGTGCTTAGCATAGGGTAAAGGCTTAATCAACGCAACTATTATCCTTATTAAAAGCCTCCGGCCTGGGGAGCATCCCCGAGGGGCAGCCTGCCTGTGCCTCTCCAGAGGCAGGAGGAGCAGCAGCAGCTCTCCCATCTAGGCCAGCCCTGGAAAAGTCCCGTAGCAGAGTGCTTAGCATAGGGTAAAGGCTTAATCAACGCAACTATTATCCTTATTAAAAGCCTCCGGCCTGGGGAGCATCCCCGAGGGGCAGCCTGCCTGTGCCTCTCCAGAGGCAGGAGGAGCAGCAGCAGCTCTCCCATCTAGGCCACCCCCAGCCCTAAAAAAGTCCCGCAGCAGAGTGCTAAGCATAGGGTAAGCGCTTAATCAAGGCAACTATTATCCTTATCATCATCAATCGTATTTATGGAGCGCTTACTATGTGCAGAGCACTGTACTACGCACTTGGGAAGTACAAATTGGCAACATACAGAGACAGTCCCTACCCAACACTGGGCTCACAGTCCAAAACGGGGAGACAGAGAACAAAACCAAACATACTAACAAAATAAAATAAATAGAATAGATGGGTACAAGTAAAATAAATAAAATTATTAAAAGCTTCCGGTCTGGGGAGCATCCCCGAGGGGCAGCCTGCCCGTGCCTCTCCAGAGGCAGGAGGGGCAGCAGCAGCTCTCCCATGTAGGCCTGGAAAAGTCCCGTAGCAGAGCGCTTAGCAGAGGGTAAAGGCTTAATCAACTCAACTATTATCCTTATTAAAAGCCCCCGGCCTGGGGAGCATCCCCGAGGGGCAGCAGCAGCTCTCCCATCTAGGCCAGCCCTGGAAAAGTCCCGTAGCAGAGTGCTTAGCAGAGGGTAAAGGCTTAATCAACTCAACTATCATCCTTATTAAAAGCCTCCGGCCTGGGGAGCATCCCCGAGGGGCAGCGGCAGCTCTCCCATCTAGGCCACCCCCCCGCCTTGGAGAAGTCCCGTGGCAGAGCGCTTAGCAGAGGGTACGCGCTCAACCAACGCAGCTATTCTCCTATCATCATCATCATCATCAATCGTATTTATTGAGCGCTTACTATGTGCAGAGCACTGTACTAAGCGCTTGAGAAGTACAAAGTGCTTATGAAAAGCCTCCCGGCCGGGGAGCATCCCCCAGGGGCAGCCTGCCTGTGTGAGCCCACCGTTGGGTAGGGACTGTCTCTAGATGTTGCCAATTTGGACTTCCCAAGCGCTTAGCCCAGTGCTCTGCACATAGTAGGCGCTCAATAAATACGACTGATTGATTGATTGCTTCCCTCCCTTTTGTGCTTCTTCCCCCTTTTAGACTGTGAGCCCACTGTTGGGGAGGGACTGTCTCTGGATGTTGCCAATCTGGACTTCCCAAGCGCTTAGCCCAGTGCTCTGCACATAGTAGGCGCTCAATAAATACGACTGATTGATTGATTGCTTCCCTCCCTTTTGTGCTTCTTCCCCCTTTTAGACTGTGAGCCCACTGTTGGGGAGGGACTGTCTCTGGATGTTGCCAATCTGGACTTCCCAAGCGCTTAGTACAGTGCTCTGCACATAGTAAGCGCTCAATAAATACGATTGATTGATTGATTGATTGGATGTTGCCAATTTGGACTTCCCAAGCGCTTAGTCCAGTGCTCTGCACATAGTAAGCGCTCAATAAATACGATTGATTGATTGATTGATTGCTTCCCTCCCTTTCGTGCTTCTTCCCCCTTTTAGACTGTGAGCCCACTGTTGGGGAGGGACCGTCTCTGGATGTTGCCAATTTGGACTTCCCAAGCGCTTAGCCCAGTGCTCTGCACATAGTAGGCGCTCAATAAATACGACTGATTGATTGATTGCTTCCCTCCCTTCTGTGCTTCTTCCCCCTTTTAGACTGTGAGCCCACTGTTGGGGAGGGACTAGATGTTGCCAATTTGGACTTCCCAAGCGCTTAGCCCAGTGCTCTGCACATAGTAGGCGCTCAATAAATACGACTGATTGATTGATTGCTTCCCTCCCTTTTGTGCTTCTTCCCCCTTTTAGACTGTGAGCCCACTGTTGGGGAGGGACCGTCTCTGGATGTTGCCAATCTGGACTTCCCAAGCGCTTAGCCCAGTGCTCTGCACATAGTAGGCGCTCAATAAATACGACTGATTGATTGATTGCTTCCCTCCCTTTTGTGCTTCTTCCCCCTTTTAGACTGTGAGCCCACTGTTGGGGAGGGACTAGATGTTGCCAATTTGGCAACATCTCTAGATGTTGCCAATTTGGACTTCCCAAGCGCTTAGCACAGTGCTCTGCACATATAGTAAGCGCTCAATAAATATGATTGATTGATTGATTGATCCCTGGGCCCTCCATCCCGGGGGGGGGGGGCCCAGCCCACCCGCCCTCCTCTGCTCCGCGGGCCGGCTCTCACCTCCTGGCAGCTGGGGCTCGGCGGTGGTGGAGGAGGAGGAGGAGGAGGAGGAGGAAGAAGAGGAGGAGGAAGAAGAGGAGGAGGAAGAGGAGGAGGAGAAGAGGAGGAAGAGGAGGAAGAGGAGGAGGCGTCCGAGACTGGGGCACCTCCCGCGCCGGCTGCGGCCCCGCGGCGGAGGGAGGGAGCGGGGGGAGGGAGGGAGGGAGCGGGGCGGGCCCCGGATGCGCAGGCAGGAGGCGCCACCGCGCTGGCTTCGCTCCCCACCAGTGCGCATGCGCGGCCTCCCCCCTCCCTCCCCCCTCCCTCCCCCCTCCCTCCTCCGCTCCCCTCAGCCGCGGGGTTGAATGAATGAATGAATGAATGACTGAATCATCCTCAATCGTATTTATTGAGCGCTTACTCTGTGCAGAGCACTGTACTAAGCGCTTGGGAAGGACAAATTGGCAACATCTAGAGACAGTCCCTACCCAACGGTGGGCTCACAGTCTAAAAGGGGGAGACAGAGAACAGAACCAAACATACTAACAAAATAAAATAGAATAGATAGGTACAAGTAAAATAAATAGAGTAATAAATATGTACAAACATATATACAGGTGCCGTGGGGAGTGGAAGGAGGTGAGATGGGGGGATGGAGAGGGGGACGAGGGGGAGAGGAAGGAAGGGGCTCAGTGTGGGAAGGCCTCCTGGAGGAGGTGAGCTCTCAGTAGGGCCTTGAAGGGAGGAAGAGAGCTGGCTTGGCGGAGGGGCAGAGGGAGGGCAGTCCAAGTCGGCAGCATAGAGAGACGGGCCCGACTCCCACAGCGGGCTCACAGGCTGGAAGGGGAAGACAGGCAATAAAACAAAACATATTAACAAAATCAAATCAATAGAATCAGTATGTACAAATAAAATAAATAGAGTAATAAATTCGTACCAACATATATACAGGTGCTGTGGGGAGGGCAGACCAGAGCAGACCACTGCTCTGCACGTCTTCAAAGCCCCACTAAAATCACATCACATCTGGCCTTCCCAGACTGAGCTCCCTCCTTCCTCTCCCCCACCTCTCATCATCATCAATCGTATTTATTGAGCGCTTACTATGTGCAGAGCACTGTACTGAGCGCTTGTACTAAGCACTGTACTAAGCTCTCCTTCCCCATCCCCCCCGCCTTACCTCCTTCCACTCCCCACAGCACCTGTATATATGTTTGTACATATTTATTACTCTATTTATTTTACTTGTACATATTTATTCTATTTTATTTTGTTAATATGCTTTGTTTTATTGTCTGTCTCCTCCTTCTAGACTGTGAGCCCACTGTTGGGTAGGTACCGTCTCTATACATTGACAACTTGTACCTCCCAAGCGCTTAGTACAGTGCTCTGCACACAGTAAGCGCTCAATAAATACGATTGAATGAATGAATGAATGAATGAGGGGAAGGAGGTAAGACGGGGGGGGGGGGGGATGGGGAGGGTCCAGCCCCATTTTCCAGATGAGGGAACTGAGGCCCAGAGAAGTGAAGTGACTTGCCCAAAGTCCCCCAGCTGACAAGCGGCGGAGCTGGGGTTTGAACCCGTGACCTCTTTCTAGACTGTGAGCCCACTGTTGGGTAGGGACCGTCTCTCTATGTTGCCCACTTGTACTTCCCAAGCGCTTAGTACAGTGCTCTGCACACAGTAAGCGCTCAATAAATATGATTGAATGAATGAATGACTCCAAAGCCCGGGCTCTTTCCACTGAGCCACGCTGCGCATAGTACAGTGCTCTGCACACAGTAAGCGCTCAATAAATATGACTGAATGAATGAAATAAAGAAAAACCTCATTAGGGGCCCGGGACATGTCTACTCTGTCGTATCCTACCCTCCCCAGCGCCTAGAACAGCAAGGGCATGATAATAATAATAATTATAATGAGGGCATTTGTTAAGCGCTAATGATGTGCCAGGCACTGTTCTAAGCGCTGGGGAGGATACCAGGTGATCAGGTGGTCCCACGTGGGGCTCACAGTCTTCACCCCCATTTTCCAGATGAGGGAACTGAGGCACAGAGAAGTAGGGTCAGTGGAAAGAGCATGGGCTTGGGAGGCAGAGGCCATGGGTTCGAATCCCAGCTCCAGCAATTGTCAGCTGGGTGACTTTGGGCAAGCCACTTCACTTCTCTGGGCCTCAGTTCCCTCACCTGTCAAATGGGGAGGAAGACTGTGAGCCCCATGTGGGACAACCTGGACACCTTGTATCCCCCCAGCACTTAGAACAGTACTTCGCACATAGTAAGCGCTTAACAAACACCATTATTATTATTAAGTGACTTTGGGCCAGTCGCTTCACTTCTCTGTGCCTCAGTTCCCTCATCTGTAAAATGGGGATGAAGACTGTGAGCCCCACGTGGGACAACCTGATCACCTTGTATCCCCCCAGCGCTTAGAACGGTGCTTTGCACATAGTAAGTGCTTAACAAATAATAATAATAATGATGATATTTATTAAGCACTTACTATGTGAAAGCACCGTTCTAAGCGCTGGGGAGGTTACAAGGTGATCAGGTTGTCCCACCGGGGCTCACAGTTTTAATCCCCATTTTACAGATGGGGTAACTGAGGCCCAGAGAAGTTAAGTGACTTGTCCAAAGTCACACAGCTGACAGTTGGCGGAGAGGGGATTTGAACCCATGACCTCTGACTCCAAAGCCCGTGCTCTTTCCACTGAGCCATGCTGCTTCCCCTTTATTATTATTATTATTAATAATAATAATAATGGCTGACATTATTATTATTATTATTGGCTGACTCCCAAGCCAGTGCTCTTTCCACTGAGCCACGCTGCTAAAGAGCACTGATTGGGTGGCAGGGGGCAGATCTGCCAATTCTCTCGCCTCGCCCTCCCTGAAGCACTTAGAGCCCAAAGGTAGCCCTCAGTTTTATTATTGGGGTATTTGTTCAGCACCTACTATGTGCCAACCACTGTTCTAAGCACTGGGAGGAGAAGCAGCGTGGCTTGGTGGAAAGAGCCCGGGCTTTGGAGTCAGAGGTCATGGGTTCAAATCCCCGCTCCGCCAACTGTCAGTTGTGTGACTTTGGACAAGTCACTTCACTTCTCTGGGCCTCTGTTACCCCATCTGTAAAATGGGAATTAAAACTGTGAGCCCCGGTGGGACAACCTGATCACCTTGTAACCTCCCCAGCGCTTAAAACAGTACTTTGCACATAGTAAGCGCTTAACAAATACCATCATCATCATCGATCATATTTATCGAGTGCTTACTATGTACTAAGCACTTGGGAAGTACAAATTGGCAACATATAGAGACAGTCCCTACCCAACAGTGGGCTCACAGTCTAAAAGGGGGAGACAGACAACAAAACCAAACATACTAATCAGGTTGTCCCACCTGGGCTCTCAGTCTCAATGCCCATTTTACAGATGAGGTAACTGAGGCACAGAGAAGTCAAATGGCCTGTCCAAGGTCACACAGCAGACAAGTGACAGAGGCGGGATTAGAGCCCACATCCTCTGACTCGGTAAATGCCATTTGATTGACTTTCTGAACCACAATCATTCCTGCAGTGAATGTTTTGAGGACTTCACGGTTTTCACGGCGAAGGAGATGGTAGGGGCAGCGTTGCAGAGCGGAAATAGCACAGGCCTCAGTCAGGGCACTTGAGTTCTAGTCCCTCTCTGTCACTTCCCTGCTGGGTGACCCTGGGCTGGTCACTTAACTTCTCTGTGCCTCCATTTCCTCCTCTGTAAAGTATATATTCTCCCTCCTACTTCGACTGTGAGCCCCATGTGGGACAGGGACTACCTCCAGCCTGATTATCTTGTCTCTACCTCAGCACTTAGTACAGCGCTTTGGCACATAGTAAAGGCCGAACAGATACCACAATTATTGTTGTTTCTCCGAGGTCTATCTGACCGAGGAGGGGCCCTCACCTATCCCCAGGCGTCCAGTCCCTCCGGCTCATAGCCCTCAGAGGCCCCAGTTATTTATTCAGCCTCCTGGTTTGCCTCGAGTGACTTCACGGGGAAGAATCCTGTACCGAGCGCTTGGAAGATTGTGCCTCACCCCCAGTTGAGTTGTGGGGCCAAGGAAGACTTAAGGACAGTATCCATTTACTTGCTCATAAGGACACTTCCATGGCAGGAGGGTGTGGGCAAGGAGAGGGAACTGTGTCCGTGGGTTGGATTGAGGGTAGAACGAATTGGAAGAGTTGGGACTTTAGCTGATGTTTTAAAAGGGGGGCTTTTAACTGCTCTATTTCATTCATTCATTCATTCAGTCGTATTTATTGAGCGCTTACTGTGTGCAGACCACTGTACTAAGCGCTTGGGAAGTACAATTTGGCAACATATAGAGACGGTCCCTACCCAACGGTGGGCTAAACTCACGGAGGGCAGGGCCCCCTTCCTCCCTCTCCCCTGTGATCCTCTGTAGCAACTTTTTTAGGGTACTTGTTAAGCACTTACTATGTCCAAGGCACTCTACTAAGCTCTGGGATAGATAGAAGCAAATCAGGTTGAACACAGTCCATGCCCCACATCTTACTCCCCATTCTGCAGATGAAGTAACTGAGGCACAAAGAAGTTGTCACACAGCAGACAAGCGATGGAGTCAGGATTAGAACCTAGGTCCTTCTGGGCGCTCAGGCCCATTTTCTATCCACGAGGCCACGTCGCTTCTCACGACCCTGCCAGGACTAAGTGATGTGAGTGTCTTTTCACGGCGATCTTCAAAGAAGGAATCCATACCCCCACCCACCCTGGGTGGCTTGGGTAGCCGCTTTCAAGGAGACAGGTGGCTGGATTCCGTGACCCCTTGAGGTCCTTTCTGGCTTTCGGAGTTTGCGGGAGAGGAGAGCAAAAGGAGCTCCTTCCAGGCTCCCTCTCCCACAAACAATCCACTCATCTGATTCAGAACAAGGCACTTCAGTTCCTAGAGGCCATATTTTCATCAAATGTCCCATAAAGGGCAGAATACAGGAGCCTCTTTTCCAGGAAAATAACAAGCTAAAATAAAAAAAAAAAACCCAAACCCAAATGTAGACCAATCAGTGTTTTCTCTGATATCCTTTGGTGTCGGGATGACCCTTGGGTCCCAGGGGGATGGGAGAGAGGAGAAGCAGACAGCTGCATGCAAATTTGTTCCTCCCAGCTGGCTGCCGGGACCTGGTTTAACGCTTTCAGGACTAGAAGCCAAGTTTTCTGTTTTGAGCGGGCCAGGTAGATGGGTGATGGGGAGGAGGGAAGAAGGAGGAGAGAAGGAAGATGAGGGAGGAGTGGAGAAGGGTGACATGTTTAGAACCCAGGACATAGAGGAAGGGGCCTGAGGGCCCCGCAGTGCTACCAAGGACTCAATCAGTGATATTTTTCGAGCACTTAAAGTGTGCAGAACCCTTTACTAAGTGTTTGAGAGAGCACAATACGTACATATCTATTCTATTTATTTTATTCTGTTAGTATGTTTCGTTTTGTTCTCTGTCTCCCCCTTTTAGACTGTGAGCCCACTGTTGGGTAGGGACCGTCTCTATATGTTGCCAATTTGTACTTCCCAAGCACTTAGTACAGTGCTCTGCACAGAGTAAGCTCTCAATAAATACGATTGATGATGATGATGATGATAGAAAACCTAGACATGATCCCCGCCCTCAAGTAGCATTGTGGCCTGGTGGAAAAAAAGCACAAGCCTGGAAATCAGGGGATTTTGGGCTCTAATCCCAGTTTTACCACTTGCCTGCTGCGTAACCGTGGGCAAGTCACTTGAGTTCTCTGTGCCTCAGTTTCCCGGTCTGTAAAATGGGGATTCGGTACCCGGTCTCCTCTCCCCTCCTTAGACTGGAAGCCCCAAGTGGGACAGGGATTGTGATGGATCTGAGGATCTCGTGTCTCCCCCAGCATTTAGTACAGTGCTTGGCACATAGTAAGCACTTAAATACCACAATTATGATTATTATTACCTTGACATAGCCTGCAATCCGGTGTGGGGGGCTTAGAGGTGAGGACCCACCTTCCCTGGGGCACAATCTCTGTCCTCAGGGAACCCCCAAGCACAGAGGGGAAGACTGGGCCTCTATCTAGACTAGCCCTCTCCCACAGACGGACACACCCAGTAATGTACTGGTTTTTGTAATCCCCTGGCGAAAGAAGGAATCTGCATTTTGGATTTAAACATTACCCCCAGCAAATATCTGTTAAGCGTCCATGGAGCAGGTGTTTGTCAGAGGTTGGGACAGTGCTCTGCACCCAGTAAGCGCTCAATAAATATGATTGAATGAATGAGAGGCCCTTGGCCTTAAGGTGAGAAGAGACAAGTTGGTCAGAGGGAGACCTCTAACGAGAACCCCAGCTGTAAATACACCGAGTGAAATAGAAAGCCAGTTATCCAAAGACGGCCACGGGACAGAGTCCCATTCAGATCACCGTAAATTCAGATAACTGAATAAAATGGTGCGAGGTTATCTTGGCCAAGCGGCTTTCAGTTATATTCATCCACTGGAGTGTTTTGAATTTTCTTTTTTGTTGCTGTTGGAGGCAGCCTTGGTTTGGATGAGAGATTACTTAGAAAACCAGCTTTCTATTGTGTGTGGATAAACACGGGTCTAGATATGTGTACAGATGCACGGAGGCATGTGTGTGTACCCTCTTTGTGTTCACACACCGCCACTGGTGGCAATAAGCTTAGTGCTTCGTCTGTGATAACAGTAGCAATGTTTGGAGGGATGGGGTGGTATATTCATCCTCAGGATGAGGACTGGACTTCCTAAAAAACACCGTGGCCTAGCGGAAAGAGCGCGGGCCTGGAATTCAGAAGACCTGAGTTCTAATCCCTGCTCCAACATTTGCAGTGCTGTGGGACCACAGACAAGTCACTTCATTTCTCTGTGTCAGTTTCCTCATTTGTAAAATGGGAATTAAGTGCCTGTTCTCCCACGCATCCTGAATCCGTGAGGGACAGAAACTGTGTCGGTTCTACTCCAGTGTTTAGTACAGTGCCTGGCACATAGTAAGTGCTGGACAAATACCATAATTGTGATTATTATTACTACAGAACTTACTTTCTCATCTGTTCTGAACCTCTCATCCTCAGTTTGTCCAGGCCTTTATTGAGCTTTCAAATATGTACGACTTTTCCTTCTGATAACTGATGGTGGATCCTTCATCCATAAATCTAGTCAAACCCTTCTCAAACCTCAGCATGGCTCAGTGGAAAAGAGCATGGGCTTTGGAGTCAGAGGTCATGGGTTCAAATCCCTACTCCGCCAATTGTCAGTTGTGTGACTTTGGGCAAGGCACTTAACTTCTCTATGCGTCAGTTCCCTCATCTGTAAAATGGAGATGAAGACTGTGAGCCCCCTGTGGGACAACCTGATTACCTTGTATCCTTCCCAGTGCTTAGAACAGTGCTTTGCACATAGTAAGCGCTTAATAAATGCCATAAAAAAACCCAACCAAACAAAAAAAATTATTAATGCTTTCTACCGGTGCAACTTCGTGTGGCGTGATTTTCCAAGCATTTATTCAAGGGAACAAATTGAGGCAATTTTTCAGATAATTTGTCCATCTGAAAACAAAAGGGGTGGAGATTTTTTTCCCCCTCAGATTGGCTGTGGGTTTGGATTGAAATTTCCAGGTCAACATCCCTCATCCCTCTCAAGTGCATCCTTGAGAACCACAGAAGTGGAGAAGCAGCATGGCTCAGTGGGAAGAGCACGGGCTTTGGAGTCAGAGGTCATGGGTTCAAATCCCGGCTCCGCCGCTTGTCAGCTGGTGACTTTGGGCAAGTCACTGCACTTCTCTGTGCTTCAGTTACCTCATCTGTAAAATGGGGATTAAGACTGTGAGCTCCCCTTGGGACAAGCTGATCACCCTGTAACCTCCCCAGCGCTTTGAACAGTGCTTTGCACATAGTAAGCACTTAATAAATGCCATTATTATTATTATTATTATCCTCACTTGCTTTAATTCTGCCCCCTCATCCCCCTGGCAACAATACTTCCCCAGCCTTATTGACTCCCAAGCTCATTATTTGCAACAGTAGTTTCAGACATTTGGGGAAGTAACATGGTTTAGTGGAAAAGAGCCAGAGTCAGAGGTCACGGGTTCGGATCCCGGCTCTGCCACTTGTCGGCTGTGTGACTTTGGGCAAGTCACTTAATTTCTCTGGGCCTCAGTTCCCTCATCTGGAAAATGGGGATTAAGACTGTGAGCCCCACGTGGGACAAACTGTTAACCTTGTATCTACCCCAGCGCTTCCCCCCAGCCCTACCTCCTTCTTCTCCCCACAGCATCTGTATATATGTTTGTACAGATTTATTACTCTATTTATTTTACTTGTACATATTTACTATTCTATTTATTTTGTTAATGATGGGCATCTAGCTTTACTTCTATTTATTCTGATGACTTGCCACCTGTCCACATGTTTTGTTTTGTTGTCTGTCTTCCCCTTTTAGCCTGTGAGCCCGCTGTTGGGTAGGGACCGTCTCTATATGTTGCCAACTTGTACTTCCCAAGCGCTCAGTACGGTTCTCTGCACACAGTAAGCACTCAATAAATACGATTGAATGAATGAATGAATGCTCGGCACATAGTAAGCGCTTTAACAAAAACCATCATCATTATTATTATTATTTAACTTCCTCCTCCAACCCACTGCCCCCTTGCAATCTCTTATTCCTAATGACCTGGCCACGTCATTGATAAAACTGAAATCATTAGGCATAATCTCCCTAAAGTCTCCCCTGCTCCTCTAGAGTCCCTTGCTCCTCCAGCCCCATCTTTGACTCGACCATCTTTCCCAGCAGTACAATAATAATAATAGTAATAACAGTAATAATGATGGTATTTGTTAAGCACTTACTATGTTCCAGACACTGTACTAAGCACTGGGCTGGATACAAGCAAATCGGGTTGTACACAGTCCCTATCCCACATGGGGCTCACAGTCTCAATCCCCATTTTACAGGTGAGGGAATTGAGACACAGAGAAGTAAAGTGATTTGCCCAAGGTCACCCAGCAGACAAGCGGTTTAGCTAGAATTAAAACCCGTGATCTTCTGACTCCCCAGCCGCAGATATCCCACCTTCTCTCAAATTTTACCCACTCCACCTTTGCTCCTGCCCCCATCTTTTATCACCTCATCAAAGCAATTGCCCCTTTCCTTCTCCTTCCCTAACCTCTATCATCAACTACTCACTTTCCAGTGCCAACACAGGAGAAGCAGCATGGCCTAGTGTCAAGAGCACGGGCTTGGGAGCCAGAGGTCATGGGTTCTACTCCCGGCACCGCCATATGTCTGCTGTGTGACCTTGGGCAACTCACTTCATTTACGTCAATGAAGTGAGACATTCTGGGACATGGGACAACCTGATCACCTTGAAGACAGTGCTTTGCACATAGTAAGCACTTAACAAATGCCATCATTATTATTATTAAGTGCTTAATAAATACCACAGTAATAATAACAATTACTATTATTCTCCTCCAAATTCCTTGAGTGAGTTGTCTACACTCGCTGCCCCACCTTCTCTCCTCGAACTCTCTCCTTGACCCCCGGCAATCTGGCTTCTACCCCCTCTACTCCATGGATACGGCCCTCTTTAAGGTGACCAGTGATCTCCTTCTTTCCAAATCCAGTGGCCTCTACTCCACTCTAATGCTCCTCGACCTTTATGTTGCCTTTGACATTGTGTTGATCATCGCCTTATCTTGGCTTCGCCAAAAGTGTCCTCTCCCGGTTCTCCTGCTATCACTCTGATTTCTTCTCCATCTCTTTCTCGTGCTTCTCCTCAGCCTTCCACCCCTAACTATGGGCAGGTCCCCTTCTATTCTCGATGTACCCCCACTTATTAACTACCATGGCTTAGTATACCATAATTATGCCAATGATTCCCCAAACTGCTTCTCCGGTCCTGACCTGACAGACAATTGTATTTATTGAGTGCTTACTGTGTGCAGACCACTGTACTAAGCACTTGGGAGAGTACCATATAACAATAAACAGACACATTCCCTGTCCACAGTGAGCTTACAATGGGGAGGGAATGTGTCTGTTTATTGTTATTGAGGGGGAGACAGACATTAATATAAATAAATAAAATTACAGATATGTATGTAAGTGCTGCGGGGCTGGGAGGGGGGACGAATAAAGGGAGCAAGTCAAGGCGACGCAGAAGGGAGTGGGAGAAGAGGAAAAGAAGGCTTAGTCAGGGAAGACTTCTTGGAGGAGGTGCGCCTTCATTAAGGCCTGGAAGTTGGGGAGGGTAATCGTTTGTCGGATTTGAGGCGGGGGGCATTCCAGACGGAGGCAGGACGTGGGCAAGGTGACTGACTGCTTTAAAGCCAATAATGAGGAGTTTTTGTTTGATGCAGAGGTGGATGGGCAGCCACTGGAGGTTCTTAAGGAGGGGGGAAACACGGCCTGAACATTTCTTTGGAAAAATGATCCAGGCAGAAGAATGAAGAGGAGAGACAGGAGGCAAGGGAGGTCAACAAAGAGGCTGATACAGTCATTGAGGCGGGATAAAATAAGTGATTGGATTAATATGGTAGCAGTTTGGATGGACTGGAAAGGGCAAATTTTAGCAATGTTGCGAAGGTTGAATCCAGAGGATTTGAGAACAGAGTGAATAGATGGGTTCATTCATTCATTCATTCAATCGTATTTATTGAGCGCTTACTGTGTGCAGAGCACTGTACTAAGCGCTTGGGAAGTACAAGTTGACAGCATATAGAGACGATCCCTACCCAAAAGTGGGCTCACAGTCTAGAAGGGGGAGACAGAGAACAAAACAAAACATATTAACAAAATAAAATAAATAGAATAAATCTGCACAAATAAAATAAATAAATAGAGTAATAAATGTATACAAACATATATACATATATACAGGTGTTGTGGGGTTGAATGAGAGATATGAGTTGGGAATAAAGTCGAGGTTATGGGCTTGTGAGACAGGGAAAAAAACCCTCCCTTGACCCCCTTGCTCCATCACTTAGTACATTGCTCTGCACACAGTAAGCGCTGAATAAATACGATTGAGTGAATGAATGCATCGCTCCACCTCCCTCCTACTATTCCTTTCCAAACTCCTTGAGCGAGTTGATTGTACCCTCTGCCTCTGCTTACTGTCCTCCGATTCTCTCCTTGACCCCCTCCAATCTGGCTTCCATCCCCTTCTCTCCACAGAAACTGCCCTCTCAATGATGCTCAGTCATTCATTCATTCAGTCATATTTATTGAGCGCTTACCATGTGCAGAGCACTGTACTAAGCGCTTGGGAAGTACAAGTTGGCAACATATAGAGACGGTCCCTACCCAACAATAGGCTCATAGTCTAGAAGGGGGAGACAGACAATAATAATAATAATGATGGCATTTGTTAAGTGCTTACTATGTGCAAAGCACCGTTCTGAGCGCTGGGGAGGTTACAGGGTGATCAGGTTGTCCCACCGGGGGCTCACAGTTTTAATCCCCATTTTACAGATGAGGTAACTGAGGCCCAGAGAAGTTAAGTGACTTCCCAAAGTCACACAGCTGACAGTTGGCGGAGCTGGGATTTGAACCCATGACCTCTGACTCCAAAGCCCCTACTCTTCCCACTGAGACACGTAGGCAGGTGTCAAAGTCGTCAGAACAAATAGAATTAAAGCTACCTCAGTTACCTCCTTCTTGCCAAATCCAATCTAATCCATCCTAATCCTTCTCAACCTCGTAGCTGCCTTCAACACTGTTGACCATCCTTTTTTTCCTGGAAACATCATCCAACCTCAGCTTCACTGACACTGTCCTTGCCCGGATCTCCCACCACCCTGGCCGCTCCTTCGCAGTCTCTTTCACGTGCTCCTCCTCTGTCTCCCAACCCCTAACTGTGAGTGTCCCTCAAGGTTCTTGTCCAGGTCCCCGTCTATTCTCCATCTACACCCACTCCCTTGGAGAACTCATTTGCTCACATGGCTTCGTGTGTCACTTCTATGTGGATCATTGCCAGATCTACATTTCCAGCCCTGATCTCTCCCTTTCTGCAATCTCACATTTCCTTCTGCCTTCAAGGTATCTCTACTGGGATGTCCTGCTGTCACCTCAAACTTAACATGTCTGAAACAGAACTCCTAATCTTCCCACCCAAATCCTGGCCTCCTCTGACTTTTCCATCACTGTAGACAGCACGACTATCCTTCCTGTCTCACAAACCCATAACCTTGGTGTCATCTTTGACTCGTCTCTCTCATTCAACCCACACGTTCAATCTATCACTAAATCCTGTCGGTCAAACTCCGCAACATCATTAAAATCTGCCCTTTCCTCTCCATCTGAATTGCTACCACATTAATCCAAGCATTTATTCTATTCCGCCTTGATTACTTTATCAGTCTCCTTGCTGATCTCCCTGCCTCCTGTCTCTCCCTATTCCAGTCCACATTTCACTCTGCTGCCCAGATCATTTTTCTACAAAAGTTTTCAGGCCATGTTTCCCTACTCCTCAAGAACCTGGTGGTGGTTGCCCATTCGCCTCCATATCAAAGAGAAACTTCTTATCATTGGCTTGAAAGCACTTAATTACCATGCTCTCTCCTACCTCACAGCTCTCTTACTACAATCCAACCCTCACACTTCACTCCTGTAATAATAATGATAGCATTTATTAAACGCTTACTATGTGCAAAGCGCTGTTCTAAGTGCTGGTGCCAACCTACTCACTATACCTTGACTATCTAGCCACCAACTTCTCACCCACATAATAATAATGGTATTTGTTGAGTGCTTACTATGTGCAAAGTACTGTTCTAAGCACTGGGGGGATACAAGGTGATCAGGTTGTCCCACATGGGGCTTACAATCTTAATCCCCATTTTACAGAGGAGGGAACTGAGGCCCAGAGAAGTGAAGTGGCTTGCCCAAAGTCACACAGCTGACAATTGGCAGAGCCGGGATTTGAACCCATGATCTCCGACTCCAAAGCCCGTGTGCTTTCCACTGAGCCACGCTGCTTCATCACACCTCTGGCCTGGAACACCCTCCCTTTTTATGTCTGATGGATAATTACTTTTTCCAACCCACATTCCCTCCTTTCCCATCCCTTCTGCATTACCCTGACTTGCTCCCTTTATTCACCCCCGACCCACAACACTTATGTACACATCCACAACGTATGTATTTATATTAATATCTGTCTCCCCCTCTAGACTGTAGCTCATTGTGGTCAGGGAATGTGTCTGTTTTATTGTTATGTTGTACTCTTCCAAGTGCTTAGTACACTGCTCTGCACACAGTAAGCGCTCAATAAATACTATTGATTGATTGATGCTATCTACAATCTACAGTAATGGGAAAGTAAGGGGGAGGTCAGGTTTGGGTGGGAAGATGAGGAGTTCTGTTTTGGACGTGTTAAGTTTGAGGTGTCAGCAGAACATCCAAGTAGAGATGTCCCAAAGGCAGGAGGAAATGCAACATTGCAGAGAAGGAGAGAGTACTGGTCTGGAGATGAAGATTTGGGAGTCATCCACATAGAGTTGGAAGTTATAGCCATGGGAGCGAATGAGTTCTCCAAAGGAATGGGTGTAGATGGAGACTAGAAGGGGACTTAGAACTGAACCCTGTGGGGCTCCCACAGTTAGGAGGTGGGAGGCAGAGAAGGAACCCGTGAAAGAGACTGAGAAGGAACGACTAGAGAGATATAGGAGGAGAATGAGGAGAGGACAGTGTCAATGAAGCCAAGGTTGGATAATATTTCCAGGAGCAGGGGATAGTCAACAGTGTCAAAGGCAGCTGGGAGGTCAAGGAGGATTAGGGTGAACTAGATAATAATAATAATAATAATAATGGTACTTGTTAAGCACTTACTATGTGCTGTTCTAAGCACTGGGGTAATCAGGTTGTCCCACGTGGGGCTCACAATCTTAATCCCCCATTTTACAGATGAAGTAACTGAGGCCCAGAGAAGTGAAGTGAATTGCCCAAAGGCACGCGGCAGATGAGTGGCGGAGCCGGAATTAGAATCCACGTCCTCTGACGCCCAAGCCCGGGCTCTAGCCACTAAGCCACGCTGCTAGACGTTAGATTTGGCAAGAAATAATAAAAGCATCATAATTCTGGGGAGAAAAAGGATCTTGGGTTTACTGTTTCCTAGACATGGAGGGTTGGTGGGGGAGAAGATGAAGGAGGGCGAGGGGAAGTGTCCTGAACTCTCACAACACGTAGTGGGGCCCGATAGGTTTATCTAACCTTCTGCAACTTGTGATCGCTTTCTTACATATTGGCCCCTCTGAGAGACTTCTGAATAGCTTCATTTAGCTTACACAATAAACCGAACTAAAACTTTGATCTTCGTCTGTTTGGTGTTATTGGTTATGAGCAGCTACTTGGGAAGCATACCCGGGTTTGAGGTAGATGACTTCCCTCACCACCGTATCTTTGAGCAGAACTGAAGTTACACTAGCAAGCTATGCTCAGCCAAGCTCATCTGCCGCTTTGCATCTTGATGCCACAGGGCCTAGTAGAAGGAGACACAGGTTCTAATTCCGGCTCTACCACTTATCTGCCAAGTGACCTTGGATGAGTCATTTAACTTCTCCTTGCTTGTTTTCCAATCTGTAAAATGGGGATGAAATACCTGTTCTCCCTGATATTTAGGCTGTGAGCCCCCTGTGGGGCAGGGACTATCTTATATGTAGCCCGGTGCTTAACATATAGTAAGCGCTTAAATAACCCAATTATCTCACTAAACGGTAAGTTACTTGAGGGCAGGGATCATGTCTACCAACTCTACAGAACAGTCGAACTCTCCTAAGCACTTCATACATAATTAGTCCACAGATGAGTTAGATGATGTCCCAAGATCAGTTTGGTCCCCCAGGAATCTGTGACCAGGTGTTCTCTGGGCAGAAAGGCCTCAATGTGGGCTTTGGGATTCAAGGTCTCCCTAGGTTGCACATCATGGAGCGTGGCTCAGTGGAAAGAGCCTGGGCTTGGGAGTCGGAGGTCATGGGTTCTCATCCCAGCTCTGCCACTTGTCAGCTGTGTGACTTTGGGCAAGTCACTTCACTTCTCTGGGCCTCAGTTCCCTCATCTGTAAACTGGGGATTAAAACTGTGAGCTCCACGTGGGACAACCTGATCACCTAATATCCTCCCCAGCACTTAGAGCAGTGCTTTGCACTAGTAAGCGCTTAACAAATGCCATCACTATTATTATTATTATTATGGAGGGAAGAGAGAGGCTGGGGTCTGGGCAGCCTGGGGTGGGCTCTGTGGCAACTGACGGAGCTTTTGAGCAACGAAACACAGCGGATCCAGAGCTGTGCCTGTGTCTCCTTGCAGGGAGCCCAGATAGCTAGGGAGGGGGCTCGGGGGAAAGGCCTAAAAGCAGGTGTGAAACAGGAGGAGCTGAGTGAGGACATTAATGAGAAGACCCCAGTTACAGCTGTTATCCATCCCCTCCTCCTCTTACCAGCCCGGAGCAAAAAGAATTCCCCTCACCCCACCCCAGCATGGACCAGGGGGTACGGGAGGGGGAAGACAAGACACCGGAGTCGAATCCTTAAATAGAACCAGATACCTGCTCCCTTTCCCCTCCCCTCCTCTGGGGATCACTAGCTCCTCTTCCAGTAGAGCTGTTAATTCATTCGTTCAATCGTATTTATTGAGCGCTTACTGTGTGCAGAGCACTGGACTAAGCACTTGGGAAGTACAAGTTGGCAACATATAGAGAGGGTCCCTACTCAACAGTGGGCTCACAGTCTAGAAGGGGGAGACAGAGAACAAAACAAAACATATTAACAAAATAAAATAAATAGAATAAATATGTACAAACAAAATAAATCAATAACTAAGGCAAAGGTATAGCCTAAAAAGTTGTCTGAGATTGGGTGCTTCCCCTGCTTTCTGGTCAGAATCTGAAATATCCCACTAGAGAGGGGGGTAGGGAATGTCTTCAAACTCCTTGTTCAACCACCCGGACAGCTGAGTCCACCTCAATACACCCCCCTTTTATTGGAGGCCAGAACTTTGCGATTAGCAGATGTGAAGCTGCTGCAATCCTCCAAGGCTCTGGGTTTGTGGAGCGGTGATGGAGGGCTCACCCCCCACCTCCCCTTGAGTCTCCCCGGGGTGGGGGGGAGCGGGGACAGGAGAATGGGGGGCATCCCCCAGACTCCCATCTATTTCTGCAAGGGTGGGCTACAAGGCTACTGCCCCTGGGCTGAACTGAAGCCTCATCCAGCTGCCTGGTGATGTTTGTTATATGTATATATGTTTGTACATATTTATTACTCTATTTTATTTGTACATATTTATTCTATTTATTTTAATACGTTTTTTTTGTTCACTGTCTCCCCCTTCTAGACTGTGAGCCCACTGTTGGGTAGGGACCATCTCTATATGTTCCCAACTTGTGCTTCCCAAGCGCTTAGTCCAGTGCTCTGCACACAGTAAGCGCTCAATAAATACGATTGAATGAATGAATGAATGGTGACCCCTGGGAACCGGCCAGGTTATCCACAGGGCCCAGAGAAGCAGCGTGGCTCAGTGGAAAGAGCCTGGGCTTTGGAGTCAGGGGTCAGCCAATTGTCAGCTGTGTGACTTTGGGCAAGTCCCAACTTCTCTGTGCCTCAGTTCCCTCAACTGTAAAATGGGGATTAAGACTGTGAGCCCCCCATGGGGCAACCTGATCTCCTTGTAACCTCCCCAGCGCTTAGAACAGTGCTTTGCACAGAGTAAGTGCTTAATAAATGCCATCATCATCTCCGCTTTCTATTTTTTGCTGATAAGAAGCAGTGAACCCTTAATAATAATGATGGTATTTGTTAAGTGCTTAACAAATGCTATGCACTGGGGTAGATATAATCCAATCAGATCAGACACAGTCTCTATCTCACGAGGGACTCGGAGTCAAAGTAGGAGGGAGAACAGGTATTTCAACCCCATTTTTTAGATGACAAAACTGAGGCACAGATAAGTTTAGGGATTCAGCCAAGGTCAAAGAGCAGGCAGATGGTGGAGCCAGCATTACAACCAACATCTCCTGACTCTTAAGCCCGGGTTCTTTCAGTCAGGCTGTGGGGCTACTTCTTTGTAATGATAATAATTGTGGTATTTGCTAAGTGCTTACTATGTGTCAATCACTGTTCTAAGCACTGGGGTGGGTACAAGGTAATCACTTTGGACAAAGTCTCTGTACCTTATTTATTCAATTGTATTTGAGCGCTTACTGTCTGCAGAGCAGTGTACTAAGTGCTTGGAAAGTCAGCTCTGTGACTTTGGGTAAGTCACTTAACTTCTCTGTGCCTCAGTTACCTCATCTGTAAAATGGGGATTAAGACTGTGAGCCCTACGTGGGACAACCTGATCACATTGTAACCTCCCCAGTGCTTAGAAAAGTGCTTTGCACATAGTAAGCGCTTAATAAGTGCCATTACAAAGAAGAGAAGCAGCATGGCTCAGTGGAAAGAGCCCGGGCTTTGGAGTCAGAGATCATGGGTTCAAATCCCAGCTCCGCCAACTGTCAGCTGTGTGACTTTGGGCAAGTCACTTAGCTTCTCTGGGCCTCAGTTACCTCATCTGTAAAACGGGGATTAAGACTGTGGGACAAACTAATCACCTTGTATCCCCCCCAGCGCTTAGAACACTGCTTTGCACATAGTAAGCGCTTAACAAACGCCATCATTATTACTATTATTATTACCACCCCATCTCCCTCCTCACATTCCTCTCCAAACTCCTAGGGCGAGTTGTCTACACCAGATGTCTCAAGTTTCTCTTCTCCAATTCTCTCCTTGATTCCCTCCAATCTGAGTGAAAAGTAGCATGGCGTAGTGGATAAAGCACGGGCCTGAGAATCAGAAGGTCATGGGTTCTAATCCTGGCTCTGCCGCTTGTCTGCTGTGTGGCCTTTGGGCAAGTCATTTCACTTCTCTGTGCCTCCTTTACCTCACCTCTAAAATGGGGATTAAGACATTGAGCCCCGTGTTGTCTCAACCTAATTACATTGTATCTATTCCAGTGCTTAGAACAGTGCTTGGCACAAAAGTGCTTAACAAATATCAAAATTATTATTGTTGTTATTATTATTACCATCTGGCTTTCAGCCCCTTCACTCAGAAACCGCCCTCTCAAAGATCACCAATGATTCCTTCTTGCCAAATCCACGGCCTCAACTCCATCTTACCTCTCACTGTCTTCGACAATGTCGACCAACTCCTTCTCCTGGAAACGTTATCCAACCTCGGCTTCACCGACACCGTTCTCTCCTGGTTCTCCTCCTATTTCTCTGGCTTCTCATTCTCAATCTTTCACATGCTCCTCCTCTGTCTCCCACCCCTTACCTGTGGGTGTCTCTCAGGGTTCAGTAGTGGGTCCCTTCCCATTCTCCATCCTTACCCATTCTTTTGTATAACTCATTCACTCACATGGCTTCAACTACAACCTCGCCTCTATATGTTGCCGACTTGTACTTCCCAAGCGTTTAGTACAGTGCTCTGCACACAGTAAGTGCTCAATAGATACAACTGAATGAATGATGCCCAAATCTACATCTCCAGCCCTGATCTCTCCCCTTCTCTGCCGTCCCTCATTTCCTCCAGCCTTCAAGACACCTCTACTCCCTTTTTCCTCTCCTTCTCCCCTCCCCATCGCTCCCTCCTTTCCCCTCCTCATAGCACTTGTATATATTTGTACATATTTATTACTTAATTTATTTTACTTGTACATATTTACTATTCTATTTATTTTATTAATGATGTGCATATAGCTGTAATTCTATTTAGTCTGACGGTTTTGACACCTGTCAACTTGTTTTGTTTTGTTGTCTCTCTCCCCTTCTAGACTGCAAGCCCGTTGTTGGATAGGGACCGTATCTATATGTTGCCGACTTGTACTTCCCAAGCGCTTGGTACAGTGCTCTGCACACAGTAAGCGCTCAATAAATACGATTGAATGAATGAATTGAAGGCCTCTCCTCCAAGAGGACTTCCCTGACTAAGCCTTCCTTTCCTCTTCTCCCTCTCCCTCCTGCGTTGCCCCGACTTGCTCCCTTTATTCATCTTTCCACCCAGCCCCACAGCACGTATGTTCACAGCTATAATTTATTTATATGTATTAATGCCTGTCTCCCCTTCTAAACTAGAAGCTCACTGTGGGCAGGGAATGTGACTGTTCATTCATCCATCGAGTCAATCATATTTATTGAGTACTTCCTGAGTACAAAGCACTATACTAAGTGCTTGGGAGAGTACAATATAACAACAGACACATTCTTGTTCAAAACGAGCTCACAGTCTAGAGGGGGAGACAGACATTAATATAAATTGCTAAATAAATAAATGAATTACAGATATATGCCTGTTTGCTGTGGGGAGGGGAGTGAGGATGAGTGAAGGAGCAAGTAAGAGTGGCACAGAAGGGAGTGGGAGAACAGGAGAGGAGGGCTTAGATGGACAAACCTATTCAGAAATAGAAATCCCTTCAGATAGGCAGGACTCTCAATATAGAGGTAGAAGATACAGAAAAGTAAGAGACCCATTTCAGCTTCTGCGACTCAATAATACTAATAATGATACTTGTTAAGCACCTACTGTGTGCCAAACACTGTTCTGCACACTGAGGGAGGTACAAGTAAATCAGGTTGGACACAGTCCTTCTCCCACGGGGCTCACACTCTTAATCCCCATTTTACAGATAAGGCTCAGAGAAGTTAAGTGACTTGCCCAAGGTCAAACAGTAGACATGTGACAGAGCCAGGATTTGAACCCAGGTCCCCTGACTCCCAGGCCTGTGTTCTATCATTCATTCATTCAATCGTATTTATTGAGCGCTTACTGTGTACAGAGCACTGTACTAAGCGCTTGGGAAGTACAAGTAGGTAACATATAGAGACGGTCCCTACCCAACAGACTGTGAGCCCGCTATTGGGTAGGGACCGTCTCTATATGGTACCAACTTGTACTTCCCAAGTGCTTAGTACAGTGCTCTGCACACAGTAAGCGCTCAATAAGTACGATTGAATGAATGAATGAATGGGCTCCCAGTCTAGAAGGGGGAGACAGACAACAAAACAAAACATGTAGACAGGTGTCATCAGAACAAATAGAATAGCATGGCTGTCCACCAAGCCATGCAGCTTCTCTAAACATCACACACACACATACACACATGTGTGAAAAAAGCCAAAGAATGGACTTTGAGGACATTTTAATGCAGCCAATAAAACAAAACTCAGCAGAAATCCTGTAACTGTCTACCCAGGCTTCAGCAATGTCAAATGGATAGTTCTTCCTGGTTTTCCTGCCTCCGTTTCTCAAAGTCTCTGGGCACCGGAGGGAAGTGAAGGGGCAGGATCCTAACAGATGCTTGAGGATAACTTGAAGGGGGAGGGAGGGGGAGGGAGGGGAGAGAGAGTGTGAGGGCCCCACCTCTTTCCACTTGGCTATCTTTTCTAGCCAAGGTGTTGACTTGTCTGAGTACTCCTTTGTGGGTGTCCCTTATAGAGCACCTAGGTTTATTCAACCTTTCCTCCTTTTCATCAACAACACCATCACCTCCTTAAAAATTACGGCACTTATTAAGAGCTTAACAGGAGCTAAATACCCAGTACTCAGCCCCCATCCTCAGTCATCCCGGGACCACCACCTGCCTCGAGACTTCCCAGAGGGAAAGTGAAGTAGCAGCCCGCTGCCTCCACAACATGTAAAACGTTGGGAAGTCTGAGGCAGTGGTGGTTGCTGTGGCTACTAGACTCTGAGCTGGGAAAAACTCAAAACCTCTTCTAGACACCCACGGAATGGTATAGCTTTATTTATCCCTGTCCTCGCCTTTATGCTGTTTTTGTCATTGTTTTATTGGTTCTTCATGTGTGTCACCATCCCTTTCCCCTCTTTGTTCTTAGACTGTGAGCCCCTTGTGGGACAAGGATCCAGTCTAATTCTTATCTGTGTATTCTTTCCTGGCACTTCGGTCAGTGGTTTGTATACAGTATGGGTTTAATAAATATTACTACTCCCCTTCCTTGATCCCACTGGCCCCTCCAGCTATCCCCCATCTCCCTCCTTCCAATCCTCTCCCAACTCCTTGAATAGGGGGTGGTTACTCCCACTGATTGCACCTCTCTCTCTCTGACCCCCTGTAATCTGGCTTCTGCCTCTTTAGCTCCACTGAAACGGCCCTCTGCAAATTCACCAGTGACCCCCACCTCCTTGCCAATCCAACAGACCTTAATCCATCCTAATTCTCCTAGACCGCTCAGCTGCTTTTGACATCATGGACCATGTCCTTCTGGAAACGCCATCTAATCCAGGTTCCTCTGACACCATCCTCTCCTGGTTCTCTCGGGCTGCTGTCTAGCCGCTCCTTGGCCTCTTCTGCAGGTTCCTCTTCTGTCTGTAACTCCAGGGATCCATCAAGGCTCCCCATGGGGAGTCATCCACTCCAAAGCTTCATCTCTAAATGGATGTCTCCCAAATCTGCCTCTCCGGCACTGATTTCTCGCCATTCTCTGCAGTCTCACATTTCCTCCTACCTTCAAGAAACCTCTACCTGAATGCCCCATTATCACCTCAGTATGTCCAAAACGAAACTCCTCATCTTCCCTCCCAAACTCTCTCCTCCCCATTACTTTCCCATCACTGATGACATCACCAAACTCTTTCTCCCAAGCCTTGGTATTATAATAATTGTGATATTCATTAAACGCTTACTATATGCCACACACTGTACTAAGCGCTGGGGTAGATACAGCAGTGTGGCTGGAAGGAATACAGGCTTGGGAGTCAGAGGACGTGGATTCTAATCCTGGTTCTGCCACTTGTCTGCTATGTAACCTTGGGCAAGCCACTTAACTTCTCTGTGCCTCAGTTACCTCATCTGTAAAATGGGGATTAAGACTGTGAGTCCCACGTGGGATAACCTGATTACCTTGTATCTACCCAAGCTCTTAGAACAAGTGCTTGGCACATAGTAAGAGCTTAACAAATACCATTATTGTTATTATTATTATAATCAGGCCCCACATGGGGCTCTCAAAGGAGGAGGGAGAATAGATACTGAATCCCCATTCTGCAGATGAGGGAATGGAGTGACTTCCCCCAGATAAGGGGAAAGCCAGGATTAGAACCCAGGGCCACCGACTCCCAGATTCATGCTCTTTCCAAAAGGCCACACTGCTTCCCTTCTCTCAGCTCTCTGCTTCAACTCTAACATTCAGTCAGTCAATAAGTCTTGTTGATTCTGTCTCCACATCATCTCCAGAATTGGCTCCTTCCTCTTCATCCAAATTCCTGCCACCCTGGTTCAAGCTCAGTGGAAAGAGCCCGGGCTTTGGAGTCAGAGGTCAGGGGTTCAAATCCCGGCTCTGCCAATTGTCAGCTGTGTGACTTTGGGCAAGTCACTTCACTTCTCTGTGCCTCAGTTACCTCATCTGTCAAATGGGGATGAAGACTGTGAGCCCCCCGGGGGACCACCTGATTACCTTGTAACCTCCCCAGCACTTAGAGCAGTGCTTTGCCCATAGTAAGTGCTTAATAAATGTCATCATTATTTATTTATTTGTTTATTTATTTATTTATTATCCACCTTGACTACTGCATCAGCTTCTGCACTGCCCTCTCTGCTTCCAGTCCCTCCTCTCTCTAGTCCGCATGTCACGCTTCTGCCTAGGTAATGTTTCTAAAAAATATTCTGCTTGTCCTTTTTACTCAGGTGCCTCCAGTGGTTGCCCATCCAACTCCACATTAAAGGGAATTCCTTACTGTCCAATTCAAGACTCTCAAATCCGCTCTGTCCCCACTACAATTCAACCCGCACACTTTGCTCCTCCAGTACCAAGCTACTCACCCTTTCGTCTCAACTGCCGCCATCAACCCCTTGCTCATTTCCTCCCACTTGTCTGGAACTCCACATCGGCTCCCCCAGCCCTTCATCATCTTCAAAGCCCAACTAAGATTTCCTCCAGGAAGCCCTCCCTGATTCAGCTCAGATCCTTCCATCCTATTTTTCCCCTCCACACTGCTTCATCCATGCTTTTAGCCCCATCCTCTAAGCACTTAACCCACAGCATTTATGTACCTATGCTTATATCCAGTTGCTTCCCTTACCTGTATTTAATCGTCTGCCCAGCCCACTAAACTAGAACGATTTAATGAATGGAGTTGCCCTGAAGATGAGGCTTGCCCAACGGATCCAATCCGACTATTTTTCAGTATCTTTTCTATTGATTAGTATTGCTCTCTAGTCTTGCACTGTATTAACTAGCGTATTCTAGCGTATATCATGTCTACTTTCCTTCCCCTTTGGCTCGCAAGCTCCCTGAGGACAGGGATTGCATCTCTTACTTCTTCTGTCTGTCCTCCCAGGGCCCAGTAATGTGCTCTGCCTATGCACTTGGATCTGTGGCCCTTAAGCTCTTTGATAATCACCCCACCAACCATCGGGAAGCAGCGTGGCTCAGTGGAAAGAGCACGGGCTTTGGAGTCAGAGGTCAGGGGTTCAAATCCCGGCTCTGTCGATCATCGGCTGTGTGACTTTGGGCAAGTCACTTCACTTCTCCGGGCCTCAGTTACCTCATCTGAAAAATGGGGATTAAGACTGTGAGCCCCATGTGGGACAAACTAATCACCTTGTAACCTCCCCAGCGCTTAGAACAGTGCTTTGCACATAGTAAGCGCTTAATAAATGCCATCATTATTATTAACAGCCCCACCGCACTTATGTCCATATCCTTATTCTTTGTGTTTCCCCTATCTGTAATTTATTTTACTGTCTGTGTCCCCCTGTAAGCTCCTGAAGGGCAAGGATCACTTCTACTGACTGTTGTGTTGAATTCTCCCAAGTGCCCAGTTCAGTGCTCTGCACACAGTAAGTGCTTAATAAATAACATTGGTTCATTCATTCATTCAATCGTATTTATTGAGTGCTTACTGTGTGCAGAGCACTGTACTAAGTGCTTGGGAAGTACAAGTTGGCAACATATAGAGACGGTCCCTACCAAACAGCGGGCTCACAGTCTAGAAGGGGGAGACAGACAACAAAACAAAACATATTAACAAAATAAAATAAATAGAATAAATATGTACAAATAAAATAAATAAAATTGGTTGATTGATTGCACATAGTAAGCACTCAGTCTTTATGGCATGTGACGATGATGATGTTGATGTGTTCTTGTTTTATTCAATCAGGGGCCAGCATTCCTCCTCTCTGTGTTGTAAGAGATCATTCAGACTCATTCACATCCTTGTCAGCCGGAAGATTCATCAATCAATCAATCAATTGTATTTATTGAGTGCTTACTGTGTGCAGAGCACTGTATTAAGCGCTAAATGACTTTCTCCCATTTTTCACATCCTCCCACTTCCTTCTCTTTCCCCACCTCTTTTCTCCCCACTGCTCCCTCTCCCTCTTCCACCCCCTTCTCCCTCTTCCCTCCTCTTATCCTTTCCCCTCCTCGCCTGGCTCCTTTTCCTCTCCCCTGCCTCCCCACTTTCTTCCATTTCTCCATTTCATCCATCAACAGTATTTATTGAGCACCTGCTATTCCAAGACCTTGGGAGAGCAGAGTAGAATTAGTAGCTATGATCCCTTCTTTCAAGGAATCTATAATCTAGAGGGGGAGTCAGGCACTAAAATAAATTGCAGGTAGGAGGAAGTGATGGAGTGAAGATATGGGCATAAATATTTTAGTAGGTTGGTAGAGAGGGTTCATTCATTCAGTCGTATTTATTGAGCACTAACTGTGTGCAGAGCACTGTACTAAGCACTTGGAAAGTACAGTTTGGCAATAAAGAGACAATCCCTGCCCACAACGGGCTCACAGTCTAGAAGGGGGGAGACAGTCACTCAGTCGTATTTATTGAGCACTTGCGGAGTGCAGAGAGCTGGTCTAAGCTCTTGGAAAGCCCGATTTCTCCATACTCCCCCGGCCCCTGCCCACCAGGGTTGAACCCAGAGAGAGTGCCCAGGAGCTAAGTGGCATTTGAGGGGGTACAGAGAGGGGGGATGAAAGGTTAGTCAGCAATGGCTTCCTGGAGGAGATGTGACTTTAGGAGGGCTTTGAAAATAGGAAGTGCGGTGGTCTGTCAGATGTGAAAGTGGAGGGAGATCCAGGCCGGAGAAAGGATGTGACCCATGAAGACACCACTTCTGTACTCCACTCCTCCTCCCTCCCACTCAGCTCATCCCAACCATCCTGGGACAAGGTATTTTTCCCTCTGCGATTCTGAGAGATGTGCCATTGCTCAACTGTTGATGGATCTGTGGGCATTGAGGGTATCTATCAAGGGTAGCCAATTAGGGCAGGGTGGGTGGTCTGGGATGAAAGCACCATGGTTTAGGGGTGGGGGAATCCAATCTGCCTGTTCTGCTACTCTGCGGAGTGGGGAAGGCAGGAGAGCTGAGACCCAGAGCTCAAAGTCAGGTTCATTCATTCATTCAATCGTATTTATTGAGCGCTTACTGTGTGCAGAGCACTGTACTAAGTGCTTGGGAAGTACAAGTTGGCCACATACAACAAGTTGGGACGAGAGAAGGAAGAAGAGGGTTTGAAGGGTTCTGGTGGCCAGTTCCCTACTATGACAGGGCTACACTGGACTGGCCACACTTCTTGCCTGGTAAGTGTTCCCTCCCCGCCCTGCAGGGTGGTGTGAAGAAAAGGGACTTGCTAATTTGCCTGTTATTCTCGGCTACAGCTTCCTTGGCACTGGCCATCCAAGCTGATTTGAACCTCACTTCTTCCTCGCAACTGTCCCTGTGCCTGCTTGTTTGTATAGCTTAAAGGAAATTTAATTCTGGGGCTGAAGATGTTCATCAGTAGAGAAGCAGCGTGGCTCAGTGGAAAGAGCACGGGCTTTGGAGTCAGACGTCATGGGTTCAAATCCCTGCTCCGCCAACTGTCAGCTGTGTGACTTTGGGCAAGTCACTTCACTTCTCTGTGCCTCAGTTCCCTCATCTGTAAAATGGGGATTAAGACTGTGAGCCCCACGTGGGACAACCGGATCACCTTGCATCCCCCCAGCACTTAGAACAGTGCTTTGCACATAGTAAGCGCTTAACAAATACCATCCTTATCATCATTATTATCAGGGCTCCTCCCTTCCAAGGATGTTCTAGGAGAAGCAGGGGGATCTAGGGCTCAGACCCCTCTAGCTCTTAGTGGCTACAGACATCTTCATCATCATCCTCACCTTCATTTCTGATAAGTATTGGGTGCACACTGGATCCCGAGGCATAAAAATAGTATTAAGCGGCTACTGGGTGCAAAGCACTGTACTAAGCGGCGGGAAAATAGATGAGAGTCAGACCTCCAAAGAACTCACAGCATGAAAATAAGGAGGGTAAGGGAGGATGGGCGAAAGACAAGACAACAAAACACATGGGCTCTATGCCCCTACTGCTGGGCCTCCCTCCTGGGTCTCGTCGCTGGGCTTCCCTGCTCGATGCCCCCCCGCCACTGATGGACCTCACTGCTGGTTCTCACGATTGTCCAATACTTAATGGGCCTGACTGCCTCAGCCCCACTGCAGCAGACTTCAAATTATTGCTCTACCTCTCCCTTCAGGCAATCCGGCCCTGCCTTGCTTCCTGTTGATTCATGGACAGCATTCACTCATTCATTCAATCGCATTTATTGAGCGCTTACTGTGTGCAGAGCACTGTACTAAGCGCTTGGGAAGCATAAGTTGGCAACAGAGACGGTCCCTACCCAACAGTGGGCTCACAGTCTAGAAGGGGGAGACAGAGAACAAAACAAAACATATTAACAAAATAAAATAAATAGAATAAATATGTACAAATAAAATAAATAGAGTAATAAATATTAAGAGCTTACTATGAGCCAAGCACTACGGTGGATACAAGCAAAGCAGGTTGGACACAGGCTGTCATTCATTCAATCATATTTATTGAGCGCTTACTGTGTGCAGAGCACTGGACTATGTGCTTGGGAAGTACAAGTTGGCAACATATAGAGACGGTCCCTACCCGACAACGGGCTCACAGTCTAGAAGGGGGAGACAGACAACAAGACATGTAGACAGGTGTCATAATCGTCCCATGTGGGGCTCACAGTCTCAACCCCCACTTTACAAGATGAGGCAGTCAGTCATCAATCAGTGTTTTTTACTGAGCACTTCATTCATTCATTCAATTGTGTTTATTGAGCGCTTACTGTGTGCAGAACACTGTTGTAAGCGCTTGGGAAGTACTTCATGTGGGTTGCGCATTGTACTAAGCACTTAGGAGAGTGCAACTCTACTGTCCATAAAGAGTTTATAGTCTATGGGGCAGTAGCATTTATTCAGTTCCTATGTGTGCAAAATGCTGCACTAAGTACCTATGGTATAGATTCATTCATTCATTCATTCAATCGTATTTATTGAGTGCTTACTGTGTGCAGAGCTCTGTACTAAGCGCTTGGGAAGCACAAGACGGCCACATATAGAGACGGTCCCTACCCAACAATGGGCTCACTGTCTAGAAGGGGGAGATGGACAACAAAACAAAACATGTAGACAGGTGTCAAAACCGTCAGAATAAATAGAATTATAGCTATATGAACATCATTAACAAAATAAATAGAATAGGAAATATGTACAAGTAAAATAAATAGAGTAATAAATCTGTTCGAACATATACAAGTGCTGTGGGGAGGGGAAGGAGGTAGGACAGACAGGGGGATCCTAAGTGTAAGTGCAGAGCACTTTACTGGGTGTATATGAGCATGCAGGGCATCATCAAGTGTACAGGGAACCATACTGGGCACCCAGTACTGGGAACTTACATGTTCAGGGTACTGAACTGGATGTTCATTGTGTGCAGAATACTATATTGGACACCTACTTACTGTGTGCAGAGCACTATATTTAGAACTTGGGAGTCTTCAGTAGAATTGAGACAGAGTTCCTGCCCTCCAGCTCCTCCCCACCTTCTCTTTTCTAATAGTAATAATATTTGTTAAACACTTACTACGTGCCAATCACTGTACTAGGCACTGGGTTAGATACAAGACAAGCAGCTCAGACACATTCCCAGTCTAAGTAGGAGGGAAAATAGGTATCGAATTCCCATTTTTCAGGTGAGGAAACTGAGGCCCAGGAAGTTGGGACTTGCTCCAGGTCGCGCAGCAGACCAGTGGCAGAGCCGGGATTAGAACCCAGGCCTTCTGACTCCTAGGCCTGTGCTCCTTCCACTGGGCCAAAGCTAGTCTGTCTTTCAGCTCAGCAGTGTGAGCTGAAAGACAATGAGTCAGAAGGTGTGGTTGCTCCATGCTGTCTTGAGATAATAATAATTATAAGGATGCTATTTGTTAAGTGCTAACTATGTGCCAGTCACGTACTAAGTACTGGGATAGATACAAGATAATTAGGTCAGACAGAGTAGCCCTTGCTCCACTGGGTTCACAGCCTAAGTGGGAGGGAAAAAATGTTTTGAACTCCCATTTTACAGATGGGGAACTTGAGACACAGAGAAGTGAAGTGACTTGTCCACCAACCTGCAACAGGCAGAACGGGGAGAAGAATCCGGGTTCTCCGATTCCCAGGACCATGCTCTTTCCATTGGTCTGCTTCTCCAGACCCTTGAGATTCCTGGTCGTTCTTCCTTCCCTCCCTCTCCCTCTCTTTCTCCTGGTGATCCCATTTTCCTCCATTTCTCTCACTCAGCTCAGCAACACTCGCAAATCCTTCCAGTCCCCCCTTCTCCCTTTCTACCTCTCTTTCAGAAAGGAGCCACATTTTCTCGAGGCTAAGTCGGAGGAGCAACCAGGAGGTGGGACCAATAAGCCAAGCCCATAAGGGGGGGGGGGGGGAATATAAAACAGGAGAGCAAGAATGAGGGTGACGTATCAACATAGATGGAGACACGTGTGCAAAGGATCAAATGATCAATAATACTTTTTGGGTGCTCACTCTGTGCAGAGCACTGTACTAAGCACATGGGAAAGTACCATAGGGTAAGTAATAATAATAATAATTGTTGCCAACTTGTACTCCCCATATGCTTAGTACAGTGCTCTGCACACAGTAAGTGCTCAATAAATACGATTGAATGAATGAATGAAATAATAATAATAATGGCATTTATTAAGCACTTACTATGTGCAAGGCACTGTTTTAAGCCCTGGGGAGGTTACAAGGTGATCAGGTTGTCCCCTGTGGGGCTCACAGTCTTAATCCCCATTTTACAGATGAGGTCACTGGGGCCCAGAGAAGTGAAGGGACTTGCCCAAAGTCACACAGCCGACAAGTGGCGGAGCTGGGATTTGAACCCATGACCTCCGACTCCCAAACCCAGGCTCTTTCCACTGAGCCACGCTGCTTCTGAATAGACATGATCCCGGCCCTCAAGGAACTTATGGTCTAGTCGGGGGAGGCAGACACTAAATTTCAGATAGGGAGAAGCCTTGGAGTGAAGCACTCCACTCTGCTCTCTTCTCTCTCCCTCTTCTCTTCCTGCAAACCTGCTACCTGTACTGGGGGGAGACCAGTTTTCCCTTGCTCTGACCCCAGTCTTGGCTTTTTTTTTTAGCCCCCTGCTGTGCCCTACAAACAGGTTGCTCGGCTTTTCTCTTCTGAGCCCCCCACAGCTCTTTTAAAAACCTGTAATTTGTGGGCTCAGCAGGGTCCCTGCCCTTTAAAAGGGGCAAGACCATCTCCAGAATTTCCCGCAGAGCAGTCAGTGGGTGGCCTGAGGGGAGAGAGCCGACTTGTTTGGGTTTGGGAGCCTCCAGCAAATATCCGAGGCCTAGTCACTGGAATAATAACAACTGTGGTATTTGTTATATGCTTACTAGGTGCCAAGCCCTGGGAGAGAGACAAAACAGTCAGATCCTCCCTACTCTGTCCCACATGCAGCTTGAAATCTAATATGGAGGTAGATCAAATCTTTAATCTCTGTTTTATAAATGAGGAAACTGAGGCACAGAGTAGTAGTAGTAGCGGAGAAGTAGCGTGGCTCAGTGGAAAGAGCCCAGGCTTTGGAATCAGAGGTCATGGGTTCAAATCCCAGCTCTGCCAATTGTCAGCTGTGTGACTTTGGGCAAGTTGCTTAACTTCTCTGAGCCTGTTACCTCATCTGTAAAATGGGGATTAAGACTGTGAGCCCCCCGTGAGACAACCTGATCACCTTGTAACCCCCCCCAGCACTTAGAACAGTGCTTTGCACATAGTAAGCGCTTAATAAATGCTATCATTATTATTATTATTAATAATAAAGTGACTTGCCCAAGTAAGAAGCAAGTAGCAGAGCTGGAATTCGAACCCAGGTCTTCTGATTCCCAGGTTTATGCTCTTTCCTCTAGGCCATGCTGCTTCACTCCAAAGATGGAAACTTGAGTGGCTTTTCACCTTATTTACTCATCTCGCCAACCTCCCTGGATAAACTCGTTTCTTCTTGCTTCTCTCCACCCTCTTCCTGCCTTCCCATGCTAGACTTTGAGCAAAGTCTTTGCTTCTCTCTTTCCTTGTCTCTCTCATCTCTGCTCCCAGGGAAAGGATTCCAGGCAGGGAGTGCATTTTAACCACCCCCCACTTCCCCTTCCTGCACCTCCATGATCCCCTCTTCCCACTCCAAAACCAAGACCTTGTGGAAAGATTTCGAGGCTGGGAGTTCTAACCTAGAACATTAAGGTTCTAGTCCCAAGTCACCCCTGGCCTGCTGTGTCTTTGGCTAATTCACTTAACATCTCCGGCCCTCTGTTTCAGTCCGTAAAATAGGAACAATAATCTCTTCCTCTCCCAACCTCACAGTGATGTTGGGAGGGTGAAATGAGACAATCGATTCCAAAGAGCTTTGGGAAACTGAAAGCACTCAACAAATTCAAGATGGCATTATTTACAAGGTATCACTGAGCATCCGGCTGTTCACCTCTAGCAAACCTTCTATTTTCAATCAATCAGTCAATTAATCTATCATTGTTATTTTTGTACATTTTCTGATACTTACTGAGCACTTGGAAAAGTACAACAGAGTTGGAAGATGCAATTCCTGCCCACAGGGAACTTACAGTGTAAAGGAGAAGCCTACAAGTCGACAGAAAGAGCTTACAGTCTAGTCTACAGGACTGCCTGTAGCCTGCTAACAGGAGGGCGATGTTTATTCCTGGCTCACTCCAGAGTCAAATTCTGCCAAATTCTCTTTCCAGATGTTTCTTCCCAAAGAAAGTCCTGACTGCCCCTCCTATATCTTCCATCTGATTCTTTCTTTCCTGGCAACCAAATTGCTGCACAAAGCATTTCCAGGGACTTCACACAACGCAATCCATATGGGTTACTTGGTGATTTCTTCTTAAAAGAGAGGCTCTCGTTCCCCTTGGTGTTTTTCCACGCAAAGCCTGGGGGAATTCCTGGATGTTCCAGGTTCACCAAAATGGGGAATGCCAGTTTTCTTCTGTTTCATTGGCTCAGGCCTTCATTTCTTGGCTTCCTAAATGGTCTCTTCCATGCTTCCTTCCCATCATGTTTCTGGCAATCACCAGGAAGAAAACATTCCAGTGTTCTCCAGGGGGATGTTATTGCATCATTGTGCTGTTCCTCTGCCCTGCCAGCCTCCAACTTTACTGCATGCTGCAAGCCCTGTGGGGGATAGGGACTTTGTCAGATGAGATTATCTTGTATTTACCCCAAACTCTTAGCCCATTGCACAGAATAAGCACTTAACGAATACCACTGTTATCATCTCTCCCACCTCCCACTCTTCTTTAAGGCAGCAGCTGACTTGACTTTCTCTCACCCATCCTCACAACATCCAGGGAGGCAAGTATTATAATCCACATTTTGCTGATGGGGAAGTGGAGGCCAGAAAAGTTGCGGTTTATCCAAGGTCGCTCAAGCTCTTAATTTCTGACTGTAGGCTCTCACTAGACTGTGAGCTCCTTGAGCCTAGTGATAGTGTTTACCAACTCTATTGCATTCAACCACTGTGCAGAGTGCTCTGCACATAGTAAGAGCTCAGTACATACCAGTGATGATGATGATGACATTGTATTCTCCCAAGCACTTAGTACAGTGCTTTGCATAGAGTGAGTGCTTAAAAACGTCATTGATTGATTGATTGTTCAGTCCACTGGGGAGCAGTTGGGTTATTGACTAAGTGTAGGCCCCTGTAAAAGCCATGCCTCTTGGAGCCTCAGTTTCTCCATCTAGAAAATGGTACTGTTCATGGTATCTCATTTCAGGGTATGGGTGAGTGGATTTGGGCTTGGAAAAAGCCCTAAAATGTTTTCAAAATCATCAGGGACACACGATGACTTGCCTTTCAACGAGTGGCAACAGGGGCTATCTGAGGGCATATATATACATCAATCAGTCAAGCAACAGTTTTTATTGAATGCTTACTCTGTGTAGAACACTCTACTAAACAGAGCTGCTAGAAATGATCTCTGCCCACAAGGAGCTTACAGTCTAGAAGGGGAGAGGGACAGACAGATAGGGAAAATGGCAGAGTATAAGATTATGTACATAAGTGCCACAGGGCTGAGGGTGAGGAGATTATCAAGTGTTTAAAGCATATAATAGATCCAAGTGCATCAGTGAAGCAGAAGGAACGGCGAATAGAAGAGAAGAGAGGTTTTTCAGGGAAGGCCTCTTGGAGGAGATGTGTGATTTTAGGAGGGCTTTGAAGGTGAGGAGAGTGGTGGACTGTTGGATATGAAGGAGGAGGGAGCTCCATGTCAGAGGGAGGACGCAGATAAGGGGTCAGCAGTGCAATAGATAAGGTTGAGATATAGCAAGTAGGTTGGAATTAGAGGAACGAAATGTACGGGCTGGGTTGTAATAATAGATTAGCGTAGTCAGGTAGGAGGGGGAGAGTTGACTGATGGTAAGGAGTTTCTGTTTGATGCCAAGGTGGCTGGGCAACCACTGGAGGATTTTAAGGAGTGAGGAGCTATGGACTGAATGGTTTTCCAGAAAAACAATCCAAGCTGCAGTGTGAAATATGGACTAGAGAGGGAAGAGACCCTTCTCCTCAACACGCTAGCCAACCTTGGCTTCACAGACTCTGTCCTCTCCTGGTTCTCCTCTTATCTCTCCACCCGTTCATTCTCAGTCTCTTTTGCGGGCTCCTCCTCCTGCTCCCATCCCCTTACTGTAGGGGTTCCTCAAGGGTCAGTTCTTGGTCCCCTTCTGTTCTCTATCTACACTCACTCCCTTGGTGAACTCATTCGCTCCCACGGCTTCAACTATCATCTCTACGCTGATGACACCCAAATCTACATCTCTGCCCCTGCTCTCCCTTCCTCCCTTCAGGCTCATGTCTCCTCCTGCCTTCAAGACATCTCCATCTGGATGTCTGCTCCCCATCTAAAACTCAATATGTCCAAGACTGAACTCCTTATCTTCCCTCCCAAACCTTGCCCTCTCCCTGACTTTCCCATCACTGTTGACGGCACTACCGTCCTTTCCGTCTCACAAGCCCACAAACTTGGTGTCACCCTCGACTCCGCTCTCTTGTTCACCCCTCACATCCAATTCGTCACCAAAAACTGCCGGTCTCACCTCCGCAACATCGCCAATATCCGCCCTTTCCTCTCCATCCAAACCCCTACCCTGCTGGTTCAATCTCTCATCCTATCCCAACTGGATTACTGCATCAGCCTCCTCTCTGATCTCCCATCCTCCTGTCTCTCCCCACTTCAATCTATACTTCACGCTGCTGCCCGGATCATCTTTGTGCAGAAACACTCTGAGCATGTTACTCCCCTCCTCAAAAATCTCCAGTGGCTACCAATCAATCTACGCATCAGGCAGAAACTCCTCACCCTGGGCTTCAAGGCTCTCCATCACCTCGCCCCCTCCTACCTCACCTCTCTTCTCTCCTTCTACAGCCCAGCCCGCACCCTCCGCTCCTCTGCCGCTAATCTCACTGTGCCTCGTTCTCGCCTGTCCTGCCGTCGACCCCCGTCCCACCTCATCCCCCTGGCCTGGAATGCCCTCCCTCCGCACATCCGCCAAGCTAGCCCTCCTCCTCCCTTCAAAGCCCTACTGAGAGCTCACCTCCTCCAGGAGGCCTTCCCAACTGAGCCCCCTTTTTCCTCTCCTCCTCCCCATCCCCCCCGCCCTACCTCCTCCCCACAGCACTTGTATATATTTGTACAGATTTATCACTATATTCATTTTACTTGTACATATTTACTATTCAATTTATTTTGTTAATGATGTGCATATAGCCATAATTCTATTTGTTCTGACGATTTTGACACCTGTCTACTTGTTTTGTTTTGTTGTCAGTCTCCGCCTTTTAGACAGTGAGCCCATCGTTGGGTAGGGACCGTCTCTCTATGTTGCCGACTTGTATTTCCCAAGTGCTTAGTACAGTGCTCTGCATACAGTAAGCGCTCAATAAATACGATTGAATGAATGAATGAAATCGCAACAGTCAGCCATCTGCCCTTTCCCCAGTTGTCCAGGTTACGCTACCACAGCAGAGCGGGTTGGGGGGGCTCCCCTTCCCCGACTTCCACCCCAACGGGGCGAGACGCTCCTCTGATGCTGAAATCTTTGATGAAAACCAGACAAGCCAGATGCCACTGTTCTCGGATACAGATACCCATCGCTCTTCCACGCTCTGGGCTCCCCGGTGAACTTCTTCTCAATCAGCCAGCTCCTGCCTGGATTTCTGAGGACCGAGCTGGGACGGAAGGATGGGAGGGTGGATTCAGGGGTGCAGCCGGCCCGGCCTCGCCGTGCTGAGGGCGGGGTAACCGGGATGCAGGCAGGGGAATCAATGGGGCATATACTGACCAGCAGCGGAGAGGAGACTCTCACGCCCTTCCCTGGCTCCCCATCCCCTCTACTGGGGAGGGGGCCGAGGCCAGAAGGGAGACCAGCGTGGAGAGGGGAGGGTGTGAGCAGGAAGGGCGGGAGGGATTGCTAGTCACCATTCCTTCCAATCATTCCTTCCAGCTAGCTGCTGTGCCTGTCGGGGGAGAAGACAAAAATAGGGTCTTGCAGGGAGAGAGAACTCAGAGCCCAGGAAGGCTGACACTTCAGCGGATTAGACTCTGGAGCAGGCAACAAAAGAGGGTGGAGAGGTCTTTCAAGAAGAGACCTGATCCTACCTCAAACTGACCCGAGGGCAGGTAACATTCACCTGCCTGGAGTTAGGGGGCTGGACTAGATGACTTGGAAAAGCAGCGGGGCCCAGTGGAAAAGAGCATGGGTTTGGGGGGCAGAGGACTTGAGTTGCTGTCTCACTGAGTGAGCTTGGCTTCTTTGAGCCTCAGTTCCTCCTCTGTAAAATGGGGATACCTTTTCTCCTTCCATTTTACACTGTGAGCATTCATTCGATTGGATTTGTTGAGTGCTTACTGTGTGCAGAGCACTTGGGAAGTACAATTCAGCAACAAATAGAGACAATCCCTGCCCACAACGGGCTCATAGTCTAGAAAGGGGGAGACAGACATCAAAACAAGTAAACAGGCATCAGTAGCATCATTATAAATTAATAGAATTATAGATAGATAAACATCATTACTAAAAATAAATAGAATTACAATTATAAATCTGTACCTATATACACAAGTGCTGTGGAGCGGGAGTGAGGTGATGTACATATTTACTATTCAATTTATTTTGTTAATGATGCGCCTTTAGCTTTAATCCTATTTGTTCTGACAACTTTGACACCTGTCTCCATGTTTTGTTTTGTTGTCTGTCTCCCCCTTCTAGACTGGGAGCCCGTTGTTGGGTAGGGACCGTCTGTATACATTGCCGACTTGTACTTCCCAAGTCTTAGTACAGTGCTCTGCACACAGTAAGCGCTCAATAAATATGATTGAATGAATAAATGAAAGCTGGGGACTGTGTCTTCTCCATTCTCTGCCCCCACCTTGGACCCCAGTACAGTGTGTGTGTGTCCCCCCATCCTGTCTCCCCCATCAGACTGGCGGGCCCTGGAGGGCAGGGTCTCTTCCTATCTCTGTCCCTGCCCGGGTAGCACCACGTAGCAGGCCCAACCCCCAGCCCCCAGGTCAGAATCTGTGCTGAGGTTTTCACTCTGCTCCCTGAGGAAAGGGCCGGCCCCAGTTTGGCAGGAGAACAGACTTTTGGTTTGGGGCTGCAAGAACCGCCAGGCTGCTTTAAGTCCCTGAGCTCACCGTCTGCCTCATCTGCTCAGCCTCGGCCCAGCCCCGGCTTCAGCCCCGTGGAGCAGCCAGCCTCAGCCGCACCCCCGTCCCCGTCCGTGCCGGAACCACCAGCCCTCATCTGAAGGCTGTTGGGCCTCCTTGCAGACCCTCTGGGCTTATGTTTGTCCTGCCCTGCTGCCCTCTGCCTCCCGCCATTCTGGGCTACCGGCGCTTCCGGCAAGTTCCCCTGAGCTCTCTGCAAGCCACTCCTCACCGGTTCTCTGCCCTGGCAACCGTCCTCCAGGCCTTCTCATTTCCCTGTGCAAATCTCCCACGGGAAGTAGTGCGGGCTAGTGGGAAAAGCACAGGACGAGGAGTCAACCTCCTCGCCGACCTCCCTGCCTCCAATCTCTCCCCGCTCCATGCCTTCCTTCGCTCTACTTCCCAGATCATTTTTTCCTCATTTTTCATTCAGTCCACATCTCTCCACTCCTTAAGAACCTCCAGTGGTTGTCCATCTACCTACTCATCAAACAGAAACTCCTTACCATTTGTTTTAAAGCATTGCCAGGGGAAAGAGCCCGGGCTTGGGAGCCAGAGGTCCTGGGTTCAAATCCTGGCTCCACCAACTGTCAGCTGTGTGACTTTGGGCAAGTCACTTGACTTCTCTGGGCCTCATTTACCTCATCTGTAAAATGGGGATTAAAACTGTGAGTCCCCCGTGGGACAACCTGATCACCTTGTAAATTTCCCAGCGCTTAGAACAGTGCACATAGTAAGCGCTTAATAAATGCCATCATTATTGAATCACCTAGCCTTCTAGTATCTGAACTTGCTGATTTCCTACTACTACTACTAATAATATTCATGATGGCATTTATTAAGTGCTTACTATGTGCAAAGCACTGTTCCAAGCACCGGAGAGGTTACAAGGTGATCAGGTTGTCCCACGTGGGGCCCACAGTCTTCACCCCCATTTTACAGATGAGGTAACTGAGGCCCAGAGAAGTGAAGTGACTTGCCCAAAGTCACCCAGCTGACAACTGGCAGAGCCGGGAATTGAACCCATGACCTCTGACTCCAAAGCCTGGGCTCTTTCCACTGAGCCACGCCGCTTCTCCACCTCAATTATTATTATTATCATTGTTATGTAACATTGTTACTATTACTATTATTATTATTATTATTGTTACAAATGCCACAATTATTTCACCCTTCCCTTCCCCACCTCTCCTGCTCCCAAACCATTTCATAGTCCTGGCATTTATTTGTCTATTTATGCTCACCCCCACCTCTTGTGGATATTTGACTGAGCATTCAATTTTATTTATTCTGACTTTGCGGTTTAAAAATATTTCTTTGCCTGTCTTCCACATTCGAGTATAAGCTCTATGAGGGCAAGGAACATGTCTTCTGCTTCTATTGTACTTCCCAAATGCTTAGTACAGTGTACTGGCTTCGGAGCCACTCAGTGAATAATAGTAATTGGGGTATTTGTCAAGCGCTTACTATGTGCTAAGCACTGGGGTAGAGGCAAGATAATCAGATTGGGCATAAATTCAATCATATTTATTGAGCGCTTATTGTGTGCAGAGCACTGTACTAAGCGCTTGAAAAGTACTATTCAGCAACAAAGAGAGATAATCTCTGCCCACAACGGGCTCACAGTCTATAAGAGGGGAGATACACATCAAAACAAGTAAACAGGCATGAATTAGAGTTATAGATATGTACACGTGTACACACAAGTGTTGTGGATACCATACAGGTCTCATGGTCTTAGGAGGAGAGAGAACAGGTACTGAATCCCCATTTCACCGATAAGGGAACTGAGGGCCCCAGAGAAGTTAAGTGACTTGTCCAGGGTCTCACAGCAGGCCAGTGGAGGAGCCAGGATTTGAACCCAGGTCCTCCAACTCCCAGGCCCAGGTTCATTTTTTTCTCTTCTATTTCCCCTACCTGTAATTAATTTCAACGTCTGTTTCCCCCTGTAACATTAATTGTGGTCTTGATTACGTGCTTACTATGTGCCAGGCATTTTACTAAGCAGTGGGGTAGATACAAGCAAATCACGTTGGCCGTGGTCCCTTTCCCTCATGGGGCTCTCAGTCTTAATCCTCGTTTTACAGATAAGGTGACTGAGGCACAGAGAAGTGAAGTGACTTGCCCAAGGTCACCCAGCAGATGAATGGTGGAGCAGGGATTAAGACCTATGACCTTCTGACATATCATGCTACTATGCTATCAAATCATATCATGCTATCATGCTTCTCTCTTGCTGCACTGTAGGTTCCATGAGGGCAGGAATTGCATCTACCAACTCTATCATATTGTACTTTCCCAAGTGCTTAGTACAGTGTTCTGCACCCAGTAAGTGCTCAACAAATACAACTGATTGATTAGTTGATTTATTTTTACCAGTCCATGCTGCCTCTCAATTACTCATTGAGAAGCAGCGTGGCTCAGTGGAAAAGAGCCCGGGCTTTGGAGTCAGAGGTCATGGGTTCAAATCCTGCCTCCGCCACTTGTCAGCTGTGTGACTTTGGGCAAGTCACTTAACTTCTCTGTGCCTCAGTTCCCTCATCTGTAAAATGGGGATGAAGACTGTGAGCCCCACGTGGGACAACCTCATCACCTTGTATCCCCCCAGCTCTTAGAACAGTGCTTTGCACATAGTAAGTGCTTAATAAATGCCATCATTAAGCAGCATGGCTCAGTGGAAAGAGCCTGGGCTTTGGAGTCAGAGGTCATGGGTTCAAATCCTGCCTCCGCCACTTGTCAGCTGTGTGACTTTGGGCAAGTCACTTCACTTCTCTGGGCCTCAGTGACCTCATCTGTAAAATGGGGATTAAGATTGTGAGCCCCCCAAGAGACAACCTGATCACCTTGTAACCTCTCCAGCACTTAGAACAGTGCTTTGCACATAGTAAGCACTTGATACATACCATCATTATTATTTTTATTATTATTACCAAGTCCCCATCCTTGTCCCTCCCATCCCACTCCCTTCTTTGGTGTTGCAGTTTGGGGCCAACTCCGCCAGGAAGTCCTCCCCATTTCACCCCCCCCACACACTGCCACGATGCCCAACACTCGCTCCCCACATTCCCGCTCCGGTCACCCCAGCCAGCTCTGTCAGACATGTGGTCGGAGGTTGCCCATCTGGTCTTTTCTAGCAGATGGGGAGTTTCCTGACGGTCAGGGGCAGGGACGGGGACTGTTCTCCTTCCCTGCCCCCAGCTTTGGCTACGAAGTCACCACTCCCAAGGGGGCACCGGCAGTCTCCCGCCAAGATGAAGGATTTCGGTGGATTTGCTGGTCAGTCTCACATCAGTCTTCGGTCACACCCTCGCCGTGGGACAGTGACTCACTGTCGGCTTTGTCATCTGTCAAATTTGAAGGACCCAGATAAATCTGCATACACACACCTGTCTCCTCTGGGTATTCAGCCCAGACTCGCCGAGTGACTACATCTCCTGGTGTTCAGTGCTATCAGATCTGCCCTTATCCATCCGGTCTCCCCACAGAGACTGCAAACTCCCTGAGAGCAGGGACCTGTCTGTTCTAAACTATCAGCTTCCCCTGTGCCGCCTGCAGTGTCCATGAAACCTAGTGCTTCGCACATAGTAAGCGCTTAACAAGTGCCATCATTATTATTATTATTATTATTATTGTGCAATAAATACCTTTTGATGACAGCAAATCTGCCACCTTCCTCTGCTTTTTAGCATCTGTCTTCTTCAAAGAACCCTAGAATCCATGCACTGAAAGAGGTCACTCAGTCCAGTTCCCGGTTTAAAGCCTGGACTGTCTTTTGTCCTTTTCAGAAGAAAAGTTAAGCTCTGGTTGATTGAGTGCTCCAAACGTTTCAAATCCCTCAGACTCAGAAACTTCTTTCTTAGACATTACTTGAATCCCTCCAGCTGCAGTTTGAGGAGTTTTGAACTCATTGGAAATACCTGCCTCTGATATTTTTATTTTAATTGCTCATCGATTGCAACAGGTTCTGTAAAAGAATCCTGGGAAGTGGTTGTAGTAGTATTAGTTTTATTAAGCATTTACTGAATTCATTCATTCATTCAATCGTATTTATTGAGCGCTTACTGTGTGCAGAGCACTGTACTAAGCACTTGGGAAGTACAGATCGGAAACATATAGAGACGGTCCCTACCCAACAACGGGCTCACAGTCTTGAAGGGGGAGACAGACGACAACACAAAACAACGCAGAGCACCGTCCTAAATGCTAGGAGGGAATACACAGGTAGAAATTAAACATGGTTCCTGTTTGTTGTGATTGCCGCCCTGATCCCTATGATTACAGGAGAGCAGTTGTCTCGATCTTAGTTTCAAAACAACTTGCGAACACCTCCAGGAATGGACAGAAGTATGAAATGCACTCTGGCTTTTTTTTAATGGCATTTATTAAGCGCTTACTCTGTGCAAAGCACTGTTCTAAGCGCTGGGGAGGTTACAAGGTGATCAGGTTGTTCAATGGGGGGCTCACCGTCTTAACCCCATTTTACAGATGAGGTAACCGAGGCACAGAGAAGTGAAGTGACTTGCCCAAAGTCACACAGCTGACAAGTGGTGGAGCCTGGATTTGAACCCATGACCTCTGACTCCAAAGCCCACGCTCTTTCCACTGAGCCACACTGCTTCTCACGCCGCTTTTATTGACCTATGCATGTGAGGGAATTTGTGGTGTTGGGGGAGGGGGTGGTGGACGGAGGGATGGTTGGAATTCTTCAGGGCCCTCAGTGACCACCCTAGACGGAAGGTGGCTGGGAGATTTGCCCCTGAGCCTGGTATTCCTGATTTGACTCCCAGCTCTAGGGGATGCACACAGGCCCAACACAACCACAACAGCCACATTGTTATTACGATTACGATGGTTATGATGATGCTGACGATGGTGATGGTGATAATCATGGTGAAAATGATCGTGATGATGATGGTGATAACGGAGATGATGGTGAAGATAATAATAATAATAGTGGTATTTGTTAAGCGTTTACTATGTGCAAAGCACCCTTCTAAGCGCTGGGGGGGATACAAGGTGATCAGGTTGTCCCACGGGGGGCTCACAATCTTAATTCCCATTTTACAGATGAGGTAACTGAGGCTCAAAGAAGTTCAGTGACTTGCCCAAGGTCACACAGCAGACATGTGGTGAAGCGGGGATTAGAACCCACGACCTCTGACTCCCAACCCTGCGCCCGTTCCACTAAGCCATGCCCTTTTTCCTCTCCTCCTCCCCCCGCCCCTCCGCCCTACCCAGCACTTAGAACAGTGCTTTGCACATAGTATGTGCTTAATAAATGCCATTATTATTATTATTATTATTATTATTATTATTATCACCTGCTTCCCCTCCCCACAGCACCTGTATATATGTTTGAACAGATTTATTACTCTATTTTACTTGTACGTATTTACTATTCTATTTATTTTGTTAATGATGTGCATCTAGCTTTAATTCTATTTGTTCTGACGACTTGCCACCTGTCCACCTGCTTCGTTTTGTTGTCTGTCTCCCCCTTCTAGACTGTGAGCCCGTTGTTGGGTAGGGACCGTCTCTATATGTCGCCAACTTGTACTTCCCAAGCGCTCAGTCCAGTGCTCTGCATACGGTAAGCGCTCAATAAATACGATTGAAGGAACGAATGATGTTCTCAGACATACGTCACTTAAGGCCTGGTGGGGGCTGGCTTATGGCCAGAGAGCCGGAGGCTCGGAGGCAGCAGGGAGAAAGATGGCAACTGGAGAGTTGGGAGGGAGGGACGGGGGGGAAATGGGCAGTTGGGTTGCACACCATAAGTACCAGTTAGTGGGATCAGCATACGGGAAGTGATCAGTATCAGGTACTGTTGAAGTTGATGGTAACGGTGAGTTTTGGTACCAGGAATACCAAGGAAAGGAGCCGTTTCTCCGGCTGGGAGCCTGGAGGGGAGATGAATTGCTGGCACCCAACATAGATTCAGGTTGAATCTCTTTCCGTCTTCCCACCCTGCCACACCGCCTCTGTACCCGGAGCTTCTGTGTCTATAAGCATGGTGACAGTCATTTCGCGGATGACATGAAAATGAAGCACCAATACAAATCGACCCGAGTCAGCAGCCGAGGCATGTTTTGTTATCCACCGGTGGGGTGGGAGTCAGGGTTGCCATTCTGGGTAAGTGCCGCCGCCAGGGAGGAGCGGGCGGGGAGGTGGGAGGGATGAGGAGGGAGAGCCCCCAGGACTCAGGGCCAGCTGCAGCCATTCCCATCCCTCTTCTTGGCTCCTGCCCCTCATTCATTCGGTTGTACTTATTGAGCACTTACCGTGTGCAGAGCACTGTACTAAGCACATGTTTCTGTTTCTCCTTGCCAGAGGCAGTGAGGGAAAGTGGGTGAAGAGGTCGGTGGTGATGAGGGAGAGGTGATTGACTCTCTTCCCTTCCTTTTCCCCTTCCCCGCTCCTCTCACCCCTGTTCTCCACCTCCATCCACCCCCAGGGTGACCCTGCCCGGGTGGGCACAGCTGTGAGGTTACTGAGAGGGAAACGGGGCACCTCTGAAATATTGCCTGGTTCCCATCCTGAGCCTCTTGAGGAGGGAGGTGAGAGACCTCAGGGCCGGATCCAGCGCTTCTTCAGACTCTGCCACCCTCCCACCCCCACCCCTGGCCCTCTGCCCCATGCTCTGGGCTTGTCCCTTTCCGCTGGGAGGTCCGAAAGCAAGCAAATGTATTTAAAAGCCCCGAACCAATGCAAAACTGGCCAAGCACTTGGTGAATATATAAACAGGCCTCAACAGATGCGGCTTTGTTCCTGCCCGGGAGAGAGAAACGGCATTTCTATGGCAGGAGGAAGGAGAAAGAAAACCTGAAACATTCCCCTCCGTGACCAGTTTCATCCATCCCCCACTGGGAACTCCAGCCATCGCCTCCTCTCTGCCATGGTGGACTGTGGTCTGCCGCTGTCAGATGCCACCCGGGGAAGGAAGGCAGGGAGGGAGCAAGGAAGGGATCAATCAATCAATCAATCAATCGTATGTATTGAGCGCTTACTGTGTGCAGAGCACTGTACTAAGCGCTTGGGAAGTACAAGCTGGCAACATATAGAGACAGTCCCTACCCAACAGTGGGCTCACAGTCTGGAAGGGATAAGAAAGAGAGGGAAGGAGGGAAGAAGGAGGGAGTTATTCGCCAATTTTGAAAGGGCTGGGGGTGTGGAAATCACCTAGATGTGGTAGAATGGGAGCCAGGAGACCGGGGTTCTGGTTCTGACCTCATCCTGCATATATGCTGAGTGACCTAGAGTAAACCACTGAGTTCAGGGCTTGACACAATAGAACAGTGTACACACTTGGTATACAGTAATACACTTAGTGCTACGCTTTCCAGCAGGGAGTACAGTGCTTGGACCATAGGAAGCACTTCACAAATACTATAATCATAACTATTATCACTCAACCTCTCCACACCTCAGTCTCCTCATCTCTAACGTGTGAAAGAGAAAGCCTTAGAGGAATTAAAGTTCAGTTATATAGTATTGCAGGGAGTAAAGTTGCTTCTTCATTCATAAGCATTGGTTAAATTTCTTCCATTCATTCATTAATTCACTCAATCCTATTTATCGAGAGCTTACTGCTTGCAGAGCACTGTACTAAGCGCTTGGGAAGTACAAGTCAGAAACATATAGAGACGGTCCCTATTCATTCATTCAATCGTATTTATTGAGCCCTTACTGTGTGCAGGGCACTGTACTAAGTGCTTGGGAAGTACAAGTCGGCAACATAGAGAGACAGTCCCTACCCAACAACGGGCTCACAGTCTAGAAGGGGGAGACAGACAACAAAACAAAACATGTGGACAGGTGTCAAGTCGTCAGAACAAATAGAATTAAAGCTAAATGCACATCATTAACAAAATAAATAGAATAGTAAATATGTACAAGTAAAATAAGTAGAGTAGGGGTGAGCTGACTGAGAGCTTTAAAGCTGATGGAAGAGCCTTTGTCCAGTCATGACAGCTTGGGGACCAAAAACCTGGGCAAATAAATTGATTGTGGTGTTTGTGCAGCATCAATCAATCAATCAATTGTATTTATTGAGCACTTACTGTGTGCAGAGCACTGTACTAAGCGCTTGGAAAGTACAAGTTGGCAACATATAGAGACGGTCCCTACCCAACAGTGAGCTCACAGTCTAGAAGGGGGAGACAGAGAACAAAACCAAACATATTAACAAAATAAAATAAATAGAATAGATATGTACAAGTAAAATAAATAAATTGAGTAATAAATACGCATATATATATATATATATATATATATATCTACAGGTGCTGTGGGGAAGGGAAGGAGGTAAGGCGGGGGGATGGAGAGGGGGTGGAGGGGGAGAGGAAGGAAGGGGCTCAGTGTGGGAAGGCCTCCTGGAGAAGGTGAGCTCTCAGTAGGGCCTTGAAGGGAGGAAGAGAGCTAGCTTGGCAGATGGGCAGAGGGAGGGTATTCCAGGCCAGGGATCACTGGTGCGCTCGCTGTACTGCCAGTCATTATCCCCTTAGGACAGTTAGTGCGACCAGCAGCGGCAGGCTGGCAGGGGATGTAGTCCATCACAAACTGCAAATAAGAATTTTCTTGGCATTTTCAGCCAGTTTGCCTTAAAGGTGCCACCTCAATAGCCACTCCTACCTCACTTTGCTCATCTACTACAACATAAACCTGCACGCTTCACTCTTCTAACGCCAGTCTAGAAGGGGGAGCCAGACAACAAAACAAAACATGTGGACAGGTGTCGAGTCAGAGAAGTTAAGTGACTTTCCTGAAGTCACACAGCTGACACGTGGCGGAGCCGGGATTAGAACCCATGACCTCTGGTTCCCAAGCCCGGGCTCTTTCCACTGAGCCACACTGCTTCTCTGTACTGAGCACTACTGTATGTAGTGCCTTATACTGGGTACTTACTGTGTGCAGAGCAGTGAATTGAGCACTTACTGTTTGTAGAGCACTGTATTGGGCACCCACTGAAAGGAGAGAATTGTACTGGTCACCCACTGAATGCAGAACACATTACTGGGCGTTACTGTGTGCAGGACTCTGTACTGGGCACCCACCGTTGCAGAGCAAGTTGCTGGACAACCCCAGTATACAGAACACCATACGGGGTACTTGGTGGAGCACAATAAAAGTAAAAAAATTGTCCACATTTGTTGAGGGATTGAGAGGCTGGTGGGGATGACAGGCCGGTAATAATTAGCAAGAAACTGGGCTTGGGCTGCCCGCGGGCCTGGTGATAACAGTGGCCCCAGAAGGCTTAACCCAGTCCCTGGCCCGGGGAGCTGGGGAGGGGGGTCTTCCCTATGGTGGTCCCTTGGTGGAGGTGGGCATCGCCCCACAGGACCAAAATCAATCCGGATGGCCCTAGACCAGCGCCCCGGATCCGATAGGGAAGCAGCATGGCCTAGTTGGGTGGCCTAAGAGTAAGAAGAATCTGGGTTCTAATCCTGGCTCTGCCACTTGTTTGCTGTGTGACCTTGGGCAAGTCACTTCACTTCTCTGGGCCTTAGTTACCTCATCTGTAGACTGGAGATTAAGACCGTGACCCCAGGTGGGATAGGGACTGGGTCCAACGTGAGTAGCTTGTATCTTAGAGTAGCTTGGAGCTTAGAGAAACAGCATGGCTCAGTGGAAAGAGCCAGAGGTCATGGGTTCAAATCCCGGCTCCACCACTTGTCAGCTGTGCGACTTTTGACAAGTTACTTAACTTCTCTGTGCCTCAGTTACCTCATCTGTAAAATGGGGATTAAGACTATGAGCCCCCGTGGGACAACCTGATCACCTTGTAAGGTCCCCAATGCTTAACACAGTGCTTTGCACATAGTAAGTGCTTAACAAATGCCATCATTATTATTATCTATCCCACTGCTTAGTGCAGTATCTGACGCTAAAATAAGCCCTTAACAAACATCACAAAATACAAACGCACACTTAACCCAACATCCCCCTGAATCCTGGGCCTTGGTGGGGCAGGGGCAGCTTGCAGTCTGGATACCCGGATATTAATGTCTGTTTCCCGCTCTAGACTGTGAGCTTATTATGGGCAGGGACCGTGTCGGTTGTTGTACTCTCCCAAGAGCTTAGTACAGCCTTTTGCGCACAGTAAGTGCTTAATAAATATGGTAGAATGAATGAATAATAATAATGATAATGGCATTTATGAACCACTTAATATGTGCAAAACACTGTTCTAAGCACTGGGGAGGTTACAAAGTGATCAGGTTGTCCCACACGGGGCTCACAGTCTTAATCCCCATTTTACAGATGAGGTAACTGAGGCCCAGAGAAGTTAAGTGACTTGCCCAAAGTCGCACAGCTGACAACTGGCGGAACCGGGATTTGAACCCATGACCTCTGACTCCAAAGCCCACGCTGCTTCTCCTTAATTAATTAATATCTGGCATCTCCAGGCAATGGATGGACTTGAATTTTCTGCACTGGACAACCAGCCATGCTGCCTCCAGGGAACTGGCACCCGCCAGTCAGTCAGTCAGTTGTACTTATTGAGTGCTTACTCTATGCAGAACACCGTACTAAGCTCTTGGGAGAGTACACTATAGCAATAAACAGACACATTCCCTGCCCACAAGGAGCTTACAGTCTAGAGGGGGAGACATTAATATAAATAAATAAATAAAATTACAGATATGTACATAAGTGCTGTGGGGTTGGGAAGGAGGGTAAATAAAGGGAGCAAGTGAAGGAGATGCAGAAGGGAGTGGGAGGAGAGGAAATGAGGGCTTGGGGAGGGCCTCTTGGAGGAGATGTGCCTTCAGTAAGGCTTTTAAGGGGGCTGGGAGAGAAATTGTCTGTTGGATATGAAGAGGGAGGACGTTCCAGGCCAGAGGCAGGATGTGGAGAGAGGTTGGCGATGAGATAGACATGATAGAGGTACAGTGAGAAGGTTAACTTTAGAGGAGCAAAGTGTGCTGGCTTTGGAGAGTTGTGAGGTGAGGTAGGAGGGGGCAAGGACTGCTTTGAAGCCGATAGTAAGGATTTTCTGTTTGATGTGGAGGTTCTTGAGGAGTGGGGAAGCGTGGCCTGAACATTATTATAGAAAAATGATCTGGGCAGCAGTGTCAAGTATGAACTGGAGTGGAGAAAGACAGGATGCTGGGAGATCAACTGGGAGGCTGATACAGTAATCAAGACAGGGTAGGATAAGTGCTTGGATTAACGTGGTAGCAATTTGGATAGAGAGGAAAGGGCGGATTTTAGCGATGCTGTGAGGGTCAAACCAAAAGGATTTGGTGATGCATTGAATATGTGGGTTGAATGAGAGAGAAGAGTCAAGGATAACGCCAAGGTTGGAGGCTTGTGAGACAGGAAGGGAGGTGGTGCCATCTACAGTGAAGCGAAAATCAGGGGAAAGACAGGGTTTAGGTGGGAAGACGAGAAGTTTGGTTTTAGACATGTTAAATTTGAGGTGATAGGTGGGACATTCAAGAAGAGATGTCTTGAAGGCAGGAGGACAGGAGAGTGCCTAGAGGGAGGAAGATCAGGACTAAAGCTGTAGATTTGGGAGTCATCAGCATAGAGGTGATAGTTGAAGGCATGTGAGGAAATGAGTTCTCCAAGGGAGTCAGTGTAGATGGAGAATAGCAGAGGACCCGGAACTGAATCTTGACAGCTATCCACAGTTAGGGGGTGGGAGACAGAGGAGGAGCACGCGAAAGAGATTGAGAAGGAGCAGCCGGGGAGATAGGAGATCCGGGGGAGGACAATGTCTGTGCAGCTGAGGTTGAATAATGTTTCCAGGAGAAGCGGGTGGTCGACAGTGTCGAAAGCACCTGAGAGGTCAAGGAGGATTAGAATGGAGTAGAGGCCGTTGGATTTGGCAAGAAGGAGATCATTGGTGACTTTTGAGAGGGGAGTTTCTGTGGACTGAAGGGGATGGGAGCCAGACTGGAGGAGAGGAACTTGAGACAGCAGGAACTTGACAACTCACTCAAGGAGTTTGGAGATGGAATGATAACTGGACAGGGCCGTGGGGTCAAGGGAGGGTTTTTTTAGGATAGGGGAGACATGGGCGTGTTTGAAAGCAATGGGGAAGAAAGCATTGGAGAGTGAACAGTTGAAGATGGGAGTTAGGGAAAGAAGAAGGGAGGGGCCAGTGTTTTGAGAAGGTGTGGTAAGATGCACCACTAAGGAACCTCCTTTCTGTTCTACCTCCACCACGCCAATGAGAAAAAGAACAGCACAACCCCGGGGCGAAATACTACAAATATTATTATTATGACTGTGTCACGAACTCTGAGCTAGGAGGAAACTGAAATTGTCCTCTTCCAGTCATGGGACCCTACTGCTATTGTTTTTACGTTATGTAATAATAATAATAATGGCATTTATTAAGCGCTTACGATGTGCAAAGCACTGTTCTAAGCGCTGGGGAGGTTACAAGGTGAGCAGGTTGTCCCACGAGGGGCTCACAGTCTTAATCCCCATTTTACAGATGAGGTAACTGAGGCTCAGAGAAGTTAAGTGACTTGCCCAAAGTCAAACAGCTGACAATTGGCGGAGCAGGGATTTGAACCCATAACCTCTGACTCCAAAGCCCGGGCTCTTTTCACTGAGCCACGCTGCTTCTCCATGTATTTTGTCTGTGTGTGTTTTATTGTTTAATCATTCCCGTTGTGTCTGTCTTCAATCACTTTTCCACGTTTACACTTTTGAATTGACAACCCACCTCCACGAGGGAAAGAGACCAGTGCTCTGCACCCAGTAAGTCCTTAATCTATATTATTACTCCTCCTCCTGCTTCTACTACTAACATTCATTCATTCAATCGTATTTATTGAGCACTTACTGTGTGCAGAACACTGTACTGAGCGCTTGGGAAGTACAAGTTGGCAACGTATAGAGACGGTCCCTACCCAACAGTGGGCTCACAGTCTAGACGTCTATTACTACCAGAGGGGAAGCAACCAGAGAGCCCATTTGGCAGGCTGTTAGGGGTCCTGGAATGGTTGGATGTGGAGATGGGATAGGGAAGGGGGCCCCCGCAGCTGGCCCGGGACTAGGTGGGGAGTTGGTGCATCGGGGAGGGGCTGGTTGCCATCGCCTCTCCCCATTTCTAGACTGTGAGCCCACTGTTGTGTAGGGACCGTCTCTATATGTTGCCAACTTGTACTTCCCAAGCGGTTAGTACAGTGCTGTGCACACAGTAAGCGCTCAATAAATACGATTGAATGAATGAATGAATAGGCCAGCATCGGACAAGTTGTCAGGAAAGCAGGGGCCGGCCAATGGCCAGCGTTGGCTTTTCTCTGGGGACGAGAGCATGGCCCAGTCCTGGATGGGATTCCTCTGGGTGGGCAGGGCCGTTAAGGAGAATCTCATTAAAGATGGAGCAGTGTTGCTAGCCCAGCTTGCTGCCTCGGGTAAATAATGGTAATAATTGTAATAATGATCATTCATTCTTTCATTTAATCGTATTTATTGAGCACTTAATTTGGGCAGAGCACTGTACTAAGTGCTTGGGAAGTACAAGTCGGCAACATGTAAAGACAGTCCTTACCCAACAACGGACTAACTTATAAATTATAACTAATTGGGTAGGGACCGCCTCTATATGTTACCAACTTGTACTTCCCAAGCACTTGGTACAGTGCTCTGCACACAGTAAATGCTCAATAAATACGATTGAATGAATGAATGAATAACTAACTTATAGAGAAGCAGCGTGGCTCAGTGGAAAGAGCACAGGCTTTGGAGAGGTCATGGGTTCAAATCCTGCCTCTGCCACTTGTCAGCCGTGTGACTTTGGGCAAGTCACTTCACTTCTCTGGGCCTCCGCTCCCTCATCTGTAAAGTGGGGATTAAGACTGTGAGCCCCACATGGGACAACCTGATTACCCTGTAACCTACCCAGTGCTTAGAACAGTGCCTTACACATAGTAAGTGCTTAATAAATGCCATCATCATTATTATTATTCTTATAACTGTGGTATTTGGGAAGTACACTGTACTAAGAGCTGGGATAGTTACAAAGAAACCAGATGGGCCACGGTCCCAGTCCCATCCCGGGCTCTCAGTGGAAGATTTTGCCTACCACCTGGCCCCAAGATCCACAGGCCGAAGCCTGGACTCCATGAATGAATGCAGTTCACTGTTACCACAACCTGCACTTGGTGAATCTGGTAACCCAGAATTTCCTGAGATGGAGCGCTCTCTCTGTTCAGAGCTCTGTGCTATGGGCTTGGAAGAGTACTGTGAAGGTCAAAGACATGTCTCCTGCCCTGAGAGGGTTTGCAGTCATTGCAGGGAGACCCGCAGGTGCAGATAACGACTGGATCCAGACATACAGTGTGGTTTTGCCCATGGGAATTCCTTGGAATTGCTGGATTCCCTAAGGTGCATGGGATTCTAGGGGGACAGTGAGAGTTCTGGATGCCACAATGGGAGTTCAAAGGTCATGGATCTAGTACACAGTAGAACAGACAAGGTAGGGGGCCTTTTAACCTTTTCGTTGTATAAGTGCCATCCACCTATCTCCAGTAAATGTGTCATATCAATGGCACTGATAGAGCCACTGCTGTGCAGACTCTTGATTTCAGCTATTATTCTATGCAGAGCACTGCATTGAGTGTCTCCGATGGGCTGAGCACTGTTCTGTGCATCTACAGTATTCAAAAACACAGTACAGGCAGCCTCTAGCCCTTATATACATATAATAATAATAATAATAATGGCATTTATTAAGCACTTACTATGTGCAAAGCACTGTTCTAAGCACTGGGGAGGTTACAAGGTGATTAGGTTGTCCCTCGGGGGGCTCACAGTCTTAATCCCCATTTTCCAGATGAGGTAACTGAGGCCCAGAGAAGTGAAGTGACTTGCCCAAAGTCACACAGCTGACAAGTGGCGGAGCCGGGGTTTGAACCCATGACCTCTGACTCCAAAGCCCATGCTCTTTCCACTGAGCCACGCTGCTTCTCTTGCAAATATCCTTACACTCTAGTGTTTCCCCTATCTGTAATGAATTTTATTGTCCGTCTCCCCAGCTCTGCGCTCCTTTTGGGCAGGGAGCGTGCCTTTAGAACAGAACAGAGCTCGGTTGTTCTGTACTCTCCCAAACACTGAGTGCAGTGCTCTGCACTCAGTAAGCGCTCAGATAAATGCAATTTACCGATTGATTGTGAGGCAGTATACCAGTGTTTGGGAGCATACGATAGAAGTAGACTACGCTGACCTCATCCTAGAGAAGTGTTGGATCTAATAATGTTGCCAAACGCACAAGAGGTGAAAGAGCAAGGCCGCCATAGATGCGGTGGAATGGATTCATTCATTCATTCATTCAATCGTATTTATTGAGTGCTTACTGTGTGCAGAGCACTGTACTAAGCGCTTGGGAAGTACAAGTTGAATGGATAAATAATGAAAAAAACCCACACGCACGCGGACGCTGAAACTGGTCATCAGGTGATGCGAGCAAGAAGGTAAGGATTAATCAGGGAAGGTCTCATGGAGCAGGTGGGTTTATAAGATTGTGCTGGGAAGGGATGCGATTTGGTAGATTTGAGGTCGGGGGAGGGAGTTTCGTACAGTGGGGAAGGCGGAAGACTTCAGGCTTGAAGACCCCCGCTGATGGTGACAGTCATCTATGGGTGATTGTGTGGTTGAAAGGCCAAAGTGAGACTGTCAACATCACTACATGCACACAGGCCCTGACTTTCCTTTATCGTGTGGTTGTGTCGGTTATTTGCAACGCTCTGTGTTTCAGCTTTTACATCTCAGCCCCTCACAACCACCTTGAGCTTTGGCTGAACTAAAGCCCTCCAGTTCTTGATTGCAGAGTGCAAATCTGTCTGCCCCAGATGAACCTCGGGTCTCAGGTGGGATGCAGTGCTGTTTGAGGTGGCACTATTCTGTACTCCTGTTTCTTCCATCCTTTCAGTATTCCATTGCCCACTTCAGCTCCCCAAGGAGCGGCTGATTGGATATTACCTAGTCATCCATGTCCCACCAGGCATAGCAATGTTGGGATGAACGATGTTTGGAGAACTGTCAGTGTTAAGGAAGCTCATAGCTGGTGATCAATTGTATTTCTTGAGTGCTTACTGAGCACAGGCCATCATACTAAGAACTTGAGGAAGAACAGTACAACAGACTTGGCAGGCACGATCCCTACGCCCAAGGAGGTTATAGTCTACAGAGGGAGACGGGCATTAAAATAGATTAGAGAAACCAGATGCAGGCTGCCCTTGTGGACACGCACTCTCGTGTACGGGGAGGGGCCAACCAACACCCTGAGCCTCCCCTCTCCATCCCTGACCATCCCTCCCGTAACTCAGCATGGACCATCCAACATCTCTGATTCTCCCCTCTCCATCCTTGACTGTCTCTCCAGTGACCCGGCACAGACTAACCCACACCCGTGATTCTCCCCTCTCCATCCCTGTCTGCCCCGCCAGTGACCCAGCATGGACCATCCAACACACCTGATTCTCCTCTCTCCATCCTTGAGTCTCTCTCCAGTGACCCAGCGCGGACCATTCTACATCCCCGACTCTCCCCTCTCCATCCCCGACTTCCCTCCAGTGCCACAGCATGGATCATTCAACACCCCTGACTCTCTCCTCTCTATTCCTGAGTATCCCTCCAATGACCCAGCGTAGCTGGTTCCAGCACAGATCTATTCCAAGTCTTCTGGAACCTATGGATATCTCCTGCTGTACAGCTCCTTGTAGGAATAGATTCCATATGCAACCCCTGCCTAGGGAAAGGGCTTTCCTTATGTTTGTTTTGAACCTTCCACTCTAAGGCCTGGATGTCTAGGTGTTTCTGTTTCTCCTGTCTCCACCAAACAAACTGACACCATTTCCAGGGAAGGGGCCATGTCTGCTCCTCCTCCTGTCCCTTACTCGGAGCCCAGTCCGGTGTGAGTGTGTGCGTGTTTGTGTGTATGAGAATTCATTCATTCATTCATTCAATTGTATTTATTGAGCACTTACTGTGTGCAGAGCACTGTACTAAGTGCTTGGGAAGTACAAGTTGGCAATATATAGAGACGGTCCCTATCTTTTCCAGAACAGGTATTGTATGTTCTCCCTTTATCCCTCCCCTTGTGCTCAGTACTCTGTGTGTGCGTATGTGTGTGTTCGTGTGTAAGCATGGGCATGTCCTGTCTTCCCATCAGACAGGCAGCTTTTTTTTATGATATTTGTCAAGTGCTTATTATAGGCCGGGCATTGTACTAAGTGCTAGGGTAGATACAAGATTGAGGTCAGGGACCGTGTCTCCTCCCTCTGATATCCCCACAGTGTCCATCTGAGGACCAGAACGCAGCCCAGGGCTGGCACCCAATCCAGAGTCAGCCGTCAAAGGGCCCCTCCATCTGCATGGGTGTCTAGACTGGGGTTATTGTTGTTGTTGATGCTGACCAGCAAAGCTGCGCTCCAGCCCCAGTAAAGACATTCCCTGCCGTCGGGACCACAAGCCAGCAGCAGGACCTGCTGATGGGGGGCGGGGATGGAGGAAGGGCAGGTCAGGGGTGGAAAAGGCTATTTCTGGACCAGGCCCATGGAGGCCTCTCACCGCTGATGCTTATTGCAGACCTGCAGATGTATAGGCTGGCGCCCCATCCCTAACGGCATTTAAATATAGTCTGGGGCAGGAATGTGCTGGCCAGCTGGTCTCCCTCAGGGAACTGGGGGCGAAGGGCGAAGGGAGAGCCATGTGAGGCCCAGAATTTGGGGCCTGGGGCTGGGACTGAGAGTCCTGAGTTCTCATCCTGCTCTTCTTCCCTTTCCGGTGGGAAAAACCTTGCCTCATCTCATCTCCCTGCCCTGGGAGTTGGAAAACTCTCTCTCTCTCTTCTCTCTCTTTATCCCTCTCCTCTGTCTCTGTCTCTGTCCATATCTCTCCTCTTTCTGTCTTTGTGTCTGCCCGTCTTTCTCTCACTCTCTCTTTCCCCCTGGCTGACCGAATGTCAGCTGCCTTGGTCGGCCTAGGGAGGGAGGACAGGACAGACCACCTTCTTCCCGGGGCGTGGCAGGGATGTCACCCGTCTTTCATCCCACGGCTTCCCGCAAACTGGTTTCCTGGGACATGAAGTTCTGGTCCAAAGGGAACTCCCTAAAGAGTAGGGTGGATCCCCCGAAACCCACACTCCCTGTTCCCAGGGGCTGTGAGGAGAGTGGGGCCAGAGAGCCAGGCTGCCTCACTGCCCTGGGGATGCTTAGCATCCAGCTGGGGACCCCAGAGGGAGAGGCAGGTCAAAATACTCTCTTTTGAGGAGTTGAATCGGCCCCCACAAATATTTTTCAAGTACCACCTTTCCATAGGGCACTTAACCAATGGTGTGGTCTATGCCACAAATGGTGTGGTCCCATGCTAGCCATACCCTTGTGGGAAGGGGAGAGGACCTGTCTCTGGATTTTGGTCTAAATAATAATAATAATAATGGTATTTGTTATATACTTATTATGTGCCAAGCACTGTTCTAAGCACTGGGGTTGATACGAGATAATCTGGTTGTCCCAGGTGGGGCTCGCAGTCTTAATCCCCATTTTACAGATGAGGTGACTGAGGCTCAGAGGAGTTAAATGACTTGCCCACAGTCACACAGCTGACACGTGGCAGAGGCAGAATTAGAACCCATGACCTCTTTTCACTAAGCCAATCAAATTGGACACCCCCCAGAATGCCTTAGAATCAGGTAGGGGAGGAGTTTCTAAGGGGAAAGAAATGGGGGGGGGGGGGGAGTCCCTGAGTCTGTTGCTTGAACCCTGCACCTCTAGGAAGTCTTCCCAGACTGACCCTGTTGGCTTCAGCCTCTCCAGCCGATCCAGGAACCACTCAGCCTTCAGGTTTCTCTGCAAAATACCATCTTTGCATGTTGATTACACAGATTTTCCTGCCCTTTAAATGTCTGCCTCTTGTGTTTTAAATGACGATGGTACTTGTGAAGTGCTTATTATGTGTCAAACACTGTGCTAAGCTACAAGCTGATCAGGTTGGACACGGTCCCTGTTCCGCAGGAGGCTCACAATCTTAAGCCCCATTTTCCAGATGAGGTAACTGAGGCCCGGAGAGGTTAAGTGACTTGCCCAAGGTCACACAGCAGACAAGTGGCAGAGGCAGAATTAGAACTCAGGCCCCTGCTTTTCTCTTCAGGGCCATCGATTTGTTTGTTTTGTGTCTTTTTCCGTCCTGCCTCCTCCATCGGACTGTCAGCTTCAGGAAAGCAGGGACCTTGTCTCCTCCTCCCTCTGTCTCTTCTTCAGTGTTCAGTGTGTGTCTCTGTGTGTGTGTTTGTGTGCGTGTGTGTAATAAAATGCAAAATAACTTGATTATCAGCCATATAAATATCATTCTAGCCAGTCAAGGAGTTTTGGGGAGCTGGATGGGATGGTTATGAGAGGGTTTCCACCTGGAGAGCCCCATTCCAAATGTTTATTCTTCCCTAAGAGGTTTTATTCTTCCCTAAAAGGTTCAAGCCAGGCTGGAGCTCTGAACAAGGCTGAGAAACTTCTGGAAAGAGCCTGGTCCTGGGAGTCAGGAGACTTGAGTTCTAATCCTGACTCTACTCCTTATCTGTTGTGTGATCTTGGGCAAGTCACTTACCTTCTCTGGGCCTCAGTCCCCTCAATTGTAAAATGGAGATGGAATACCAGTTTCCCCTCCCCTTTGGACCATGAACTCCACAGGGGAAAGAGACCATTGCAAGGTATTGCAGCTGCCCCAGCACTTAGCATGGTGCTTGGCACATTGTAAATGCCAAACAAATATCACAATTATTATTACTTTGGGTCCAAGTGATCAGAGCTGGGACTCTGAAAAGAGTTAGATGGGGACTGGGACAGGGTGGTTTTCTCCCTTGCTAGCCTCCCAACCGGGGTGTTTGTTTCCTGGCCCACCGGTGACTGTTGACAATTATTGATCACTCTGTGTGTGTGTTTGTGTGTGTGTGAGAGAGAGACAGAGAGAGAGAGAGAGGGAGGGGGGGAATTGAGGTGGCGAGAAGAGCTTGGAGCATGGACGGGGTGTCCTTTCCCCAGCTGGAAGGGGAAATGGAGCCCCTTTTGTTCGTTGCTATTCACAACTCTGCTCCCAGCAGCCTCCTCCAGCCTGCCCCCATCCACGGAGGCTCTGATGAAGTCTCTCTGGATAGGTTTCGTTTCTGGGAAAAGCGGAGCCGGGAGGAGGGGCATGAGATTCCTGAGCTGGGGTTTGGAGTGGAGTGGAAAGCGGCTTTTGGGAGCACGCTGGGTCGCCGGGAGGCAGCTGGATGAAGCAGAGGAGCAGGGGGGCCTTCAGGTCTCCTGTTCCACTCTGTTGGCTGTTATCTGGTGCCCTTCTCTGGCCCCCCCAGCCCTCAAACCTCCTCAACAGAGCAGTGTTTCCTTGCCCACTGTCCCAGGGTGGGAAATGCAATCTTCTCGAGAACAATCTGGGTCTCTGAGAACACTCGCTGACGATACTACTCCGCCTGAGGTTTCCACAGTGGTACCTTTTGCCTGTGTGGATTTTGGAGGCGAGGTGGCCCAGGTGAGAGGACAGGGGTAGCGTGAAACCCAGCCTTGTTCTCTGGTCCTCTGGCTCCCTGCCCTGGCCCATTCGCTTTCGTTCTCCCTGCTTCCCACTCCTCCTCTTCCCCCCGCCAATCCTGCAAACTGGGAGCCTCTTTTCCGTCAGGGGAATCCCAGACTTCCTAAAGGTCATCAGTTTCCAGTCCCTTGCTTCCGGGCCTGACCCACGCGAGACAGACGTCTGCCCTGGAGTGTTTGTGCCAGTGTTGGGGACCCCTCACCCTCTCTTGGATTTTCCTGACATTAAACTTGATTCCCTCCCGCTGTTCACTTCTTTGGGTCCGACAAAGCTAATTTCAGTCCAAGGCTGCAGGCTGGGCTTAAATAATAATAATAATGATGGCATTTATTAAGCGCTTACTATGTGCAAAGTACTGTTCTAAGCGCTGGGGAGGTTACAAGGTGTTCAGGTTGTCCCGGGGGGGATTACAGTCTTAATCCCCATTTTACAGATGAGGTAACTGAGGCCCAGAGAAGTGAAGTGACTTGCCCAAAGTCACCCAGCTGACAATTGGCGGAGCTGGGATTTGAACCCATGACCTCTGACTCCAAAGCCCGGGCTCTTTGCACTGAGCTAAAGTGCCCAGCTTCCCGGTAGTGGGCTGGCATACAACACCTAGTAACCTTGGGTTCGTAAAACTATCCCAGCCCTACCCTCAAACACCTTCCCTTCATGCCACTGAGAGAGGAAAATCCTAGGTTTTCCTGGCAAGTCATTCCCGATGATTCTGCCCCTTGTGGAAGGGGACTACTACTACTAGAAGCAGCGTGGCTCAGTGGAAAGAGCCCGGGCTTTGGAGCCAGAGGTCATGGGTTCAAATCCCGGCTTCGCCAACAGTCAGCTGTGTGACTTTAGGCAAGTCATGTCACTTCTCTGTGCCTCAGTCCCCTCATCTGTAAAATAGGGATTAAAACTGTGAGTCCCCCGTGGAACAACCTGATCACCTCATAACCTCCACAGCACTTAGAACAGTGCTTTGCACATAGTAAGTGCTTAACAAATACCATCATTATTATTAGTACTACTAATGAATAATCATATCAGTTAAGCCCTTACTACGTACCAAGTACTGTACTAAGGGTTGGGATAGATCAATCAATCAATCAATTATATTTATTTATACATGATACAGTCCCCAACCTTCATTCACACTCTAAGTAGGAGGGAGAGATCCTCCTAAGATGAGGAAAGTGACCTGCCCAAGGTCATACAGTAGACAAGTGGAAGACCAGGATTAGAATCCAGGTCTTTTGATTCCCAGACCCATGCCTTTCCATTAGGCTTACATGGCAGGGAGGGAGGGAAGAAAAGGGGTGAGATTATTTCACATTTCTTCTAGACTGTGAGCCCACTGTTGGGTAGGAACCGTCTCTATATGTTGCCAACTTGTACTTCCCAAGCGCTTAGTCCAGTGCTCTGCACACAGTAAGTGCTCAATAAATACGATTGATTGATTGATTGATTTGCATTCAGGCACAGAGGGCTTCTCCGACTGGACCCTGGCTGGGACCAAGCTGAAACTCAGGCTCCTAGGTCTTTGGTGGAATGTGCGTGAATAATAATAATAATGGCATTTTTGTTAAGCACCTACTACTGTTCTCAGCGCTGGGGGGATACAAGGTGATCACGTTATCCCTCGTGGGGCTCCCGGTCTTAATCCCCATTTTCCAGATTAGGTAACTGAGGCCCAGAGAAGTGAAGTGACTTGCCCAAAGTCACACAGCTGACAAGTGACAGAGCCGGGATTAGAACCCGTGACTTGGGCAAGTCACTTAACTTCTCCGGGCCTCAGTTATCTCATCTGTAAAGTAAGATTAAGACTTTGAGCCCCTTATGGGACAACCTCATCACCTTGTAACCACCCCAGCGCTTGAACAGTGCTTTGCACATAGTAAGCGCTCAGTAAATGCCATCATCATTATTATTATTTCTGTTCGAGGAACACGGTACTGGAGGTCTGGGAAACCAAAACAAGTAAAATATTCCGTTCCGGTATTCAAGGAGGTTACAGATTACGTAGGGAGGCTACAGACCAGATCTGCTGAATACTTTCTAGATTCCTCCACAACACACATTTTCAGTAGGAATCAGCTTACTTCCCAAGCGCTTAGTACAGTGCTCGGCACACAGTAAGCGCTCAATAAATACGATTGAATGAATGACTGTCTCTATATGTTGCCAACTTGTACTTCCCAAGCGCTTAGTACAGTGCTCTGCACACAGTAAGCTGCTCAATAAATACGCTTGAATGAATGACAGTCAGAAGGACGCTGAGGAGGACTGTGGGAAGCACCGTGGCTTAGTGGAAAGAGTCCGGGCCAGTATCTATGTTTGTACAGATTTATTACTCTATTTTACTTGTACATATTTACTATTCTATTTATTTTATTTTGTTAATATGTTCTGTTTTGTTGTCTGTCTCCCCCTCCTAGACTGTGAGCCCGCTGTTGGGTAGGGACCGTCTCTATATGTTGCCAAGTTGTACTTCCCAAGCGCTTAGTACAGTGCTCTGCACACAGTAAGTGCTCAACAAATACGATTGAATGAATGAATGAATTTAGAGATTATTCATCCCATAACGTGAATACGTCTGGGTAGAACATCATCATCATCATCATCAATCGTATTTACTGAGCACTTACCATGTGCAGAGCACTGTACTAAGCGCTTGGGAAGTACAAACTGGCAACATATAGAGACAGTTCCTACCCAACAGTGGGCTCACAGTCTAAAAAGGGGGGAGACAGAGAACAAAACCAAACATACTAACAAAATAAAATAAATAGAATAGATATGTACAAATAAATTAAATAAATAAATAAATAGAGTATAAAATAGAACATGATGTGATAGCAGAAGAAAACGTGTGTGCCTCTGTGCAGCACCATTCAAGGTGCACTTACGCTTGACACCTGTCCACGTGTTTTGTTTTGTTGTCTGTCTCCCCCTTCTAGACTGCGAGCCCATTGTTGGGTAGGGACCATCTCTAGGTGTTGCCGACTTGTACTTCCCAAGCGCTTAGTACAGTGCTCTGCACACGTATTTATTACTCTATTTATTTTATTTGTACATATTTATTCTATTTCTTTTATTTTGTTAATATGTTTTGTCTTGTTGTCTGTCTCCCCCTCCAAGACTGTGAGTCCGTTGTTGGGTAGGGACCGTCTCTACATGTTGCCGACTTGTACTTCCCAAACGCTTAGTACTGTGCTCTGCACACAGTAAGCGCTCAGTAAATACAGCTGAATGAATGAACGAATGAATGATAGAACACAGGCCTGGGAGTCAGGGGACCTGGGTTCAAATCCTGCCTCTGCCACCTGCCTGCTGTGCAAATTTGGGCAAGTCACTTAACTTCTCTGGGCCTCAGTTTCCTCAACTGTAAAATGGGGAATCAATACCTGCTATTATGGTACTTGTTAAGTGCTTATTATGTGCCAAGCACTGTTCTAAGCACTGGGGGAGATCCAAGATAATCAGGCTGTCCCATGCGGGGCTCACAATCTTAATCCCCCTTTTACAGATGAGGTAACAGGCACAGAGAAGTTAAGTAACTTGCCCAAAGTCACACAGCTGACAAGAGCGGCATGGCTCAGTGGAAAGAGCATGGGCTTTGGAGTCAGAGGTCATGGGTTCAAATCCTGGCTCCACCAACTGTCAGCTGTGTGACTTTGGGCAAGTCACTTAACTTCTCCGTGCCTCAGTGACCTCATCTGTAAAATGGGGATTAAGACTGTGAGGCCCCCGTGGGATGGCCTGATCACCTTGTAACCTCCCCAGCGCTTAGAACAGTGCTTTGCACATAGTAAGCGCTTAATAAATGCCATTATTATTATTAAAATGGGGATTAAGACTGTGAGACCCCCGTGGGACGGCCTGATCACCTTGTAACCTCCCCAGCGTTTAGAACAATGCTTTGCACATAGTAAGCGCTTAATAAATGCCATTATTATTATAGTAAGGACTTAACAAATACCATCATTATTATTAAGTGCGGAAGCCGGGATTAGAACCCACAACCTCTGACTTCTAAGCCCGTGCTCTTTCCACTGAGCCATGCTACTTCTCTGTTCTCCTCCCTACTGAGACCGTGAGCCTTATGTGAGATGGGGATTGTGTCCCACCTGCTTATCTTCTATCTGTCCCCATGCTATCTATAGGGCTTGGTGCATAATATCATCATCATCAATCGTATTTATTGAGCGCTTACTGTGTGTACAGCACCGTACTAAGTGCTTGGGAAGTACAAGTTGGCAACATATAGAGACAGTCCCTACCCAACAGTGGGCTCATTCCCATTCTCCTCCCTACTGAGACTGTGAGCCTTATGTGAGTTGGGGATTGTGTCCCACCTGCTTATCTTCTATCTGCCCCAATGCTATCTATAGCGCTTGGTGCATAATCAATTCCCAAATCATCATTTTTATCATTAGTGGGAGTGTACCATTATCAATCACAGACCCGAATGAAAATACCGCCTAAATAAATCCATGGGTTTTGAGGCTGGAGTGGTGGAGAGGGCGTTGTGTGTGTTTGCCTGGAGGAGGTGGCTTTCTAGGAAGCTTTGATGGAGAGGAGGAGCTTGGTGAGGCCAAGATGAGGAAGGCTGACCCTGACAGGACTGGGAGCCGTTCCCAAGCTGTGGTCTCCCCCACAGATCATCCGAGCCAGCTTGGGATCAATTAGGCTCTGCAGAGTGACCCTTCCCCAAACTGGGTTTGAGGAAGATAAAAGGCAGGGGATTTCCACCCTGCCCCTCCGGCTCCAGCCCCAACACTGCCCGGAAACCCCCATAACCCACGCAGCCGGATCCTCGAGGGGAGAGGGTGGGCAGATGTGTCTGGATGGAGCTGGGAGAAGTGGGGAGAGGGGGGAATGGGAATTGACCTAGGGTAGGCCCACAGAGGGCAAAGGCTGGAGACATGACTAGGAAAATGCCCCGTGCCAGTAGGCTGCCCAGTAGGGAGGAGCTGGGGACTAACGGGTGGGCGAGTGGCAAGAATCAGAGCAAGCCAACGGTGGTGTCTCCTGGGCAAACCGCTCTCAGGGTTAATCCCCCGCTGATAATAATAATAATAATAATGGTATTTAAGTGCTTCTTATGTGCAAAGCACTGTTCTAAGCGCTGGGGACTTCACAAAGTGATCAGGTTGTCCCACAGGGGGCTCACAGTTTTAATCCCCATTTTTACGGATGAGGGAACTGAGGTACAGAGAAGTGAAGTGACTTGCCCAAAGTCACACAGCTGACAGTTGGCGGAGCCGGGAGTTGAACCCATGACCTCTGACTCCAAAGCCCGGGCTCTTTCCACTGAGCCACGCTGCATTTGTTAAGTGCTAAGTCTGTGCAAAGCACTGTTCTAAGCGCTGGGGAGTTCACAAGGTGATCAGGTTGTCCCACGGGGGGCTCACGGTTTTAATCCCCATTTTTGCGGATGAGGGAACTGAGGTACAGAGAAGTGTAGTGACTTGTCCAAAGTCCCACAGCTGACAATTGGTGGAGCTGGGATTTGAACCCATGACCTCTGACTCCAAAGCCCGGGCTCTTTCCACTGAGTCACGCCACTTCATGCCGCCGATGCCAGCCTGAGCAGGGGGATCGTCCACTCCGGCCCGGCCGCTAACAGAGATCCCTGCCTGGGGAGACGCTGCCACCCACGCTGCCCACTGGGCCTTCTTGGGACTCGCAGGGGCCTTAGCGGCTGGGTTGGGCACAGAGGAGGAGTCTAAACCACTGCCCACACAGTGGGGATCTGACATCCATACGTATGGCATTGACTGGACACCTGTGGTGTGCAAAGCACTGCGTTGGATGCTTATGATGGGCTGGTTGCCAACAGTGCAGAGCACTGTACTGAATCCCTGCTGTATGCCCAGCGCTCAACTGTACTCCTGCTGGGGGTAAAGCATTGAACAAGTTCGCTGCTGAAAAGAAGCAATCAATCAATCGTATTTATTGAGCGCTTACTGTGTGCAGAGCACTGTACTAAGCGCTTGGGAAGTACAAGTTGGCAACATATAGAGACAGCCCCTACCCAACAGTGGGCTCACAGTCTAAAAGGGGGAGACAGAAGAGCCCGGGCTTTGGAGTCAGAGGTCATGGGTTCGAACCCTGGCTCTGCCAATTGTCAGCTGTGTGACTTTGGGCAAGTCACTTAACTTCTCTGTGCCTCAGTTACATCATCTGGAAACTGGGGATTAAGACTGTGAGCCCCCCGTGGGACAACCTGATCATCTTGTAACCTCCCCAGCGCTTAGAACAGTGCTTTGCACATAGGAAGAGCTTAATAAATGCTATCATTAAGAGGGAGTGTTGTGAATTTCCCATCAGTGAAGATAGCACCACCATCCTTCCTGTCTCACAAACCCGCAACCTTGGCTTTATCCTTGACTCCTCTCATTCAACCCACATATTCAATCCACCGCTAAATCCTGCCGGTTCCGCCTTCACAACATCACTAAAATCCTCCCTTTCCTCTCCATCCAAACTTCTACCAGGAGAAGCAGCGTGGCTCAATGGAAAGAGCCCGGGCTTTGGAGTCAGAGGTCATGGGTTCGAACCCCGGCTCTGCCAATTGTCAGCTGTGTGACTTTGGACAAGTCACTTAACTTCTCTGTGCCTCAGTTGCCTCATCTGTAAAATGGGGATTAAGAGTGTGAGCCCCATGTGGGACAATCTGATCACGAATGCTTAGAACAGCGCTTTGCACATAGTAAGCGCTTAACAAATACCATCATTATTATTATTATTATTACCACATTAATACAGTCACTTATCCTCTCTCACCTTGATTACTGTAATAGCCTCCTTGCTGACCTCCCAGCCTCCTGTCTCCCCACCCCAGTCCAGGCTTTAATCTGCTGCCTGGATCATTTTTCTACAGAAACGTTCAGTACACGTTTCTGCACTCCCCAAGAAACCCCAGTGGTTGCCTACTCACCTCTGCTTTTAACAAAAACTCCTCAACACTGGCTCTATAGCACTCAAATCACTTTGCCCCCTCCTAGCTCACTTGGCCACTCTCCTACTCCAACCCAGACTGTCCACTTTGCTCCTCTAATGCTAATCTTCTCGCTGTACCTCGATCTTATCTATCTTGCAACTGACCCCTCGCCCACGTCCTCCCTTGGCTTGGAACATCCTCCCCACGTGAGCCCCACGTGGGACAACCTGATCGCCTTGTATCCCCCCAGCGCTTAGAATAGTGCTTTGCCCATAGTAAGTGCTTAATAAATGCCATTATTATTATTATTATTATTATTATTATTAATCTTCTCGCCATACCTCGATCTTATCTATCTTGCTACTGACCCCTCGCCCACGTCCTCCCTCTGGCTTGGAGCATCCTCCCTCTTCATATCCAATGGACAAATACTCTCCCCCGTTCAAAGGCACATCTCCTCCAAGAGACCTTCCCTTTCTTCTTCTCCCACTCCTTTCTGTGTCACCCTGACTCGTTCCCTTTTTCCTCCCCCCTCCCCAGCCCCATGACACTTATATACATATCTGTCATTTATTTATCTATATTAATTGTATTTCTCCAGCTCTAGACTGTAAGCTTTCTGTGGGTAGGGAACGTGTCTTTTTAGTGTTACATCGCACTCTCCCAAGCGCTTAGTACAGTGTTCTGCATACAATAAGTGCTCAATAAATATGATCGTTTGAATGAATGAATGAGTGCTTCCCGTGTAGAGCACTGTAATGGGCACCTCCTGGGTGTCAGAATACTGGGAGTCTTTGGGTGCAGTATCCTATACCGGGTGCCTTTTAGAGAAGCAGCGTGGCTCCGTGGAAAGAGCACGGGTTTTGGAGTCAGAGGTCATGGGTTCAAATCCCGGCTCCACCAACTGTCACACTTGGGCAAGTCACTTCACTTCTCTGTGCCTCAGTTACCTCATCTGTAAAATGGGGATTAAGACTGTGAGCCCTCCGTGGGACAACCTGATCACCTTGTAAGGTCCCCAGTGCTTAGAACAGTGCTTTGCACATAGTAAGTGCTTAACAAATACCACTATTATTATTATTATGGGTGCAGAAATCAGTCCTGGGCATTTGGGACAGGGAGCAAATAACAGAAGCAACACATCACTCACGTTTTTAAGTAACTCACCATCTAATGGTGATGCCAATTTGATACAAATTGTCATACAAACCCACTGTTGGGTAGGGACTGTCTCTATATGTTGCCAACTTGTACTTCCCAAGCGCTTAGTACAGTGCTCTGCACACAGTAAGCGCTCAATAAATACGATTGATTGATTGATTGGTACAAACAATAGGTAAAAGAGTAAGAAGTAGGTTCCAAGGATGGAAACAAAAGTAAATGACGATGCAAGTAAGTAAATACATAACTAATGAATAAACAGACCCAAGTGTTGGTCTGGCTGAAGGAGGAGCAGGAGGAGGAAAATTGCAGGGATCCATCAGGAAGGCCTTCCAGAGGAGAGGAGTTTCTAGGAGGGAATTGGAAGCGGAGAGAGTTGGGATTTAGCAGAGCTGAGGAGGGAGGGAGGGAATGCCAGGCAGAGGAATGGGCGATCACAGCACATGGATACTGGGGAGTTTGTTCAGGCCAGTTCAGGCTGGCTCAGGCAATTCAAAGAGATAGACTGGCTACCTCCAGGCTAGGGGGGCTCAGATGGAGTCCTGTTCTGCAGAGGGAGCTGGGCTTGATGGTCATTTCAGGTTTCGGTCTCCGTTGCTTGATGGGTGGGGTAATCGCTGGGGTCGGGCCTGGCCACAGTTGGAAGAAAGCCATGGGGAGGATGAAGGGACAGAAGGGCCGAGGCTACCCCTCCCTGCCAAGCAGGGGGAGGGCCAGGCAGGGGAGCTCACATAGGGACATGAGAGAAAAATCACACAGAACAACTCCGAAAGGCAAGAAAAAGGAGCCAGAGTAGAAGCAATAAGGCAAGAAACATATACATCAGGGTGTAGAAGGGAGCAGCTCCGCTACAGAACCATTGAGAAGCAGTGTGGCTCAGTGGAAAACAGCCTGGGCTTTGGAGCCAGAAGTCATGGGTTCAAATCTTGGCTCCGCCAATTGTCAGCTGTGTGTCTTGGGGCAAGTCATTTAACTTCTCTGGGCCTCAGTTACCTCATCTGGAAAATGGGGATGAAGACTTTGAGCCCCCACCGTGGGACAACCTGATCACCCTGTAACCTCCCCAGCGCTTAGAACGGTGCTTTGCACATAGTAAGCATTTAATAAATGCTATCATTATTATGGGTTCAAATCCTGGCTCTGCCAATTGTCAGCTGTGTGTCTTGGGGCAAGTCACTTAACTTCTCTGGGCCTCAGTTACCTCATCTGTAAAATGGGGATGAAGACTGTGAACCCCCCCGTGGGACAACCTGATCACCTTGTAACCTCCCCAGCACTTAGAACGATGCTTTGCACATAGTAAGCGCTTAATAAATGCTATCATTATTATTGTTTATTATTATGGGTTCAAATCCTGGCTCCGCCAATTGTCAGCTGTGTGTCTTGGGGCAAGTCACTTAACTTCTCTGGGCCTCAGTTACCTCATCTGGAAAATGGGGATGAAGACTGTGAGCCCCCCCTCCCCCGTGGGACAACCTGATCACCCTGTAACCTCCCCAGCACTTAGAAGGGGGCTTTGCACATAGTAAGCGCTTAATAAATGCCATCGTTATTATTATTATTATTATTATTGTCCCACAGTACCAAGGGCTGAATTACTGAGGAGGGGACAGTGCCAGAATAATCCAAGGGACTGGCATTAACCTGGGTGGGCTTCCTGGAGGAAGCAGGGGAAAGGTGGGCATATCCTGGGGGGTACAGGGGAGCCCTTCTGGGAGGGAGGGATGGCAAGCAGGCTAGCTGGGCCCAGAACACTAATGCAGGGAAATTAGGAGAAGGGGATGTTGGAGGTGGAAAGGGAAGGCGGGGAGACCCGAGGGCAAGAAGGGGAGGGCCCTTTAGTAGGGGAACCAGCAGGCTGAGGCTGCAGGGGGGCATAGCTGTTCAGAGCTATTTAAGTAGTTCAGTTTGGGTTCTTTCCAGCTGCACTCAGGTGCTCTCTTGGGCACAGTGGGAAGCAGCGGGGAGCGAGGCCCGAGGCCCAGCCCAGACCTAGACAGTTGGGGGGACCACAGTTTTGCTCCCTTAGCTGGGCCCGGGAATGTCAGGCCCTGTTGCCCCTTCATCTGGGAACTGGGGGCAGGGTGGGTCGGTACAATCCCTCATTGCTCCCATGATGGGGATTCCGTCAAGAAGCAGCGTGGCTCAGTGGAAAGAGTCCGGGCTTTGGAGTCAGAGGTCATGGGTTCAAATCCCCATTTGGCCAACTGTCAGCTGTGTGACATTGGGCAAATCACTTAACTTCTCTGTAAAATGGGAATGAAGACTGTGGCCTCCCATGGGACAACCCGATCACCTTGTAACCTCCCCAGCGCTTAGAACAGTGCTTTGCACATAGTAAGCACTTAATAAATGCCATCATTGTTATTATTATTATTATGATCCCCAATTTGCCCAGGACAGAGCTGTGGAGATGGGGAGCTTCCACCCCCAAGGACTTGGGGATGGGGAATCGGGCGCCTAGCCAGCTCATGCTGGCACCTGTTTCAGACTCGTTTTCTCCCGTGTGGTGGGGACCTCAGCTCCCGGGAGCCCAGGAGGCGTCAGCCCTCCATGCCTGGTTGGGTGGGGAGAAGTTTGAGGCAGACTGGCCTCTGCCGATCAGCCGATTCCCCGGATAATCCCACGGTCCCCTGCCTGGGGCCACCGGTCAGGCTCCCAGCAACCTCCCCGCTTAGGGACCATGTGGACGTCCGGCCCTTCTGATGTGGTCAGCCACTGCTCTCGAGGTCAGCGTAGACGCCTCCACCGGGGAGTGGCCCTGGATCAACCCCACGGCCCAGAGAGAAGCTCCGGGGCCATCTAGGATTAACCCGAAACCTGAATTACTGGTTTAGGAATCGGTTCCTTCCTGGAGACCAGCCCAGCCCACGCCAATCCATCCGGAGCCCCGGAGAATATGAACGGCTGGAGCCGTTGGGAGACTCAGCCCTGGATGGGTGACTGCAGGAGACATGGGAGCTAGTGGGGATGGGCTTCTGAGCCTGGAAATATCGAGCCCAGGGCTGGGCCAGGAGGACTTCCAACATCTTTCCCTGGTCTCTGATGCTATAAACCTCTCTCTCGCTACATCCCTGTTAGCCTGAATTTCTGACCTGCTTTACACGGGAGTTCTGTGGAGCGTCCACACATCAGCAAATTCTTCAGCAGGAGGATCAGGGAGGGTTTCAGTGCAGTGGCTGGGCCAGGTCAGGTGTCCTGGTGGGCCTCCTGGTACAACGTGTCTCAGAAGCCAGTGGATAGAATGAATAGTCCTGGGCAAACCCATCAGGCCTTGGGGGTCCGGGACCTCTGGACGGGCCATAATCCCAGCTCTGCCTACCGATGCACCGGGTGACCATGGCCCAATCCTTCCATATGCCTCTATTTCCCTAGCAGTAAAACACGCCTGGTTGTTCCAATCTGTCCCCTAGGAGAAATATGTCTTTGAGTGGAAACACCTTTACAGGGTCCACATAAAACAGAGACGGGGATGGCAGGGGCTCCCCTTCCTCAGATAGCCTGGCAAAGCCTCCGGGCCCATCTCTGCCTTTCTGTCCTTCTGATGCTGATCTCCATGTCTGCCTCTCCATCTCTGCTTTTGTCCTTGTCTGTGTCTCTATCCCCATCTCTACTTTTGTCCTTGTCTATGTCTCTATCCCCATCTCTGTCTCTGAGTCAACCCACCCATTGCCTCCTCCACGCCCCCCCACTCTCCGAAGGACGCTATCAAGAAGACGGAGAACATTTTTAGGAGAGATGATCCAACCCTGGTGAGTCAGCCGAACAAGGCCAGGTTGCTCCATTCCCCAAGACGGCCACCCTGATGACCTCACCCCTGGCCTGTCCCTGCTCCCCGATGGTTTGGAGAGAGCACTGACGGTCAGAAGGAATTTCTGTTCTTTTCTCCGTAGGCCCAGTGTGGCAGGTGAGCAGGGAAGCGGGGACGTGGGATTCTCCACCCTGTTCTGTCCCCGAGATGCTGGGTGACCCCCGGCCAGATCCTTGGCCTCTCTGGGCCAGTTCCCGTCTCTCCACAGTGGGACATTTCTGAGCAAGATTTTCCCCTCTGAGTTCACGTTTTCTGGACGATTCCTCGTCCCCCAAACAGGGCCGTGTGGCTGGACGGTTCTCCCCCACCCCTATGAGGCTGTTGAGGAAGAGAGGTAATGTTCTCCGGACACTCTCCTGACCACTCTGCGAAGGAAAACCCGGGGGCGGGGGTGGGGGGTGGGGGGGTGTTAAGCAATTTCCCCAAATCACTCAGTGCGCCAGGGTCAAGGGATGTGACTGTGGGGCTCTGGACTTTCACCGTCCCACCAATCCTCATTGCTTCCAAGTTGGGAACCCGCCACCTGCCCCCCGGCCAGGCCCCACAGTAATGATAAAAGTGACTGCGGTCTCTGTTTTGCTTTATTCGTTCCACGGTATTTAAGTGCCCAGCACTAAACTAAGCACTGGGGTGGGTACAAGATAATCAGGTTGGATTCGGGCCACAGGCGGCAGGGTTGGATTTGCCCATGAGGCAGCAGAATGGAGAGGGGATGGTGGGGGGGCCCTGGGCCGAAGTTGGCCAGCTGGCCCATGCTAGAGAAGTGTTTAGCTGCATGTGGTTGACTTAATGGTCCCTGGAATGCTGGAGCTTGGGACTCCGCCAGACTTCCACTCTGCTCTTTAGATATTCACATGCTGTGCATTTTGGCGACGGAGCCAGGACAGCAGCGCGTGCGCGCATGTGTGTCTGTATGTGTGGTCTCTGTGCTGGGAGTTGGGGAGGGTGGGGGCTGGCGGGTTGATTTTGACACCTGTCTCCATGTTTTGTTTTGTCATCTGTCTCCCCCTTCTAGACTGTGAGCCCGCTGTCGGATAGGGACCGTCTCTATGTTTTGCTGACTTGTACTTCCCAAGCACTTAGTACAGTGTGCTGCACGCAGTAAGCGCTCAATAAATATGATTGAATCAGAGAGGGCTGGAACATATATATATATATATATATATATGCTCAATAAATACGATTGATTGATTGATTGGAACATAGGACCATGGGGACTCAATTCTGGAGTACCGCTTCTGATCAATGATAGAGACTCTAATAATAATAATAATGGCATTTATTAAGTGCTTACTATGTGCAAAGCACTGTTCTAAGCACTGGGGAGGTTGCAAGGTGATCAGGTTGTCCCACAGGGGGCTCACAGTCAATCCCCATTTTACAGATGAGGCAACTGAGGCACAGAGAAGTTAAGTGACTTGACCAAAGTAACACAGCTGACAGTTGGCGGAGGCAGGATTTGAACCCACGACCCCTGACTCCAAAGCCCATGCTCTTTCCACTGAGCCACGCTGCTCTGATCTTCCAGGGCCGCCTCCGGGTCATCTAGTCCAGCCCCCTGCCTGCAGGGAGGACTGCATTTCAGCCCATCCATCCATCAGGAATGGCGGCCCAATGGGGGATTCCATCCGGATGATCATCCAGAGGACACACAACACGTCAGAGCCTGTCCTCAGCTCTTGGTTCAGATGCTCGGCAGAGGGACACGCATCAACCTACAACGTTGGGGTGGGAGAGGGCAGGGAGAGGTGGGTGGGCTGGATTTCTGAGGATTCGGAGTGTTAAGTGTGAGTCGAACCAAGTGGGGGTTAACCTGTTTCATCCGGGGCTATCCAGGAAGGCATCCTGATAGAGTTTGAAGGAGGGAACGGCTGTGGTTTGGCAGAGAGGAATGGGGTGGGCAATCGAGGCAGGGACTGGGGGCTGTGGGGAGCGTGGGAGTCGGCAGTTGAGCCCAGAACTAAGTGGGGTGGAGTGGAGTCGCCAGCAGTTAGGGAAGCGAGACGGGGAGGGTCCTGTGATTCAGGAAGCCAAGGTCAGGAATTTCATTTCTCCCTCCAGACGCCTCTCCTGTTCTCCCAGCCCACAAAAGACTGTTCTCTTAGTCCACCCGCCCCAACCTTCGGCACTCCTCACCAGCGCTAAAGAAGAACTTCTCGTCTAACCTTAATCCTTCATGCTTCAGTCTCAGCCCACTTCCTATTGTTCTTGGCCACAGGAGATGGGGAGGTACGAGTCATCACCCTCAATTTGAGCAGCATCCCGGGCTGGAAGGGTGCCCTTGTTATTACTGATGATTTCACACTTGATTTCTGCGCCGCCTCTCTTGGGAAGAGCTCAGAGTGCTTTTCCATCATTGTTTCACTCAGCCCCACACCGGCCTTGAGCAGCGGGGAGGGGCAGGGCATGAGGCGAATCCCTATTTTACGGAGGGGGTGACTAAAGCCTGGAGGGAGGAAGTGACTGTCCCAAGGTCACATGGACCTTCGAAACCTGGGACTTCCAGACATGAGCTCCTCCCTCTAGATGACTTTCACAAGGGGCTGTGGTGGTGTGGCTGAGGGGATGAGGAGGCTCAGGGAAGCTTGAGGATGGCGATTCCTCGGGAATGCAATGGATCGGATGAAATTGCAAGCTATTCTCCAAGGGGCCTTCCCTAAGTTATCCTCACCTCCCTTCTTCCCTCTCTCTGCTGCATCATCTGTGCACTTGAGTCTGTACCTTTGGGAAACATCATATCTCCTCCGGGAAGTCTTCCCTGACTAACTTCTCATCTCCCCACCCTAACATCCCTCCCTCCTGCGTCATCTGGACACTTGGGTCCGACTCCCCTAAACATTTAGGTATGCACCTATAGAATTTACACCCATATCCTTAGGTTCTGCTGCTTCTCCTATCTGGAATCGTTTTGAATGTCTTTGTCCCCCCATAGACTAAGCTTGCTGTGGACAGGGATCATGTCTAACAGTTCTATTTTATTGCACTCTCCCAGGCGCTTAGGACAGGGATCAGAACTCAGCAAACACTGAATAAATTCCACTGACTGATTGATTCGATAGTCCAGAGGGAAAATCCTTTCTGTCAGTTGTGTGGGAGTTTCCAGAATCTGATGCCATGAAAAACAGAGTCTGAACCTCCTACTAGAGGTGGGAGGAGAGTTGCTGCTTAATAATAATAATAATGATGGCATTTATTAAGCACTTACTATGTGCAAAGCACTGTTCTAAGTGCTGGGGAGGTTATGGGGTGATCGGGTTGTCCCACAGGGGGCTCACAGTCTTAATCCCCATTTTACAGATGAGGTAACTGAGGCATTTATTAAGCACTTACTATGTGAAAAGCACTGTTCTAAGTGCCGGGGAGGTTACAGGGTGATCAGGTTGTCCTGCGGGGGGCTCACAGTCTTAATCCCCATTTTACAGATGAGGTAACTGAGGCACAGAGCAGTTAAATGACTTGCCCAAAGTCTCACAGCTGACAAGTGGTGAAGCAGGGATTTGAACCCATGACCTCTGACTCCAAAGCCCGGGCTCCTTCCACCGAACCACGCTGCTTCTCGGTGACAGTCCCCTTCCTGCACCCCCGCCCCAACCCCATCACCCTTAGGACTCCCCAAATCCCCTCCGGCTCCAGTTGGATGCCCACATCCAGGAGGCTGGGTATGCCGCCACGACTGTGACTGTCGGACTCTGAGCCGTGAGGAACCCGATTTTCCACTCTTCCAAGCCTCCGCACCTTAATTCCCTGTCCCTCTTGCAGCAGAGATCACCACCCTTGTCCTAAACATAGTTTTACGAGTTTCTATTGTGTCATCCTTCTTTGGGGATCTGATTCTCCAGCCCTCCCCCCATTCCTTATTCTCAGCTGGATAGGAACAGTCAAATTCCCTCTTAGATGTGTTTTCTCCCGGTGTTTAGTACAGTGCTGTGCACAAAGTATGTGCTCAGTAAATACCATTGTTATTACTACTACTATATTATTATTGGGTGGAGGGCAGGATTTGTGAAGAATATTTTTGGTGTCTTTGGGGGTCAGGCCGGTCTGTCCAGAGGGCTTCTGACATTTCTGCTCATCTGTGTCAGGAGTGAAGACCACCAGTCCTGCCTCTGCACAGAGGCACATCTTATTGATCAGTCAATTAATCAATCAATAATATTTACCGGCCACTGACTGCGTGCAGAGCACTGTACTTAACTCTTGGGAGAGCATGCAACCCCTGCCCTCAAGGAGCTTACAATCTAGCAGGAGGAACAGACCTTAAAATAAATTGCATATAGGATGAAGAAGAGAATAATAATAATGATGGCATTTATTAAACATTTACTATGTGCAAAGCACTGTTCTAAGTGCTGATAATAGTAATTTTGGTATTTGTTAAGTGCTCACCATGTGCAAAGCACTGTTCTGAGCACTGGGGAGGATACAAGGTGTTCAGGTTGTCCCATGTGGGGCTCACAATCTTAATCCCCATTTTACAGGTGAGGTAACTGAGGCACAGAGAAGCTAAGTGTCTTGCCCAAAGTCACACAGCTGACAAGCGGCGGAGCCGGGATTGGAACCCGTGACCTCTGACTCCCAAGCCCGGGCTCTTTCCACTGAGCCACGCTGCTTCTAGGAGTAAGTGCTTTAATAATAATACTAATAATAATAGCATTTGTTAAGCGCTTACTATGTGCAAAGCACTGTTCTAAGCTCTGGGGGGATACAAGGTGATCAGGTTGTCCCACGTGGGGCTCACAGTCATCATCCCCATTTTACAGATGAGGTAACTGGAGGCGCCGAGAAGTTGAGTGACTTGCCCAAGGTCACACAGCAGACATGTGGTGGAGCTGGGATTCGAACCCATGACCTCAGACTCCAAAGCCTGTGTTCTTTCCACTGAGCCACGCTGCTTCTCTTTAAGAGCAGAGCCCATAAGTTGACGTGCAAAGAAGTGCCTCGGGGCGAGGGGTCGTTATTTTTAAGCACTCCCTCCTGGAGGTGGTGGGAATTCAGGAGGGATTTGAAGATGGGGAGAGCTGTGGTTTGGCGGAATGGAATGGGGAGGGAATTCCAGGAAGGAGGAAGGGCGAGGGGTTGGAGGGGAGAGAATCAAGAATGAGGCCTCAGTCATTGGCTTCAGGGGGGCTGTAGTGGGAGAGGAGCAGGGATAAATAAGAGGGAGGAAGGTGATGGTAAATAGAGTATTTATTACTCTATTTATTTATTTATTCATTTTACTTGTACATATCTATTCTATTTATTTTATTTTGTTAGTATGTTTGGTTTTGTTTTCTGTCTCCCCTTTTTAGACTGTGAGCCCACTGTTGGGTAGGGACTGTCTCTATATGCTGCCAACTTGTACTTCCCAAGCGCTTAGTACAGTGCTCTGCACACAGTAAGCGCTCAATAAATACGATTGATTGATTGATTGATTGATGGAGGGCCTAAAGGCCTGGTGAATGGGAAAACTTTCCAGGAAGGATTCTAATTGGATCCAAGAAGTGTTTCCCTACCAGGAGGGTATTCAGACGTCTGAACCAGCCTTCAAGTGAGGAGATAGGCACTCTCTCTGGGAGAACTTTAAAAATTTAAAGTCCTTAAAAGTTCTTTAAAGCCACGAGAAGCAGCGTGGCTCAGTGGAAAGAGCCCGGGTTTTGGAGTCAGAGGTCATGGGTTCAAATCCCGGCTCCGCCGATTGTCAGCTGTGTGACTTTGGGCAAGTCACTTCTCTGGGCCTCAGTTACCTCATCGGTTAAGACTGTGAGCCCCCCGTGGGACAACCTGATCACCTTGTAACCTCCCCAGTGCTTAGAACAGTGCTTTGCACATAGTAAGCACTTAGTAAATGTTGTTATTATTATTATTATTATTAATTGTTCCACTCCCCCACACCCATCTGCCTGGAGCCCTCCAGCCAGGGGAAGGTAAGGAAGTGTCTCAGCTGTGATTGTGTTAATGGAGAGTTTTGTGGCCTCACCCACCAGAGGTATTTAGGCGTGGGGCACATCTGTGCCAGCCCCATATGCCAAAAGCAGGTCTAGCCTTCCCTGCCCCACCCTCTGCTCCTCTGACAATACAATCCCCTCCCTGGCCCTCCTCACCTCTGATAATAACAATAAAAATAATAATAATGGCATTTATTAAGCGCTTACTATGTGCAAAGCACTGTTCTAAGCGCTGGGGAGGTTACAAGGTGATCAGGTTGTCCCACGGGGGGGCTCACAGTCTTAATCCCAATTTTCCAGATGAGGGAACTGAGGCCCAGAGAAGTGAAGTGACTTGCCCAAAGTCACACAGCTGACAATTGCCGGAGCCGGGATTTGAACCCATGGCCTCTGGTACGTACTCCCTCCCTACTCAGCACCGGGACCTCTGCTTCTCTGACAATACCAGAAGTAGAGAAGCAGAGTGGCTCAGTGGAAAGAGCCCGGGCTTTGGAGTCAGAGGTCATGGGTTCAAATCCCGGCTCTGCCAACTGTCAGCTGTGTGACTTTGGGCAAGTCACTTAACTTCTCTGTGCCTCAGTTCCCTCATCTGTAAAATGGGGATTAAGACTGTGAGCCCCCCCGTGGGACAACCTGATCACCTTGTAACCTCCCCAGTGCTCAGAACAGTGCTTTGCACATAGTAAGCGCTTAATAAATGCCATTATTAATACCCACGATACCATTTCCATGCCCCTCCTGCCCCAGCCCTCTGCTACTCAGACACCCTCTCTGTCAAGCCTCTGGCCCTCCGCTCTTTCATTCATTCATTCATTCATTCATTCATTCATTCATTCACTCATTCACTCATTCATTCAGTTGTATTTATTGAGCACTTATTGTGTGCAGAGCACTGTACTAAGCGCTTGGGAAGTACACGTCGGCAACATATAGAGACGGTCCCTACCCAACAACGGGCTCACAGTCTAGAAGGGGGAGCCGGACAACAAAACAAAACAGGTGGACGGGTGTCATCAGAATAAATTTTTAGACTGTGAGCCCACTGTTGGGCAGGGACTGTCTCTATATGTTGCCAATTCGTACTTCCCAAGCGCTTAGTACAGTGCTCTGCACATAGTAAGCGCTCAATAAATACGATTGATGATGATGATGATGATAGAGATAAAGCTAGATGCACATAATTAAGAAAATAAATAGAATAGTAAATATGTACAAGTAAAATAGAGTAATAAATCGGTACAAACATATATGCAGGTACTGTGGGGAGGGGAAGGAGGTAGGGCGGAGGGTGGGGATGGGGAGGACCCCACTGCCCACCACTCTGCAGACAAAACCGTCCCTCTACGACCCTCCCCTTGGGGTCTCAAGTCTCCCACCAACTTGTCGTTGTCTGGGGACGATGCTGGGGCCAGAGCCAGGCTCTTTTCTCTCACTCTGTTCCTCTCTGACTCCCCATTCTTAGTCCCCCCTGGACTTCGAAGGAAGCCAAACAAAGGGAAGAGCCTGGGAGGGCTTTGCTGGAACCACTGGTCTATCTCACCCTCTGGAGGATGCCAGCTCTTTCTACGGGCAAAGGATGGGGTGTTTCGAGAGTCTTGTTCTCTCCTGTCCCTTTCCCTCTCCCTCCTCCTGGCATCCAGGAACTGACCAGCGTGCGGGCCACCCTGGGAACTTGGCTGGGCCCAGGGTCCGACCTTGGTGTGGTGGATCTGGGGGCTTTTACCTCTCCTTTCTCCCCACTGAGGCCCTCAGTGGTTACGGGGGGCATGGAGAGACACCTGGAATAAGGTCCACATCTTTCCAGGCCTTCACGGGTCCTTTCTTAAGGGCCACAGAGGGCTGGGGAGCTGATGTGCGGTGTGACCTTGGGGCAGTACTTCACCCGATCCCCATTTTCCCCCCTCTGCCACTTGAGGAAATTTGAGGAAGTTTGGAGAGGGGCGATGGACTAAGAAGGTAATGGGGGGTTGGCGGAGGCAGCAGCTCAGAAAGGCATTTCCAAAGCATTAGGGTCAGGGCATTTGGAGATGCCCCTGTAAGTATCGTCTTGGCTTTCCACCCCTGTCGTCCCTCACTGGAGGTCAGCCAGGGCAGGGGCAGAATCAGGGGGCAACGCTCTCCCGCCATCCAAACCCTACAAGCGGCAAATGCCATCATCATCATCATCATCATTCATTCAGTTGTAGTTATTAAGCACTTACTGTGTGCAGAGCACTGTACTAAGCGCTTGGGAAGTACAAGTTGGCAACATATAGAGACAGTCCTTACCCAACAGCAGGCTCACAGTCTAGAATCATCATCATCATCTCACACATCAATAGCAAAACCACTTCTTTGAGCCTTGACTCGGCCCAGCTGCACCAGTGGTGTGGGTAGAGAGGGGTAGTAATGATAATAATAATAATAATGGCATTTATTAAGCACTTACTATGTGCAAAGCACTGTTCTAAGCACTGGGGAGGTTACAAGGTGATCAGGCAGTCCCACAGGGGGCTCACAGTCTTAATCCCCATTTTACAGATGAGGAAACTGAGGCCCAGAGAAGTTAAGTGACTTGCCCAAAGTCACACAGCTGACAATTGGCGGAGCTGGGATTTGAACCCATGACCTCTGACTCCAAAGCCCAGGCTCTTTCCACTGAGCCACACTGCTTCTCAGAACCTAAATAGAGCGGTTCTTCTGAACCCATTCTTCTTCTCCTGCTCAGAGACCCTAATAATAATTTTGGTATTTGTTAAGCATTGTTAAGCACTGTTCTAAGTTAGGGAGAAAACACAAAACAGCCAGGTCAAATACAGGCCCTGTCCCACGTGGGGCTCAGGGTCTAAGTAGGAGGGAGAGCAGGTATTGAATCCCAGCTTTACAGATGAGGTAACTGAGGCACAGAGAAGTTGATACACTTCCCCAAGTCACACAGTAGGCACGTGGCAGAGCTTTTTTTTTTTTGACGGCATTTGTTAACCGCTTACTATGTGCGAAGCACTGTTCTAAACACTGGCGGGGGATACAAGGTGATCAGGTTGTCCCACGGTGGGCTCACAGTCTTAATCCCCATTTCCAGACGAGGTAACTGAGGCCCAGAGAAGTTAAGTGGCTTGCCCAAGATCACCCAGCTGACAAGTGGGCTTGTCTGACTCCCGGGCTTGGGAGTCAGAGGACGTGGGTTCTAATCCCGGCTCCACCACATGTCTGCTGTGTGAACTTGGGCAAGTCACTTCGGTTCTCTGTGCCTCAGCTCCCTCATCTGTAAAATGGGGATGAAGACTGTGAGCCCGCCGTGGGACAACCTGATCACCTTGTAACCTCCCCAGCGCTTAGAACAGTGCTTTGCACATAGTAAGCGCTTAATAAATATTATTATTATGCACACACGCACACAAGCAGACACCCACGTGTACTTGCACGTATGCTCATGAACACAAACACATACACACATACTCAGACACCCACATATACACACAGAAGCACACACACACACTCACCAATAAGAAAGAGGATAAAAGTCAGTCAACACTCAGCCCAAAGTCTTTGTCTTGCTCAAAACTAGAATGACCATCAGGACTTCTGCTCTACCTCAGGCCGAGGCCATAGCCGGCGATCAGGTAACCAAGAGGAAGGAACAGCCAGCGGTGGGGTCAGCAGGGAGACAGGGGTTCCCTATCCCTGTGGAAACTCCGGTTTGACCCTGGGCTTCCAGGGAGCATCCAGGTGGAGATTAGGTGGCCAAAGCTGTCTTGAAAAAGGAGTGTGGATTAGCTGGGGGAGTTCAATTATCCGGACCCTTCTTCTCAGCCAGGCTGCGGATAATCAGCCCGCACCCTCCGCTCCTCCGCCGCTAATCTCCTCACCGTACCTCGCTCTCGCCTGTCCCGCCATCGACCCCCGGCCCACGTCCTCCCCCGGGCCTGGACTGCCCTCCCTCTGCCTATCCGCCAAGCTAGCTCTCTTCCTCCCTTCAAGGCCCTGCTGAGAGCTCACCTCCTCCAGGAGGCCTTCCCAGGCTGAGCCCCTTCCTTCCTCTCCCCCTCGTCCCCCCTCCATCCCCCCCATCTTACCTCCTTCCCTTCCCCACAGCACCTGTATATATGTATATATGTTTGTACATATTTATTACTCTACTTATTTATTTATTTTATTTGTACATATCTATTCTATTTATTTTATTTTGTTAGTCTGTTTGGTTTTTGTTCTCTGTCTCCCCCTTTTAGACTGTGAGCCCACTGTTGGATAGGGACTGTCTCTATATGTTGCCAATCTGTACTTCCCAAGCGCTTAGTACAGTGCTCTGCACATAGTAAGCACTCAATAAATATGATTGATGATGATGATGATGATAATCAAGGCAGCGATACCTGAACACCCGCAGCCGAGCCACCTCATAGTTCCAGCTGCTGCACGGAAAGCCCCTGGACTTCAGTGACTCCCACGGACTGCCCTTCACTGGCACTGCTCTTCCTGGCAGAAGAGGCCTTGCTTCTCCAAAAGAAAAGGGCCGAGGTGGCCAAAGGGAAGCGCAGGGACAGAGGTTCAAGAGCGGATGCCCCGGGGGCAGGGGGATGGACCAGGCGACCAAGGTCCCTACCAGCCTGAGAGGTTTAGGGCTCTATGACTGTTCACCCTTGCTAGATGTTAAGCTGTTCTAGGGGGGAATTCCAAAGGCATCACTCTCATTCTGTCTCCATGTGTGTATGTCGGGGAGGGAGCGGTTGGGGAGAAGGGGAGAGCACAGAAATACAAATCTAGGAGATAATATGACCTAGTGGATAATATGACCTCAGATCTGAACCTGAAAAGATCTACGTTCTAGCCCCAACTCTGCCACTGACCCGCTGTGTGATCATGGCCAAAACTTCTTAACCTCAACTGGGTCAGCCGTAAAACGACCAGAGTACTTATTAAGTGCTTATTGGGTGCTTAAGCACTGGGATAGGTAGGAGAGCATCCGACTGGACACAGCTGCTGTGCCACTCAGGGTTCCCAATCTATTTTATTCCCATTTTACAGATGAGGAAACTGAGATCCACAGAGGTGAAGTGCCTTGCCTAAGATCATACAAGGGGGCGGTGGCAGGGGGGAACCGGTCCTCTGGTTTTCTAACTCCCAGTCCTGAGCTCTTTCCATTAATTCATTCATTCGATTGCATTTATTGAGCGCTTACTGTGTGCAGAGCACTGTACTAAGCACTACACTGTGGTGCCTCTGGGGCCAAAAAATTCATGTAAAAGAGCTTTGAAAAAATCAAGCCATTCTACTTGTTCCGGTGTTATTACCTGGCTGGTCCTAGCCTTCATGTCTGAAGATAATAATAATGGTATTTGTTAAATGCTTACTATGTGTCAAGCACTGTCCTTAGCGCTGAATAATGGTATTTGTTAAGCACTTACTATGTGCTGAGCACTGTTCTAAGTACTAGGGTAGATACAGAGTAATCAGGTAGTCCCACATGGGGTTCACAGCCTCAATCCCCATTTTCCAGATGAGGTAACTGAGGCACAGAGAAGTTAAGTGACTTGCCCAAAGTCACACAGCTGACAAGTGGCAGAGGTGGGATTAGAACCCACGACCTCTGAGTCCCAAGCCCGGGCTCTTTCTACTAAGTCAAAAGATGCCTCTCCAGATATTAAATGTCATCCACATGCATCGTCAGTAGAGAAGCAGCATGGCCTAGTGCAAGGAGCCCGGATGTCAGGGGAATATTAATGATGACATTTATTAAGCGCTTACTATGTGCAAAGCACTGTTCTAAGTGCTGGGGAGTTTACAAGGTGTTCAGGTTGTCCCACGGGGGGCTCACAGTCTTCATCCCCATTTTCCAGATGAGGTAACAGGCCCAGAGAAGTTAAGTGATTCGCCCAAAGTCACACAGCTGACAATTGGTGGTGCCGGGATTTGAACCCATGACCTCTGACTCCAAAGCCCGGGCTCTTTCCACTGCGCCATGCTGCTTCTTATAAGAACCAGAGAAAGAAAAAATTTAAAAGATGTAAATAGAGCTTTGTTCTAATCCCAGCATTTCCACTTTCATTCATTCAATCGTATTTCATTCATTCATTCATTCATTCATTCATTCATTCATTCACTCATTCCATCGTATTTATTGAGCACTTACTGTGTGCAGAGCACTGTACTAAGCGCTTGGGAAGTACAAGTTGGCAACATATAGAGACAGTCCCTACCCAGCAGCGGGCTCACAGTCTGGAAGGGGGAGACAGACAACAAAACAAAACATATTAACAAAATAAAATAAATAGAATAAATATGTACAAGTAAAATAAATAGAGTAATATTTATGGAGCACTTACTGTGTGCAGAGCACTGTACTAAGCGCTTGGGAAGTACAAGTTGGCAACACTTGCCAACTGTGTGAACTTAGGCAAGTCATTTAACTTCTGCACCTCAGTTTTTCTTATCTGGAAAATGGGGATTCAATACCCGTTCTCCATCCCCTTAGACTGTGAGCCCCATATGGGACAGGAACTGTGCTCAACTTGTTTGTTATACTTCTACTCTAGTGCTTAGAATACCGTTTGGCACATAATAAGCACTTAACAAATACCGTTATTACTAGTAGTGATGGTAATAATAATAGTAGTTGTATTAGTAATTACTGTCCGGATGAAAGGGCCACTGTTTCTCCCTCCCACTGTGACCACCTCAGTATTCCCAGGTATTTCCTTCTGGGCCTAGAGCTGTTTTCCCAACTGCCTCTTACTCTCACCTTCTCTCAGAAGCCTTGGCTCTCGAGCGGTCAACGTCCCCATTCCTGCTTGCCACCGCAGGATTCTGCCATTCCCCAGCGGGACCAGTGCCAGGCTCCTAGGAGGGGGGATGCCTCATCCCACCTGAAGCTGGAACTCTTGGAATTATGGTAGCTGGGATGTTTGTTCGGTACTTACTACGTGCCCAGGGTACCAAGCATTTGTAACTGTGTACAACGCAACTTGAGTGGGCGCCTCACAGTCTAAGGGGTTGAACAGAATCCCCATTTTACAGATGAGGAATCTGAGCGGGCCCAGGAAAGTCAAGTGACTTACCCAAGGTCACACAATAGGCAAAGGGTGGAGTCAGGATTCGAACCCAAGACCCCGGGTTCCCAGGCCCATAATCTTTTTACGAGGCCACTACTGCTTGCCCACTTGGCCCTGAAATGGCTCCCCGTGTCCTGCTGCTTGGGGTGGAGTTGGTCCCTGACAGCTCCCTGGGGCCCAGAAACCGGGTTCGGGTTAAACGGAGGAGCTGATTGGCATCAGCAGCATCAGGGTGACTTCGTGTGGTGCCATAGAGAAGCAGCGCGGCTCAGTGGAAAGAGCCCGGGCTTGGGGGTGGAGGTCATGGGTTCTAATCCCGGCTCCGCCGCTTGTCAGCTGTGTGACTTCGGGCAAGTCACTTCACTTCTCTGGGCCTCGGTTACCTCATCTGTCAGATGGGGATTAAGACTGGGAGCCCCCCGTGGGACAATCTGATCACCTTGTATCCCCCCAGCGCTTAGAACAGTGCTTTGCACATAGGAGGCACTTAATACCATTATTATTATTATTACTACTATAATAATAATATAATATAATAATACATAATAAAATATAATTATATAATCATGCAATAATTGTATGATATAATAATATATAATATATAATAATATAATATATTATTATAGGATAATACAATAATCATATAATATAATAATATATGATATATAATATAAATATAAATATAAATATAATAATTATATAATATAATGATATATAATAATTATAATATATTATTATTATTATTATTATTATTATTATTATTATTATTATTATTATTATTATTATCTCTTCCGCTCTCTGCTGCCAGGTTTCTGCCCGGTGACGGAAGGGTGTTGGAAGGCAACTCCTTCCTTATGCAATCATGACCATCCCCTAGACAGGCAGAATCTTCTCCTTCTCCTCTTTCTCCTCCTCCTCCTCCCCCCTCCTTCTTCCCTCCCTCTCAACCACAAGCCTTTCCGGATTGTTCCAAGTAGTCCCAGGATTGGGGGAGCATAGGAGAAGGCCCCTGGGTGGCTTCGGGATTCTCTGATAACGATATGAGGGACCCCGTCAGCTCCCAGTCCGGGGACCCCGTGGCACCATCCAAGGACTCAGACAAGGCCGTAGACTGTCCGTTTTGGGGGTCAAGGTGAGAGATGACCAGTGATTTTAGACTGTGAGCCCACTTTTTAGACTGTGAGCCCACTGTTGGGTAGGGACTGTCTCTATATGTTGCCAATTTGTACTTCCCAAGCGCTTAGTACAGTGCTCTGCACATAGTAAGCGCTCAATAAATATGATTGATGATGATGATGATTTCTAGGCTGAGGGGCCACAGAGGGTGGGGTATGGAGCTCCCCGGGTGGGCTTAGGAAAGAGGATAGACTCATGGAAAGAGCTTGGGCCTGGGAATCAGAGGACCAGGGCTCTAATCATTAGAGAAGAAGCATCATTGGAGAAGCAGCGTGGTTCAGTGGAAAGAGCCCGGGCTTTGGAGTCAGAGGTCATGGGTTCAAATCCTGGCTCTGCCAATAGCCAGCTGTGCGACTTTGGGCAAGTCACTTCACTTCTCTGGGCCTCAGTGACCTCATCTGGAAAATGGGGATTAAGACTGTGAGCCCCCCGTGGGACAACCTGATCACCTTGTAACCTCCCCAGCGCTTAGAACAGTGCTTTGCACATAGTAAGCGCTTAATAAATGCTATTATTATTATTATTATTATTATTATAGAGGAGCAGCATGGCTTAGCGGAAAGAGCCCGGGCTTGGGAGTCAGAGGATGCGGGTTCTGGTCCCGAGTCCGCCACTCGTCTGCTGTGTGACCTTGGGCAAGTCACTTAACTTCTCTGGGCCTCAGTTACCTCATCTGTATAATGGGGATGAAGACTGTAAGCCCCACGTGGGACAACCTGATTACCTTTTTTAGAGAAGCAGCGTGGCTCAGTGGAAAGAGCATGGGCTTGGGAGTCAGAGGTCATGGGTTTGAATCCTGGCCCCACCACTTCATCATCATCATGATGGCATTTGATCACCTGATCTCCTTGTATCCTCCCAGCACTTAGAACAGTGCTTTGCACATAGTAAGCGCTTAACAAATATCATTATTATTATTATTATTGTATTCTCTTGTCCTTTCAATTATCCAACGGACATCAGCAATAATATCTCGCATCCCTCTTCCTTTCTGGAATCCTGCTGGAACATCAGGCGTTTCACGTTCCATGTAGGCCTCCATTCAATGCTGTATAACTTTTAGCAGTAATAATAATAATTATGGTATTTGTTAGGAGCTTACTATGTGCCAAGCACTGTTCTAAGCGCTGGGGTAGATTGTTGTCTCACGTGGGGCTCACAGTTTTCATCCCCATTTTACAGATGAGGTAACTGAGGCCCAGAGAAGTTAAGTGACTCGCCCAAAGTCACACAGCTGACAATTGGTGGAGCTGGGATTTGAACCCATGACCTCTGACTCCAAAGGCCTGGCTCTTTCCACTGTGCCATGCTGCTTCTTATAAGAATCAGAGAAAGAAGTAAAATAGAGTAATAAATCTGTAGAAACATATATACAGGTGCTGTGGGGAGGGGAAGGAGGTAGGGCGGGGGGGTTGGGGATGGGTCCCCAATTACCATTTGCAGCCTGCTGCCTTTGGCAGGAGAAATTAAAAGTTCGCTAATGCTTCCACAGAGGGTCTAGGAGGAAAGAGCCCACTATTGGGTAGGGACCGTCTCTATATGTTGCCAACTTGTACTTCCCAAGCGCTTAGTACAGTGCTCTGCACACAGTAAGCGCCCAATAAGTACGATTGAATGAATGAATGAATGAATGAAATTAGCTGCTAGTGACATCATCATCATCATCATAACCACCACCATCATCATCCTTATCACCATTATCGTTAGCATTGAGCATGGCCTAGGAAAATAAGCCTGGAAGTCTGGGGACTTGGATAATAATAATAATAATAATAATGATGGTATTTGTTAAGCACTTACTGTGTGCAAAGCACTGTTCTAAGCGCTGGAGAGGTTACAAGGAGATCAGGTTGTCCCACGGGGGGCTCACAGTTTTTAATCCCCATTTTGCAGATGAGGTCACGGAGGCACAGAGAAGTGAAGTGACTTGCCCGAAGTCACCCAGCTGACAGTTGGTGGAGCCGGGATCTGAGAAGCAGTGTGGGGGAATCAGAGGTAATGGGTTCAAATCCCGGCTCCGCCAAGTGTCAGCTGCGTGACTTTGGGCAAGTCACTTCACTTCTCTGTGCCTCAGTTCCCTCATCTGTCAAATGGGGATTAAAACTGTAAGCCCCCCGTGGCACAACCTGATCACCTTGTAACCTCCCGGGCGCATAGAACAGTGCTTTGCACATAGTAAGTGCTTAACAAATGCTTACTATGTGCCAAGTGCTGTTCTAAGTGCTGGGATAGATACAAGATAATCAGGTTGTCCCACATGGGGCTCACAGTCTTAATCCCTGCTTTACAGATGAGGTAGCTGAGGCACAGAGAAGTTAAGAGACTCACCCAAAGTCACACAGCTAAGTGGCGAAGTCAGGATTAGAACCCATGACCTCTGAATCCCAAGCCCGTGCTCTTTCCACTATGCCACTTATTCCACTGATTTCTTAGAGAAAGGAAGATTTGAGGAGGAGGCTTTGAGTGTGTGAAGCACTGATTCAGTGGGTGGAAAGAGGAAGAACTCCCATGCATATCTTCGACTCATTTCCTATTCAATGCACGTATTCAATCTGGCACCAAAACCCGTCAGTTCTACCTTCACAACATCGCTAAAATCTACCTTTTCCTCTTCATCCAAACTGCTACCATGCTGATACACGCTTTTATCATATCACTCGGTGACTACTGACTCAGCCTCCTCGGTAACCTCCCTGCCTCCTGACTCTCCGCTCTTCAATCCAAACTCTGCTGCCCAGATCATTTTTCTGCAAACTGTTCATTCATTCATTCATTCATTCATTCATTCAATCATATTTATTGAGCGCTTACTGTGTGCAGAGCACTGGACTAAGCGCTTGGGAAGTCCAAGTTGGCAACATATAGAGACGGTCCCTACCCAACAGTGGGCTCACAGTCTAGAAGGGGGAGACAGAGAACAAAACAAAGAGTATTAACAAAATAAAATAAATAGAATAAAGATGTACAAATAGAGTAATAAATATGTACAAACAGATATACATGTCCAAATGTTCAATCCACATTTCCTTTCTCCTCAAGAACCTCCAGCGGCTGCCCATCCCTCTCTGCGTCAAACAGAAACTCCTTTCCTACGACTTCAAAGTACTCAATCACTTTGTCCCCTCCTATCTTACCTCACTGATTTTCTACTGCAAGCCAGCATGCTCACTTCATTCCTCTAACACAAGCCTACTCACATTAACTTGATCTTTCTGTCTTGATGTCAGACAATTTGTACTTCCCAAGCGTTTAGTACAGTGCTCTGCACACAGTAAGCGCTCAATAAATACGATTGATGATGATGATGATGATGTCGACACCTTTCCCATGTCCTGCTTCTGGCCCGCAACTCTCTCCCCCTTCAACGTCATCAACAGTGATATGTACTGAGCGCTTAATCACTTTGCCCCCTCCTTATCTCACCTCACTACAACTAAAACCCAGCCCCGACACTTCGCTCCTCTAATTCCAGCCTGCTCCCTGTACCTCGATATTGTCTGTTTCGCTTCCAAACTCTCACCTACATCTTGCCTCTGGCCTGGATCGCCCTCCCTTTTCATATCTGCCAGACAATTACTCTCCCCACCTTCAAAGCCTTATTGAAGGCACATCTCCTCCAAGAGGCCTTCCCCAAGTCCTCATCTCCTCTTTTCTGATTCCCTTCTGCATTGCCCAGCCCCTCATCCTTTATGCACCTATCCGTAATTTATTCATTTATATTAATGTTGCCTCCCCCTCTAGACTGCAAGCTCAGTGGGCGGCTGGGAATGTGTCTGTTATATTGTTGTGTTGTATTCTTCCAAGCACTTAGTACAGTGCCTTGCACATAGTAAGTGCTCAATAAATCTGATTGATTGATTGATTGCTTACTATGTGCACAGCCCTGTTCTAAGTGTGTGGGAGAATTCAGTACAACAGAGCTGGTAGATGCATTCCCCGACCACAATGAGTTTGCAGTCTTGAGGGGGAGACAGACGTTAATATAAATAAATAATATATAATATATAATTTATAGTATACAACAGAACACTACTCTCCCCACTTTCAAAGCTTTATTAAATTCACTGCTCCTCTAAGAGATCTTTCCTAAGCCTCCATTTCCCCTACTTGGCCTCTCTTCTGCATTGTCTGTACATTTGGTTCTGCCCCCTTTAACCGCTTGATAGTCACCCCACCCTCAGTCCCACAGCACTTATCCATCAGGCAATAGTATTTATTGAGTGCTTATTGTGTGCAGAGCACTATACTAAGCCCTGGGAGAGTATTTCCTTCCTTTTCTTTCAAAGTTTCCAGATCCTGTGGCTTAGGTAGTGGGTTTGGTTATTATTAATAATAATAATAATAATTGCAGTATTTGTTAAGCACTTACTATGTTCCAGGCACTATACTAAGTGCTGGGGTAGATACGAAGTAATCAGTTTGTCCCACGTGGAGCTCACAGTCTTAATCCCCATTTTACGATGAGGGAACTGAGGCACAGAGAAGTGAAGTGGCTTACCCAAGCTCACACAGCTGACAAGTGGCAGAGCCAGGATTAGAACCCATGTCTTCTGATTCCCAAGCCTGGGCTCTTTCCACTAAGCCACACTGCTTCTTTAGTACAGCACCTGGCTCATAGTAAGCGCTTACCAAATGCCATAAAAAAGAGAAGCAGCATGGCTCAGTGGAAAGAGTCTGGGCTTTGGAGTCAGAGGTCATGGGTTCAAATCCCGGCTCCACCACTTGTCAGCTGAGGGGCTTTGGGAACTGGGGAGGATACAAGGTGATCAGGTTGTCCCACGTCACTAAGGCTGACAGTCTTAATCCCCATTTTACAGATGAGGGAACTGAGGCCCAGAGAAGTGAAGTGACTTGCCCAAAGTCACACAGCTGACAAGTAGCAGAGCCAGGATCAGAACCCATGACCTCTCACTCCCAAGCCTGGGCTCTTGCCACTGAGCCACACTGCTTCTCACCAATGTCAGTATTATTATTCTACTACTACTAATAACAACAATAATAATAATACAGTGCTCTGCATACAGTAAGCACTCAATCAATACCACTGATTGATGTGCTTAGTACAGTGTTCTGCACACAGGAGGTGCTCAATAAATACGATTGAATGAATGAATGATGCAGAGGGACAGAGGTGAGTAATGAGTTGGAGAAGGAAAATTGATTAACTAGGTAGAGTTAGGGTTAAGGTTAGGCTTAGGATTTAGGAGGAATGAACGGTGTGGGCTGGGGTTCAATGGGACAAGGCAGCAGATCACTTCAACAGAGGCAGATGGTACACAAATCTACACATGGCTTCATGCACATACCTACACACACATGTACACATTTTCGCTGTTCACAAACTCCCTAGCTTTTGCGAATTTATCGACACCCTCCTTAGTACTCAAGTCAGTCTGTCAGTCAATCGTATTTATCGATCTCTTACTGTTTGCAGAGCACAGTACTAAGGGCTTGGGAGAGTACAATATAACAATTTAACAGACACGTTCCCTGCCCACAATGAGCTTGCAGTCTAGAGGGGGAGACAGAAATTAATATAAATCAATAAAATTACAGATATTCATTCATTCATTCAATCAATCAAAATAAATAGGTATGTAAGTGCTGCAGGGCTGAGAGGGGGAATGAATAAAGGGAGTAAGTCAAGGTGACACTGAATGGAGTGGGAGAAGTGGAAAGGAGGGCTTAGTCAGTGAAAGCCTCTTGGGGGAGATGTGCCTTTAATAAGGTTTTGAAGGGGGGGAGAGTAATTGTCTGTCAGAATTGAAGAGGGAAAGCATTCCAGGCCATAGGCAGGATGTGGATGAGAGGTCAGCAGTGAGATAGACTTGGTAGAAGGTTGGCAATCAAGGAGCAAAGTGAGCAGGTTGGGTTATAGTATGAGGGGATTGAGTGCTATCTATCTAAGTCCATGGTAAGGAGTTTCTGTTTGAAGCAGGGTGAAAGGGAACCACTGGAGGCTCTTGAAGAGTGGAGAAATGTGGCCTGAACATTACTGTAGAGAAGTGATCTTGGCAGCAGGGTGAAGTATGGATTGGAGTGAGGAGAGACAGGAGGCTGACAAGTCAGCAAAGAGGCTGATAAAGTAATGAAGTGGGATGAAATAAGTGCTTGGATTAGCCTGGTAGCAGTTTGGATGGAGAGGAAAGGGCGGATTTTAGCGATGTTGTGAAGGTTGAACTGACAGGATTGAATATGTGGGTTGAATGAGAGAGGCATCAAGGATAACACCAAGGTTACAGGCTTGTGAGACAGGAAGGATGGTGGTGCCATCTACAGTGATGCGAAGGTCAGCGGAAAGGCAGGGTTTGGATGGGAAGATAAGGAGTTCTGTTTTAGATATGCTGAGTTTGAGGACATCCAAGTAAAGATGTCTTGGAGGCAGAAGGAAATGCAAAACTGTAGAGAAGGGAGAGAGAACAGGACTGGAGATGAAGATTTGGAAATCATCTACATAGAGGTGGTAGTAGAAACTGTGTGAGTGAATGAGTTCTCTGAGGGAGTGGGTGTAGATGGAGAATAGAAGGGGACCCAGAACTGAGCCTTGAGGGACACCCACAGTTAGGGGGTAAGAGGCAGAAGAGGAGCCCGCAAAAGAGACTGAGAATGAGCAGCTACAGAGATAGGAGGAGAACCAGGGGAGGACAGCGTCAGTGAAGCTAAGGTTGGTTAACACTTCCAGGAGAAGAGGGCGGTCGACAGTGTCAAAGGCAGCTGAGAGGTCAAGCAGGATTAGGATGGAGTAGAGGCCATTGGACTTGGCAAGAAGCAGTTCATTGATGACCTTTGAGAGGGTGGTTTCTTTAGAGTGAAGGGAATGGAAGCCAGATTGGAAGATGTCAAGGAGAGTCTGGGAGGAGAGGAATTTGAGACAGTGGATGTAGACAGCTTGCTCAAGGAGTTTGGAGAGGAATGGTAGGAGGAAGATGTAGCGATAAATGGAGGGAGCCATGGGGTCAAGGGAGGTTTTTTTTAGGATGGGGAGACATGACCATGTTTGATAGCAGTGGGGAAGAAGCCATTGGAAGAGCTAATAGTTGAAGATGGCAGTTAGTGTGGGAAGAAGGGAGAGTGCCAGTGTTTTGATAAGGTGTGATGGGATGGGGTCAGATGCGGAGGTGGAGGGTGTGGAATTTGAGAGAAGACCAGAGATCTCATCTCAAGAAACTGCTGGGAAACATGTGAGATTTGAAGGAGGCACAGTAAGTGGGGAAGGACTGGGGAGGGGCAGGGGAGACTTTAAGGAGATCATTCCTGATGGTTTCAATTTTCTTAATAAAATAGGTAGCCAGGTCATTGGGGGCAAGGGATGGAGGGGGAGGCGGGGGGATGGGATGTTTGAGGAGGGAGTTAAACATCTGGAGCAACTGGCGAGGGCAATGGACAGGGGTGTCAATAAGATGGAGAAATAATTTTGCCAAGCAGAGCAGGCAGTGTTAAAGTACGTGAGGGTAAAGTTAAAGTGGATGAGATAAGCTTGATATCTAGATTTCTGCCGGGAGTGCTCTGTGACTTGTACACAAGCACGAAGGAGACGGACTGTGGAGGTGATCCAGGGTCGCAGGTGGTACGAAATTAACTGAGGGATAAGAGAGCGAGAGTGAGTTGAGTTCAGTAGAGAGAGTGGTGTTGAGAGCTCCAATTTGGTCATCATGGTAAGGTCGTTTGGGTATGGAAGCTAAATGGGGAATTCTGACCTGAGAAAATTGAAAAGGGTCAAAAGATCAGAAGTCTCTGTGGGGGAACAGCACAGATATTCAAGGAGGAGGTCTGTGGGAGAGAAGGCAGATTGTGGTCAAAAAGAGGGATTTCAGAATTGGTGAGGGTTGAGATTGTGCAGTGGCTAGAGATGATGAGATCAAGTGTGCCCAAGTTGGTGAGTGGATGTGCTGGGGTGGAACAGGAGGTCAAGGAGTATCACTTGAGGAGTGATAGAAAGTGGGCAGCGGAAGGGTCATCAGGAACATCTTTGTGGATATTGAAGTCGCCGAGGATCAATGTAAGGATGGAGAAAGAGAGAAAGAACGTGAGAAGGGGATCAAAATCGTTCAAAACGTTGGAGGTGGAACCTGGGGGGAGGTAGATGACTGTGACTAGAATCTGGAGTGGGTGATAGAGGTGGATGATTTGGGCTTTGAAGGAAGGGAAAGAAAGGGATGGGGGAGGTGGAAGGGTGCGAAAGTGGCATTGGGGCATGAGAAGAAAACCAATACCTCCCCCTTTCCCAGGGAGTCTGGGGAGGTGGGTGAGAATACGATCCCCTCTAGAAAGAGAAGAGAGAAGACCATATCGTTTGGGGAGAACCAGGTTTTAGTCATGGTGAGGAGGAGCAGTGATGGGGCAGGAGCAGGTCAAGGATGAAGGGAAGCTTCCCCATGATGGAGTGGGGGGTTCAACAGACCACACTTGGTTGAGGCTAAGGGGGTGTTCTGGGGAAGGAGAAGACACGAGGGGGATGCGGGGTTAGTTGAGGGGAGCTGGCGCAGGGGGATAAAAGGTGGGACAAGACGATGGGGATGGATACTCATGTCTACATGTCCATTTTATTGATTGATTTTTCATTTCTCCAGTAGTAAATATTTTTGTCTGTCTCCCCTGTTAGAATTCATTCATTCATTCATTCATTCAATGGTATTTATTGAGCGCTTACTGTGTGCAGAGCACTACACTAAGCGCTTGGGAAGTACAAGTTGGCAACGTATAGAGACTGTCCCTACCCAACAACGGGCTCACAGTCTAGAAGGGGGAGACAGACAACAAAACAAAGCATGTGGACAGGTGTCAAGTCGTCAGAACAAATGGAATTAAAGCTAAATGCACAGCATTAACAAAATAAATAGAATAGTAAATATGTACAAGTAAAATAGAGTAATAAATCTGTACAAAAATATATACAGGTGCTGTGGGGAGGGGAAGGAGGTAGGGTGGGGGGGTGGGGAGGAGGAGAGGAGAAAGGGGGCTCAGTCTGGGAAGGCCTCCTGGAGGAGGTGAGCTCTCAGTAGGGCTTTGAAGGGGGGAAGAGAGCTAGCTTGGCGGATGTGCGGAGGGAGGGCATTCCAGGCCTGGGGGAGGATGTGGGCCGGGGGTCGACGGTAGGGCAGGTGAGAACGAAATACAGTGAGGAGGTTAGCGGCAGAGGAGCGGAGCGTGCAGGCTGGGCTGAAGAATGTATCACTTTGCTATTCTGAATTATCCAAACACCTAGCACAGTGCACCACACCAAGTGGGCATTCGATAAGTGCTACTACTACTACTACCACTACTACTATTCTTTCTACTCCTATTATTACTAAAATAATAATGTATGGCATTTGTTAAATGCTTTCTATGTGCCGGGCATTGTACTAAACACTGGGGTGGATATGAGAAAATAGGGTTGGACAGAGTCCCTGTCCCATGTGGGGCTTATAGTTTCAATCTCCATTTTATAGATGAGTTAACTGAGGCACAGAGAAGTAAGGTAACTTGCCCAAGGTCACACAGCAGGTAAGTGGGGGAGCCCGTGACCTTATGATTTCCAGAACCATGCTCTATCCACTCTGTTCATTCATTCATTCATTCAATTGTATTTATTGAGCATTTACTGTGTGCAGAGCACTGTACTAAGCACTTGGGAGTACAAGTTGGGAACATAGAGAGATGGTCCCTACCCAACAGTGAGCTCACAGTCTAGAAGGGGGAGACAGAGAACAAAACAAAACATATTAACAAAATAAAATAAATAGAATAGATATGTACAAATAAAATACATAAATAGAGTAATAAATAAATAGACTAAAATAAATAAAGTAATAAATAAATAAATAGAGTAATAATAAATAAATAGAGTAATAAATAAATAAATAGAGTAATAAATAAATAAATAGTGTCTGGCAGTTTACGGCTCCCTCTACTACTGCTGCTGCTACTACTACTACCCTAATTGCGGTATTTGTCATAGGCTTACAATGTGCCATGCACTGTGCTAAGTGCTGGGATAGTTACAATATAAACAAGTGGGACACAGTCTTTGTCCCACATGAGGCTCACAGTCTAGGGGCAACGTGCACAGGGGTTTAATCCCCGTTTTACACATGAGGAAATTGAGACATGGAGAAGTTCTACTACTACTATTACTAATAATAATGATGGCATTTGTTAAGCGCTTATTGTGTGCAAAGCACTGTTCTAAGCACTGGGGAGGTTACAAGGTGATCAGGTTGCCCCATGAGGGGCTCACAGTTTTAATCCCCCATTTTCCAGATGAGGTAACTGAGGCCCAGAGAAGTTGTGACATGCCCAAAGTCACACAGCTGACAATTGGCAGAGCCGGGATTTGAACCCATGACCTCTGACTCCAAAGCCCGGGCTCTTTCCACTGAGCCACGCTGCTTCTTACTTATGTTAAGTGCTGAGGTAGATATGAGATAATCAGGTCAAACACACAAATGGCACTCATAGTCTCAATATGAGGGAGAATGGGTACTTAATCCCCGGTGTACAGCCAAGGAAAATGAGGCAGAGAGAAACTAAATGATTTGCCTAGGGTCAGACAGCAGGAAAGTGGCGGAGCCAGAATTAGAACCTGAATCCCCTTCCCCCGAGGTCCATGCACTGTCCACTAGGCCATACTGCTTCCCACTTATCCTGCTCTCTTCCCACTCAGTGAGGTAACAAGAAGCAGGAAATTGCAAAAAGGAGAACAGGTCAGCGGAGCCGGAGAGAGAGAAAGCGAGCGAAGGACCCTGGGAATCTCCCCTTGGGATGACAAGCAGCAGACCTCTCCGCTCTTTGTGTTTATTTGTTGTCCCAAAATTGCAGGTGGGAAGCCAACACTTCCTCACTCTCTTGAGTTTCCGTCCCTCATACCCTGGAGCCAAGAGCCAAATTCTCCCCTGGGACGTAGCCCCATCTCTCCCTTACTCCCGTCCATGGTCCACTGGGCCCGGGGAGCAGAGGGAGGGGTGTGAACAAGCAGCATCATGATGACTTGCAGAATCCAGGGGGTGAGCGTCCAGAGGACACGGAGGACAAAGTCCTTATCCCGGGCCCAGCTGTGACCAACACTCTCAGCCCAGGCCTCAGGAACAGGGGCACGGGTGGGGAGGTAAGGAGAGGGTTGAAAATGTGGGTGAGATGTGTGTTCTGCTCCCTGTGCACGTGTGATATGTGTGTGTTGTCTGTCGGGGCCTGTGTGTGTGCGTAAAGGGGATAGACGTAGTCCGAGGTAATGGGTTCAAATCCCGGCTCCGCCAACTGAAAGCTTTGTGACTTTGGGCAAGTCACTTAACTTCTCTGTGCCTCAGTTACCTCAAGCCCTTAACAAATGTTAAGCCCTTAACAAATGCTGCAAATCCTACGATTATTTAACGAAGGACCCAAACTGAGCCATCCACAAACAAACAGTAGAATGTACTGAGACCTTACTGTGTGCCTAAAAGGAGAATACAATAAAACAGCACAACAGACACATTCCCTGCTCACAGTGAGCTTACAATCTAGAGCGGGCGACAGACATTAATATAAATAGATGAATTATGGATACGTACATAAGTTCTGGGGGGCTGTGGGAGGCAGTGAATAAAGGGAGCAAAGCAGGGTGATGTCGAAGGGAGTGGGAGGAAAGGAACTGAGAGCTTTCAATAAGACTTCGAAGGTCGGGAGAGTACTTCTCCATTAGATATGAAGACGGAGGGCATTCCGGGCCAGAAGCAGGACGTGGGGGAGAAGTCCACACTGGAGCGTTTTGGAGGGGGTGGAATGTGATGGACTAGGCTGTGGGGTTTATCTGAAGAGACGAGATTGGGATTGGGGAAGAGTGGTCCCCTCAGGCTGGGTCAAATGCCAGGTTCAGACTTCATCTCACCATCCAAGGAGGCCCGAGGAGCCCTATCTTGTCTACCAGCTGTTGTATTGTTCCAAGAGCTTAGCACAGTGCTCCACACACCATAAGTGCTCAATAAATATCATTAATTGATTGAGTTTTACTTGTACATATTTACTACTCTATTTTTAATGGTGTACATATAGCTATAATTCTATTTATTCTGATGGTTTTGACACCTGTCTACTTGTTTTATTGTCTGTCTCCCCCTTCTAGACTGTGATCCCATTGTTGGGTAGGGACCGTCTCTATTATGTTGCCGACTTGTACTTCCCAAGCACTTAGTTCATTGTTCTGCACACAGTAAGCTTTCAATAAATACGATTGAATGAATGAGTGAATTGAGTCCGGCCACTTGGCAGTTCAGAGAGTTCGCCCAGGGCACACCCTTGCAGGCCTCTTTAGAGATTGGGCTGTGACTGCGGGCACGGAGCTGCCCCTCTGCGAGACTGGGTGGAGCTGGGTGGGATCGGACTGAGTAGACCAGGAGTCCCAATTTCAGTGGGATGGTTGAAGATTTTGGAGATCCATCCCCAAAGAAGAAAAGAAGGTGGCAATGGAGGAAGCGAGCCCTTGCTTCTCCTAGCCCCTCAGCCCATGATTCCAACCCTGGATCCACCTCTTCCATAGCTCCACCCATCCCCCCCATTGAGCAGCGTGGCTCAGTGGAAAGAGCCCGGGCTTGGGAGTCATAGGTCATGGGTTCTAATCATGACTCTGCCACTTGTCAGCTGTGTGACTTTGGGCAAATCACTTTACTTCTCGGTGCCTCAGTTCCCTCATCTGTAAAATGGGGATTAAGACTGTGAGCCCCACATGGGACAACCTGGTTACCTTGTATCCTCCCCAGGGCTTACAGCAGTGTTTGGCACATTGTAAGTGCTTAACAAATACATTATTATTATCCCCTGCCTCACCCATTCCCTACCCCAACCTCCTCAGGTCTCCCATCCTGCCAAGGAGATGGTGCTATCTACAGAGATGCAGTACATTCAGTTGTCCACTCACGAAGGGCTCATACCCTTGAAGAGCATCGCTTTAAGGAAAACTCACACCTCGACCGATGCCGCGTCTGTGCACAAATTGTTTCGTCTGACCTGCCTTGTTGGGAGATTGCTTCCTAATTCCACCATGGCGTTCTATCCAGAGTATGTTGTGAAAACACACATTACCAGAAAGGAAGTCATTGGGGGAATTCTGGAGTGCAGTTCAGTTTGTAGAGCACTTTCAAATGGTCAGTGATGATTGGTGTATCTGATGGTCCTTTGGGGATTGCCTCTGCCCCTCCTCTATGGTCCCTTAGTCTGTCTGGCCCCTCATCTGTCTGGCCTCTCATTTTGACAGCCTCCTCAGCCACTCTGCTTCTCAGCCTGTCCTCTCTTTCTGTCAAACATTCAATTGTATTCATTCATTCATTCATCTTTATTGAGCACTTACTGTAGGCAAAACATTGTACTAAGCGCTAAGGAGAGTACGGTATAACAGAGTTGGCAGACATGTTCCCTGCCCAAAACAAGCTTACGGACTAGAGGGGAAGACAGACGTTGACATAAATACATTGCAGCTACGTACATGAGTGCTATGGGGTTGAGGGAGGGGTGAATAAAGGGTACAAATCCAAGTGTAAAGGTGATAAAGAAGGGAATGGGAGAAGAGGAAATGTGACAATCAGAGGAGATGTAGCTTCAATAAGGTTTTGAAGGTTGGAAGAGTGATTGTCTGTTGGATAGGAAAGGGGAGGGCATTCCAGGCCACAGATCGGTGGTGAGATAGATGAGATAGGGGTACATTGAGTAGGTTGGCTTTAGAGGAGCAAAGCACGTTGACTGAGTTGTATTTAGAGATCAGCAGTAGGAGGGGGCAAGGCGATTGAGCGCTTTAAAGCCGCTGGTAAGAAGTTTCTGTTTGACGCAGAGTTGAACGGGCAACCGCTGGAGGTTCTTGAGGAGTGAGGAAACATGAACTGAACGTTTTATATAAAATGATCTGGGCAGAAGAGTGAAGTATAGACTGGAGCGGGGAGAGACAGGAGGCAGGGAGGTCAGCAAGGAGACTGATACAGTAATCGAGACGGTATAGCATATGTGCTTGGGTTAATGTGGTAGCAGTTTGGATGGAGAGGAAAGGGTAGGTTTTAATAATGTTTTGAAGGTTGAACCAACAGTATTTGGTGAAAAATTGAAGATGTGGGTTGAATGAGAGAGATGAGGAGAGCATGGTGGTGCCATCTACAGTGATGGGAAAGTCAGGGGAGGACAGGTTTTTCGGGGGGAAGATGAGGAGTTCTGTTTCAGACATATTAAGCTTGAGGTGTCAGCAGGACGTCCAAGTAGAGATGTTCTGAAGACGGAAGAAATGTGAGACTGCAGCAGAGAGAGAGCAGGGCTGGAGTTGCACATTTCAGTCCAACTTTCAGTCTGATTGCTCCTCAGTATGTCTGTCTATTCAAGTCTGTCTGCCCCTCAGCCTTCCTGCCCCTCCATCTGTCTGTTCTCTCTGACTGTCCCCTCAGTCTGTCTGCCCCCAGCCTGTCTGCCTCCTCAATCTCCATGTCCCTCCTTGAATTGGCCCCCTCAACCTGTCTGCCGCCTCAGTCTCCATGCCCCTCCATCAGTCAGCTCCCTTAACCTGCTGGCCCCTCAGTCTGTCTGTTCCCTCAGTCGGCCTGCCTTCTCAGTCCGTCTGTTCCCTCAGGCTCTCTGTCTCCAGTCTTTTTGCCCCTCAGTCCTCAGTCCATCTTCCCCTCGGTTTGTCTGGCCCGCAGTCTGCCTCTCCCCTCAGTCTTTCTGTTTCTCAGATGGTGTGCCCCAAAGTCTGTCTGCCCCCGAGTCTCTCTGCCCGCAGTCTTTCTGCCTCTTAATGTGTTGACCCTTCAGTCTGTCTACCCCTTAGTCTGTCTGCCTCGCAGTTTGTCTGTCCTCTCAGTCTGTCTGCCCTTTAGTCTTAATGCCACTCAGTCTGTCTTCCTCTCAATCTGTCTACCTCTCAGTCTGTCTGTTCTCAAACCTACCCATCCCCTCAATCTGACTGCCCCTCAGTCTGTCCGTTCCCTCAGTCTGTCTGCCCCTAGACATTTTGCCCCTCCGTCTGTGAGCCCTCGGTCCACCGGCCCCTTAGCTTGTCTGGCCCTCAGTCTGTCTGTCCCCTCAGTCTTTCTGGTCCTCAGATTGCATGTCCCAAAATCTGTCTGCCCCTCAAATATCTGTCCATCTGTCTGCCCCTTCGGTATCTGTCCCTTCGGTCTGTTTGTCACCGCAGTCTTTCTGTTTCTCAGTTTGTGTTCCCAAATCTTTCTGCCCGTTCTGTCTGCCTGGCCCCAGTCTTTCTGCCCCTTAGTCTGCTTTCCAGTTTTTCTGTCCCTTCAGTCTGTCTAGGCAGAGTAGAAGCCCCAGAGCTCCCTTCACTGATCAGAGCAGAGGCCCCAGAGCTCACATCACTGGTCAGAGCAGAGGCCACTGAGCTCACATCACTGGTCAGAGCTGAGTCCCAGATCTCACATCACTGGTCTGAGCAGAGGCCACTGAGCTCACACTACTGGTCAGAGTAGAAGCCCCAGAACTCCCTTAACTGATCAGAGCTGAGTATCAGAACTGCCATCATTGGTCACTGCTGAGCGTCCAGATCTCCCATCACTGATCACAGCTGAGGCTCCAGAGCTCCCATTAATATTCTGAGGAAAGACCCCTGAGCTACCATTACTGGGCAGAGCAGATGCTGCTGAGCTCTCATCACTGGTCAGAGCAGAGGTCCCAGAGATCCCATCACTGGTAAGAACAGAGGCTTCAGATCTCTGAACCCTGGTCACAGTAGAGGCCTCAGAACTCCCCTTAACTGGGCCGAGCAGAGACCCCAGAGTTACCATCACTGGTCAGAGCAGAGGACCCAGAGCTCCCAATAACTATTCAGAGCAGAGCCTTCAGAGTTCCTAACACTGGTCAGAGCAGAGGCTTCAGGGCTTCTGGTCAGAGCAGACGTCAGTCATTCATATTTATTGAGTTCTTACCATGTGCAGAGCACTGTACTAAGCACTTGGGAGAGTACAATACAACAATCAACAGGCACATTCCCTGCCCAAAATGAGCTTATAGTCTAGAACAGGAGAGACAGACATCAATACAAATAAATAAATGATAAATATGCACATAAGTGCTGTGGGACTGAGAGGGGGGAAGAACAAAGGGAGAAAGTCAGAGCAACCCAGAAGGGAGTGGGAGAAGAGGAAAGGAGAGGATTAGTCTGGGAAGGCCTCTTGGAGGAGATACGCCTTCAGTAAGGCTTCAAAGGCGGGAGAGTAATTGTCTGTCGGATTTGAGGAGGGAGGGTGTGAGCGAAGGGTTACCTGCCAAGATAAGTGAGATCGAGGCACGGGTGAGAAGATTGGCATCAGAAGAGTGAATTGTGTGGACTGCATTGTAGAAGGAGAGTAATAAGGTGAGATAGGAAGAGGTAAGGTGGTAGAGTGCTTTAAAGCTAATGGTGAGGAGTTTTTGTTTGACGCTGAGGTAGATGGGCAACCACTGGAGTTTCCTGAGGAGCAGGGTGACATATCCTGAACATTTCTGTAGAAAAATGATCTGGGCAGCAGAGTGAAGTAAGGATTGGATTGGGGAGAGACAAGGAGGCCGGGAGGTAAGCAAGGAGGCTGATGTAGTAATCCAGGTGGGATAGGGTGAGTGACTGTATTTACTTGGTAGCAGTTTGGATGGAGAGGAAAGTGCATATTTTAGCCATGTTGTGAAAGCGGAACAGACAGGATTTAGTGATGGATTGAATAAGTGGGTTGAATGAGATAGAGGAGTCAAGGGTAATACCAAGGTTGTGGGCTTGTGAGTCAGGAAGGATGGTAGTGCCATCTACTATGACGCCCCATCGCTGGTCAGAACCAAGGCCCCAGAATTTCCATCACTGTTCAGAGCAGAGGGTCCAGAGCGCCCGTAAGTGTTCAGAGCAGAGGTCCCAGAGCTCCCATCTTTATTAAGATACACACCTCCGTAGCTTCCAACACTGGTCAGAGCAGAAACCCCAGAGTTTCCATTGCTGGTCAGAGCAGAGGCCTCAGAGCTCCTGTTGGTGGTGAGATCAGAGGTCCCAGGGTTCCCATCCCTGGTCAGACTGGAGGCCCCAGAGCTTCCATCAGTGGTCAGAGCACAGGCCCCAGATCTTTCATCAGTGGTCAGAGCAGAAGCCCAGAGCATCTGTCACTAGTCAGAGACACAGAACTCCCTCACTGGCCCGATCAGAGGCCCCAGAACTCCCACCAATGGTCAGAGCAGAGGCCACAGAGCTTCCGTCATTGTTCATAGCCCAGTCTCCAAAGTTCCCATAACTGGTCAGAGCAGAAGCCTCAGATTTCCCATTACTGGTCAGAGTGACAGCTCCCATGCTGCTCTGATCTGAGGCCCCAGAACTCCCATCACTGGTCAGAGCACAAAACCTAGCGCTCTGATCACTGGTTAGAGTAGAGGTCCCAGAGGTCTCATCTCTGGTCAGAGAAAAGGCCCCTGGTCAGATCACAGGCTCCAGAGCTCCTAACAATGGTCAGAACAGAGGCCCCTGAAATCCCATCATCGTTCATAGCAGAAGCTCCAGCGTTACCATCTCTGGCCAGAGCAGAATCTCCAGAGCGCCCATCACTGATCAGAGCAGAAGTCTCAGAGCTCCCATCACTGGTAATTGCTGAGGCTTCAAAGTTCCAGACTGTAAGCTCTTTGTGGACAAGTAGTGTGTCTATTATATTGCTATGTTGGACTGTCCCAAGTGCTTAGTACAGTGCTCTGTACAGAGTAAATGCTCAATAAATACACTTGACTGACTGACTGACTCCGATTCCTGGTCACAGGAGAGGTCACGGTGCTCTTCTCATGGGTCGGAGCCGAGGCCCCAGAGTTCTGGTGACTAGTCAGAGCAGAAACTCCAGGGCTTCCATTGCTTGTCAGAGCAGAAACTCCAGGGCTTCCATTGCTTGTCAGAGCAGAGAACCCAGAGCTCCCATCACTTGTCAGAGTAAAGGCCTCAGTGCTCCTTCCACTTGGCAAAGCAGAGACCCCAGAGCTATCATCACTAATCAGAGCAGAGGGCCCAATGCTCCCATTACTGGCCAAAGCAGAAGCACCAGATTTCCTATCACTGGGAATCAATCAATAAATAATATTTACTGAGTGCTTACTACATGCAGAGCACTGTACTAAGCACTTGGGTCTTTTCATTTCTCTATTCCCCCCAACCCCCTGAGCTCCCCCAGCCTCCTGAGTCCCTCCCTCTGTCTAGCCCTCTATCCACCCTTACCTCGTGGCCCCTCCCTCTCTCTTGTCCCCCCCACACTGGATGCCCCTAGGTCTTTCCTCTCTCTAGCCCCTCACACACCAGATCCCCCTGATCCTCCTGTGTCCCTCCATCTCTCCAGACCTCCACCCAGCAGAGACTCTAGAGCTCCCTTCACCGGTCAGAGCAGAGGGCCCAGAACTCCCATTGCTTGTCAGAGCAAAGGGCCCTGAGGTCCCATAATTATTTAGAGCAGAAACCCCAGAGCTCCAATCACTGGTAAGAGCAGAGGTCCCAGAACTCCTATCACTGGTCAGAGCAGAGACCCTGGAGCTCCCATTACTGGTTACACCAGGGGACCCAAAACTCCCGTCAATGTCCATCCCCTCAGTCTGTCTGCCCCTCAGCCTTCCTGTCCCTCAATTTGTCTGCCCCCCAGTCTGTCTGTCCCCTCATTCAGTCTGCCCTTAGTCAGTCTGCCCCTCTGTCTACCTGCCCCTCAGTCTGTCTTTTCCCCTGTTCTGTCTGCTCTCTCGGATAGTAATAAAAACAATAATAATTGTGGTATTTGTTAAGTGCTTACTACGTATCAGGCACCATACTAAGCTCTGGAGTGTATACAAGCAAATCGGGTGGGACACAGTTCCTGTCCCGCATGCGGCTCACACTTTCAATTCCATAAGTTAACTGAGGCCCATAGAAGTGAAGTGGCTTGCCCAAGGTCACACAGCAGACAGATGGTGAAGCCAGGATTAGGACATAGGTCCTTCTGATTCCCAGGCCCACTCTATCCACTAGGCCAGGCTGCTTCTTAGATTGTCTTTCCCCTCAAACTTTCTGCTCTCTCAGACTGTCTGTCCCCTCAGCCTTTCTGCTGTCTCAAACTGTCTGCCCCCTCAAGTCTTTCTGCTCATCGGTCTTTCTAAGTCTGTCCTCTCCCTCAGTCTGTTTGCCCTTTGGTCTGTCTGGCCCCTTAGCTGAATACCCCTCAGCCTGCCTGTCCCCTCAACCTGCCCCCCAGCCTGCTAAATTCCTCATCCTGTCCCCTCAGCATGTCAGTCCCTCAGTCTCTCTGCCCTCTAAATCATTCTGCTCGCAATCTGTCTTTCTCCCTCTGCCTGACTGCCCACTCAGACGTTCTGCCCCTTAGGCTTTCTGTCCCTTCAGTCTGTCTGCTCCTCAGTCTTCCTGCCCCTCATCCTGTCTATCCATCAACCTATCTGCCCCTCCATCTATCTGGTCCCTCAGTGTCTGTCCTCCCAAGACTGTCTTTCCCCTCAGACTGTCTGCCCCTCTGTCCGTCTGCCTCTCAGTCTGTCTGTCCCATCCATCTGTCTGCTCCCTCAGATTGTCTGTCACCTCAGCTGTTTGTCCCCTCAGTCTTTTTCCCCCTCTCAGTCTGTCTGGTCCTCAGTCTGTCTGCCCCTCAGTTTATTTGCCACTCATTTTGTCTCAGTCTGCTCCCTCAATCTGTTCCCTTGGTTTTTCTGCTCTTCAGTCGGTCTCTCCCTCAGTTGGTCTGCTCCCTCAGTGTGTTTGCCCCCTAAGTCTGTGTGCCCCTCAGTCTGTGTCCCCCACATCAATCTGAATGCTTCTCAGTCTGTCTGTCCCTCAGTTTATCTGCCACTTATTTTGTCTCTCCCTCAATGTCTCTGGTCCCTCAGTCTGTCTGCCCCTCAGATGGTCTGCTCTCTCGGTGTGTTTGTCTCTTCAGTCTATATGCCCTTCAGTCTGTCCATTCAATCAATCAATCAATCAATCAATCGTATTTATTGAGCGCTTACTGTGTGCAGAGCACTGTACTAAGCGCTTGGGAAGTACAAGTTGGCAACATATAGAGACAGTCCCTACCCAACAGTGGGCTCACAGTCTAAAAGATCAGTATTTAGTAGCTTCATAGAAACTTCACGAAAGGACACAGAAGAGTTTGTAGAAGCAAATTAGAAACAGCTTCAGAGGTCACAAATTCCATAAAATTTCAAAGAAAACCTCGGAATATTTCCCGCCTCTAACAAATTCCCTTGTTTTCAGTTAGCCTGAAAAATGAGGACAGAGAAACCTCCAAAAGGCTCAATTGCTTGCTCTCTACACCAACAGAACAAACGTAAGTTTCCTTTACAAAGAAAATACAACCTCACAACTCTTGGAAAGAACAAACGGGAAAAAAGAGGAAAAACAACAACAAAAAAACCCCCAAAACAACAACACCCAAACCATCCTATTGGATTAATATGAGAAGGCATACAACAGAGCAAGGCAAGTGATAGTACATAAATACAATTTAAACAGCCAGAGAGAACCAGTGCATGAAATAATACAACTTTTCCCTTATTTTTATTTGCATTTTACTTTTATTTATTTTTGCTGGGTAATGCATATCCTGTTCACTCCAAAGGTGCAAGAGGCGAAGAGAGGTAGGTGTTGCGTGTGCTAACTGCTAATGAAAATCAAGCAATTGATGGATTTTTCTCCTTCCACCAGGAACTTACGAGCTAAATCCTCTCAACTGGGCAGTGGCCTCAGGGCGTTCCGGGATGAGTCGAGAGGAGCCGTCTACTAAGACAGTGACCTTTAGTGGACAGTTTCATCAAGGCTGCTGGTGAGCACGGACCCTCAACAGCTTCAGCGGAGAGAAGGAGAGTGGTGAAAGAAGGCACAGATCATTGTGAAGACCGGGTGATCGAGTTTCTGGTTTTTTAAATACTCTACTGTACATTCCCTCAGTCTGTCTGGCCTCTCAGTGTGTCTGTTCCTCTATCTACCTATCACTTTGTCTGTCCCCTCAACCTGTCTACTCCTCCATGTCTGCTCCCTCAGTCTGTGTGTTCCTCAATCTGTCTATTCTCTCAGTTTCTTCTTCCCCTCAGTTTGTCCCTCCCCTCAGTTTATCTCTCCCTCAATTTGTCCGCCTCTCAGCTTATCTGCCCCTCCATTTGTCTGCACCATCAGTGTGTCTGTCCACTCTGTCTGTTTGTCCCCTCACTCTGTCTGCCTCTGAGTTTGTCCCTTCAGTCTGTCTGCCCCTCAGGCTGTTTGTCCCTCAGCCTGTCTGTTCCCTCAGCTTGTCTGTTCCGCAATTTATCAATCCCTCAGTCTGTCTGCCCCTCAACCTGCCTGCCTCTCAATCTGTCAGCTCTCTTAAGGGGTCTGTATCCTCAGTCTGTCTGCCTCTCAGTCTGTCTGCCCCTCTGTCTGTCCCTTCAGTCTGTTTGTCCCCCAGTCTGTGTGCCCCTCAGTCTGTCCGTCCCTTGAGTCTGTATGTCCCCTCAGTCTGTCTGCCCCTCAGTTTATCTGTCCCTCAGTTCATCTTTCCCTCTGTCTGTCTTACCCTCAGCCTGTTCATTCCCTCATTCTGTCTGCTCCCTCCGATTGTCTGTCCCCTCAGTTGGTTTATCTCCTTAGTCTCTCTGCCAGCCACCTCAGTCTGTTTGCCCCCTCAGTTTGCCTGTCTGCCTCAGTCTGATTGTTGGTCTCTTTAGCCTTTCTGCCACTCAATCGATCTGCTCCTGTCTCCCTGCCCCTCAGCCTGTCTGCCTCTCAATCTGTTTGCTCCCTCAGTGTGTCTGTCCCCTCTGTTGGTTGCCTCAATCTGGTTTCCCCTTATTTCTCTGCCCCTCAGTCTGTCTGCCTCTCAGTTTGTCTGTCCCCTCAGTCTGTCTGCTCCTCAGTCCTCCTTCCCCTCAGTCTGCCTCACTCTTCCAGCCCTTCAATCTTTCTGCCCCTCAATCTGTCTGCTCTCTCAGTGTGTCCATCCCTATAATCTGTCCATCCCCCTTAGTTTCTCTGCCCCTCAGTCTGTCTGCCTCTCAGTGTGTCTGTCCCCTCAGTCTGTCTGGCCTCTCAGTCTGTTTTCTTTTCAGGCTTTCTGCCCCCCAGTCTGTCCTCTCCCTCACCTTGTCTGCCCTCTCAGTCAATCTGCCCCTTGAGGGCAGGGACTAAAATCCTTCTATCGCCTCTGTGTCCCTTCCTTGGCTGCCTCAGTGCCCATTTCAGTGTTGAGATGCATGTTCTTGCCGTGCCTTGTAATGCTTGTTTGTGTGTTATATTAAACTCTCCCAATCCCTTAGTACCATGCTTTGCACTAAGTGCTCAATTCATATGATTAATTTTTTGATTGTGAGTGTGTGTGTGTGTGTGTGTGTGTGTGTGTGTGTGTCTGTGTATGTGCTTTTCTGTCCACTGGACGGCAAACTCTTAGAGGGCAGGAACTGAGTCTTGTTTGTTAATTGAATTCATTCATTCATTCATTCAATCATATTTATTGAGTGCTTACTCTGTGCAGAGCACTATATTAAGCGCTTGGGAAGTACAAGTTGGCAACATATAGAGATGGTCGCTACCCAACAACGGGCTCACAGTCTAAAGGGGGGGAGGGAGGACCTCCTCCAGGAGGCCTTCCCAGACTGAGCCCCCTTTTTCCTCTCCTCCTCCCCATCCTCCCCGCTCTACCTCCTTCCCCTCCCCACAGCACCTGTATATATGTTTGTGCAGATTTATTACTCCATTTATTTTACTTGTACATGTTTACTATTCTATTTATTTTGTTATTGATGTGCATCTAGCTTTATTCTATTTCAATTTATTCTATAAATATTTCTATTTATTCTGATGACTTGACACCTGTCCACATGTTTTGTTTTGTTGCCTGTCTCCCCCTTCTAGACTGTGAGCCCGTTGTTGGGTAGGGACCGTCTCTATATGTTGCCAACTTGTACTTCCCAATCGCTTAGTACAGTGCTCTGCACACAGCAAGCACTCAATAAATATGATTGAATGAATGAATTCAATTAACAAACAAGACTCAGTTCTTGCCCTCTAAGAGTTTGGCTTCCAGTGGACAGAAAAGCTGCTCTGCACACAGTAAGCACTCACTAGAACCGTGCTTTGCACATAGTAAGCGCTTAATAAATGCCATCATCATTATTATTAATAAATACGATTGAATGAATGAATGAATTTATTGAGCGCTTACTGTGTGCAGGGCACTGTACTAAGTGCTTGGAAAGTACAATTCAGCAACAGATAGAGACAATCCCTACCCAACGAGGGGCTCACAGTCTAGAAGAGGGAGACAGACAACAAAACAAAACAAGTAGACGGGCATCAATAGCATCAATAGTGTGAATGTTTCCAAGTATTCTGTACAGGTTGCCAACTCGTTGCTCAGCCTACAATAGAGGCTCAGTACAGTGGTCTCCATGAAGAGGCCCCCAAGACATCCTGCTGCTGCTGCCTTCCAGTTCGTTCTGTGAGAATGCCACCCCTTAAGGTAAACTCCACCCTCTTCTCTTTGCCAGCCTCCAGCTCGGGGCGCTTCAGGATAGAATTGCCCTGCCTGATCCTTGGACTGCGTTCGTTCCCTGGCAGGAGGGAGGCTGGCATCCAGGCCACCCCAAGCATGGACTTTAACTCACTGGGCTGCTCTGAGCTAGTCAGTTTCTCCATCTCTCCGACGTCACCTCCCAGCTTGGGAGAGGAATGTGGGGAATAATAACGATAGCATTGTAGCATTTGTAAAGCCCTTACTCTGTATCAAACACAGGAGTAGAGACAAGGTAATCTGGTTGGACACAGTCTCTGTCCCACATCATCATCATCATCATCATCAATCGTATTTATTGAGCGCTTACTATGTGCAGAGCACTGTACTAAGCGCTTGAGAAGTACAAATTGGCAACATATAGAGACAGTCCCTACCCAACAGTGGGCTCACAGTCTAAAAGGGGGAGACAGAGAACAAGACCAAACATACTAACACAATAAAATAAATAAATTAAATAAATAGAAGGCTAAGGAGAGCAGGTAATGAGTCCCCGTTTTGTGGATGAGGAAACTGAGGCACAGCAAACTCAAGTGATCTATCTAAGCTGAAACAGCAAGCAAGTTTCAAAACAGGGATTTAGAACCCAGGTTTCCTGACTACCAAGCCTGAGTTCTTTCCACTAGGCCATGGTGGTTCTCTCAAACAAGAGCAGGCCTGGAAAACCAGGGGCGGCGATCAGATTGGAGGCCCTTTAGCCACACAGACCCCTCATTATTATGGTTTGAGAGCCACTCCCTGGGCACAGAGAGGGATCAAACCAGAGAGGCAGGAATTTTCTCCCAGCGAGGCTCTTCAGACACCTCTTAACCTCTAGCTAAGGCTGCAAGCTGGCAGAGAGCCCAGTGTGCTTCAGCACTAATTGGGAAGTCTCTTTTAGGAGCTGGATAGGACCCGTGGAAATCTGAGCAGCTTTTTCTGAAACTGTCTCCCCCCTTTCCTCCCCCGCCCCTTCTGCCACAGAGGTGCTGCCAGCTGAATGGATGCCATGCTTTTTGGCAGAGGATTAGGGTGTGGGGAACTGATCCACCATGCTTGACTAAACTCTAGAGCTCCTCCCTGTAGGGTTGTCATAGTTGCTTGAGCAGTGTCATGACCCTGGAAGGAGGAATGGGAAGCGGGACTGTTCCCAATAAACCCCAGGACCAACCCCTTCTCCTCCCAAAAGGGCTACTCCTCCTAACCCTTTCCAGCTTAGCCCCGTTTGCTTCTGGTCCCTCTAGCATTCAGGGGAATCCGGGTCAACTTTGTGTCTTTCTGTTGTGGGAATGCTCGTGTGCGTGGCTCAGTGGAAAGAGCCCGGGCTTGGGAGTCAGAGGTCATGGGTTCTAATTCCGGCTCCACCGCTTGTCAGCTGTGTGACTTTGGGCGAGTCACTTAACTTCTCTGGGCCTCAGTTCCCTCATCTGTAAAATGGGGATTAAGCCTGTGAGCCCCACGTGGGACAACCTGATCACCTTGTATCCCCCCAGCGCTTAGAACAGTGCTTTGCAGATAGTAAGTGCTTAACGAATACCATCATTATTATTATTAATAGGTTTCTTCCACTCTGTGGCACGCTGTGTGCCTAATTCTCAGATTGTATTTCTGTAGGTGCCCTGTCTCCCCCTTCAGACTGTCTGCCCCTCGAGGGCAGGGACTGTGTCTCCTCCTCCCATTGTTTCTCCCCACCAGACTGGGGTGGCCCCAGGGCTCCGGGTGTTAGTTACAGAGCACCCGGTGTCCCTCTGGCCCGTGTCCAGGACCTGGGCTGTCGGGTGGACGCTTGCCCTGTGATCCGGCCACTCTCTCTTAGAGGCTGCCGTGAAAGAGGTGCTCATCCAGCCTGGCACAGCCCACATTCCCAGTGACTCTTCCTTGGCTTCCTCCCTGATGTCACGCCAACTCCCGGGACTGTTCTGACTCCAAGAACCTTCTTACGTTTCCACCCGCTTTAGCCAGTCAGTCATAGTTATTGAGTGCTTATGTGCCAAACACTGTATTAAGCGCTTGGGAGAGGAGCACATAAGAATAACAGACAGGTTCCCTGCCCACAACAAGCTTACAGTCTAGAGGGGGAGACAGACATGAATATAAAGACATTAATTACAGATGTGGATGTAAATGCTGTGGGGCTGGGAACAGGGGGATGAATAAAGGGATAAAATAAAGTCAGAGCCCCCCTTCCCCTCCTAATCAAACCAGCCCAGTCCTGCGAGGGTGAGACCAGTGACTTATTTTAGAATCGAACCACGTGCTGATCCCGTCCCCAGCCTGGGACTGGTGCTTCAGGCCAGAACTAGGAAGCTGCTAAAAATTTCTAAAGCTTCTCAGAGATGCTGAGGGAGACACTGCGGGGAGTGGAACTGAGGGGGGAACTGCAGGAACCCTTGGGGAAAGAGTCGGCTAGAGGGGGAGAGGGTGGCTAGTGGATGCGGGTTCTGGATAGTGAGGGGTGGTGCTTAGATGATGAGGGATGTGGCTAGAGGATACGGAGGGGTGGCTAGAAGTGTGAGAGTGGGCCTAGAGGAGGAGGGATGCGGCTAGAGGATGTGGAGGTGGGGCTAGAGGATGGAGGGTTTGGCTAGAGACTTTGGAGGGGTGGTAGAGGAGGAGGAGTGTGATTAGAGGATGTGGGGGTGGGACTTGAGTTGGAGGGGTGTGACTAGAGGATGTTGGGGGGAAAATAGAAGGGGAAGGGTATAACTGAGGATGTAGAGCTATGTTTAGATGTGAGGGTTTGGGACTAAAGGATACGGGGGTGGGCCTAGAGGATAAAGGGCATGGTTAGAGGTTACTGAGCACAGTAAGCGCACAGTAAATACGATTGAATGAATGAATGAATGAATGAAGAGAAGCAGTGTGGCTTAGTGGAAAGAGCCCGGGCTTTGGAGTCAGAGGTCATGGGTTCAAATCCCGGCTCGGCCACTTAGCTGCGTGACTTTGGGCAAGTCACTTGACTTCTCTGGGCCTCAGTTCCCTCATCTGTAAAATGGGGATTAAGACTGTGAGCCCCCCATGGGACAACCTGATCACCTTGTAACCTACCCAGCGCTTAGAACAGTGCATTGCACATAGTAAGCACTTAATAAACGCCATTATTATTATTATTATTAATAGTGCTTTGCACACAGTAAGTGCTTAATAAATGCTATTATTATTATTATTACTATTATTATTATTATTATTATTATTATTATTAATGAGTGAATCCAGTGAGGGGCTTGCCCAGTGCTGACCCCGAGGGAGCCAGGGGCTGGAATCACCGCTGGATTGTCAGGACGGGCCCCAACGGTGGAGATCTGAGGCTCCAGGCCTGGCTTCTGGCTCTGGAAACCAACCGGTGGAAGCAGTGTGGCTTAGTGGAAAGAGCCCGGGCTTGGGAGTCAACGGACGTGGGTTCTAATCTCGCCTCCACCACTTGTCTGCTGTGTGACCTTGGGCAAGTCACTTAACTTCTCTGTGCCTTAGTTACCTCATCTGGAAAATGGAGATTAAAACTGGGAGCCCCACATGGGTCAACTTGATTACCCTGTATCTACCCCAGCGCTTAGAACAGTGCTTGGCACATAGTAAGCACTTAACAACATCCACACATCCACCAAGCTAGCTCCCTTCCTCCCTTCAAAGCCCTACTGAGAGCTCACCTCTTCCAAGAGGTCTTCCCAGGCTGAGCCCCTTTTTTCCACTCCTCCTCCCCATCCCCCCCCACCCTACCTCCTTCCCCTCCCCACAGCACCTGTATATATGTTTGTACAGATTTATTACCCTATTTATTTTACTTGTACATATTTACTATTCTATTTATTTTGTTAATGACGTGCATTTAGCTTTAATTCTGTTTATTCTGACGACTTGACACCTGTCCACATGTTTTGCTTTGTTGTCTGTCTCCCCCTTCTAGACTGTGAGCCCGTTGTTGGGTAGGGGCTGTCTCTATGTCGCCAACTTGTACTTCCCAAGTGCTCTGCACACAGTAAGTGCTCAATAAATATGATTGATTGAATGAACAAATACCATAATAATAATTATTATTATTATGTGCACTGACTGTGGTCCTTTCCAGTGTGACGGCTGGCACATGGCCTGTATGGGAGCTCAGAGTGAGGGAGCAGGGGTGTGGAGTGGGGGGCAGGGGGGTCTCCAGTGTTTTGGCCAAACTCTGGGGACACCTTCTTCTTCTCCAGATGACTGTGGAGGCTCCGGGGATTCCAGGGTGTCGAAGGGGCGGAGGACCAGGCGAAGGCAGGGATCCTTCCTTGCTCATTTGGCCCAGTGTCCCCATGGGCCATGTGAAAGGAAAATCATTTTCTTTCCTCCCAGAAACGAAGGAGCAGCAACGTCTGGTGGAAAAATCCCAGGCTTGAGAGTCAGAGCACCTGATTCCTCAACCCAGCCCAGTCACTTTCCCGGTGCGTGATAAACCTCTCTGGGCCTCGGTGATCTCATCCGTAAAAATGGGGATAAGATGCCAGTCCTCCCTCCCTCAGGGTCTGTATCCGACATGATTATCTTGTCTCTAACCCGGCCTGCAGTGCTCGGCAAATACCTCAACTGTTATTGACAGAAAAAGGAGGTAGTCAGGGCCACGCGGCGGTCTTTTCCTGTCACCTAGTGGTTGGCGCCCACAAGGAGAAACCGGACCTCAAAAACCAAACCTCAAAAACCAGACTTCACCAGCTGTCGGGCTCAGCTCAGGCTCTCCCAACCTAACCCGGGTTGTCCTGTGGGAGTAGGAGGGCAGAGCCGGGACCGATGTCTGGCTTGGTCCCGCCTCAGGGAGGCCGCACCGTGATCCTAGCATCTGGGGAGGCGAGGGGCTTCATGGCTTGTCTGGAGCAGGGAGAAGTCAGTCATCTGACTCCTCCTCAGCTCCGAGGCTGGCTTGTCTTCTTAATAATAATAATAATGATAGCATTTATTAAGCGTTTACTATGTGCAAAGCACTGTTCTAAGCGCCGGGGAGGTTACAAAGTGATCCGGTTGTCCCACGGGGGGCTCGCAGTCTTAATCACCATTTTACAGATGAGGGAACTGAGGCCCAGAGAAGTTAAGTGACTTGCCCAAAGTCACACAGCTGACAATTGGCAGAGCCAGAATTTGAACCCATGACCTCTGACTCCAGAGCCCGGGCTCTTTCCACTGAGCCACGCTGCTTCTCTTCCCTATGCTCTCTCCCAGTAGACCATAAGCTCCTTGTGGGCAGGGGCCCTCAAAACTGACTCTATTGTATAGTCCGCTCTCAAGCACTTAGTACAGTGCTCCGCATATAGTCAAGGCTCAGTAAATACCACTGATTGATTGTTTGATTGTTTGTAGGTTGCCAACTTGTACTTCCCAAGCGCTTAGTACAGTGCTCTGCACACAGTAAGCACTCAATAAATACGATTGTATGAATGAATGAATGAATGAGCTCCTTATGGGGCCTCCCCTTCTCCCTCTCCCTGTGACTCACAACGTTTCAGTCCTTTGCTTCCCCCACCACCCCACCTTGCTGCCTTCCCTCCATTCCTCCCATACATCTCTCCTCTATTTTTTGGACATCCACTTCATTGGCCTCTACACCCACTTCAACTGTTAATCACCATCATTTATGGGCCTCCGCCCCCACCTCCAAGTTTCTGAGCTATTTTCTAGACTTCTAGACTGTGAGCCCGCCTTCTAGACTATGAGCCCCTTGTTGGGTAGGGACCTTCTCTATATGTTGCCAACTTGTACTTCCCAAGCGCTTAGTACGGTGCTCTGCATGCAGTAAGTGCTGAATAAATACGATTGAATGAATGAATGAATTTTGACACCCCTCTTGTTTTATTTATTTATATTGATGTCTGTTTATTTGTATTGCTGTCTGTCTGTCTCCCCCTTCTTGACCGTGAGCTCGTTGTGGGCAGGGATTGTCACTCTACTGCTGTATTGTACTTTCCCAAGTGGTTAGGACAGTGCTCTGCACACAGTGAGTGCTTAATAAATACGACTGAATGAATTTTCCCGCTCCTCTCCTCCCTTACTCTGGGGTACTTGAACTTCCTGATGACATCTTCCTCCCCACACCCAACCTCCCGTTTCTTCTCTTACTTCTCAACTCTGCTGACCGCCCACTGCACCCCACCTCACCCACTTACCAATTTAGACACACCTGGGGGCTCACCATGATTAGTACCATTTCTAACCTCACCGATTCTTAAATCTAACTCAACCTTGATCACAACCTTCTCCCCGCAAAGCTGTTTTAACCCTCCCCCGCAGAGAGTTCCAATCTTTGCACCCCCCTGCTTTTATCCCAGGCCACTGTGCCCCATCTGGACTCCCTACACAAACTCCCCTCCCTTGACACACAAATCAACTCCCTCGACTCCGCCCTCTTCGCTGAATTCAACCCTCTCACTCCCCTATCCCTCTGGCAATCTCACACTGCCAACCTACAACCCTGTATCCCTTCCACAGTGCACTTCCTCCACTCCTGTGCTCGAGCTGCAGAACATTACTGGCAGAAATCCAGTCAGCAGGCTGACCTCGTCCATCCCAAACTCCTCCTCACCTGCTGTAACTCTGTTCTCTCACCCTCTCAGTAATACTTCTCCCCATGCCCTGTGCCTCCACCAACTATTCTAGATCTTTCACTCTCTCCTGAAACCCCTGCCCCACCAAAACCCAGCCCCCATTCTCTTTCCTGATTACCTGGCCAAATCCCAACCACCAGGCCTGAGCTCCCCCAAATCTCCTCTTTACCTTCCAGTTCCCTTCCACTCCCACATTCGCTCTCTCATCCTCCTCAGCCATCCCTCAAGAAATGCTCTCCAAAATCTACCTCTCCATCTGCACCTCTGACCCCATCTCTTCTTCCCGCCTTCCCTCCTTGACTGTCATCTTTAACCACTCATTAATATGTAATAATAATAATAATAATGTTGGTATTTGTTAAGCGCTCACTATGTGCAAAGCACTGTTCTAAGCGCTGGGGTAGATACAAGGTAATCAGGTTGTCCCACGTGGGGCTCACAGTCTTCATCCCCATTTTACAGATGAGGGAACTGAGGCCCAGAGAAGTTAAGTGACTTGCCCAAAGTCACACAGCTGACAAGTGGCAGAGCCGGAATTTGCACCCATGACCTCTGACTCCAAATCCCGTGCTCTTTCCACTGAACCACGACTCATTCTTTTATGATTCCTTTCACTATGCCTTCAAGCCCACCAACATCTTCCCTGTCCTCAGAAAAACCCTCTCTGAGCCTCACTGTACCCTCCAGCTATAATCATCATCATTCTTGTTAAGCGTTTATGTTCTGCCATGCACTGTACTAAGCAATGGGGTAGATACAAGATAATCAGGTTGGACGTAGTTCCTGTTCCATCTGAAGCTCACACCCTAAGTAGGAGGGAGTAGAATTTCATCCCCATTTTACAGATGAGGAAACTGAGGCACGTAGAAGGTAAGGTCACACAAGTGGCAGAGCCCATATTAAAACCAAGGTCCCCTGACTCCCAAACCCGTGCTCTTTCATCTATCCCCCAACTCGTGGCTCAGTGGAAAAAGAGCACAGGCTTTGGAATCAGAGGTCATGGGTTCAAATCCCTTCTCCGGTAATTGTCAGCTGTGTGACTTTGGGCAAGTCACTTAACTTCTCTGTGCCTCAGTTACCTCATCTGTAAAATGGGGATTAAGACTGTGAGCCCCCCGTGGGACAACCTGATCACCTTGTAACCTCCCCAGCGCTTAGAACAGTGCTTTGCACATAGTAAGCACTTAATAAATGCCATTATTATTATTATTATTATTATTATTATTATCTCTCTCCTCCCAATCCTTTCCAAACTCCTCAAACAGATTGAGGTATCTCAATACACAGCTGACAAGCGGTGAAGCTGGGATCTGAACCCATGACCTCTGACTCCAAAGCCCGTGCTCTTTCCACTGAGCCACGACTCATTCTTTTATGATTCCTTTCACTATGCCTTCAAGCCCACCAACATCTTCCCTGTCCTCGGAGGTATTTTTGATACCTCTATTTCATCTCCTCCATCTCCCTCCTTGACTCTTTACTGTTTGATTTTCACCTTCTTCGCTCCACTGAAACTTATTTCTCTATGGTCATCAAAGACCTTCTCTTTGCCAAATCTAGCAGCCTCTACTCTTTCCTAATCCTTCTCAACCACTCAATAACCTTTGACACTGTGGATCGCCTGTTGGAAACATTACCTAACCCGGGTTTCTCTGCCACTCTCCTTTTCTGGTTCTCCTCTTACCTCTCTAGCTGATCCTCCTCAGTCTATTCCACCAACCTCTCCTCTGCCTCTCAACGTACAACTGTAGGGGGTCCCTAAATACTCTGTTATGGGTCCCCTTCTATTCTCCATTGACATCCATTCCCATACTATTGATTGATGGACTGATTGATTGATACCTGGGGATTCAGGACCTTCCAAAATGTTGTGGGAATAGGATAGCCCTACCTCTGTTCTCTGCGCTGGGCAGAGAGCTGCACTAGAGCTTCTGTTACCAAGCTCCTGCCCTTACAAAATGGTAGATCCCTTCCATCCTTTTCCTCTGATGACTTTACACCCCTCTTACACTCCAACTCTAATCTGGCACCCTCCCACCCACCTTCATTTAGGTTACAGAATGGCTGGCCCACAGAGAGAATCACATGCTAAGCGTACCCGTTTAAGAAACATTGTGGTGTATAATCAGTCAATCAATCATATTTATCGAGCACTTCCTGTGGTAGAGCACTGTACTAAGCGTTTGGAAGAGCACAATGTAACAGAGATGGTAGACATGTTCCCTGCCCACAGTGAACTTGCAGCTTCAAGGACTGTCATGAGGTGCTCTGCAAAGTTGCTGGAGAGAGAGAAAAACAGTGGGGGCCCAGGAAGCGAGGAGAGGGAATCGGGGAGGGAAGAAGGGAGAAGAAGAGAGAAGGAGAAAAGGGAATTGGGGAGAGAAGAAGGAAGAGGGAGAAGGGAAGGTAAGAAAAAGAGAGAGATGGAGGGAGAGAGACACAAAGAGAGAGACAGAAGGAGACAAAGAGGAGAGAATGAGAGAGACAGAGATAGAAATAGAGACAGAAACAGAATTCCACTGCATCGTACTCTCCCAAGTACAGTGCTCTGCATGTAATAAATGCTAAATAAATACCACTGATTGATTGGCCGATTGACAGAGAACAGAGACAGACACAGAGGTAGAGATTTAGAGAGAAATTGAGATGGAGATTGAATCTTGGGCAATAGGCAATGCGACGTCAGAAACCCTAGGTGTGTCTCTACGCACTTGAGTCCACATTTGGGGCCTGTCCTAAGCAGCCTGCAGTCTCTAGTTGACAATAACTTTCCCTCTGTGATTCTAGGGGATTGGCTTGACCTCACTGCCTCTCTATTTGCTGCAACTATGTGTGGAGAGGTTTGTATTTCTATTTTCTGTCTTGTCAGGATTTAGATTTGCATTGATGGGTCCCCTCTCTCCTTTTCCATCCCCAGGCCAACCCTCAGGGACTCCTGCCCCAGCTCCTGGGGAGACTCGGACCTCAAATGAAGCAGCATGGCCTAGTGGAAAGAGCCCAGGTCCAGGAGTCAAAGGATGCGAGTTCTAATCTCGGCTCCACCACATATCTGCTGTGTGAGCTTGGACAAGTCACTTACCTTCTGTGTGCCTCAGTTCCCTCATCTGTAAAATGAGGATTAAGACTGTGAGCCCCACGAGGGACAGGGACTGTGTCCAACCCGATTATCTCATATCTACTCCAGTGTTTAGAACAGTGCTTGGTACATAGTAAGCACTCAACAAGTACCACAATTATTATTATTATTAGGACACCGCGTTCGGGTAAGTTCACAGCAGCAGCAATGACAACCTGCATTCGAGTCCCATTCCTACCCCTGGTTGGCTGTGTGACCACAGGCAGATCGTTGAGCCTTGCTGGGCTGTGGTTTCCTCACCTGAAAAACGGGAACAATTTTCCCTACCTCTCTCTGCCTCACAGGGACCTGGTGAGGATTAATCAATTATTCAGCTCGCTACTACCTTTCAATCATTTCTACTTTTACCTCACTGATTTCCGACTACAGCCCAGCCCCCACGCTTAGCTTCGAGCTCATCTCTGTCACCAGCAAACCCTTTCCCACATCTTCCCATTGACCAGGAACTCCCTCCCCCTTCCATATGTGACAGACCACCGCTCTTACCGCCTTCAAAATCTTATTCAAATCACATTTCCTCCCAGGGACCCTCTCCGATTAAGTCTTTTTTCCCCTTCTGCGTCATCTGTGCTCTAGAATCTGTGCCCTGTGGGCATTTGGTATTTGCCCACCTTCACTACCCATGTACATATCTATAAATTATTTATTTAGATTCATGTAGCTCTCACCTTCTAGAATGTTAGCTCACTGTGGGCAGGGAACATATCTACCAACTCTGTTGTGTTGTACTCTCCCAAGTGCTTAGTAAAGTGCTCTGCATACAGTAAGAGCTCAATAAGTAAGTGATTGATTGATAATAATAATAATAATAATGGCATTTATTAAGTGCTTACTATTTACAAGCACTGTTCTAAGCACTGGGGAGGTTACAAGGTGATCACTTTGTCCCACGGGGGGGCTCACAGTCTTAATCCCCATTTTACAGATGGGGGTAACTGAGACTCAAAGAAATGAAGTGACTTGTCCAAAGTCACACAGCTGACAATTGGAGGAGCCGGGATTTGAACCCGTGACCTCTGACTCCAAAGCCTGGGCTCTTTCCACTGAGCCACACTGCTTGTGTGTATCTACCAACTCTGTTGTGTTGTACTCTCCCAAGTGCTTAGTAAAGTGCTGTGTATACAGTAAGAGCTCAATAAGTTAGTGATTGATTGATATTTATGGAGGGGAGTCCTCTGACTCCCACTGGACTTGGGGAAGGTCTTTCAGGGGGCAAAACCGCCTCACTGACATCCCCCAGCTTGCTCATATGAGGAAAATGAATCTTGTCCATTACCCTCTAAAGGAGTAGAATGCAATAGATTTATCATGAGGTAAGTCACTAGAGACCTTGAAGGGTGGTTTCAGGGGCTGAAAGGAGCAGACACCGGATAGTAGAGGGTCAAAGGGGAAATTGGAGAAGAAGTTAGAGGAAGCGGATGTAGACAACTCATTTGAGGAGTCTGGGCAGGAAGGGGATGATGGGCGGGGGGATGTCTGAGCGTGACTGAAGACTGAGGAGAAGCAGCCTTCATGGGGGGAGCAATTGAAGATGGCAGGCAGGGAGGCAAGAAGAGTGGGCCCAAGTGGGGTTAGAAGGAGCGAAGGAATGACATTGGAGCCACAGGGAGCCACAGTAGATATTGTAACCAGGCAGAAAATCTCTTGAGAGTCAGATGGAAAGGATGAGATTTCAGTCCGGCTAAGGAGCCCCAAGCATATAGTGCTAGGGAATCGAAACCCTCGTCCTTCTAACATTCACTGACGGAATGGCAGAATCGCTACTCCCCCTGGAAGCAGTGTGGCCTAGAGGCTAGAGCACGGGCTTGGGAGTCGGAAAGATCTGGATTCTAATTCTGGCTCTGCCTCTGGTCTGCTACACAGCCTTGAGTAAGTCACTTCACTTCTCTGTGCCTCAGGTACTTCATCTGTAAAATGGGGATTAAGAACATGAGCCCCACGTGGGACATGGACTGTGCCCAACCTTGTAGCTACCCTAGATCTTAGTACAGTGCCTGACACATTGTGAGCGCTTAACAAATGCCATAAAAAAAGACTTACGGCATCTCTCAGCAGGGTTAGGGTACAAGACAAGAACCCACTGGCTGGGTGCCTGATTCCTGAGGGAGAACATCCGGGAAGGAAGAGGAGCTTCCGGAGATGAGCAATTTTATTGAGGGTAGCATCGCTCCCGGTGGGCAGTTCTCTGTAGCCATTCCTGCCCCTTCTTTGGCTTCAGGGCTCCCCTGGGCCAATGCACCAATACATTTTGGGGCACTGACCATCATCATCATCATCATCCTAACACTCACTAGATCTCTACTGTGCTGGACTAGGTACAAGATAATAAGGACCATAGTCTCACAGTCCAAGTGGGAGGAAGCATAGGCATTGAATCCCCATTTCATTCATTCAATCGTATTTATTGAATGCTTACTGTGTGTGGAGCACTGTACTAAGTGCTCGGGAGAGTACATTACAACAATAAACTGTCACATTCCCTGCCTACAGTAAGCTTACAGTCTTGGGGGCAGGAGGAGATGGATATTAATACAAATAAAAAAGGTAAAATTGCAGAAATGTACATAAGTGCTGTGGGGCTTGGAGAAGGGAAGAGCCAAGGAAGCAAGTCAAGGTGACGGAGAAGGGAGTGGGAGATGAGGAAAAGAGGGGCTTAGTCTGGGAAGGCCCCTTGGAGGAGATGTGCCTTCAATAAGGCTTTGAAGGAAGGGAGGGTAATTGTCAGATTTGAAGGCGGAGGGCGTTTTGGGCCAGAGGCAAGGCATGGACTAAGGATTGGTGGCCGGACAAGCAAGATCAAGGCACGGTGAGAAGTTTAGCACTAGAGGAGCGAAGGGTGTGGGCTGGATTGTAAAAGGAGAGAAGCAAGAGCAACGTGATGTGTTTTAAAGCCAGTGGTGAGGAGTTTTTGTACGATGCGGGGGTGGATGGACAACTACCGGAGTTTTTTGAGGAGCGGGGTGATATGTGCGGAATGTTTTTGTAGAAAAATGATCCGGCAGCAGAGTGAAGTATGGACTGGAGTGGGGAGAGACAGGAGGCTGGGAGGGCAGCTAGGAGATGAGAAAACTGAGGCCCAGAGAAGTTAAGTGACTTGCCCAGGGTCACACTTCAGGCAAGTGGCAGAACTAGGATTAGAACCCATGTCGTCTGACTCTGAAACTTGTGCTCTTTCCACTAGGCCACACTGTTAATGTGTGCTAGCTCTTCCACCCACGCACTGAGACAAACCAGATCTCCGTCAACGGTGCAGTGGAGAGTAACAGATCTTCGGGGAGGGCAGGGGGTGAAGGGAGCATGGGCTTCTGGGGTGGCTAACTGACCAACTGTGGTCCACAGGGCAGAGCTGTGACGGAGAGGAAAGAAACGATTACACTCGCACTCTGGGATCCATTGTCCCTGGCCCAAGCTGAGCTAATTGAGGACAACCCAGTTCAAAACAGCTTCCTGTTCGGCCCATCCGAGAGGACGATGTGGTCCTGAATCCCTGTGGGGACAGGGAATTTGGCTGGAAGCTCCTCCTTCTCCTCCCGGGGTGCCATCATCAGGTGGCTTGCTTTTCATTCATTCATTCAGTCGTATTTATTGAGCGCTTACTGTGTGCAGAGCACTATACTGAGCGCTTGGGAGGTACAAATCGGCAACATAGAGGGACGGTCCCTACCCCAACAACGGGCTCACAGTCTAGAAGGGGGAGACAGACAACGGAACGAAACATGTAGACAGGTGTCATAGTTGTCAGAACAAATAGAATTAAAGCTGGCCAGTGCATGCTTTTTTATAAACAGGAGGTCACTGATAGCTTCATCTTCTTGTCATGGCCAAGGGTCAGAGGTCATGGGTTCAAATCCCGGCTCCGCCAATTGTCAGCTGCGTGACTTTGGGCAAGTCACTTCACTTCTCTGGGCCTCAGTGACCTCATCTGTAAAATGGGGATTAAGACTGTGAGGCCCCCGTGGGACAACCTGATCACCTTGTAACCTCCCCAGCGCTTAGAACGGTGCTTTGCACATAGTAAGCGCTTAATAAATGCCATTATTATTATTATTATTATTATTATTGCCTCATTCACAACCAGACTCTGGGAGAAGGAGGGGCCTGAGGTGGGGAATCACTCATATATCCAGGAGACAGAGCCAGAGGGCTGTGGAGACCAGGGAAACTGCCATCCTGTGCCCCTGTGCCCTCTCCCTCCGCCACAGGGTCACTGCCATCCTATGCCCCTCCTGCCCTTGTAGAGAAACCATCATCCTGTGCCCCCTCAAACTGTCATCTTGTGTCCGTGTTGACCCCGAAGAAAACTGTCATACTGTGCCCCCCTCCCTGCCCACGAGGGAAACTTCCATGCTGTTCCTCCACTGCCCCTGAAGAAAAGCTGTCATTCTGTTCCCTCTTCTCCAGGGAAATCACCATCCTGTGCCCTGGTTACCCCCGCCCCCCCGCCAAAACAAAACTATCGTTTTTATGGTATTTAAGTGCTTATTATGCGCCAATCAATCAGTGGGATTTATTGAGCACTTACTATGCCAGGCACTGAACTAAGTATGGGGCAGATACAAGATAATCAGGTTGGACACTGTATTCATTCATTCAATCGTATTTATTGAGCACTTACTGTGTGCAGAGCACTGTACTAAGCACTTGGGAAGTACAAATTGGCAACATAAGGAGACGGTCCCTACCCAACAACCGGCTCACAGTCTAGAAGACGGGCACACAATCTGTCCCACATAGGGCTCGCAGTCTTAATCCCCATTTTACAGATGAGTTAACGGAGGCACAGAGAAGTTAAGTGACTTGCCCAAAGTCACACAGCAGGCAAGTGGCCCAGTCAGGATTCATTAGGACATACTGCTTGTCATCTTGTGTCCTTGTCAGGCCTTCCCAGACTGAGCCCCTTCCTTCCTCTCCCCCTCGTCCCCCCTCCATCCCCCCCTTCTTACCTCCTTCCCTTCCCCACAGCACCTGTATATTTGTATATATGTTTGTACATATTTACTACTCTTTATTTATTTATTTATTTTACTTGTACATATCTATTCTATTTATTTTATTTTGTTAGTATGTTTGGTTTTGTTCTCTGTCTTCCCCTTTTAGGCTGTGAGCCCACTGTTGGGTAGGGACTGTCTCTATATGTTACCAATTTGTACTTCCCAAGCGCTTAGTACAGTGCTCTGCACATAGTAAGCGCTCAATAAATATGATTGATGATGATGATTGTCGCCCCACCAGGGAAACTGTCGTCCTGTGTGCCTAAGGAACAGCATGGCTCAGTGGAAAGAGCACAGGCTTATGAATCAGAGGTCATGGGTTCAAATCCCGGCTCCACTAATTGCCAGCTGTGTGACTTTGGGCAAGTCACTTAACTTCTCTGTGCCTCAGCTCCCTCATCTGTAAAATGGGGATTAAGACTGTGAGCCCCCCCGTGGGACAACCTGATCACCTTGTAACCTCCCCAGTGCTTTGCACATAGTAAGTGCTTAATAAATGCCATCATTAATATTATTATTATTACTGCCCCCGCAGAGAAACCATCATCCTGTGCCCCTCCCCAGAGAAGCCACCATCCTTTGTCCTGGATGCCCCCTCAAAGAAACTGTCATTTGATGTCCCTGCCACCTCCCCCAGTTCCCTCCGGTCAGGTCTGTGGGCAGTCTGGGGGCCCGAACTGCTGGGACCCACCCTGGAGCAGCAGATCCAGGCTTTCTGCAATCCTCCTCAGCCCCTTGACCGCCCCAGGTCCGGATAGCCCGGATAGTCCTGGAACCATTGTGGAGGGGAACTAACCCAAACAGACCCATCCAGGAGGAAGAGTTTCTGTCCGTGGGCCCGCCTTCCAAGGCGGGGCAGGCTGTGGGGGCTGCTCAGTTGGAGAATCTCCTTCCCAATTACCCCATCTTGCCACCAAACCACCAACCCAGGCCAAGTCACAGATCACGGGGGATGCTGTGTCTGTCCATACGGCTGATTTTGTGTAACTCGATAGACCCTGGCTAAACTCGGCAATGGAATCTGACCTCAGAGGCTCCTAGCTTTTTTCAATCTTCCCCTCCTACCTAAGCTCACTGATCACCAACTACAACCTAGTCCCCCCACTTTGATCCTCTAACGCCAACTTCCTCATTGTATCTCCATCTCATCTATCTCACCATCGTCCCCTTGCCCTCATCATCCCTCATGTCTAGACTTCCCTCCCCTTTCATTTCTGACGGACCACCACCCTCATCATCTGTATATATTTATATATGTTTGTGCGTATTTATTACTCTATTTTATTTGTACGTATTTATTCTATTTATTTTATTTTGTTAATATGTTTTGTTTTGTTCTCTGTCTCCCCCTTCTATACTGTGCACCCACTGTTGGGTAGGGACCATCTCTATATGTTGCCAACTTGTACTTCCCAAGCGCTTAGTACAGTGCTCTGCACACAGTAAGTGCTCAATAAATATGATTGAATGAATGAATCTGTGATTTCATCATCAGTGATCTCTTCAAAATCATCTCCTTGAAGACGCCTTCCCTGACTAACCTCTCATCTCCCCAGTCTATTCGCCCTCCCTCCCGCATCATCTAGGCTTTGGGATCTTGTATCCCTTAATTACTCTGATACTCACCCTCTCCTGCCCGGTCCCACAACATAATGTCCACATGCCACAGTAAGCGCTCAGTAAATACAAATGAATGAATGAATGTCTGTACTCCCTAAATTCTCATTAAATAGTATTGATTTACTGATCCGAGTGGTCTTAAAACTTTCAGCAGGGTGGCTGGAGAGACTTGAAGGTGGGGAGGGTGAGGAGAGGTGTGGAAATGTTAGTTCAGGATCCCCCAACAAGGTAGCTGTGCATCAGACCCTCCACCCCTTTATTTGCATCCCCAAAATACTCAAAATAACTTCCCAAAAGTTTGAGAGAATTAATACATACAACGTTCCATCTCAATGATAAAATGAAATTACCAAACGGTTGGGTCTCTCTCTATATCTGGGGCTGTGGGATGCTATAAACCTCGCACCTGGGGAGAAGAAACTTTAGACAATGACACATCGGCATCCAACACCTCCGGCAATACAGAGGAAAATCTATTTTAAGTATTTGGTGGGCGGATGGAGGGCTAGGAGTGGGATTCCTAGGTGGGGTATAGCAAGAGAGATGTTCAGAGCAAGTCACTTCTTTGTGCTTCAGTTTCCTCATGACAACAGAACTGATGAAGGGGTAACTAAGTGTCAATTTCTTCAAAATGCATTTTGGGAGACAGTAGCCCACCCCCATCACTTGGCAGTTGCAGGTTCTCTGAACCACCTGACACTTCTTCTCCCTGGAGAGGTGGGGCTTTAGGGGAGGGAGAAAATACCAGCAGAAACAAGACTCCCCCTCCTGCAAGAAGCCCAGAAAAAGAATTTATATTTTGAAGAAATATCAGTTGGGTAGGGTCTTTGCTTTTCAGGGTGCTTCCTCTACCCACCCTGCCTTCAATTCTCTCCAGCTGCCTTCTGAAAGTTTTAGGGCTACTCAGACCAATCAATACAGCAGTGGTATTTGATGAGCATTTGTGGATCACAGGTTACGGCACTAAATTTTTTGCCTCTGTTCCGTCGTGATGAATTCATTAAGAATTTGTAGAAGCCAGTCTAATTGGGGGAAGGAGGCACCATACAGGGGAATCATTCAACCCCATCCCCTTGAGGTTGGTCCTCTTGATAACCTCACTATTGGCATGCAAACTGAACCAGTGTCAGGAAACTGGGCCCCACCCTCACAGCCCCAGAGATGGGGGCAACTAACCAAAGGCTCCATTCACCTCCCTTTTCTAGTGATGGTCTCATTCATTCAATCGTATTTATTGAACACTTACTGGGTGCAGAGCACTATACTAAGCGCTTGGGAGAGTACACCACAACAATAAACAGTCCCATTCACTGCCCACAACGAGTTTACAGCCTCGAGGGGTGGAGACAGACATCGATACAAATCATTCAGTGGAAACGGCCCCCACAGACTGGCCAAACCAGGTCCCCAGGGCCAGAAGCACCCAGGGAAGGAGCCACTGCTGCGTGGCCTGCTTCGGTCTGCCCCAACTTGCTCTCCCCTGCCCTGGCCTGCTCCAACCTGCTTTGGCCTGCCCCGGCCTGCTTCAATTTTCTCTGGCCTGCCCTGGCTTGCTCGAACCTTCTCCATCCTTTTCCAACCTGCCCTGGCCTGCTCTGGCCTGCTCCGGCCTGCCCCGGCCTGCCCCAACTTGCTACAGCTTGCCCAGGCCTCTGTATATAGATACAGAAATTATGGATATGTAAATAAGTGCTGTGGGGGTGGGAAGGGAAATGAATAGAGGGAACGAGTCAGGATGACGCAGAAGGGAGTGGCAGAAAAGGAAAAGAGGGCTTAGTCAGGGAAGGCCTCTTAGAGGAGATGTGCCTTCAATAAGGCTTTGAAGCAGGGGAGAATGATTGTCGGATATGAAGAGGGAGAACTTTCCAGGAAAAAGGCAGAACACGGGCAACAGATCAGCGGCAAGATAGATAAGATCGAAGTGGAGTGAGAAGCAAAGTGTGTGGGATGGGTTGTAGTTGGAGCGTAGCGAGGTGAGGTAAGAGCGGGGAAGGTGATCGAGAGCTTTAAAACCGATGGTAAGGAGCGTCTATTTGATGCAGAGTTGGATGGGCAACCACTGGAGGTTCTCGAGGAGTGGGGAGACACGGCCTAAATCTTTACTGTAGAAAAATGATCCAGACAGCAGTGATGTATAGACTGGAGTGGGGAGAGACAGGAGGCAGGGAGTCAGCAAGGAGGCTGATACAAGTATCAAAGCAGGATAGGATAAGTGCTTGGATTAACCTGGTAGCAGTTTGGATGGAGTGGAAAGGGCATATTTTAGCCAAGTTGTGAAGAGCAAACCAAAAGGATTAATGACAGATTGAATACGTGAGTTGAGTGAGGGGAGAAGGCAAGGATAACGCTAGCCTGATCTAACCTGCCCCCGGCCCGCCCTTGCATCCTCCAACACGCACCAGCCTGTTCCAACGTTCCTTGAACTGCTCCAACCTACCCTGGCCTCCTCCAAAGTGTCCCGCCTTGCCCCACTTTGCCAGGCTTGCCTGAGCCTGCTCCAACCTTCTCTGTCCTGCCCTGGCCTGCTCCAACCTGTCCTGGCCTGTTCTAACCTGCCCTGAGTTACCTGCCCCATCCTGCTTCAATTAGCCCTGGCTTAGTCAGTCAGTCGTATTTATTGAACGCTGTGTGTACAGCACTGTACTAAGCAGTTTGGAGAATACGGTATAACAATATAACAGACACATTCTCCAGTCTTTCTTAGTCTGTTCAGCCTCACCCACCCTGCTCCAACCAGTCCTGGACTCCTCCATCCTTCTCTGGCCTGTCCCAACCTGCTCTGGCCTGCTCCAATCTTCCCTGGCCTTCCCCATCCTCCTCCGGCCTGCTCCAGCCTACTCTGGCTGCTCTGGTCTTCCCCTGCTTGTCCCGGCCCGCTCCAGCCTACCTCGGGCCTTCCCCAACATCCTCCAAACTGTCCCCTCCTCCTCTTCCCCCCACCCCTCAACCCCAGAGACCCTTCTTGGACTCCTGCAGACGAAACGTGGCTCCGTGGGTGTTGTCCACTAGCGGACTTGACGTGACTGACTCCATTTTGTGTATGCTGACAGTGACCCTCCATTTTGTGCAGGCCGAGAGAACAACTCCTTTTTTCGTATTTTATGCAAGGCTCAGCAACAGATGTCTTCAAGGCCAGTAACACCTATGCAAGGCCATAGGGCAGATAACAACAACCTGCACAAGGTAGTGAAAACAGAGAATAATGAGAATTTATAACATCCTGTCGGTTCTAATTGGATTCCTGAAATTCCCAATTGCTCCGCTCCCATGTTGCTGTAACTCAATAAAAGACACAGTGAGAATGGGATCGGGGCTGCTTGCCACTCGTACCTCTCCCGGGAGGTGAACGGGCAGGTAGCCACTTTCCTTCTTTACTGCTCTATCTGAACTCATGTCTCCGAGTCATTTTTCCTATCTGTGTCACCACCCTGGGTACAAGAACCCTGCGGCCAATTTACACTGAGTTAACCTATTTTGCACGCTACTTGTCGATAACAGTAACCTGGAGCAGCGGTCCGGCCCAGTACGTGGAAACCACCATTCATTCATTCATTCAATTGCATTCGTTGAGCGCTTACTGCGTGCAGAGCACTGTACTAAGCGCTTGGGAAGTACAAGTTGGCAACATATAGAGACGGTCCCTACCCAACAATGGGCTCACAGTCTAGCAGGGGGAGACAGACAACAAAATAAAACATGTGGTCAGGTGTCAAGTCACCAGAATAAATAGAAGTAGCTTCGGGGACACGTTTTGACACAACTCAGGGTGACCTTGGGTCAGCCAAGCCGCTTCACTCCTGCCTGGAACAGGCCAGATTGGCCCATGCCAGAAGTTGCGAGAAGGCGACTGTGAGAAGGTGACCATGAACCTCCATCTTTCCCCAGGAATAGGTTGCAGCTCCTCTGTCAGAGTTCGAGTCAGGACTTGGGGGAGGGTGGTCCTACAAGCATGGCTCAATGGGCCCCCTTTTAGACTGTGAGCCCACTGTTGGGTAGGGACTGTCTCTATAAGTTGCCAACTTGTACTTCCCAAGCGCTTAGTACAGTGCTCTGCACGCAGTAAGCGCTCAATAAATATGATGATTGATTGAAAGAGCTCAGGCTTGGGAGTCAGAGGTCATGAGTTCTGCTTTCCTTTGCTTGTCATGGGCATCACTTACACCATAGTTGGAATTACCCTGTGGGGAGGAGAGATCCCAGGAGACACATCTGACAAATATCATGAACAGCTCAAGGCTAAGAGAAAGTGGTCAATTAAGGTCTATCTGGATGGGAAAAATCATTGGCAAAGTCGAAAAGATCAGGTCTGCCCGCCACCTAAAGCTCAACATGTCGAAGACTGAACTCCTTGTCCTCCCTCCCAAACCTTGCCCTCTCCCTGACTCTGTTGACGGCACTACCATCCTTCCCGTCTCACAAGCCCGCAACCTTGGTGTCATCCTCGACTCCGCTCTCTCATTCACCCCTCACATCCAAGCCGTCACCAAAACCTGCCAGTCTCAGCTCCACAACATTGCCAAGATCCGCCCTTTCCTCTCCATCCCAACCGCTACCCTGCTCATTCAAGCTCTCATCCTATCCCGTCTGGACTACTGCATCAGCCTTCTCTCTGATCTCCCATCCTCGTGTCTCTCTCCACTTCAATCCATACTTCATGCTGCTGCCCAGATTATCTTTGTCCAGAAACGCTCTGGGCATATCACTCCCCTCCTCAAAAATCTCCAGTGGCTACCAATCAATCTGCGCATCAGGCAGAAACTCCTCACCCTGGGCTTCAAGGCTCTCCATCACCTCGCCCCCTCCTACCTCACCTCCCTTCTCTCCTTCTACAGCCCACCCCACACCCTCCGCTCCTCCACCGCTGATCTCCTCACCGTACCTCGCTCTCGTCTGTCCCGCCATCGACCCCCGGCCCACGTCATCCCCCGGGCCTGGAATGCCCTCCCTCTGCCCATCCGCCAAGCTAGCTGTCTTCCTCCCTTCAAGGCCCTGCTGAGAGCTCACCTCCTCCAGGAGGCCTTCCCAGACTGAGCCCCTTCCTTCCTCTCCCCCTCGTTCCCCTCTCCATGCCCCCATCTCACCTCCCTCCCTTCCCCACAGCACCTGTATATATGTATATATGTTTGTACATATTTTTGTACTCTATGTATTTATTTATTTAATTTATTTGTACATATCTATTCTATTTATTTTATTTTGTTAGTATGATTGGTTTTGTTCTCTGTCTCCCCCTTTTAGACTGTGAGCCCACTGTTGGGTAGGGACTGTCTCTATATGTTGCCAATTTGTACTTCCCAAGCGCTTAGTACAGTGCTCTGCACATAGTAAGCGCTCAATAAATACGATTGATGATGATGATGATGATGAGTTCAAATCCCGGCTCCTCCCATTGTCAGCTCTGTGACCTTGGGCAAGTCACTTAGCTTCTCTGTGCCTCAGTTCCCTCAACTGTAAAATGGGGATGAAGACTGTGAGCCCCCGTGGGACAACCTGATCACCTTGTATTCTCCTCAGCGCTTAGAACAGTGCTTTGCACATAGTAAGGGCTTAACAAATGCCATTATTATTGTTATTATTACGAGGCCGGCTGGAGCTTTGCGCTGACCCAAATCGAGGAGTGAATTTGGGTCAGGCTGGAGGCCTGGAGCTTTGCGCTTCCCCCTCCTCCCCCTCCCCATCCCCCCTCACCTCCTTCCCCTCCCCACAGCACCTGTATATATGTTTGTACAGATTTACTACTCTATTTATTTTACTTGTACATATTTACTATTCTATTTATTTTATTTTGTTAATATGCTTTGTTGTCTGTCTCCCCCTTCTAGACTGTGAGCCTGCTGTTGGGTAGGGACCGTCTCTATATGTTGCCAACTCGTACTTCCCAAGCGCTTAGTACAGTACTCTGCACACAGCAAGCGCTCAATAAATACGATTGAATGAATGAATGAATGAATGAAGAGTGGGGCGCTGGGGTGGGGAATGTGAGCGGTGCGCCTGCGCAGTGCGGCTGCGCCTCCGGGTCGGGGCGGAGGGGGTGGGGTGGGGAAACGGTAGGGTGTGTGCGCCTGCGCGGTGAAGCTGCGCTCCCTGGGGGCGGGGGGGGAAACGGGTGTGTGTGTGCGCCTGCGCAGTGAGCTGCGCTCCCGAGGGGGAGAGAAGGGTGTGTGTGCGCCTGCGCAGTGAAGCTGCGCTCCGGCGGGGGGGGAGCGGGTGGGTGTGTGCGCCTGCGCGGTGAAGCTGCGCTGGGGGGGGGGAAACGGGTGGATGTGTGCGCCTGCGCGGTGAAGCTGCGCTCCCGCCCGGGGGGGGGGAGACGGGTGTGTGTGCGCCTGCGCGGTGAAGCTGCGCTCCGGGGGGAGGGGGAAACGGGTGGGTGTGTGCGCCTGCGCGGTGAAGCTGCGCTCCCGGGGGGCGGGGGGAAAAGGGGGGGGTGGGGTGTGTGTGTGTGTGTGTGTGTGTGTGTGTGTGTGCGCCTGCGCAGTGAGCTGCGCTCTCGGGGGGGGGGAGACGGGTGTGTGTGCGTCTGCGCAGTGAAGCTGAGCTCCCGGGGGGGGAGCGGGTGGGTGTGTGCGCATGCACGGTGAAGCTGCGCTCCGTGGGGGGGGGGGGAAAACGGGTGGGTGTGTGCGCCTGCGCGGTGAAGCTGCGCTCCGGGGGGAGGGGGAAACGGGTGGGTGTGTGCGCCTGCGCGGTGAAGCTGCCTGGGGGGGGGGGAACTGGTGGGTGTGTGCGCCTGCGCAGTGAGGCTGCGCTCCCGCGGGGGGTGTGTGTGGGGTAAATGGGTGGGTGTGTGCGCCTGCGCGGTGAAGGCGCGCTCCCGGTGGGTGGGGTGGGAGGGAGGGGGGAAAGGGGTGGGCATGTGCGCCTGCGCGGTGAAGCTGCGCTGGGGTGGGAGGGGGGGAGGGCGAGGGAAAGCAGGTATGAGCGGTGCGCCTGCGCCGTGCGGTCGCGGTCCCTTAGGCCGGGCTGGCGCCGTTGGCCGCCGACCGTGGAAGAAGTTTTAAAGGCGGGGAGGAGGAGAAGACTAAAGCCGTGCGCCGACTGCAGCCCAACCGGTCGGCCTGCCCACTCTTACTTTACCGGCAGATTAAATGGGGAGACATGCACAACGCCACGCGCCGCTCGGGGGAAGGCGTTGCGGGGGAAATGGCGGCTGTCGGTCCGCCGGCCCTTGCGGAAGCCCAGGGGTCCGGGCAGGAGCAGGGCGCCTCCGGCCTGGGCCAGAGGAGCGGCCATCAGGACTCCGTGTACGTGAAGGCCGCCGAAATTTTTCACAACATCCGAACGGAAAAACCTGCGGGAAACAGCCGGATAAACTATGGCAACCAACCTCTCCACACTTTCCCTGATTTCCGCAACGGAAAATCGCAGCACTGGGCTTATGAGCTGGCCTTCAGCACTCTCAAATGTAAGTAGTGGTGGGTTTTTATTTTATTTTAATAGATGGGCCGTTAAAACTATATAGGAAAACTTTATTTGGGGAAGCAGCGGGGTCTGGGGGAAAGAGCAGGGGCCCGGGAGGCGGTCCCACCTCTTGTTACTTTTTTAAAAATAATAATGATAATAGTGTCATTTATTAAGCCATTACTATGTGCGAAGAACTGTTCTAAACGCTGGGGATCAGGTTGCCCCACGGGGGGGCTCACAGTCTTCATCCCCATTTTATATGTTTGTGCATATTTATTACTCTGTTTATTTTACTTGTACATATCTATTCTATTTATTTTATTTTGTTAGTATGTTTGGTTTTGTTGTCTGTCTCCCCCTTCTAGACTGTGAGCCCACTGTTGGGTAGGGACTGTCTCTAGACGTTGCCAATTTGTACTTCCCAAGCGCTTAGTACAGTGCTCTGCACACAGTAAGCGCTCAATAATCAATCAATCAATCAGTCAATCGTATTTATTGAGCGCTTACTATGTGCAGAGCACTGTACTAAGCGCTTGGGAAGTACAAATTGGCAACACATAGAGACAGTCTCTACCCAACAGTGGGCTCACAGTCTAAAAGGGGAGAACGAAACCAAACGTACTAACAAAATAAAATGAATAGGATAGATATGTACAAGTAAAATAAATAGAGTAATAAATATGTACAATTATATGTACATATATACAGGTGCTGTGGGGAAGGGAAGGAGGCAAGATGGGGGGGATGGAGAGGGAGACGGGGGGAGAGGATGATGATGATGATATAGGAAAACTTTATTTTGGGAAGCAGCGGGGTCTAGAGGAAAGAGCAGGGGCCCTGGAGTCGGTCCCAGCTCTTGTTACTTTTTTAAAAATAATAATAATAGTGTCATTTATTAAGCGCTTACTATGTGCGAAGAACTGTTCTAAACGCTGGGGATCAGGTTGCCCCACGGGGGGGCTCACAGTCTTCATCCCCGTTTTATATGTTTGTGCATATTTATTACTCTATTTTACTTGTACATATCTATTCTATTTTATTTTGTTAGTATGTTTGGTTTTGTTGTCTGTCTCCCCCTTTTAGACTGTGAGCCCACTGTTGGGTAGGGACTGTCACTATATGTTGCCAATTTGAACTTCCCAAGCGCTTAGTCCAGTGCTCTGCACACAGTAAGCGCTCAATAAATACGATTGATGATGATGATGAGATAGGAAAACTTTATTTTGGGAAGCAGCGGGGTCTAGAGGAAAGAGCTGGGGCCCGGGAGTCGGTCCCAGCTCTTGTTAGTTTTTTAAAAATAATAATAACAGTGGCATTTATTAAGCCATTACTATGTGCGAAGAACTGTTCTAAACGCTGGGGATCAGGTTGCCCCATGGGGGGGCTCACAGTCTTCATCCCCATTTTATATGTTTGTGCATGTTTATTACACTTTATTTATTTTACTTGTACATATCTATTCTATTTTATTTTGTTAGTATGTTTGGTTTTGTTCTCTGTCTCCCCCTTTTAGACTGTGACCCCACTGTTGGGTAGGGATCTCTAGATGTTGCCAATTTGTACTTCCCAAGCGCTTAGTACAGTGCTCTGCACACAGTAAGCGCTCAATAATCAATCAATCAATCGTATTTATTGAGCGCTTACTATGTGCAGAGCACTGTGCTAAGCGCTTGGGAAGTACAAATTGGCAACACATAGAGACAGTCCCTACCCAACAGTGGGCTCACAGTCTAAAAGGGGAGAACAAAACCAAACATACTAACAAAATAAAATAAATAGGATAGATATGTACAAGTAAAATAAATAAATAGAGTAATAAATATGTACAAATATATATACATATATACAGGTGCTGTGGGGAAGGAAAGGAGGCAAGATGGGGGGGATGGAGAGGGAGACGGGAGGGGAGAGGATGATGATGATGATGTTGAGATAGGAAAACTTTATTTTGGGAAGCAGCGGGGTCTAGAGGAAAGAGCAGGGCTCCGGGAGTCGGTCCCAGCTCTTGTTACTTTTTTAAAAATAATAATAACAGTGGCATTTATTAAGCGCTTACTGTGTGCAAAAAACTGTTCTAAACGCTGGGGATCAGGTTGGCCCACGGGGGGGCTCACAGTCTTCATCCCCATTTTATATGTTTGTACATATTTATTACTCTTTATTTTACTTGTACATATCTATTCTATTTATTTTGTTTTGTTAGTATGTTTGGTTTTGTTGTCTGTCTCCCCCTTCTAGACTGTGAGCCCACTGTTGGGTAGGGACTGTCTCTCTATGTTGCCAACTTCATCATCATCATCATCAATCGTATTTATTGAGCGCTTACTATGTGCAGAGCACTGGACTAAGCGCTTGGGAAGTACAAATTGGCAACATATACAACATATACATATATATATATATTGGCAACTTGTACTTCCCAAGCGCTTAGTCCAGTGCTCTGCACACAGTAAGCGCTCAATAAATACGATTGATGATGATTTTACAGATGAGGTCACTGAGGCCCAGAGAAGTGAAGTGACTTGCCCGAAGTCACACAGACGACAGTTGGTGGAGCCGGGAATTGAACCCATGACATCCTCTTACCTTAGTGTCGAGTTTGTTTGTTTTTTTTTTTTTTCCAGTACCTGCTATTGATTCACTTCAAAAAAAAAGTTTAACTTAAAAGTTTAAACCACAGTAAATTGTGGTATGAGAAGCAACGTGGCTCAATGGAAAGAGCCCGGGTTTTGGAGTCACAGGTCATGGGTTCAAATTCTGGCTCCGCCACTTGTCAGCTATGTGACTTTGGGCAAGTGACTTAACTTCTCTATGCCTCAGTTACCTCATCTGTAAAATGGGGATTAAGACTGTGAGCCCTCTGTGGGACAACCTGATCACCTTATAACCTCCCCAGCGCTTACAGCAGTGCTTTGCACATAGTAAGCGCTTAATAAATGCTATCATTATTATTATAATCATTATCCTACTCCAAAGCCCATGCTCTTTCCACTGAACCACGCTGCTTCTCTTTTAGTGGTATTTGTTAAGCACTTACTATGTGCCAAGCACTGTAATAAGCGCTGGGGTAGATACAGACTATTCAGGTTGCCCCACGTAGGGCTCACAGTCTTAATCCCCATTTTACAGATGAGGGAATTGAGGCACAGAGAAGTGACTTGCCCAGAGTCACACAGCTGACAATAATAATGATGGCATTTGCTAAGCGTTTACTAGGTGCAAAAGCACTGTTCTAAGCACTGGAGGGGATACAGGGCGATCAGGTTGTCCCACGTGGGGCTCACAGATTTAATCCCCATTTTACAGATGAGGGAACTGAGGCACAGAGAAGTGATTTGCCCAAAGTCACACAGCTGACAATAATAACGATGGCATTTGTTAAGCGCTTACTATGAAGCACTGTTTTAAGCCCAGGAGGGGATGCCGGGTGATCAGGTTGTCCCACGTGGGGCTCACAGGCTTCATCCCCATTTTACAGGTGAGGGAACTGAGGCACAGAGAAGTGACTTGCCCCAAGTCACAAAGCTGACAATAATAACGATGGCATTTGTTAAGCACCTACTAAGTGCAAAGCACTGTTCTAAACCCTGGAGGGGATACAAGGTGATCAGGTTGTCCCATGGGGGGCTCACAGTCTTCATCCCCATTTTACAGATGAGGGAACTGAGGCTCCGAGAAGTGAAGTGACTTGCCCAAGGTCACAAAGCAGATGTGGGGGAGCCGGGATTAGAACCCATGACCTCTGATCCCCAAGCCCGTGCTCTTTCGTCTTACAAGTAGCACAGCTGGGATTAGAACAACTTGTCTGCTGTTTGACCTTGGTTAAATCACCTCACTTCTCTGTGCCTCAGTTTCCTCATCTGTAAAATAGGGATTAAGACTGTGAGCCCCATGTGGGATAGGGACTGTGTCTGACCTGATTAGCTTGTACAGTATTAGCTTGTGCTCTGCACACAGTAAGCGCTCAATAAATACGATTGATTGATTACAGTACCTGGCCCATGGTGCTTAACAAATACTACGATTATTATTATTTTTATTATAGTTTGGTACGTTGTCTATCTCCCCCATCTAGACTGTGAGCCCGTTGTTGAGTAGGGACCGTCTCTATATGTTGCCAACTTGTACTTCCCAAGCGCTTAGTACAGTGCTCTGCACACAGTAAGCGCTCAATAAATACGATTGAATGAATGAATGAAAGTAGGCATTTAGCAAATACCACTGTTGTTATTGTAGTTATTGAGAAGCAGCATGGCTCAGTGGAAAGAGCACGGGCTTTGGAGTCAGAGGTCAGGGGTTCAAATCCCGGCTCCACCAATTGTCATTTGTGAGACTTTGGGAAAGTCACTTCACTTCTCTGTGCCTCAGTTACCTCATCTGTGAAATGGGGATGAAGACTGTGAGCCCCCCGTGGGACAACCTGATCACCTTGTAACCTCCCCAGCGCTTAGAACAGTGTTTTACACATAGTAAGCGCTTAATAAATGCCACTATTATTATTATTATTAGTCTTTACTTACACCTTATAACAAACCTGGCTCAACCGTGTTCGATGCAGTCTGGGACTGGGGTCAGGGTTTTTGAGGACTTGGCTCCTAGTAGTAGTAATAATCAAAGTGCTCACATTATAAGATCGGGGAAGAAAGCTGGCAACGGATGCGTTAAGAAGAAAATAAAGCAATAAAAACAAAAAAGAAACGTAAAAGAAAAGGACCGGGATAAATGCGTACAAAATTAAAGCTGAAGGGTGCCTTGACTAAAAGAGAAGAGATTCACTATTCTTGCAGCGCAATCCGCGGTATTTGTTGAGCACTTACTGTTCACCTCCCCCATCCCTTTCTTTCCCTTCCTTCAAAGCCCGTATCATCAGCCTCAGCGACCCATTCTAAATTCTAGGCCGTCATCTCCCACCTCCCACTTTTTGAACCATTTTTAGCATTTTCTCATATTCCTTCTCTCTTTTTCCATCCCTTCATTCAGTCATTCGGTCATTTATTGAGTACTTACTGTGTACAGAGCACTGTATTAAGCGCTTGGAAAGTACAATACGGCGATAGAGAGACAATCCCTGCCCACAACGAGTTCACAGTCTAGGGGGGGGAGGCAAACATCAATACAAGTAAACAGGCATCAATATAAATAAATAACATTTTATATAGATATATGAGTGTGCTGTGGGGCGGGGAGGGGGAGAAGATCAAAGGGAGTGAGTCGGAAGGGAGTGGGAGATGAGGACAAGTGGGAAGGCTTCTTGGAGGAGGTGAGTCTTCAGTAGGGCTTTGAAGATGGGGAGAGTGATCGGAGGATTTGAGGAGGGAGGACGTTCCCGGGCCAAAGGTCGGGGGCGAGATAGTCGAGTTTGCGGCACAGTGAGAAGGAGTGGAGTTTGTGGGCTGGGATGTAGGAGAGGAAGGAGGGGACAAGATGATGGAAAGCTTTGAAGCCAACAGTGAGGAGTTTTTGTTTGATATGGCAGTGGATAGGCAACCACTGGAGATTTTTGAAAAGGGGTGGGGGGGGTGACATGCCCTGAATTTTTCTCTAGAAAGAGAATCCAGGCAGCGGAGTCAAGTATGGACTGAAGTGGGGAGAGGCGGGAGGTTGGGAGGTCAGAAGGAGGTTGATGCAGTAATCGAGGCGGGATAGGATGAGCGATTGTCCTAACGTGGTAGCAGTTTGGATGGAGAGGAAAGTGTGGATCTTGGAGCTGTGAAGGTGATAGCGACAGGATCTGGTGATGGATTGGATGCGTGGGGTGAATGAGAGAGCAGTGTGTCAAGGATGACACCAAGGTTGTGGGCTTTTGCGAAGGGAAGGATGATTGTGCCGTCTGTTGGCGGGAAAGTAAGTTGGGGAGCGGACAGGGTTTGGGAGGGAAGAGAAGGATCTTGTTTTGGACATGTTGAGTTCGAGGTGGTGGGAGGACAGCCAAGTCGAGATGTCGTAAAGGCAGGAAGAGATGTGAGGAGAGACAGGAGGCAGGGAGGTCAGCAAGGAGGCTGATCCAGTCATTCATTCCATCGTATGTATTTACTGAGCGCTTACTGTGTGCAGAGCACTGTACTAAGCGCTTGGGAAGTACAAGTCGGCAACATATAGAGACGGTCCCTACCCGACAATGGGCTCACGGTCTAGAAGGGGGAGACAGGATAGGATAAATGCTTGGATTATTGTGATGGTAATAATAATGATGGTATTTGTTAAGTGCTTACTATGTGACAGGAACTGGGGTGGATACAAGACTCACCTCCTCCATAAGGCCTTCTCAGACTAAGCCCCCCTTTTCTCAGCCCCCCTCCTGTCCTCGTCACTACCATATGCCCCCTTTGCTCTCCCCCGCCGCCCCTACAGCACTTATGTGTATGTACCTATAATTCTATTATTTATATTGATGCCTGCTTACTCATTTTGATGTGTATGTACCTATAATTCTATTTATATTGATGCCTGTTTACTCATTTTGATGTCTGTCTTCCCCCTTCTAGACTGTAAGCCTGGTGTGGGCAGGGGTTGTCTCTTTTTATTGCCGAGCTGTACTTTCCAAGCGCTTAGTGCAGTGCTGTGCACACAGCAAGCAGTCAATAAATACGATTGAATGAATGAATGAATACAAGCAAATCAAGTTGGGTACATGTGGTGGTAGTTTAGTTGGAGAAGAAAGGACGGATTTTAGCAATGTTGTGAAGCGTGAACCGACGGGATTTAGTGATAGATTGAATACATGGGTTGAATGAAAGAGAGGAGACAGGAAGGATGGTGGTGCTGTCTACAGTGATGGGAAAGGGGAAGGATGGAGTTTTGGTGGGAATCAATCAATCATATTTATTGAGCGCTTACTGTGTGCAGAGCACTGTACTAAGCGCTTGGGAAGTACAAGTTGGCAACATATAGAGACAGTCCCTACCCAGCAGTGAGCTCACAGTCTAGAAGAGATAAGTTCTATTTTGGACATGTTAAATTTGAGGTGACAACAGGACTGCTACGTAGAGACATCTTGAAGATTAGGGCTGGAGGTGTAGATTTGGGAATCAATCCCATACAGGTGTTAATTGAAGCCAGGTGAGCGAATGTGGTGTCCAAGGGAGTGGAGAATAGAAGAGGACCCAGAACTGAAACTTGAGGGACCCCGACACTAAGCAGGTGGTGGGAGTCAGAGGAGGAGTCCTCAAAGGAGGCTGAGAAGGAGCGGCCAGAGAGATAGGAGGAAAACTTAGAAGAGGACAGTATCAGTGAAGTCAAGTAATGTTTTTAGGAGAAGGGGTGGTCCACAGCGTCTGAGGCAGCTGACAGTTTGATATTTGTCCTAGCCTGAACGTGGACAGCACTACCTGCAGAACTAAGGATCTGTATTAGTGAATGTGATTTGAAGGGACATATTGAATTCTGCTATAATAATAATAATAATGATGGCATTTGTTAAGCGCTTACTATGTGCGAAACACTGTTCCAAGCACTGGGGAGGTTACAAGGCGATCAGGTTGTCCCACGTGGGACTCACAGTCTTAATCCCCATTTTACAGATGAGGTAACTGAGGCTCAGAGAAGTGACTTGCCCAAGGTCGCACAGCAGAGAAAGACTCCCACCCTTTTTTAAACGGCAGCATTGTCCAGTTTGTCTGAATGTTATAGTCACAGTTATTTTGCATAACTGTGCTTCTGACAGATTTTCTTCATAAAGTCAATATCTTGTACTTCCCAAGCGCTTAGTACAGTGCTCTGCACACAGTAAGCGCTCAATCAGTACGATTGAATATCATATATTAAGTGCTAGAAAAAAACGTTTTTGATTAAGATGCGATCCCTGGGTCATAATCTAAAGGGCAGAGGAGAACAAGCACCCCCCCCCCCCAATCAGTCAGGATTTCTAAGAAACAGGCTAAAAAAAAAAAATCACCATTTAGATGTCAGTTGAAAAATAATGAGTGTACAGCTGGTTTAGAATAAATTTATAATTCCCCCTCCAGTCCCACAGCGCTCATGTACTTATCCGTAATTTATTTATTTATGTAAATATCTGTCTTCCCCTCTAGACTGTAAGCTCCTTGTGGGCAATGTCTGTTATCTTGTACTCTCCCAAACGCTTAGTACAGTACTCTGCACTCAGTAAGCACTCAGTAAATATGATTGATTGTTTGGAGGGCATAAGCAGGGCTGCCCTCATCCCAGCTTCTTTCAAATGTTTTGTCTGCCATCGGGCAGGAAGGAGGGATCATCAAGCCATTCCCCAAAGAGGCCCAGAAATGAGGGGATCCTGGCCTTCCCATCTCCTTCTAGTAATGGGTTAGGGTTATTCTGCCGGTGCAGTGACCAAAAGCAGAACTCCCGTGAGTCAGAGTTAAATCCCTTGTCTTCCCTTTTCACCGCCTCCATTTCCTGATGCTCTGGAATTTCATGTTGCACAACACTGAATAAAAGAAAACCCTCAATCAGGTTGTCATAGGAGCTAACTTTATGTTTGATTTAGCTATTTATTTGTCTTTCCCTTTCAGAAACGCAAAGTTACGAGTATAAAAGAAGTAGATTGTGTTGCTAAAATCACATAGTTAAGCTCGTTTAAAGTATCTCCTTGGAGTTAAGCTTCTCAAATTGGGGAAGGTGGATTTTTTTTTGTAGTCCATGATAGGTGACAGGATTTAGGGACTAGCAAAGTGATTTGATGGATCGTTTATTCTACCTAAAATTGCGTATCATCGGGATTTCCCAACTCTTAAATCTGATGGGAGAAAGTATAAGGAAATAGTTTTGAAACTAAAATTTGAACATGAAAATACTTTTTGTGAAACTATTCGATTATTTTTATACTGCTTTTAATGATTTTATGTGAGTGATACAATTAACCGTATAGGCTAACACTCTTGTTTTCTTGCAGATCAAGATATTCTGGAAAACATATTGTTAGATAGCTGTTTCTACCCAACTGTGCCACTAGTAAGTTCACAGTTTTTTTTATCTAATTTGCCATGTCGGTATCAGTAAATTCTTAAAACTCTAAGATCTTCTTAATTTCACACTGGGGATTCAGCAGATGTTTTTTAATGTCTCATCCCGGGTTCCAAATCACCCAGTGTTACAATTGATATTTTTGTTGTTTTACCCTGGGTTACCACCACCCTGCAATATAGCCAACGTAGGAATATGACCTGCCGTGTTTGATGGCTTTATCTCACGAAAACCTTTACTTTCCAGTGAAGGGTTAGAGGTAAATAAATTCTTCCTTACCCCTTAATCGCTGTTGCTGAGATGAAGCAATCAGTAACGAATGGATCTTGGAGGAAGATCCAGTGTGCCTGCAGATTAGGTCAGATTTTTTAGGTGTTTGAAGAGACCCATCCCCATTCCCCCCAGGGTAAGTTAATCAAAGGAATTGTTGCATTGGGTAGGTAATTTCACTTAGAAATGAATGATGCAGATGTCAACGAGCTAATTGCATTTCATAATTGCATTTTATTGTTCAGCAAGGACCTCATCAAACGTCAATAGCATCGGAGTGATGTGATGAATAATAATGATAATGATAGTATTTGTTAAACGCTTACTATGTGCAAAGCACTGTTCTAAGCGCTGGGTGATACAAGGTGATCAGGTTGTCCCACATGGGGCTCACAGTCTTCATCCCCATTTGACAGATGAGATAACTGAGGCACAGAGAAGTTGTGACTTGCCCAAAATCCCACAGCTAAGCGGTGAAGCTGGAATTAGAACCCATTACCTTAGACTTCCAATCCCGTGCTCTTTCCACTGAGCCACGCTGCTTCTCACAGTGAATGAGAATAAGATGAACAAAATGAAATTATGGTTTCTCTACCACTAGCTAAACCTTTAGGATTAAAAAATCTGGCATCAATTATCCTGAAAGGCGATTACTTTATAAACACTATTTGAAGAAAAAGAAGAGAAGCAGCGTGGTCTAGTGGAAAGAGCCCAGGCTTGGGCACCAGAGGACCTGGTTTCTAGTCTTGGCTCCGTTACTTGTCTGCTGTGTGACCCTGGACAAGTCACTTAAATTCTTTTTGCCTCAGTCGCCTCATCTTTAAAACAGAATTAAGGCTGTGATCCTCATGTGGGACATGGCTTGTGTGCAACCTGATTAGCTTTTTTCTACCCCAGCTCTCAGTACAGTGCCTGACATGTAGTATTTAACAAATACCATTAAAAAAAAAAAAACCCTGATGGAGAGAGGAGTTGAAAGATGTGCAGAAGTGTTGAGGCGGAGTCACCTGCCTCAAATTAATTTATGAAGAATAAGGCTGCTGGTTTTTTTTTTAATGGTATTTGTTAAGCATTTACTAGGTGCCAGGCACTGTACTAAGCTCTGTGGGTAGATACAAGATAATCACATTGGAAACAGTCCAAGTCCCACGTGGGGCCTCAAAGTCTTAATCCCCATTTTGCACATGAAGTAACTGAGGCACAGAGAAATTAAGTGAATTGCCCAAGGTCACACAGCAGAACAAGAATTAGAACCCAGGCCTTCTGTCTCCCAGTCCTGTGCTGTTCTGCCGTAGTTTGACAGATCTTCTCCAAAGTTGGAAAACCACCAGGAGAACAAACATCTACATCGTAAACAACTCCTTACTTATTTAATGTGCTGACAGATTTTTTAATTCCAGTCAGTTCACCCCAAGTTATGGAAAATTTATATTGAACTCACAGTGTGCCTGATGTCAGAATGGGCACGACCATTTCTATTGACACCAAATTTCATTCCATCGAGAAGCCTGTTCCCTAATTCTCTAATAGCATTCTGTACAAAATTCATAGTGAAACCATTCATCGTGGGAAAATTGACTATACTGTAATTCAGTAGTTCAGTGGGATTTATCATTACAGTATCTAGCACATAAAGGGATTTCAAATCACTTTCCAGAGGTGCTGGATTACTCTTAATTTATAACATGTTTTAATAACTACTGTATTAAGTGCTAACTAGGTGCCAAACCACAGTGCTGATCCTGGGCTAGGTATAACAGAGTCCTTCTCTCCCCGTCTAGTCTGTAAGCTCACTGTGGGCAGGGGACATGACTACCAACTCCGTTGCATTGTATTCTCTCAGTCAACTCACTCGCTCTCCTTTCCCTTCTTCGCTCTCGCGCCACTAACCACAGCCATGGATCACCTGGACTGTCCACCTCCTTCGCTCTTACGCTCGAGCCGTTGAACGCTGCTGGCGGAAATCTAACCATCAGGCCGACCTTGTCCGCTTCAAGTATGTCCTTTCTTGCCTTAACTCTGCCCTCTCCTCTGCCGGCAAAACTATTTCTCTTCCCTTATCGACACGCACGCCCATCACCGTCATCAGTTGTTCCGGACATTTAACTCCCTCCTCAAGCCCCCATCCTCCCCATCCTCTCCAATCTCTCGCCTCCATCGATCTGGCTGTGTCTACTTCATTAAGAAATTGAACACCCACCAGGTCTGAGCTCCCCAAAATCACCCCCCACCCTGCTCCATCCCCCCTCGTCACGGCCCCATTTTCAACTTTCCCATCCTTCCCAGCAGTATCTTCAGAGGAAATCTCCCTCCTCTCAAGTGCCACCCCTTCCGCATGTGCATCGGACCCCATTCCTTCACACCTTATAAAAACTCTCGCCCCTTCCCTCCTTAACTATCATCTTCACCCGCTCACTCTCCAATGGCTTCTTCCCCACAGCCTGCAAACATGCCAACGTCTGCCCCATCCTAAAAAAAAAAAAAAAACCCTCCCTGACCCCACAGCCCCTTCCAGTTATCGCCCTGTCTCCCTCCTCCCCTTCGCCTCCAAAATCCTTGAGAAGAGTCGCCTACACTCCCTGTCTCTAATTCCTCTCCTCCAACTCGCTCCTGGACCCCCTCCAATCTGGCTTCCGCCCCCTTCACTCCACTGAAATGAAACTACAGTCGTAAAGGTCACCAGTGACCTCCTTCTTGCCAAATCCAACGGCTCCTACTCCATCCTAATCCTCTTCGACCTCTCAGCTGCCTTTAATACTACGGACCATCCCCTTCTCCTGGATACATTATCCAACCATGGCTGTGGGTGTCCCTCAAGGTTCAGTTCTTGGTCCCCTTCTATTCCCCATCTCCACTCACTCCCTTGGAGAACTCATTCGCTCCCATGGCTTCGACTGTCATCTCTATGTGGATGACACCCAAATCTATATCTCCTCCCCTGTCCTCTGTCTCTCCCTTCAGGCTCGCATCTCCTCCTGCCTTCAGGATATCTCTACTTGATTGTCCTCTCACCTCCTAAAACTCAACATGTCCAAGACAGAGCTCCTTATGTTCCTTCCCAGACCTTGTCCTCTCCTGAACCTTCCCGTCACTGTGGAAGGCACAACCATCCTTTCCTTCTCACAAGCCAGCAACCTTAATGTCATCCTTGACACCGCTCTCTCATTCACCCCAAGTACCTAGTCCATCACCAAATCCTGCCGGGCTCACCTTCACAACATCGCCAAGATCCGCCCTTTCCACTCCATCCAAACCGCTGCCACGTTAGTAAAATCACTCATCCTGTCCCGACTGGATTACTGCATCAGCCTCCTTTCTGACCTCCCAACCTCCTGTCTCTCCCCACTTCAGTCCATACTTCACTCTGCTGCCCGGATTATCTTAATACAGAAACGTTCAGGGCACGTCACCTCCCTCCTCAAAAATCTCCAGTGGTTGCCTTTCAACTTCCATATCAAACACAAACTCCTCACTATTAGCTTCAGACCTCTCTGCACACAGTAGCGCTCAATAAATACGATTGAAGGAATGAAGCTCTTAGTACAGTCCTCTTCACACAGTAAGCATTCAGATACGTATGAATGATTGATTAATTGATTGTCCCCCACAGGGCTCCCCTATCTAAGAATTAAGGGAGGGCAGGTATCTTCTCCCCATTTTACAGATAAGAAAGCTGAGGCACAGAGAGATTAAGTGATTTGACTAAGATCAACACACCAGATTGTTAGCTGAGACAATCAATCAATCACATTTATTGAGCATTTACTATGTGCAGAGCAATGTACTGAGTAAGGAATTGGGAGAGAACAGTATAACAGAATTGTTTAACATGTTCCCTGCCCACAACGTACTTACGGTTTAGAGGGGGAGACAGATACTAATATAAATAAATTAATTACAGATATTTACAGAATTTCAGTGGGGCTGAGGGAGGGGTGAATAAAGGGAGCAAATCCAAGTGTAAGGGTGAAGCATAAGGAAGTGGAAGAAAAGGAAATGAGGGCTTAGTTGGGGACGGCCTCTTGGAGAAGCAGCGTGGCTCAGTGGAAAGAGCACGGGTTTTGGAGTCAGAGGTCATGGGTTCAAATCCCGGCTCCGCCAACCGTCAGCTGTGTGACTTTGGGCAAGTCACTTAACTTCTCTGTGCCTCAGTTACCTCATCCGTGAAATGGGGATTAAAACTGTGGGCCCCTGTGGGACAACCTGATCACCTTGTAACCTCCCCAGCGCTTAGAACAGTGCTTTGCACATAGTAAGCGCTTAACAAATACCATTATTATTATTATTATTGGAGGAGATGTGCCTTCACTAAGGTTTTGAAGGTGGGGAGAGTAATTGTTGGCTATTCATTCATTCAGTCAGTCGTATGTATTAAGCGCTTGCTGTGTTCAGAGCACTGTATTAAGCGATTGGGAGAGTACTGTATAATAATAGGCACATTCCCTGCTCACAACGAGCTTATAGACTAGCCGATTTGAAGAAGGAGGGCCTTCTAGGCCAGAGGCAGGATGTGGGTGAGAGGTCGGCAGTGAGATAGACGAGATTGAGGTACGGTGAATAGGTTAGGTTTAGAGGAGCGAAGTGTGCGGGCTGGGTTGTAGGAGAGCAGCGAGGTAAGATAGGAGGGGGCAAGGTGATAGAGTGTTTTAAATCCGATAGTAAGGAGTGTCTTTTGATGCAGAGGTGGATGGGCAACCACTGAGGAGCGGGAAAACATGGACTTAGCGTTTATGTGGAAAAATGATCCGGGCAGCAGAGTCAAGTACGGACTGGAGTAGGGAGAGACAGGAGGTGGGGAGGCCAGCAGGGAGTCTGATGCGGTAATCCAGGCGGGAGAGGATAAGTTGACGTGGTAAGAGAAGAAAGGGCGGGTTTTAGCGATGCGAAGGTCGAACCAACGGGATTGAGTGACAGATTGAATATGTGGGTTGAATTAGAGAGGTGAGTCAAGGATAATGCCATTGGTTATGGGACCTGTCTAACAGTGATGGGAAAATCAGAGTGAGGACAGAGTTTGGGTGGGAAGATGAGAAGTTCCATTTTGGACATGTGAAGTTTGAGGTGAAGGGAGAACATTCAATAAGAGGTGTCTTGAAGGCAGGAGGAAGTGTGAGGCTGCAGAGAGAGAGAGATCAGGATTGGAGTATGTTTCTGTGAATCAAGACGAAAACATGAGGGTCTTGGCCATTGCCTCTAAGTTTGTGACAAAATACATTCCTTAACACAACCACATTTCCAAGGAATGTAATCGATTAATTGTGCTTATTGACACCCACTGTGTGCTGAGCAGTGTTTTAAGCACTCGGGAGAGTGTAGTAGAGATAGAAGAGACTTCTGCCTTCAAGGAGCTCACAGTCTACCGGGGAAGACAGATGAAACCCCGGGAGAACGTCAGCTGGGGAGGCGTGAAGAGTGTGAACTGGGGGGTAATGTGAGAAGACACTGGATAGTTCTGTGTGTGTTCACCGTGGGTTCTCCCCGGGGAGGGGAAACTTGGTTTTGAGAAGTGGGCCTGGATACAGTAGAAACAAAAGACTGGGCAGCAAGTAAGGTGAGCCATTTCCGTCTTCCCTTTGTGTGCTTTCTCTGACCTCCGTGTCCCTCCCTTGGCTTTGCCCTGGAAGGTGGGGTTGCTGGGGAAACGCGATTCCGAGGCCCTAAGCCTCCTGGCTACCGTGCAGGAGATTAGATTGAGCAATAGATCGAGCGCACTTTAACATGCACAGATCACATATTTTATACGTTTTCATTTCACTCCTTCACAATATGCAACCAACCCTTCCTTATCCCAGCCCCCTCTGACGTGCCCTGTCACCTTAAAAGGTCTCTGTCACTTGTCTGCTGTGTGACCTTGGGCAAGTCACTTCACTTCTCTGGGCCTCAGTTACCTCATCTGGAAAATGGGGTTTGAGACTGTGAGCCCCATGTGGGACAGGGACTGTGTTCAACCAGATCTGCTTATATCCACCCCTGCACTTAGTACAGTGCCTGTCAAACAGTAAGTGCTTAACAGATACCACAGTTATTATTCCCTGGGTTTGTCTCCAGGGCTCGTGAGAGCCAGTGTTCTATGGCCGTTTCTGAGGGATAAAACTAATAATAAGAGCAGTAATAAATAATTATGGTATTTGTTAGGCACTTACGGAGGTTTCTTTGGAGCTCACTGTGGTCAGGGAATGTGTCTATTTGCGTATTCTACTCTCCCAAGCTCCTGGTCCAATATTCTGCACACAGTAAGCGCTTAATAAATACTATTGATTGATTGATTCATTCATTCAATCGTGTTTATTGAGCGCTTACTGTGTGCAGAGCACTGTACTGAGTGCTTGGGAAGTACAAGCGCTTCCCAGGGCTTAGAACAGTGCTTTGCACATAGTAAGTGCTTAATAATAATAATTAATAATAATAATAATAATAATAATAATGATGGTATTTGTTAAGCACTTCTATGTGCAAATCACTGTTCTAAGTGCTGGGGAGGTTACAAGGTGATCAGGTTGTCCCACGGGGGACTCACAGTTTTAATCCCCATTTTACAGATGAGGGAACTGAGGCCCAGAGAAGTTAAGTGACTTGCCCAAAGACACACAAATGACAATTGGCGGAGCCGGGATTTGAACCCCTGACCTCTGACTCCAAAGCCCGGGCTCTTTCCACTGAGCCATGCTGCTTCTCAAATGCCATTATTTGCTTAACAAATGCCATTGTTATTATTATTATTACAAATCAGCAACAAATTCATTCATTCAGTCGTATTTATTGAGCACTTACTGAGTGCAGAGCACTGTACTAAGCACTTGGGAAGTACAAGTTGGCAACATATAGAGACGGTCCCTACCCAACAATGGACTCACAGTCTAGAAGGGGGGAGGCAGACATCAAAACAAGTAAACAGGCATCAGTAGCATCATTCGAAATAAAAAGAATTATAGACATATACACATCATTAATACAAGTAAATAGAATTATTATAAATATGTACCTATATATATAACTGCTGTGGGGAGGGGGGGAAACGGAGCAGGTTGGAGTGATGGGAAGGGAGGGAGAGTAGAGGAAAGGGGGGCTTAGTCTGGGAAGGCCTCCTGGAGGAGGTGAGCTTTCAGTAGGGCTTTGAAGTGGGGGGAAGAGAGCTAGTTTGGTGGATTTGCGGGGTCGATTGACTGACTGGTCTCAGGGCTGTGGGCCGAGTCTGTTCCCAGTGTGTGCAGTGAGGCTAGGAGTTCAGTGTCCCTTCTCTTTGGCATAGTCCCAGACTATGGATAGGACTTACAGAGCTCTATGGATAGAGCGTACAGTTTAGAGGACAGACATTAATATGAAAAAATACATAATTTATAATATATAAAGACGTGCATAAGTGCTGTGGGGTTGGGGATAGAGCAAATATCCAATGTTCAAAGGTCATGGGTAGGATAGGAGGTTCACCTCCTATCTTTCTGACCACTCCTTAAATAATAATAATAATGATAGTGCTTATTAAGCACTTACTACATGCCGGGCACTGTATTAGGCACTGGGGTGGATGTAAGGAGCGAGGCTGCGGGGTTCCCCTTGGTGTGATCTTGGGCTCCCAGTGAGTGGAGCCAGGCTTTTTTTAAAAAATGGTATTTGTTAAGGACTTACTATGGGCCAGGCACTATTTTAAGCACAGGGTAGGCTAATTTGGTGGGACACAGTCTCTTCCCCTCGTTCATTGATTCAATCAGTCGTATTTATCGAGTGCTTCCACTTCCGCATCAAACAGCAACGCCTCTCCTTTGGCTTTAAAGCTCTAAATCCCCTTGCCCCCTCCTACCTCACCTCACTACTCTCTTACTACAACCCAGCCCGCACCCTTCACTCTTCTAAGAGGTCTTCACTGTTCTTTGATCCCATCTAACTGGCTGCCGATCTCTCACCCACCTTCTACCTCTGGCCTGGGTCACCCTCCCTCCTTGTATCTGACAGACATACTCTCGCCGCCTTCAAAGCATTATTGAAGCTCTTAGAACAGTGCTTTGCACATAGTAAGCGCTTAATAAATGCCATCATCATTATTGAAGACTTATCTCCTCCAAGAGGCCTTCCCTGACTAAGCCCCCCTTTCCTCTTCTCCTTCTTCCTTCTGCATTGCCTTGACTTGCCCCTTTCATTCATCCCCCATCCTAGCCCCACAGTACTTATGTACATATCTGTAATTTATTTTTATTAATGTCTGTCCCCCCTCTAGACTGTAGGTTCATTGTGGGCAAGGAATGTGTCTGTTTATTGTTGCTTTGTATTATCATAAGTGCTTAGTACCATGCTGTGCACACAGTTAAGTGCTCAATAAATATGACTGAATGAATAAATGAATGAATGCTGGTGATAAAGGGTGGACACAGTCTCTATCCCACGTGGGGCTCACGGTCTTAATCCCCATTTTCCAGATGAGGTAACTAAGGCCCAGAGAAGTGAAGTGACATGCCCAAGGTCACACAGCAGACAAGTGGCGGAGCTAGAACCCAGATCCTTCCACCTCCCAAGCCCTTAGTAGTAGATAATACTTTTATTATGTGCCTACTCTACGTAAAACACTGTCTGAAGAATTGGTGCAATGTTGGTTTTTTTTTTTTTGGATTCACTGACACTGGTTCTCCTCTCTTGGTTCGCCTCCTATCTTTCTGACCGCTCCTTAAATAATAATAATAACGATAGTGCTTATGAAGCACGTACTACGTGCCAGGCACCGTATTAGGCGCTGGGGTGGATGCAAGCAAATCGGTTTGGACGTAGTCCCTGAACCTCATGGGGCTCACATTCTCAACCCCCATTTTACAGATGCGGTCACCGAAGCCCAGAGAAGGAAAGTGACTTGCCCAGGGTCACACAGCAGACAAGTGGTGGAGCCGGGATTAGAACTCATCATCTTCTGACTCCCAAGCCCATCCCGTATCCACCGTGCCATGCTGCTTCTCAGGCTCTTTTGATAGCTCCTCTTCTGCCTCCCACCCTCTGGCAGTGGGATTCCCTCATGGCTCGGTTCTATTCTCCCTCTCCACTCCCTTGGAGAACTCATTTGCTCCTATGGCTTCAATTACCACCTCTGCAGATGATTCCCAAATCTACATCTCCAGCCCGGACCTCTTTCCTTCCCTGCAATCTCACATTTCTTCGTGCCTTCGAGATATATCTACTTGGATGTCAGTCCAACACCTCAAATTAAACGTGTTCAAAACTGAACTCCTCATCTTCCCACCCAAACCCTGTCCTGTCCTTGTCTTTCTCATCAATGTAGACAACACCACCATCCTCCCTATCTCACATGCCCATCACCATGGTGTTAGCCTCGACTTATCTCTCTCATTCCACCCGCATATTCAATCTGTCACCAAATCCTGTTTGTTCTAGTTGCACAAAATTGCTAAAAGGCACGCTTTCTTTTCCATCAGAACTGCCACCATACTGATCCAAGCACACATCATAATGACGGTATTTGTTAAGTGCTTATTGTGTGCAAAGCACTGTTCTAAGCGCTGGGGGGACTACAAGGTGATCAGGTTGCCCCATGTGGGGCTCACAGCCTTAATCCCCATTTTGCAGATGAGGGAACTGAGGCACAGAGACATGAAGCGACTTGCCCAAGATCGACTCCACTCTGTCATTCACCCCTCACATCCAAGCTGTCACCAAAACCTGCCGGTCTCAGCTCCGCAACATTGCCAAGATCCGCCCATTCCTCTCCATCCCAACCGCTACCCTGCTCATTCAAGCTCTCATCCTATCCCGTCTGGACTACTGCACCAGCCTTCTCTCTGATCTCCCACCCTCGTGTCTCTCTCCACTTCAATCCATACTTCATGCTGCTGCCCGGATTATCTTTGTCCAGAAACGCTCTGGGCATATTACTCCCCTCCTCAAAAATCTCCAGTGGCTACCAATCAATCTGCGCATCAGGCAGAAACTCCTCACCCCGGGCTTCAAGGCTGTCCATCACCTCACCCCCTCCTACCTCACCTCCCTTCTCTCCTTCTCCAGCCCAGCCTGCACCCTCCGCTGCTAATCTCCTCACTGTACCTCGTTCTCGCCCGTCCCGCCATCGACCCCCGGCCCACGTCATCCCCCGGGCCTGGAATGCCCTCTTTCTGCCCCTCCGCCAGGCTAGCTCTCTTCCTCCCTTCAAGGCCCTGCTGAGAGCTCACCTCCTCCAGGAGGCCTTCCCAGACTGAGCCCCTTCCTTCCTCTCCCCCTCGTCTCCCTCTCCATCCCCCCCATCTTACCTCCTTCCCTTCCCCACAGCACCTGTATATATGTATATATATTTTTACATATTTATTACTCTATTTATTTTACTTGTACGTATCTATCCTATTTTATTTTGTTAGTATGTTTGGTTTTGTTCTCTGTCTCCCCCTTTTAGACTGTGAGCCCACTGTTGGGTAGGGACTGTCTCTATATGTTGCCAATTTGTACTTCCCAAGCGCTTAGTACAGTGCTCTGCACATAGTAAGCGCTCAATAAATACGATTGATTGATTGGTCACACAGCTGGCAACTGTCGGAGCCGGGATTTGAACCCATTTGAACCCACTTATCCCATCTCACCTGGACTACTGCCTCTGCCTCCTTGCTGACCTCCCCGCCTTCTGTCTCTCCCCACTCCCATCCATACTTCGCTCTGCTGCATGGATCATTTATCAACAAAAACGTTCAGTCCGTTTCTCCCCGGTCCTCAAGAACCTCCAATTGCTGCCTGTCTACCTCTGCGTCAAACAGAAACTCCTTACTTTTGGCTTCAAAGCACTCAGTCAGCTTACCCCATCCTATCTCACCTCACTTATCTACTACAGCCCAGCCCACACACCACACTCCTCTGGTGCCAGAGTACTCACTGTGCCCTGATCTCACCTCTCTCATCGCCGGCCCCTTTTCCACATCCTCCCCCTAGCCTGGAATTCCCTCCCCTAGCCTGGAATTCCCTCCCCTCGCCATACACACCAGACCACCGCTCTCTCTGCCTTCAAAGCATTTTTAAGGTCACATCGTCTCCAAGGGGCCTTCCTCAATTAAGCCTTCTTTTCCCTGGCTCGCTCTCCCTTCTGCAGAATAATAATAATAATGATAGCATTTATTAAGCGCTTACTATGTGCAAAGCCCTGTTCTAAGCGCTGGGGAGGTTACAAGGTGATCAGGTTGTCCCACGGTGGGGGTGCTCACGGTCTGAATCCCCATTTTACAGATGAGGTCACTGAGGCACAGAGAAGTGAAGTGACTTGCCCAAAGTCACACAGCTGACAGTTGGCAGAGCAGGGATTCGAACCCGTGACCCCTGACTCCAAAGCCCATGCTCTTCCCACTGAGTCACGCTGCTTCTGCATCATCTGTGCACTTCAGTCCGTGACCTTTGGACATTTGATATTTGCCCCACCCCCAAATCCACAGCACTTATGTACGTTCCTTTAAATTATATATTATAGATTATTTATTCTTATTAATGTCTGTCTCCCCATCTAGACTGTAAGCTCGTTATTGGGCAGGGAACGTGTCTGCTAATTCTGTTGTACTGTACTCTTCCAAGCTCATAGTACAGTGCTCTGCACAAAGTGCTGGGACTGTGTCCAACCTAATTAACTTGTATATGCCCCAGTGCTTAGAACAGTGTTTGGCACATAGTTACCACTTCTTCCTTCTCCAAAATTCACCCTTGGCTGTGTCATCTATGGGCAGGGAATGATTCTGCCAATTCTGTCGCTCCTAAGAGCTTAGTACAGTGCTTTGCACACAGGATGCGATCAATAAAATACCACAGATGCTCTCATCCCAGCTAGCAGACGTGCTTTGGGAGAGCAACCCTGATCAAAATCACAAGAATTATTTCTCCTCTTTGAGCTAGTTTATATACGAAAGTATTTTAAATGACTAGGTGATTAGCAGCGTGGAAGTTATTGTTATTCTGTCGGGCTGAATGTAATGGTTTTTCATACGGTTTTTCCTGTTCTAGCCAGCTGATTTGACCAGTCTTGTTGTTGTGATGCTGTATGATTTCCAAGATCGAAAATTTCAAGCTCGTCTTATCTCTGACAATGAGGAGCCTATAGCAGAAGTTCAGGAAGTAGAGAATCATCTGAGCAGGTAACAACAGCAAGGAGACTGGTTTTTTTTTTTAATCAAGGGGACTTTAATATTTGCACAGATAGGTATATATATGTATTAATAATAATAATAATTATTATTATTATTATTTATATATGGTTTTATGGTACTTGTTAAGTGCTTACTATGTGCCAGGCACTGTACTAAGCGCTGGCTTAGATACAAGCAAATCGTGTTGGACACAGTCCCTGTCCCACGTAGGGCTCAGTCTCAATCCCCATTTTACGAATGAGGTACCTGAGACACAGAGAAGTGAAGTGACTTGCCCAAGGTCACACAGCAGACATGTGGCGGAGCTGGGATTAGAACCCATGACCTTTTTACTTCCAGGCCCGTATTCTATTCACTATGCCAGGCTGCTTCTCATATTTATATTCTCTATGTATCGTCATCATCATCATCAATCGTATTGAGCGCTTACTATGTGCAGAGCACTGTACTAAGCGCTTGGGAAGTACAAATTGGCAACATATAGAGACAGTCCCTACCCAGCAGTGGGCTCACAGTCTAAAAGGGGGAGACAGAGAACAAAACCAAACAGACTAACAAAATAAAATAAATAGAATAGATATGTACAAGTAAAATAAATAAATAAATAAATAGAGTAATAAATATGTACAAACATATACATATATACAGGTGCTGTGGGGATGGGAAGGAGGTAAGATGGGGGGGATGAAGAGGGGGACGAGGGGGAGAGGAAGGAAGGGACTCAGTCTGGGAAGGCCTCCTGGAGGAGGTGAGCTCTCAGTAGGGCCTTGAAGGGAGGAAGAGAGCTATGTATATATATATATATATATATAATTCTTAGTATTTACATAATTATGTTTATAAATGTTAAATGAAAAATAATAAAAAACAACCAGATTTGGGTCATATTTCTTATATTATTCTTAGTATTTACACAATTATGTTCATAAATGTTAAATGAAAAATAATAAAAAATAACCAGATTTGGAGCATATTTCTTAAACTTTTTTAGAAAGATAGGGTTGAAAGTGCAGATTTTTGTACATTTAAGGGAGTCATGAGAATTTCCTAAAACTACAAATTCTGTTTCGATTATTGGAACAGGCCTGGCAGTTTCATAAGAAAAAAGGAGGACTGTTGGCCATATGGAGCTGGCATTATGGGGATGTGGATGCAAATTTATTAGTTTCTCCTGTCCTTTCCTCCCCCAACCCTCACCACTATATGGCTTTAGCTAGTCTGCCCTGCCCCTGGGAGCTGGATGGATCCCAGAAACAAAACCAAGATAGTGCTTCTCTTTTTCCCCATCAGCAGACTCAGTTTCCCCTTCTTGCCCCTGCCCCAGCAGTGTGAAACCTCTTCTGGGAGTGCACCTAATGGAGCTTCTACGCAGAGTTGAGGTTGAGGAAGGCCAAACGGCCAGATACAGGGAGTGAGTTGATGGGTTATATCTCGAAGGCAAGAAAACGGACGTCACTGTGTGACAGGCACGTGCCCAGAGCTGGATTCGGATCTACATATTAATTCAGTCGTATTTATTGAGCGCTTACTGTGTGCAGAACACTGTACTAAGCGCTTTTTTAAAGCACTGTTCTAAGCGCTGGGGTAGATACAAGGTAATCAAGTTGTCCCACGTGGGGCTCACACACTTAATCCCCATTTTCCAGGTGAGGTAACTGAGGCCCAGTGAAGTGACTTGCCCAGAGTCACACAGCGGACAAGTGGCGGAGCCGGGATTTGAACCCATGACCTCTGATTCATTCAGTTGTATTCACTGTATACAGACCACTGTGGGAATTAGACATGGTCTATTTATTTATTTATTTATTTTACTTGTACATATCTATCCTATTTATTTTATTTTGTTAGTATGTTTGGTTTTGTTCTCTGTCTCCCCCTTTTAGACTGGGAGCCCACTGTTGGGTAGGGACTGTCTCTATATGTTGCCAATTTGTACTTCCCAAGCGCTTAGTACAGTGCTCTGCACATAGTAAGCGCTCAATAAATACGATTGATGATGATGATGATGATTGAGCTCTCACTAAGTGCAAAGCACTGTACGAAGTTCTTGGGAGAGTACAGTGTAACAATAAACGGACACATTCCCTGGCCACAATGAGCTTACAGTCTAGAGGGGGGAGACAGACATTGATATTGATATAAGTAAATAAATGACAGATATTCTTTTATTCAGTCGTATTTATTGAACGCTTACTGGGTGCGCTGTATTGTCATGGATGTCTGAAAGAGGGCTGGGCCACGGACTGATGTACTAGGGACCCCCCAAAATTGAATTGTCTTGGACTCAACCATCCACAGCCCCTTGCTCTGGATCTCTAAATCCTGACTAAGCCACCTTTGGAGTCCAAAAGAAGTTGGCCCTGGGTGGTGTGTCAAGATGTTGGCACATAGACATGGGAAGAGATTAGAAGCAAGAGTAGGAGTGGCATTTATTGAGGAGTCAGAGGACCTGAGTTCTAATCCTGGCTCCGCCACATGCCTGCTGGGTGACTTAACTTCTCTGGACCCCAGTTACCTCATCTGCAAAATGGTGATTACATATTTTTCTCCTCCTTTCTTAGATTGTGAGCCCTGTGTGCATCAGGGACTGTGTCTGACCTGATTATCTCATATCTTCCCCAGTGCTTAGAACAGTACTGGACACATAGTGAGTGTTCAACCAGTGTCACAATTATTGAGGATCCACTGAGTGGGCTTGGGAGAGTACAAGTAAATGAGATACTTTCCAAGCCCTCAAGAAGCTAATACTCTAACAGCGGAGACGGATATGAAAATATTTACAAATGGTGGAATCAGAATAGGTAATTGAATGTACAGTTAATTAATCAATCAGTGGTATTTACTGTGCACTTTCTGTGCTCAGTAAGCTCACGCCTAGCACTGTACTAAACTCCTGGGAGAAAACAATTCAACATAGTTGGTAGACTTGTTCCCTGTCCACAAAGGTGTTAAAAATCTAGCCGGGGAGAGAAGCATTAAAATAAATCGCGGATATCAACGTAAGTGCTATGGGGCTGAGGGTGGGGTGAATAGCAATGTTGTTAGAGGGAGTAAATCCAAGTGCAAGGATGATGCAGAAGGGAGTAGAGGATATGAAGACTTAGTTGGGGAAGACCTCTTGGAAGAGATGTCATTTCAGAAGGGTTTTCAAGGTGGGAGAGAATGATGGACTGCCAGATATGAAGGAGGAGGGAGGCCCAGGCCAGGGGGAGGATGTGGGCGAGGGGTCGGCAGTGAGATGGGCAAGACTGAGGCACAGTGAGTAGGTTGGCATTAGAGGAGGCTGAAGCGAGCTGGTTGGGTTGTAGTAGAAAATCAGTGATAGGGGTGGGTAAGGTGATTGAGTGCTTTGAAGCCAATGTTAAGGAGTTTCAGCTTAATGGGCAACCACTGGAGGTTCTTGAGGAGTGAAGAAACGTGAACTGAAAGGATCAGAGGCAGGATGTAAGCGCTTAGATCAAGGTTGTAGCAGTTTGGATGGAGAGAAAAGGGGGGATTTTCGCGATGTGGCGAAGGTTGAACTGCCAGGTTTTGGTGACGGATTGAATGCGTGGGTTGAGTGAGAGATGAGACGAGAATGATGCCACGGTGAGTATGTTGGTGCTGTCTACAGTGATGGGAAAGGCAGACGGAAGACAGGGTTTGGGTGGAAAGATGAGAAGTCCCGTTTTGGACATGGTAAGTTCGAGCTGTCGGAGGGACATCCACACAGAGATGTCCTGGAGGCAGGAGCGTATATGCACAAGTGTCGAAGATGGATAGTAAATAAAAAAAGTTCTAGGGAGGGATTTTGGGTTAAGTTGCCTATGGTGATGGGTATTCATTCATTCAGGCCCTACCGTGCAGACCACTGTTCTAAGCACTGGGGGATAATGGAGACTATATTATTGTCAGAGATGGCGGAGGGGTTGGCAAACTACATAGCGGGAAAGATTGAAATAATGAAACAGCCAAACAGTATAAGGACAAGAGTAAATGCAATGAGCAGCACAGTGTGGCGAAAGCAGCAGATTTTCAGGCTCCTTGGCACTCAGGCAGGGTCGCCCAGAGGCCTTTAGTCATGCAGCAGCCATAGCCTTTTAAATGTTTTTATGGTGGGCCACCATATCAAATCTCCCTGGCAGGAAGGGCACATTGGGATGGGGTGAGGGATGGGTGATGTCTCTCCTTGGCCCTCTAATGCTGGAGGTGCCTTCTCCTAACAGTAAGTCATCCCTGCCCTGGCCTCTGCCCTGAGAAGGAACCAGGAAAGCCTGGCAGGATAATGAAGTAAATTATAAAGTAAATCTTTCAGAAGTCTGAAAGCTGGCGTGACATCTGTGATTTCTTGGAGAGGACTCTTTTCTCAGAGACCAGTTGGAGAATGCTTTATCTGAGGCAGCTTTAAGTGATACTTTTCTTGAAGAAACACTGCACAAACATTCTGGTTGCCTTTTAAGTGCATTTGTGCTATAATATTGTTTTTATTGTCGGTTTTTCTGTAGTGGTAGTAATGCTATTTACTTCAAACGTCTTGCTGGTCTCCCTCCTCTAACAAGTCTTCCCTTAATAATCATCAATACCCTGAATCTTGTCAACCCTTCAGTCACCCCTTTCACTTATGTATTTGTGTATGCCCATCCTAAGCACATGTGTAGATGTATATAACAATAATAATAATAATAGTGGTTTTTTTAAGCACTTATTATGTACTGGGCACTGTATTAAGCACTGGGGTGGAAACAAGCAAATCTGGTTAGACACAGGCCCTGTCCCCCATGGGGCTCCCAGTCTCAATCCCCATTTTACAGATGAGGTAACTGAGGCATAGGGAAATGAAGTGACTTGCCCAGGGTCACACAGCAGATAAGTGGAGGAGCCGGGATTTGAACCCACAACCTTCTGATTCCCAGGCCTGTGCTCTATCCATTATGCATGCTGCTTCTTTGAATATTCAGTTTTATTAATTATCATCATCATCATCATCAATCGTATTTATTGAGCGCTTACTGTGTGCAGAGCACTGTACTAAGCGCTTGGGAAGTACAAATTGGCAACATATAGAGACAGTCCCTACCCAACAGTGGGCTCACAGTCACATCATCAATCAGTGGTATTTATTGAGCCCTTGCTATGTGCAGAACGCTCTACTGAGCACTTGGGGAACTCCAATACAGCAGACTTCTTAGGCACATTCTCTGCTCACAAGGAGCTTATAGTCTAAATGGGGAGACAGACATTAATTGCATTCCTTGGTCCATCTTCCCCATTAAAATGTGAGGTCCTGTGAGCTGGGAATGTATGTTCTGCGGTACTTCCCACGTGCATTCAGTAACTCTCAGTAAACCTCAGTAGCTTGTCTACTATTAATACTACTACTACTATGCTCTCATAATTATCCCTCTGGCAGAATCCAGCAGAATTGTTGGATATTGTCCTCCATATTCAAAGAAGATATCACTGATGGTGAAGGTCATGAATGTGCTTGGGTGCGAGTGGCTGAGACTGTCGGGTAGGGATCGTCTCTATCTGTTGCCGATTTGTACTTTCCAAGCGCTTAATACAGTTCTCTGCACACAGTAAGCGCTCAATAAATGAATGAAGGCCAGTGAGGCCAATCAGTCATTCATTCAGTCAAATTTACTGAGCACTTTCTGTGTGCTTGGGAAAGTACAATATAAAGAGTTAGTAGACACGTTCCCTGCCCACAGCGAGGAGACCGCAGCCCTGACTTATTGGACACACAAAAAGGTTGTCCCTTTTTTGGGTATTGTGCTCATTGTTTTCCGCTTCAGGTGCTGTGTTCCCTTTTGTCTCCTTGCCTGTCTTCCCATAATAAGCTTTTGCTCAGAAAGATCCAATCTCTTCTTCTGAGACTGGGGCTCAGTCTCGTATAGCTCGCCGCCAACGCCTTGCCTGCATCTTCCCTCTGGCCCGGCACACGGACTATACTCTCCCCACCTTCAAAGCTCTCGTAAAATCACATCTCCTCAAGAGGCCTGCCCCAACTAAGATCTCACTTCCCCTACTCTCCCTCCATTCTGGGTCGCGTACTCCTTTGAAACTGTATCCCTTAAACACTTGATATTCACCCCCCCCAACCCAGCTCCACGGTACTTATGTACATATCCATTTCTGTAATTTATTTTACTGCCCATCTCCCCCTCTGGCCTGAGTGCAGGGATCGTGTCTACCCACTCTGTTGTATTATATTCTTCCAAAAGCTTAATCCAGTGCTCTGCACCCTATAAGCACTCAATAAATACCACCGAGTGACTGACATCTATATATCTCTGAAGATTGAAAGCTCCTGGATTGCAGACAGTGCGTCTACCAACCCTACTGCATAGTACTCTCTCATAGTACGTAGTACAGGTGTTTTGCACACAGCAAGCACTCAATAAATACCACTGATTAACTGAGTCGAAAACCGAAGGTAGAGGTGTTAAGAAATGAGAAATGAATCAAGGGACCCCGAGTAGAAGAAGCCTGAAGAGAGTGAGGCTGTCGGATTTTCCCTTCAGAAACGAATGATATTAGATATTAGACTGTGAGCCCACTGTTGGGTAGGGACTGTCTCTATATGTTGCCAATTTGTACTTCCCAAGCACTTAGTACAGTGCTCTGCACATAGTAAGCGCTCAGTACATACGATTGATGATGAAAAAGGAAATGAAAATGGAAAATGGAATGGAAAATTAGCAGCCTTTACCTTAAAATGTGGATCTGTTATCGACAGTTTTAAGACAAAATTGGCTGCAGCACTAGCAAGATGTCGAATCAAGCATGATGCTCTTTCAATTGACTCCATTCTACCGGAGATGGTTCGGAAACAAGAACAACGAGCCTCTACTTTACCGCTTTATGTTTGGATAAACTCCTGTAAAACCAGGTAAGTGATTTAAATTTTTTAAAAAGCACTTTTATAATTAATAACAATAATGATGGTATTTGTTAAGCGCTTACTATGTGCCAGGCACTGTTCTAAGCGCTGGGGTAGATGCAAGGTTGTCCCACGTGGGGTTCACAGTCTTAATCTGTGGCTCAGTGGAAAGAGCCTGGGCTTTGGAGTCAGAGGTCGTGGGTTCAAATCCCGACTCTGCCAATTGTCAGCTGTGTGACTTTGGGCAAGTCACTTAACTTCTCTGCGCCTCAGTTACCTCATCTGTAAAATGGAGATAAAGACTGTGAGCCCCCCGTGGGACAACCTGATCACTTTGTAATTTCCCCAGCGCTTAGAACAGTGCTTTGCACATAGTAAGCGCTTAATAAATGCCATCATTATTATTATTAATCCCCATTTGACAGATGAGGTAACTGAGGCACAGACAAGTGAAGCAGCGTGGCTCAGTGGAAAGAGCCCGGGCTTTGGAGTCAGAGGTCATGGGTTCAAATCCCAGCTCTGGCACTTGCCAGCTGTGTGACTTTGGGCAAGTCACTTAACTTCTCTGCGCCTCAGTTACCTCATCTGTAAAATGGAGATAAAGACTGTGAGCCCCCTGTGGGACAACCTGATCACCTTGTAACCTCCCCAGCGCTTAGAACAGTGCTTTGCACATAGTAAGCGCTTAATAAATGCCATCATTATTATTATTAATCCCCATTTGACAGATGAGGTAACTGAGGCACAGACAAGTGAAGCAGCGTGGCTCAGTGGAAAGAGCCCGGGCTTTGGAGTCAGAGGTCGTGGGTTCAAATCCCAGCTCTGGCACTTGCCAGCTGTGTGACTTTGGGCAAGTCACTTAACTTCTCTGTGCCTCAGTTACCTCATCTGTAAAATGGGGATAAAGACTGTGAGCCCCCTGTGGGACAACCTGATCACCTTCTAACCTCCCCAGCGCTTAGAACAGTGCTTTGCACATAGTAAGCGCTTAATAAATGCCATCATTATTATTATTAATCCCCATTTGACAGATGAGGTCACTGAGGCACAGACAAGTTAAGCGAATTGCCCAAAGTCACACAACAGACGAGTGGCGGAGCCGGATTAGAACCCATAACCTCTGACTTCCAAGCCCGGGCTCATTCCACTGAGCCACGCTGCTTCTCAGTTATCGTATAGCTTGAAAGTGAAATGAAAAATATGAATTTTGTAGCAATTGATTTCTGTTTTGTCGGAAGGAAATACAGTGTAGCCTAAAGTAAAATGGTCCTTGGTATTTCTTTGTAGTGTGACATGTGGATTTGTTTTTCTCTGGGGAAACCATGCTTCATGGTGGTTCTTTTGAGAATTTCCCTCTTCCCCTGGGGTTTCGAGGGGCTCGTCTGGGGGCTACTTTTACTGATTGAAGCATTGTGGCCGGCCCGTGTCGGCCCATTCCAAACATGCGCTATCAACTGGAGAAATTGGATTACTCTCTCATCAGGTTGCTGTGTAGTGTGTTGGTGGGGCAGACAAATCATTCTTTTCCATCCCCCTGTAAATCCAATTCAGAAAAACTCCAGGGGTTTAGCACCATAAATCAGTAGCGTTAATTGACCGTCTTCTATGTGCAAAGCACTGTGCCACAGAGTAGGGGCCATACAACAGAAGTCAAAGACATGGTCCCTGCCGACACTATTAATAGGGAAAGCAAGGAGGCCTAAATTTCCAAAAATAATAAAAGGCGAAGAAGTGAGACCGTAGATGCGGTTGACAGGCCAAGGTAAGCAATTAAAAGAAAACAAAAAGCAATTAATCAATCAGTGGTATTTTTGAGTGCTTTTTGCTTGCAAAGTACAATACTAAGCACTTGAGAAGCAGCATGGCTCAGTGGAAAGAGCCCGGGCTTTGGAGTCAGAGGTCATGGGTTCAAATCCCGGCTCCGCCAACTGTCAGCTGGGTGACTTTGGGCAAGTCACTTCACTTCTCTGGGCCTCAGTTACCTGATCTGTAAAATGGGGATTAAAACTATGAGCCCCCCGTGGGACAACCTGTTCACCTTGTAACCTCCCCAGCGCTTAGAACAGTGCTTTGCACATAGTAAGCGCTAAACAAATACCATCATCATTATTATTATTATTGAGAGAATCCAATAAAATCGACATGCTCCTGCTTTCGATAAACTTATAATATAGCCAGGGAAATTGACATACGTGAGTGTTCTACGGGGGCAAAACCAAGAGAAGCAGTGCGGCTCAGTGGAAAGAGCACGGGCTTGGGAGTCAGAGGTCATGGGTTCAAATCCCGGCTCCGTGCTTGTCAGCTGTGTGATTTTGGGCAAGTCACTTCTCTGTGCCTGTTACCTCATCTGGAAAATGGGGATTGACTGTGAGCCCCACGTGGGACAACCTGATCACCGTGTATCTTCCCCAGCGCTTAGAACAGTGCTTTGCACATAGTAAGCGCTTAACGAATGCCATTATAAAAAAAAAAAAGGTGAGGTATTAGAAAATTCTGAGAAGCAGGTTGGCCTATTCAGAAGTAACATAGCCTTGGTGGAAGAACGCAGGCCTGAGAGTCAGAATAATAATAATAATAATAATAATAATAATAATAATAATGTCATTTGTTAAGCGCTTACTATGTGCAAAGTACTGTTCTAAACGCTGGGGGGGATACAATGTGATCAAGCTGCCCCACGTGGGGCTCACAGTCTTAATCCCCATTTTTACAGATGAGGTAACTGAGGCTCAGAGAAGTTAAGTGACTTGCCCAAGGTCACACAGCAGACTTGTGGTGGAGCTGGGATTCGAACCCATGACCTCTGACTCCAAAGCCCGTGCTCTTTCCACTGAGCCACGCTGCTTCTCAGAAGACCTTGGTTCTCATCCTGGTTCTGCCACATAGTAATAATAATGGCATTTATTAAGCACTTACTATGTGCAAAACACTGTTCTAAGCGCTGTCTGTTACAGACACCCACATGTCTGTTGGGTGACCTTGGGCAAGTCACTTAACTCATCTGTACCCAAGTTTCCTCTTCTGTAAAATGGAGGATTAAAATACCTATTATCTTGTATCTACCCCAGTGCTATGGCACACAGTAAGTGCTTAACTGATATTATCATTGTTATTATTATTATCACCATCATTATTGTCACTTGGCGTAATAATAGTAATGCCTCTTGGAAGAGGTGACTGCTTTTTTTCAAGGGGCAGTTGGTCTCAATAGATTTAGATTTTCCAAGAGCCTCTTTTAAATCTTTTAATATCACTCATTTAAATTTGTAGGGCAGGTTTTATTAATTATTTATTAAAAGTCCCAAACCTAAGAAAAAAAAAACCTGAGCATGGGAAATGATTTTATATTACTGTGAGCCCGTTGTTGGGTAGGGACTGTCTCTATATGTTGCCGACTTGCACTTCCCAAGCTCTTAGTACAGTGCTCTGCACACAGTAAGCGCTCAATAAATACGATTGAATGGATGAAAGTAGTGGTAGTTGTAGACTGAATTGAGTGTCCACATGAAGCAGTTATGCTTGAGAAGTACAGAATAAAGAAGTAACATGTTGCCTGCCCACAAGAAACTTATTCTCTAACGGGGGAGACAAACCCCAAAATATTTACCATTCGAGTGGGCAAAATAAATAATTGGATACACATCTATTCGTGATAGAAAAGAGACTGTAATAGTGGGGGGAAAAATGACTTCTAAGGATGAAGCAGTGTAAATAGTGGGTTCAAAAGATCATATTTTTATACCCTGGACTTGAATCAGTGCAATCAAATAGCGTTGATTGCATCAGACACAATTCAGAATGATTTTTACATATTCAAATCAGTTCTTAAAACAAAAATAATATCACTCTTTTAAGTTTGTAGGGCAGGTTTTATTAATTATATTTGAATTCAACATTACTGTATGTTTATTGTGTATTAATAGCCCCGAAGACATTTATATCATTTTGAAGAAGGAAGGATTCACTAAAGTCAATTCGGTAACGGAATTTGTGGGAAAATCTTTCTGTGTGGATCAACACTGCCCTGATGTTATCGTTTTTCCTTCCTATCTTAAAAGTGAACTTCTGAACATAGATCTTTTCACCGAATACAAACTTTTATTTCAGGTGAGTTAATCTGATGCTTTAATCTTTCTTTAATTTGAAACTAAATCTGTTTTTCTTTCTTTTTTTCTGTTTTGGGGGGGTAAGTTGTTTACTTAAGCCGGGTTGGCGGGTAGAAAACTTGTAAGAAGCAACCTTTTTTTGTTCTTCTGAAAATGCAGATGAAGTTCGAGTTCCAAGGTTTGTTGTGGGTACATTTATTCAGCCCTGCAGAAACTAGTTTTTTTTTCTTTATGGTATTTGTTAATCGCTTAGTATGTGCCATTCATTCATTGTTCTATTTCTTCAGCGCTTACTGTGTGCAGAGCACTGTATGAAGTGCTGGGAAAGTACAATTTGGCAACAGAGACAATCCCTACCCAACAAGGGGCTCACAGTCTAAAAGGGGGAGACAGACAACAAAATAAAACAAGTAGACAGGTATAGCATCTAAATAGATAATAATAATAATATAATAATGGCATTTTTGTTAAGCGCTTACTATGTGCAAAGCACTGTTCCAAGCGCTGGGGGGGATACAGGGTGATCAGGCTGTCCCACGTGGGGCTCACAGTCTTAATCCCCGTTTTACAGATGAGGTAACTGAGGCTCAGAGAAGTTAAGTGACTTGCCCAATATCACACAGAAGACATGTGGTGGAGCTGGGATTCGAGCCCATGACCTCTGACTCCAATATTAATATTAATAAATATTATTTATTAATATTAATAAAATAAGTAGAGTAATAACTATGTGCAAATATGTGCAAGTGCTGTGGGGCAGGGAAGGGGGTGGAGCAGAGGGAGGGAGTAGGGGCAATGGGAAGGGGAGGAGGAGCAGAGGAAAAGGGAGGCTCAGTCTGGGAAGGCCTCCTGGCGGAGGTGAGCTCTCAGTAGGGCTTTGAAGGGAGGAAGAGAGCTAGCTTGGCGGGTGTGCGGAGGGAGGGCATTCCAGGCCCGGGGGAGGAGGTGGGCCGGGGGTCAATGATGGGACAGGCAAGAAGGAGGCATGGTGAGGAGGTTAGTGGCAGAGGAGTGGAGGGTGTGGGGTGGGCTGGAGAAGAAGAGAAGGGAGGTGGGGTGGGAGGGGGCGAGGTGATGGACAGCCTTGAAGCCGAGACTGGGGAGCGAGCGGTTGAAGATGGGAGTTAAGGAGGGGAGGAGGGAAGGGGTGTGAGTTTTTAGAAGTTGAGAGGGAATGAGGTCCAAAGCACAGGTGGAGAGGGTGGCACTTGAGAGGAGGGAGGAGATCTCCTCTGAAGATACTGCTGGGAAGGATTTGAATGTGAAGGGACCTATGGTCTATGTGAGGTGGTGAGGAAGATGGTTCCAGACTGAGGGATGGGAGATCTCCTCTGAAGGTACCGCTGGGAAGGATTTGAACGTGAGGGGAGCTATGGGCTATGTGAGGTGGTGAGGAAGATGGTTCCAGACTGAGGGATTGAACTCCTTACCTTTGGCTTTAAAGCTCTCAGTTTGCCCCCTCCTCCCTCACCTCACCGATCTGTTAATCTAGCCCGCCTGCACACGCCGCTCCTCTAATGCCAGCTTACTCACAGTGGCCCTATCTCATCTATCTCGGTGCTGACCCCTTTCCCACATCCTCCCCCTAGCCTCGAACTCCCTCCCCCTCCATATATGCTGGACCACTGTTCCCACTATCTTCAAAGCATCATTTAAGGACACATCTCCTCCAAGAGGCCTCCCCAGATTAAGCTCTCTTTTAATAATAATAATAATAATAATAATAATAATGATGATGGCATTTGTTAAGCACTTACTACGTGCAAAGCACTATTCTAAGTCCTGGGGGGATACAAGGTGATCAGGTTGTCCCACGTGAGGCTCACAGTCTTCATCCCCATTTTACAGATGAGGGAACTGAGGCCCAGAGAAGTTGTGACTTGCCCAAAGTCACACAGCTGACAATTGGTGAAGCCGGGATTTGAACCCGTGACTTCTGACTCCCAAGCCCGGGCTCTTTCCACTGAGCCACTCTGCTCCTACATGGGGCTCATAGTCTAACTAGGAGGATCTAGGGTTTAATCCCATTGGACAGATGAGGAAACAGGCGTAGAGAAGATAACTGACTTGCCCAAGGTCACATATAAGAGAAGTGGAAGAGCCGGGATTAGAACCCAGGTCCACGCTCTTTCCACTAGGCCACACTGCGCCTATAGGAGACACATCCGGCACCCGGAGCACACAGTAAGTGCTCAATAAATGCGATTGACTGACAGTGTCAATGTGTAATATGAAATAGGGGAAAAGAATTATACAAATAATGAGGGCTGAAACACTGTCGGCTCACCAGCGTTGAAGCATTTCTCACAGCAACACAACTAGGAGAACTATACCTGTTAGGAGAATGGATAAAAGATAGCAGGTTACCCGAGCAACTGCCATATGGGGACCTGAAAGGAGGTACACCTAAACCCAGAGGGCAGAAAAAAGCAGTTTAATGACATACAGCACGATTTCAAGCAATGCAACGGAGCAGGGCGCTAACGATTGCAGCAGACAGATCAGAGTGGCCGGCAGAAAATAGAAGAGCTGTTCTTGAGCAATGCTTCCATGAAAATTGGGATGCCAGAAGGCAGGCTAGAAAATAGAAGCACTCCCTGCTGGGAAACAACCCCGTTTGTGCATCATTCTTTCATTAATAATAATAATTTTGGTATTTAAGCGCTTACTATTTGCAAAGCAATCAATCAATCGTATTGAGCGCTTACTGTGTGCAGAGCACTGTACTAAGCGCTTGGGAAGTCCAAGTTGGCAACGTATAGAGACGGTCCCTACCCAACAGTGGGCTCACAGTCTAGAAGGGGGAGACAGAGAACAAAACATATTAACAAAATAAAATAAATAGGATATGTACAGGTAAAATAAATAAATAGTAAAATAAATAAATAAATATTATTATTATAGTATTAAAGTGCTTCTTGTGTGACGAGCACTGGAGTAGATTCAAGTGGAATAGATGCACAGATGGGGCCTACAGTCTAACTAAGAGGGGAGTACCGGTATTCAGTACCCGTTTTTTGACAGTCTTTGTTTTTTGTAAATGGTATCTGTTAAGTGCTTACTATGTGCCAGGCACTTTACTAAACGCTCACAGGAGTTGTTCAGGGAATTCAGTGGGTGAGGGGCACCAAAGAAGTAATAATAATAATAATAATGGCATTTTATTAAGCACTGTTCTAAGCACTGGGGAGGATACAAGGTGATCAGGTTGTCCCATGTGGGGCTCACAATCTTAATCCCCATTTTACAGATGAGGTAACTGAGGCACAGAGAAGTGAAGCGACTTGCCCAAAGTCACACAGCTGACAGTAGGCGGAGTCAGGGTATGAACCCATGACCGCCGACTCCAAAGCCCATGCTCTTTCCGAGCCATCATATTTATTGAACGTTTACTGTGTGCAGAGCACTGTACTAAGCGCTTGGGAAGTAGAAGTCGGCAACGTACAGAGACGGTCCCCACCCAACAACGGGCTCACAGTCTACAAGGATCTATCCTTGCCAACCCTGTGGAAATGAGGACCACCGTGGCTTTTTCAACCACACTCCTCTGCATGGCGGTCATCAAAAATGTATACTTTTTCATCTTGATCCATTTTGGTTAATTTGACATTGATAAATTCAGTAGTAATAGTAGAGTAGTAGTGGTAATAGTATTTATTAAGTGCTTACTGTGTGCAGAGTAGTGTACTAAGTGCTGGGAAAGAGTATTCAGGTGGCAATCAGACACAAGTTCTGTCCTTCAAAGGGTTCCCAATCTATGAAGGGTAGCATTTACACAGCTTCCGTGGGTGCAATGCACTGTGCTAAGCATTAAGGAAATTCAAAGCAGAGAAGTGTCACTTTCTCTGCCCGCAAGGAGCTTGCCAGAATATTTGTTGGGGGAAGTTTGTGTCACACAGATATTTGAAATGGTATGGGAGCTCTAAAATCACAGGTTTAGGAAAGGTTACTGATCATCATCATCATCATCATCAATTGTATTTATTGAGCGCTTACTATGTGCAGAGCACTGTACGAAGCGCTTGGGAAGTACAAATTGGCAACATATAACTTTGAATAACTTTCAGAGACTTAAGAACTGAAGACAGATCATTTTTTTGCTGTTTATGTACAATGTAACAATACTTTCCATGGTTGGATTATAATGCTTTATTATTGTATTAAAAGAAAGGAAGCACAATTTACAAATTTAGCTAACATTAGCTTTGGTATTCTACATGAATCATTCATCTTTATTTATGAAAATATCTGGACCATTTGAAAATAACCCTAGCCATAATGAATTATCCTGACCTCTAAAACAGAGGAAAACTCAAGGGTCTCCAATTATTCTCGATTCAGATACAGTGATAGTCTCTTTTAATTGTGTCCTAGGTAATTCCTAATGCCATTATTTATTCCCTTATAGGATAAATCTCGGAGCCTTGCGGTCCATTCTGTAAAGGCCTTGCTCAACATGGATGATGACATCTTATTGGTTAATATGGGTTCCTGGCTCACCGTTGCCCATATGTCAGTTTTGACAAATCAGAGTTCTTCCAAAGTATTTGTCTGTGGCATAAAATCACAGGGCAAGGAAGTTGAACTGAAGAACCTCTATACAAATATAGGATGCGAAAGTATGTGTCAAATATTTATTAGTTTAGAGATCTCTGCCCTCCCAATTTCAGAAAGTTTGATAGAAAATTCATCTAAACAACGTGGCATTTGTTTAGATTTCGCTTTGTAAAGTAAACTCCTAAAATATTCTACTATCCATGTACGTGCATCGCTTGATATAGTGGGGTTATGGTCCTTGAAAATGTGGCTGTATTGTGGAATACTGTATCGTAGGGTACATTTTTCCTTTAGACTTGCATGATTTAAATTGGGATGCAATTCAGAAACTGCAGAATTTACATGAAAGTCCTTTATTTGCTGAATCCTGTTATATAGCCCTAATTTACTATTTAAACTTTGTTAAAGTAATTCAAAGCAGAGAATCACAATATTCACTAAATGAGTATAGTATGATCATGAAGCTTTGCTGCTTGTTTTTGCTGTCTGTGATACTAGTTTTTCAACTTCCATGAAAAAATCTATCCAATTTAGATCGAACAAGAGCCCGCTGATCTTTATAAAATTCTTAGAAGCAGATCGGCTCATTCGGAACTCCTTCACGTCATTTTTTGACGGTATTTGTTAAGCACTGTCCTAAGCACTGTGTTCTAGTGGATGGAGTGGGGTCTAGGAGCCAGAAGACCTGGATTCTAATCCCAGTTCTGCCACTTGTCTGCTGAGTGACCTTGGGCAAGTCACTTAACCCATCAGTCAATTGTATTTATTGAGCATTTACTGTGTGCAGAGCACTCTAGTAAATTCTTGAGAGAGTACAGTATAACAGAGTTGGCGGACATGTTTCCTGCCAAAAGTGAATTTACAGTCTAGGTGGGAGACAGACATTAACATAAATAAATTAGGGATATGTATGTAAGTGCTGTGGGGCAGAGGGAGGGGTGAAAAAAGGGAGCAAATCCGAGTGCAAGGGTGGCGCTTTAAAACCTATGGTAAGGAGTATCTGTTTGATGTGGAGGTAATAATAATAATGGCATTTATTGGGTAACCAGTGGAGTTTCTTGAGGAGTAGGGAAACGTGGCCTGAGTGTTTCCGGAGAAAAATGATCTGGACAGAAGAGTGAAGTGTGGACTGGAGAAGGGAGAGACAGGAGGCAGGCAGGTCAGCAAGGAGGCTATTACAGTAACTATAGCGGGATAGGATAAGTGCTTGGATTGACGTGGTAGCAGTTTGGATGGAGAGGAAAGGGCAGATTTCAGCGACGTGGAGGTTGAAATGACAGGATTTAGTGACAGGTGTAATACGTAGGTTGAATGAGTGACGAGTCAAAGATAACGCCAAGGTTTTGGGCTTGTGAGACAGGAAGGGTGGTGGTGCTGTCTACAGTGATGGGAAAGTCATGGGGAGGAGAGGGTTTGGGTGGGAAATTCATTCATTCATTCACTCAGTTGTATTTATTGAGCGCTTAGTGTGTGCAGAACACTGTACTCAGCGCTTGGGAAGTACAAGTTGGCAACATATAGAGACGTTCCCTACCCAACAACGGGCTCACAGTCTAGAAGTGAGTTCTGTTTCGGACATGTTAAGATTGAGGTGTTGGCAGGGCGTCCAAGTAGAGTTGTCTTGAAGGCAGGAGGAAATGCGAGACTACAGAGGAGAGAGATCAGAGCAGGGAATGATCTTCATAGAGTTAGAAGTTGAAGTCCTGGCAGTGAATGAGTTCTTCAAGGGACTGGGTGTAGATAGAGAATAGAAGAGGGCCCAGAACTGAACCGTGAGGGACTCCCACAGTTAGGGGGTGGGAGGCAGAGTTTCTTCATGCCCACTTTGATCCTTGGAGACTTCAATATCCCCATAGATGTTCCTGATGACCCCTCTGCCGCCTGCCTTCTGTCCGTCCTCAACTCTGCCGGCCTCCTTCTCCATCCCACCTCCCCCACTCACCAACTTGGACACACACTCGATCTCATCATCTTTAACCAGTGCACATTCCCTACCCTCACCAACTCTGAAATCCCTCTCCCTGACCACAGCCTTCTCACTTGCCTCCTCTCCCACGCTCCTTCTCCCCGCAAATCTGTGCTATTCCCCCACTTAGACCTCCGATCTCTTGACTCCGTTCATCTCTCTCAACGCATCACACCTCACCTAACCTCCTTACCCAATCTGCCCTCTCTTGATGACCAAATAGATGTTCTTGACATCACCTCTCTGCTGAACTCAACTCACTCGCTCCCCTTTCCCTTCTTCACTCTCGTACCACTAACCCACGAGGCTGGATAACCAGCACTGTCCGCTTCCATCGCTCTTGGGCTCGAGCTGCAGAACGCCGCCGGCAGAAATCTAAATATCAAGCTGACCTTATCCATTTCAAGTTCATTCTTTCTTGCTTTGTCTGCCCGGCAAAACGATTTCTCTTCCCTTATTGACATCCATGCCCATTGCCCTGCCAGTTGTTCCGGACATTTAACTCCCTCTTCAGGCCCCCTGTCCCCCTGCCTTCCCTATCCCTTTCCCCTAATAATAATAATACTGATGGTATTTAAGCGCTTACTATGTGCAAAGCACTGTTCTAAGTACTGGGGAGGTTACAAGGTGATCAGGTTGTCCCACAGGGGGCTCACAGTTTGGATCCTCATTTTACAGATGAGGGAACTGAGGCCCAGAGAAGTTAAGTGACCTGCCCAAAGTCACACAGCTGACAGTCGGAGGAGCCGGGATTTGAACCCATGACCTCTGACCCCAAAGCCCCTGTCCTTTCCACTGAGCCACGATGACCTGGCCATCTATTAAGAAAATTAACACCATCAGGGGTGAGCGCCCTAAAATCACCCTGTCCCTCCGCAGTCCCTCCCCCTTCCAGCCCCGTCTTGAACTTTCCCATTCTTTCCTGCAGTATCTCCAGGGGAGATCTCCTGCCTCCTCTCAAATGCCACCCCCCGCCACATGTGCATCGGACCCCATTCCTTTGCCTCTTATAAAAACTCTTGCCCCCTGCCTCCTGACCTCCCTAACAGCCATCTTCAACTGTTCAGTCTCCAAGAGCTTCTTCCCCACTGCCTTCAAACATTCCCATGTCTCCCCCATCCTAAAAAAACCGTCCCTTGACTACTGTTCCCTCCAGTTATTGCCTCATCTCCCGCCTATCATTCTTCTCCAAACTTCTTGAGGAAATTATTTACACCCACTGTCACAAACTCCTCTCCTCCAATCCTCTTCTGGACCCTCTCCAGTCTGGCTTCCGTCCCCTCCACTCCACAGAAACTGCCCTCTCAAAAGTCACCAGTGATCTCCTTCTTGCCAAATTCAACGGCTCTTACTCCATTCTAATCCTCCTCGACCACTCAGCTGCCTTTGACACTGTGGACCATTTCCCTTCTCCTCAATACTTTATCCAACCTTGGCTTCACTGACTCTGTCCTCTCCTGGTTCTCATCTCTCTGGCCGTTCATTCTCAGTCTCCTTTGCGGGCTCCTCCTTTGCCTCCCAACCCCTAATTGTGGGGCTCTCTCAAGGTTCAGGTCTCGGTCCCCTTCTATTCTCCATCTACATTCATTCCCTTGGAGAACTTATTTGCTCCCATGATTTCAACTACCACCTCTATGCGGATGATACCCAAATCTACATCTCCTCCATCATCATCAATTGTATTTATTGAGCGCTTACTGTGTGCAGAGCACTGTACTAAACGCTTGGCAAGTACATTTTGGCAACATATAGAGACAGTCCCTACCCAACAGTGGGCTCACAGTCTAAAAATCTAAAAATCTAAGATCCACTGATCTCTCTCCCTCTCTCCAGGCTCGCATCCCCTCCTGCCTTAAAGACATCTCTACTTGGATGTCCCCTCGTTACCTCAAACTTAATGTCTCCCAAATAGAGCTCCTTATCCTCCCACCCAAACCCTGTCCTCTCCTGGATTCCCCCATCACTGTAGACGGCACCACCATCCTTCCCATCTCACAAGCCCGAAACCTTGACTCCTCTCTCTCATTCAACCCACATACATCACCAAATCTTGTCAGTCCCACCTTCTCAACCTCGCTAAAACCTGTCCTTTCCTCTCCATCCAAACTGCTACCACGTACAATCACTCATCCTATCCCACCTAGATGACTGCATCAGCCTCCTTGTCCTCCCAACCTCCTGCCTCTCCCCACTCCAGCCCATACTTCACTCCACTGCCCAGATCATCTTTCTACAGAAACGTTTAGTACATGTCTCCCTGCCCCCCTCCTCAAAAATCTCCAACGGTTGCCTATCCATCTCTGAATCAAACAAAAGCTCCTCACCATTGCACTCCATTATCTTCCCCCTCCTACCTCACTTCGCTTCTCTCCTTCTACAGCCCAGCCCGCAAACTTCACTCTTCTGGTGCTAACCTTCTCACTGTGCCCCAATCTTGCCTATCTCCCTGCCGACCCCTGGCCCACATCCTTCCTCCTCAAATCTGCCGGACAATTACTTTCCCCCTCTTCAAAGCCTTACTTAAGGCACATCTCTTCCAAGCGGCCTTCCCAGATTATACCCCACTTTTCCTCGTCTCCCACTCCCTTCTGCGTCGACCTGACTTGCTCCCGTTACTCTCCCCCCCCCCCCCCATTGGCAGCCCCACAGCATTTCTGTAGGTATCTGTAATTTTATTTATTTATATTGATGTCTGCTTAGTTGTACTTATGTCTGTCTCCCCCCCACTGTAGATTGTGAGCTCACTGTGGGCAGGGATTGTTACTCTTTGTTGCTGTATTGTATTTGTACTTTCCCAAGTGCTTAGTACAGTGCTATGCATAAAGCAAGCACTCAGTTAATACCAGTGGATGAATGAATGAATGAGCCCATAAAAGAGACTGAGAATGAGTGGCCAGAGAGACAGCAGGAGAACCAGGAGAGGACGGCATCAGTGAAGCCAATGGATAACATTTCCAGGGGAAGGGGGTGGTTGATAATGTCAGAAGCAGCTGAGCGGTTGAGGAGGATTAAGGTGGAATAGAGGCCATTAGATTTTGCAAGAAGGAGATAATAATAATAATAATAATGACATTTATTAAGCGCTTACTATGTGCAAAGCACTGTTCTAAGCGCTGGGGAGGTTACAAGGTGATCAGGTTGTCCCACGGGGGGCTCACAGTCTTAATCCCCATTTTACAGATGAGGGAACTGAGGCACAGAGAAGTTAAGTGACTTGCCCAAAGTCACACAGCTTACAATTGGCGGAGCCGGGGTTTGAACCCTTGACCTCTGACTCCAAAGCCTGGGCTCTTTCCACTGAGCCATTTGTGTCCCCTGGGAGGGCAGTTTCCATGGAGTGAAGGGGACGGAAGCCAGATTGGAGGGAACAAGAAGAGAGAGTTGGAGGAGAGGAACTGGAGTCATCAGGTGTAGACAACTCCGTCAAGGAGTTTGGGGAGGGTTGGTAGGATGGAGATGGGGTAATGACAGGAGGGAGGCATGGGGTTAAAGTAGATTTTGTTTTAGGGCAGGGGAGACATCAGCATGTTTGAAAGCAGTGCGGAAAAAGCCTTCGGAGAGCAAACAGTTGAAGGTGGCCGTCAGGGAAGGAAGAAAGGACGGGGCAAGTGCTTTGAAAAGGTATGAAGCAGCGTGGCTCAGTGGAAAGAGCACGGGCTTTGGAGTCCGAGGTCTTGGGTTCATATCCCGGCTCCGCCAATTGCCGGCTGTGTGACTTTGGGCAAGTCACTTCACTTCTCTGGGCCTCAGTTCCCTCATCTGTAAAATGGGGATGAAGACTGTGAGCCCCCCGGGACTCCCCAGCACGTAGAACCGTGCTTCGCACACAATAAGCGCTTAATAAATGCTATCATTATTATTATTATTATTATGAAGGGATAGGGTCGGATGTGCAGGTGGGGGGCTGGATATTTGAGAGAAGGAAGGAGATCTCTTGAGATACTGCTGGGAAAGGTGGGAGAGTTGAAGAAGTGGCAGGAGGAGGGAGGGCCTGGAGAGGAACGGGGGAGATTTTAAGGAGATCTTTCCTGATGACTTCAATTTTCTCAATAACGTAGGTGGCCAGGTCATTAGGGGCAAGAGAAGGAGCAGGTGAAGAGACAGGGGATTTGAGGAGGGAGTTAAAACATCTGGAACAACCTGGCGAGGGCAATGGGAATGTGACTCAATAAAGACTTAACTTCTCTGTGCCTCAGTTCGTGCATCAGCCAAATGGGAATTCAATACCTATTTTCCCTCCTACTTAGATTGTGAGCCCCATGTGGGATCTTATTATCTTGTATCTACTCCAGGGCTCAGTACAGTGCTTGGCACATAGTAAATGCCTAACAAATACAATACAGTAATTGTTGTATTATCAGTTTGGACAATTACTCTCCCCCCATTAAAAGTCTTATTGAAGGCACATCTCCTCCAGGAGACCTTCCCTAAGCCCTCCTTTTCTCTTCTCCTACTCCCTTCTGTGTCTCCCTGACATGCTCCCTTTATTTATCCCCCCTCCCAGCCCCACAGCACTTATGTACGTAGGTGTAGTGTATTTATTTATAGTAATGTTTGTCTCCCCCTCTAGACTGTAAGGTCAATGTGGGCAGGGATTGTATCTGTTGACTGTTATATTGTACTTACCGAGCGCTTAGTACAGTTCTCTGCACACAGTAAGCACTCAGTTAATACGACTGACTTGATTGACTGATTGACACAGTCTCTGTCCTGCATGGGAGGGTCAGAGTTTGGCGGGGGTGGGGGGTAGGATTTAATTCCCGTTTTACAAATGAGGAAACTGAGGCACAGAGAAATTAAGTGACATGCCCAAGGTCACAAAGAAGACAAGTGGTGGAGGTGGGATTAGAACCAACTCCTCTTACTCCCAGGCTCGTATTCTTTCCGCTAGACACCCCAATTTTGCCAGAAGACATTTTTTCACCACACATTTTGAATAGAACCTTGTTCGGGATTTGGGAAAATCCGTCCGATGCGGTGAGGACTCTAGCACCAATTTGCCCCGATGCAGCATTCTGCCAAATCTGTGTTTTAGAACTGTGTTTCTGAGGATTCGTAATACGACTATTGTTAACGATTTTAATCCAAATCCTGTAATTCTTACAATAGAGTATCTGTTTATAGATAGGGTAATCACTTCTGTTTTTATTATTATTGGGACAGTTTAAGATAACAGCTGAAGGTTTACCCTTAAGAATCTCATGTGTCAAATTACTTTGCAGTTCCAGTGAGTTTTATTTGAACTAATGTGCTATTTTCTGATTAATATTTGAGTCCCCACATTATACCGGCCAAGTCACCAAAGAAAAACATGATCTTGGTCTTAAGAAATTTATGAACTCAGTGCAGAGAAGGAAATAAGTTTCTCTTGGGATTTCTCTTACTAATGTCCCAAATCTAAATTTCTTTATAAATTTAAACCTTAATTTCAGTCTATCTTCAATTGCTAAATTCCCTGATATCTGGTTATAAGCAGAGGAAGATGGTTTTGTCTTAGGCCTGTAATATTATGATTGCTGCCTATTCATTCACATTGACAAGTTGCAGGTGGAATACAGTGAGAGACCATGACTTTGAATTAGGGATGGAAAACTTAATTCCTTCTCCCATTTACTTCAGTTAGCTGTGGCATTTTGCTTCCTGGAAGGAGTATGACCATTAATGCAGGAAAATATGTGTATTTCTTTGGTTTTAGCCCTTCAGTAAAGAAATGGGAGTTTCTCATCGTTTTCCTTAGTTCCCTTAATACCATTTTATGCTTTGGAAAATTGGGTCTCTCCCAAGTAGTCCTTACAGTACTTGTGATGAATACTGATACCTCACCAATTCCTAATTTTTCTCTTTGTTTTCAGGAAAATTTTTTACTGTTCAGAGATTATTAAATGGAAACCAATCAAAATGATCATGTTTTAGATATGCCTAATTTTATTTATTCTTAACTTTTATTGAACATTACCAATTTGGAAGGCATTCACCTGATATCTTTTCATTGAGTTTTGTATGGTTGTTTAGTGAAGAAGCAACCATGTTGGCTGTTTGATAATATGTACATACTCCATGACTGCAGAGTATGAATGTTCTTTTTAAACTTGATTATAATTCCAAGGAAAATCCAGATGGGGAAATAGATTTAGGTCATTATTTTTCAAGAAGTTAAAATGAGTCCTTTGGGGTGGGTATGGATGTGCATTTAGTTCAAATTTTTAATACAAAATAATTTACGTGATTTTCACAATTATCTGTTTTTCTTTTTAACCAGACATTGAGCTGCTGCGTGAAAACTTTACTGCCCTGGAGCCAAAGGATCAGAGGCTACAGAAAGTTAAAGTTATCCTTCTCCTTCCTCGTTGCTCAGGATTGGGTGTTAGTAATCCCGTAGAATTTATTTTAAGTGAACATGAAGGTACTTTAATATTATTTAATATTTATTTCTGAATGACTGCAGTCAAAATTAGCACTAAAACCCTATCCCATTCTGTACCAACACATTAATTCACATACACATGAATGCACATATAAACAGCAACCCATCAGCTTCAGTTGGGCAGATCTCTGTGAAAGTAAGAGCACAGGTTGGCCCCCACATCTAGAGCAAAGCAAAACGGAGCTTTACCTTTGTTGCCAATCTTATTTTGAACAGCTGCTATTTTAGTAGTATGATTCAGTCATCTAGGGCAGGAAGGACCTAAGAATACTTGATTTGGCAACTGCTATCAAGTCCTCCCCCAGACTAAATAGTGTGGAAAGTGGAGGGTGTGAATTGTTGTATTGTACTTTCCCAAGAGTTTAGTACAGTGCTATCCACACGGTATTAATAATAATAATGATGGCATTTATTAAGCGCTTACTATGTGCAAACACTGTTCTAAGCGCTGGGGAGGTCACAAGGTGATCAGGTTGTCCCATGGGGGGCTCATCCCCATTTTACAGGTGAGGTAACTGAGGCACAGAGAAGTTAAGTGACTTGCCCATAGTCCCACAGCTGACAATTGGCGGAGCCGGAATTTGAACCCCTGACCTCTGACTCCAAAGCCCAGGCTCTTTCCACTGAGCCACGCTGCTTCTCTGCTCTGCTGCTATGAATGAATAGCATTCAACAAATACTATTGATTGATTAATTGATTGGATTGGCTGTTGTGCTGTTGATTTGGAGCAAATTAAGCCAGTGTGGTCTTTGGAAGTACAAGAGACTCGGCTTAGATTAGCATAGTTTGGACACATCATAGGGCGGACTAATTATCTGGAGACACACCAATGCTAGGAAAAGTAGAGGGAAACTGGGGAAGAGGCAGACCAGCAGCTAGATGGATAGAAACCATAACAGGGATAACGGAAGAACTGTTAGCAAAGCTACGGACTATGGCTGAAGATAGGACGTTCTGGAGAAAATATAGCCATAGAGTAGCTATGCAGAGAAGCAGCGTGGCCCAGTGGAAAGAGCACGGGCTTTGGAGTCAGGGGTCATGGGTTCGAATCCTGGCTCTGCCAATTGTCAGCTGTGTGACTTTGGGCAAGTCATTTCACTTCTCTGGGCCTCGGTTCCCTCATCTGTAAAATGGGGATTAAGACTGTGAGCCCCCCGTGGGACAACCTGATCTCCTTGTAACCTCCCCAGCGCTTAGAACAGTGCTCTGCACACAGTAAGCGCTTAGTACAGTGCTGTGCACACAGTAAGCCCTCAATAAATGCGATTGAATGAATGAGTGAATGAATATATACGATTGAATGAATGAATGAATTGGAATTAGGGGCTTTTGATAATAATAATGCGCAATAATACCGTACACCACTGGGTGTCACTAGAGAGCAGTGTCATCAAATAGGTAAGGTAGATCAAATCAATGAATTTTGCAATAATAATAATAATCAGTCAATCAATCATTTATTGAGCGCTTACTGTGTGCAGAGCACTGTATTAAGCACTTGGGAAGTACAAGTTGGCAACATATAGAGACAGTCCCTACCCACGAGGGGCTCACAGTCTTAATCCCCATTTTACAGATGAGGGAACTGAGGCCCAGAGAAGTGAAGTGACTTGCCCAAAGTCACACAGCTGACAATTGGCAGAGCCGGGATTTGAACCCATGACCCCTGACTCCAAAGCCCGTGCTCTTTCCACTGAGCCATGCTGCTTCTCTGCAAGTGAAGTGAAATATTTTAGAAAGAAATGAGGAATTTTTTTCTCACGCTGCTGCTCACAATTGGCGGAGCCGGGGTTTGAACCCTGACCTCTGACTCCAAAGCCCGGGCTCTTTCTACTGAGCCACGCTGCTTCTCTGCAAGTGAAGTGAAATATTTTAGAAGAAAATGAGGAATTTTTTTCCTTTTTTTTGTTTGCACAGCTATAACATCTTGCTTTGTAGTTATTGGGCAAAAGAGGTAGCTTTGAAGTTTTTATTTGTATGTGTAATTTATTTATATTAATGTCTGTCTCCCCTTCTAGACTGTAAGCTTTTGTGGGAAGGGAATGTGTCTGTTACATTGTTATAGCGTACTCTCCCTAGCACTTAGTAAAGTGCTCTGCATATAGTAAGCAGTCAATAAATTCAGTTGACTGACTGACTGGCTGAGCCACAGGGTAAGGAAAGCATCCGGACAAGCCAGTAGCTCCGCCAGAAGCAACATGGGCCATCAATACAAGGTGGAAAGCTGAGCTTGTTGATTTATGCCAGAGGAAAACTGATCAGTTACACCCCCCTCATATTAAGGGAAGCCCAGGCCTCTGTTCCAGAAGGGCCCTAATCTTCTTGGTCCAAGGAGCAGGAACTGAGTTCCAAATTTTGGAGGTGTAGGAAGTGGAAGCTCAGCTCAGACAGGAGTAGGAGGAGGCTGAACTCTGGAGAGAGGAAGCAGCACAAGAAAGAGTCCATGTTACAGCTGAGGCTGAGAAGCAGATGTACCCTGTGGAGGAGACGGAGCGGCAGAGACTACCTGAGAGGGGAATGGTAAATAGTAATAATAATAATGATGGTATTCGTTAAGCGCTTACTATGTGCAAAGCACTGTCCTAAGCACTGGGGGATACAAGGTGATCAGGTTGTCCCACGTCTTAATCCCCGTTTTCCAGATGGGGTAACTGAGGCACAGAGAAGTTAAGTGGCTTGCCCAAGGTCACACAGCTGACAAGGGGCGGAGCTGGGATTTGAACCCATGACCTGGGACTCCCAAGCCCGTGCTCTTTCCACCGAGCTACGCTGCGTCTCAGTGGAAGGTCCAAGTGCCTTTGAGGGTTGGGCCTTGAATTTCTGTCCACTCTTGAGTACATAGCCCAAGAGAGGCTGACTTAGCAGAAGTCTCCTCGAAGATGCTGCCTGAGGAGCCATCGTGGTCCATTGAGTCCGAATGGATCTCAACCATTTTAAGGAACAATTTAGGAGAAACCTAATGTCACTACCAGGTCTAATGAGCCTAGTCTTTGTTTTTATGCCTAGACCTGGGGGAAATGGGACGGAGGTAGCTGAGGCCAGGGATGGGAGACAAGTTCTCGAGGCTGTCGTATTCTCAATCACTTCCTCTTATGCTTGCCAGCATTCATTCCTTCAGTCCTATTTATGGAGCGCATACTGTGTGCAGAGCACTGTACTAAGCGCTTGGGAAGTACAGGTCGGCAACATAGAGAGACGGTCCCTACCCAACAACGGGCTCGCTGTCTAGAAGGGGGAGACAGACAACAAAACAAAACATGTAGATAGGTGTCAAAGTCGTCAGAACAAATAGAATTAAAGCTATATGCACATCAATAACAAAATAAATAAAATAGTAAATATGTACAAGTAAAATAAATTGAGTAATAAATCTGAACAAACATATATACAGGTGCTGTGGGGAGGGGAAGGAGGAGAGGAAAAAGGGGGCTCAGTTTGGGAAGGCCTCTAGGAGGAGGTGAGCTCTCAGTAGGGCTTTGAAGGGAGGAAGAGAGCTAGCTTGGCGGATGTGCGGAGGGAGGGTATTCCAGGCCAGGGGGAGGACGTGGGCCGGGGGTCGACGGCGGGACGGGTGAGAACGAGTCACGGTGAGGAGGTTAGCAGCAGAGGAGCAGAGGGTGCGGGATGGGCTGGAGAAGGAGAGAAGGGAGGTGAGGTAGGAGGGGGCGAGGGGATGGACAGCCTTGAAGCCGAGAGTGAGGAGTTTTTGTTTGATGCGTAGGTTGACAGGCAGCCACTGGAGATTTTTGAGGTGGGAAGTGACTGCGAGGGACCCCAGAAGCAGCTCACATTCATGTCAAACTCAAGATACTGTCAGATAGGAAGAGGGAGTTCCAGGTTTGGGATGGACGTGGGAAATCAATCAATCAATCGTATTTATTGAGCACTTACTGTGTGCAGAGCACTGGACTAAGCACTTGGGAAGTACAAATTGGCAACATATAAAGACGGTCCGTACCCAACAGTGCTCACAGTCTAGAAGGGGGAGACAGAGAACAAAACAAAACAGCGTCCTCATCTCTCTTTTGTTTCCTACCTTTTTCTCAAGAGAAGACCTCCTGACTGCTTTCTAAATTCATCCCTTTTGCTTGCGCCTTTAATCTTAACTCCTCAACTGTTAAAATCATTTATTCCCACTCTGCTTCCCTTCATCCGCAATCAGTGGTATTTATTGAGCATTTTCTTTATTGAGTATTAAGTGTTTTTTGTTCTGAACTGAACATTAGGGAGAGCACAAAGAGATAATAAAAATGCTCTCTGCCCTCAAAGGGCTTCAAGTGTAGCTCAGAGACATCAAGTCTCCCCTTCACTAAAGGCCTCTTTAGATCCCATGGTCCCCTCCAATAATCATCAATCAATCAGTGGTATTTATTGAATGCTTTCTCTATGCAGATCCCTCGAAAGAGTGGAATGGAATAAATAGACACAATCCCAGCCTTCTAGAAGGTTACATTTTAGCCGGGGAGATATTAAAATCAATTGCAGTTAAATATTACCCCTTGCCCACATCCTGGCTCTGGCCTGGAATGCCCTCCCTCTTCATATCTGACAGATGATCACTCTCCCTACCTTCAGAGCCGTATTAAAAGCACATCTCCAAGAGGCCTTCCCCAACTAGGCTCTCATTTTCCCTTCTCCCACTCCCTTTCATCATCCTTGTTCTTGGATTTGCCCCTTTTATTTGTCCCTCCCTCATCCCAACAGCACTTCTGTATGTTTCTGTAATTTATTTATTTCTGTGATTGAGTGAATGAATTAATGTCTGTCCCCCCCTCTAGACTGTAAACTTGTTGTAGACAGGGAATATGTCTACCGACTCTGTTATATTGCGCTCTCCCAAGTGCACTGCAAACAGAAAAAACAATAAATTGATTAACTGTATTTATTGAGCACTTACTCTGTGCAGACCACTGTACTACATACTTGGGAGAGTACATCAGAGTAAGTAGACACAATCCCTGACTTCAGAGATCTTACAGTCTAGTGGGGGAGTCAGACATTAAGATAAATTACAGGTAGAGGAAGCCACCAAATAGAAGGTATTTATAAAATACTGTGGTGGTCAGTGGTAGGGTGAGTTTATAAGTGCTTGTGTAGTGCAGTGGAGAATATGTATATATCTGTATATGTGTATATATCTATAATTCTATTTATTCTGTTGGTATTGACACCTGTCTACGTGTTTTGTTGTCTGTCTTCCCCTTCTAGACTGTGAGCCCGTTGTTGGGTAGGGACCGTCTCTATATGTTGCCGAATTGTACTTCCCAAGTGCTTAGTACGGTGCTCTGCACACAGTAAGCTCTCAATAAATACGACTGAATGAATGAATGAGAAGGAAAATAAGATGGTAAGATGGGGGAAATGAAAGACTGGTCAGGGTAGGCTTTTTGGAAGAGGTGTAATATTAGAAGAGTTTTGAAGAAACATGGCTAGAGCATGAACCTGGGAATCAGAAGGACCTGGGTTCTAGTCTTGGCTCCACCACTTGTCTGCTGTGTGGCCTTGGGCAAGTCACTTCACTTTTCTGTGCCTCAGTTACCTCATCCGTAAAATGAGGATTAAGACTGTGAGCCCCTTGTGGGACAGGGACTGCGTCCAACCTGATTACCTTGTAACTACCCCAGTGATTAGAGCATTGCCTGACACAGAGGAAGCGCTTAACCAATACCATTAAAAAAAGGTGAAGAGAGTAGTGGTTTGTCAGATATTAAGTGGAAGAAAACTTCAGGAAGGAGGGAACTGACAGCAAGAGAGATGAGAATGAGGTGTTTAATATAAGAGAAGCAAATTGTGAGGGCTCAGTGGGAGAGGACGAGAATACGTAATAGGGATAGAGGTAATTGGGTGCCTTAAAACCAATGGAGATGAGTTTCTGTGTGATGTTGGGGGTGGATGGGGAACCATTGGAGGTTTTGAGGAGTAAGGAGACGTGCACAGAAGTATGTTTAAGAAAATTAATCTGGACAGTAGAGTGAAGTGTGGATTGGAGAGGGGTGATTCTAAGAGGCAAGGAGATCACCAAGGAGGCTGAATCATTAGTTGAGATAGGATATGACAAGTTCTTGGACCAGTGTGGTGGCATTTTGGATGGGAAGGCCAGGGTAGATTCTAGAGATGTTCTGAAGAAAGAACTGCCAGGATTTGATGACTGCCTGAATGTGCGGGTTGCAAGAAGAATCAAGGAGAATTCCAAGATTATGGGCTTGTGAGACAGGGAGGATGGAGGTGTTGTCAGTAGAAATGGGACAGTCATGGAGAGAAGAGGGTTTTAGACATGTTGAGCTTGAGGCGTCGGAAGGACAACCAAGTAGAGAGGTCTCGAGGGGCATACGAGAGCGCAGGGAAGCGGAGAGATTGGGACGGGAACGATTGATTTGGGATTCACTCATGTAGAGATCACAGTTGAAGCTGTTGGAGCTGATGATTTCCGGAAGGGAATAGGTGTAAATGGAGAATAGAAGAGGCCTCAGAACAGAGTAAGGCCTTTTTGAAATCATATCTCTTCCAGGAGGGATTGTTTTTAACAACTCTGTTGTATTGTACTCTCTCAAGCGCTTAGTACGCGTGAAGTTATCAGTGAATACCACTGATTGATTGATCTATTTCCCGATCTATTTCCATTTCCCCCAGCAGCATGGCGTAGTGGATAGAGCATGGGCCCGGGCGCCAGACGGTCATGGGTTCTAATCCTGACTGTGCCACTTGTCTGCTTTGTGGCTTTGGTCAAGTTATTACACTTCTCTGCGCCTCAGTTACCTCATCTGTAAAATGGGGATTAAGACTGCGAGGTCTGGTGTGGGTTAGGGACTGTATCCAACCCGATTTGCTTGTATAATGATAATGATGGCATGTGTTAAGCGCTTACTTTGTGCAAAGCACTGTTCTAAGCTCTGGGGAGGATACAAGGTGATCAGTTTGTCCCACGTGGGGCTAACAGTCTTAATCTACATTTTACAGATGAGGGAACTGAGGCCCAGAGAAGTAAAGCGACTTGCCCAAAGTCACACAGCTGGACAAGTGGCGGAGCTGGGATTTGAACCCATGACCTCTGACTCCGAAGCCTGCGCTCTTTCCATTGAGCCACGCTGCTTCTCTGGTGCTTAGTACAGTGTCTGGCACTTAAGCACTTAACAAACAGCATAATTATTATTAGTAGTGCCACTTCTGGAGTTCCTAATAAATCAATCGAAGGTATTTATCGAGTGCTTACTATGTGCGGAGCACTGTGCTAAGTGCTTGGCAGAGTACAGTACAGCAGGATTAGCAGACCCATTCCCTGCCCATAACGAGCTTACAATCAATGGTATTTATTGAGCACCTACTCTGTACAGAGCACCAAATTGAGCGGTTGGGAGAGGAAAACACAATAGAGTTAGTAAACCCTATCCCTACCCATGAGGAGTTTAAAGAACTCAAGTATTCATTCCCCCTCATAGAACTTAAGAACAAATCTTTATATTTTCTTGGTTCCTCCTTCCTGTAATTTATTTTAGTATAATAATAATAATGATGGCATTTATCAAGCGCTTACTATGTGCAAAGCACTAGTATTTGTTTTTCCCCACTAGATTGTAAACCTTTTTAAGGCAGAAACCATATCTACAAATTCAATTCTCTGTCAAGCGCTTAAATACCCTGCACATATAAGGTGCTCAATAAATACTTTTAATTAACTGAAATTAAAACAACCGTGCTTGTACGTAGGTGGGAGGGGGAAGGAGGGAGAAAGCCAACTTCTTGGAATTGAATGCTTCCTTGCACCAAGGAGAAGAAAGGGATGGCACAATTCCCTGTCGTTGAAGCCTGTTGCTTACCTGGTCACACTATGGCTTAGCAGAAACCATATCTACAAATTCAGTTCTCTGTCAAGCGCTTAGTTAAATACCCTGCACATATAAGGTGCTCAATAACTACTTTTAATTAACTGAAATTAAAACAACTGTGCTTGTACGTAGGTGGGAGGGGGAAGGAGGGAGAAAGCCAACTTCTTGGAATGGAGTGCTTCCTTGCACCAAGGAGAAGAAAGGGATGGCACAATTCCCTGTCGTTGAAGCCTATTGATTACCTGGTCACACTATGGCTTAGCAGAAACCATATCTACAAATTCAGTTCTCTGTCAAGCGCTTAGTTAAATACCCTGCACATATAAGGTGCTCAATAAATACTTTTAATTAACTGAAATTGAAACAACCGTGCTTGTACGTAGGTGGGAGGGGGAAGGAGGGAGAAAGCCAACTTCTTGGAATTGAATGCTTCCTTGCACCAAGGAGAAGAAAGGGATGGCACAAGTCCCTGTCGTTGAAGCCTATTGCTTACCTGGTCACACTATGGCTTAGCAGGCCTTAAAGTGGTTTGCGGCAGCAGCAGAAGCAACGTTAAGCAATTCTCACTCACCCTCCGCCTGCTACATCTGCCAATCTGGTGCAGTTGTGGGGCCAAACCTTCCTTTTCTTCAAGGAATAGGAGAACAGGTCAGTGGGCATGGCAGCCAGCTCTGGGCTTCTCCTGCCCCCGGCCCATGGGAATAAGCAGTCGCCGGCGCTGTTCAGTGTGGCCTGGCTCACCTTGTTACTACTGTGGCTTGCTCGTGGTTTCAGCAGACAGACAAAGCAGCACTCGTGGTGGGCAGTTTGTCATCTTGGAAGAGGGTGGATTGCCCTCCTGGGGTCTGGGTGGAGAGAAAAGAGGATGGGATGAAGTGCTAGCTTATCCTGCCATACGGTGAAGATAATGGGAACCTCAGTGATCCCCAGTTTGGGGACAGAGAACATGAAGTGAAGCTGCCAAAATGGTTCCCTTTGGCCCCTATCTGGCTCAAAGAAGCAGGGTAGACCAGCTATTTCCTGCCCCAAAGGTTTTGAGGGGAAAACTAATGACACCACTCTCACAGTGCCGAGTCCATTAGAGCATATGCTCCAGAACCATATCTGATATCAAGAAGAGCCAAGTATGGTTCAAGAACCATGGCTTTCCAATTCCCGATCTGTGAGATGCCATTTCCCCTATCAGGATAGCATCCGGAGAGTTTCCAGTACTCTAACCGTCTCGGCTATGGGAGGGAGAGTCAAGAAGAGGCGTAGCACAGCCATTCCGTTCCTAGCTTGGGCAATGGCTAGTGAGTGGAAGGCAATCTGCTATATGTCAAAACTCACCTGTACCGGACAGCAGCGTCATGGGAGAGAGTCAGGGGCAGAGATTCAAGTTTACTGCGCGGAAGATGGCAGTGGCAAACCACTTCCACATTTTTACCAAGAAAACTCTTTGGATATGCTACCAGGATGATTGCAGATGGAAGTGGGGTTTTTCTGGGAGAGAGGTGTCCACAGAGTCGCTATGCGTCGGCGACTACCCAACAGCATAAGACCAGACAAGAGATGCCACTGTTTAGGCCTTTGGTGCACTCATGATGAGCTTCTCTTCTTTGGGAGGTGGAAGAGAGCGTTGGTAATTAATTACAAGCTGATGTTTGGCAATTTATTAAGCAGACATAAGGCCATGGCTGTGCTTTAGCTCTATTTTAGCTAGTTAGAAGTTAAATGAAAAAAATCTCGGGGACCCAAAGTGAGCTAAGACTTTTGGAATTGTTTTTCTCATAGCTTAAAATTTCTTGGCAACTAACCTTTGCTTTTTTCCCCAGTTAACAATATGATTATCTACAACTTAATATTTTCATTTGATTTTTTTGTTTAATTAAAACAACCCAAAGGAGCTAAATTTTCATGAATTTTTAAGTATGGCCAATTCAACAGTATGTGAACATAAACAGCAGGAAAGGGGAAAGGGAAAATAACTGTTGGGTATAATCCAATTAATAGTGAACTATACAGCACTGTTTCTCAGGGGGAGGGCTTCAATTTAATGAATTCAACCTTCACTATCCTTTTGGAATTTCCTAGAAAGATATTGATAATTAAGTAACTACCGCTAATACTAACGAAACAAAAACCAAGCAACATTCCAAAATGTATTTATTGTTTTTCTCATGTAGATTCTGTATTGCTCAAAGAACTCTCTCAGGGGTCAATAGCAGAAGAGAAACTCCATGTACTTGTCCAGGAGCAACTTGATCAGCTAAAACATGCAATGCAATGTGAGTTGATTTTAATGCAGTCTTCCCAAAATGGGAATTTTGGAGGTTTTGAATCTGAGGGCTATACTGCTTTGCTATACCCTACCAGACTTGGGAGTCAGGGGACCTGGGTTCTAATCTTATTATCCCAAATTTCTGGATTTTGTAGAGAGGTAATGCTGCCATTGCGTCCGTCGTTCCTGCTGGGTTAGAGCAAGGCAGGGCTCATGGACCCAAGGTGGTGAGATTGGGCAGCGGCACGGATTACCAGTGAGGCACTTCAGCTATTTGGAGCGAACAAATAGCTCTGACCTCAGTTGCACATCCCCTTCCTGGCAAAACCCAAGCGTGGCTCGGTGGCCAGAGCCCGGGCTTGGGAGTCAGAGGTCTTGGGTTCAAATCCCGGCCCCACCACTTGTCAGCTGTGTGACTTTGGGCAAGTCACTACACTTCTCTGTGCCTCAGTTACCTCATCAGTAAAATGGGGATCAAGACTGTGAGCCCTAAGTGGGACAACCTCATTACCTTGTACCAACCGCGGCGCTTTGAACAGTGCTTTGCACATAGTAAGCACTTAACAAATGCCATCATTATTATTATTCCCCCACAGAGACCTCTGATCTACTGACTCTCTCTACTTATTCTAGACCATTATGCCCCATTTGGTCTTCCTCCTTACCCACTAGGCACAGTTCTACTCCCACCCTCCCAAAGTGTGGCTTAGTGGAAAGAGAATGGGCTTGAGAGTCAGAGGTCGTGGGTTCTAATCCCAGCTCTGCCACTGTGTGACTTTGGGCAAGTCACTTCACTTCTCTGGGCCTCAATTACCTCCTCTGTAAAATGGGGATTAAGACTGTGAGCCCCACATGGGACAACCTGATTACCCTTGTATCTACCCCAGCGCTTAGAACAGTGCTTGGTACATAGTAAGCGCTTAACAAGTACCATCATTATTATTATTATTTATTCTCTCATACTTCTCAGCCATCTCCTGAGAGGAGATCTTCCATCTCCTCTCAAAATATACCCCCTTTACCTGCGCTTCTGCCCCTTCACACCTTAATAAAACACTTGCACCCACACTTTTCCCCTTCCTGACTGCCATCTTCAATTGCTCATTCTAAAATAGCTTCTTCCCTCTTGCTTTCAAACACACCACATATCTCCTATCGTAAAAAAATCCTTTAATCCCACTGCACTCTCCAGCTATTGCCCTGTCTCCTTCCTACCATTCATTCATTCATTCAATCGTATTCATTGAGTGCTTACTGTGTGCAAAGCACTGTACTAAGCTCTTGGGGAGAGTACACCTGTCTAAACTCTAAGCACTTGATTGCTATTCACCCGACCCTCAGCCCCACAGCATTTATGTACATATGCATAAATTATTTTAATGTCTGTCTTCCCCTCTAGACTGTAAGATCCTTGAGTTGGTAATGTGTCTACCAACTCTTATACTGGACTCCCCCAAACACTTAGTAAAGTGCTCTGCATACAGTAAGTGCTTAGTAAATACCATTGATTGATTGAGTGGTTGCCTCCACTTCCTCTCCTCCAACTTCACTCTGGACCCTACGGAGTCCAGTTACATCCCCTCCATTCCATTGAAATGGTTGGACACTGTTTCCAGGAGAAGGGGGTGGTCGACAGTGTTGAACGCAGCTGAGAAGTTGAGGAGGATAAGACTGAAGTAGAAGCCATTGGATTTGTCAAGAAAGAGATCATTTGTGACCTTTGAGAGGGCAGTTTCTGTGGAGTGAAGGGGGTGGAAGCCAGATTGAATGGGGTCAAAGAGAGAATTGGAGGACAGGAGCTAGAGACAGTGGGTATAGAGAACTTGCTCAAGGAGTTTGGAGAGTAATGATAGGAACGAGATGGGATGATAACCAGGGAGATGGGGGTGGGAGGGGTCAAGGAGAGGGGTTTGTTTAGGATTGGAAAGAAATGAGTATGTTTGAGTACAAAGGGGGCAAAGCCATTGGAGAGGGAATAGTTGAAGATGGTGGTCAGAGAGGGAAGAAGGGAGGGAGCATATGGTTTGATAAGGTGTGAAGGGATATGGTGGTTAGTACAGATACGGGGGCCGGATTTTGAGAGAAGGCAGGGGTTCTCCTCTAGAGATATTCCTGGGAAAGATGGGGGAGTTGAAGAAGGGGTAGGAGGAGAGGGGGCCTGGAGAGGAGCAGGGGAAATTTTAGGGAGATCATACCTGGTGGTTTCAATTCTCTCAATAAAGTATGTAGCCAGGTCATTAGGGGCAAGAGATGGGGAAGGGCATAGGGAGAGGGGGTTTGAGGAGGGGGTTAAATGTCTGAAACAAATGGCAAGGCTGATGGGGATGGGAGTCTCTAAGGATGGAGAAATAATTTTGCCAGACAGAGGTTGAGGGGGGTGTGGATGAAGTTGGTCCGATACCTGTATTTCTGTTAGCAGCGCTCTGTGGCTCGTACACAGGAGTGAAGGAAGCAAACTGTGGAGGTGATCCAGGGCTCTGTGTTAGTGGCATGATATCAGTCAAGAGGTAGTGGAGTGAGTGAGTTCGTCAGTAGAAAGGGTAGTATTGAGGTCGACAATTTGGTAGTTGGGATATGGAGACTAAGTGGGGCATGATCCTACATGCCCTTAGTCTGATCATATCCACATCTGAGTACAGCATCAGCTTCAATCAATCAATCAGTGTAATATATTGAGTGTTTACTTTGTGTAGAACACTGCTTGAGAGAATACAATACTGTATATTGGTAGACATGATCCTTGCTTTCAAGGAGTTTACAATATAGCCTCCTTGTCTAACCTCTTGCCTCCAACCTCTCCCCTCTCCAATATATACTTCACTCTCCTTCAGGGATGCTGTCCATATCTTTTTTCTAAGACATTGTTCTGCACGCATCTCTCTGCTCCTCAAAAACTTCCAATGGTTGTTCATCCATCTCCACATTAAGCAGAAACTCCTCACCATCAGTTTTAAAGCACTCAGCTCTCTCTCCTCTACCTAACCTCACTGATATGCTACTCCAACCCAACCATGCACTCTGCTTTTCTAATCCAAACCTACTCTCTGTACCTCGATCTTGTCTCTCCTTCCACTGACTCCTTGCTCCCATTCTCCCTCAGACCTAAAACTCCCTCCCTCTTTACATTCGACCGTCCAACACTCTCCCCACCTTCAAAACCCTTCTAAAGCCGCTTCCAAAAGGTCTTCCCAGGCTAAGCTCTTGATTTCCCCTATCTGCTTTCCCCTCTGCATCAACTACACACTCTGCTGTGTACCCCTTAAGAGCCTTGATATTCACCTCATCCCCACAATACTTATGTAAATATTCTTATACTGTTTTATTTCCCTTATCCCTAATCTATTGTAACATATATCTCCCCTTGCACACTGTAAGCTCCTTGTGGTCAAGGAAAGTGTCTACCAGTGGAATTGTAGCGGTCTTTTGTAAGGGTATTGGGTGCTGTGCAAACAGTAAGCATTAAATAAATACCACTGATTGATTGATTACTTAATCCATAATCCTTTCCCAGTATCATCCAACCCATACACTTCGCTCCTCTAACATTCTGATGACTGGTTCCAGTGGCCCCCACACTTTGGATGGGGAAGAATAACCTAAGCAAGTTACTCCATGGTGCCCTCAGTGTGGCTCAGTGGAAAGGCTTTGGAGTCAGAGGTCATGGGTTCAAATCCCGACTCCGCCAATTGTCAGCTGTGTGACTTTGGGCAAGTCACTTCACTTCTCTGGGCCTCAGTTCCCTCATCTGTAAAATGGGAATAAAGACTGTGAGCCCCCCGTGGGACAACCTGATCACCTTGTATCCCCCCAGCGCTTAGAACAGTGCTTTGCACATAGTAGGCACTTAATAAATGTCATTATTATTATTATTATAATTAGCTGAGCCAATCTGGGAGAAGGACTGGGAAGGAAGTAGGGTGGTCAGGTAGTTGGCGGAGAAGACCCTCAACCATCTTGGAGGCAAGGTGCTGGCAAGCAATATGTCTGGGAGAGTGAGACACAGGGAGGGATCAGAGAAGATCCTGGGTGAGGGAAAAAAATCCCCTGGAAGTTCAAGGTCCAGAGGCTGGGACTCCAGAAAAGCGAGGCTCCTGCCCAAGGGAAAGAAATAAGACTGTGAGAACCTGCTTCGGAATGACTCGGAGAGGGTGAGACTGGAACCTAGGATGCTCCAAGAGAAGACGGGGAAGAGCCAGAGGAATCTGAGCTGCAGGACAGCTGCAGGGAAGTACAGAGGGATCTGTGGGGAAGAGTTTTAGATCTAAGGAATAACACTTTTGGACCAGAATTGTTTTCATTGTTGCCAAATTAAGAAACCATTATACATTATTGAGGTGTCATATCTTGGTGTCTGCCTGTGGTAGGGACTGGAGGAGAAGCTCTGGGTGATGGGAAGACATGTAGACTTGGAGAGCCACAGGTTGGGGAGGGAGTGTTTCTCCGCACAAGTTTCCTTAGTCTTAAGAAGAGCGTTCAAGTCTAGTCCCCGAGGACCCCTTTCACCTTTGAGGAGACGCCTGGGCTTCAAAGGGTGGTGGCAGGGATGAGGGCAGAAATTGGGGAGCACTGAGAAAGAGCATCTCCAGACCTGCTTTAGAAGAACTGGAGGTCTTTCGGAGTCAGCAGAGGCTGATCAGGATCCAAGGGCTCCTAAAGTGACTCCTGGTGTTCTTTCGGCCAGGATTTAATGCTGAGAACACTCCTAGTGTTTGTGATTCTCTATCATCTCTCTCTCTTTAATCCACCTTGTTCATGTCACCACTCATGCCTGAAACTCCTTCCCTCTTCACATCTGACGGACCAACACTCTCCCCATCTTCCTCTTACCTTTTCTTATGCTGTTGCGTCGTCTCCGACCCATAGCAGCTCCATCGGCACATCTCCCCCAGACTGCCCAACCATCATCTGCAATCTTTCTGGTAGTTTACGCATAGAGTTTTCTTGGTAAAAATACGGACGTGGTTTGCCATTGCCGCCTTCCGCGCGTAAACTTGAGCGGACTCTCTCCTAAGCTGCTGCTGCCCAGCACAGATGAGTTTTGCCTTGTAGCAGATTGCCTTCCACTCGCTAGCCATTACCCAAGCTAGGAATGGAATGGGTATAATAATAATGATGGTATTTGTTAAGCGCTTACTATGTGCAAAGCACTGTTCTAAGTGCAGGGGGATACAAAGTGATGAGGTTGTCCCACGTGGGGCTCACAGTTTTAATCCCCATTTTACAGATGAGGTAGCTGAGGCACAGAGAAGTGGCTTGCCCAAGGTCACACAGCTGACAAGTGGCGGAGCTGGGATTCGAACCCATGACCTCTGACTCCCAAACCCGGGTATGCCTCTGCTTGACCCTCCCTCCCTTAGCCGAGTACTAGAAACTCTCAAAATGCAATCCTGAGAGGAGTCCCCCATCTTCCAAGCCGTGCTAAAATCACATCTCCTCCAGGGAGCCTTCCCTGACTATCCTCTTCTTTCCCCATCCTACTGTCTCTCCCTCCCTTCTGGGACAGAGTAAGCATTTAATAAAAGCCATTATTATTATTATTATCGTTATTTTACACTTACGTACTCTATTTGGGACCTTATTCATATAAAGAAATCATTTTACATTTCCTTCTATTTTATTTTCTCAAGCGCTTAGTTTGTGCTTTGCACACACAAGATGCTCAAACGATGCGATTGGTTGATCGATTGGTCTCAGAATCACTTCTGGAATCCTCATTTTAGACGGGAATTATATCGGTAATATGTCGATCCGGTAGAATAGTGGTCAGAGTAACAATTGCTGGCACACATTCCCGGAAGTTCCACAATTTCTCTGTTGAGTTCCTTCAGAATTCCAAAGTGGATGCCATCCAGTCCTATTGATTTGTTCACAGATTTGTGTCCTCAGCACAGCGTGACTCAGTTCCTTTCCTTCTTCTCAGAGGAACATCTCTCTAACATTTTGTTCGTTAAAGTGTGAACTAAAGAATTCATTAAACCACTTGGCTATCTCTGTCACAGCTGAGGTTACCTTTTTAGCCTCTGCTCAAGTGGGCCCACTGTTTCCCCTTAGGCAGTTCCCTTGATTATTCAAGGGTTGCTCTTCCAAAGCATTTCATGACCCATTTTCTAGAATTCCACCAGAAGGACTGCTGGGGAAATGAATCAGATGAAGTTCAAATCAATTCGCACATATAGACAGTTATATAAGTATATACAGTTCTGGTTTGTAGGTGAGATTTGATATCCATGGTGCCAAGTACTGTGCTAAATTTTGGGGTAGGTTCAAAGTAATGAGGAAGTCATCTCCTAGAAGGGGTTGAAATTAGTAACTAAAATGTGGCTTTCAGTTACCTGTTAATGTTATGAAATCAAACCCTCCCTCTTCCTCACTATTAAGGGTAATTAGAAGCTGTTTGGCAAAATGTTCCCTCACTAACAGGTTGAGGAAAACCTACGGTGAGGGTGGATCTTCAATAGCTTTGCAGTTAAGGGTAAGGAATGAGTGGAATATAGGATCTGTTTTAATTTTCAAATGTTTTCTTTACAACGGTAGAAGTTGAATATTATGCAGAATTATAGTTTGTAAAGCTGTACTAACTTTGATTTTTTTTAATTTACTGAATTTATGCAGTTAACAAAGCACAAGCAATTGTCTACTGCACATGTTCGGTTTATCCAGAAGAAAATGAAGTGGTCATTAAAAAAGCACTGGAATTCCGAGCAGAAGGGAGTAAAATACAACCTTATAGGTAAGAAAACTTTTATTTCGATCCACCTTGATGCATATTTTTATGAAGTAAGACAATCAGATTTTATTGTTTGGAAATTCAGCCCGAGGCCTTTTTCGTGTCTTTTGTCTTTTCTTACCTGTACTCTTGAATGTGAGAGAAAATAATTATTACAGTATTGAGTGTCAGAAAATCACTCCCCTTGGCGCCACCTCACTCCTCTCTCTCTCTGTATGGATGTCACAAAGGGGCAGCGAAGTAATGGCCATAATGATAACTCTGATAGTAATATTTATTAAGCACTTCCTGTTGCTTACTATAGGTACAAATAATTAAATCTGAAACAATCCTTGTCCCACATGAGGCTTACGACCAAAGTCACCACCGTTTTACAGATGAGGAAAATGAGGCATAGAGAAGTTAAGGGACATGTCCAAGGTCATACACCCAGAATTAGAACCCAGGTGTCCTGAGTCCCAGTCTAGTGCTGTGGTGCCTAATTAGGGACAGATTGCCAAAAGAAACTTCCTTAATCTGGTAATGAAATAACCGATACTGAATCTAGAAAGGAATCTACAGCTGCAGAGCATCCAAAGGGCAGATTTTAGCAATGCTGTGAAGATTTCTAGACTGTGATCCCATTGTTGGGTAGGGACCATCTCTATATGTTGCCAACTTGTACTTCCCAAGCACTTAGTACAGTCCTCTGCACACAGTAAGCGCTCAATAAATACGATTGAATGAATAGAACCGACAGGATTTGGTGACCTGTTGAATATGTGGGTTGAATGAGAGAGATGAGTCAAGGATAATGCCAAAGTTACAGGCTTGTGAGACAGAGAGGATGGTGGTGCTGTCTGCAGTAATGGGAAAGTCATGGGGAGGACAAGGTTTGGGTGGGAAGATGAGGAAATCGGTGTTGGACATGTTGAGTTTGAGTTGTCAGAGGGACATCCGGGTGGAGATGCTCTGAAGGCAGGAGGAAATGCGAGACTGCGGAGAAGGAGAGAGATAACGGCTGGAGAAGTAGATTTGGTAATCATCTTCAAACAGTGGTAGTTGAAGTCTTGGAAGTGAATGAGTTCTCCAAGAGAGTGGGTGTAGATGGGGAATTAAAGGGGACAGAGAACTGAGCCTTGAAGGATTCCCACAGTTGGGGGTGGGAGGAAAAGGAAGAGCCCGTGAAAGAGACTGGAATGAGCAGCCAGAGAGATAGGAGGAGAACCAGGAAGGGACAATGTCCAGGAAAGGGACTGGAGAGTAGCACGGGAGATGTTAGGGAAAGCAAGCCTGATGGTTACAATTTTATCAATAAAGTATGTGCCCAGGTTAATAAGGACAGGAGATTAGGGAGGGAGGAGGACAGGGGGCTTGAAGAAGGAGTTAAACCCTTGAAACAACTGGCAAGGACAGTGGAATCAATCAATTAGTTAATCAATTGTATTTATTGAGTGCTTACTATTTGCAGAGCACTGAACTAAGCACTTGGGAGAATTAGTGGACACATAACCTGCCCATAAGGATAGAGTCTATAGAGTCAGTAGGGATGAAGAAATAATGTTGCCAGGAGGAGGAGAGGGCAGAGTTTTAAAGCAGGTGAGTGTGAATCAGGTGGAAAAGGTTGCCTCATATCTGTATTTCCACCATCAGCACTCTGTAGCCCGTGCCCAGGAGCCAAGGAAGCGGACGACGGAAGTGATCGAAGGTTATGAGTTAGCGGTACAAAACTGGTGAAGGGATAGGGAAATGAGTGACTTGAGTTCAATTGAGAGGGTTGTGTCGAGGGCATCATCTTGTGTTTCACAGGAAGGTGGTTTAGGTTTGGAGACCAACTGGAGAAAAGCGGTGCTTTGCACAAAATAGACTAGACCTTAATAAATAGTATCACTACTTCGAAGCAAAATTACGAACAGTGGAAAAGAATCTGGACCAGGGATTGTTCCTGCAGATTATATCAAGAGAGTGAATTTTGCTTGCTTACGAAAGTTTTTTCTTCAAAATACGAAATCCAGTGGAGCTTCAGAGACATTCATGTCATCACCATTTTCATGAAAAATGGTGAGAGAGAGAGAGAGGGTGAGCTGTGAAAGTTTCCTGGTTAATTTAGTCCTCTCCATTGTAAGCCAGATCCTAGCCAGAGTCCTTTAGGACAGGCCCTGAAGAACATCATTAACCATGTCCGCTGCAAATGGTGGTGAGGTTTCTGATCAGGACACAGCAAAGCAGACATGCTGTTTGCCTCACAAAAGTGATAGGAGAGGCGGAGAGAGCCCAAAATCACTATTTTGAAACTGTAGACCTAACCAAAGCATTCAACACTAAGAATATACTTGGACTCTGGCAACTAGTAAAACATTTGACTGCCCTGAAAAGTTGATCAAGATCATGAGGCTACCCCAATACCAAATGAATGGTAGGGTCAGAATTGAAGGCATCCTGACTGCCCTTTCCTGTTCAATGGCTTCTATGCCACTTGGAAGTTGATGGAAGAATGGTTTTCTGATCAGCCATAGGGCTCTTCCAACTCAACAGGTTCTGAACATTTTTGCAAATCTTTTAAACAAGCACCTGGGAGCATATGCACAAGAAATACAGCTGATTTTGCCAGTTTACAGAGACAGAGCAGTGCTTTAACCCAACCACTGTTGCCTGAGGAAAACCATAATATGCCAGTCTGTACATGGGAAACCTGTACAAAGGTCATTCAAAACTTATGCCATCACTGAATTCCGCTGCTTACTATTCAGTGGTGAATCAATAGATACAGTGATCACTCACAGGGACTTTATGGGTGGAAGGGAAGAGGCAAATCTGTGAGATGATTTTTGTGGGAAAAGTCAGCAGGTTTTATCAGTAGATTGGATGTTGGAGCAGAATGATAGCAGTAGAGGATGTTTGCAGGCTTGGCTCACAGAGAGGATGGGGCTGCTGTCAACAGAGATGAGGAAGTTAGCATGAGTAGTAGTAGTAATTGAATTTATTGAGCCCTCACTGTGTACAAACCTCTGTATTAAGCACTGGGAAGGAATATAAAGATGTGAATTAGACACAGATTCATAATCTAAAAACAAACAGGGGTTGAGGGGGCTGGCAACAGCCCCAAAAGGAGAGAGGAAACAAAATACTAAGACAACATGAAGACAGAACAAAAGATCAGTAAGGCACCATGGCTAGAGGAGCAGAAATTCAGGCTCCTTGTGACTCAGAGTCCACAATCCCAACCGCAGCCCCAGTGGCTGCTGTTGCTTTTCTCTTTCTCACCAGGGTGGTAGAAAGCAGGTGAGGATGGAGGTTTCTCGGTGACACGGAGGAGAGTGGGTGCAGGATTCGAGGGTTGGTATTGTAGTCCAGTAGAAAGGGATCCAGAGGGCTCAGAGAACTGCAGTGTGCGACGGTCAGCGCTTGGAATAGTTTCGCGGCCGTCCGATGGGGAGAGAGACCCAAGGTGCAACCAGCAGCAGAAGATTAAGTCCATGTGGCTTGGAAGTGGGGGTGAATTAAAGGAGGGGAGTTGAGAAGCTCAGTTTTGGGCAAGATGAGTTTGAGGTGCTAGTGGGCATCCAAGAGGAGATGACCGGGATGCAAGAGGAGATCTGTGATTCAGTAGCTGGGAAGGGCTCAGGATAAGAGAGGTAGTCACCTGCAAAGCTGAAGCCATGCCAGGGGATGAATTCCCCAAGAGATTAAGTGAAGAAAGAGAAGAGTGAGGGATCCGGCACAGAGCCTGGTGGGACGCCCTCCCGTTAGAAGATGAAGCGTGAAGGGGATTTAGAAAATGAAACAGAGAAGGAGTGGTCAGAGAGGTGGGAGGAGAAACAAGAGAGAACCAAGTCAAACCAAAATCAGATAACTTTCTAAGGAGAAGAGGGTGGAGATATTTGAAATCTAAACGATTAAGTGCTTGCTGCAGTGCACTGTGTGAAGGAGTTAATCAGAAGTTGATAGTGTTATCGTGGTGGTCGTGACAACACTTAAGTGGTTGTGATGAGAGTGAAGTGATGGAGAGATGGAATGGTGATGAAGTCCATCATTGTTAATAAAGGAGCGCCTGTCAAGAATGCAGTTGAGCCCAGGTCCTGAGACTTCAGGATCAATCATTTGTGCAGAGGAATTGATGCTAGTGGCTTGCGTTCTTGTCCCAGTTTAGAATTGTCCAACCACACAGATTTGTTTGCTCATTTTCTCTGCAGACTTAGCCCTCCTGTGCTTCCACTGTGCTCTGTATCAGAAATACAGTCATCAGCTAGTAAATTTTTCAAAATGGAACCGTCAGATATTACCAACGGCTGCTTCCTAGCTGTTTTAACCAGAGAGGTAAGTAAGAGGTAAGTAAGTACAGTAAAAAATATACTGTATTTGTTGGAAGGATTGTCTAGCTAAATACATTTCAAATATTGCAGTTTTAGCTTTTAAATAGGGCTTGAGCTTTGTGGTATACAGTAATTGAACCCCAGATGCCCATGTGGTTACAGATTTTTACATTTTCTCCCTTTTAGGGGATTGGGGAGGATGTGTAAGTTTTTCATTGACTAATATAAAAATCCTTTTCTAGACAAAAGGCTTTCAGAAGATGTAAAAGGACTAAAAGATTTGACCAAAGCTTAAAGGAAAATTCTGTACATGCCTAAGAGAAAATGATTGCCAGCAACTATTATTTTTCTCAGAATAATTTACTCAAAAGGGAATGTAAGAGAAGATTCAGATCGAAATCACAAAACCTACTTTTCTGGCCTACCTTTCCATAGGATTGATTACATGCCAAGAGACAAAACATGTCCGTATGTCAAATCTGGAAGCAGAACTCCAGAGTCACCTTCCCCTAGCAGTGTTAGACCAAGAGACACCTTCCCTCTAGATTTTAAACTTGTTGTGGGCAGGGAATGTGCATACCAACTCTGTTATGTTGTACTCTCCCAAGCACTTAGTACAGTGCTCTGCACACAGTAAGCACTTAATAAATACGACTGACAGATTGAAAAAGGCAGAACCTACTATCCATCTCTCAAAGAAAATGCTGAGAACTTGACTAGACCTGGAACAGTCCCTTCTAGCCGTGAAATGTTGTTAATCAGTACTATTGCCTCTTCCCTTCTCTGCAATTCCTGTGCCATCTCAAACAGGATTTCTGATTGGATGTTTGACTGTAATAATAATAATTATGGTATTTGTTAAGCACTTACTATGTGCCAGGCACTTTTCTAAGCGGTGGGGTAGAGATAAGATAATCGGGTTGGACACGGTCCCTGTCCCACATAGGGCTCACAGTCTTAATCCCCATTTTACAGATGAGGGAACTGAGAGGCCCAGAGAAGTGAAGTGACTTGCCCAAGCTCACACAGCCAAGAAATGGCGGAGCCGGGATTAGAACCCATGACCATCTGACTCCCAGGCTGCTGCTGTTAGTACGGTGCTCTGCACACAGTAAGCGCTCAATAAATATGATGGAGTGAATACCACACTGACCAGTCTAGCACTCCTAAAGAAGGGGTATTGATTGCACCCAGGTGAAAGCTGGAAACGAGGAACCAGTGAGGCTCAGACTAGCCTTCCAATAGAAAAGAAAATAGAAAAGGTTTAATTTGAACTAGCAAAATAATTCAGCTTCCCCGAGGTTAGCGAAAAGGGGACAGAGAAACCCACCACTCCTACCTGCTCCTCATACAGTTTGCGCTTGACAGAGAAGAAGGCAAAGGAATAGCCCCTGGAGGATGAGATCTCTGACCGGCCTCTCTTGTAGCATTAGAAAGTGGCTTCTTACAAACTGGTTTGGCAGAGGACTGGGCAGGTGGGGCCAGTGATAGCGGGACAGTCGGGAGTCGTCATCCTTTTAAACGTCTCTTTGAGAAGGTCTTGGGCGTAGATAAGGCCTTCTGTGGATCCCCCAGGGGAGTGAAGGAGGTTAACATTGGGCTTTCACCTAAGGGACCTAGTTGAGTCGGTCACCTGCCGCCGTGGCCGGCGTGGAGACTCTGTCCAGGCTGTCTGTGAAGGCAGCAGGGCTGTATCAGACTCCACTAGGGCAATGCCATCTTCTGTACAATGCCCGCCCAGCTCGGCATGCTCAGAGATCCAAAGATAAGTCAGTTGTGTCATGAGCCCGTCCCTGGGGATCCAGGGGCTCAATCTATGAGCCCATTTCTAAGAATCCACCTCACCCTGATGCCAGGTGCTCAATCTAGGAGCCTGTCTCTGGGGATTCACTTCTCCACCACTCAGGCAGCAGGGCTGTGGGTCCGTCTCTGAGGATTCCCCTCCCACTCCGGCCTCCACCATGGAGCCTAGACTTTAGTCAGGTACTCAATGACAAGTTCAAAGTGAAACCAAACCACCACTGTATGCAGTGGAAAGCTTTATTCGGTTCTTAATCTAATTAATGGGGTAAACACACACACTATCTCTCTCTCTGTCTCTCTCTCACAACCCTCCGTCTGCCTGTTTTCCCAAAGTTCGCATAGATGGTTCCGAGTTGGAGGGATTTGAGGAGTCCGGTTGCCTACAGCTCGGAGCCCTGGTGAAAATCTTAGGTTTTTTTGCCACCGAGATCCGGTTCTTAGCTTATGTTGACCATGCCGTGGTCCTATTCTTTTCCCCTTTTATCCACTCATGGTTGTTTCAAGGGGTTGTGGTGGGTCCTGTTTTGCCCTTCAATCGCCTGCTGTCTCAGGGTAAAGCCTGGGGGACAGCTACTCTTCCCCCTGTGCCCACCCCCCGGGCTGTTTTGCAAGATAGCTTCTCTAGTTTACACACCTGGCAGTCTTTCTTCAGCCCAACAGCAAGACGGTTCAGTTCCTCCTCCAATTCCTCCTTTAATGCTGTTGTTCACAGGGGCAAAGAACAGTCACTAGAGAAATGGCTGCACTGAGCAAGAGTGAATCCATTTTATAACACAGAGCATTTTTTGCAAGTGACAAAATGGAGTCGCTCCGGCTCACCACTGTAGGCTGCTGATTTAGCAGTTGATACCCTCTGGTAGAATCAGATGGGCAGAGTAGATAGGATTGCTTTGTGGGCCTTACAATGGGCCAGACGGAGAAAGAAGGACCCAGAGAAAGATAAAAAAAAGAAAGGGTCTCTTTTTTCTAAAATCAAGTGGGAGGGCTCCTCACCTGGGAACACCTCCCCTTGATCAGCTTTGGTCCATGTCCCAGAAGCTGATAAAATTAGCTGCTTGCAGGTCCCGTTCTTTAGGCGCCCTTTGTGTTGTTTCCTCCTCCTGGAGGGCGTTTGATTTTGAGAAGCAGTGTGGCCTAGTGGAAAGAGCGTGGGCCTGGGATTCAGAGGACCCGGGTTCTAATCCCAGCTCCACCACTTACCTGTGTGACCTTGCGCTAGCCACTATTTCTCTGGGCCTCAGTTTCCTCATCTGCAAAATGGGGATTCAGTTTACCCGTTCTCCCTCCTGTGAGTCCAGTGTGGGGACAACAGTGTGGCCTTGTGGAGAGAGTCCTAGGAATCAGAGGACCTGGGTTCTAAGCCTGGCTCTGCCACTTGCCTGCTGTGTGACTTTGGGCAAGTTGCTTAACTTGTCTGTGCCTCAGTTACCTATCTGTAAAATGGGGATTACTGTGAGCCCCAAGTGGGGCTGGGGGGGATAGGAGCACGTGTGGGCCTGTAACTTGTACATGCCCACAGATACTCTTGTTTTGTTTTGTTGTCTGTCTCCCCCTTCTAGACTCTGAGCCCGTTGTTGGGTAGGGACCGTCTCTATATGTTGCCGCCTTGTACTTCCCAAGTGCTTAGTAAAGTGCCCTGCACACAGTAAGCGCTCAATAAATACCATTGAATGAATACTGTTACCACCCACAAGGAAGGAAACCCACATGGCTTCACCTCCAACGTGGAAGGGATAAAAACGGCAACCACCAGCCGAGCTGTCCGGTGCTGGCTAGAGCCAGGAGTAAGGTGCAACTGCCCGTTGGCTAGGCCAGAAGCAGAGTTTGGGGCTGAGGGAGAAGATTGGACTTTTGGAGGCTAGGGGCGAAAGATGTGGAGTGGAAGGGGAGAAGGGGAGGGCTGCTGGAGTTGGTACCCGCACCTTTTCCTGCTGGAGAGGTAAGCAACTCCCTCTGCTCAAGAGGGAACCCACACCCTTCCTTCCCTGCTCCGGATCTAAGGAATATGACTCCCTTGGGAAGATCATGAAAGGAATTTGGGAACTGCAGCAGCTCGCTGGTAGAGAAAGGAAACTGGGAAAGGAAGAAAGGGCTGGCCTGATCGGTTCAGATAATCCTGCAGATAACCTCCAGGCCCCTGTGACCAGGCCCAGGGCTTCAGCCAGGCCAGACCCAAAGCTTTTAGCCTCAGGACTCCTCAAGCCCACCTTGACGGGGTTAATGGACCCTCTTAAGACACATTTAAGGGAGACGTTATCGATGTCAGTGTCCTTCTGCCTTTCTTTTGCCCTGTGCGGGACAGCTGAGCGTAGCCCTGGGGGGTTGAGCAGCTCAGGCTCGAAAGAAGCCAAAGAGAATGAGACTTCAATAGAGTGATGAAATTTGAACAGAGAGCCCAGCCAGGCAGCGAGAGACACGAAGATGCAGCCCTGCAGAGCTTGAGGGGGAGAAGTGGGGCTACCCAACTCCAAAGAAAGCTGAACAAAGAAAGCACCTATGCCAGTGTTATTTTAAGAAAATCCTCCAGAATCAGTATTCTGATTTTCAAGGCAGCCAAACTGCATTCCTTTCCTGAACAGTTCAGCGTTTAGTAATTAAATCAAATGAGCATTTTTTATCTCTCCATCTGCCTGCTTTCTACCCCAGTACTCTGAGATACTGTGAGCCACTGAAATTATCTGGAGATAGATCCTGGCCCTGAGTTTTATCTTTTACCTTTGACAAGGTGGTTTTGAAATTGAAATAATAATAATAATAATAATGATGGTATTTGTTAAGTGCTTACTATGTGCAAAGCACTGTTCTAAGCACTGGGGGGGATACAAGGTGATCAGGTTGTCCCACGGGGGGCCCAAAGTCTTACTCCCCATTTTATGATAATAATAATAATGGCATTTATTGGCACTTACTATGTGCAGAGCACTGTTCTAAGCTCTGGGGAGGTTACAGAGTGATCAGGTTGTCCCACAGGGGGCTCACAGTCTTAATCCCCATTTTCCAGATGAGGTAACTGAGGCCTAGAGAAGTGAAGTGAGTTGCCCAAAGTCACACAGCTGACAAGTGGGGAGCCGGGCTCTGAACCCATGACTTCTGACTCCAAAGCCCGGGCTCTTTCCACCGAGCCACGCTGACAGATGAGGTAACTTAGGTACAGAGAAGTGAAGTGACTTGCCCAAAGTCACACAGTTGACAATTGGCAGAGCTAGGATTTGAACCCATGACCTCTGACTCCAAAGCCCGGGCTCTTTCCACTGAGCCACGCTGCTTCTTGTGGGGGCAAGAAATGGGGGCAAGAGCTTGGTTCAACAGCTTCTGAGCCCTCCACTAACATTTTTCTTACATTTCAGAAGGACCCGGCTGAGACCGTGTCTGTCAAAGATATTCTGGCTCGGGCTGCCGCAAAGGGCCTGTTGGATGGTATCGAGCTGACAAAATCACCAAGGAGAGAGAAGAAGAAGAAATCCAAAACATCCCTCCCAAAGACTTGCGGCAGCTCTACAGGTTCCCAGCTAAAAATCACGGAGTTCTTGAACCGAGGACCAACACTTGGTTCAGAGGCTCCGGCGGCCAAAGCTGGGGGTCCTGGGCCCCAGAAATCGGGAAGCACACGGAATTTCTCTCAGGTGCCCAAGTTCAGCAAGCCAAGCACGGATCCCCCCGCCGTGCAGAGCAGCCTCTCAGCCCCCATTAGGGCGAGTGAACGGTCCCGTCTTGAAGGGAAGATGGTGGTGCTGAAACCCGTGGAGATTGTTCTGCCTCCAGTGCTGCTGCCCTTTTCCAGCCCCCAGGGCAAGGCTCCGACCCCCCATTGTTACTATCGCTGGGTCAGGACCAGTGGGCACAATCTACTCACGTCTTCGGGGTCCAAAAAACTGGAAAAAGCCAAGGAACCTGGCACCGCGGTGAGACATCCTCGACCGTGGCTATAAACATTTTAGAATCTGGTCCTGAAAAGTAAAGGCTCAGTTGTCGACCTTTTAACCTCTACTATGAGTCCGAATGGATCTTTTCCTTTAGACGATGATTAGAAAGCGTAGCACAGGCGAGGAAATGCTATTAAGAGCAACATAATGGAGTGTGTAGTGCTTGCTCCTCTTTAAAATCGGTTAGTTTTAGGGGGTAAGAGCGGCCCCTCCCCGAGTTTCCCATATACATGAAGGACAACGAAGAGAGCCAGAGATGTCGAAGAACAGACGTCTACCGGATGAGAAGCAGCTTTCACTAAAGGGTGATGTAAAACTTGATTTTAAATAAGATAAAACCGGTTTCCGTTTCATCTTTTTGCCTGAACTGTTTCAACTCTCGCTTGGGTTCAGACATTTTCATAAGGCTGTCGCGTTTTCCCGCTTGCATTATTTCAGCAGTGGCAGCAGTCACTACAAACTGGATGTTCCAGGGAGTGAATTTTGAATTGTGAATAATGCCTCTTGGTGATACGCTTTCATTGCAGCGAGCAGAAGGGGCGGGCATTATTTTCAGCCTATTCAGGCTAAATAATTCCTGAAATGATGGAAATCATGCCCGAAAGCAAATTTTCTTCTTAACTTCAGCAGATATGTCATTTGGTATGTGACGTCTGTGACTGAAAGAACTTAATTTCTTGTTATGTTCAAAGATCAGGACAAATACTAAAAACTGCAAGTCATTACTAATAAGAAATAGTCACAGATTGGAAAATAATTTCTGGTGCTTTATCTACCAAAATACATAGCATTTTAACTGTATTAGGTCAATTCATCTTCAAAATGTGGTCCACAGTGCATGAAAGACAGCCAGGAGTTCCACCATATGACATATGAAAGCTACTGAGAAGCAGCATGGCTCACTGGAAAGAGCCCGGGCTTTGGAGTCAGTGGTCATGGGTTCAAATCCCGGCTCTGCCAGTTGTCAGCTATGTGACTTTGGGCAAGTCACTTAACTTCTCTGTGCCTCAGTTACCTCATCTGTAAAATAGGGATTGACTGTGAGCCCCCCATGGGACAACCTGATCACCTTGTAACCTCCCCAGCACTTAGAACAGTGCTTTGCACATAGTAAGCGCTTAATAAATGCCACCATTATTGTTATTACTGTCACTTTTATCACACTGTTTCCTGTCTGTACACCTCTCGATTGGGGATTAGCGCTTAAACTGGAGAAATTCCATGTATTGGTTCTACTTATTACTCTTTTATTTCCAAACAGTCTCATTTCAGCTGGCTAATTCAGTGCTTTATATAATAGTTTCAAGGTTACTTACGAAGTTTAACTTGTGGGGTAGTTTGTGAAATTCAGCATTCCTTATTTAACAGTAATCAATTGTTATGTTGCCAACTTGTACTTCCCAAGCGCTTAGTACAGTGCTCTGCACACAGTAAGTGCTCAATAAATACAATTGAATGAATGAATGAAACCATCTAAAAATCACAGACTTTGCTCAAATCCAAAACCTAAGTAAAGAAAAGGAGCAGAGTAACTTTTTTTTAAAAAAAATATATGTGTCAGGTATGTAATCATTTCAGCGTGGCTCAGTGGAAAGAGCGCAGGCTTGGGAGTCAGAGGTTATGGGTTTGAATCCCGGCTCCGCCACTTAGCTGTGTGACCTTGGGCAAGCCACTTAACTTCTCTGTGCCTCAATTACCTCATCTGTAAAATGGGAATTAAGACTGTGAGCCCCAAGTGGGACAAGCTGATCACCTTGTATCCCCCCCAGCGCTTAGAACAGTGCTTTGCACACAGTAAGTGCTTAAGTACCACCATTATACACCAAATATGTACCAACTAAAAATTCTTCTTTATCATAATGTACATCACTAATGTATATAGTGTTTAAATGGATATAAATTCTGCATTTCATTTGTCAGTCAAAACCTTCATCTTGCTTAGAATACCTAATGTTTGCTTAAAACATAGGAATTTACCCTCTTACGGCAGGATTCTGTCCCAGTGGTGAGCAAAACGTCCATCTCATTGCAGAGGTTAATTGCTTCCAATTCCAGTCTGCCCAATTTGCACTCTCCATAACTGTGGCAGACCTGACGTCCCGCATTCTTGCTCTGAGAAAACGATTAAGACAAATTGGCTTGCACAGTTGGGAAAAAAATGTGCAGACATGTTCTTCCAGGCGTGGCTACTTGATGGGATTCTGTCACCCTTTTAACTATATTTGTGTTTCCAAATAACTACTCTTGCATCATTGCTCTAGATTCTATTTCAAGGTTCTTTTAATACATATGATCACGTGAAGATTCTGAATTAAAATGCGTTTGGCTGTTATCTGAGAGCTTTTTCAATAGATGTGAAACTTCTCCTAAGAGGTGGTAGAGCTTTAATGGGCTCTACCACTCCTCATCTTGAGAGAATGGGTTAAAAAAAAATCTAAATAAATAAAATATTTACTCAGATTGTATCCTGTGGATGACGACAGCGATTTTAGGAACAATGGGAGGAAACTGAGTTTGTTCCCGTCACAAAAGCAGCATGGCCTAGTGGCTCGAGCACAAAGCTGGGAATCAGAAGGACTTGGGTTCTTAATCCCAGCTCCGCCACTTGTTTGCTGTATGACCCTGGGTAAGTCACTAAGTTTCTCTACGCCTCAGTTACCTCATATGTGATACGGGGATTAAGACCGTAAGCTCCAAGTGGGACCTGAACTGTATCGAACATGATTAGCTTGGCTCTATTTCAGCACTCAGTACAGTGCCTGGCATAAAGTAAGCGCTTAATACCATAAAAAAATCAAGATATTTGCATAAATGAACCCAGCACTGTATGCAACAAGTTTATTCTCACAACGGATTACAGTTAATTGTGGAAAAATGGACCATAGAAAATACAAGAAACCAAAACAAAAATGCTTTCACCCCCTTATATGGAACAGCTGGTAGCAGCTAGCCCTGTAATCGATAACACGAATGTCTTTCTTTTACCTCCTTAACAGATACTGAAATAAATCCAATAATACTTTTGCTGACTGCACCACATTCATTTTAGGAATGTACTATGGAAAGCAAACCTATCTGATACAGCTCCGCAGGTTTTAATGCTAAAGTTGGATATTTACCGGCTAAGGAAACGACTGTCCGTTTTATCACGTTAGTGTCTACATTTTGTACTCCTGTGCCATTATCTTGAAAGAGGAATATCACACAAGAAAAGGAAGAAGGAATTCAGGCTTATTTAAATGAGAAGAGTCTGCAACTCTTCAGCTCCACCATTTAAAGAGGATTTTTTTTAATGTGCAAGCAACAGGGCCCCTAGCCTTATCCCCATTTTAAAAGAAGGATCTCAAGTGCCCAATTTGCAGTTTCAAAACAAACAAAAAACCGCTTCTAGGTTGGAACAGGTTTAAATTACTTCATTTTTGAAGGACCAGGAAGTGGTTTAAAGAGACAAAGACAAGCTACAAATCGAAGCTCCGGTCTACAAGGAAAAGTCTTAAACTATAGACATTACTTGTTAGCCGAGGAGCACGTTAAAAGGGTGACTTGGGATGGATATTTCCTTAAAATATATAATAAGAATAAACTTTACACTTTTTGCCATTTCTTCTAACCCTCCCTCCTCCCCAACCCTGCCCCCCCCCCACAGTAAAAATGTGACTGGAAATCATTAGCAAATAACCTTTTAACAAGATAAAATACATGGAGAGTATTTAATATGGTATACCTTGAGAAGTAACAGCTAGGAAAGATATATCAACATAACACCAGATATCTTAGTTAAATGGAATAAATAAAATATACGCTGGATTAAACAGATTAATTAGAAATTAAGAGATATATGTAACTTGTTGATAGGGTCAGGAGTTAGATATAAAGAATGCATAGATAACTGAAGTGTTACCCTTGAGCGGGGACGGGGGGAAAACTGGCATTTTCCATCTTCGCTTCTCCTCTCTCAGTGCATACTATTTTAGGCCATGGCAGAAAGTGTCAGCATAACTGTTTAAAATTACCAATTTTCTGAATCATTCACATTCAGGTAATAATTTCGTTAAGCACTTACTATGTATGAAGCATCGTTCTCAGTTAATCAGGTTGGACACAGTCCCTGTCCCACATGGGGCTCACAGTCTAAGTAGAAGGGAGAACAAACATTGAATTCCCAATTTTTACAGGTGACGCAAAGCTAATTTTAGCCCAAATCACTCGTTTTCCAAACGGAAATGGCCCTCCCTTGCCTTTCCAGTGCCCCTTCCAGTCGCATTTAGTCTGCTCGTCTGGTTGGCAGCTCAATTCAGTGTTCTCAATCCTGCCCACAAACAACTGGAGTTAAAAAGCAAAGGGAAGTAGGGCAGCATTCAAATGAGATTTCTATACCAACACAGCTCATTTGATACAATACACTGAACTGAGGAAAAGTAGCTGGGGGAAACCAGGAAAGACTTTTTTAAACGGATATTTTCAAACGCTCTGGTCTTCCCATTCGGAATTTAGTCTTTCCTTGCAGGCAGTGCAGTGCCAGAGGATTGATGGTGGCCCTTAAAGCCTCTCACATGGAGATCAGAGGAGCAAAGAGAAAGGCCCCAGGGCCCCATGCAGGCAGAACAGAAAAGAGGTTTTCACCTTCTTGCAGTGAATCCAAGACCCCCCAGTTCCAATTTTAGAAGAAATTTTCAGATATGACCCGAAAATAACAATGGCAGACTACCAGCCGTGCAGCCGCAGGTTCCCACCTGTACTCTTCTGATTTCCCTTTGAGCGCAGACAATATTAATCTGATCTCTTGGATGGATGGATAAATGTCACAGCCCGAGTACTAAATGCCCACAAAACAGCGACTCTTTTGCTTGTCTACAACGACCCTAAAATTGCTAGACGGTAGCATCTAATTTTAAAAATCTGTTTGTGTTCCATGCGTGTACTTTTAAACTTTTGACCCACTCTTCCTGGTGGCTTGAAATCTTTTGATAATTACAAGGAAAATGCACAATGTGTTTTAGTGATTAACGCCTTCAAATAATCTAAGCCAAAACGGGGGCGTGGTTGCTTTTTTCAAGAAAACAGCATCAAGCGGTTTCCAGTTTTTCATACTTCAGATGGGATCACCACCTAGGGAGAAAGAACTGAGGAGAAAAATGCTTCACTGGGGGAAGTTACTGGAATTATAATCTTCTCTATGAAACCTGCTCTTTCCAACCTATTTAAAATTAGGCGGAAAGAGAGCACCAGGAGAGAGATCAGCACGAAACCAATACCGGTGACTAACGGAGTCTGGGGTTCGAAAAGGTCCTAACTGTCGCTGGTTGCCTGGAATAAATAAGAAGGACTTGAAACAATTGCCAGGAATGTTTTGAGTATCCAAACTGCACAACAAATCCCAACAGAACATCAAAAGAGTCAACACATTTCAAGCCACTAAGAGGTGTTTAACAAAGGTAAATTTCATATGTGCTTAAGTCTTAGTTACGTTTGGTCTACAAAAGTGCGATGGCTATTTTTCCCACCCCAACTTGCATATTAGAGCAGTAGTAACTGTAAGGATCCGAGCGAGTGTCGGGTTCTCTTTCAATCTGATTCTGAAGCGAGCGGTCCAATAAAATAGCCAATTTTCTAGCTGCATGGTATAAAGTAAGGCAAAGCTTTGGGTTACATCCCTCCAATTGCATGACATCTGAGGCTGAGAACCCACATTCTTGAGATTTTTGTTTGGTCACCGTTTGGTGGAATTATTTGTCTACGATAAATAGGCTTCAATGTATTTTACTGACAGCCCCTCTCCCGCCCCAGAGCTGCAAGGGACCTGGAAAGATCATCTGGTCCAATCCCCTGCTTCCAGGCGTACGAACCACTACCTATTCACAGCAGACAATCTGTGATTTGTTTGCCATTTATCGACAATCTTCAAATTTCAATTTTTCCCTATTGTCCCGATACAGCGAAGTAATAGATATAAACTGATCGGGGTAGTTCAAAAGCATGAGCGGTGGTTCAAAAGTAAAAGCTGAAGTCCGACACAACGGTCATTCACTATTAATGAAAACACAAGTAGCTACTCCAGGATTGGAAACAGGGTTTTTCGGAGGTGCGAAGGTGGTCTGGGATAAATCTTACCTGCTCGAGAAGCTGGTGAAAATAAAGAGCTCAGAAATCATTCTCTCAGGACTTAGCATCAGTTCACTGCCTAGCCATCTGTCTGTGTGTACACATTATGGGAACATTTTACTCAGGTGTATTTAAAAAAAAGAAACAAAGGGAAACAGACTATTCAGGATGTACCTCCACTGAATGCAAAATACCCAACAACCCAATTCATGCTTCCTTTCATCTCACACAATGGTAACAAGGAGAGGACATGCTTGTTGCACTCTGGATTGGGACAGATTCTCCGAAGGAGGGGTAGCGGTCATTTTCTCGAGCGTAGCTTCGAAATCTTCTATTGAGGGCTCCAAGAATTACTAACAAATGCAGCTATGGCATTTCAGGGACAGGACGTTTCTGTTTCAAAGTGTCAAAGAGGGATAGGACTCCCCTTTTTACATTGGTTGTGACTCTTCTGGTCACTGAGTCTTCTGGAGGAGGAGGAGGAGGTTGAACTTTCTGCGAAGGAGGTCTGGCTACCAAACATTTCTGGTACCGGAGCTGCAACGAAATAAAGTGTCTGTCAAAACCCGCTGGCAAGAGAATCGGGCACATTTTTACCCACTTTTGGCCTACAAATCTAGAACTGTAAAACGGCTGGCTTTCCACCCGTTACGCTCCCGCCTCACTGTTACTGTCTAACAAGCGGAGAACCTCGGTGTTATCCTCATCTCGCTCAATCCACGTATTTAATCTGTCACCAAATCCTATCAGTTCAACCTTCACAACATCACTTAAATTGGCCCTTTCCTCTCCATCCAAATTGTCACCACATTTATCCAAGCACTTATATTTCACCTTGATTACGTATCAGCCTCCCGGCCACCTGTGTCTCGCCACTCCAGTCCATCCTTCACTCTGCTGGTGGGGTCATTTGGGGACATTATCCGTGTTTCCCCACTCCTCAAGAACCTCCAGTGGTTTGCCCATCCACCTCCACATCGAACGGAAACTCTTTACCGTCAGTTTTAAAGCACTTATCACCTTGCCCCCTCTCCCACCTCACCTCACCGCTCTCCTTATGGTAATAATAGTTACGGTATTGTTAAGTGCTTACTATGTGTGAGGCACTGTACTAAGCACTGGGGTGAATACAATGTCCTTCTACGATGTGTGTCTACAGGATGCACACTTCACTCCTTCACTGCTCACTTCACTACTCACTGTACCTCGATTTCACCACTGATCTCGTCTACGCCCTGCCTCTGGCCTGTAACGCCTTTCCTCTTCATAACCGACAGACATTTACTCTCCCCGCCTTCAAAGCCTTACTGAAGGCACATCTCCTCCAAGAGGCCTTCCCGGATGAAGCCCTCATTTCTTCTTTTCCCACTCACTTCTGCGTCACCCTGACTTGCTCCTTTTATTCACCCCTCCCTCATCCCCATGGGTTCAAATCCCGGCTCCGCCAATTGTCAGCGGGGTGACTTTGGGCAAGTCACTTAACTTCTCTGCGCCTCAGTTACCTCATCTGGAAAATGGGGATTAAGACTGTGAAACCCCTGTGGGACAACCTGATAATAATAATAATAATAATAATAATAATAATGTTGGTATTTGTTAAGAGCTTACTCTGTACAAAGCACTGTTCTAAGCGCTGGGGAGGTTACAAGGTGATCAGGTTGTCCCACAGGGGGCTCACAGTTTGAATCCCCATTTTACAGATGAGGCAACTGAGCCACAGAGAAGTTAAGTGACCTGCCCAAAGTCACACAGCTGACAGTTGGCGGAGCTGGGATTTGGACCCGTGACCTCTGACTCCAAAGCCCGTACTCTTTCCACTGCTGAGCAACGCTGCTTCTCCAATAATAATCAACCACAGTCCATGAATGGTATTTATTGAGTGCTTTCTGTGGGTGGAGCACAGTAATAATAATGATAATGTTGGTATTTGCTAAGTGCTTACTATGTGCCAAGCACTGTTCTAAGCAACCTGATCACCTTGTAATCTCCCCAGCGCTTAGAACAGTGCTTTGCGCATAATAAGCACTTAATAAATGCCATTATTATTATTATTAGAACAGTGCTTTGCACATAGTAAGCACTTAATAAATGCCATCATTATTATTATTATTATTATGTGGAATTTATTTATACTAATATCTCCCCCTGAAGACTGTATTATTATTATTATTACTGTATTCGTTAAAGGCTTACTATGTGCCAAGCACTGTTGTTCGCGCTGGGGGGGATACAAGGTGGTCAGGTTGTTCCAAGAGGGGCTCACAGTCTTAATCCCCATTATCCAGATGAGGTCACTGAGGCTCAGAGAAGTGAAGTGGCTTGCCCAAGGCCAGACGGCAGACAAGTGGCAGGGCTGGAATTAGAACCCAAGACCTTAGGAATCCCAGGCTAGTGTTCTATCCACTATGCCATGCTGCTTCCCTAAGCTCGCTGTGGGCTGGGAAACCATCCATTTTAGGGTTTTGCACCAGGTACATATCGTGTATAGTAATCATCATCATCAATCGTATTTACTGAGCGCTTACTATGTGCAGAGCACTGTACTAAGCGCTTGGGAAGTACAAATTGGCAACATATAGAGACAGTCCCTACCCAACAGTGGGCTCACAGTCTAAAAGGGGGAGACAGAACAAAACCAAACATACTAACAAAATAAATAGAATAGATATGTACAAATAAAATAAATAGAGTAATAAATATGTACAAACATATATACATATATACAGGTGCTGTGGGGAAGGGAAGGAGGTAAGATGGGGGGGATGGAGAGGGGGATGAGGGGGAGAGGAAGGAAGGGGCTCAGTCTGGGAAGGCCTTATCCTGGGAAGGCCTTATCCTAGTTTTGAGGACAATCCAGATTAAGTTCAGAACCTGTAGCAGAACAGGACAAATTTTGCAGTTAATCCAGGATTTTGATTTAAAGTTTCTGTTGCCCAATTACTGTTACTGTTGTTTTACATACTTCTGGCTAAGAGAGACTTAAGAGACCAACACTGATACACTCCTGCATACTTCTTGAGAAGCAGCGTAGCTTCGTGGAAAGAGCATGTGTTTGTGAGTTAGAGGAAATGGGTTCACTCATTCATTCAATCGGATTTATTGAGCGCTTACTGTGTGCAGAGCACTGTACTAAGCGCTTGGGAAGTACAAGTTTGCGACACATAGGGACGGTCCCTACCCAGCAGCGGACTCACAGTCTACAAGGTGGAGACAGACAACAAAACAAAACATATAATCCCGGCTCTACCACTTGTCTGCTTTGACCTTGGACAAGCCACTTAACTTCTCTGTGCCTCAGTTACCTCATTTGTAAAATGGGGATTAAGACTATGAGCCCCAGGTGGGACAACCTGATTACCTTGTATCTACCCCAGTGCTTAGAACAGTGCTTGGCACATAGTAAGTGCTTAACAAATACCATATAGTAAACACCTGTAGTATCATTTTCTATGGAAGGGACATCGGAGAAGTCTGTCAGGTGTCAACCCACTCCACTGGGGAATTGGCTTTATTCCCCTCCTGGATACAGGTCCAGGAGCAGCCCTCCAAAAATTCCCCTTGACCCTTGGCGGAGGGGATTTTTCAAATCCAGGGAAAGTGGCAGCAAGTCACCCGGACAGTCTTAGAGTGTGCTCCCGACAGCTATTTCGGGAGCGGCACCAAAGGCAAAGCAGTCCAAGTGTCTCCTGATCTCCAGGACGGCTCTGACTGGGGGAGGCTGATTGTGCAGACATTTGCGCTCTGGCTGGGGGCTGGGATTTTGGGGTTGAAGCACCCTGCTCTGTGCTCCACTGACCCCACAACCGAAGCAGTGCTCTGCACACAGTAAGCGCTCAATAAATACGATTAATCATGTCTCTCCCATCCTAAAAAAACCCTCTCTTGACCCCACCTCACCTTCTAGTTATCGTCCCATATCCCTCCTACCATTCCTTTCCAAACTCCTTGAACGGGTTGTCTACACTCGCTGCCTAGAATTCCTCAACAACAACTCTCTCCTCGACCCCCTCCAGTCTGGCTTCCGTCCCCTACATTCCACGGAAACTGCCCTCTCAAAGGTCACCAATGACCTCCTGCTTGCCAAATCCAACGGCTCCTACTCTGTCCTAATCCTCCTCGACCTCTCAGCTGCCTTCGACACTGTGGACCACCCCCTTCTTCTCAACACGCTATCTGACCTTGGCTTCACAGACTCCGTCCTCTCCTGGTTCTCCTCTTTCCTCTCCGGTCGTTCTTTCTCAGTTTCTTTTGCAGGCTCCTCCTCCCCCTCCCATTCTCTCACTGTGGGGGTTCCTCAAGGTTAAGTGCTTGGTCCCCTTCCGTTCTCGATCTACACGCACTCCCTTGGTGACCTCATTCGCTCCCACGGCTTCAACTATCATCTCTACGCTGATGACACCCAAATCTACATCTCTGCCCCTGCTCTCTCCCCCTCTCTCCAGGCTCGCATCTCCTCCTGCCTTCAGGACATCTCCATTTGGATGTCTGCCCGCCACCTAAAGCTCAACATGTTGAAGACGGAACTCCTTGTCTTCCCTCCCAAACCTTGCCCTCTCCCTGACTTTCCCATCTCTGTTGACGGCACTACCATCCTTCCCGTCTCACAAGCCCGCAACCTTGGTGTCATCCTCGACTCCGCTCTCTCATTCACCCCTCACATCCAAGCCGTCACCAAAACCTGCCGGTCTCAGCTCCGCAACATTGCCAAGATCCACCCTTTCCTCTCCATCCAAACTGCTACCCTGCTCATTCAAGCTCTCATCCTATCCCGTCTGGACTACTGCATCAGCCTTCTCTCTGATCTCCCATCCTCGTGTCTCTCTCCACTTCAATCCATACTTCATGCTGCTGCCCGGATTATCTTTGTCCAGAAACGCTCTGGGCATATCACTCCCCTCCTCAAAAATCTCCAGTAGCTACCAATCAATCTGCGCATCGGGCAGAAACTCCTCACCCTGGGCTTCAAGGCTGTCCATCACCTCGCCCCCTCCTACCTCACCTCCCTTCTCTCCTTCTCCAGCCCAGCCCGCACCCTCCGCTCCTCCACCACTGATCTCCTCACCGTACCTCGTTCTCGCCTGTCCCGCCATCGACCCCCGGCCCACGTCATCCCCCGGGCCTGGAATGCCCTCCCTCTGCCCATCCACCAAGCTAGCTCTCTTCCTCCCTTCAAGGCCCTGCTGAGAGCTCACCTCCTCCAGGAGGCCTTCCCAGACTGAGCCCCTTCCTTCCTCTCTCCCTCGTCCCCCTCTCCATCCCCCCCATCTTACCCCCTTCCCTTCCCCACAGCACCTGTATATATGTATATATGTTTGTACATATTTATTACTCTATTTATTTATTTGTTTTATTTGTACATATCTATTCTATTTATTTTATTTTGTTAGTATGTTTGGTTTTGGTCTCTGTCTCCCCCTTTTAGACTGTGAGCCCACTGTTGGGTAGGGACTGTCTCTATATGTTGCCAATTTGTACTTCCCAAGCGCTTAGTACAGTGCTCTGCACATAGTAAGCGCTCAATAAATACAATTGATGATGATGATGATTAACTGATTGATTGATTGATTGATTGAAGCAGGGCAGGAGTACCTCTGTGGCTGTAAAACACCACTTGACATATGCCCCTGTGTTGATCTGGGATACAGCTCTAAAAGTGAAGGAGAGGTGGCGGAGGATGGAGGAAGGCATCAGAGAAACACCTCCCTTTGTGTTGAGATATTCTGTACTGAAATGAACCATCTTAAATGATTCGAACACAACTGAAACAAAAAGAGCTTTTCTTGTTTGCTGCCCACGGGCAGCAGCTACTCTGTGAGCTCCCCGTGCCCCTTCCGCCTGGCACTACCTGCTGCTTACCACCAGTTGGCAAAAATAATAAGTTACAGATTGTACGCTTGTGGCTTTTGGCGAAGTGAAATCCAAATGAACCAAATGTAGTTCCCACTGTAACCCAGCCTGCACACATGGCTCTTCTATCCCAGCCTACTCACTGTAACTCACTGTACCTCACCGTACCTCGTTCTCGCCTGTCCCGCCATCGACCCCCGGCCCACGTCATCCCCCGGGCCTGGAATGCCCTCCCTCTGCCTATCCTCCAAGCTAGCTCTCTTCCTCCCTTCAAGGCCCTACTGAGAGCTCACCTCCTCCAGGTGGCCTTCCCAGACTGAGCCCCTTCTTTCCTCTCCCCCTCGTCCCCCTCTCCATCCCCCCATCTTACCTCCTTCCCTTCCCCACAGCACCCGTATATATGCATATATGCTTGTACATATTTATTACTCTATTTATTTATTTTACTTGTACATATCTATTTTATTTATTTTATTTTGTTAGTATGTTTGGTTTTGTCTCCCCCTTTTAGACTGTGAGCCCACTGTTGGGTAGGGACTGTCTCTATATGTTGCCAATTTGTACTTCCCAAGCGCATAGTACAGTGCTCTGCACACAGTAAGCGCTCAATAAATACGATTGATGATGATGATGATGATGATGTACCTCGATCTCGCCACTCTCGCCACTGCCCACTCGCCCACGTCCTGCCTCCGGCCAGGAACGCGCTTCCTCTTCGTATCTGTCAGATGATCACTCTCCCCCCCTTCAAAGTACATCTGTGAAGGCACATCTCCTCCAAGAGGCCTTCCCCAACTAAGTCCTCATTTCCTCTTCTCCCACTCCCTACTACTACTTGGACTTGCTCCCTTTACTCACCCCTCCCTTAGCCCCAAAGCACTTACATTTATTCATATTCACGTCTGAATTCCCCTCTGGACTGTAAGCTCGTTGTGGGTAGGGAATGTGATTACCAACTCCGTTGAACTGTATTCTCCCAACTGCTTAGCCAGGTGCTCTACATGCGTAAGTGAGAAGCAGCGTGGCTCGGTGGAAAGAGCCCGGGCTTGGGAGCCAGAGGTCACGGGTTCTAATCCCGGCTCCGCCACTTGTCAGCTGTGTGACTTGGGGCAGGTCACTTAACTTCTCTGTGCCTCAGTTACCTCATCTGTCAAATGGGGATTAGGACTGTGAGCCCCACGTGGGACAACCTGATCACCTTGTATCCCTCCCCCAGCGCTTAGAAAAGTGCTTTGCACATAGTAAGTGCTTAACAAATGCCATCATTATTATTACCATTATTATTATTAAATATGATCGCTTGAGTTAGGATAATTCTGGGGCTCTGACGACTCACCATACAAGCAGCCTGCACAGCTTCGGACACGTGGCCAGCATTCGGCTCACACCAGAAAATGTGGCACTCAAAATGTTGGTTCCCTGTGTCCATGATAAAGGCGAACGCATGGATGTCCTTGCCAACCCCCATGAAGGACAGGAACCGGACGCGACACTCGACCAGAATCTCCTCTTCATCCTGCAAGAAATCATCCTCCACTGGTTCACCTGCTTTCTTTGCTCCACCCGTCCTCCAGCTGGTAGTTAGGGAAAGAAAAAGCTTCTAGAAAGCCGAATGACGATTTTAAAAAGAAGGACAACTGCAGACGACGATTCAGACCACAATAGCTCAGGCAGTTAAAGGAAACTGACCTGCAAACCATGTGATTCAGTAGTAAATTATCCTTATGACTCAGTGAGACCTGAATTTATGATCTGATGGGGAAGAATATCCTCCATGGATTTATGTGACAATATTTACACCCTTTATTCACTCCTTCCCCAGCCATACAGCATGCGTACGTACATATCCGTAACTGAGGTATGTACATTAATGTCTGTGTCCCTTTCGCAATCTGTGTTCCTTTCGCAAGTGTACGCTCATTGGGGGCAGGGAACGCCAACTCTGTTATATTGTACTCTCCCAAATGCTCTGCCCACAGGAAGCACTCAATAAATACGATCGATTGATTGACTGATAAAGGAAGGGGAGATTAGAGACGAGTTCCCACCCTCTCGCCCTGTGCCAGCCTGCTTGGGGGCTCGTGATGGAGAGCAGGTACTCTGGAAATAATGAGAATGAAATCAACAGCTGCCTGGTGTGGCTCAGTTGAGAGTTCCTCCAGCCCCTGTCCACTGCTACCCCCAACACCTGGACTGATTCCTTGTCCTGGGATCCCTGTGGGGTGGCCTGGTCTTCCCCTGGCTTTGAGAACCCTGGGCCTCTCACACGCTTTACGAGGTGCCCAAACGGTCTGCCTTAAGGACAGCCACTGCACCTTAGCGGAGATCGCACAAGCAGGGTCCCTGGACATCTTAATCCTTAGGGAATTCACCCATCACACTTCCCAGGGCTGGGAGTCAGGTGCGATGCTACCAGTTATGTGATGCCAGGGAAGCACTGGCAGATACAGAGCCTGGACATGACCCTGCACTGAAACAGTCACCCCTGGACAAGCAGCAGAGGAGAGCCAGAGACACTTCCCGGAAGGCCTTACTGTCCCCAGGACTAGAAATCTGATAATGACAACTGTGCTATTTATTAAATGCTTACTACTGCGTGCCAAGCACTGTACTCAGCACTGCGGCAGAGAGAAGATCGTGAGGCCAGACAAAGTCTTTGTCTCAGGCAGGACTCACAGTCAAAGGCAGAGGGAGACCAGATATTATAATAATAATAATGATGATGGCATTTGGTAAGCGCTTACTATGTGGAAAGCACTGTTCTAAGCGCTGGGGAGGATACAAGGTGATCAGCTTGTCATCATCATCATCATCATCAATCGTACTTATTGAGCGCTTACTATGTGCAGAGCACTGTACTAAGCGCTTGGGAAGTACAAATTGGCAACATATAGAGACAGTCCCTACCCAACAGTGGGCTCACAGTCTTAATCCCCGTTTTACAGATGAGGTAACTGACGCCCAGAAAAGTTAAGTGACTTGGCCGAAGTCACACGGCTGACAATTGGCGGAGCCGGGATTAGAACCCATGACTTCTGATTCCCAAGCCCGTGCTCTTTCCACTGAGCCACACTGCTTCTCTAATTGAATCCCCATTTGACACAAGGCCCAAAGATGGCTTGCCCAAGATGACACGGAAGGCGAGTGATGGATCTCCCAGGATTAGAAATCAGGTCCTCGGGCTCCCAGGCCTGCCCCAGACTGCGGGGTTCACTGTGAATAACAACTCAAGAGCGTGATCCGCTCACGTGCTTGTGCTACCTCTCAACTGGGGTCCCTCAAGGACCCCTCCGATTCTCCATCTACACCGACTCCCTCGCAGAACTCAATCGCTCCCAGGGCTTCAACTACCATCCCTACGGGAATGATTTCCAAATCTATATCCCCAGTCCCAACCTTATTAATCAACCAATAAATAAACGGTATTCACTGTGCACTTGGTGCAGAGCACCGTACTGAGCACCTGGCAGAGTACTATTAAGGCGGTAGACATCATCCCTGCCCTCAAGGAGCATACAGTCTTACCGGAGAGACAGGCATTCAAATAAATTCCAGGCAAGGGAAACGACCAAGTCTCCGATTCTGGGTCCCCTCCGATTCTCCATCTACACCGACTCCCTCGCAGAACTCAATCGCTCCCAGGGCTTCAACTACCATCCCTATGGGAATGATTTCCAAATCTATATCCCCAGTCCCAACCTTATCAATCAACCAATAAACGGTATTCATTGTGCACTTGGTGCAGAGCACTGTACTAAGCACCTGGCAGAGTACTATTAAGGCAGTAGACATCATCCCTGCCCTCAAGGAGCATACAGTCTTACCGGAGAGACAGGCATTCAAATAAATTCCAGGCAAGGGAAATGACCAAGTCTAAGGATATGTACATACCCGCTGTGGGGGCGGAATACCGAAGTGCATAGGGGGTGGGACTAAATGCACAAATAACAGGGAGGGAAAACAGGATGGGTGAATAAGAATTTAGCTCAGGAAGGTTTCCTGGAAGAGGTGACTTCAGTAGGACTATGAAGAGAGAAGTAGCGGAGCCTAGTGGAAAGAGCCCAGCCCCGGCAGTCAGATGACCTGAGTTCTAATTCCGGCTCCGCCACTTGTTTGCTGTGTGACCTCGGGGCAAGCCACTTAACTTCTCTGTGCCTGTTACCTCATCTTTAAAATGGGGATTAAAGAGCTCCACGGGGAACATGGACTGTGTTAAACTTGTCTTGTGTCGATACCACTGCTTAGTTGGGTGCCTGGTACATAGTAAGTGCTTAGCAAACACCATTTTTTTTTTTTCAAAGGAAGAGTGAGTGAAACCTTGGAAGAAGCATTGTTGTGTCCGAGTCTGGAGGGAAATTAAATGTGGAATGAATTGTTCTTAATCCCAGGATAGGCTATCCTCACCTAAACACACTTCCAAGGGCTGAGTCCACTCATATGCCACATCATTTGAGCTCAGACCTGTGGACTACGCAACCCAGAATTGTGTGTCTACTAACAGCACCGGGGCACTCGGAGGAACCACGGGACGGTTGCCCTCCAAGACATTTGAAACATTCATTTTTTGGGCTTGCTGAGAAAGGGCGGAACACTCGACGTATAGGGGTAGCTTGAATGCAACCCAAAATTATTTCTTACTTTTTCGCTGATGACCGTCACGGTGGCATCAGCAACATTCATGGTTACTGGGAGCCAGTCGGCCTGGGTCGATGAAGTCAGGAGACTCTCTATGGCATTGTTCAAGGTGTCCATACCTGAATACAGGCGAAGAGAAACTGTGATTAGGAAAGCCTACATTTGCCCCAGTCCATATTTAGAACCCTCTTTCAATCCATTCTCGGTGAAGAGACTTTGACTCCCCTAGTGAGAACTGTGCAGCCTAGAACATAGGAAGTGTGTGGGCTGGGCTGGAGTAGATTAGTGAGGTGAGGTATTCATTCATTCATTCAATCGTATTTATTGAGCGCCTACTGTGTGCAGAGCACTGTACTAAGCGCTTGGGAAGTACAAGCTGGCAACATATAGAGACGGTCCCTACCCAACAATGGGCTCACAGTCTAGAAGGGGGAGACAGACAACAAAACAAAACATGTGGACAGGTGTCAAGTCGCCAGAACAAATAGAATTAAAGCTAAATGCACATCATTAACAAAATAAATAGAGTAGTAAATATGTACAAGTAAAATAAATAGAGTAGGGGCGAGCTGACTGAAAGCTTTAAAGCTGATGGAAGAGCCTTTGTCCAGTCATGACAGCTTTGGGACCAAAAACCTGGGCAAAGAAACTGATTGTGGTGTTTGTGCAGCATCACTGGTGTGCTCGCTGTACTGCCAGTCATTATCCCCTTAGGGCAGTTAGTGCGACCAGCAGTGGCAGGCTGGCAGGGAATGCAGTCCAACACAAACTGCAAATAAGAATTTTCTTGGCATTTTCAGCCAGTTTCAAGGTGCCTCAAAGGTGCCACCTCAATAGCCACTCCTACCTCACTTTGCTCATCTATTACAACATACACCTGCACGCCTCACTCTTCTAATGCCAAAATATTCCTTGTATCAGGATCTCGTCTGTCCCACCACCCAACCCTTGTCCACATCCTCCCTCTGGCCGGGAACTCCGTTCCCCTTCGTTCCGGACAGACCACCACTCTCCCCACCTTCAGAGCCCTACTATAGTCACATCTCCTCCAAGATCTCTTCCTTATCTAGGTCTCCTTTTCCCCTACTTATTCTCCCTCCTATTTTCCCTCCCCCTTGCACTTGCAGAATTATCCTTAAGCACATGATAGTCACCCTGCCCCACAATCAATTCACTTGCAGAGTTCTCCTTAAGCACATGATAGCCACCCTTCTCCACCATCAATTAATCAATAAATGGTATTTATTGAGCACTTACTGTGTGCAGAGCACTGTACAAAGCACTTGGGGGAGTACAATGTAACAGAGTTGGTAATAATAATGATAATAATAATAATTGTAGTAGTTAAGCGCTTATTATGTGCCAGGCACTGTTCTAAGCACTGGAGTAGATACAAGATAGTCGGGTTGGACACAGTCCCTGTCCCTCATAGGGCTCACAGTCCTAGACTTGCTCCCTGCCCCCAACAATCTTACATTCTAGACAGAAAACCAATCACCAACCAACCAACATAAGTGCTGTGAGGCTGGGAGGGGAGAAGAGAAGAGGGAACATGTCAGGGCAATGCAGAAGCGGGTGGGAGATGAGGAAAGGTGGGCTTAGTCTGTGAAGGCCGCTTGGAGATGTGCCTTCAATAAGGCTTTGAAAGTGGGGGAGAATAATTGTCTGGTGGATTTGAGGAGGGAGGGCATTTCGGGCCAGAGGTAGGACGTGGGTTAGGGGTCAGCAGTGAGATGGGCAAGACCAAGGGACAGTGGAGAATCAGAGGAGCGAAGTGTGCCGGCTGGGTCATAGAAGGAGAGAAGGGAGGTAAGGTAGGAGGGGGCAAGATGGTGGACTGCTTTAAAGCCAATGGTGAGGCGTTTCGGTTTGATGTGGAGGTGGATGGACAACCGCTGGAGTTTGTTGAGGAGTGGGGAAACATGTCTTGAACATTTCTGCAGAAAAATGATCTGGGAAGCAGAGTGAAGTACGGACTGGAGTCGGGAGGGATCACTCCTGCAGAAGCCCTTGAGCAAATCTGACCCAAATTCCCCTTAAAAGTGACGGATGGGAAAAGTCACAATCTCTTCTCTAAATAGGACTGCCTGTGAATTCTGTCTCTTGTGAAGCCCACTACCTCAAAGGGTTCAGGTTATCAAATTGGAAAAGGAACACAGAGGCAAATGGTTTTCTGGTCCACCAGTTGCTCAACACGCTGGGAGCGGGAACAAACTGTCAAAAGGTCCCTGCACCTCTTGGGAGACAAACTCTATCAAGTTTGCAATAATAATAATAATAATGATGGCATTTGTTAAGCGCTTACTAGTGTGCAGAGCACTGTTCTAAGCGCTGGGGAGGTTACAAGGTGATCAGGTTGTCCGACGTGGGGCTCAAAGTTTTAATCCCCATTTTACAGATGAGGTAACTGAGGCCCAGAGAAGTTAAGTGACTTGCCCAAAGTCACACAGCTGACAAGTGGCAGAGCCGGGATTTGAACCCATGACTTCAGACTCCAAAGCCCGGGCTCTTTCCTCTGAGCCACGCTGCAATGGTGACAGCAATTTAATTGAGATGGTCAATTTAAGAGTTTGAGCTATTCCTGATGGGTTTGTGAATGTGAAGCATTCAGAGGGTCCTCTGGGCCAGTTTTTGACAGGGCAAGCCTGGCTGCCAAAAAGTAGCAGTCAGGCACATGGTGGTAACAGTCCAGGGAGTTTTGGGAATAAAGCACCTCGCTGTGCCCCAAAGACACCCACATTGGCTTTCCAATGTCATTAGCATTTGACCCCACAGTCACTGTGGTTCTTCTCTTCCAGAGGTGAACAAAAATGGCTTTATCTTTTGCTGCCTGTAGGACATCACCAAATGGCTCACTTCCAAACTGCTGTGTGTCTTCCAAAATTTTCTCCCCTTCTTAACTTACTTATTTCAGTTCATTCATTCTTTCAATCATATTTATTGAGCACTTACTGTGTGCAGAGCACTGTACTAAGTACTGGAGAAGTACAAGTTGGCAACATATAGAGACGGTCCCTACCCAACAACGGGCTCCAACATCTTCCCGGTCCTAGAAGCCCAAAATGTTAGTGTCACTGTCGACTCTCTGCTGTCTTCTACCTCCCACATTCAGCTGTCTCTCACGTCTCCTGGTTCTTCATCTAGAATATTTCCCAGGTCCATCCCTTCCTTTCCAAATTTATGGCAAATGCGTTAGTTCACTTCCAGCTGTATTACTGTTGCCTTACTGTTCCAGCTGCCTCAACATTTCACTTCTTCTGCCTTTCCTACAAGCAACGGTTTGTACTGTCTTAAAATGCCAATCAGAACGTTTCCCTGCCTTCCTCAAAAACCACCAGTGGCTCTTCATCTTATTGATGGCATTTATTAAGCGCTTACTATGTGCAAAGCACTGTTCTAAGCGCTGATGTCTGAGCATCAGATAAAACCCCTGGCTTTAAGTCTCTCCACCTGCTACCTCCCTCTTTCCTACTTGCTCCTTTCTTTCACTATGTCCTTCACTCCTCCCAAGGTTACCAACCAAACTGTGTCACACTTGTGACTCTCCTACTTTGTAAACTCCTTGAGGGCAGGGATGATGTCTCTCCCAAGTGCTTAGGTTCAATGCTCTGCACAGTGTAAGTGTTCAACAAACATGACTGAAGGATTGACCTCTGAGCTACCGTTCATGTCTTTCTGACAACTGCCCCCCGACTAAATCCACCCCCCATATCCCTCCCCACCTTCAGAGCCCTCCTAAAAGGCCACCTCCTCAGAGAGGCACTCCCCCAATTAATTCTTCTTATGTTTATATGGACTGCTTTATTATTTATTGGTCTAATTTTGTTTTTATCATTTAGTATATACGCTCTTACTCTTTCAAGTCTGACAGTCTGCCTTAGATCTCTTTAAGGCCAGGGATTATGGCATACCTATATTGTGCATTCCCAAGTACTATTTGGTATAGTGCTTTGCACATGGTAGACATTCAGTAAATGTTATTGTCGACGATGACTGTGCTATAGTTCCATAAGAAAGAAGTCTAAGAGATCGAGATGAGTTTCACTCTCTTCATCCCCCGAAGAACTGAAAGTGATCTGCCCACATCACCCTTTAAGCCAGGAATCCCAGGTACAGATACAACCCATGCTCCAATCTTGCCACCACAGTTCATTATTTATAAAATAAGATCAAACTGGTGATACGTACCTACTGGTTTTTCTACAGGTAACATGCCCAGGTATTGAACGTGGAACTTCTGTACCAATTCGGACTTTGGTGTTGGGAAATCCACTACATGGGAACACAATCCAATTTATTACCAGAGTACTCAATATTCAGGTAAAATCGACCCACTTCTCTATGTCACTGAATTACAAAATATTAATATCTGGGGATAAGGATGTTAATTTGTGCAGCACAACCGCAACTATTACAGCAATCTTCTTGGAACTGTGAGAGACACATTCTGTAATGTGGGGCAACATTTTATAATTGGAATTTGATCCGCGATGTTACAACCACTGCTGCTTTAGTGCTGCATTTTGCTTGATTCTATTTCTGTTAATGGAAAAAAAAAATCTTGAGCACAATACCCTCCATCCAGATGGTCCGACAAGCAATAAAACAGGGAAAGCCAATATTTTTCATTACTGGCCCAACAAAATAATATAATAATAACAATGGAATTTGTTAAGCGCTATGTGCCAAGCACTGTTCTAAGCGCTGGGGGAGATACAAGGAAATCAGTTGTCCCACATTCCTGATCCCCATTTTACAGATGAGGTAACTGGTGCAGAGAAGGTGACTTGCCCAAAGTCCCACAGCTGACAAGCGCCGGAGCTGGGATTAGAACCCATGACCTCTGACTCCCAAGCCTGTGCTCTTTCCACCGAGCCACGGTGGTTGTAACAGCCGGCCCCTCTCTGGATAGATCCGAAGTGATTTCTTTCATTCATTCAATCGTATTTATTGAGGGCTTACTGTGTGCAGAGCACTGTACTAAGTGCTTGGAAAGTACAATTCAGCAACAAAGAGACACAATCCCTGCCCAACGATGGGCTCACAGTCATGAAAGCACAAACACCACGCCTTCCATCTGGAGGCTTGGTGAACTGGACTGGGATGAGCAACATTCTGGCTTTAAGAAGACAAACGTAGAGGCAAGTTCCAGAGGATTTCGCTTGGAGTCTCATGCAGACAACTCGCTCCAAATGGAACAAGAATACCGTCATTTCTGCAACTGGGACAGTGCTTGACAGAAGAACAGGGGAACATAGTTATTGCAAGGCCTTTGTCAACTGGCTGTCAACTGGCCGTAACAAGGTGAGCCTCTGCCAAGAACGCTGTTTCAGGCAGATACACGGAAACGCCGTTAACCAGTCTTTTGTTAACATTTCAATTTTGACAATTTAGAATTGGTTGCTTACTAGAAATCGATTTTAAGCAGGGCAAATTGGTGACCACTGATAAGAATCAAATAACAGAGAAACATGAAGTAAAGTTGGGTGGCTTAAGCTTAATAAAATGAAAACAAAGCAAAAGGAACTTTTTACGGATTTTTCATCTTCCACAGCCGTCTCAAATTTCACCCAGTGTGGTAGAAGTCATGTACTATTTCCCCATGACTGTAAGCTCCTCATTGGTAGAGAACATGCCTACCAACTCTGGTAGGTTGTACTTTCCCCAGCACTTAGTACAGTGCTCTAAGTACAGTAAGCACTCAATAAATGCAACCGACTGATCGCTGACCCCTTACTTCCTATTGAAACAAATCATTGCCATATTAGTGTTTGAAAAACACAGTGTTTGCAGAACTGTAACTACCCTGTTGAAGGACAATTACAGAATTATGACCTACCTTGCAAAGGAATGTCAAGGTTCACATGGGTCTGTTCTTGAAATGAATTGCAAGCCAGGGATTTAGCATTCTTCCTTTCAGCCATAATCTGGATGGATAACATAGGGATAAGACCAGCATGATAACCATTTTCAACCAACCGCTTGATTCAGAAAACATGAGTTTAGAACAGTGCTTTGCACATAGTGAGCGCTTAACAAATACCGTCATCAGCATCATCATGAGTTTTTAAGGAGTTGAGAGGCTTAAGCAGAATGATACTCAGGCACTTAGATCAGTGCCTTTCAAATTCCAACTTTCATGGAATGAAAGTTACTTGACTATCAAATTCCAACTGGGCCACACTGTTTACTTGGAAAATTTCCCACAATCAGGAGGCAAAAAATGTGCTCTGGTGCCCTTTATTTTTTTATCTGCTCTGTATCCTCTAATTCTTTTCTGCATACTTCAGTTCCCCTCTCCCCAACTGGAAGCTCATTGTGCACATGGAAGGGGTCATATTGTATTCTCCCAAGCGCTTAGTACGGTGCTTTGCACACAGTAAGCGCTGTGAGCCCGTTGTTGGGTAGGGACCGTCTCTATATGTTGCCGACTTGTACTTCCCAAGCGCTTAGTGAAGTGCTCTGCACACAATAAGCGCTCAATAAACACGACAATGAATGAATAAATGCAACTGAATGAACGAATGAAACATCATGGGTAGCTCCATAATGCGGGAAGCAGTACGGCCTAGTGGATAGAGCCTAGGCCTGGGAGACGGAAAGACCCGGGTTCTACTCCCGGCTCCACCGCTTCTCTGCTGTGTGACCTGCAGCAAGTCACTTCACTTCTCTGTGCTTCAGTTACCTCATCTGTAAAACAGGCATTATGACTGTGAGCCCCAGGGACTCTGTTCAACCTGATTATCTTGGGCCTGGCATATAGCATGCGCTTAACAAATAACACATTAAAAAAAACAAGCCCAAAACTCAAGTCACTGTCCCGGTCAGTTTGGTATGTACAGCCCCTGTGAGGAATTGATATTAAATTAAATTGTGGGTCTTTCTTTGCAGGAGGGACAAGCATTTGGCCTCTCATCTTTTCCCCCACAATCATCATCATCATCAATCGTATTTATTGAGTGCTTACTATGTGCAGAGCACTGTACTAAGCGCTTGGGAAGTACAAATTGGCAACATCTAGAGACAGTCCCTACCCAACAGTGGGCTCACAGTCTAAAAGGGGGAGACAGAGAACAAAACCAAACATACTTACAAAATAAAATAAATAGGATAGATATGTACAAGTAAAATAAATAAATAAATAAATAGAGTAATAAATACGTACAAACATATATACACATATACAGGTGCTGTGGGGAAGGGAAGGAGGTAAGATGACCTCCCTAGACTCCTAGAGAGCCAGGAACACTGCCCACCTACCTTAGAGCAGATGGCATGGAGGTTGGTGGCGATGGCTTTAGCTGGGGTGTCACATCGAAACACATGACATTTCAAAATCCTTGTGTCTTTATCTCTTGCTACATAAGCAAAATCTCTGTGTGAACAAAATTTACCACTATATTAGAAAGGGGAGAACTTATCAAGCCAGCCCCACTTGGAAAAGAAAATTAGAAAGCACCTAAACCAGGTGTAGGCAAGGAGGCAGGCTGGAGGCCACTTAATAAGTTTAGAAAATATCTGCAGTCCACAGTACCTGTCTACAGAACAGCTGAGGCATTTCCAGGGTAAAGAATCCTTCACATGGTTTCCACACAAACATATGAATCAACCTGATCCAAGTATTTTCACATGCAATGCTGCTTTTTTACACATTTTTATGTTTGCTGAACCTGTTGAAGAGCTAGTTGTGGACTCTGAGCCATATTTTGCCCACCCCTGATCTAGAATGTGAGTTGTTAGTGAACACAGGAAACCAACCCTACAACAACTGATAAGGCCTACGTCCCCGGGGAATTCTTGATAAACCCTTATGATGATCATGATAGTGAACAAAATGCATGCCTTGGTCCGAAGACATATTTCAAACTAGCCATTGAGACACCAAAAGGATAGGCATAAGGATGGAATTCTTATGGTTTGATATTCAGTGTAATCAAAATATGACTCAACAACTTTCCCAACATGAATTTAAATGCCCCAACCGTTTTGAGTAAAGTGACAACTGAGAATTTCCCTTTTAGCCAGGAGTTCTTCCTGCTATAATTTAAGTCCATTATTTTTGCTCCGTCCTCAACGGACAGGAAGAACAAGTGGTCAGCTTGCTTTTCTTTACAAGCTCAATGGCAGTAATTATGTTACTCCCCAGTCTTCTCTTCTCTAGACTGTAAGCTCCTTGTCAGCAGGGAACGTCTCTACCGACTCTTGTGTTGTACCCTCCCAAGTGCAGAGTGCAGTATTCAGTACCCAGTAACCACTCAATAAGTAGCAATGATTGGTTTGATTGGTTCTACGGTTAAACCCCGATTTCTTTCATTTTTCCTAAAGCGATCTATTTCCTATTTCCCGAACACAGAATCTGAGCAGTGCAGAGTGAAGCAGTCGGATTAGTATTATCCTTTACTCTTCACTCTTTCCACTCTCACATTCAAGTCTTAATAAATCCTGTCAGTTTTTCCTCCTCGTTTCCCTTCTTAGCCACCGTTCCAGTCCATCCTAGCCTGCTTACTGGCTTCCCTCCCTCCAGCCTCTCCGTTCTTCAGTCTAGGCTACACTGTGCTGCCCAGATCGCTTTTCTAAAGCGTGATTCTCAGTCAGTGGTATTTATGGAGCATTTACCGCTAGCCCGGCACTGTACTAAGTGCCTGAGCATCATTCTGCTGAAGTCTCTCGACTCCTTAAAAACTCATGTTTTCTGAATCAAGCAGAAACTGCTGACCATTAGTTTTGAAGCAATCCATCAGCTCTCTCGCTATCTACTTTCGTCGCCCAGTGTACACCTCACTTCATACTCTTCGTTCCTCCAAAGCTCACTCTGTCTCATTCTCAACTCTCCCATCTCCAATCACTTGATCACCCCCTTCATTAAACCTGGAACTCCTTCTCTTCAAATCCACCAGATCACGGCTCAAAGTGCTTCTTGAAATCCAATCTCCTGCAGGAGGCCACCTCCAAATAGTTTTTCTTTTCTCTGGCTCCTAACTACCAACTTCCATCTTGGCACTTTTGCTCCACTTCCCCACTCATGAACATATGGACAAACACACTCTACTACAAAGCATATGAGAAGCAGCGTGGCTCAGTGGAAAGAGCCCGGGCTTTGGAGTCTGAGGTCATGGGTTCAAATCCCGGCTCCGCCACTTGTCAGCTGTGTGACTTTGGGCAAGTCCCTTAACTTCTCTGGGCCTCAGTTACCTCATCTGTAAAATGGGGATGAATGCTTCCAGGAGGAGATGATCCACAGTGTCAACATCAACCCAGAAATCTGGAGAATAAGGATGGAGTAGAGTCCTTTAGATTTGCCGAGGAGATCATTGGTGACTCTGAAGAGAGTGGGCTCAGGGATAGTGGCAAAAACTGTTTAGAAGAGGATCAAGGAGGGGACGAGGAGATGAAGTGAAGGCAGGAGGTGCAAACCCATATGAAGAGTTTGCCAGAAATGGTGGTAGGAGTTGGACAGTGCAGTAAGATTTCTTTAGGATATAAGAGATGTGGGCAGATTTGAAAGCAGAGGGGAAGGAGCCATCAGAGTAAGCCGCTGAAAATTAAGACCGTGAGCCCCACATGGGACACAGACTGCGTCCCACCTGATTGCCTCTATCTACCCCAGCATTTAGAACAGAAAGATGGCAGTAGGGCATGAGGGGGCTGATGACAGCTTGAGTCCCTTCAGTAATATTTATTGAATGTGTGCAGAACACTGTTCTGGGTTTTTGAGAGAGTACGGTAGAAGTCAAAGACACAATCCAGGCCCTGAAGGAGCTTAGAATCTAGTGGGGGAGACAGACAAAAGAATTTCAAATAGAAGGAAAAGGAGGATGGAATGATGGTTATATCGATGAGTGTATGCTTAATGGTAATAACAATAATAATAATAATAATAATAATAAATGGTATTTATTAAGTGCTATGTGCAAAGCACTGTTCTAAACACTGGGGAGGTTACAAGGTGATCAGGTTGTCCCATGGGGGGCTCACAGTTTTTAATCCCCGTTTTTCAGATGAGGTAACTGAGGCACAGAGAAGTGAAGTGACTTGCCCAAAGTCACACAGCTGACAGTTGGCGGAGCTGGGATTTAAACCCACGACCTCTGACTCCAAAGCCCGTGCTTTTTCCACTGAGCCACGCTGCTTCTAACCTGTCCACATGTTTTGTTTTGTTGTCTGTCTCCCCCTTCTAGACTGTGAGCCCGTTGCTGGGTAGGGACCGTCTCTATATGCTGCCAACTTGTACTTCCCAAGCGCTTAGTACAGTGCTCCGCACACAGTAAGCGCTCAATAAATACAACTGAATGAATGAATGCCGGGCAATGTACTATGCACTGGGGTTGATACAAGCAAATCGAGACGGACATAGTCCATGTCCCAGATGGGGCTCACAGTCCTAATTCCCATTTTACAGATGAGGTAATGAGGCCCAGAGAAGTGAAGTGACTTGCCCCAGGTCACACAAGCAGACAGGTGGTGGAGCTGGGATTAGAAACCACATCCTTCTGACTCCCGGGCCTGGGCTCTAGCCCCTAAGCCACGCTGATTCTCCTCATTCACGGGGTTTCGCCGCTCATATCACAGGATTACTGTTTTTTCTCAGTTTAATTTTGCAGCCCACAAGCAACCTCAGCTGAATAATCTCCACTTCATTCCATCAAGTAAACCTCTCTACCAAGTAATGCTGCCATTCCTCTAGACTGTAATCTTGTTTTGGGCATGGAATGGGTCTGCTAATTCTGTTATATTGTTCTCTCCCAAGTGCTTAGTGCAGTGCCCAATAAATACCATTGATTGATTGATTACATCTTCCTGCCCTATGGGAATTCTTATATTTTTTTTGTGCTTAAAGATGCTACCTTACTGTGCACGCCCAAAGCCTGCCCCTACTATTTACACTGTCTTGAGATCCTCTTTAAGATTCAGCACAAAAGAGCCAATCTTTTCTTAAGTGTAGTAGGCCGCTCGGATCTGTCTGCAGCAGTTGCCTCCCGGTTTTCTAGCTGAGCTGTAACATTTTCAGTCTTTGTTTTCCTGTATCCTTCTGCCCAATTTCAGATTACCATACAACAATTGTTTGGGTATCATAAAGCCATCCATTGTCCCCATAACCAACGCGTAAACTACAGCTACAGACTCCCACAGACCCTACCACACAGTTCACGCACAAAGGTTGTCCTTTGTTGTTTGCAGCTGTTTTCACTTTGGCCTCGACTATTCTTTCCAAGCATCTGCATCGAAAGAGCTGCTTATTTCTCAACTGCAGTGTGCTATTTGAGGCAACTGGATCTCTGTTTTCGGCTGAGGCAGTACTGTCTGAATCTCTGTTTTACTGTAACTTAACATTTCCTTTGACCATCTTACTTTCGGATTCTAGTTTCAGTTCACCATACAGCAGCTGTTTGGCTGTCCTATCTTCATCCATTCTCCTCATAAATCCACTCAAGTTAGCTGTGGGCATAGCTTCAGCTTGAGATGCACTCTAGGACTTCATTTTTTGCGATCTTGTCGCGCAAAGCATTCAAAATGACGCTAGTGGAATTGCACAAGGAGTTAGATATGTTCTTTGGGGGTCCAGAGCTCTCACAGAGGAAGCTGAATTGCAATACTGTCTGTAAACCCTTAGTCTGGTCTGAAGCCCATTGCCACACTGCCACAATATTCCATTTGCTGTCTCTTTTTCTCTCCTTCTTTTATGGCATTTGTTAAGTGCTTATCATGTGTCGAATACTGTTCTCAGCACTAGGGTAGGTGCAAATTAATTAGGTTAAACACTCCTTGTCCCACACGGGAATGAGAAAAAGCAGCATGGCCAGTGTGGATACAGCATGGGCCTGGGAATCAGAAGGACCTGGGTTCTAATCTCGGCTCCACCTTTACTAACATCACCACTGGCTGGACAGGGCAAGGCGGGATTTCTTTTTATGGTATCTGTTAAGTGCTTGAGAAGCAGCGTGGCTCAGTGGAAAGAGCCCGGGCTTTGGAATCGCAGGTCATGGGTTCAAATCCCAGATCCACCACTTATCAACTGTGTGACTTTGGGCAAGTCACTTCATTTCTCTGGGCCTCAGTTACCTCATCTGTAAAATGGGGATGAAGACTGTGACCCCCCGTGGGACAACCTGATCACCTTGTAACCTCCCCAGCGCTTAGAACAGTGCTTTGCACATAGTAAGCGCTTAATAAATGCCATCATTAATATTATTATTCTATTCTACACTATTCTAAATGCTGGGGTACACATTCGTTAATTGAGCTGAATCTAGTCTCTGTCCCACAAGAAGCTCACAGTCTAAGTTGGAGGGAGGACACGTACTTAAACCCCATTTTGCAGGTGAGGAGACTGTGGCACAGAGAAGGAAAGTGACTTGCCCAAGGTCACTCAGCAGGCAAGCTGAGAAGCAACTCAAAAGAGCACAGGCCTGGGATTCAGACTCTAGACTGTGAGCCCACTGTTGGGTAGGGACCGTCTCTCTATGTTGCCAACTTGTACTTCCCAAGCGCTTAGTACAGTGCTCTGCACACAGTAAGCGCTCAATAAATACGATTGAATGAATGAATTCAGAAAGACCTGGGTTCCAGTCCCAACTCCGCCACTTGTCCGCTTTGTGACCTTGGGCAAGTCCCTTAACTTCTCTGTGCCTCTGTTACCTCATCTGTAAAACTGGAGTTAATACTGGGACATGGCCTGGATTAGCGTGTATCCACCTGAGTACATAGTACACTGCCTGACACATTCATTCAATCGCATTTATCTGTGCGCTTACTGTGTGCAGAGCACTGTACTAAGCTCTTGCACTGTACTAAGTGCTTATAGTAGGTGCTTAACAAATACCTTAAAAAAAAAAGGTGGTAGAGCAGGGCTTAGGACCCAGGTGTTCTGGTTCCCTGGCCCACGCTTTATCCAATGGGTCACGCGGCTTCCCTCACAGGAATCGGGCTGGAGTCAATCAATCAATCAATCGTATTTACTGAGCGCTTACTGTGTGCAGAGCACTGTACTAAGCGCTTGGGAAGTACAAGTTGGTGGCTAGCCTCATGCCCAGCGATTGGGCACTGGGCATTGGGAAAGACTCCCTTTCCTCGGGTAAGAAGCTGATGGTGCCATTTTGCTCAGTGGGAATCTGAATCATTCCCTCAGATCACTTCGGCTGAAGTCCCATTTTTTGGCAAACGACTAACAGCAGGGAACATCAGCCGTAAACCAGTTGATAACAATTTTCCCGTTCCAAAGCATGAATGGAAATGCTTTGTGTAAAGACAGGCTTCAGGACCTGCTATCACTGGAGAGCTTATCATATTTGTTCACTATCACACTAATTAGTTTCCAGTCATTAGGTTGAATTAGTAGGTCCCTTTATGCAGTGCCTAGTAGAAAGCTGAAAATAGTAAGCTAAAATAAATAAAAATAAAAATAGAAAGCTAAAAATAGTAAAATAGTAATAGCCCAAAACAGCAACAAGTTGATAACAATTTTCCCATTCCAAAGCATGAATGGAAATGCTTCGTGTAAAGACAGGCTTCAGGACCTGCTATCACTGGAGAGCTTATCATATTTGTTCACTATCACACTAATTAGTTTCCAGTAATTAGGTTGAATTAGTAGGTCCCTTTAAGCAGTGTCTAATAGAAAGCTGAAAATAGTAAGCTAAAAATAAATAAAAACAAAAATAGAAAGCTAAAAATAGCAAAATAGTAATAGTTAAAAACAGTAACCAGTTGATAACAATTTTCCCGTTCCAAAGCATGAATGGAAATGCTTCGTGTAAAGACAGGCTTCAGGACCTGCTATCACTGGAGAGCTTATCATATTTGTTCACTATCACACTAATTAGTTTCCAGTAATTAGGTTGAATTAGTAGGTCCCTTTATGAAGTGCCTAGTAGAAAGCTGAAAATAGTAAGCTAAAATAAATAAAAATAAAAATAGAAAGCTAAAAATAGTAAAATAGTAATAGCCCAAAACAGCAACAAGTTGATAACAATTTTCCCGTTCCAAAGCATGAATGGAAATGCTTCGTGTAAAGACAGGCTTCAGGACCTGCTATCACTGGAGAGCTTATCATATTTGTTCACTATCACACTAATTAGTTTCCAGTAATTAGGTTGAATTAGTAGGTCCCTTTATGAAGTGCCTAGTAGAAAGCTGAAAATAGTAAGCTAAAATAAATAAAAATAAAAATAGAAAGCTAAAAATAGTAAAATAGTAATAGCCCAAAACAGCAACAAGTTGATAACAATTTTCCCGTTCCAAAGCATGAATGGAAATGCTTCGTGTAAAGACAGGCTTCAGGACCTGCTATCACTGGAGAGCTTATCATATTTGTTCACTATCACACTAATTAGTTTCCAGTAATTAGGTTGAATTAGTAGGTCCCTTTAAGCAGTGTCTAATAGAAAGCTGAAAATAGTAAGCTAAAAATAAATAAAAACAAAAATAGAAAGCTAAAAATAGCAAAATAGTAATAGTTAAAAACAGTAACCAGTTGATAACAATTTTCCCGTTCCAAAGCATGAATGGAAATGCTTCATGTAAAGACAGGCTTCAGGACCTGCTATCACTGGAGAGCTTATCATATTTGTTCACTATCACACTAATTAGTTTCCAGTAATTAGGTTGAATTAGTAGGTCCCTTTATGTAGTGCCTAATAGAAAGCTGAAAATAGTAAGCTAAAAATAAAAACAAAAATAGAAAGCTAAAGATAGTAAAATAGTAATAGCTAAAAACAGTTGATAACAATTTTCCCGTTCCAAAGCATGAATGGAAATGCTTCGTGTAAAGACAGGCTTCAGGACCTGCTATCACTGGAGAGTTTATCATATTTGTTCACTATCACACTAATTAGTTTCCAGTAATTAGGTTACATTAGCAGGTCCCTTTATGCAGTGCCTAATAGAAAGCTAAAAATAGTAAGTATACAGAACGAGGAGCCCAGGAACATTTTCCAACACTATTTTAGAATGGCTTGACGTAATTCCGACAAAGGTGGTAACAGCCGTATTATATGAACACTGCCCCCAGAAACCGCCCCCACTCGCGGAAAAGTTCAAGAAACGAAAGTCATTTACCTCTCTCTGAATCCAGGAAAGCATGAAGGAGTAGAGCAGAAACAGCATGTTAGAAAAGCATTCATGCAGACCAGAGGCCAGCAGTCCGGGAAACAGGCATAACACTGATTGCGAGCATTTAACATTGAATGTTTTTTTTTTCCAATGAGACACACCTACTGCATTATTCTCCTGCAATTTCCCACCTTCATCATCATCATCATCATCAGTCGTATTTATTGAGCGCTTACTATGTGCAGAGCACTGTACTAAGTGCTTGGGAAGTACAAATTGGCAACACATAGAGACAGTCCCTACCCAACATTGGGCACACAGTCTAAAAGGGGGAGACAGAGAACAAAACCAAACATACTAACAAAATAAAATAAATAGAATAGATATGTACAAGTAAAATAAATAGAGTAATAAATATGTACAAACATATATACATATATACAGGTGCTGTGGGGAAGGGAAGGAGGTAAGATGGGGGGATAGAGAGGGGGATGAGGGGGTCCCTACCCAACAATGGGCTCAGCAGCGTGGCTCAGTGGGAAGAGCACGGGCTTGGGAGTCAGAGATCACGGGTTCAAATCCCGTCTCTGCCAATCGTCAGCTGTGTGACTTTGGGCAAGTCACTTAACTCCTCTGTGCCTCAGTTACCTCATCTGTAAAATGGGGATTAAGACTGTGAGGCAACCTTGTAACCTCCCCAGCGTTTAGAACAGCGCTTTGCACATAGTAAATGCTTAATAAATGCCACCATCATTATTATTATTAAATATCCCTGAGAAATCATCTTGCGGAGTTGGAATGGAGAGAGATTTGCACGCAGGCCCCAGTTCAGGTCCACGAGTGGAGTGTTTAGTCAGTGCTGAGGTGGGGCCTGGTCAGAATGAGGGGTGGAGGACAGATATATCCTCATCCCAGTGGGCCCCAGATCAGGATGGATGTCTCTGACTATCCCTGATGGGATGGATGCTCCAGCTCTGGGAGGTGGGAGTTACCGACTCACTTCTGCGTCACCTTGACTTGCTCCTTTTATTCACCCCTCCCTCATCCCCATGGGTTCAAATCCCGGCTTCGCCAACTGTCAGCTGGGTGACTTTGGGCAAGTCACTTAACTTCTCTGTGCCTCAGTTACCTCATCTGGAAAATGGGGATTAAGACTGTGAAACCCCTGTGGGACAACCTGATAATAATAATAATAATAATGTTGGTATTTGTTAAGCGCTTACTGTGTGCAAAGCACTGTTCTAAGCGCTGGGGAGGTTACAAGGTGATCAGGTTGTCCCACAGGGGGCTCACAGTTTGAATCCCCACTTTACAGATGAGGCAACTGAGCCACAGAGAAGTTAAGTGACTTGCCCAAAGTCACACAGCTGACAGTTGGCGGAGCTGGGATTTGGAACCGTGACCTCTGACTCCAAAGCCCGTACTCTTTCCACTGCTGAGCCACGCTGCTTCTCCAATAATAATAATCAACCACAGTCCATGAATGGTATTTATTGAGTGCTACCTGTGGGTGGAGCACAGTAATAAGAATAATAATGTTGGTATTTGCTAAGCGCTTACTATGTGCCAAGCACTGTTCCAAGCACTGGCATAGTTACAAGGTTAGTAGGTTGTCCCACTTGAGGCTCACAGTCTTCATCCCCATTTTACAGATGAGGTAACTGAGGCCCAGAGAAGTGAAGTGACTTGTCCAAAGTCACACAGCTGACAAGTGGTGAGGCTGGGATTAGAACCCACGACCTCTGACTCCCAAGCCCGGGCTCTTTCCACTGAGCCACGCTGCTTCTCCGAATGTTCTTCTTCTGCTGCTTCTCAGTACTAAACACTTGATTCCCCATTTCCTCTCTGAAGCCTGCATCCTGCGCTCCTTCCTCTCTCTCTCTCCTCGCATCTTCAGTCTCTGCCTGGATGACACGAAGGCGATGGGGGCCACGCTCCCGAGCTGAACTAGTCACACTGCCAAGCAGAGCCCGGGATCTCAGCCCCCACGGGCTGGGGGCCGGGAGAAGAGTGGGGAATTTCAGCTTTCCTGGGATGTGGGAGAATAGTATCAGCGGACAGTTCCGGACTTGGGATGAGGGTGGGACCGAAGGTGGGCACTTGCCCCACCAAGGGACCTCGGGCTGTTGTTGCCGCGGTGAATTTGGAGGAGGGCTGGCCCGTGTCTGGGACGGGAGCGTGTGGAGCAGATGGGATGCTGCGGAGCTGTCATCCCCTTCTCCCCAGATATTTGGGTCCTGGTTCCAGCCCTCCTCACCCACTTCTCCCCTGTTCCACGTGCTCAGGAGAGGAGCGGCAGGTGGAACTCGGTCTGACCCTTCTCACGTGCTCCCTCTCCTTCCGGCATTCCAGCACTCAGCCTCGGATGTGCCAATGCCAGAGTGTGTCTGTTATATTGTACTCTCCCAAACACTTAGTACAGTGCTCTGCACACAGTACGTGTTCAATACGAACAATGAACTCATTCCTTAAGGAATGAGGGGGGTTGGCCAAGAAGCTGGACTGCCATGGCAAACACTGGGTGGGTGGGACAGTAGCTGGCAAAAGTCAGGATCGGGAATCACTCACTGATATTGGGTCAGCCTACGATTTCCTATCTGTGCAAAAGCCACAAATTGGTGCAGCAGGGAAAGGGACCTCGCGCCCTTCAGTAAAGCGTCAGGTTACTCTGGGGGTGGAATGCACTCACTGAGAAGCAGTGTGGCTCAGTGGAAAGAGCCCGGGCTTTGGAGTCAGAGGTCATGGGTTCAAATCCCGGCTCCGCCAACTGTCAGCTTTGGACAGGTCACTTCACTTCTCCGGGCCTCAGTTACCTCATCTGTAAAATGGGGATTCAAACTGTGAGCCCCCCGTGGGACAACCTGATTACCTTGTAACCTCCCCACAGCTTTGAACAGTGCTTTGCACACAGTAAGCGCTTAACAAATGCCATTATTATTATTATTACGAGGGGTCTTGGTCATCCAGTCTGCACACTCTGAGGAAAACATTCGACTGGGCAAACCTGACCTTATCGGGGTGGGGCCCTACTGACTGGAAGAATGGAGGAGGTCAACGATCGCCTAACAATTGCTTCCATAGAGGCAAAGAAGCCTGGTATGACTATGACGTGAGCTGCCTGGGAGAATATTGTCATCCAGGCTTAGGACAGCCTGAGAACTAGCTTGGTGGATGTGCGGAGGGAGGGCATTCCAGGCCAGGGGGAGGACATGGGCCGGGGGGCGACGGCGGGAAAGGCAAGAACGAGGTACAGTGAGGAGGTTAGCGGCAGAGGAGCGGAGGGTGCGGGCTGGGCTGGAGAAGGAGAGAAGGGAGGTGAGGTAGGAGGGGACGAGGTGATGGACAGCCTTGAAGCCGAGAGTGAGGAGTTTTTGCTTGATGCGTAGGTTGACTGGTAGCCGCTGGAGATTTTTGAGGAGGGGAGTACAGTACTTTGCACATAGTGAGCGCTCAATAAATACGACTGATGATGAGTAACTTCTCCTCCCGCTCCCCAGCACTCAGCCCCGCAGCAGCGGGGATCCTGGCTTTTCCCCCTGCACTCTCAAGTCTGGTGGGAATCTTAGTCCCATAGCACTTATGTACATATCAGTAATTGTTTATATATACACATTAATGTCTGTCTCACCTTCTATTTATTCATTCATTCAATCGTATTTATTGGGAGCTTACTGTGTGCAGAGCACTGTACTAAGCGCTTGGGAAGTCCAAGTCGGCAACATATAGAGACGGTCCCTACCCAACAACGGGCTCACAGTCTAGAAGGGGGAGACAGACAACAAAACAAAACATGTAGACGGGGGTCAAAACCATCAGAACAAATAGAATTATAGCTATATGCATATCATTAACAAAATAAATCAAATAGTAAATACGTACAAGTAACATAAATAGAGTAATAAATCTGTACAAATATATACAAGTGCTGTGGGGAGGGGAAGGAGGGGGGTGGGGGCGGATGGGGAGGAGGAGAGGAAAAAGGGGGGTCAGTCTGGGGAGGCCTCCTGGAGGAGGTGAGCTCTCAGTAGGGCTTTGAAGGGGGGAAGAGAGCTAGCTTGGCGGATGTGTGGAGGGAGGGTATTCCAGGCCGGGGGAGGACGTGGGCCGGGGGTCGACGGCGGGACAGGGAAGAACGAGGCACAGTGAGGAGGTTAGCGGCAGAGGAGTGGAGTGTGCGGGCTGGGCTGTAGAAGGAGAGAAGGGAGGTGGGGTAAGAGGGGGCGAGGTGATGAAGAGCCTTGAAGCCGAGAGTGAGGAGTGTTTGCTTGAGTCGTAGGTTGACAGGCAACCACTGGAGATTTTTGAGGAGGGGAGTGACATGTCCAGAGCGTTACTGTACAAAGTAATCCGGGCAGCAGAGTGAAGTATAGACTGAAGTGGGGAGAGACAGGAGGATGGGAGATCAGAGAGGAGGCTGATGCAGTAATCCAGTCAGGATAGGATGAGAGATTGAACCAGCAAGGTAGCGGTTTGGATGGAGAGGAAAGGGCAGATCCTGGCGATGTTAGACTGTAAGCTCGTTGTGGGCAGGGAGTGTGTCTGCTTACTGTTGTATTGTACTCTCCCAAGCGCTTAGTACAGTGCTCTGCACACAGTAACTGCTCAGTAAATACCGTTGACTGATTTACTAACCGACACTAAGCCTGAGAAGTAGACTATGTGGGTGGGAAGGGAAGCGGCCAATCAGTCCTATTTAGTTAGTGCTTACTATGTGTGCAGCACTGTAGCGTGGCTCAGTGGAAAGAGCCTGCGCTTTGGAGTCACAGGTCATGGGTTCAAATCCCAGCTCCGCCAATTGTCAGCTGTGTGACCTTGGGCAAGTCACTTAGCTTCTCTGTGCCTCAGTTGACCTCATCTGTAAAATGGGGATTAAGACTGTGAGCCCCATGCGGGACAATCTGATCACCTTGTATCCTTACCAGAGCTTAGAACAGTGCTTTGTACATAGTAAGCGCTTAACAAATGACATTATTACTATTATTATTATTATTATTATTATTACTAAGCACTAGTTGAGTAGAGTTATAACAGAATTGGCAGGCATTTTCCTTGCCCACAAGGAGGGAGGGGAGACAATCATTAAAATAAATTAAAAGATACACACAAAAGTTCTGTGGGTGGGGTGAATATCAAGTACTTAATGGATACATACCCAGGTGCAAGGGCAGCACAGAAGGGAGAGACAGTTGGAGAAATTAAGGCTTAGTTAAGGAAGATATCTTAGAAGAGATGGGATTTTAATAAAGCTTTGAAGGTGGGGAGGGGGTGGTCTTTTGGCTATGGAGGGATAGGAAGTTTCATGATGGGAGAGGGGGGTCAACAGCGAGATAGATGAGACTGAGGTACAGTGAGTACATTAGTGTTCGAAGAGTGAAGTGAGCGAGCTGCGATGTAGTAGGAGATCAGTGATGTAAGATAAGAGGGAGCAAGGCGATTGAGTGCTTTAAAGCCAATGGTAAGGGGTTTCTGTTGGATGCAGAGGTGGATGGGCAACCACCGGAGGTTCCTGGGGAGAGGGGAAACACGGACTGAATTTTTTTTTTGAAAAGTGATCTGGGCGGCAGAGTGAAGTACGGCTGGATTGGGAAGAGACAAGAGGCAGGGAGGTCAGCAAGGATGCAGTCTTCAATGAAAGATAGGATAAAAGCTTGGATCAGCATACTAACAGTTTGGATGGAGAGGAAAGGGCAGATTCTGGCCATGTTTTGAAGGTAGAATCAATGGGATTTGGTGGCAGACTGAATAGGTGGGGTGAATGAGAGATTTTAGTCGAGGATAATGCCAAAGTGCGGGCTGGTGAGACAGGGAGGATGGTGGTGCTGTCTACAGTGATAGAGAAGTCAGGGGACTTTCAGGGTTTGGGTGGGAAGATGATGAGTTCTGTTTTGGACATGTTAGGTTTGAGGTTAAGATAATAATGATGGTATTTGTTAAGTGCTTACTATGTGCAAAGCACTGTTCTAAGCACTGGGGGATACAAGGTGATCAGGTTGTACCACGTGGGGCTCGTGGTCTTAATCCCCATTTTACAGATGAGGGAACTGAGTCCCAGAGAGGTTAAGTGACTTGCCCAAAGTCACACAGCTGACAATTGGCAGAGCCGGGATTTGAACCCATGACGTCTGACTCCAAAGCCCGGGCTCTTTCCACTGAGCCACGCTGCTTCTCTAAGACGTGGCCGGACATCCAAAGACAGGTGTCCTGGAAGCAGGAGGAAATACAGAACTGCAGGGAAGGAAAAGAGATCAGGTCTGGAGATGAAGATTTGGGAATCATCTGTAAAGAGATGGGAGCGAGTGAGTCTCCAAGGGAGTGGGTGTACATGGAGAATAGAAGGGGACCCAGACTGAATCTACAGGGACTCCTAGTTAGGAGGTGGGAGGCTGTCTCGAGGTGACCCTCGGGTACCGGCCATCTCAAGGTCAAAAGCTATCTCGTGACCCCCTGAGCCAGCAGGCGGAACTCAGAAGTGAGGGTGGGAGACCACCCCCACGACCAAATCTGCTAGATTGACAGCCCAAGCTGGGAATACAGAAGGTGTCCCTCGCCCCCGTGCCAATCAAATTAGGTATGGAGGAGGCGGGGAGGGCAGAGATTGGATAGACTGAGGCCGGAAGATGGAATGGCCTAGGGGCACAGGCAATAAACACCTGTCACCTCTGACCTTCGGGGTCAGAACACCAGGACACGTAGCAGCAGGAGCAGCCCACGTGTCTCTCCCTGCCCAGGCCAGATGCCCGCTCCACAACCAGAACCAACACACTGAGGCAAGGGCTGCGGGACGGGTGAGTGTCTCGTGGGTGGGACCCAGGTATCCCGCTGCTGATGGGAATTACGAGTGGATTCCTCCCATGTAGGGAGAGCACATTGTGAGAGCTAGCCGCCCACCACGTGCGCGGGGAATGGAATGAATTCTTCCCATGTGGGAAAGTAAGTGGATTCTTCCCGAGTGGGAAGTGCACATGGGTGAGAGTTAGCCAACTCACCCACGCGCGATTAACGGATGATTGTGTTCCTCCCGTGTAGGGAAGCTCTAATATTGCCAACTGATTATATTCCTCCCAAAAGGGAAGCTCAATCCATTGCGCCTAAACAATTACATAAATTCAATTCCCCTCGCGGAATAAATTTCATATAAAGCTTAGGCTTTCCGTCCCCGGCCTCTCGCCCTCTCTTGCCTCGCCGATCCCTGAACGAACCCGTCCCCGGACGACGGGTGACAGAGGCAGAGGAGGAGCCCACAAAAGAGGCTGAGAATGAGCAGCCGGAGAACAAGGAGAGTGTCAGACCAATATTGTGCTCAGGCCAACTGCCGTAATAAAAATGCACGTGTGGGCCAGTAGTTTGTTAGTAGAGAGGGTGGGCTGCCAGGGGACGTAAGCAATAAACTCAACTCTGTTCACACAATGGATGCCTCATGCTTCGAAGCCCTACTGAAGGCTCACCTCCTCCAAGAGGCCTTCCCAGACTAAGACCCCCTTTTTCTCAGCTCCCCTTCCCCTCTGCGTTGCCCGACTCATTTCCTTTTGCTCTTCCCTCCCCCACAGCACTTACGTACATATGTATATATCTATAATTCTATTTATATTGATGACTGTTTACTTGTTTTGATGTGTATATATCTATAATTCTATTTATATTGATACCAGTTTACTTGTTTTGATGTCTGTCTTTCCCCTTCTAGACTGTAAGCCCGGCGCGGGCAGGGATTGTCTCTCTTTTTTGCTGAACTGTATTTTCCAAGTGCTTAGTACAGCGCTCTGCACACAGCGAGCGTTCAATAATTACGATCGAATGAATGAATGGACAAATGAGGGAGGTGAACTAACAGATAGATCTGCTCCACGTCTGGACTAAAATCACAGGGGCTGCTTGCGAATGGTGAACGAAGGGAGATGCTGCTTGGGGTTCTAACGGAATTAAGGAGTGACGGCCAAAGCAGAGGAGGAGGCTCAGCAGCCACTCTATAGCCGGGAGTGCGAGTTAATTCACAAAGACAGGGACAATACAACAATCCGGGAAAGCTAGTTCTCTGAATGCTTACTGTATACCATAATAGATGGTAATTACAGTTCTTGTTAAGCACTTCCTATGCGCCAAGCACGGCTCTAAGCGCTGGGGTAGATACAAGTTAAGGTTGGACACAATTCCGTTCCCATACGGGGCTCATACTCTTAACCCCCATTTTACAGATGAGGTAACGAGGCCCAGAGAAGTTAAGAAAACCTGCTGCGATACCGTCACACAGCAGACACGTGGCAGAGTCGGAATTAGAACCCCGGTCCTCCTGACTCCCAAACCCGTGATCTATCCACTAAGCCACACTGCTTCTACTTAGCCACGCTGCTTCTACTGTGTGTAATGCATTGTATGGGGCACTTGGGAGACTGCTCTTTGCTTTCCAAATATTTCAAAAGTGCCTACTAGTATAATGCTCTGTACCCACGAGGAGTTCGATGACAATTAAGAGAAAATGACACATGTAATACTTACCTTTTAAATAGTATTTGGCAATTCACATGTACAACTGACACCCTGTGAGATTTTGGGCCACCACAACAAATGGCCTGCAGAGGTTTTACGGATTTATTCTAAGAAATCTAAATTCAAATGATGAGTACTATTCAATGTTTAATTCTCAGGACAATTACTCTAAACTAGCCCACAAAGGATTATGCTGTTGACAGTAAAAGCCCTCTGACTATATTTAGGAATGTGATTACCTTATACTCGTTAGAGGACATTTCACAAAGATGATCTGAGCTCTGTAAAATGGCAAACCACTGAACATTCAGAATATTGCATGTGCCCCTTTTTGATAAAAGGGGAAGCAACGTGGCTTAATGGATAGAGCAAGAAGGACCTGGGTTCTAATCCCATGTCTGCTGTGTGACCTTAGGCAAATGACTTAACTCTTCTGTGCCTTGGTAAAATGGGGATTAATACTATGAGCCCCATGTGGGACATGGACTGTGTCCAACTTGATTACCTTGTATCTATCCCAACACTTAGTACAGTGCCTGGCACCCAGAAAGCACTTAAAGAAATAAAAACAAAGAAAAGATTTACTGTCCCCAAAGCATGTGGTATACTTCTTTACTTTTTATTCATTCATTCATTCAATCATATTTATCGAGCGCTTACTGTGTGCTGGGCACTGTACTAAGCACTTGGGAAGTACAATCTTAATCATCTTATCTTAATCATCATTTTATCTTAATCATATTAAGTGTTCTCCCAGAGAGAAGAAAGCCTAATCTGATGGGGAACAGAAAATGGGAATGCAAGCAAAGTCTTTAATGTTAAATTCTGGCAATCTCATATGCCTCCACCCTGAAAACCTTCAAATTGGATTCATGTTTATTACTATATTTATAATTTTTAAAACAATCAGATGCCAGCAAACGTCATTCTTCCAAGAAGGAAAAAGCTCAGAGTATTAGCAGTGAGAAACACAACTCTTATTTCACTTCTTTGAAAGGTAACTCAGTTCCAAGGTCCCTGGGCAACTGAAATGTGTTTTGATGTCCTCTGCTTAAGGAATTCCTGATCTTTATCCTGTTCTAGCACCAAGCTTCCCAATCCACCACCAGAGTAAGCGCTTAACAAATACCATTATTATTGTTATTGTTATTATTATTAATTATTACTAATGCAAGCCGTGAGGCCTCCTTGGAAAGGGAACAAGCTTGGAAGTCAGAGGACCTGGATTCTAATCCCACTCTATCAGTTGCCTGTTGGATGAACTTGGGCAAGTCACTGGGCTTCTCCGTGTCTCAGTTTCCTTATCTGTAAAATGGGGATTCAATACCTGTTCTCCCTCCTAACTAGACCGTGAGATCCATGTGTCTGACCTGATTACCTTGTGTCTATTTCAGATTTAGTACATGGCACTTAGAACTTGCACTTCAAATCACCACAATAATGATACTGTTATTATTATTTTCATTAGTACGGTTGATTTTTCTCTTCTGATGTTAATGAAAACCAAGAACTGAGCGATTGCACATTTGGCAAAGTTGGTTTTGTCTTATGCCGTCGAGTCATCTCCAACCCATAGTGACACCAGGGACACCTCTTTCCCAGAGCGGCCCACCTCCGTCTGCAATTGTTCCGGTTAGTGGAGGCAAAGTTGGACCCATCCAGAAAAGGGAAGTTTGAAAGACATTACCAAGTCACTGGGTTCAGTCTAACCTAATGGTATTAAGATTATGATGTGTATCTAGCTTTACTTCAATTTATTCTGATGACTTGAGGCCTGTCCACATGCTTTGTTTTGTTGTCTGTCTCCCCCTTCCAGACTGTGAGCCCATTGTTGGGTAGGGACCGTCTCTATATGTTGCCAACTTGTACTTCCCAAGCGCTTAGTACAGTGCTCTGCACACACTAAGCGCTCAATAAATACGACTGAATGAAGATGCTCCCTGTCTGTTCAAGAATAGAAATCTTCCCATCTAAGACACTTCATCCCACTCTTGCACTACACTGAATCCCTACTTTTCTACAGTTGATTCAAAATACACTGCCCTCAACAAACCTTCAATGACTTCTCGGTTCCAGGAATAAACTCAAATAACCTTTATATCCCAACGTGGTATTTCCAGAATTACATAAACAGGCAAGTGAGTCAATTCAACATTCAACTACTGTTTTATCTCCCGCCATGACTATAGTCTGAAGATTGGGACCAAATCTTCGTATCTCTGTTACATTCTTTCTAATCCCCACGGCACCTAACCCATGATAAATGCTACACAATTAAGGTTTAGTTAGCTCAAACTGAACTCAAAAATATTAAGCATCACTTCTTCGGGGAGGATACACCCCAAATACCTAATCCTACTTGAAGAGTACGGCTTTTGTTAAGCGCTTACTGTGGTACGGTCGACACAAGATACAAGATGTACGGTAGAGAAGCAGCGTGGCTTAGTGGCAAGAACCCGGGCTTGGGAGTCAGGGGGGCATGAGTTCGAATCCCAGCTCCGCTGCTTATCAGCTGTGTGACTTTGGGCAAATCACTTCACTTCTCTGTGCCTCAGTTACCTCATCTGTAAAACCGGGATAAAGACTGTGAGCCCCATGTGTGACAACCTGATGACCTTGAATCTCCCCAGCGCTTAGAACAGAGCTTGGCACATAGTAAGCGCTTAACAAATACCGTTATTGTTATTATTACTACTATCATACAAGTTAATCAGGTCAGCCACAATCCCTGTCCCACATGGGGCTCACAGTCTAGGTAGGAGAGGAAACTCAGGCCCAGAGAAGTGACTTACCCAAGGTCACACAGCAGACAAGTGGCAGATCCGGGACTGGAACCCAGATCCTCTGACTCTCAGGCCCAAACTCCTTCCTCTAGGCCACGCTGCTTCCCGTGGAAGTGATGGTAAATATTTTAATATTTTGAAACAAACAAATCCAGTGCCACAATGAGAACAAAAATGGGTTGGAACTTAAAGATTTGGGATGGGGCGCCTGCAGAGACGCTTGGTCCCAAGAGCAAGAAGCTGCAGACTCACCGGCCATTGTCGCGGCCCACTCCCCAGACGCGGATGCTCACGATGGGCTGAGTGTGAAGGACGCTGTGAGCCACTGGATCAACCAGAGTAAGCAGGTCGTTCTCCAGGATCAGGTACATGTCTTTTCCCTGCAAAAACACCAAGCAAAAACAGTGTACTTTTCACCGACGAACCCACCTGGAACTTGCGGCTTCATTTGTGGCACATCTTACATATTGAAATAAACAACCAGATGGGCCTATGACTGTAACTGAGCCACCCTCAAATCGACTCCTGACAAGATCAATCTGTCATTTTTATTAAGGGTTTACTTATTACTTATTATATTATTATTACTTCTTAAGAGCTTACTATGCTCTTGGGTGAGTACAATATAACAAAGTTGGCAGATTCCCTGCCCACAAGAAGCGTAGATGGGGAGACAGATATTAATATGAAATAAATCAATTTGGGATATATGCATAAGATAAAATGCAAGTTTACTACTGGCACTGAAAAATGAAAATGGGGAGAGGAAAACAATCAAGTTGTACGAGATTTGGACAAACATCTTCAAGCTTTCAGGGTGGCTAGAAATAAACCGAGATGAAATTGTATAGAATGCTCATGGTATGAAATGTATAAAATGTCCAGGCCAAAGAGCTTGAATATCTTTAAGTTGAGTATATCTTTATTGAAATATCAGCACAATATTTCCCAGGATATTTTGTGAACAAGCCACCCTGAGTACTTGGGAAAGAAGAAAAACAATACTATTGATGACCAAAGGACAATCGGAAGTTCTTCAAAAACTACTGTACGGTAAGTGATCTTCACCCAAAGGGTTTTCCCAAGTTTGACTAAATCAATCAATCAATCGTATTTATTGAGCGCTTACTATGTGCAGAGCACTGTAGCACAATCTAGAATGTGCTCAGACTGCCCAGCACCAGAATACAAGCTGATTCCTCTGAAAGAAACCATGAAAATGCAGAGAATACTTAACTCCAATTTGCTCTGTGTTCATTGAGTGCATGAAGCCATTTGACTTAATGGAACCCAGAGCTATTTTTGTTTTCAACAAAACTGAAATCAGCCTGACAAATACAGAACTCTTGGAAGAGAGAAGCAGCAGTTGCAGGATGAAATTCAAACTGATCTATAGTCTGTGATGAATGATACTGCATAGAAGCATACTCCACCCTAAGCTGTTCACAAGTACAACGAGACTGAGCTGCTATTCACAGGTACAATAAAATCAAGTCGCTATTCAAAAAATCTCAATTAGGAAAGAAAATTAGTATTGCTGAAGAGCAAATGACAATGCTTCTATACCGATGAGTGTTGTTATATTCACAAATGATGCAGAATTGCAGAAGCGGTAGTGGGAAATTGGTCTCAGAATAAATTGGTCTCAGAATAAATCTCTTGAAGACCAAGGTAATGACCAATGAATAGAATGACCAGTGAATACTGCCTGAAAAGCTCTAGTCATATAAATGATGAAGAAAAAGAGGATGTGCTGAACTTATTCTCCCTTTGATGAAGAATAAAAATACACCAATCCAACCCATTTGATGATAGAGCTAGAGGCAAAATGCAACATGGATCAGTTTCAATAAAAACAGGACAGCTGTGTTGGACAATGATTTGCTCATCTGCAAGAAAAGAGAAGGTTCTGCCTTCACTGTTTTGATCCATAGATGACCGAAGGCACCATGTTCAGAGGACAGATGATGGCTGAAATTGCAGAAAAACAATGGACCAATGGTGGGCAGAGTCTCCTCAAGAGACAATTGAAGGAAGCAAGCAGGTATCAAAGACATGGTGCAAGCTAAATAGGATTCAATCCAAAGCTGAGCCAGGCCACGTACTGTGACTAGGAGAGACCACAGAAATACCTCCCCTCCACTATACGGGCTGTTTCCTCAAGTGGAAGTGTCGACCTGGATTCAGAAATGGGACTGTCCAAAATAGAACAGAATCTTGGGTCACCAATGCTTTTAATTTTACTCATGCGGACAAGATCAGCGGATAGCAAGCCAACAATAGCAGCCAGTGGGAAGCACAAACTGGACTGGTAAATCGCTACAACAGCAGGGAACCAAGGCAAAACAGAATCTGAGTAGAAGAACTGAAATATTACTAAAATAGATAAAGAATACCGTACCCTTTTAAAGCTGAGGTGTTGATATCTCCAGTAGAAAAAAGAAGCGGGACAGCCTCCTACAACATGACTTTGAAGGAACCCAGATCACCACCCAAATGAACCCATTTGAATAGTCGGGGATAATCAGGGAAGCCATCAAAATGGAAAAGCAACCAACTTCCCTGGAAAAAACAAGTAACAGACAGAGCCTCTCCTAAACTCAAAAGCTTCTTCTACACCATCAAGGCACCTATAAAACACCTGCACCTATCCTATATAATATCTGAGCAACTATCAGGTGAAGATGAAATACATGGTTCACATCACACTCCAGATGCAAACCACGGACCAATCAAGGAGTTGTCAGTTCATTAAATGTATAGACAGAGATCTTTCCGGTCACACATCAGACGATGTAATCCACAGGGATAAAGAAGAAACAGTAGCTTAGAGTTGGCTGCGGTGGTTATGAAGTTTAGTTATGGATTCCAAGTGCTTAGTACAATAGCACATGACAATTGCTCAATAAATATCACTGATGGATTGGTTGAAATATTGCAGTTACTTGGTGAGCTCCAAGTGCCAAGGATATAAATCACTGCAAATACCTGCATGGTGACAATAGGAATTGGACCTTTCCAGGACTTAGAAAACCTTCCCCAAACCCAGCCTCACTTAACAAGGGAGTTTCTGGCAGGGAGTTGGATTCTTCTACTTGGCTCAGTGGAAAGATCACGGGCGGGCTTCAGAGGTCATGGGTTCAAATCCCTGCTCCGCCAACTGTCAGCTGTGTGACTTTGGGCAAGTCACTTCTCTGTGCCTCAGTTACCTCATCTGCAAAATAGGGATTAGAGCTGTGAGCCCCCCATGGGACAACCTGATCACATTGTAACCTCCCCAGCGCTTGGAACAGTGCTTTGCACATAGTAAGCGCTTAACGAATACCATCATTCTTCTTCTTCTTCTTAGTATCAGGAGACTTCTGGAAGTTTTCCGGACAGTTCCCACACAAGAAGGTACATGGAAATCACAAGAAGGCACAATGCAAATCCCTTCATTTTTAATAAATGCACATCAACTTTTCCAACTCTTTTATCGCTGCAGTATTCAGGATGAGTATTTTAACAACGGGATGGTTGAGTTTGTAAAGAGGAAAAACTGCAGAACAAACCTACTAGATTCCTTACCTCACCCCAGAGGCCCACGGTGTCCCGGATATCATTTTTGCAGTATGAAAGCTGTCTGATGCAATTGTTGACGGCAACGCTGCTTTTACCGGGGGCGAGATCTTCTTCTGCCATTTCAACCCATCCCAGAGGGCGCACGGCGAAGCACTGAAACAAATGGCAAGAGACTTTGGTGAAGTTGATCCGCAAGCCCTCTTTACAACGAGTACGGGCTGAGTAATTTTATCGCTGTCAATGTTATTGCAAGAGAGAGAGAATGGTTCAAAAGCTAAGGACATTTTTCATTACTTTTTAAAAGAAACGTTGAAGTGGGGCAAAATACCCTCTAGAATGCAAAAGAAGAGTCAGCAATGTTGGACGAGCAATTATTATAGAACGTACTCCCTACGGGGGGAAGAAAATCAAGTTTTACTTTGAATTTCAAAGGCTCTAGAGCTATTTTGTGAAACACTTCTTTGATGTGCCCCATCACCTTAAACGGTGAGGCAGGGGACCTGGGGAGACCAGGGGAGGAGAGAAAGACGGTAGTCAAAGATTGGACTCAAGGGCTCCTGCCTATAGCACTTTACAAACGACTGCTTTGTACCTACCCCAGCGCTTAAAACAGTGCCTGGCACATGGTAAGCTCCTAACAAATAGCATAAAGAACTGCCAGAAGCGAAAAAAAAAATGCATGGCAAATTTACCCCTGGCCCCATGGAGGGCACAGCTGAAGTTTGAAACTCAAGACCCACTGTACTGTATAATCTTCCTAGAGTCAGACTTGGAAACGTGTCACAGGGCAAACCCACCCCATGGAAAAGAGGGCCCTCAGATTGCCTCATTTTCCCTTTCCATTCCAGGATAACTCCAGCATATGCACTCCAAATCCCCCAGCCTGCCACCAGTTGATGTAATGGATTCAAATCTCCCCAAATGGCACGGATGACTTTCAAGGCTACTGACCAAAGTCGGCCCTCAGAGCCCTAGCACACTTTCCAGTGTGGTCGCCTGGAAACCCCCAAGTTTGTGAGTTGATTCTGACTGTAAGCTCACTGTGACTGTGCCTTGCTTACTGTTATACTGTACTCTCCTAAGTGCTTAGTACAGTGCTCTGCACAGAGTAAGTGCTCAGTAAATATGATTGAATGAATGAACAAGATCCAGAAGCCAAGAGAGAGTTGTGCCTGAGGGTCCCTGGCTTTCCTTGCTTCTCCCCTCAATTTCCTCCAATCCTTCCTTCCAATTGTCCCAGATTCAGTTGACTCTTCCCCCAAGGCCAAAGTGAGCCTTCGAGGGTGGCTTCCAAGTTCTCCACCGGGCCCAAGTGGTGCACAAAACAGTTATACCTCCCGGTGCCACATGAGATCTGAGCAAATTGTCACCATTTCTTCTAAAATACTGTACACAAACATGGCTCTTTTTCAGATCACAATAGAAGTACCCAGGGAAACCTCCTTCAAAGCAAAGGTTACTAACATAGACGGTTTCCATCCAAAGTCATTTAATAGGAGAAACAGGGATATTGCACTAGAAATCACATATTTCCTCCCGAACACTCAGGGAAAACACCAAGCAGAGAACAGGGGAGTGCTCTCTGCAGCAGAAAGAAAGGGGTCAAAATGACGAAAAAAGAGACACAAGACAGAAATCATTAGGATTTTGAACAAGTCTGATTCTTCTTCAGCTCCGCCACATATCTGCTGTGTGACCTTGGGCAAGTCACTTAACTTCTCTGAGCCTCAGTTACCCCATCTGTAAAAATGGGGATTAAGACTGTGAGCCCCATGTGGGACAACCTGACCACACTGTATCCCCCCCGAGCGCTTAGAACAGTGATTTGCACATAGTAAGCGCTTAACAAATGCCATCATTATTATTATTATTATTTGGAACCTTGCATTAAAAGACCAAAGAATGAATAATGTTCTGAGATGAGAGAGAAAGCATGCCTGTTTTATCCCTAGGACACCATCCAGCTATCACTCCACCTCCCGCTTCCCATTCCTGTCCAAGCTCTCTGACTTATTTGTTGCTTCTTTGTTTATGGTATTTGCTAAGCAATGTGCCAGGCGCTAGTCTAAGCGTCGGGGTAGATATAAGTTAATCAGGTTGGACACAGTCCCTGTCCCACATGGTGCTCACAGTCTTAAACCCCATTTTACAGACGAGGTCACTGAAGCACAAAGAAGTGAAGTGACTTGCCCAAGGTCACACGGCAGACTCCCACACCTACTTATCAAAAAGAGTTAGTGCTCTGCACCCAGTAAGTGCTCAATAAATACCACTGGTGGATTGATGGGGACTCTCCACTCAGAGTGGTGCATCATATACTAAGCACTGCACTAATCATTATAATAATAATAAAAATAATGATGGCATTTATTAAGCACTTACTATGTGCAAAGCACTGTTCTAAGCGCTGGGGAGGTTACAAGGTGATCAGGTTGTCCCACGGGGGGCTCACAGTCTTAATCCCCATTTTCCAGATGAGGTAACTGAGGCACAGAGAACTTAAGTGACTTGCCCAAAGTCACACAGCTGACAAGTGGCGGAGTCAGGATTTGAACCCATGACCTCTGACTCCAAAGCCCACGCTCTTTCCACTGAGCCACGCTGCCAAGACTCTGTTTTTGCCCCTGGAGGGCATTCGATCTAATTAACTGTACACTCGGGGCAGACAAGGCTGTTACAATTCCTACATCATTCATTCATTCATTCAATCATATTTATTGAGCGCTTACTGTGTGTAGAGCACTGGACTAAGTGCTTAGGAAGTACAAGTTGGCAACATACATAGACGGTCCCTACCCAACAGTGGGCTCACAGTCTAGACGACTGTGTCTAGACACTGATGTGTCTACATCAGACATTAGGACCGGCTAATTGGAACATCACAGACTATTAGACTGTGACAGACAGACAGACAGATAGAACATTTAGACTGTGAGCCCACTGTCGGGTAGGGACTGTCTCTATTTGTTGCCAATTTGTACTTCCCAAGCGCTTAGTACAGTGCTCTGCACATAGTAAGCGCTCAATAAATACGATTGATGATGATGATGATGATGATCACAGGGCCGGCTGGAGCTCCGTGTAACACTGAAAGAAAACTATGGCAATTTTAGTCACACGATGCCCAATTTAATAAAACTCAAAATGAATTCCCCAGAGAAAGGCCTCAGTGTCACCCACAATGGTGGATAATATGAATGGATTATATGCATCGTCTGCCTCCACTTCCTCTCCTCCAACTCCCTCTTTGACCCACTGCGATCCAGGTTTTGCCTTCCACTTCACTGAAACTGCTCTCTCTAAAGGTCGCCAGTGACCACCTTCTTGCCAAATCTCCATGCTCCATGACGTCTTGGGGCACAATCTTCTCCTGCAAACGCAATCTAATTTGATCTAACTTTGGTTTCTCTGACTCAGTCCTCTCCTGGCTCTATCCCTACATCTCTAGTTGCTCCTTCTCGGTCTCTTTCGCAGTTCTTCCGATACCTCTCACTTTCCTGGATGACTCCCAAATCTATCTTTGTAGTCCTGACCTCTCCTGACCTCTCTCCTTAGCAATTTTGTATCTTCTCTTGCCTCCAGGACATTTCCAAATGGAAGTTTTGCAGTCCAGAGATGAACTTACAGTCCAGAGATAACATTAGCTAGCTATAGGCAGAATAGGGCCCAACATATATTGGCATTTATTAAGCGCTAACTATGTGCAAAGCACTGTTCTAAGCGCTGGGGAGGTTACAACGTGATCAGGTTGTCCCAGTGGGGGCTCAGTCTTAATCCCCATTTTACAGATGAGGTAACTGAGAGACACAGAGAAGTTAAGTGACTTGCCCAAAGTCACACAGCTGACAATTGGCGGAGCCGGGATTTGAACCCACGACCTCTGACTCCAAAGTCCGTATATGTTTTGAAGGGGTTTAATGGCTTTCGTTAAGTGTTTACTATGTGCCGGGCACCGTACTAAACGCTGGGGTAGGTTGTCCCTGTCCCACATGGGGCTCACAAACTTAATCCCCATTTTATAGATGAGGTAACTGAGGCCCAGAGAAGTGAAGTGACTTGCCCAAGGTCACACAGCAGAGCGAGGATTAGAACCCTGGTTCTCCTGAATCCCAGGCCCGTGCTCTATCCATTAGGCCAGGCTGCTTCTCTTCTCCCACTCTCGTCTGAGTTGACACTGCACTAGGAATTGCACCCTTGATCCACCTCTCCCTCGGCCCCACGGCCCTTATGTACATATCTATAATTTATTTATTGATATTACTGTCTGTTTCCCCCTCTAGACGGTACACTCGCTGTGAGCGGGGAACATGCTGAGAAGCAGCGTGGCTCAATGGAAAGAGCCCGGGCTTTGGAGTCAGAGGTCATGGGTTCAAATGTCGGCTCTGCCAATTGTCAGCTGTGTGACTTTGGGCAAGTCACTTAACTTCTCTGGGCCTCAGTGACCTCATCTGTAAAATGGGGATGAAGACTGTGAGCCCCCCGTGGGACAACCTAATCACCTTGTAACCTCCCCAGCGCTTAGAACAGTGCTTTGAACACAGTAAGCGCTTAATAAATGCCATCATTATTATTATATTTAAAAACATGAATCCAGTTTGAAAAGTTGTTGGGGGTTGAGGGGAGAGACTGTCAAAATCGGACATTAAAGACACTGCTTGCTTGAAAAAAATGACATTCCCATTGCATATTCCCATCAGATTAGGCTTTCTTTTCTCTGGGAGACTCCTGGGCCTGAGGCCACACTGCTTCCCCTTCCCTTCCCGTTCCCCACTGCCCAATTTCACAGCGGCGGGAACTTGGGCTCCAACCCTGTGCTTCCTGGAGTGGAGAGGGAGTTTGATTCCAGCACCTTCACTTTTGAGCAATACTCATTTGTGACGTAGCAGAAAAGCTAAAATTTCAGGTCCCGGTGTGTTTCACCAGGAAAAGCAGACTCTGATACTGGTGATCACTGACTGGCTAATGGACCGATCAATACGATGACCCAATGTGTGGCCTGGTGGATAAAACCCGGACTTGGGAGCCAGGAGACCTGGGTTCCAATCTCGCCTCTATCCCTTGTCTGCTGTGTGACCTTAGGCAAGTCAGTTAACTGTGCTTCAGTTTCTTCAACTCCAAAATGGGGATTCAAAACCTGTTAGCGCGGCTCAGTGGAAAGAGACCGGGCTTGGGAGTCGGAGGTCATGGGTTCAAATCTCAGCTGTGTGACTTTGGGCAAGTCACTTAACTTCTCTGTGCCTCAGTTCCCTCATCTGTAAAACGGGGATGAAGACGTGAGCACCAACTGATCACCGTGTATCCTTCCCGGCGCTCAGAACAGTGCTCTGCACATAGTAAGCGTTTAACGAATGCCATCATTATTATTATTATTATTACTTAGACTGTGTGGCCCAGGTGGGACAGGGACTGTGTCCGGCCTGATTAATTTGTCTCTATCCCAGTGCTTAGAACAGTGCCACACACGAAGTGAGCACTTAACAAATGCCATTTAAAAAAAACAATGTGCTGCCATGACCGTCAAGGGGAGGAGGGAATATGTCTTTGGAAAAAAGTGATAAAAGGCCAGATTTGCAGGCAACACTTGCTGAGTGCCTGGACCTTCGGATACCTGATAAAACCACCAGAAAGGGGGTGGGAATAAAGGCTCCTGGTTTGCAATGAGCTGCTGTTACGGTGTTTCCTAGGCCAAACCTTTCCCAGGAATAGTGACGCAGATGAGCTCCCCAAGGAAAGTAGCAGCGTAGCCTAATGGGACAAGAGATCGGGCTTGGGAGTCAGAGGTTGTGGGTTCTAATCCCGGCTCTGCCACTTGTCTGCTGTGCGACCTTGGGCAAGCCGCTTCACTTCTCTGTGCCTCAGTTACCTCATCTGTAAAAATGGGGATTGAAACTGTAAGCCCCACGTGGGACAACGTGACTACCCTGTATCTATCCCAGCGCTTGGCACAATGCTCTGTCTCTATCCTAGTACTTAGAACAGTGCCACACACGAAGTAAGCACTTAACAAATGCCATTTAAAAAAAAAATGTGCTGCCATGACTGTCAAGGGGAGGAGGGAATATGTCAGTGGAAAAAAGTGATAAAAGCGCTTAACAAATACCATTATTATTATTAGTAGTAATAATAACAATGATATTTGTTAAGCACTTTTAATAATTAATAATAATAATAATAATAATAATGAAAGTAACTGTCAGAACCCAGAATTTAGCTTGGAGGGGCATCAACTGTTAGCAGGTGGAAGGCAGAGGAAAAGCCAAAAGGGAAGCAGGGGGGGGGACAGTGGAAAGAACAAGACACCTGGGAGTTGGAGAAACTGGGTTCTATCCTTGGCTTTTTCCCCTGCCTGCTATGTGACTCTGGGCAAATCACTTAACTTCGCTTGGCCTCTGTTTCCTCAACTATAAAACGGGGATTAAAAATCCATTCTTCCTCCTACTTAGACCGCAAACTCTAGGTAGGTTATGGACTGTGTCCACCCTGATTACTTTGTATCTATTCCAGTGCTTAGTTCAATGTTTTTTTTTAAAACGGTATCTGTTAAGCACGTCATATGTGTCAAAGCACTTTTCATACAAGTACATACAAGTTAATTAATCTATCAATCATATTTACTGAGTGCTTATTACATGCAGAGCACTGCATTAACTGTGTATAGGGTTTATATGGTTGGTCACAGCCCCTGTCGCACATAGGGCTCTTAGTCTATTTAAGTGGGAGGAGGATTTAATACCCATTTTACAGTGGAGGTAACAGTGATGCTCACAGTCTAAGTAGGAGGGAGAACTGAGGCACAGAAAAGTTAAGTGACTTGTCCAAGGTCACACACCAATCAGGATTAGAACCCAAGTCCTCTGACTCCTAGGCCTGTGCTCTTCTCACTGGGCCACGCTGCATCTCAGCAAGTAACTGCACAATAAATATCACAATCACCAGTTTTTATTATCATCAATAATCAGGAATGGCAGGGAGGTCAGGAGGACAAGGAGAAAACCGTATCATCATCAATCAATCGTATTTATTGAGCACTTACTATGTGCAGAGCACTGTACTAAGCGCTTGGGAAGTACAAATTGGCAAACTGTATTTGTACTGTATCTGTATTGTATTTGTATTGGCAAATTGTACAAATTGTGGCAAATTACAAATTGTATCAGTGAAACCGAGGCTAGATGGCATTTCCAAGAAAAGGAGTCCTCCACAGTTTCTTGGATAGCCGAGACGTTGAGGAAGATTAGGACAGAATAGGGTTGCTTCGACGTCTCAAGTAAGGAGGGAGCAGCTTCGGTAGAATGAAGAAGGCAGAAACTGGGTGGTAAATGGTCAGGAAAGTAGTTGGAAGAGAGGTAATGGAGGTAAGGGTGTCTAAAATCTGCATGAGAAATTTGGACAGGAATCAGGAGCGGGGGACGTGGTGGTCCTGGACAGTGTAGTGGGATCGAGAGAGGTTTTTTTTCTTGGTTTGTTTTAAAAGATGAGGGAATCATGAAGCCAAAATAATTCCAATCTGCAGGGAAATTTTTCCAACTGAAGATAATAGCATCTACCAAGCTCCTTGATTTAGTCATTCAGGAACTCCCACAAAATGAGGATTGCGGATTGGAATCACTTACACAAGAAGACTTTTTAAAATGAGAAAGTAATATCAACGGTCAATTAGACTAAAAATGACTAAGGCAAACTCAGTCAAGGATCTCCATCAGCAAATGCTGTTACTAAATCACCATCATTATCTTCATCACAACCATTTACTGGGTGTCTATTAAGTGGACAACACCGTATTAGGCACTTGGGAACATTCAATATTATTAGGGGATGAGGTCACTGCTCTCGAGAATCTTACAATCTCAAGGGAGAGACAGACATAAATTGTGAAACATAAGCAGAAGTAAGAACTCTAATACTGTGATTAAAAACAAAAAGAATGCAATAAATATATGATAGACAGATTGTGAGCCCCAAGTGGGGCAGGGACTGTGCCCAACCTAATTAACGTGTATCTACCCCAGCATCTGAACAGTGCTTGACACATAAAAGTCCTTAACAAACAACAACATCGACAACAAGAACAATAATAATAATAATAAATAATACATCGGCATTCTAAAGGGACTCATCATCATCAATCGTATTTATTGAGCGCTTACTATGTGCAGAGCACTGTACTAAGCGCTTGGGAAGTACAAATTGGCACATGAGATAATATGTCCAGGAATATTAGGATTTGTCTGCCAACTTCCAAATCAGCCCACTCTCCAAAGATGTGAGGATAGACAAGGAGGTGTAGTAAAGCAAAGCAGAAGTCCAGTATGCTCAGTGTGTATGTGTGTATTTTTCAGTATCTTTTGTGTGTATGAATTTTCTATAGGACCCTGCCTTCGCCAGGACTTTTGAGGCTGCGTGCCTGCATGCTCCTGTGTGGTCATGTTTGCATGTGCTTGGAGAAATGAGTTCAAGGAGTGGGAGGAGGTGACAGAAAGCCTCCAATCCCTTGGTGTCTGTCAGCCCAGACTCCCTCTTAATTATCTGGGGAAAGTACTTGTAACTACAAATTGGGCTGAGTTCCTGGCCTTTTCGGTGCGGTTTCCTTCTGGGAGGATGAGGCAGAGGTTTCTACCTGGTTGTTCAAACGCCCTTCCAGTCATCCTCCAATGCCCTGCTAACCTTGGGAAGCAGGGGACTCAAAGGCTGAACTGATCCCCCAGGGACTTTTATAATGATGTCATTTATTAAGCTCTTACTATGTTCAAAGCACTGTTCTAAGCACTGGGGAGGTTACAAGGTGATCAGGTTGTCCTGGGGCGGGGGGCTCACAGTCTTAATCCCCATTTTACAGATGAGGTAACTGAGGCACAGAGAAGTTAAATGACTTGCCCAGAGTCACACAGCTGACAACTGGCGGAGCCAGGACTTGAATCATGACCTCTGACTCCAAAGCCCGTGCTCTTTCCACTGAACCACACTGCTTCATAGGCTGAAGTCTATGCATTCCCCTTCTTCCTCCCACCCCAGTTACGCAGGAAACTTCTTCCTTACTAACCTTGGCTTCTGGATCACTGTTGATACTAGAAGAGTCATCATCATCAACTTGAGGTGCATTTCTGTCACAAAATAACAAGCATGAAGTTGGCTTGGTTAAGTACACAAACTCTTAGCCGTACTAAAGTTATTCTCATGGAAATTCCAATGGCCTACCTGAGTTTCAAAGAAGCGTAACGTAACGTTGCTCCTTCGAATTCTTTTAAACTAGGGTCAGGGTTGACGGTGGCTGCATGCAGATCCTAGGGATAGAGACAATTTGACAGAAGTAGGGATTTCTCCCAATATATTACTGGTGATGCCCAAAGATTTAAAACAAAAAAGCCCTCTCTGCAAAGAAGCACAGAACGCATTTCAAGTGAAGTTAGAAAAGGCATGCATAGAATTCTCAGATAGTTCAATATGCATTCAGTGCAAGCACCTTTTTCTTACAACACAAGAATGACCTCGTTGAACTGAAACAGAAATAATTTCCGGTGGAAACAGGGTATATGTTTTTGAGCCGGATAACTCTAGTGAGAAGCCCCATCACCCAGTCCCTGAAATATGAATGACATTTATGAAGGAGAAAAAAGATACAGCCACAGCCATGCAAAAAATAAAAAATACAATACATTATTAAATGCTCTACTGTCTGACAATATACTTGCCTTCCAAATGTCACTATTAATCTTTCCCCCATTCAGAACAGCAAAATCACTCCATGGCTGTTTCTAGACATATAATTATTCACACAGGAAGGAGCCCATTGATAAAAAAAAAAAGGAAAAAAACAAAACACAAGACACTGTTGTTAGCATCAATATTAACAGGATGGATTAGGGAACAGATTACCCCTAAATTCAACTATTACTGTTGGATAGAGATGGAGAACAACAGTGCTCCAGTTACTTAGCGTAACAAAATCCACATATATTCGAAACAGACATTGTGGTTGCTTTTTAGCATGATCCGGAAAGCACAATAAATCCTGAATATGGCTTGTTAATCATTTATCTTTTTTTAAAAAAAGTTTACCTTCTTGGGCGTTACTCGTAATCTAGCAATACTCAAGTTCAAACAAACAATAAATGGGGTTGAAATGACTTCTCAATAAAGGCACAAGAGGAGCTTGAGAGGGGAAGATGAAAAGATGCAAAGACACTGATGCAGTCTACTGCAAGAAGAACAGGTCCAAACAATATAATTTCACACCTCTAATGAATAAAAGCACCAAACTCTTTTGGTTTAAAATGTTCTCAGAAATTTTTTTAAAAACTACAGCAAAGAACAACTGTTTTTAAATGGTTTCCTTAGATGATTACAAAGCATGAGTCTGAGAGTCAAAAGACCTCAATCGGAATCTCATCTCTGCCACTTTGGGCAACTCATTTGACTTAACTGTGCCTCAGTTTTCTCCTCCGTAAAATGAGAATTATATACCTTTTAGACTGTGAGCCCACTGTTGGGTAGGGACTGTCTCTATACGTTGCCAATTTGTACTTCCCAAGCGCTTAGTACAGTGCTCTGCACATAGTAAGCGCTCAATAAATACGATTGATGATGATGATGATGATGATACCTGTTCCTCTCCCGGTCGCCCTTCCCCTTTAGACTGAGCCATGAGTGGGACAGGAACTGTGTCTAATCTGATAAACCTGTATGTGCTTTGACACACAATAAGCATTTAACGACCGCCACAATTGCGGATACTGTTATTAATTGCTGTTACTGATTGGAGGTGGGGACCAAATTTGAGGAATTTCCTTCCAGGAGGAGGTAGCTTTTTTAGGAGAACTTTGAAGGTGGAAAGGGGTGCAGTTTGGTGGATTTGACATGGGGAAAGTTCCACGCGGGGGGAACAGTGTTTCAAATGGATCGGACATGAGAGGATCAGGAGTACAGTACAGCTAGGAACTTAGCCTGGAAAGAGGAATATGTGTGGTGGGATGTAGTGAGAAAAGAGAAGGATTATCCAGAGAAACAGCTGCTAGAGAACCTTGAATCAAATGGTCAGGAGCAGTGAATGATCTCGCTAACTCCTCCGACTTGGAAGGGCCAAGACCTGCCTCTTAAAAGTCACACTGCAGTTGTCCTCCCTGCTCGCCTCCTGAGGCTCCCATTCTGCTGTATGGCAATGTGAGGATCCAGAGGTAACATGAAGCCCACCTGCTCCTGTAACCTCGAAGAACCAAAGTTTGAACACCAGAAAGACACCCAACAACTGATACCCGCTACCTGGAACTCCTTCAGGTTCTCTCTGGCTCAGCAGGGAGAACTGGTAGCAACAAATTTTAAAATAATAATAATAATAATAGCATTTATTAAGCGCTTACTACGTGCCAAGCACTGTTCTAAGCACTGGGGAGGTTACAAGGTGATCAGGTTGTCCCACGGGGGGCTCACAGTCTTAATCCACATTTTACAGATGAGGGAACTGAGGCCCAGAGAAGTTAAGTAGGGAGTTAAGAGGGAGTAAGAAGCTAAGAGGGAGGGAATGCCCTCCCTCTGCCCATCCGCCAAGCTAGCTCTCTTCCTCCCTTCAAGGCCCTGCTGAGAGCTCACCTCCTCCAAGAGGCCTTCCCAGACTGAGCCCCTTCCTTCCTCTCCCCCTCGTCCCCCCTCCATCCCCCCATCTTACCTCCTTCCCTTCCCCACAGCACCTGTATATATGTATATATGTTTGTACATATTTATTACTCTATTTATTTATTTATTTATTTTACTTGTGCATACCTATTCTATTTATTTTATTTTGTTAGTATGTTTGGTTTTGTTCTCTGTCTCCCCCTTTTAGACTGTGAGCCCACTGTTGGGTAGGGACTGTCTCTATATGTTGCCAATTTGTACTTCCCAAGCGCTTAGTACAGTGCTCTGCACATAGTAAGCGCTCAATAAATACGATTGATTGATTGATTGATTAAGTAACTGCCCAAAGTCACACAGCTGACAACTGGCAGAGCAGGAATTTGAAACCACGACCTCTGACTCCAAAGCCCGTGCTCTTTTGTGGCTGTACTCAAGCAATCAATCAACAGTATTTACTGACTGCTTACTCTGTGCGAAGCCGAGGACCAAGTGCTTTGTAGAGTTGCACAGAATTCCCTAATCCACCTCTTAGTCTTTGATTTTGTGCCACTTGGGGGCTAAGAACGGTCTAATTCTCACCCTTGCGTTTCTTCCTAGCATTTCGTACACCTTGATGCTCAACACATACTATCTGATGAATGAATCACGGGGCAACAAGATGTGGGTAGCCACTGTAAGTTTTTGATGCAGAAATTAATGCATTCTGAATGGCATTTTAGGAAGATGATCATGACGGCAAAGTGAGGGGTGACTACAGAAGAAAGAATCCAGAGAGAGGCGGGGAGGTAATCAGCCTGACGTCGAAGTTAAGCCAGGAGATGATGTGGGTTTGGGCCACCTCCCGAAGGTGGAGGAAAGCGTAGATCTGGAAAATGTTGGAAGAAAAAAAACAAAGGATCTAGAAACAGAGTGAATGTGAGAGGAGTGTCAAAGATTAATCAATCAATTGCAGTTATTGAGCACTTACTGTGTGCACAGCACTATAATAATAATAATAATAATAATAATGGCATTTGTTAAGCGCTTACTATGTGCAAAGCACTGTTCTAAGCGCTGGGGTGTTTACAAGATGATCAGGTTGTCCCATGGGGGGGGCTCACAGTTTTAATCCCCATTTTACAGATGAGGCAAGTGAGGCACAGAGAAGTGAAGTGACTTACCCAAAGTCACCCGGCTGACAGTTGACGGAGCCGGGATTTGAACCCATGACCTCTGACTCCAAAGACCGTGCTCTTTCCACTGAGCCACCCTGCTTCTCCAAGCACTATACTAAGTGCTTGGAAGAATACAATATAACAGAGTTGGCAGACACCATTCTCTGCCCACAAGGAGCTTTCAGTCTAGAGGAGACAGACATTACAATAAGATATGTGTGTTACATGCTGTGTGGCTGAAGGTGGGGTGAATATCAATCAATCATATTTACTGATCGCTTTCTGTGGGCGATCAACACTGTACCAAGTGTTTGGGAGAATACAATATAAAAGAGTTGATAGATACGTTCCCTGTCCACAGTGAGCTTACATATCCAGGTGAATGGGAGATGCAGAAGTGACAGAGAGTAGGAGAAATACGGGCTTAGTCGAGGAAGGCCTCTTGGAGAAGATGGGATTTTCAATAACGCACTGAAGGTGAGGAGAGTAGCTGTCTGTCAGATATGAAGGGAGAGGACTTTCCAGGGCAACAGCAGGACATGGGTGAGAGGTCAGCAGCGAGATAGATGAGAATGAAGTACAGTTTATATTAGAGGAATGAAGTGAAAGCGTTGGGCTGTAGCACGAAATCAGTGAGATAAGACAGGAGGGGACAAGGTGACTGAGTGATTTAGGGACTATGGTAAGGAATTTGTTAGATGCGGAGGTGGATGGGCAACCATTGGAGGTTCTTGAGGAGTGGGGAAACATAGACTGAATTTTTTTTTAGAAAAATGATGTGGGCAGCCGAATGAAGTGAGGCCTGAAGTGGGAAGAGAGAAGAGGCAGGGAAGTCAGCCAGAAGGACGATGCGGTTGTCAAGGCAGGACAGGAGAAGTACTTGGATCACCGTACTTCAACGTTTGGATGGAGAGAAAAGAGCTGATTTTAGCAATGTTGTGAAGGTAGAACTGACAGGATTTGATGACAGACTGAATAGGTGGGTTGAATGAGAGTGACGAGTTGAAGATAATGCCAAGATTCTGGGCTTGCGAGACGGGGGGATAGTACTGCTGACTACAGTGATGGGAAAGTTACGAGGAAGACAGGGTTTGGGTGGGAAGATGAGGAGATCTGTTTTGGACATGTTAAGTTTGAAGTGTCTGTGGGACACCGAAGTAGAAACAGGCTGAAGACAGAAGGAAATGTGAGACTGAAGAGAAAGGAGAGATATCAAGGCTGGAAATTTTGAATTGGGAATCATCCGCACAGAGAGAGCTGATAGCTGAAGCCATGGGAACAAATAAGTTCCCCAAGGGAGAGGAATATGTTTGGTTTTGTTCTCTGTCTTCCCCTTTTAGACTGTGAGCCCACTGTTCGGTAGGGACTGTCGCTATATGTTGCCAATTTGTACTTCCCAAGCGCTTAGTACAGTGCTCTGCACATAGTAAGCGCTCAATAAATATGATTGATGATGATGATGATGATGACCCAGAACTGAGCCTTGAGAGACGAGAGTTAGGGGGCGGGAGGCAAAGGAGGAGTCTGTGAAAGAGATTGAATATGAGCGGCCAGAGAGACTGAAAGAGAATCAGGAGAGGACAGAGTCAATAAGCCAAGGTTAGATAATATTTCCAGGAGAAGGCAGCGGTCCACAGCGACAGTAAGGTGGACCACAGATAAAAGTAATTTTAACAACTTCTGAAACAGGGAGGATGATGGTGATCCAAAATGAAAACACGCTACAGGTCAGAAAATCCCTCCAAGAACAGCAACTGCCTAATAGCGGAACCTTAGCTACCCTAGGGCTGTCCTACTTGGGGTTCACAGACTAAGGAGAAAGGAGAACAGGCACTGAATATCCATTTTATAAATGAGGAAATTGAGGCTAGGGAAGTTGAGTGTCTTACGAACAGCAGACAGATGGCACAGGTGGGATTAGAACCTTGGTCTTATTAATAATACTAACAATAATAACAATAATTTTGGTATTTGTTAAGTGCTCACTACTGTACTATGCACTGGGTTGGAATCAAGGAAATAATAATAATAATAATAATGGTATTTATTAAGCGCTTACTATGTGCAAAGCACTGTTCTAAGCGCTGGGGAGGTTACAAGGTGAACAGGTTGTCCCACATGGGGCTCACAGTCTTAATCCCCATTTTATAGATGAGGTAACTGAGGCACAGAGAAGTGAAGTGACTTGCCTAAAGTCACACAGCTGACAAATGGCGGAGCCGGGATTTGAACCCATGACCTCTGACTCCAAAGCCCGTGCTCCTTCCACTGAGCCATGCTGCTTCTCTATCAGATTGGATACATTCCCTGTCTCACGTGGAGTTCACCGTCTCAAGCTCCACTTTACAGATGAGGTAACTGAGGCAAAGAGGAGTGAAATGACTTGCCCAAGGTCACACAGCAGAGTCTTCTGACTCCCAAACCCAAGCTCCTTCCCACTAGGCCACAAATACAGTAGATACAGGGGCCACAATCCTCCTCAGAATGAGGGAGGCAGATACAATCACTTTCAGAGAGGAAAAAGAACTTAAATAGCAGGATGGGAAATTTGATCTGCACACAGTGCCTCAGGAAGTAATCTATCAATCAATCAATCGTATTTATTGAGCCCTTACTGTGTGCAGAGCACTGTACTAAGTGCTTGGGAAGTACAAGTTGGCAACATATAGAGACAGTCCCTACCCAACAGTGGGCTCACAGTCTAGAAGTAACAATTCAAAAGTGCTGAAATCCCCTTTTTAGTTACTATTAGCTACCTCCCTCCTAGTCCCTCCTCTATATTTCAATTCCTTTCTCATCACTCTGCCCTCACTTCTTTCTTCCCTTCTAAACACTGGTGACTTCAACCTCTGAACTAATCAACACCAAACCCTGTCCCATCGCTAGGAGCAGCGTGGCTCAGTGGAAAGAGCCTGGGCTTTGGAGTCAGAGGTCACGGGTTCAAATCCCGGCTCCGCCAATTGTCAGCTGTGTGAGTTGGGGCAAGTCACTTCACTTCTCTGAGCCCCAGTTACCTCATCTGTAAAATGGGGATTAAGATTGTGAGCTACACGTGAGAGAACCTGATCACCTTGTATCTCCCCCGCGCGCTTAGAACAGTGCTTTGCACATAGTAAGCACTTAACAAATACCATCATTATTATTATTATTATTATATTGCTATACCACTTTCTGATCATAACCTCCTAACCTAATCCATATCCCCTTCTTCTCAAATTTGGTCTTCAACCCCTATCGCTACTTCCGATCTCTAGAGAGAGAGGAAGAAGGGTAAAGGAGGGCTTAATTGGGGATGGCCCCTTGGAGGAGACGTGACCTAATGAGGCCTTGAAGATTCATTCATTCATTCAATCGTATTTATTGAGCGCTTACTGTGTGCAGAGCACTGGACTAAGCGCTTGGGAAGTACAGGTTGGCAACATATAGAGACGGTCCCTACCCAACAGCGGGCTCACAGTCTAGAAGATGTGGAGAGTGTCAGCCTTGCACATACAGAGGGAGAGGGAGTTCGAGACAAAGGGGTTGGGGGTGAGAGAGACAAGATTGGGTGCAGTGAGCAAGCTGTGATGTAGAAGCAGATCACTGAGGTAAGGTTGGTGGGGGGCAATACCATCCATCCCTATGGACACCCTCATCTCTACCCTCTCCACCCTAACATGCCCCCCATTCCTCCGTCACTCCTGCACCTTCAAACCACAAGCTTGAGTCACAACCACAATCCATTCCTACGCTGACTGAACGCAGCTGTTGAAAATTCAGACTTGAGGCTGAATTTTTCCCCACTAAATGCAAACTTCAGTGCTTTAACTCAGCTCTTTTCTACTCAACAAGTGGACACTTCTTCCCTCATCAGTTCACATGCCCACTAACTCTTCCAAAACTGCAACTCCCTCTTAAAGCTGCCAATCCCCTAAAATTAAAAAATGTGACTATATCATGAATATTTCTCTATAAACCTACATGCAATTTGTTAGGTTCTGTTCCCCCAAAAGCCGTGAGAGGTTGATGGGGTCCTACAGGTAAATCATCATCATCATCAATCGTATTTATTGAGTGCTTACTATGTGCACAGCACTGTACTAAGCGCTTGGGAAGTACAAATTGGCAACATATAGAGACAGTCCCTACCCAACAGTGGGCTCACAGTCTAAAAGGGGGAGACAGAGAACAAAACCAAACATACTAACAAAATAAAATAAATAGAATAGATATGTACAAGCAAAATAAATAAATAAATAGAGTAATAAATATGTACAAACATATATACATATATACATTACTTCCCAATAAAATTAAATAAAAATTACCCTGCCATCCTTCCTTGATCCTACGGTGTTTCCCGCTTAGCGCCAGCCCAACACTCCAGTTTGGGAACACTTCACGGCTTTCCCATAGTCTTTCATGTTATAAACTGAGATTTGTTACAAAACCATTTTGATACATAGAGCCATCGCTAAAATACTGCTCTATTAGTATTAAAGGAAATCAAAGGATAACACCATCACATTAACTAAATGATGATGAATCTTTACAGGAGGCCAAGAAAGTACAGCCTTGTTCTGCGGTGGTAATGGTTTTTCAACTTCAGTGAAGAATTTCATTTTGGTGGAACGACAACCTTCTTGTCTTCATTAAAGTATCCTGTAGCAAGCCCAACTCCTTCTGAACACTTCTTCACAGCTGTGACTTCCTCCTTGTCTCAATACTTCAATCATATTTATAAATTTGCCAGCTTTCTTTAATATTCGTATGAGATTCATTGTGGGCGGGGAAACATGTCTACCAACTCTGTTGTACGGTATTTTCCCAAGTGCTTAGTACAGTGCTCTGCACACAGTAAGTGTTCAATAAATACCACAGATGATGATCTCCAAATCTAAAATGCTGATGGATCGATCATAATTTCGTCTGTTCATCTATCTGAACGACATGATGGTGCTTTTCCCAGCAGCCTTCGTGGGGTGTAGCTGACTGACTGAAAGATGTGATGGTAATTCTAGACTGTAAACCCGGTGTGGGCAGGGATTGTCTCTCTTTATTACTGAATTGTACTTTCCAAGCACTTAGTACAGTGCTCTGCACACAGTAAGCACTCAATAAATACGACAACGAATGAATGTCTTCGCATCTTTCAGAAGTGCATTACAACGGCAAAGTGACAAATAATAATGGCTCTGCCCCCAGGTTGGTGGAATTCTGGCGTGAGGTATTAAGCCATAATAGCTGTATTCTGAGTTCACAGACCACGTGGTGGTTGAAACCTGAGCCACGCCTATATGTTGTTTGGTAGAAATTAGCCATTTAAGATCTTTCAAATGCTAACCAGTTTCCCTTCCCCTGAGCCCAATATTCATTCATTCATTCAATCGTATTTATTGAGCTCTTACTGTGTGCAGAGCACTGTACGCCTATATGTTGTTTGGCAGAAATAAGCCATTTAAGATCTTTCAAATGCTAACCAGTTTCCCTTCCCCTGAGCCCAATATTCATTCATTCATTCAATTGTATTTATTGAGCTCTTACTGTGTGCAGAGCACTGCACTAAGCACTTGGGAAGTCCAAGTTGGCAACGTATAGAGACGGTCCCTACCCAACAGCGGGCTCACAGTCTAGAAGGGGGAGACAGACAACAAAACATATTAACAAAATAAAATAAATAGAATAGTAAATATGCACAAGTAAAATAGAGTATAACTCTGTACAAACATATATACAGGTGCTGTGGGGAGGGGAAGGAGGTGGGGGGGGATGGGGAGGAGGAGGAGGGGGAGAGGAAGGAGGGGGTTCAGTCTGGGAAGGCCTCTTGGAGGACGTGAGTTCTCAGTAGGGCTCTGAAGGGAGGAAGAGAGCTAGCTTGGTGGATGTTTACTTATTTATTTATTATTTATTTTACTTATTTATTTTACTTGTACATATCTATTCTATTTATTTTATTTTGTTAGTATGTTTGGTTTTGTTCTCTGTCTCCCCCTTTTAGACTGTGAGCCCACTGCTGGGTAGGGACTGTCTCTATATGTTGCCAACTTGTACTTCCCAAGCGCTTAGTACAGTGCTCTGCACACAGTAAGCGCTCAATAAACACGATTGATGATGATGATGATGTTGATGTGCGGAGGGAGGGCATTCCAGAGACCCCGCTATCAAATGGACCTGTAGAAGGTAAGACCACGATGACTGCCCTTCCTGGGTCAGTCCCATCTTCCAGCATTCTGTCCTGGACAGTTCATTCATTCAATCACATTTATTGAGCGATTACAGCGTGCAGAGCACTGTACTAAGTGCTTGTACTAAGAACAAGTGGACAGTTGAACCTTGAAGCTTGGTGTAACTGTGATGGCTGCCCTCCATTCATGCTCGTCGTTAGGAATGGACTAGTTTATCACTCTTCTTAGATCTCCCAACCTCCTGTCTCTCCCCGCTTCAGTCTATACTTCACGTGACTGCCCAGATTATCTTTCTATAGAAACGCTCTGGACATGTCACTCCCCTCCTCAAAAATCTCCAGTGGTTGCCTATCAACCTCCGGATCAAGCAGAAACTCCTTACTATTGGCTTCAAAGCTCTCCATCACCTCGCCCCCTCCTACCTCACCTCCCTTCGCTCCTTCTCCAGCCCAGCCCGCACACTCCGCTCCTCTGCCGCGAACCTCCTCACTGTACCTCATTCTTATCTGTCCCGCCGTCGACCCCCGGTCCACGTCCTACCTCTGGCCTGGAATGCCCTCCCTCCTCACATCCCCCAAACTAGCTCTCTTCCCCCCTTCAAAGCCCTACTGAGAGCTCACCTCCTCCAGGAGGCCTTCCCAGACTGAGCTCTCCTTTTCCTCTCCTCCTCACCCCCTCCCCATCGCCCCTACTCCCTCCCTCTGCTCTACCCCCTTCCCCGCCCCACAGCCCTTGTGTATATTTGTACATATTCATTATTCTATTTGTTTTATTAACGATGTGCGTACATCTATATGTTGCTGACTTGTACTAGCCAAGCGCTTAGTACAGTGCTCTGCACACAGTAAGCGCTCAATAAATACGATTGAATGAATGAATCTATAATTCTATTTATCTACTTTGATGTCACTGATGCCCGTCTACTTGTTTTGCTTTGTTGTCTGTCCCCCACCTTCTAGACTGTGAGACCATTGTTGGGTAGGGATTGTCTCTATCTGTTGCCGACTTGTACTTTCCAAGCGCTTAGTACAGTACTCTGCACACAGTAAGCGCTCAATACGACTGAATGAATGAACAACAGATCCTGAATATGTCCCTCTTCCACTCTGGTCCGGACTCTTGCCCCGTATTTCAGCTAAACTACTTTATCAGCCTCTTTACTGGTCTCCTTACCTTGAGCCTCTCTCCCCTCCAATATACACTGCTGCGTGGATCATGTTCTTGAAGCATCCCTTGATATATTTACACCTCAAAAACCTCATCTGGCTTCCCGCTTCCTTCTGAATCAAGTAAAAATTCCTCAAGATCGCCTTCAAGGCTCTTCAGCAACCCTCCCCATCTTACACGTCAGTTCTCTTACCTGCAACTCTTCGGCGTACTCCCTTTTATTCCTCCCTGGCTATCCTTTTAACTGTACCTCACTCTTGACCCTCCCACCTCTGTTCCCTCACTCAGGTTGCTCCTCAGCCTGGAATTCCCCACCGTGGAATCTGACAGATTCCCTAAGTTCGAAGTCCTCCTAAAATCCCACCTCTTCCAACGAGGCTTCTCCAATTATCGCCAAACAACCAGAGTTGAGTCAAAGCAATGGCTAAACAAATCCTGCTGTCGGAGAATTTTGTTCCCAGGGGAGCACGATGACACAATGCAATGACAGACAAGGAAGTACAAACCCCAATCCCAATCAAGAACGCCAGCAGATTCTTTGGAGACTTTCAGTCAGTCTGTTGGCAACATGATATTGGGCTCCTGACCAAACTAGAGGTCTACAGAGCTGTACTATTACCCAACTTTCTCTATAATAATGATGGTATTTATTAAGCGCTTACTATGTGCAAAGCACTGTTCTAAGCGCTGGGGGGGGGATACAAGGTGATCAGGTGGTCCCACGTGGGGCTCACAGTCTTAATCCCCATTTTACAGATGAGGGAACTGAGGCACAGAGAAGTGAAGTGACTTGCCCAAAGTCACACAGCTGACAATTGGTGGAGCTGGGACTTGAACCCATGACCTCTGACTCCAAAATCCGGGCTCTTTCCACTGAGCCACGCTGCTTCTCTATGGCTGTGAGGCCTGGGCAGAAAACATACACCATATCCAGTTCCTTGGGTAGTTTCATCTCTATTATCTACCAGTCACACTCACTATCTTATGGCAAGAAAAGACTGCAAAAAAGGAAATCCTGCAACACAATCAGTCTCTCTGCTTAGGAGTCATGTTCCCCTCGTGCAGCTTTGCTGGGGTGGGATCCCGGAGGACTGCTGGGTACCCAAACAATTGCTGTACGGAGAGCTCAAATGGGGGAATGAAATTCAAGAAGAGCAGAAAAAATATATTAAGGATACAGTGACACAGTAAAACAAAGGCTCAGACAACAACGCTGCATCCTAGTGAAAACTGGGAATTAAATGCCTTAGAGAGACCAGCAGAGCACACTACTATCAAGAAAAGAGTGGCTCTTTTCAAGCACGTACTGTGTGCAGAGCACTGTGCTAAGTACCTGGGAGAGTACGACACAATAGATTATGTAGACATAATCTCTGCCCACATGGAGTGTTTGGACTGAAAAGGGAGATAGGTATTAAAATAAATTACAGAGGGACATGGGTGGGGAACATGTCTACCAACTCTCTCTGAGGGCTTATTACAGTGCCCTTCACACAGTAAGTGCTCAATAAATACCACTGATTGATCGGTATATAAGTATGTAGGGGTGAGGTGACAAATCAAAATGCTTACGGGTTATAGACCTAAATGCCTAGGAAAGACAGATTGGAGGGCAAACAGATGTGAGGGTTTAGCTAAGGAAGGCCTCTTCGAAATATGACTTTAGTAGAGCTTACACGATGAGGAGAGTGGTAGTCTGTCAGACATAGAGACGCAGCGTGGCTCAGTGGAAAGAGCCCGGGCTTTGGAGTCAGAGGTCATGGGTTCAAATCCCGGCTCTCCCAATTGTCAGCTGTGTGACTTTGGGCAAGTCACTTCACTTCTCTGGGCCTCAGTGACCTCCTCTGTAAAATGGGGATTAAGACTGTGAGTCCCCCGTGGGACAACCTGATCAGCTTGTAACCTCCCCAGCACTTAGAACAGGGCTTTCGCACATAGTAAGCGCTTAATAAATGCCATTATTATTATATAAATGGGAAGAGAGTTCTGGGTCAGAGGGCGGGCATAGGAAAGGGGTTGGCGGCAAGAAAGATGAAATCAAACACATTTCTTACCGATGGCTTTAAGGCACTCAATCCGCTCTCTCCCTCCTACCTTACCTCACTGATTTTTTTTAATGTGCAAAACACTGTGCTAAGCGCTGGGGTAGATACAAGATATTCAGGTTGGAAAACGATCCCGGCAGCAGAGTGAATGAAGTACGGACTGAAGAGGGGATAGAAAGGTGGTGGGGAGGTCAGCGAAGAAGCTGATGCAGTAGTGGGAAAAGACAGAGGAAAAAAGAGAAAACCAGGCTGGGTGCTACAAACGTTAAAGATCACACCACAGCAAGGAACTTCCTCTTAGTGTGCACACTAGGTTCTAATCCGGGCTCCACTTGTCTGCTGTGTGACCTTGGGCAAGTAGATTACCTTCTCTGTGCCTCAGTTACCTCATCTGGAAAATGGGGATTAAGACTGTGAGCCTAATGGAGGGCAGGGACTGTGTCAAACCTGATAAGCTGTGACTACTCCAGTGCTTAAGTTGGTGCAAGGCACATAATAAGCACTTGATACCATTTAAAAAATAAAAATGATGTGAACCAAATTGTGGGTTTCACATATTGGCCTTGGTCTTGCCCCACTCCAGTCTTTACTTCACTCTGCTGCCCTGATTGTTTTTCAAAAAAATAAAACAAAACCCAAACCAAAGAAAAACCCGTTCAGTTCATGTCTCTCTACTTTTCAAAAATCTTCAATGACTGCCCATCCACCACTGGGAAGCAGGATGGCAGAGGGGAAAGAGCACGGTCCTAGACTGTGAGCCCGCTATTGGGTAGGGACCGTCTCTATATGTTACCAACTTGTACTTCCCAAGCGCTTAGTACAGTGCTCTGCACACAGTAAGCGCTCAATAAAATACAACTGAATGAATGAATGAATGGAAGTCAGAGGAACTGGGTTCTAATCCCAGCTCTGCCACTGGTCTGTGTGATTTTGGGCTAGTCACTTAACTTCCCTGAGCCTCAGTTTCCTCACCTGTAAAATGGGGATTTTTTTCATGATATCTGTGCTCCCCTCTAGACTGTAAGCTTGTTGTGGGCAGGGAATGTCACTGTTTATTGCTGTACTTTCCCAGGCACTTAGTACAGTGCCAATGGAGAGCAAACAGGTGAAGATGGTGGCGAGGGAGGGGATAAATGCTTTGATATGGTGCCAAGGGATGGGATCGGATGAGCAGGTAGAAGGGATGGATTCTGAGAGACGGCAAGAGATCTCCTTTTGAGATGACGCTGGGAAAGAGTTGAAGAAGGGGTAAGAAGAAGGAAGGACTGGAGAGGAGCAGGGCAGATCACGCCTGAGCGTTTCAATTTTCTCAATAAAGTAGGTAGCCAGGTCATTAGGGGCATGAAATGGAGGAGGTAAGGTGACAGGGGGCTTGAGGAGGGAGTTAAAAATCTGGCACAACTGGTGAGGCTAATGGGAATGGGTGTCAATAAGGATGGAGAAGAGTTTCAGGGAAGGGGAGAGGGCAGAATTAAAGTACGTAAAGATGAACTTGAGGTGGACGAGGTCGACCTGATGCCTATTTGCAAACAGTTTGTAAATAACTTTATCCAAAAGAAAGGAAGCGCCTTTGGGGCACGGAATATGGCAGACACTTCTGCTCTACTTTATCCAATGGGCCTTTTAAAAATCCCATTTCTGTTACTACCACTGACTCCAATTTTAAAAAAAAATAATAATAATGATGGCATTTGTTAAGCACTTGCCATGTGCCAAGCACTGTTCTAAGTACCGGGGTAGATACAAGGTAATCAGGTTGTCCCACATGGGGCTCATAGTCTTAATCAGAGAAGCAGCGTGGCTCAGTGGAAAGATCCCGGGCTTTGGAGTCAGAGGCTGTGGGTTCAAATCTTGGCTCCGCCAACTGTCAGCTGTGTGAATTTGGGCAAGTCACTTCACTTCTCTGGGCCTCAGTTCCCTCATCTGTAAAATGGAGGTGAAGACTGTGAGCCCCCCGTGGGACAACCTGATCATCTTGTAACCTCCCCAGCGCTTAGAACAGTGCTTTGAACATAGTAAGCCCTTAATACCAAAATTAAGCACTTAGAACACTGCTTTGTACATAGTAAGCCCTCAATACCAAAATAATAATAATTATTATTATTATTACTATTAATCCCCATTTTACAGATGAGGTAACTGAGGCACAGAGAAGTTAAGCGACTTGCCCAAAGTCACACAGCTGACAAGTGGCGGAGCCGGGATGAGAACCCACATCCTCTGACTCCCAAGCTCTTTCCACTAAGCCAAGTACTAATGGTACTTGTTAAGGGCTTACTAGGAGCCAGACACTGCACTAAACGCTGGGGTACATACAATGTCATCAGGTTGAACACAGTCCATGTCCAACATGGGACTCACAGTTCAAGATCTGTTTCATACGCTCAACATCACACAGCTGTAGTTAAGAATATTTTCCCTAGATTCCTTACCTTGCATTTGCTCCCACTGGGGACTCGGTTGCCATTTTTCACGTCCCTCCCTCAGCTTTATGAGATCCTTCGGTGATTTATCCCTATTTGCATGGCATTTCAACACCTAGAAGGAGTTTGGCTTCCTCAGCCAACCTTGAGGTTGCCCTGAGCACTTCCTCTTTCACATCATTTACGAAGACAAATCAATCTTACTGTATGGCCCTGCACCATTTATATTTCTCCATCCCTTAAAATGGATATGTGCCCTGACCTTTGTTTCCCTTCTCTTAGGGAACGGGTGACTAGATAATAGTCTATACTCTGTAGAGGGGAGCAGTGTTCTGCAGAATGGAGCTATGCTATAGCAACCTGCAGGGAACAATTTCTTTACACTAACAGGAATGTCTCATTTCGATCCCAACAAGTTGTTCCATAAGACAAATGTCATGGAGAAGCAGCGTAGCTCAGTGGAAACAGCATGGTATTTGGAGACTGTGAGCCCGTTGTTGGGTAGGGACCGTCTCTATAAGTTGCCAACTTGTACTTCCCAAGTGCTTAGTACAGCGCTCAATAAATACAAGTGAATGAATGAATTGATGAATGAATGAGTCAGAGGTCATGGGTTCAAATCCCAGCTCCGCCAACTGTCATCTGTGTGACTTTGGGAAAGTCACTTCACTGTGCCTCAGTTACCTCATCTGTAAAATGGCGATTAAAACTGTGAGCCCCCAGTGGGAGAACCCGATCACTTTGTAACCTCCCCAGCGCTTAGAACAGTGCTTTGCACATAGTAAGCGCTTAACAAATACCATCACTATTATTATGTTTGTGATGACGAGAATAAAAGGCTAAAAACAAAAACACCGAGGAAAAATGGTAAAGAGCACTGTTCTTGAAAGAGAATCATCAGCTTCAAATTCCACACATTCATTCATTCATTCATTCAATCGTATTTATTGAGTGCTTACTGTGTGCAGAGCACTGTACTAAGCGCTTGGGAAGTACAATTTGGCAACATATAGAGACGGTCCCTACCCAACAACGGGCTCACAGTCTAGAAGGGGGAGACAGGCAACAAAACAAAACATGTAGACAGGAGTCAAGTCGTCAGAACAAATAGAATTAAAGCCAGATGCACATCATAAACAAAATAAATACAATAGTAAATATGTACAAGTAACAAATCTGACCTGGTTTACAGGGTGGAAGCAACCGGACAAAAGGTTTTCTGTTGTTCTTTCGAAACAGGACGGTAAAACCACATCTGCCCCTACCTCATTCTCCGGTGTGGGAGACGGAGTTGCCGAACTAAGCGATCCCTTCCTGGAGCCCTGAAGTCCCGCCGCGATACAGTCGGGACGCTCCCACTGCGTTGTTCCTGTTGGGATGTGCCAGTAGTAGAAGCCGGCAATATCGCTGATCCTCTTCCAGCCCGGTGGCAAATCCGAGTCAGTCTGAAACGAGTGATGACTCCATTTGTCTGCTGGAACGGGAAGAGTGAAACACGGTTTTAACTGCAGTGAAGTACCTTCGCCCGACAGCGTGGCTTAGTGGAAAGAGCCGGGGCTTGGGAGTCGGAGGTCGTGGGTTCTAATCCCGGCTCCGCCACTTGTCGGCTGTGTGACCCTGGGCCAGTCACTTAAATTCTATGTGCCTCAGTTGCCTCATCTGTAAAATGGGTATGAAGACTGTGAGCCCCACGTGGGACAATCTGATTACCTTGTATCTACCCCAGCGCTTAGAACAGTGCTTGGCACATAGTAAGCGCTTAACAAATACCATTACCATTATCAGAGAAGCACTGTGGCTCAGTGGAAAGAGCCCGGCCTTTGGAGTCAGAGGTCATGGGTTCAAATCCCGGCTCTGCCAATTGTCAGCTGTGTGACTTCGGGCAAGTCACTTAACTTCTCTGGGCCTCAGCTCCCTCATCTGTAAAATGGGGATTAAGACTGTGAGGCCCCTCGTGGGACAACCTGATCACCTTGTAGCCTCCCCAGTGCTTAGAACAGTGCTTTGCACACAGTAAGCACTTAATGCCATCATTATAATAATAACAATAATATATAATTATATAATTATAATTATAATGGCATTTATTAAGCACTTACTATGTGCAAAGCACTGTTCTCAGTTGGCTGCAGAGCTGAAAGCCAGGCACCCTCATGCCTTTTTTGAAGATATGACGAAGAAATCCCCTCTCACAAAGTTCGACCCGCGCTTCTTTGGGGCATGGGGGATGAAGCAGCCTGAAATAGAGGGATTTTTGCCGGAGCTCTGCCAGCAGTGGGGAAAGTCTCTGAACAAAAGGCCGCTTAGATAACCTCTCATACGATCCATTCAATCGTCTTTATTGAGCGCTTACTGTGTGCAGAGCACTATACTAAGCGCTTGGAAAGTACAGTACAGGAATAAAGACAATCTTTTAGACTGTGAGCCCACTGTTGGGTAGGGACTGTCTCTGTTGCCAACTTGTACTTCCCAAGCGCTTAGTACAGTGCTCTGCACACAGTAAGCGCTCAATAAATACGATTGATGATGATGACAATCCCTGCCCACAAAGGGCTTAGAGCCTAGAGGTAATAACTGTGTTATTTGTTAAGCGCTTACTATGTGCTAAGCACTGGAGTGGATACACGCAAATCAGGTTGGACACAGTCCCTGTCCCACGTGGGGCTCACGGTCTCACTCTCCATTTTACAGATGAGGTAATTTAGAGGCGTGAAGTGACTTGCCCAAGGTCACATAGCAGACAGGTGGCAGAGCGGGATTCGAACCCATGACCTTCTGACTCCCAAACCTGTGCTCAATTCACTAGGCCATGCCGCTAGAGCAACCACCCTCGACAAGCGAGAGGTGTCCCGTTCGGAAGACTCAAGCTAATTCCAGTTCAAGGGATTATCCTCCCACTCCCGCCCTGGAGGACCCGGCAGCTCCATGCATTCAATCCACCGCTACTACGGATCTGGCTCAGTGGAAAGCGCCCGGGCTTGGGAGTCAGAGGATGTGGGTTCTAATCCCGCCTCTACCGCTTGTGCGAAGCCACTTAACTTCTCTGGGCCTCAGTTACCTCATCTGCAAAATGGGGATTACGACGGTGAGCCCCACGTGGGACAACCTGATTACCTTGCATCTACCCTAGCACTCAGAAAAGTGCTTGACACATAGTAAGCGCTTAACAAATACCATTATTATTATTATTATTATTATTGGTCTTGATCTCTTTGTCCAGCTACACAGTTCAACACCTAGCTGATAAAATAACCTTCTTAACCTTTCCCCCGTCACCAGTCAATCAATTACTCCGTCAATGACTGAATGCTTACTTTCTGCAGAGTACTGCACTCAGCATTTGGGAGAGTACCATACAACAGAGTCGACAGACATGGTCCCTGCCCTCAAGGAGCTTACGGTCTAATGGGAAGACAGACATTAATTCGTGAAGAGATGTACAGAAGCGCTGAGAGAGAGGGGAGAGGAGGACGTTAAGTGTTTAAAGGTGGGACTAAGCGCATGGAAGAGGCAGGAGGGAGGGAAAACTGGGGTGAGATCTAAGTCTGGGAATGCTTCCAGGAGGAGGTATTCATTCATTCATTCATTCAATCGTATTTATTAAGCTCTTACTGTGTGCACAGCACTGTATTAAGCGCTTGGGAAGTACAAGTTGGCAACATATAGAGCCGGTCCCTACCCAAAAACCGGCTCACAGTCTAGAAGGGGGAGACAGACAACAAAACAAAGCATGCGGACAGGTGTCAAGTCGTCAGAACAAATAGAAATAAAGCTAGATGCACATCATTAACAAAATAAATACAATAGTAAATATTCATTCACTCATTCAATGGTATTTATTGAGCGCTTACGGTGTGCAGAGCACTGTACTAAGCGCTTGGGAAGTACAAGTTGGCAACATATAGAGCCGGTCCCTACCCAAAAACTGGTTCACAGTCTAGAAGGGGGAGACAGTCAACAAAACAAAGCATGTGGATAGGTGTCAAGTCGTCAGAACAAATAAAAATAAAGCTAGATGCACAACATTAACAAAATAAATAGAATAGTAAATATGTACATATATACAAGTACAAAGTATGATTTCAGTCCTGTCGGCAATGATTCCTTCCTGGCATGGCACTGTTGGATAATAATAATAATAATAATAATAATAATAATAGTAATAGTAATAGTAATAACATCTGTTAAGTGCTTACTATATGCCAGGCACTGTACTAAGCGCTGGGATAGATAGAAAGAAATCAGGTTGGATGCAGTCCCTGTCCCACAAAGAAATCGGGTTGGACACAGTTCCCGTCCCAAGTGGGGCTCAGTCTCAATCCCCATTTTACAGACGAGGAAACTGAGGCCCGGAGAAGTGAAGTGACTTGCCCAAGGTCACACAGCAGACAAGTGGTAGAGCCGGGATTAGCTCTCATGACCTTCTAACTCCCAGACTCGTGTTCTATCCACTACTCCATGCTGCTTCGCGTGATCCACCGATCTTTGGACTCACTGTGGAAACTCTGGAGTTGGAACTGCTGGAGTCGAGCACCGGGAAGAGGGTGTGCGCATTCATTCATTCATTCAATCAATCGTATTTATTGAGCGCCTACTGTGTGCAGAGCACTGTACTAAGCGCTTGGGAAGTACAAGTCGGCAACATAGTGGTCTCGTGATTGGGTGACCCATCACCCAGGCCAGACCATCGTCCCCTGAGGGGTTGATCCTCATGGGGAGAGTCTGGGGGCTAGTGCCCCCCGGCAGGGGTGGACTGGACTCCCCCGATGGCGTGCTTCCTTGCTCCCACCCTTACCCATCTCCCAGACTGTTGGGGGGCCAGAGTCACCCCCACCCTGCAGCTACGGGTACCCGGGCTGTGCTAGACACCTCACGTCCAGAACACAATTAATTCCTCATCTTCCCACCCAAACCCGTCCTCCCCGTGACTCTTTCATCACTGTAGACAGGACTACCATTCCTCCTGTCTCACAAGTCCATAACCTAGGTATCACTGACTCATCTCTCTCATTCATTCATTCAGTCAATCGTAGCTATTGAGCACTTACTGTGTGCAGAGCCCTGTACTAAGCGCTTACACTGTACCACATATTCAATCAGTCAGTAAATCCCGTCACTTTAACCTTCACAACATGGCTAAAATCCGCCCTTTCCTCTCCATCCAAACGGCTACCACGGTAATCCCGGCACTTTTCCTATCCCGCCTTTATTATTGTATCAGCCTCCTTGCTGACCTTCCAGACTCCTGTCTCTCTCCGCTCCAGGCCATACTTCATCCTGCTGCCCCGGTCATTTTTCTACGAAAACATTCCAGCCTGCGCTTCCCCACTCTCCAAGAACCTCCAGTTCTTGAGCCCATCCACCTCCACACCAAACAGAAATGCACAGAGAAGCAGCGTGGCTCAGTGGAAAAGAGCCCGGACTTTGGCGTCAGAGGTCATGGGTTCAAATCCCGGCTCCGCCAACTGTCAGCTGGGTGACTTTGGGCAAGTCACTTCACTTCTCTGGGCCTTGATTACCTCATCTTGTAAAATGGGGATGAAGGCTTTGAGCCTCCCGTGGGACAACCTGATCACCCTGTAACCTCCCCAGCGCTTAGAACACTGCTTTGCACATAGTAAGCACTTAATAAATGCCATTATTATTATTATTATTATTAAATGCTTTACCATCAGCTTTAAAGCACCGTGAGCCCCACATGGGACAACCTGATCACCCTGTATCTACCCCAGCGCTTAGAACAGTGCTTGTGGCACATAGTAAGTGCTTAACAAATATCATCATCATCATCGCTCCATCACCTTGCCTCACTGCTCTCCTACAACTCAGCCCACACATTTCATTCCTCTAATGGCAGCCCACTGACTGTACCTCCATCTTGTCTATTACACTGCCAACCTCTCACTCATGGCCTACCTGACGTGAAACGCCTTCCCCTCTTCATATCTAGTAATTACTCTCCCCTCGTTCAAAGTCTTATTGAAGGCACATCTCCTTCAAAAAGCCTTCCCTAAGCCCTCATTTCCTTTTCTCCCACTCCCTTCTCCCTAACTGGCTCCCCTTATTTCCCGACCCAACTCTACAGCACTTATGTACATATCCATAATTTATTTATATTCATTCATTCATTCAATCGTATTTATTGAGCGCTTACTGTGTGCAGAGCACTGTACTAAGCGCTTGGGAAGTACAAGTTGGCAACATATGGAGACGGTCCCTACCCAACAACAGGCTCACAGTCTAGAAGGGGGAGACAGACAACAGAACATGTGGACAGGTGTCAAGTCATCAGAATAAATAGAAATAAAGCTAGATGCACGTCATTAACAAAATAAATAGAACAGTAAATATGTACAAGTAAAATAAATACAGTAATAAATCTGTACAATTAACGTCTTCCCCTCTAGACTGTAAACTCGTTTATTTTTATGTTTTATGTTGGCATTTGTTAAGCGCTTACTATGTGCAAAGCACTGTTCTAAGCGCTTGGGGGAGACAAAGTGATCAGGTTGTCCCACGTGGGGCTCACAGTCTTAATCCCCACTTTACAGATGAGGTAACTGAGGCTCAGAGAAGTTAAGTGACTTGCCCAAGGTCACACAGCAGACATGTGGCGGAGCCGGGATTCGAACCCATGACCTCTGACTCCATAGCCCGTGCTCTTTCCACTGAGCCACGCTGCTTTCTACTCGTTGTGGGCAGAGAATGTATCTACCAACTCGGTTACAGTGTTCTCTCCCAAGCACTCAGTACAGTGCTCTGCACACAGTAAGCGCTCAATAAATACGATCGATCGGCTGATCTTAAGTCTAGCTTCTTGGCGAAACAGCTCTACGTTCCGGAGTTCAAATAAATAAAATGATTAACGAGCCAGATGGATTCCAACTAAAAACGGAAGCAGTATGCTTTTCTTTGTTTTCCCATGTTTCGAAAATTTTCAATCACAGAAACCAGTGAAACTTGTTTGACCCTTACAATTCCTCTTCCACAGGGGAAATGCAGAAATTTACAGGTGGGCTGTAACCAAATTCACTCACATTACTGCTTCGGCGAGAAGCAGCGTGGGTCAGTGGAAAGAGCAGGGGCTTTGGAGTCAGAGGTCATGGGTTCAAATCCTGGCTCCGTCACTTGTCAGCTGTGGGACTTCGGGCAAGTCACTTAACTTCTCTGTGCCTTAGTTACCTCATCTGTAAAATGGGGATTAAGACCGTGAGCCCCACGTGGGACAACCTGATCACCTTGCAACCTCCCCAGCGTTAAGAACAGTGCTTTGCACACAGTAAGCTCTTAATAAATGCCACCATTATTATTTGACTCTTCCTCGACTGCAGAAGCTGCATATGGATTTGTCCTGGCCTCAGAGCAATGTACTGTTGTGGTTTCGGTTACTACACCCAAATTTATGTCCTGATGGCTCACCTGTTCTACAGTCTTGCATTTCCTCTTGCCTTTGGGCCATCTACAACCCCTCAAGTTCGATATATCTAAATTTGAATTTTTCATAAGCAGCGTGGCGTACTGGATTGAGCACGGGCCTGGGAATCAGAAGGTCATGGGTTCTAATGATGATGATGATGGCGATGGCATTTATTAAGCGCTTACTATGTGCAAAGCACCGTTCTAAGCGCCGGGGAATTTACAAGGTGATCAGGTTGTCCCACGTGGGGCTCACAGTCTTACTCCCCATTTTACAGATGAGGTAACTGAGGCACAGGGAAGTTAGGTGACTTGCCCGAAGTCACAGAGCTGACAAGTGGCAGAGCCGGGATTTGAACCGATGACCTCTGACTCCAAAGCCCGGGCTCTTCCCACTGAGCCACGCTGCTTCCCCGGCTTCTAATCCCGGCTCTGCTACTTGTCTGCTGTGTGACCTTGGGCAAGTCACTTCACTTCTCTGTGAAGTTCCCTCATCTGTAAAATGGAGATGAAGAAAGTGAGCCCCACACGGGATATGGGCTGCGTCCAACCCAATTTGTTTATATCCACCCCAGCACTTAATACAGTGCCTGATACACAGTAAGCACTTAATAATATCATTATTATTATTACAGTGCTTTGCACTCATTAAGCACTCAGTAAATATGACTGAATGACAATCTGTACCAATTTCTAACTTTCCCATCACATTTGATACCACCACCTTCCTTCTTGTCCCAGGAGCCCTCAACCTTGGTAATTCTCCTTAACCTGTCAATCAACCAACTGTATTTAGCGAACACTTACTGTGTGTAGAGCACTGTACTAAGCGTTTGGGAGAGTACAACATAACAGAGTCGGTAGACATGCTCCCTGTCCACACTGAGTTTATGGTCTAGAGGGGGATGACAGACATTAATATGAATTATGGATATGTAACTAAATGCTGTGGGGTGAGGGAGGGGTAAATAAAAAGTTCAAATCCAAGCGCAGGGGCCAGGCAGAAGGGAGTGGGAGCGAAGAAATGACTGTGAGACTGTGAGCCCCACATGGGACAACCTGATCACCTTGTATCCATCCCAGTGCTTTGCACATAGTAAGCACTTAACAAATACCATCATTATTACTATTAGAGGAGCGAAGCGTGCAGGCTGGGGTGTAGAACAGAATCAGGGAAGCATGGTAGAGGTGGGGCAAGGTGCCTGAGTGTTTTAAAGCCAATGGAAAGGAGTTTCTGTTTGCTGCAGAGGTGTACATATTTATTACTCTATTTATTTATTTATTTATTTATTTTGCTTGTACATTTCTATCCTACTTATTTTATTTTGTTGGTATGTTTGGTTCTGTTCTCTGTCTCCCCCTTTTAGACTGTGAGCCCACTGTTGGGTAGGGACTGTCTCTATGTGTTGCCAATTTGTACTTCCCAAGCGCTTAGTACAGTGCTCTGCACATAGTAAGCACTCAATAAATACGATTGATTGATTGATTGATTGATTGGACGGACAACCACCGAAAGTTCTTGAGGAGTGGGGGAACACGGTCTGAAATGTTTCGGTAGAAAATAACCCGGGCAGCAGAGTGAAGTACGGACTGGAGTACCGAGAGAGAAGAGGCTGGGACGTCAGCAAGGAGGCTGATAAAATAATCGAGACAGGATAAGATTAACGTGGTAGCAGTTTGCATGGAGAGGAAAGGGGGGATTTTCGCGATATTGTGCAAGTCGTACGAACAGGATTTGGTGACAGATCGAATATGTGGGTTGAAGGAGAGAGTTAAGTTGAGGAGAACGCTATGCTTTTGGGCTTGTGAGACAGGGAGGATGGCGGTGCTGTCTGCGGAGAAAGGAAAGTCACGGGGAGGGCAGGGTTTGGGTGTGAATATGAAGAGTTCTGCTTCGGACATGTTAAGTTTGAATGGACATCCAAACAGAGCCGTCCCGAAGGCAGGAGGAAATGTAAGACTGCAGAGGAGGAGAGCGATCAGGGTTGGAGATTTGAGAATCATCAGCACCGAGATGGAAGTTGAAGCCATGGGAGCGAATGAGTTCTCCAGGAGAGTAGGTACAGGTGTCACGGCTTCAAATCCCAGCTCCGCCAACTGTCAGCGGTGTGACTTTCGGCGAGTCACTTCGCTTCTCTGTGCCTCAGATCCCTCATCTGTAAAATGGGGATTAAGACTGTGAGCCCCCCGTCAGACAACCTGATCACCTTATATCCTCCCCAGCGCTTAGAACAGTGTTTTGCACATAGTAAGCGCTTAACAAATGCCATCATTATTATTACTATTATAGGTGGAGAAAAGGAGGGGACACAGAATTGAGCCTTGAGGGACTCCCATAGTTAGGAGGTGGAAGGTAGCAGACGAACAGGATGAACCGACAGAGAGATAGGAGGATACAGGAGGAGAACTTGGAAAAAACTGTCACTGTCAGCGTCCTCCTGCATTCAAACTCGGTCTGTCAGTAAATCCTATTGGAATATCCCAGTTCTCCCTCTTCCTTTCCAGCCAAGCAGTCACCACCTTGGTCCGGGCAATCATCAAATCCTGACTAGACTAACTCCATCGGAGTACTGTAATACTAACAATAATAATGATGGCATTTGTTAAGCGCTTACTATGTGCAAAGCACGGTTCTAAGCACTGGGGAGGTTACAAGGTAATCAGGTTGTCCCACGGGGGGCTCACAGTCTTCACCCCCATTTTACAGTTGAGGTCACTGAGGCCCAGAGAAGTTAAGTGACTTGCCCAAAGTCACACAGCTGACAATTGGCGGAGCCGGGATTTGAACCCATGACCTCTGACTCCAAAGCCCGGGCTCTTTCCACTGAGCCACACTGCTTCTTTACTGTACTTAGCTCTTGGGGGAATGTAATACAACAGAGTTGGTAGACATGATCCCTGCCCTCAAGGGGCTTGCAGTCTAACTAGGGAGAGAGCTGTTAAACTAAATTCATCCATTCATTCATTCACTTGATCGTATTTACGATTATATAGGCCTTCCCAGACTGAGCCCCCTCTTTCCTCTCGACCTACCTCCTTCCCCTCCCCACAGCACCTGTATATATGTTTGTACAGATTTCTTACTCTATTTTTCTTGCACATATTTACTATTCTATTTATTTTGTTAATGATGTGCATCTAGCTTTACTTCTATTTATTCTGATGACTTGACACCTGTCCACATGTTTTGTTTTGTTGTCTGTCTCCCCCTTCTAGACTGTGAGCGCGTTGTTGGGTAGGGACCATCTCTATATGTTGCCGACTTGTACTTCCCAAGTGCTTAGTACAGTGCTCTGCACACAGTAAGCGCTTAATAAATACGATTGAATGAATGAATGAATGAATTTACCGGGTGCTTACTGTGCGCTTGGAAAGTACAATTCAGCAACAGAGACAATCTCTGCCCACAATGGGCTTACAGTCTAGGAGGGAGAGAGACATCAAAACAAGTAAAAAGGCATCAATAGCATCAATATAAATCATTAGAATTATAGATATATGCGCATCAAGACAAGTAAACAGGCATTAAGATAAATTCATATAAATAAATAGAATTATATATATGTACATATGTTTACAAATGCTGTGGGGCGGGGAGAGGGGTAGAGCAAAGGGAGTGAGTTAGGGCGATGGGAAGGGGAAGGAGAGCTGAGGAAAAGGGGGCTTAGTCTTAAATTGCATGTAAGGGAAGTAACCGAATATAAGAATATGTTCCAAAGTGCTGTTGTAGTGAGAATGGGCAGGAGGAGTACCAAAGAACATAGGGAATAATAATAATAATAATAATGGCATTTATTAAGTGCTTACTATGTGCAAAGCACTGTTCTAAGTGCTGGGGAGGTTACAAGGTGATCAGGTTGTCCCACAGGGGCCTCACAGTCAATGCTCATTTTACAGATGAGGTAACTGAGGCCCAGTGAAGTTAAATGACTTGCCCACAGTCACACAGCTGACAATTGGCGGACCCGGGATTTGAACCCCTGACCACTGACTCCAAAGCCCGGGCTCTTTCCTCTGAGCCACACTGCTTCTCTGAATAAGACGAAGGGCAGGGGAGAGGCAGTAAGGAGGGAAAATAGGGTGGGGGGAAATGACAGCTTAGTTTAGGAAGGCTTACTGGAGGTGATATGATTCGGTACGGCCTTAAAGACGGGCAAAATGCCAGTCTAACAGATATGTAAGAGGAGGGAGCTCCATGAAGGAAGGAGGGAGGTAAGCAAGAAGTCAACAGTAGTTGAGGTGAGAGTGAGGGACAGTGAGTAGGTTAGTATTCAAGAAGCAAAGTGTGCAGGGTGGTTTGTAGGGGGCTACCCGTGAGGACAATTAAGGGGTGAGAGTTAATGGAGTGCCTTGAATCCAGGGATGATGAGTGTCTGCTTGAAGCAGAGATGGATGGGCAAGCATTTGGAGGTGCTTGTGTTCAGCGCATGTTTCTCCACTTCTAACTTCTGATAGGAGAATGGGAGAGGATACAGATATCAAAAGTTACTCTTCCTCTCTGTTGCATGCAGAAACGCTTACCCTTTGGCTTCAAGGTACTCCATCAGCCCTCTCCCTTTCCTCTCCCCCTCCCCATCCCCCCTGCCTTACCTCCTTCCCCTCCGCACAGCACCTGTATATATGTATATATGTTTGTACGTATTTATTACTCTATTTATTTATTTTATTTCTACATATTTATTCTATTTATTTTATTAATATGTTTGGTTTTGTTGACTGTCTCCCCCTTCTAGACTGTGAGCCCGCTGTTGGGTAGGGACCGTCTCTATATGTTGCCAACCTGTACTTCCCAAGCGTTTAGTACAGTGCTCTGCACATAGTAAGCGCTCAATAAATATGATTGAATGAATGAATGAATCAACTCTCTTCTCCCACCTCACTTCAGGCCCCACGTTTTGTTCTTTCCAATTAAACACGGCCTCATCCTCTAGTCTCCTAACTCCAACTCTTTATTCACACCCATTCAACTGCGTGGAACTCCCTGCCGTCTCAAAGCCACCGGACCACAGCTCTTCCCATTTTAAAAGCCTTCCTGAAAACCCACCTCCTCCAAGAAGCAGTCAATCAAGGAATTATTCCTTTATTTAGCTCCTCCTTTTCGTAATGCAGCCAACAGGCACCCTTAGCACTCTTTGTTTGCTTTTTGTTTTGTTTTTTAATGGTATCTGTTAAGTGCTTAAAATGTACTATGCACTGTACTAAGCGCTGAGGTAGATATAAGATTATCAGCTGGACCCAATCTATGTCCCACGCGGGGCTCACAGTTTTAATCCCCATTTTACAGATGGGGAAACTGAGGCCCAGAGAAGTGAAATGACTTGCCTAAGGTCACACAGCAGACAAGTGGCAGAGCTGGGATCAGAACCCAGGTCTTTCTGATTCCCAGGCCTGGGTTCTCTCCACTACGCCACACACCTGCCCTTAGCATTTATGTATATTCTGGAGTTCCCTTGACTTTGATTTTTTATTTATCCTATTTATTTACTGATCTCTATATTTAGCCTTCTATATCTCCGCTAACAGCCACTAAAGAAGCAGCGTGGCTCAGTGAAAGAGCCCGGGCTTTGGAGTCAGAAGTCATGAGTTCAAATCACGACTCCAGCAATTGTCAGCTGTGTGACTCTGGACAAGTCACTTAACTTCTCTGGGCCTCAGTTCCCTCATCTGTAAAATGGGGGTGAAGACTGTGAGCCCCCTGCGGCGCAACCTCAACACCTTGTAATCTCCCCAGCGCTTAGAACAGCGCTTTGCACATAGTAAGTGCTTAATAAATGCCATCATTATTATTATTATTATTACTAAAGTGTGTCTCTTCTGTATCTGCAGACTCCACTGTTAAAAACTACATTTCTCATGGGACAGGACTGTATCTCTTAAACAAGTGTATTCTCCTACGCACTAAATTCAGTGTTCTGCCCACGGTAAGGAACTCTTATTTAGGGCCACAAGTTCGGATACAGAACTGAGGCCCAGCAACCCTAAATAGTGTTCTGTACACACTAAGTGCTCCACAAATACCACTGATTAATTGACTGATTGATTGGAGGGCCCAGAGGCTCACAATACTAACCTCAACAGGAAGCGGGGAAAGTTACTTGGAAGAGTCTTTTAAGAAAATGACTTGGCACTCGGCCAGTGAGAGAAAAGGACTGGCAGCAGATCTACCCTGGCATTCAAAGATCCTAAGGGAAGGACTTGGGAAGGGTAACCCTGGGACCTAGGAGGGCCCGAGAGAAGAGGGGAAGGGACCTGAGGAATGGGGGCACCAGGCTGCCTACAGGAAAGGGTCCCAGGGAACGGGGCTAAAGTGGTGGAGATAAGAAAGATGATTTGGATTGGAATTCTGTTCTATTTATTACTTGATTAATGTGCTAATCAGGCTTGCAAGACGTCTTTTGGAAGATAACTAAGACCTCTGATCTTGTCTGCCAACGGCATGGGCTAGAAGGGGAGCCCCGTAGAATCAATCGATCACATTTACTGAGTGCTTACTCTGTGCAGAGTACCATACTAAGCCCTTGGGAGCGTATAAAACAACAATATACAGACACATTCCCTGCCCACAACGACCTTAGAGTCAAGAGGTTACAGTTTCCCATCCATTCAGGAGATTCCTGGGAAACTGAGGGGAGGGGGATGGTACGTAGCTCCCAAATGATTCCCTTGCCTTCAGGGAAACAGCTGGGTTTGAGAGACAGGGAGTGGTGGTAGTGAAAGGAGGGGCACATGAACTGGTCAGGAGCCTCAAATCCCGCCTCTATCCCAGTAAGCGGGGGGCCCGGTGGAAGACTTTAGGGCCCACTGGAAGCTAATGGGAGTTCAGGGACTCCTTTGTGACTCCGGAGGGGTTATTTTGGGCGGGATTCAGGGCCAAGAAACCCTCCTCTCCATCCACCCTTCCCGCCCCGCCAGTACAGGACTTCAGAATTTCAGCCCCAGCAGGACTTTGCTGAAGAAAGCAGCTGTGTAAGACGACACAGTCCGAAGTGTCACTCTAACTGTGGGAGAGAAAGAGGTTGCCATGGAGATACAGGTTACCATGGCTGCAGCCATCAGCAGGGTGACCTGCCGGAGTGTTTGCAACACTTAGTACAAAGGGGGAGTGGACTGGGCTATGCCTTTTCACCGGCTCCTCTGACCACAGACCCAAATGCACATCGAATCCCCCTGGGGGATTCGAAGCAGAGAAGCAGCGTGGCTCAGAGGAAAGAGCCCGGGCTTTGGAGTCAGAGGTCATGGGTTCAAATCCCACCTCTGCCACTTGTCAGCTGTGTGACTTTGGGCAAGTTGCTTCACTTCTCTGGGCCTCAGTTCCCTCATCTGTAAAATGGGGGTGAAGACTGTGCGCTCCCCTGTGGGACAACCTGATCACCTTGTAACCTCCCCAGAGCTTAGAACAGTGCTTTGCACATAGTAAGAACTTAATAAATGCCATTATTATTATTATTATTATTGTGGCGGGGACTGCTGCTGTTGGGTTTTTTGTTGAGTTGAAGTTAGTGCTTTATAGGTCAAGAAAGAAAAAAAAACTTGGTCTTTCATGACTCCTCTTCCAGTCCCTTCGTAGCCACTCCAAATCTTCTTTCTCACCAGGAAAATGTCAGAGACCTGTCTTACTTTCCCATTCCAGTCTGTTGCTAAATCCTTCTGAGGCTTTTGCAGCCACATTTATCACATCCACCCTTTCCTCTTTCCAAACAGCCATCACCCGGGTTCCAGGCACTTGCCATATATCAACTTGAATACTGAACTTCCTCACTGGTCTCCCTGCCTCCAGGGACTGCTCTCTCCAGTCTATATTTTGCTCTGCTATTCAGGCAACCTTTCTAAAATGTGTCTCTGTATACCCCACTCCAGCACCCAAAAACCTGCAGTGGTAACCAATTCATCTTCACATCAAACAGAAACTCCTGATCTCAGGCTTTAAGGGACTCCATTAGCTCCCTCCAACTTATCCGTTACCCTCTTCCACTATAACCCAGCTCAATCTCTTCATTTTTCCCAAACTCACATTCCCCTCCCATCTCTGAACTTGGCTTATGCTCTTCTTTCTGCCTGTAGCTGCCTCCTCCTTCAAATATGCCAGTTCTCCCCAGCTTCAAAACTCTTCTGAAATCCCAGCTACTCCAGGAGGTTTTACCCTATTCATTTTTCGTCTTCCAAATATATGTTTTACACAACCACCACAACACTTCTGCATGACCATAGCTCTTTTGCACTAACTTCTTCCCACTGTAGTCTGGTGAATAATCTTTTACATATTCTATTTGAGCACTTCTTCCATCTACCTGCACATTATGTCTTTCTCTCCTACTAGGTTGTAAGCATCTTGTGAACAAGGATCACATCTTCTCATTAACTCATTCAATCATCATCATCATCATCATCATCAATCGTATTTATTGAGCGATTACTGTGTGCAGAGCACTGTACTAAGCGCTTGGGAAGTACAAGTTAGCAACATATAGAAACGGTCCCTACCCAACAACAGGCTCACAGTCTAGAAAATCTTCTAGAAAATCTAGAAAATCTTCTCCTATTGCACCGTTCTTTGCAGACTGCAAAGGTGCTGATGAAATACAATACTACTGATTAATTGACAGAGAACAGAAAAGGGGAGAGAGGAAACAGAAGTACCAACGTCTGTAAGCTCCTTGTGTGTAGGGAATGTGGCTGTCAATTCTGTTGTACTCTCCCAAGGGCTTAGTACAGTGCTCTGACACAGTAAGTTCTCAAGAAATACCACTGATGGAGTCTACTGTCCTGCACTCATTTTTAAGTTCTATTCTTAAACACTTATTAAACACTTTTTTCAAGACAAAAATCTGACAGGTCAAAAACTGAAATGCCCTGTTATGTTCTTACCTCTTTCCCTGGCACATGTCACTGTTGCACCTTCCAATTACCCAAACACCAAAATGAATTTATTTCTTCCTCAAAAATTGTGTGTTGTGTGAGGGGGCGGGGGGGGCATTTATGCAAATGCAGAGTGTAATTTTGAGATTACAAAATGTACTGGCAGCCAGGGCTGCAGCAACTGATGCCTGGGTCTTGGGATGGATCAAATAGATGCCCCCCTCTCACCCCATGATCCTCAAGGCAGATGGCATTGTGCACACTGCTGCATGATGATGTCATTACAGAACCACCAGAGCGCCAGCTGAGACGGATAAAGGGGAGCTGGCAGCAGCCTCGGGCGCCAGGCTGGGTGGGCTTTCTCTTCCCACTCCTCTCTGTTCCTTGTTCTCCTGAAAGCGAGGGGGACTGCAGGACAAAAAGATGGGGAGAGTAAAAGGGGGCCTTCCATCCCCTTCAGGCGTAGTAGCAGCTCGCAGCCCAATGTGGCAGTACCATGATGAACAGAGACGCAGCGTGGCTCAGTGGAAAGAGCCCGGGCTTTGGAGTCAGGGTCAGGGGTTCAAATCCCGGCTCTGCCAATTGTCAGCTGTGTGACTTTGGGCGAGTCACTTAACTTCTCCGTGCCTCAGTTACCTCATCTGGAAAATGGGGATTAAGACTGTGAGCCCCTCCATGGGACAACCCGATCACCCTGCAACCCCCCAGCGCTTAGAACAGTGCTTTGCACATAGTAAGCGCTTAACAAATGCCATTACTTTTATTATTATTAATAAACACAATTATTTATATTGATGTCTGTCTCCCCTTCTAGACAAAGCTCGATGTGGGCAGGGAAAGTATCTGTTTATTGGTATACTATTCTCTCCCAACTGCTTAGCACACAGTAAGGTCAGATGTAAATACTTTTGAATGAATGAATGAATACACACACACACACACACACGTCATCCTCACCCAACTGCCTCGGAGGAGAGGGGAGAAATCACTCAAACCCTCCTTTCTGCAGCAAAGTCCGGACTGCCTTTTGTCTGGAGAGAGTCATCAACAAGAGAGGGTGTCAGGAGGACCCCCGCCATAACACCAGGTGACTTTTCCCGAAACCTTTTCATCACCCTCCTGCCTCCGCACAATTTGCCTTGTGACTTGCTCCTCTGAAGGTGAAGGTGGATGAGGGGTGGGGCCGAAGGGAGACAGGAGGTGGTGGGGAATTCTCTGCTCCCTAACAGTGAGACCCTGATGAAAAATACACGTGTCACCTTTGCTACCTTAAGACTTTCCACTTCACTTAATCCGCAAACTGCCCCTTAAATACCACGTCCACTTTTCTTCTCTCTATCCACTGAAGACTTCCTCCAACCACAGAAGTTACGACAGAGAGCTAGAGAATGAGGCAGTGATTGGCATCTTTGAAAGGGTAGGCTGAGGTGGACTGGATTGTGAAGGAACAACCCAAGACATGTAGGTTACCCTCTCGTTTCCCACAATTTAAAGGGCGGTGTCCCCTTTAAAGAGCTATTGTGGGAATTCATTCAACCATTCAATCGTATTTATTGAGCGCTTACTGTGTGCAAAGCACTGTGCTAAGTGCTTGGAAAGTACAATTCTGCAAAGAGACAATCTCTGCCCACACCGGGCTCACAGTCTAGAAAGAGGAAGACAGACATCAAAACAGGCATCAATATGAATAGAATTATAGATATATACACATCAAAACAAATAAACAGGCACTGATATAAATAGAATTAGGTGTGTATATATATACATATATATATATATATATATATATATATATATATATACACATCTAAGTGCTGTGGGGCAGGGGGGAGTGGGAGAAGATGAAAGGGAGTAAGTCAAGGTGACGTGGAAGGGAGGGGAAGCTGAGGAAAAGGGGGGCTTAGTCTGGGAAGGCATCTTGGAGGAGGAGAATCTTCAGTAGGGCTTTGAAGGGGAGAACAGTGACTGTTTGGTGGATTTGAGGAGGAAGGGCATTCCAGGCCAGAGGCAGGATGTGGGCCAGGGGTCGACAACGGGACAGGTGAGATGGAGCACAGTGAGATGGTTAGCACCAGAGGAGTGTAATCAATCAATGGGATTTATGGGGCGCTTACTATGTTCAGAGAACTGCACTAACCCTAACTAATAGAGGAGTAGTAGTAGTAGAATTCTGTAGAAAAACACTACAACAGACACATACCCTGCTTACCACTAGCTACTCGGTGAGACAGACCTTAAAATAATTTATGGATATGTACTTAAACACTGTGGGGCTGAGGGTGGGATGCATATCAAGCACTTAAAGGGCACAGATCCAAATATATAGGTGATAGCAGAAGGTTGGCGGAGTAAGGAAAATGAAGATTTAGATGGGAAAGGCTTCTTGGAGATGTGATTTTAGTAAGGCTTTAAGGGTGGGGAGAGTGGCAGCCAGTCGTATCCGAAGGGGGAGGGAGAGCCAGGCCAGAGGGAGAACGTGGGCACGGGATCAGTGGCAAAACAGACAAAACAGAGATAAAATGAGTAGATTAGTATCGAGGGAGAAAAGCAAGCAGGCTGGGTTGTTATTAGAAATCAGCAATGTAAAGTAGGAGGGGAGAGCTGGTGGTCTGCTTTAAAGCCGATGGTAAGGAGTTTCAGCATCATCATCATCATCAATCGTATTTATTGAGCGTTTACTGTGTGCACAGCACTGTACTAAGCGCTTGGGAAGTACAAATTGGCAACATATAGAGACAGTCCCTACTGTTTGATGTGGAGGTGGATGGATGGACAACCACTGGAGGTTCTTGAAGAGTGGCAAGATGAGCACTGAATTTCTTTTAAAAATGATCAGGGTGGCAGAGAGAAGGAGGAGTGGAGGAGGCAAGGAGGGATTTTTTTTAAGTGCTTGGACCGGGAGAGTAGCAGTTTGAGTGCAAAAGAAAGCATGGACTTTAGCAATTTGAAGGTAAAACCTCTAGACTGTGAGCTCCTTGTGGGCAGGATTGCAACAATTCAAATACCACCATATTCCTTGAGTGCTTACTGTGTGCAGAGCACTGTACTACGTGATTTAGAGAGTACAATATAACAGAGTTGACAGAATCTCTATCAGTTATTAAAGCATATTTTTTGAGTGCTTACTGTGTGCAGAGCACTGTACCAAGTGCTTTGGAGAGTACAATATAACAGAGTTGACAGAATCTCAATCAGTTACTAAGGCATATTTACTGAGTGCTTACTGTGTGCAGAGCATGTTACTGAGAGCTTGGGAGAACACATTATAACAGAGTTGGTACACATATTCATTCAATCATATCCCGGTCCACAAGGAGATTACAGCCTAGAGAGGGAGACGGACATCAATATAAATTATGGATATGTACATAAGTGCTGTGGGGTTGAAAGCGGGATGAATACAGGGGGCCAATCCAAGCGTAAGGGCAATACAGAAGGGAGGGAAAGAAGAGGAAATGAGGGTTAGTTGAGGAAGGCCTCTTGGAGATGTGACTTCAATACGGTTTTGAAGATAGGGAGAGTGATCGTTCGTCAGATATGAAGGGGCAGGGAGTTCCCGGCCAGAGGCAGGACTTAGGCTAGGCAGTCGGCGGTGAGATAGACATAACTGTGGGACAGTGAATAGACTGATATTGGAAGAATGAAGTGTGCGGGTTGGGTTGTAGAAGGGAATCAGAGAGGTAAGGCAGGAGGGTGAAAGATGATTGAGTGCTTCAGAGCTAATGATAGGGAGTTTTGGTTTGATGTGGAGGTGAATGGGCAACCACTGGAATTTCTTGCAGACTGAAGAAACGTGGCCGGAATGGTTTTGTAGGAAAACACTCCAGTCCGCAGAGTGAAATAGCAGAGTGAAATATGGAGTGGGGTTGGGAGCCAGGGAAGTCAGAAAAGAGGCTGTTAGGAATCGAGGCAGGATAGGATAAATGTTTGGATTAAAGTGGTAGCAGATTGGACGGAGAGGAGAGAGCGGATTTTAGGGATGTTTTGAAGTGTGAACCGACAGGAATTGGTGACATTGAATATGTGGGCTGAATGAGAGAGGGGAGTCAAGGATAATGCCAATGCTACTGGCTTGTGAGACAAGGAGGACTGGTGGTGTTGTCAACTGTGAGCACATTGTGGTCTGGAAATGTACCTGTTTGTTGTTGTATTGTACTCTCCCAGGGGCTTAGTGCAGTGCACACAGTAAGTGTTCAATAAATACAACTGAATAAACAGTGATGAGACAGACGGTATAATACAGTACAACAAACTTGGTAGATAAGGGCGCCTGCCCACAGTGAGTTTACAAGCTAGAGACAAGCTTGCAGAATAGGCTCAACTTACATATTCAATGTCACCAATTCCTGTCGGTTCAGACTTCGAAACATCCCTAAAATCCGCCCTTTTCTCTCCGTCCAAGTTGCTACCACGTTACTCCAAGCACTTATCCAAACCCACCTGCACTACTACAAAACAGCCTCCTTGCTGACCTCCTTGCCTCCTCTCTCTCCCCATTTCAGTTCTTATTTCACTCTGCTACCCACATCTCCCCAGTCCCCAGTACTCAAACACTTCTAACGCTTGTCTATTCACCTCTGCGTCAAAAGAAACTCCTTACCCTGAGCTTTAAAACAGTCAGCTCGCCCCTCCCTATTTCCTCCAGCTCTTAGAACAGTGCTTTGCGCATAGTAAGCGCTTAATAAATGCCATCATCATCATTATTATTACTACAACACAGAACACATTTCAACAACCTCAACCTATTCACCGTCTGTCTCCCCTTCTAAACTGCAGTACTCCTGGTGGGCAGGGAACATGTCTACCAACGTTGCTTAATTGTACTCTCCCAAGCTCTTAGAACAGTGCTCCGCACACAGTAAGCGCTCAATAAATGCCAATTATTGGTCGGTTTATCGTTCCTCAGAGTAGAAGGATTAGCAGAGTGGAAAATTGAAAATAATGGGTAAAAGGAGGCTACGAATCTCTTTCAATTTCACTGTCCCCTATGGTTAGGGCTAGCTGAGAGTTGGCTGGAGAAGAAAATTATGATTCTACTTAAAAGAGTCACTTCCCCAATTGTGTTACTAACAATATTCATACATATGACAATGAAGGAGGAAAAATATTTTTAAAAACAGGACTGTGTTGGGAGAGTGAGTGATTGAAGATGAAAGACAAGAAAAAGAGTAGGTGCCCTGGTTTTATGATGAAAAGGAATAGATTCAGAGGCTCAGGTGGAGGAGGTAGATTTTGAAAGCAGATGTGAGATCTCCTCAGGAGAGACAGCCAAGAAGGATGAGAGAGCGAAAGAGAAGGGGTGGGGGCAGAAACTGGGGAGCTCAAGTCTGATTAATTTAATTGGGTCAGCAAAGTTCTTGGGGATGTCATTAGGAGCTTGAGAATGGGGTACTGGGGGTTTCAGGACATTTAATGATCTAGAAGAGATGGTGGGAATCAGTGATCAACCCATCGTTTTAATGGAGTGCTTTCCGAGTGCAGAGCACTGTATTTAACCGCTTGGGAGAGAGTATGATATTTCAGTTAGTAGACATGTTGCCTGCCCACAAGGACTTTACAGTCTAAAGGGGGAGACAAAATAAATTATGGATACATATGTAAGTGTTGTGGGGCTGGGGGTGGTGTGAATATAAAGTACTTATAATAATAATAATGATGGCATTTATTAAGAGCTTACTATGTGAAAAGCACTGTACTAAGTGCTGGGGGGAGACAAGGTGATCAGGCTGTCCCACGTGGGGCTCACAGTCTTAATCCCCATTTAACAGATGAGGTAACTTAAGCCCAGAGAAGTTAAGTGACATGCCCAAAGCCACACAGCTGACTAGTGGCAGAGCCGGGATTTGAACCCATGACCTCTTTCCACTGAGCCACACTGCTTCTCTAAAGGGAACAGACCCAAATGCAAGGGGGACACAGAAGGGAGAGGGAGGAGGGGAAATGAGGGCTAAGCTGGGGAAGACTTCTTGGAGGAGATGTGATACTAATAAGGCTTTGAAGGTGGGGAGTGTGTTGGCCTCTCATATATGAAAGGGGAGGGAGTTCCAGAAAACAAGCTGGGCACACAAGAGGGGTCAGTGGTGAGATAGACGATATCGACGCACAGTGAGCAGGTTGGTGTTAAGAGGACCGAAGCGTGAAGGCTGGGCTACAGCAGTAAGAAATTGGTAAGATAGGAGGGGGTGAGCTGAGTGTAAGGAGTTTCCTTTTGATGTGGAAGTGGATGGGTAACCTTGGGTGGCTCTTGAAAAGTTGGCAAGCATAGACTGAATGGTTTTGTAGAAAAACGATTCAGGCGGCAGAGTGAAGTATTTACTGGAGTGGGGAGAGACAGGAGGCAGGGAGGTCAGTACGGAGGCTGATGCAGCGGTCAAGGCAGGAATGGGTAAGTGCTTGGATCAAAGTGACGGCAAGGACGGACAGGAAAGGATGGATTTTAGCGATGTTGTGAAGGTAGAAGCAATAGCATTTGGTGACAGTTTGAATACGTGGGTTGAACGAAAATGATGAGTCAAGGATAATGCTAAGGTTATGGGCTTATGAGGCAGGGACGATGGCAGTGTTGTCTACAGTGATGGGGCAGTCAGGGGCAAGTCTGGGTTTCATGGGGAAGATTAGGAGTTCTGTTTCAGACATGTTAAGTTCAAGGTGTTGGTGGGATATCCCAGTCCTGAAGGCAGGAGGAAATATTAGACTGTACAGGAGGAGAGAGATCAAAGCTGGAGATGCAGATTTGGGGAATCATCCATATAAACACGAGAGTTAAAGCCATGGGAGTAAGCGCTTAGTATAGTGCTCTGCACATAGTAAGCGCTCAATAAATACGATTGATGATGATGAATGAGTTCTCCAAGGGAGTGGGTGTAATGGAGAATAGAAGGGGACCCAGAATTGAGCCCAGAGGGACTCCCACAGTTAGGGGGAGGGAGGCAGAGGAAGAGCCTGTGAAAGAGACTTGTGAACGAGAGGCCAGAAGGACAGGAGGAGAACCAGGAGAGGACAGTGCCAGGTTAAATAATGTCTCCAGGGGAAGCAGGTGGTCCACAGTGCTGAAGGCAGTAGTTACAGCAGTAGCATTTATAAAGCACTAAGTGCGTGTCAAGGATGTACTTAGTGGTAAAAAACACATGGGTGAAAATGAAGTACACAGTATATCAGGTAGATGGGAGTACAGCAGGTTCTGCAGCTGAAAGGTCATTCAGAGTTGCTCCGTTCCACAACCATAGACCACATCTGACTTCTTAAGGATGTGGAAAGGGGATGTGAGTGTTTCCCGACCATGGGAGAGCATGGATGAGGCCAAAACAAGTGTGCCCTTGAGAGGCGAGCACAGAGATACGCTGTTCAACAGCCACACACTTCACTTGGTCTTCCAGCAGAGACCTCAACAACTCAGGCAGTGATGAGTGAGGCTCTCCTTCATAATGGTCTGTCCACTGAATGAGGGCAAACATCCACACCTTATGGAAGCATCTGACACCCTAAGTAGGTCTGCACTCTAAATTACTTTGCAAATTTGACTTCCTTGACAGCTAGCTGGCCATCTCAGAGACAAATGACAATAGGATGTCCAAACACCTGCCCCATGGTTAGTCGTCACCAGAAAAACCAAAAGGAAGGAGGACAGACAAAACGATTTAATCAGACAATGCTGAAAACTTGGAACATATTCATTGATTCATTTAATCATTTTTATTGAGCGCTTACTGCATGCAGAGCACTGTACTACGCGCTTGGGAGAATACAACAACGAACAGACACATTCCCTGCCCAAGACGAGCTTACAGTCTAGAGAGGGGAGACATTCATTCATTCAATTGTATTTACTGAGCACTTACTGTGTGCAGAACACTGTACTAAGCGCTTGGGAAGAACAAGTTGGCAACATATACATACGGTCCCAACCCAACAACGGGCTCACAGTCTAGAAGGGGGACAGATATCAATACAAATAAATAAAATGATAGATATGTACATATGTGCTGTGGGGCCGGGAGGGAGAAAGAGTGAAGGGAGCAAGTCAAGGAGATGTAGAAGGGAATGGGATATGAGGAAAAGTGGGGCTAAGTCTGGGAAGGCCTCTTGGAGGAGATGTGCCTTCAATAAGGCTTTGAAGGCGGGGAGAGTAACTGGCTGTTGGATTTGAGGGGGGAGTGCTTGCCAGGCCAGAGGAAGGACATGGGCTAGGGATCAGCGGCAAAACAGGTGAGATCGAAACACAGTGAGAAAGTTAGCACTAGAAGAGCCAAGTGTGCAGGCTGATTTGTAGAAGGAAAATAGTGAGGTGAGGCAGGAGGGGGCGAGGTGATGGAGGGCTTTAAAGCCCAATGGTGAGGACTTTTTGTCTGATGCGAAGGTGCATGGGCAACCACTGGAGTTTTTTGCGGAGTGGGGTAACGTGTCCTGTATGTTTTTGTAGGAAAATGATCTGGGCAGCAGAGTGAAGTACAGACTGGAGTGGGAAGAGACAGGAGGCTGGGAGGTCAGCAAGGAGACTGATGTAATAATCCAGGCGGGATAAGATGAGTGACTGTATTAACACGGTAGCAGTTTGGATGGAGAGGAAAAGGCAGATTTTAGCAATGTTGGGAAGGTGGGCCTGAAAGGATTTAGTGATGTTTGGAACAACTGAGGAGGGCGATGTCAATAACGGTGGAGAAATAGTTTTGCCGGGCAGAGTTAAAGCAAGCAAGGATAAACCTGAAGTGGACAAAGTCGGCCTGCTACTTAGGTTTCTGCCAGCACCACTCTGCAGCTCGAGCACAAGAGCGAAGGAGGCTGACTGTGCAGGTGATACAAGGCTGTGGTCAGTAATATGAGATCCACGAAGGGATAGGGAAGCGAACGAGTTGAGTTCAGTATAAAGGGTGGTGTTGAATACATCCATTTGGTTGTCAAGGAGGGTAGTTTGGGTACGGGGGCTAAGAGGGGCATGATAAGCTGAGAAAACTGGATGGGGTCCAAAGATCAGAGGCCTCTGTGGGGGGATAGTACGGACTGTCACAAACCGACGGGCACAGAGCACTGCATTCAGAAAAGAATGACCGCTTGAGCAGGGCTCCATATGGAGAGTGAGAGAGGAAGACAAAAATGTGAAAACAGCAGTAAGTGTCAGTACAAGGGCCAGTCTTTGTGTACTCCCAATGTGGTTGGGATTTTAAGTCTTCAAATGGCTCACCCATGTGCACTCTCTCTCTCTCTCTTCTCCCCCACTCCCCCAACCCCAGGTGAATTTTTTGATATGAAGATCTATTTTCGATCTTGAATACTGCATTAGCCTTCTAGCTGACCTCCCTGCCTCCTTTCTCTCCTCTCTGCAGTCCCTATTTCACTCTGCTGCCCCGATATTTTTCCAAAACAATGTTTAGTCCGTATCTTCCCACTCCTCAAAAACCTCCAACGGTTGTCTATACTCCTCCGCATCAAACACAAACTCCTTTCTTTAAGGCACTCAATCAGCTCTCTCCCTCCTACCTTACCTTGCCTATTTCTTAATATAACCCAGCCCACATACCCCACTCTAATGCCAGCCTACACTCTAATGCCACCTCTTTGCCCTGCCTTCGCTCTGGTCTGGAACAATTTCTCCACACCTGACAGTCCAACACTCTTCCGACCTTCAAACCCTCTTAACATCACAGGGGTAGGTTGCACACAGTCCCTGCCCCACGTGGGGCTTACAACCTCAATCCCCGTTTTACAAATGAGGTAACTGAGGCCCAGAGAAGCCAAGTGTCTTGTCCAAGGTCACACAACAAACAAGTGATTGAGCTGGGATAAGAAACCACAACCTTCTTACTCTCAGGCCCATGCTCTGTGCACTAGTTCATGGTCACAGCGATGAATATTGCTACTGGGACTACCTGAATGATGCCAAAATAAAGTTTTGCTATAAAAGAGATTCAAAGTCCCGTTATCTACTCACTCAACCCCTTCCCTTACATTCTCAATCCCTAAGCCAACTAAATGAGAGCTCTAGTGTTCTGTCAGGCCTTAATTAGGAAAAGACACCGCCAAATTCCCATCCCTCCCCTGACATGCTTCCCCAAGGTACCTGCTTCATCTGGGGAATTGGAGGCACTGTCTTGGGAAAGAGTTGTCCAGCTGGACTCCTCATCGCTTGGCGCCAAGTGTTGAATCCGATGGAGAGCACAGTCAGTCTTGGCCCCCGTTTTAGGATGGTCCTTTTTGGTCTCCGGACTGGCCGACCCCGCGGCTACTAAGCCATCCTCCGGACTCGGCTGGTTCTTCCTCGGCGTCTGGGGGAGCAGCGCCTCATCGCCAATGACGGTGGAGGCGTGGCTCTCGTTCGCCATCTGACCGTGCCCTTGACCTTCTTCAAATTCTCGAGCCGACGTTTCCAGATCTGCATAGTAATTTAGGAAGCTCTTGGTTCTTCTGGCCTGGGATGGTAATATTTCGCAGTCTGAGGAGTTCTGGGAGTTTGACTCTTTACTCTCTAACTTCTCAGAAGTTTGGTTCACGACAGCAGCGGGGGAAATGTTCTTGTTAGGATCCTGCTGGCCCTGTTCGGCGGCTTTCCTGAGCTGGTTCTCGCCATTCTTCACCAGCTTGATGTTGGCGGAGTGGTTACCCAGGAGGGGCTGCGCAGCTGGATCCGAGAGGCCCATGGCTGACTGGATATTAGTTAGTGCATATTTTTTCCTGCATTTAGGGGGGGTGGTGTTCTTGGTCTGCGGGTGCTTGATTTCGGCATTCAGCTGCTCATTATGGGAGGTGCGAAGACTGAGGGTATTCGGAGGTGAAGCCAAACTATTTCGATTTGCCACATCTGTGGGGCCGCTGCTGGCCATAAACCCCGGCAACGAGGCCACGACGGATTCGACTAGAAGAGACAAAAGGAACATGTTTACCAGGGAGCCTTCCTGGGCTGAGGATTTCGAACGAGTTACACTGCTGAGGCTAGTAGTTGGTGAACAATGATTTCTGAATATTAATTAGGAAGAACCACCAATGCTACAAAATTCTGTCCAACAAGAGTAAGCACGGGGATCCACCTTCCTTTATTCAATTGTTTAAAAGTGCATAAGATTTTGGGCTCCAAATTCTACTATGATTTGCCATTTAAACATTCATTGTGTAACCTAAGCATCCTATGCGGAAGAATGGGTCTTCTGAATTACCCCTGTTCTTGAAAACTCACCCTTCCTTCACATCCTCCACGCTACAGGAAAACTGCCACATATATTTTCCTATCACGTCTGAGTACCAGTGCCAACTCCACAGACCTGGCATCCCAGCTCCTTGGGCAGAGGCCAAGTTCTCTGGCCTCTTCACTTATTTTGTTAATAATAATATATTATTATATAATAATAATAATAGTAATAATAATAATGATGGCATTTATTAAGCACTTACTATGTGCAAAGCACTGTTCTAAGCGCTGGGGGGATACAGGTGATCAGGTTGTCCCACGTGGGGCTCACAGTCTTAATCCCCATTTTACAGATGAGGTAACTGAGGCTCAGAGAAGTTAAGTGACTTGCCCAATGTCACACAGCACATATGGGGATTTAATACCTGTTCTCCCTCCTACTTAGACTATGCCCCATAGGGGACCCGATTACCTTGTATTTACCCTAGTGCTTAATACAGTGCTTGGCACATAGTAAGCGCTTAACAAATACCACAATTATTATTATTATCCAATGTATCCTACCCAATGCCCCACTCCAAATAAAATTAAAAGTTATCCTTATTCCCAACTTGTACTTCTTCCCAAGTGCTTAGTACAGTGCTCTGCACATAGTAAGTGCTCAATAAATACGGCTGAATGAATGAATGAATTCCTGATTACATTTTCTTTATTATCTGGTATGGGGGTTATTCAGAGTGGTGAACTCTTCACATCTTTAGGTCAACATCTATATTATATACATACACACACATACACACATATAAACACAAACACATACATGCACTGTATATATATATACACACACACACACACACACACACACTACAATATTATATTGCATACATAACTCTCTGAACGGTTGAGAACTATATAGCTGTCCTTCATATTCAAAACACACTCCAGTGTTTAGAACAGTACTTTGCACATAGTAAGCGCTTAATAAATGCCATCATTATTATTATTATTACTATTATTATCACTGATGGTGAAATTCAGCATGAATGCACATATAGCTGAGAAGGCAAATGTGGGATTGACAGTCCTGGCCACGCTGGGAACACAGTTCTTCCCCTTGTTATCCCAAAATGGTCTGGGGATGGGGAAGAAGACTGGGAGTCCAAATTGCAGTTGATACGCAATTTTCTGAACTTGGGGAGGAAACCGAATGTGTTTGAAGGACAGCTCTATTTCCAAGTTTGGGAATGAAATGGATCGACTACCACTGGTCACTACACCGTCTAGCTAAGGTGTGTGTGTGTGTGTGTGTGTGTGTGTGAGAGAGAGAGACACCCACACATAGAGAGAATGCCAATTTTCCAGTGTCCAAAGAGGCAATTCCCCAGCCAAGCTGGCTGGCTTTATCTACAGCTGGAATCAGGGAGCAGAGCAGTTGGCTGAAGCAAAGTTAAAGGACTGAGCCTCTTGGGTTGGACCCAAGGCTGGCCTGGTTGGAAGGGCAGAGTGCAAACATGGCTCAAGGAGGTGAAAGAAGGGACTCCCGGGGCTCTTTTCTGCAATCTGTTAGGGTACAAACAAGAGAGGAGGCCAACCACTCTGAACCACTCTTCCCCTCGTCCCCCTCTCCATCCCCCCCATCTTACCTCCTTCCCTTCCCCACAGCACCTGTATATATGTATATATGTTTGTACATATTTATTACTCTATTTATTTTATTTGTACATATCTATTCTATTTATTTTATTTTGTTAGTATGTTTGGTTTTGTTCTCTGTCTCCCCCTTTCAGACTGCGAGCCCACTGTTGGGTAGGGACTGTCTCTATACGTTGCCAATTTGTACTTCCCAAGCGCTTAGTACAGTGCTCTGCACATAGTAAGCGCTCAATAAATACGATTGATGATGATGATGAAGGAGTGGTTGGAGGTGAGCATCCCAGCACCTAGCCTGCGATGCTTCCAAATCACAAGGGAACAAAATCCCTGAAGGGGGCCCTTTCCAACCCCTGCTTCCTCCCTTTACAGGAAAAAAACCCACCAGGGAACCACAGTAGATTCCTAAGTAGTAGACTGAGAAGCAGCGTGGCTTCGTGGAAAAAGCCCAGGCTTGGGCGTCAGAGGTCGTGGATTCTAATCCTGGCTCCGCTACCGATCGGCTGTGTGACTCTGGGCAAGTCACTTGACTTCTCTGCACCTCAGGTACCTCATCTGTAAAAAGGGAATTAAGACTGTGAGCCCCACGTGGGCCAACCTGATTACCTTGTATCTACCCCAGCGCTTAGAACAGTGATGGGCACGTAGTGAGCGCTTAGCAAATACCATCGTTATCATTATTATTAGATAGAAGTCTGTGCGGAACAAGAGGAGATATGATCCTAGCAAACTGCAGAACAGGAGGGGAGCTCGAGAGGAGTTGTCTGGATAAGTTGGATTTTCTCCAGACCCGGGAACCGCGTTCCCCAACTCTCCCTCGCCTTAAGAGGAAGTGAAGGAAGGGAGGGGCTTCAGGCAACCCCTTTTGAGAGCAGGGATAGTGACTACTGTACTCTGTTGATTCGTACTCTCTCAAATGCCTAGTACAGTGTTCTCCACAAAGTAAGCACTTAATAAACACCACTGATTGGACAGCTTGGCCACCCCACCGTTCCCTTTCTTGGGACTCGGGAATTTGACCTTCTTGGGAAAATTAATAAAGGAACTTTATTCAAGACTACAGCTGCTTCATCTGGCAGAGCAGATGAACTGGAAAGAGAGGGCTTCAGTTAATCCTAGGGGGAGGAGTCCAAACTCTCCTGGCAAGGCCCAAGGTTCCTTCGAGGCCAGCCCCAAAGTTTGCAGCCGCAAGATTCCTCAAGCCCACCCTAAATGGATTACCTAAATGAGGAGATGAGGACACCTTTTACGTTATCTGGGCAGGGAACATAATTGCTTCATTTTTCTCTTCTTCCTAAGCCCCTAGTTAAGTTGAATCTCAGTAAATGCTACTATAGCTACTTCTTTGAAATAACTTGGATATTTTCTCTTTATCTGTTTAATGCACTTTTACTTTTTGCTGGAATAAGTCAAGGAGGGGAATACATGATTTCAAGTGACTGCATTTTCTGAGGATGACTACAAAATTAGAAAAACAGAACTCAGAGGCATTTTAAATCAATCAGTAATACTTATTGATCACCTGCTGTGTACAGAGCACTGTACAATAATAAGAAGAAATGACCCATTCCCTCACAGAGCTTACCATCAAGCAGGAGAGACAGATACTAAAATAATTTAGAGGTAGGAGGAAGAAATTAGTGCTTAAAAGGGCACGTGACATATGTATATAGTGCAACAAAAGGCTGAAAGTCCACAAGGGCTTAGGTGGCACAGAAATGTTGAAGAGGGAGCTGAGGAGACATAACCTAAAAATACGAGAAATGACTGAGGGAGGTGTGATTTCAGGTGGGCATGGAATACAGGGAAGCCTATCATTTGTCTGATTTGAAAGGGGATAGAATTTCAGGACACGGATAGGAGGTGGGGAGTGATAAAGTGGAGAAAACGGCACAGTGATCAGGTCAACTTCACAGGAGTGAAAAGTGTGAGATGGAGGGTAGTGGGAAAACAGAGAGGATAAGTAAAAAGGAGAGAGCTAACCATTTCTGTCGCTAATATATTTAAGGGTATCTGACCTGGAAGTACTTCCGACATGGATCATTGAACATCCGCAATGGATCGGGAAACAGGGTACAATCTGAAATCTGAAGAAAAGCATCATTTAAGAAATCAGTCAATCAATCAATCCTATTTATTGAGTGCTTACTGTATGCAGAGCACTGTACTAAGCGCTTGAAACAGCACAATATAACATAATATAAGAGTTGGTAGACACATTCCCTGTCCACAGGGAGCTTAGTCTGGAAGAGACAGACAGATATTAACCTAAATAAATTATGGATTGCACCTAAATACTGTGAGGATGAAGTCCAACGGTGACGCATTCGGAGTGGGAGAGGAGGAAATGAGGGCTTAGTCAGGGAAGGCTTCTTGGAAATGTGCTTTTAATAACGCTTTGAAGGAGAGGAAGAGTGATTGTCTTCCTTTCAAGGGGAGGATGTGGGAGGGTGTTCCATGGCAGAGGCAAAACTTGGGTGATAAGTCAGTGGCAAAATAGATGAGACTGAGATTCAGTGAGTAGGCTGGCATTAAACGAGTAAAGTTTGAACGCTGGGTTGTAGTGGGAAATATGGTAGGAGGGGCCATGGTGATTAAGTGCTTTAAAGCCGATGGGAAGAAGTTTCTGTTTGATGCAGAGGTGGACGGGCAACCGCTGGAGATTCTTGAAGAGTGGGGAAACACAGAGTGAATGGTTTTGCAGAAAAGTGATCTGAGCAGCAGAGTGAAATATGGATTGGAGTGAGGAGAGACAGGAGACAGGGAGGTCAGCAGGGAGGTGATGCAGTCATCAAGGCAGTTAGGATAAGTGCTTGGATTAACATGAGAGCAGTTTGAATGGAGAGGAAAGGATGGATTTTAGTGGTGTGAAGGGTGAATTGATAGGATTTAATGACACACTGAATGTGTGGGTGACAGAGATGCGTCAATGATAATACCAAGGTTCCGGATTTGTGAGCATGGTGGGGCCAGCTGGGGCCAGCTACAGTGATGGGAAAGTCAGGGGCATTAATTGAAAATTCAATTTCAATTTAATTGAAATGTAATTATTTAAAAAGTAAAGTGAAAGGAATAGCAGAAACAACATGAAAAAACCCAGGGCAATACAAGCTCTTAATAATAATGGTATTTCTTCAGTGCTTACTATGTGCCAAACACTGTACTAAGAGCTGGGGAGGTACAAGATCATCAGGTCCCACATGGGGATCACAGTCTAAGTAGGAGGGAAAACACACAGAAGCATTGTGGTCTAATGGATAAAAGATAGGACTGGGAGTCAGAAGGACCTGAGTTCTAATTCTGCCTCCGCCACTTGTTTGCTGTGTGGCTTTGGGCAAGTCACTTCACTTCTCTGGGCCACAATGACCTCACCTGTAAAATAGGGATTAAGACTGAGCCTCATGCGGGACAGGGACTGTGGCCAACCTAATTTGGTTGTATCCACTCCAGCGCTTAGTATAGTGCGTGGTATGTAGTATGCACTTGGCAGATACGATAATAATAATAATCATTATCATTATTATTATTATTATTATTATTATTGGCCTACCCCAGAGCATAGTACAGTGCCTGGCACATAGTAAGTGCTCAACAAACACCACTGAAAAGCAAAACAAAAAAACAGGTATTGAATCCCCATTTTGCAGATCAGGGAACTGAGGCCCAGAAAAGCTAAATGATTTGCCCAAGGAAACACAGCATACAAGTGTCAGTGCCCGCATTAGAACCCCTGTCCTCTGATTTCTGGGCCCTCGCTCCTTCCACTAGACCACACTGCTTTTTGCTTTTCAAAACGTAAAGCTTTCAAAATAAATCTTGAAAGGAGAGTGTCCTGAATTTTCCCGTTTAGTTTATTACTATAAAACTGAAAATCTTCAAAATCTTCTAAAACAGCTGAATTAGTTTTCTATATTCCACAAATATAAACCATTTTCCAGGCACAGCTCCATAAAGTTTCTCTCACCAATATTCCCAAATCTGGGGCCAAACCCCCTGACTTTCAGTCACCCCTTTTCAGTTGCCCATGTGGTAGTGGTTTTGGATAACCTTTTCCATCCATCTCCTCACAAGCAGGGGTAAGGACTGAGATCAATCGTATTTACTGAGTGCTTACTGAGTGCAGAGCACTGTACTAAGCGTTCGGAAGAGTACAACATAACAAAATAACGGACACATTCCCTGCCCACAATGACTTTACAGTATAGAGGGGGAGACAGACATTAGTGCTTGGCACACAGTAAGCGCCATCATTATTATTAATATAATAATACATTAGGTATTATAATACAATAATACATTATATAAATACCACAATTATTATTAATATAAATTACAGATTGCCGTGCAACTGGAAGGGGTGAATAAAAGGAGCAAGTTAGGGCAACATAGAAGGAAGCTGGAAAAGAGGAAATGGCATCTTAGTCAGGGAAGGCCTCTTGGAGGAGATATGCCTTCAATTAAGGCTTTGAAAGCGGGGGAGAGTAATTGTCTGTTGGATATGAAAAGGGAGGACAATCCAGGCCAAAGAAGGAGTCCTGTTTTGGACATGTTAAGTTTGAGGTGATGGGAGAACATCCAAGTAGAGATGTCTTGAAGGCAGGTGGAAATGTGAGACTTCAGAGAGAGAGGGAAAGAGTTTAGGGCTGGAGAATGAGAATGAGCAGCCAGATGGATGGGAGGAGAACCATAACAGGACGGTGTCAGTGAAGCTGAGGCTGGATAATGTTGTCAGAAGGGGGTGATCAACAAGGATGAAAGCAGCTAAGAAGTTGAAAACCGTTTTAGTGAGAAGTAGAGGCCGCTGGATTTGGCAGGAAGCAGATGATTGGTGACCCCTGAGAGGGAAGTTTCTGTGTAGTGGAAAGGGCGGAAGCCAGATCGGAGTGGGTCACGGAGAGAATTGGCGGGCAGGGACTTGAGAGAGCGGGAATAGACAACTCGCTCAAGGAGTTTACAGGGGAACGGTAGGAGAGAGACGGGGCGATAACTGGAGGCAGCCATGAGGTCAAGGGAGGCTCTTAGGATATGGGAAACATGAATATGTTTGAAAGGAGTGGGGCAGAAGCCATCAGAGAGCGAACAGCTGAAGATGGCAATCAGGGAGGAAATAAAGGAGAGGGCGAGTGTTTTGATAAAGTGTGAAGGGACGGGGTCAGATGTGCCGTTGGAGGGGGTGGATTTTGAGGGAAGGCAGTTCTCTTGTGATACAACTACATGCATAACTTCAATGCTAGTAAATTCTTTTTTCACAACACCTCCCTTCTCTCTGGTGGTGGGGAACAAACGCCAGCAAAGACAGAAAGTCCTGAAACTACTTTCTCTCTAGTAAAAACATTGTGGCCTAGAGAGAAGAGCCTAGGCCTAGGCGTCGGAGGACCTGAGTTCTAATCTTGACTCCGGCATTTGTCTACCCTGGGACCTTGGGAATTATATCACACCCCCTCCTACATGGACTGTGAACCCCATGTGAAACTGGGACTGTGTTCAACCTGATTAATTTATAGCGACTCTAGTGCTTAGGACAGTGCTTGGCACATGGTAAGCGCTTAATAAGTACCACAGTTAATTATTATTATTCCTGTGGCCAATCCCCAGGAATCCAAGGGCCAGCAAGCCCTGTGGGGACTAAGAGTTGGGCCAAACCCATACACAGCAATGCCAAGGGATTTGCCTGAGTTCACCCAGGTCTCTTAGCCTTTCCCTTGGCTCTTGGATGTGGAAAGCAGCATAAAGGATGGGCCTGTTAACACTCTTTATTTCAAATTTAATATTAATCACCTCGGCAACTCAAATTGGAAACCGTAAAATCACTCAAGGGAGTATTTTAGGAGGCAAGACTGGCAGAACGATTAAAGGAGGAAGCATCCATCTAATGTTTCATGGTTTAGAGTTGTGGGGCTTGAGTGCTTCACTAATATAGATTTTAGACCCTGTAATATCAAAGGCCCTCAAACAGTAACATTTTCAGATAAGGAAAAAAACCAAAGGAGGAAAATTGAATTTTCAACTCAGAACAAAGTTCCTCCAACACGCATTAATTATTTTGGCGTGAGTGGACTTTGCTTTCGTTTCTCTTGCCAGGCAAATCAGTGCCTCAGAAAGAAACCAGTTTTAAAAAGTAACAATCCAGAGTCTCCTTGGGTTCCTCAGATTCCTCAATCTGCCAAAGCTATACGTGACAATCTGATGATGCTACACCTTCCCTTGAAACATAAGCACTCTGTAGCCATCTTAAGTGCTTCTGCCCCCCATAATGATGAACCCCAATGAAGAAAAAGAATGCTTCTCTTCAACTGTTCAGGGTCACCCATCTCACTCCTAATCAGCTTTGTCCCTGCTACACTGCACATCTCTACCACTACACACCAGCTTGTAATCTTCATCCCTCACAAGCTAACCTACTCACCGGGCCGCATTCTTATCTCTCCCATTCCCACCTTCTTCATGTCTTCCCCGCCGCCTGGAAGCCCCCCCTGCATTCATATCTGCCAGGCAATGGCTTGCTGTGTGACCTAGGGCAAGTCACTTAACTTCCCCGTGCCTCAGTTTTCTCAACTGTAAAATGGGGACACCTGTTCTCCCTCCTACTCGGACTGTGAACCCCACGGAGGACGGGACTGTGTCTGATCTAATTAACTCGTTCCTACCCCAGTACTTAGAACAGTGTTTCATTCAATCGTATTTATTACTTACTGTGTGCAGGGCACTATACTAAGCGCTTGGTATGTTTGATACATAGTGAGCACTTAACAAGTGCCACTAAAAAAAAAAAAAAGATGTATCTGACAGACAGCTCTTCCCATCTACAAAGTCCATCTGTAATCACATCTCTTCCAGGAAGTTTTCTCCAAACAATTTCTGATTTCCCCACCTCATATCCCCCAACCACCACCACCTCAGTCTCCTTCCATGCCACCTAAACATGAACAAAGACGTATCTGACAGACAGCTCTTCCCATCTACAAAGTCCGTCTGCAATCACATCTCTTCCAGGAGGTTTTCTCCAAACAATTTCTGATTTCCCCACCTCATATCCCCCAATCACCACCACCTCAGTCTCCTTCCACGCCACCTAAGCATGTAAATTACTACCTGTAATTTATTTAACAGTATCTCCTATGCTAGAGTCTAAACTCCTTAAGGACAAGCATCGTATCTTTTCTTTTGCACTCTTACAAGAGCTTAATAGGGCAGTCTGCATAGCATGATTCAATAAATGCTGTTGATGATCCCTGGTGTCATCCTTGACTCCGCTCTCTCATTCTCAACTGTCAGCTGTGTGACTTTGGGCAAGTCACTTAACTTCTCTGTGCCTCAGTTACCTCATCTGTAAAATTGGGGATTAAGACTGTGAGCCCCATGAGGGACAACCTGATCACCTTGCAACCTCCCCAGCACTTAGAACAGTGCTTTGCATGAATGAATGATGATGATGATTTAAATAACTCCACTTACATATGAATTTATTAAAAGTTTATTTACGAATTGGGAAGCAGCGTGGGAGTCAGAAGACCTTGATTCTAATTCTGGCTTCACCATGTACCTGCTCTGTTACATTGGGCAAGTCACTTAACTTCTCTGTGCCTCAGTTGCCTTAGATTAAGACTGTGAGACCCACATGGGACATGGACCGTGTCCACTTTAATTAGCTTATATCTACCCCGGTGCTTAGTACAATGAACTGACATGCTGTAAATGCTTAACAAATACCATTAAAAAACGTTAATCTGGAAAAAATACAATCTATCTCTAGCCCTAAGTTTTTAGCTAAAATGTTTCAAAAATCATAATGCCACTAAGATGTCTCTATGGAGGAACTTGTACCTAATGAACTTAATCTGATTGCCAAATATTTTAATAGAAATTAGCTACTTTGCCTATCAACTGATAATATTTATTAAGTACCTACCATATGCAGAGTGCTATACTAATGTCCTGGTGACAAGAGTCCCCAACAAGCCAAGGAATATAATACAGAATAAATTAGATACTATTACTTCCTCTAAATACACACTGCTAAGTACTGGTAAACTAAAGACTCTTTGTATGGTCAGTTACCATTTTCTTCATCCATGTCAAGGACATAAACTTTTTTTCCGCAATATAAAGAGAGCCAAACCTGCAGCAAACTACACCACTTTCAAGAATAAATTTTCAAAGGAAAACTGTTGTTTCAGACATTTAACTCCCTAACCAAAACCCAAGTACCCTGCCTCTAATGACCAAGCCACATACTTCCTTGATAACACTAAAACCACCGGCTATGATCTCCCCCCAATCTCCCCCGTTCCTCTCCAGTCTCTCCCTCTCCAACTCTCCCATTCTTTCAAGCAGTGTCTCAAGAACCTTGCCTTCACTGACATTGTCTTCTCCTGGTTCTCCTCCGATCTCTCTGACCGCTCACTCTCAGTCTCCTTTGCAGGCTCCTCCTATGCCTCCCACCGCCTAACTGTGGGAGTCCCTCAAGGCTCAGTTCTGGGTTCACTTCTATTTTCCATCTATACCCACGCCCTTGGAGAACTCATCTGCTCCCATGGCTTCAATTACCATCTCTATGCGGATGATTCCCCAAATCTACATCTATTTCGATGTCCCAGCAACACCTTAAACTTAACGTGACCAAAACAGAACTCATCTTCCCACCCAAACCCTGCCTTCTCCCTGATTTTTCCATCACTGTACACAGCACCACTCTCCTATGTCCCCAATCCTAAAAAAAAACCCCTCTTTCACCACATGGCTTCCTCCATAGCAAAGCCCCATCTCTCTCCTACCTTTCCTCTCCAAACTCCTTGAACAAGTTGTCTACATTCCTTGACCTCACCCAATCTGGTTTCCGCTCCCTTCATTCCACTAAATAGCCCTCTCTAAAATCACCGATTATCTTCTTCTTGCCAAATCCAATGGCCTTTTCTCCATCCTAATCCTCCTTGGCCACTCATCTGCCTTCGACACTGTGGACCACCCCGCCCTCCCTTGAAATTTTATCTAACCTTGGCTTCACTGACACTATCCTGGTCCTCCCCCTACCGCTGGTCGCTCATTCTCAGTCTCTTTGGGGGGCTCCTCCTCTACCTCCCAACTCCCTAACTGTGAGAATCCACCGAGGCTCAGTTTCAGGGGTCCTTCTATTCTCCATTTCTACGCCCTGGGAGAACTCATTCCTTCCCAGGGCTTCAACTTCCATCTCTACACGGATGAGTCCCAAATCCACCACTCCAGCCTTGACTTCTCTTCTTCTCTGCAGTTTCGCATTTCTCGGATGTCCCACTGACAGCTCAAACTAAAGATGTACAAAACAGAACTCCTCAGCTTCTCACCCAAACTCTGCCCTATCTTTCCCATCATGTACACAACACCATTATCTCCTACGACTCTGAAGCACAAACCTTGGTATTATCCTCATCTCTCTCATTCAACCTACATATTCAATATGTCACCAAATCCTGTTGGTTCTACCTTCACAACATTACTAAAATCCATTCTTTCCTCGCCATACAAACTGCTACCATGTTAATCCAAGTGCTTATCTTATCTCACCTTGATTCCACAACTAAACCCCCTTTTCCTCAGCTCACCCTCCCCACCACCTTGCCCTGACTCACTGCTTTCTACCCCCCCGGCTCCACAGCACTTGTGTATATATGTACATATCTATAATTCTATTTACTTATATTAATGCCTGTTTTATTTGTCCTGCTGTGTAATATATATCTCTAATTCTATTTATTTATACTGATGCTACCGATGCCTGTTTACTTGTTTTGATGTCTGTATCCCCCCTTCTAGACCGTGAGCCCGTTGTTGATCCTCTCTTTGTTACTGAATTGTACCTTCCAAGCACTTAGTATAGTGGTCTGCACACAGTAAGCTCTCAATTGCTGAGTTGTACTTTCCAAGCGCACAGTAAGCGCCCGGTAAATTCATTCAGTCATTCCATCGTATTTACTGAGCGCTTACTGTGTGCAAAGCACTGTACTAAGCGCTAGGGAAGTACAAGTTGGCAACATATAGAGACGGTCCCTACCCAACAACGGGCTCACGGCCTAGAAAATAAATTTGGTATTTGTTAAGCGCTTACTATGCGTAAAGCACTGTTCTAAGCGATGGGAAGGATACAAGGTGATCAGGTTGTCCCATGTGGGGCTCACAGTCGTAATCCCCATTTTACAGATGAGGTAACCGAGGCCCAGAGAAGTGAAGTGACTTGCCCAAAGTCACACAGCTGACAAGCAGTGGAGTCGGGATTTGAACTCATGACCTCTGACTCCCAAGCCCGTGCTCTTTCCACTGAGCCACGCTGCTGTTCTTCTAACCCAGGCTTGGAGACCATTGTTGTTTAGTGTACCCCACGGCACTGCAACCCTGTGGCTGCCGCCATTTCATTTTTCATTTCATTTCATTTAATCGTATTTATTGAGCGCTTACTGTGTACAGAGCACTGTACTAAGAGCTTGGGAAGTACAAGTTGGCAACATATAGAGAAGGTCCCTACCCAACAGTGGGTTCACAGTCTAGAACGGGGAGACAGAGAACAAAACAAAATATATTAACAAAATAAAATGAATAGAATAAACATGTACAAATAAAATAGAGTAATAAATACGTACAAACATATATACATATATACAGGTGCTGTGGGGAGGGGAAGGAGGTAAGGCGGGGGGTATGGGGAGGGGGAGGAGGGGGAGAGGAAGGAAGGGGCTCAGTCTGGGAAGGCCTCCTGGAGGAGGTGAGCTCTCAGTAGGGCCTTGAAGGGGGGGAGAGAGCTAGCTTGGCAGATGTGTGGAGGGAGGGCATTTCAGGCCAGGGGGAGGACGTGGGCCGCGGGTCGACGGTGGGACAGGCGAGAACGAGGCACGGTGAGGAGATTAGCGGCAGAGGAGCGGAGGGTGTGGGCTGGGCTGGAGAAGGAGAGAAGAGAGGTGAGGTAGGAGGGGGCGAGGTGATGGACAGCCTTGAAGCCGAGGTGTAGCTCAGGTTTATCCCCGTGAGGGATTGATCACTGGGGATTAAGCACCGTGGCTGGGGATTACAGATGTGGATGATGGCGGGTGGGACGTCTGATCTATATGTTGCCAACTTGTACTTCCCAAGCGCTTAGTACAGTGCTCTGCACACGGTAAGCGCTCAATAAATACGATTGATGATGATGATTGATGATCTAGCCTTTCTGTTTCACCCACCACCCTCCTCTGGGGTTCCGACCGCAGGAAGCTCTCGGAGACCCCCCCCGCCCTCCTCCATGCAGATGTTGACCTTCCCGTTCATGGATTAATTTTGCATGGATTGATGAACAGCAGTCACTTCATAGTTTGTTCTCTATCAGAGTCATCTCTTGTGACGATTACTGCAGAACTGTTTTTGTTATAGTGAAGAGAAACATTGCTGTACTATTGGAAAGTTCTATCGTTCATTCAATCTTGTTTATTGAGCACTTACCGCATGCAGAGCACTATACTAAGCGCTTGGGAAGTACAAATCAGAAACATATAGAGACGGTCCCTATCCAACGACGGGCTCACGGTCTATAATGCGCTTAGATGCTTCTGATAACAGGGCAGGATTGGAATCGAGAGAAAATTTATGAATCATCTTCTCTGGCTTGAAACTCAGTCGACACAGATTATGGCCAAAGCACGCCAAAATGAGCAAAGGCTTTTAATTTAAAAAATCCACTATATTACTTCAGAGCGATTTGCGTATTACTGCAAAACATTTAAATTTTCTCACGAAATGAATTAGCGAATGGCTCAGTAATGTATTAATTCACTCTACTGGATTCTTACCCTTTTTGTCTCACGTCTGCTACAATTTGAAGCAATTTATAATACAGTAATGCTCCGCTTCATTGCAGAAATGGAAAGAGAGGTCCTCTCTGCTCTAGGAAAAGGATGGACTAAAACGAGGTAGGTCACAGGTGCTTGGTGAAGATGCCTAAATCGCTGAGCCTAGCCCAAACGGAACCGAGCCCCGGGAAGTAATTCCAAATTGGATTTGCAGTCAGCCCACAAGCAAAAACCCAAAAGGGCCAGCCATGCAAGCAGCAATATAGTCATAACTATAGCAGGACTATCGTCATATCATCATCATCATCATCATCAATCGTATTTATTGAGCGCTTACTATGTGCAGAGCACTGTACTAAGCGCTTGGGAAGTACAAATTGGCAACATATAGTTGCCACAACTACAGTCATATAGTTGTGAAGCAGCGAGGTTCAGTGGAAAGAGCGCGGGCTTGGGAGTCAGAGGTCATAGGTTCTAATCCCGCCTCTGCCACTTATCAGCTGTGTGACTTTGGGCAAGTCACTTAACTTCCCTGTGCCTCAGTTACCTCATCTGGAAAATGGGGATTAAGACTGTGAGGCCCACATGGGACAACTGGATTACTTTGTATCTCCCCCAGCACTTAGAATAGTGCTTGGCACATAGTAAGCGCATAACAAATACCAAAGTTATTATGACACCATGGCAGGGAATTAGAGATATGGGTGATGGGGGCTGGGGTGTCTGAGTCCTGCCTTTTTTAGGCACGTTTGCTTGGGGACATCGGACTCATAGTCTGATCCGTCCCTAGACAGGACTATAAAAAGAAACTGCAATTTGTCATTTTCTCCAGGTTTGGAAGGTCTCTCCCACTTACTGAACCCAGTAAGTGCCCAATAAATACGACTGAATGAATGAACAGAGTCACAGGAGGGCATTAGGATCCTCTGGGGGATCTTTCATTGGGGGCTGAGAACCCCCGGTGACATCACGTATGACCCGCACATTCGGCTTCTAGTTAACTATGATCCTCTGGCTCGCTCTCTGCTGTTCTTGGGCCTATTCATTCTATCGTATTTATTCAGCGCTTACTGTGTACAAAGCACTGCACTGAGCGTTTGGGTGAATACCAAGCAGAAACAAAGCAGCTTAGTGGAAACGGCATGGGCTTGGAGGTCAGAGGTCGGGGGCTCTAATCCCGGCTCCGTCACTTGTCAGCTGTGCGACTCTGGGCAAGTCACAACTTCTCTGTGCCTCAGTGATCTCATCTGTAAAATGGGGATTCAGACTGCGAGCCCCACGTGGGACAACCTGATCACCTTGCTTCTATCCCAGTGCTTAGAACAGTGCTTGGCACATAGGAAGCGCTTAACAAATACTATCATTATTACTATTATTACAATACAACAACAGATACTTTCCCTGCCCAAAACGAGCTCACAGTCCAGAGGGGGAAACAGACATTAGTATACATAAATAAATAAATTACAGAAAATAATAATAATAATAATGATGGTATTTGTTAAGCGCTTACTATGTGCAAAGCACCGTTCTAAGCGCTGGGGGGATATAAGGTGATCAGGTTGTCCCACGGGGGGCTCACAGCCTTAATCCCCATTTTCCAGATGAGGGAACTGAGGCCCAGAGAAGTGAAGTGACTTGCCCAAAGTCACCCAGCTGACAATTGGCGGAGCTGGGATTTGAACCCATGACCTCTGACTCCAAAGCCCGGGCTATTTCCACTGAGCCACGCTGTATACAAATGTGCTGTAGGGATGGGAGGGAGGAGGAATGAAGGGAGCAAGTCAAGGTGAGGCAGAAGGGAGTGGGAAAAGAGAGGAGGGCTTAGTCAGGGAAGGCCTCTGGAAGGAGACGTGCCTTGGGTAAAGCTTTGAAGGGGGGGAGAGCAATTATCTGTCTGATCAGAGGGAGGGAGGGCATTAGAGAAGCAGTGTGGCTCAGTAGAAAGAGCACGGGCTTTGGAGTCAGAGGTCATGGGTTCAAATTCCGGCTCCGCCACTTGTCAGCTGTGTGACTTTAGGCAAGTCACTTCACTTCTCTGTGCCTCAGTGACCTCATCTGTACAATGGGGATTAAGACTGTGAGCCCCACGTGGGACAACCTGATCACCTTGTAACCTCCCCAGCGCTTAGACCAGTGCTTTGCACACAGTAAGCACTTAATAAATGCCATTATTATTATTATTATTATTCCAGGCCAGAGGTAGGATGTGGTGAGAGGTTGGCGGCGAGATACACGAGACTGAGTTACGGAGAGGTTAGCAATAGAGGAATGAACTGTGCGGGCTGGGCTGTGGTAGGAGAGTAGCTAGGAGGGAGCAAGGTGACAGTGTTTTAAAGCCAATGGTGAGAGGTTTTTGTTTGATGCGGAGGTGAAAGGGCAACCACTGGAGTTTCTTGAGGAGTGGGGAAACATGGTCTAAACGGGGCTCAGTGGAAAGAGCCCTGGCATCAGAGGTCGCGGGTTCTGAGCCCGGCTCCGTCACTTGTCAGCTGTGTGACTTTGGGTAAGTCACGTAACTTCTCTGTGCCTCAGTGACCTCATCTGGAAAATGGGGATTAAGACTGTGAGCCCCATGTGGGACAACCTGATTACCTTGTATAATAATGATGGTATTTGTTAAGCGCTTACTTTGTGCAAAGTACTGTTCTAAGCGCTGGGGAGGTTACAAGGTGATCAGGTTATCCCATGGAGGGCTTACAGTTTTAATCCCCATTTTACAGATGAGGTAGCTGAGGCACAGAGAAGTTAAGTGACTTGCCTGAAGTCACATAGTTGACAGTTGGCAGAGCTGGGATTTGAACTCATGACCTCTGACTCCAAAGCCCATGCTCTTTCCACTGAGCCACGCTGCTTCTCCCCCAGGTCTTAGAACAGTGTCTGGCATATAGTAACCGCTTACCAAGTACCATAATCATCATTATAATGATGGTAGACTAAATACTAAATAGCATAATAGAATAAATACTCATTGGGAGCAGAGTACGCATCTACCAACTCCGTTACACTGTACTTACTGCTTAGTCCAGTGTTCTGCATATAATTAGCGCTCAATAAATACCACTGACCATTGATGATGCTATTATCTATTAAGCACTGTCTGGGGGCCAAAGCCGTGGGCTGAAGACTGGGATAAATACAAGGAAATCAGACTGAAGCTAGTCCCTGGCCCATGTGAGGCTCAGAATCTAAGAGGAAGAGAGAGTAGGCACCTAATCCCCATTTTACAGATGCAAGAACTAAGGTAAAGACAGATGGAGTTTCTGGTCACAAGTCACACAGCAAGCCACTGTCAGAAGGAGAGACAGTGCTCGTTCTAGACGGTCACACTCCCTTCCTCACTATCTTCTACTTGTGTTGCTCACTGTTTCTCTTGCATTTGATGCTATTGCATTTTATCCTTTTTTAAAAAATGAAGCACGTTACAATCTCCTTTCCCGGGTTGTCTGGCAATAATCTCACCATCCCAGAAGTCCACTGAACTTGGGGTCAACTTTGGTGTTTTAGCTCTCACGTACAATCTACTGGTAAATCCTGTCAGTTCTACTCCCCATTGCTTGGGTTCTAATGCCAGCTCTGCCATGTATCCTCCTCCTGTCTCTTCCCACTCCATACTTCACTCTGCTGCCCGGATCATTTTTCTACAAAACCAATCAGGACATGACACCCCCCTCTTCAAAAATACTCTAGTTGTTGCCCATCCACCTCCATATCAAACAGAAATTCTGTAGACCTTCCTCTCCACACAAACAGCAACCACCCTAGTCCAGGCTATTGAATCAACCTTTCTCACCGCCTCCAATCTATACTGCTTCCAGCCTTTTCTACCGACAATTTATACTATATGTTGCTGTACAGATCATCGTCTTGAAGCATCATTCGATACACATCTCTCTGCTCAATAACATCCAGTGACTTTCCATTTCCCTTTGCATCAAGCAAAAACTCAGTTGGCTTCAAAGCTCTCCACCAACTCCCCACATCTGACCCACCAGATCTCATCGCCAACTACCCTCCAATCTGCCATTTTTGTTCCTCACAAACTCCCCTTTTAAGTGTACCTCACTTTATTATTCCATCTCCATACCATTACTCGGACTGTTTCCCCCACCTGGAATGAATAAATACGATTGAATGAACTAACCCCCATCTCTCAGACAACAACTCTTTCCATTGTCAGAGGAGAACACGAAATGTCTCTTGGGTTTCTGTCACAATTTTCCATGTCAATCGTGGCACTTGTTGAACGCTTACTTGTTGAACGCACCAAGCACTACACTAAGGTCTGTGGTAAAAAGGTAGTCTGGTTCCACATGGGGCTGTGTGTTTGTGTGTGTGGGCGCGTTGCGGGGTGGTGGGGAGGAGAAAGGAGACAGGCACCGAATTCCGAGTTTGCAGAAGAGGGAACTAAGGCACAGAGAAGTTAAGTGCCTTGCCCAGGGACACCCAGCAGGTAAGCGTGGCCTAGTGGAAAGAGCACAGGCTTTGGAGTCAGACGACGTGGGTTCTAATGCCAGCTCTGCCATGTATCCTCCTCCTGTCTCTTCCCACTCCATACTTCACTCTGCTGCCCGGATCATTCTTCTACAAAACCAATCAGGACATGACACCCCCCTCTTCAAATAAACTCTAGTTGTTGCCCATCCACCTCCATATCAAACAGAAATTCCTCATCATTGGCTTTAAAACATTCCACACTTTGCCCCCTTACACCTCACCTCGCTTCTCTCCTCCTACAACCCGGCCCGCACACTTGGCTACTCTAGTGCTGACCTTCTCACTGTGCCTCGATCTCGCCTGTCTCGCTGCCGACCCCCGGCCCACGTCCTGCCTCTGGCCTGGGACGCCCTTCCTCCTCAGACCCGAAAGACAATTATTCTCCCCGCCTTCCAAGCCTTAATGAAGGCACATCACTTCCAAGAGGCCTTCTCAGACTAAGCCCCACTTTTCCTCATCTCCCACTCCCTTCTGCATCCCCGATTTGCTTCCTTTGCTCTTCCCCCCTCCCAGCCCCACAGCACTTATGCACATTTCTGTAAATGTATTTATTTGTATTGATGCCTGTTTCTCCCCCTCTAGACTGTAAACTCGTTGTAGGCAGGGAATGTCACTGTTTACTGTTATACTGGACTTTCCCAAGTGCTTAGAACAGTGCTCTGTACTAAGTGTAAGTGCTCAATAAATACAATTGAATGTATGGTCAGCTGTGTGACCCTGGACAAGTCACTTAACTTCTCTGAGCCTGCGTTACCTCATTTGTAAAATGGGGATTAGGACTGGGAGCCCAATGTAGGTCAGGGACTATGTTCAACCTGATTACCTTGTATCTACCCCAGAGCTTAGAACAGTGCTTGGCACATAAAAAGCATTTAAGAAGTACCATAATTATTAAGTACTGGACCTGGGATAGGACCCAGGTCCCCTGAATCCTGGGCCCGTAATCTTTCCATTATACCTCGCTGCTCCTACGCCTCCTACTACTAAAAAGTTGAAAAGAATTTGTATGTCCTTGCAAGCTGTCCCCAAAACCTTGATAACTGCTTCACACATAGTAAGCGCTTAACAAATACCATCACTATTATTATTACTACCACCTTTTGGGCGTGACTCAAACCAGCTGTATATCCATGTCTCAGTATTTTCTCGGCTTGTCACAATTTATTTTAATATCTGTCTAGCCCCTCTACTCTGAGCTTGTTGAGGGCAGGGAATATGTCTACCAACTACACACAGTACGCACCCAAATACAACTGACTGTCACAGAAGAAACACACACCTTACTGAGAGGCGAGATCAGTTTCATCTATTGCTCTTTCAGTCTATCACAGAAATAAATTTGTTAGGCAGTGTTTGCCTTTTGCGAAGCAATGTTGGTTGCCTCCCAGGATTTTATGCTTTACAGGAGGTTGCAAATTGATTCTAAGATATGTTTTAGTACCTTCCTAGGTATCGATGTTTAAACTGACTTGTCTCTAAATTATGAGGTTCATCTTTTTTCTTTCTTTTATAGAAAATGTTTTGCTCCTATCTGCTCACTGGCTGTTTTTCCTGACCTCAATGAATGCTTAAAAATAATAGTAATGCAACAGTATACCTGCCAATTCCTTACATAGCCTGGAATGCAGCTGATTTTTTAAGTGCTCATAGTTTTTCAAACCATTTTCTCGTTTCCCCAGTATTACTATACGTATTGCTACACGAGACTGCCTCCCCCCTAAATAATAATAATGATCGCATTTATTAAGCGCTTACTATGTGCAAAGCACTATTCTAAGCACTGCCTTAAGCTCATTATGGGCAGTGAACGTACCTGCTAATTCTGTTGTATAGTACTCTTCCAAGTGCTTAGTACAGTGCTCTGCACATAGTAAGCACTCAAAAAATATCATTGACTGATACGCAAATTTCTTTTTTATTGAGAATATTTAAAAACTGAAAATGCAATTCCAGTCTTTAGATCCTGAGACAAATCAGGGCACTTAAAAAAAATGGATAAAACTAGAATTCCTGATTTGATAATGGACTGATTAAAACATTGAAGGCGCGTTTATAGATCATGTTAGTAAACAGAATGCCTTCCCAGACTGAGCCCCCTTTTTCCTCTCCTCCTCCCCGGGGCCCTACCTCCTTCCCCTCCCCACAGCACTTGTATATATGTTTGTACAGATTTATTACTCTATTTATTTTACTTGTACATATTTACTATTCTATTTGTTAGCATAGTATTTTTGTATTTTTAGAACAGTATTATTCTATTTTTTATTCTATTATTCTATTTCGTATTATTAGAATATTTTTGTTAATGATGTGCATCTAGCTTTACTGCTATTTGTTCTGATGACTCGACACCTGTCCACATGTTTTGTTTTGTTGTCTGTCTCCCCCTTCTAGACTGTGAGCCCGTTGTTGGGTAGGGACCGTCTTTATATGTTGCCCATTTGTACTTCCCAAGCGCTTAGTACAGTGCTCTGCACACAGTAAGCACTCAATAAATACGACCATGAATAAATGAATGGTGGGACCACCTGATAAGACTGACGGGGATTCTTAAAAATTTTATACAAAACCAGGTTTCGTGATTTCAACTCCCACTTTCAAATCTGTACAGCAAACAGTGTGTAAGAAGAGGAGGTACACAAAAGCCCCAAGACTCTGTTCACTCCGAAATTCATAGCACAACCCAAATACTTCCAATAAGGGGGATGTGACTTACAATCCCCAGTTCTTTGGTACAAATGTATCCTTTCTATCTTCCATCTTTGTCAGCCTTCAAGGTGGTCAAACACACCAAGCTAAAACACCTAGAAATATAATTGAGATAAAGCTCTTGGTTATTAATCTCTGAATAAGTTAAATGACCAAGACAGAAGTGGGCAATCCAGGACCAGAAGGCATTTCCAGCAAGACTACAGCAATTATCTACCCCAAGAGTTTAAAATGGCTACAGCCATTCAAACCCACCTCATCCAAATAGCTACCCCGCTGGTCCAAGTACTTGTGTCATCCTCGACTCCGCTCTCTCGTTCACCCCTCATATCCAAGCTGTCACCAAAACCTGCCGGTCTCACCTCCGCAACATTGCCAATATCCGCCCTTTCCTCTCCATCCAAACTGCTACCCTGCTCGTTCAAGTTCTCATCCTACCCCGTCTGGATTACTGTATCAGCCTCCTCTCCGATCTCCCATCGACCTGTCTCTCCCCACTTCAATCCATACTTCACGCCGCTCCCCGGATCGCCTTTGTCCAGAAACGCTCTGGGCATGTTACTCCCCTCCTCAAAAGTCTCCAGTGGCTACCAATCAATCTGTGCATCAGGCAGAAACTCCTCACCCTCGGCTTTAAGAATCTCCATCACCTCGCCCCCTCCTACCACACCTCTCTTCTCTCCTTCTCCAGCCCAGCCCGCACCCTCCGCTCCTCTGCCGCTAATCTCCTCACCGTGCCTCGTTCTCGCCTGTCCCGCCATCGACCCCCGGCCCACATCATCCCCCGGGCCTGGAATGCCCTCCCTCTGCACATCTGCCAAGCTAGCTCTCTTCCTCCCTTCAAGGCCCTACTGAGAGCTCACCTCCTCCAGAAGGCCTTCCCAGACTGAGCCCCCTCCTTCGTCTCCCCCTCCTGCCCCTCCCCATCCCCCCGGCCTTACCTCCTTCCCCTCCCCACAGCACCTGTATATATGTATAGATGTTTGTACGTATTTATTACTCTATTTTATTTGTACATATTTATTCTATTTATTTTATTTTGTTAATATGTTTTGTTTTGTTCTCTGCCTCCCCCTTCTAGACTGTGAGCCCGCTGTTGGGTAGGGACCGTCTCTATATGTTGCCAACTTGTACTTCCCAAGCGCTTAGTACAGTGCTCTGCACACAGTAAGCGCTCAATAAATACTACTGAATGAATGAATGAACACCAAGCCAACCATGTTCACTTCAAGTTTATCTGACCCCATTCCCTCTCATGAAATCTCTCGCCCCTTCCCTCCTCCCCTCCTTGACTTCCATCTTCAACCGCTCACTCTCCACTGGTTCCTTCCCCTCTGCCTTCAAACATGCCCACGTCTCCCCCATCCTAAAAAAACCCTCTCTTGACCCCACCTCACCTTCTGGTTATCGCCCCATCTCCCTCCTACCATTCCTTTCCAAACTCCTTGAACGAGTCGTCTACACCCGCTGCCTCGAATTCCTCAATGCCAACTCTCTCCTCGACGCCCTCCAATCTGGCTTCCGTCCCCTACATTCCACAGAAACTGCCCTCTCAAAGGTCACCAATGACCTCCTGCTTGCCAAATCCAACGGCTCCTACTCTATCCTCATCCTCCTCGACCTCTCAGCTGCCTTCGACACTGTGGCCCACCCCCTTCTCCTCAACACGCTATCCAACCTTGGCTTCACAGACTCCGTCCTCTCCTGGTTCTCCTCTTATCTCTCCGGCCGTTCATTCTGTCTCCTTTGCAGGCTCCTCCTCCCCCTCCCATCCCCTTAATGTAGGGGCTCCTCAAGGGTCAGTTCTTGGACCCCTTCTGTTCTCTATCTACACTCACTCCCTTGGTGACCTCATTCGCTCCCACGGCTTCAACTATCATCTCTACGCTGATGACACCCAAGTCAACATCTCTGCCCCTGCTCTCTCTCCCTCCCTTCAGGCTTGGGTTTCTTCCTGCCTTCAGGTCATCTCCACTTGGATGTCTGCCCGCCATCTAAAACTCAATGTGTCATTCATTCATTCAATCATATTTATTGAGCGCTTAGTGTGTGCAGAGCACTGTACTAAGTGCTTGGGAAGCACAAGTCGGCAACATATAGAGACGGTACCTACCCAACAACGGGCTCACTGTCTAGAAGGGTGAGACAAGGTGTGAGCTCTGTAACATCTCCCCTGCTCTGCTCCAGTCCCCTTCCCACTCCCTTGGACTCTCCCAATGTGCCCAGCAGTATTTTGAGAAGAGATCTCTCGCCTCCTCTCGAAATCTATCCCCTCCACTTGCGCTTCTAACCCCACCCCTTCATACTTTATTAAAACATGTGCCCCCTCCCTTCTTCCTTCCTTGGCTGTCATCGTCAACTCTTCACTTTAGAATGGTTTCCTCCCCACTGACTTCAAACAAGCTTATTTATTCCTTATCCTGTGTGCCAGTCCTGAAAAAGATGACTTGGAGCCTATTTTTTATTACTTGTCAGGCAGTTTATAGGGACTCCCACACAGAATTCCTCACAGAGAAGAGATTCTTCAAATTCATTCAATCAGTGACCCACTAAGTATCTCTGGCTTGGTCGGAAGGAGCAGAGGGGGACTCTCAGGTTCCAGGGTTCGATGACGACTGCACTGGCGTTATCCTCGACTCATTTGATTCATTCAACCCACATATCCAGCTCATGTCGGTTCTGTCTTCACGGCATCGCTAAAATCCGCCTTTTCCTCTCTCCCCATATAACAACCACACTGATCCAAGCATTTATTCTGACCCATGACGACGACTGGACTGCTGCATCGGCCTCCTCGCTGATCTCCCTGCCTGTCTCTCCCCACTCCATCCAGTCCACACTTCACTCTGCTGCCCGGATTATTTTTCCCCAGCTCCCTTTCCCTTCTGCATCGTCTATGCCTTTGGATCTGTGACCGTTTGGCATATCTGATAGTCACCCCACCCTCTGTCCCACAGTATTTACGTACCTATCTATAAATTATATATCACCAATTATTTATTTATAGTAATGTCTGTCTCCCCTTCTAGACTGCTCGCTCATTGTGGGAAGGGAACACAACCACCAACTGTGCTGCACTGTGCTCGTACCACTGGTTGATTTGATCTTTATGTTTGTACCTTAATCATTACTGACCAATTATTTTAAATCATCAGAGGTAATTTGGTTAAAGTTGTACTCAAACATGTTACTTTGTTATAGAACTACATGGAAAAGTGTAAAAGCCTGAATCACAGGCTGAACAGTGAACCAGAGAGCCAACATCACAGAACAAATGACCAGATCGGCAAGAGAAGCAGTAAAGAGGCAGAACCAAAGTAATCTGCTACAGAAAAAACACAAGACGAAAGCAAGGAAACACCTGATAGAATTCAAAAGACCACCACCACACACAGAAGGAAACTGATCAGTTCATGATGTGCTAACAATCATTCTGAGAGATGAAGCTTTTGTTATCAAGCTGCTGACAAGGGAAAGCTCATTAAGGAGTTTACAGTCTAGAGGGGAAAGACACACACAAAATTATTTACACATAGAATAATAATAATAATAATGGCATTTATTAAGCGCTTACTATGTGCAAAGCACTGTTTTAAGCGCTGGGGAGGTTATAAGGTGATCAGATTGTCCCATGGGGGGGCTCACAGCCTTCATCCCCACTTTACAGATGAGGTAACTGAGGCCCAGAAGTGAAGTGACTTACCCAAAGTCACACAGCTGACAACTGGCAGAGATGGAATTTGAACCCATGACCTCTGACTCCAAAGCCCGGGCTCCTTCCACTGAGCCACGCTGCTTCTCATAGAAGAGGAGGATAAAAGGATATGTAGATGAATAAGTGCTTAAATAGAGGTATAAATCTATATGTACAGACTTGATACTGATGGGTAAGAGTGTACAAATGTTTAATGTTCACAGGAGTGCTAAGGGGGGAATTGGAGGGATATGACCTAGGGAGAAGAAAAATTCATCAGAAAAGGTTTTCTGGAAGAGGCATGGTGTCTAAAGGTCTTTGAAGGTGGTAAGCTCACTGTGGGCAGGGAACGTGTCTACCAAACTATTATACTGTATTCTCCCAAGTGTTTAGTAAATATGATTGATGGGGAAATTTGGGTCTGTGGCAAATATGAAGGGGGATGAAATTTCAGGCAGAAGGAAGAAAATCAGGTCCCATTCCTCCCAAACACTCCTATATACCAGAATGAGGACCCAGGAGTCCAGTTTCTAAAATAAAGACAGGTAGGCTTCAGGAGAGGTCTGGAAAATCCACTCCAGAATCAGAAGCTGGAGCGTAATGGAGTCAGAAAGACTGAAATTCTAATTCTGGCTCTGCCACTTGTCTGTTGTGTGACCTTGGACATGTCACTTAACTTCAGTATGCTTCAGTTTCCTCTTCCGTAAAATGGGGATTAAGACTGTGAGCCCACTAATGGGTAGGGACTGTCTCTATATGTTGCCAACTTGTACTTCCCAAGCACTTAGTACAGTGCTCTGCACACAGTAAGCGCTCAATAAATACGATTGAATGATTGAATGAATGACTGTGAGTTCCACATGGGACAGGGATTGTGCCCAACCTGGTTAGCTTGCATCTACCCCAGGACTTAGTACAATGCCTGGCACAGAGTAAGCCCTTAACAAATACCATACAAAAAATAATAAAAAAAAACCCTACTACTTTACTCCCTACAGCTTCAGAGTTGGGACCCCATCCTGTCATATTATTATTATTATTACTATTATTATTACAAGGAGTTCATTTATAAGCCAACCACTATTCTATGGCAGCTAGATTATAATTCAGTAGGGTGAAAGAAGAGGGAAAGGAAGGGGAGGGAAAAGGAAACCCACCAACCAAAACCCATTGGAACTGAAGTTAATGAATTCCATTTAATATAAAAATCATATAGCACTCAAAAGATTGACACTATAAGCTTCACAATGAGAAATACAGTCCTTGTTGGTAAACTAGACTCATAAAATGGCTAACAACATCCACAATTCATTCATTTGAAGGGAGGAATCTTACATTCGATTGACTAGACAACCAAAGTTGAGACTAAACTCAGAAAGTTGTATATTTCTGCTTCCGTTCTATTACAGCTAATGTAAAAGGGAGCTAATTAAAATCAGTGCTGCCTAAAATGTTAAATAAAATCTAGATACCATTTTAGGGTAGCAATTCTTTGATCCCTTTTCACTCCAGATCTTCCCACGTTCTTTCGCTTTGCTGTTTTGTGGGCATGGGAGCAAGAGAAGCAGCATGGCTGGTGGAGAGAGCACGGGCCTGGGATACTGAGGACCTGGGTTCTAATCCTGCCTCCACCACTTGCCCGTTCTGTGACACAGGTTAAGTCGGTCAACTTTTCTGTGCCTCAGTTTCCTCAACGGAGGAAAATGGGGATTCAATACCTGTTTGCCCTCCTAATTAGACCGTGAACCCTCGTGGGATGGGGACTGTATCCAGCCCGATTAACTTGTATCCACCCCAGCTTTTAAAACAGTGCTTACCACACAGTGAGAACCTAACAGATACCACAAAAAATAGAGACCACCCGGCTTTGATATGCCTTTAAACTTGACCATTTTGGTTATGTCGGCGCTAGCGGCGTGGCTCAGTGGAAGGAGCATGGGCTTGGGAGTCGGAGGTCGTGGGTTCTAATCCCGACTCCGTCACTTCTCAGCTGTGTGACCCTGAGCAAGTCACTTCACTGGGCCTCGTTCCCTCACCTGTAAAATGGGGATGAAGACTGTGAGCCCCCCGTGGGACAACCTGATTACCTTGCAACTCCCCCAATGCTTAGAACAGTGCTTGGCATACAGTAAGCGCTTAACAAATACCAATATTATTATTACTATTACCGCGGCCCCGCTCCGTTTGGGGCTGCAGTTCTCGGCGTTCCCTTGGGGCAGTGGGCTCCGTTCCTGGGTGACCTTGGGTTCTAATCTTGACTCTTCCACTCACCAGCTGTGTGACTTTGGGCCAGTCACTTCACTTCTCTGGGTCTCAGTTAACTCATCTGTAAAATGGGGATGAAGACTGTGAGCCCCACGTGGGACAACCTGATGGTCTTGTACCTCCCCCAGTGCTTCGAGCAGCACTTGGCACCTAGGAAGCACTTAACCAATACCATCATTACCCCAGCACTTCAAGCAGCGCTTGGCACATAGTAAGCTCTTCACAAATACCATCATAACCCCAGCGCTTCGAGCAGCGCTTGGCACCTAGGAAGCGCTTAACAAATACCATCATTACCCAGCACTTCGAGCAGCGCTTGGCACCTAGTAAGCTCTTAACAAGTACCATCATAACCCCATTGCTTCGAGCAGCGCTTGGCACCTAGGAAGCACTTAACAAATACCATCATTACTCCAGCGCTTCGGGCAGTGCTTGGAACCTAGGAAGAGCTTAACAAAGACCATCATGACTCCAGCGCTTTAAACAGTGCTTGGCACCTAGGAAGTGCTTAAAGACCATCACTACCCCAGCACTTGGCACCTAGGAAGCGCTTAGCAAATACCATCATGACCCCAGCACTTCGGGCAGCGCTTGGCACCTAGGAAGCACTTAGCAAATACCATCATTACCCCAGCGCTTCATACCTAGGAAGCGCTTAGCAAATACCATCATGACCCCAGCACTTTGAGCAGCGCTTAGCAAATACCATCATGACCCCAGCACTTTGAGCAGCGCTTGGCACCTAGGAAGCGCTTAACAAATACCATCATGACTCCAGCGCTTCGAGCAGCGCTTGGCACCTAGGAAGCGCTTAACAAATACCATCATGACTCCAGCGCTTCGAGCAGCGCTTGGCACCTAGGAAGCGCTTAACAAATACCATCATGACCCCAGCACTTTGAGCAGCACTTGGCACCTAGTAAGCTCTTAACAAGTACCATCATAACCCCAGTGCTTTGAGCAGCACTTGGCACCTAGGAAGCCCTTGGCAAATACCGTCATGACCCCAGCGCTTCGAGCAGCGCTTGGCACCTAGGAAGCACTAAAAGACCATCATTACCCCAGCGCTTGGCACCTAGGAAGGGCTTAACAAATACCATCATGAGTCCAGCGCTTTGAGCAGCGCTTGGCACCTAGTAAGCGCTTAATGAAAACCATCATGACCCCAGCACTTTGAGCAGCGCTTGGCACCTAGGAATTGCTTAACAAATACCATCATGACTCCAGTGCTTCGAGTAGTGTTTGGCACCTAGGAAGCGCTTAACAAATACCATCATGACTCCAGCGCTTCGAGCAGCGCCTGGCACCTAGGAAGCACTTAACAAAGACCATCATGACTCCAGTGCTTGGCACCTAGGAAGCGCTTAGCAAATACCATCATGACCCCAGCACTTCAAGCAGCGCTTGGCACCTAGGAAGCACTTAAAGACCATCATTACCCCAGCGCTTGGCACCTAGGAAGGGCTTAGCAAATACCATCATGACCCCAGCGCTTCGAGCAGCGCTTGGCACCTATTAAGCACTTAATGAAGACCATCATGACCCCAGCGCTTCGAGCAGCGCTTGGCACCTAGTAAGTACTTAAAGACCATCATTACCCCGGCGCTTGGCACCTAGGAAGTGCTTAGCAAATACCATCATGACCCCAGCACTTCGAGCAACGCTTGGCACCTAGGAAGCACTTAAAGACCATCATTACCCCAGCGCTTGGCACCTAGGAAGGGCTTAGCAAATACCATCATGACTCCAGCGCTTTGAGCAGCGCTTGGCACTTAGTAAGCGCTTAATGAAGACCATCATGACCCCAGCGCTTCGAGCAGCGCTTGGCACCTAGTAAGCACTTAATGAAGACCATCATGACCCCAGCGCTTCGAGCAGCGCTTGGCACCTAGTAAGTACTTAAAGACCATCATTACCCCGGCGCTTGGCACCTAGGAAGTGCTTAGCAAATACCATCATGACCCCAGCTCTTCGGGCAGCGCTTGGCACCTAGGAGGCGCTTAGCAAACACCATCATTACCCAGCACTTCGAGCAGCGCTTGGCACCTAGGAAGCACTTAAAGACCACCATGACCCCAGCTCTTGGCGCCTAGGAAGCGCTTAGCAAATACCATCATGACCCCAGCTCTTCGGGTAGCGCTTGGCACCTAGGAAGCGCTTAGCAAATACCATCATGACTCCAACGCTTCAAGCAGCGCTTGGCACCTAGGAAGCGCTTAGCAAATACCATCATAACTCCAACGCTTCGAGCAGCACTTGGCACCTAGGAAGCACTTAAAGACCATCATGACCCCAGCTCTTGGCGCCTAGGAAGCGCTTAGCAAATACCATCATGACCCCAGCTCTTCGGGTAGCGCTTGGCACCTAGGAAGCGCTTAGCAAATACCATCATGACTCCAACGCTTCGAGCAGCGCTTGGCACCTAGGAAGCGCTTAGCAAATACCATCATAACTCCAACGCTTCGAGCAGTGCTTGGCACCTAGGAAGCACTTAAAGACCATCATGACCCCAGCTCTTGGCACCTAGGAAGCGCTTAGCAAGTACCATCTTGACCCCAGCTCCTCGGGTAGCGCTTGGCACCTAGGAAGCGCTTAGCAAATACCATCATGACCCCAGCTCTTCGGGTAGGGCTTGGCACCTAGGAAGCAGTTAGCAAATACCATCATGACTCCAGCGCTTAGAGCAGCGCTTGGCACCTAGGAAGCGCTTAACAAATAGCATCATGACCCCAGCTTTTCGGGCAGCAATTGGCACCTAGGAAGCACTTAAACACCATCATTACCCCAGAGCTTGGCACCTAGGAAGCGCTTAGCAAATACCATCATGACCCCAATGCTTCGAGCAGCGCTTGGCACCTAGGAAGCGCTTAACAAATACCATCAAGACCCCAGCTTTTCGGGCAGCGCTTGGCACCTAGGAAGCGCTTAAAGACCATCATGACCCCAGCTCTTGGCACCTAGGAGGCGCTTAGCAAATAGCATCCTGCCCCCAGCTCTTCGGGCAGGAAGCGCTCAGCAAATACCACGGTGACCCCGATGCTTCGGGCAGCGGTTGGCCCCCAGGAAGCGCTTAGCAAATGCCACCCGGCCCCCGGCGGTCCGAGCGGCGGCGGTTGGCAGCTAGGAAGCGCTTAACAAAGAGCAGCACGAGCCCAGCGCCTCGAGCAGCGCTTGGCACCGAGGAAACTAGGTGCCGTCACTAGGAGGGGAGGGGAGGGCCGGGCCGGGCCGGGCCCCACGCCATCTTCCCGGGAGACGGCGGGCGGTGGGGCTGACCTTTCGGCCTTGCTCCCGCTCTCCCTGTCGGGGGCCGCGGGGGGGGGGGGTCACGCTTACTCGGCTCGGCTCGGCTCGGCCCAAGTGTGCGGCGGCCCGGGGCCCGAAGCCACCTCCTCTTCTTCCTCTTCCTCCTCCTCCTCCTCCTCCTCCTCGCGCAGACGGGCCGGGGCGTCTGCGCATGCTCCGGCGCCGAAGCCCCGCCCCCTCGGCCCCAGGGCGGTCGCGGGTGGCGCGGATTGTCCCCAGCCGGCTCCCGTAGTGGGGGGGGCGGGGGGGGGTGCCTTCAGCGGCTCCTCTAGGGAAAAAGGGGAAAAGTCATTCATTCATTCGTATTCATTCATTCATTCGTTCGTATTCCTTCGTGTTCATTCAGTCAGTCATTCATTCATTCGTATTCATTCATTCATTCATTCGTATTCATTCATTCATTCGTATTTATTCACGCATTCATTCATTCGTATTCATTCATTCATTCATTTGTATTTATTCACGCATTCATTCATTCGTATTCATTCATTCATTCGTATTCATTCATTCATTCGTATTTATTCACGCATTCATTCATTCGTATTCACTCATTCATTCATTCATTAGTATTCATTCATTCATATTCATTCATTCATTCATTCATTCGTATTCATTCATTCGTTCGTATTCATTCATTTATTCATTCATTTGTATTTATTCATGCATTCATTCATTCATTCGTATTCATTCATTCGTATTCATTCATTCATTCATTCGTATTCATTCATTCGTATTCATTCATTAGTATTCATTCATTCATTCATTCATATTCATTCGTTCATTCATTCGTATTCATTCGTTCATTCATATTCATTCATTCGGTCATTCATTCGTATTCATTCATTCATTCATTTGTATGTATTCATTCATTCATTCGTTCGTATTCATTCGTTCATTCATTCGTATTCATTCGTTCATTCGTATTCATTCATTCGGTCATTCATTCGTATTCATTCATTCATTCATTTGTATGTATTCATTCATTCATTCATTAGTATTCATTCATTCATTCGTATTCATTCGTTCATTCGTATTCATTCATTCGGTCATTCATTCGTATTCATTCATTCATTCATTTGTATGTATTTATTCATTCATTCATTCAATCATTCAATCATATTTATTCATTCATTCAATCATATTTACTGAGCACTTACTACATGCACAGCACTGTACTAAGCACTTCGAACATACAAATTGGCAACATATAGTCGGTCCCTACCCAACAACGGGCTCACAGCCTAGTATTTATTGAGCGCTTACTGTGTACACTTGGCACCACGTACAAGTCGGCGACTTGTACTTCAGTCAACCGTCTCTCTGTGTTGCCAACTTGTCCTTCCCAAGCGCTTAGTCCAGTGCTCTGCACACAGTAAGCGCTCAATAAATACGATTGAGTGAATGAATGAATGAACATGGAAAAATGCCACCCCTCCCGGGCCCCCAATGTAGCGTAGCTCTGTGGAAAGAGCCCGGGCCTGGGAGGCCGAGGTCGTGGGTTCGAATCCCACCCCTCCGCCCCTTGTCAGCTGGGTGACCTTGGGCGAGCCGCTCCGTAATAATAATACTGCTGATGATGGTATTTGTTAAGCGCTTACTATGTGCAAAGCACCGTTCCAAGCGCTGGGGAGGTTACGAGGTGATGAGGTTGTCCCACGGGGGGCTCACAGTCTTCATCCCTATTTTGCAGGTGAGGGAACTGAGGCCCAGAGAAGTGAAGTGACCTGCCCAAAGCCACACAGCTGACAATTGGCAGAGCTGGGATTTGAACCCATATATAATAATGATGGCATTTATTAAGTGCTTACTATGTGCAAAGCACTGTTCTAAGCACTGGGGAGGTTACAAGGTAGTGAGGTTGTCCCACGTGGGGCTCACAGTCTTCATCCCCATTTTGCAGGTGAGGGAACTGAGGCCCAGAGAAGTGAAGTGACCTGCCCAAAATCACAAAGCAGACAATTGGCGGAGCTGGGATTTGAACCCATATATAATAATGATGGCATTTATTAAGCGCTTACTATGTGCAAAGCACCGTTCCAAGCGCTGGGGAGGTTACGAGGTGATGAGGTTGTCCCACGGGGGGCTCACAGTCTTCATCCCTATTTTGCAGGTGAGGGAACTGAGGCCCAGAGAAGTGAAGTGACCTGCCCAAAGCCACACAGCTGACAATTGGCAGAGCTGGGATTTGAACCCATATATAATAATGATGGCATTTATTAAGTGCTTACTATGTGCAAAGCACTGTTCTAAGCACTGGGGAGGTTACAAGGTAATGAGGTTGTCCCACGTGGGGCTCACAGTCTTCATCCCCATTTTGGAGGTGAGGGAACTGAGGCCCAGGGAAGTGAAGTGACCTGCCCAAAATCACAAAGCAGACAATTGGCGGAGCTGGGATTTGAACCCATATATAATAATGATGGCATTTATTAAGCGCTTACTATGTGCAAAGCACTGTTCTAAGCACTGGGGAGGTTACAAGGTGATCAGGTTGTCCCACGGGGGGCTCATAGTTTTAATCCCCATTTTACAGAAGAGGTAAATGAGGACCAGAGAAGTTAAGTGACTTGCCCAAAGTCACACAGCTGACAAGTGGCAGAGCTGGGATTTGAACCCATGATCTCTGACTCCAAAGCCTGGGCTCTTTCCACTGAGCCATGCTGCTTCCCTGAGCCACATTGACTCCAAAGCCCAGGCTCTTTCCACTGAGCCACACTGCTTCTCTAAATTCATTCATTCATTCAATCGTATTTATTGAGCGCTTACTATGCAGAGCACTGTACTAAGCGCTGGGTGACAAATGGGAAATGGGTGACAAAAACATTTGGAAAGCTGCATGTTTTAAGTTGAACTTCTTCTTATAGGCTACTGTGGTATTTCTCTGGTCCACTTCATCCTCATTTTCAGGTATATTTTCTTTTGTAATTGAATTACAAGAATGCATAGGAATAATGGTTCCAATTTTAGTTTGGAGTTTTGTAGTTTGGACACTGAATGCTGATTGGCACATAGACAAACTACCTCAGTGTCTAAAGCAGTTTATCCTCTTCCTAAAGATACATAGGGAGATTTAAAAGAATAATTTTGGAAACCCGTGCCTTCGCTATCTCATCCTGTTTCCCTAAGACTGCTGTGAGGAGCAATTTGTTCTGCTTCATTTGGGGAAACCTCATTTACAAGCAAAGTTCACTTTGTGAGGGTGAATGACAATCAATCAATAATGTTTATTGGGCACTTGCTTTGTTCTTTTCCTGTCACTGTAGACCACCATTTCTCTATCTCACAAGCCGGTAACTTTGGTGTTATCATTCATTCATTCGATCTTATTTATTGAGCACTTACTGTGTGCAGAGCACTGTACTAAGCTCTTGGGAAGTACAAACTAGCAAAACATAGAGACGGTCCCTACCCAACAACGGGCTCACAGTCTAGAAGGAGGAGATAGACAACAAAACCAAGCAAATAGACAAGTGTCAATATCATCAGAATAAATAGAATTATATTCATTCAATTGTATTTATTGAGCACTACTGTGTGCAGAGCACTGTACTAAGTGCTTGGGAAGTACAAATTGGCAACATATAGAGACAGCCCCTACCCAACAACGGGCTCACAGTCTAGAAATGGGCTCACAGTCTAGAAATACATCTATTTCTATATATACATCATTAATAAAATAAATAGAGTGATTATCTCTCTCATTCAACCCACATATTCAATCTGGTACCAAATCCTGTTGCTTCAGCCTTCTCCACACCACTAAAATCAGCCTTTTCCTCTCCATCCAAACTGCTACTGCATTAAACCAAGCCCTTAGTCTATCTTTCGTTGATTAGTGCATCAGTCTCCTAACTGATCTCCTTGCCTCCTGTCTCTTCCCACTCCAGTCCATACTTCACTCTGCTGCCCAGATCATTTTTCTTCGAAACCACTCAGTTCATGATTCCCCATGAGAATCGGTTGCCCATCCAGCTCTCCATCAACCTGAAACTCCTACCTTACCTCCCTGATTTCCTTCTACAACACAGCCCACGCTTTGCTTTTCTAATGCCGACCTACTCACAGTACCTCTATCTTGTCCATCTTGCCGTTAGTCTGTCATCCAACTTTGTCATGAACGCCCTCCGTCTTCATATCCGAAAGACGATCACTCTCCCCACCTTCAAAGCACATGTCCTCCAAAAGGCCTTCCTCGACTACGCCTTCATTTCCTCTTTTTCCACTCCCTTCTCATCACCTTTGCACTTGGATTGGCATCCTTAATTCACCCCTCCCTCAGTCCCACTGCACTTTTATACATATCCATAATTTATTCAATTGTATTAATGCCCGTCTTCCCCTCTGGACTGTGAGCTAGATGTCTGCCAGCTCTGTTACAGTGTACTCTCCCAAGCCAAGATATGTACAGTGTTCTGCCCACAGGAAGCGCTCAGTAAATAGAACTGATTGATTAATTGCTTACAGTACAGTATGGCAAGAATTTTTTCGGTCAAAGATAAGATTTCAGTTTGAAATTACTATGCAACACACTGAATGAAGAAACTGCATGAAGAAAATCTGCTGATGATCTACCCTTGATGTTTGATGCCTTGAGAAGTTTTCCCAAGGCAGTGACTCACAGCCCTGTGCTCTTTCCACTGGGCCCCACTGCTTCTCAGTCTGGAGCCCATAGATTCAGTTCAGGCTACACCTCAGGCACATCAGGAAGCAGCGAAGGCCTGAGTGTCTGGGGAACTTTACAAATAAAATCCCGTCCCCTGAAGATGTACTGGCTCTGACAGATTAGGGTTGATCTCAGACCCTCTCCCTGCTTTGAGCACCCCGATGTGGTACTGTCGTTATCAAAGTGCTGAGTGATCAATTATGTGGCCAATCAAGCAGTTAATCAATCATATTTCAGTCAATCGAAGGTATTTATTGAGAGCGCATTGCGTGCAGAACACTGTACTAAGCACTTGGGAGAGTACAGTACAATCCCTGTCTACAGTGAGTTTACAGTCTAGGGGGGAAGACATACATAAATATAAATAAATAAAACAAGCATAATAATAATAATGATGACATTTATTAAGCGCTTACTATGTTCAAAGCACTGTTCTAACCGCTGGGGAGGTTACAAGGTGATCAGTTGTCCCACAGAAGGCTCACAGTATTAATCCCCATTTTACAGTTGAGGTAACTGAGGCCCAGAGAAGTGAAGTGACTTGCCCAAAGTCACACAGCTGACAAGTGGCAGAGCCGGGATTTGAACCCACGACCTCTGACTCCCAAGCCTGGGCTCTTTCCACTGAGCCACGCTGCTGCTTTGAGGCCGAGGGAGGGGTGGATAAAGGATGTAAATCCAAGTGCAAGGGTGACACGGAGGGGAGTGGGATGAGAGGGAATGAGGGTTTAGTCGGGGAAGGCCTCTTGGAGGAGATGTGCTTTTAGTAAGGCTTTGGACGTGGGGAGAGCAAGTGAGTTCCGAGTCAGAGGCAGAACGTGGATGAGGGGTCAGTGGCAAGAGAGATATGATTGAAGTACAGGAGGAATTCAGAGAGGTTAATGTTGGACAGGGCAAGGAGTTTCTATTAGATGTAGAGGTGGATGGGCAACCACCAGAACTTCTTGAAGAGTGGGGAAGCCTGGACTGATTTTTTTTTAGAAAAATGATATGGGCAACAGAGTGAAGTACTGACTATAGTAAGGAGAGACAGGAGGCAGGGAGATCATCAAGGAGACTGATGCAGTAGTAAGGAGGGAATAGAATAAGTGCTTGATTTAATGTGATAACAGTTTGGATGGAGAGGAACGGGCAGATTTCAGCGATGTTATGAAAGTTGAACCAACAGAATTTAGTGGCAGATTGGCTGTGTGGGATGAATGACAGAGATGAGTTGAGGATAACACCAAGGTTATTGGGCTTATGAGACAGGGAGGATGGTGATGCTGTCTACAGGGATGGGAAAGCTATGGGGAGGACAGAGTTTGGGTGGGAAGATGAGGGGTTCTCTTTTGAACATGATAAGTTTGAGGTGTTGGTGGGACATCCAATTAAAGCTGTCCCGAAGGCAGGAGTAAATATGAGATTGCAGAGGAGGAAGAGATCAGGACTGAAGATGTAGATTTGGAAATCATTCACATAGAGATGGTAGTTGAAGCCATTGGAGTGAATGAGTTCTCCAAGGGAGCGAGTATAGGTGGAGAATAATAATAATGAATAACTATGGTATTTGCCAGGCACTTACTATGTGCTAGGCAATGTACTAAGCGCTGGGGTGGATACAAGCAAATTGGGTTGGACATAGTCATTGTCCCACGTGGGGCTCACAGTCTCAATCTGCATTTTACAGATGAGGTACCTGAAGGACAGAGAAGTGAAGTGACTTGCCCAGGGTCACACGGCAGACCAGTGGCAGAGCTGGGATTAGAACCCATGACCTCTGGCTCCCAAGCCCGTGATCCATCCACTATGTCCTGCTCCTGGGGACCAAGGGATTGAGAATAAGAGGCCAGAGTGATAGGAAGAAGGAGGCCTCAACCAGGATTCTTGAGGTAAATCAGCTCAGTACCTGTGGACAAGCCCAGTTGGAGAGTTATTGTCCCACAAAATAGTTTCATGCCAATGCTGCAAGGGTGATGTGAAATTGGACATGGCAGATGGGAAATATGAATCTAGCCACCTCTAGGACCAACCAGAAGGGAGCTGTCTTCCTGGCAAAGGAATGACTAGCCCACACAGCCCCAAAGAAAGTCTTCCAAAAATCTCCGTGGTTTGTCTCCTTTTCCCTCAGCATGAGGCTGGCATGTCAATGGGTTTAGGATTTGTGATTCATTTCTTCAAAAGAATCGGTATTATTGCATCTATTGCATCAGCGCTTAGTACAGTGCTCAGCGCTTAGTACAGTGCTTTGCACATAGTAAGCGCTTAATAAATGCCATTATTATTATTATTATTGTTATTATCTATGAAGTGCTTAATTATTGCATCTATGAAGTGCTTACTATATGCTATGGGTGAATGCAAGAAGCAGCGTGGCTCAGTGGAAAGAGCCCGGGCTTTGGAGTCAGAGGTCATGGGCTCAAATCCCGGCCCCGCTAATTGTCAACTGTGTGACTTTGGGCAAGTCACTTAACTTCTCTGTGCCTCAGTTCCCTCATCTGAAAAATGAGGATTAAGACTGTGAGTCCTCCGTGGGACAACCTGATCTCCTTGTAACCTCCCCAGCACTTTGAACAGTGCTTTTGCACATTGCAAGTGCTTAATAAATGCCATCATTATTATTATTAGGGGGAGACAGGCGTTAATATAAATAAATAAATTACAGATATATACATATGTGCCATGGGGAATGAAGGAGCACATGGGAGTGGGAGAAGAGGAGAGGAGGGCTGTCAGGGAAGGCTTCCTGGAGGAAAAGTTGTCTTCATGGCATGTGCCATGAGATGAGATGTGCCTTCATGTCATGGCACTTCATTAATCCCCAATTAATATCTGGGAATATCCTAGAGGCTGGCTCACCCCTCCGCCTCTGTTGTCTGTCCCCAACAGGAACCCACACATTGCAGGCTGTGAGAAGGACAGAGACCTCCCGATCGGCAAAGTCTTCCGGTTAGCCTATGACGGAGAAGACTTCTACGGGCTGGACAATCAGCACGAGGGGCTGGATAACTTCTGGACCGGCCTCTGACCGCCGCCGGCTCTTTTGAGAAGGTAAATCCCTTCTGGTCCAAAGTGGTACAGTGTTACGTGAGAAAGGAGTGTCGCACCATGATGAGGACGGCATTCATTCATTCAATCGTATTTATTGAGTGCTTACTGTATGCAGAGCACTGTACTAAGCGCTTGGGAAGTGCAAGTTGGCAACATATAGAGACAGTCCCTACCCAACAGCGGGCTCACAGAGGGCACCTCAGAGGAGGCAGTGAGTCATCAGCAGAGTGATCCAGAGAACGAAGCTCCGGGACTGGATTTCGGGGTGGGCAAGTCCAGTGCTCCTGAACACTGCTGTGTAACCCAGGGGCAGTGATCAACCTCTCTGGGTCTCAACTTTTGCCAAATGGAGCTAGTTCCCATTGTCCTGCCCTTGGCTTCCTCACTCTCAGGGATGGGGAGAGGACGTTGTGTTACGAAGTGTAGGGAAAACTGAGTTACAGACCAGTTTTCCCTAGGAGCCTGGGGATGGTAAGGCAAAGGAATTTCAGGATATTTTCATATGCTGGACAAGTTACACCATTTGTGTCCTTAGAGGAGCAGCATGGCCTAGTGGCAAGAGCACAGGCTTGGGAATCAGAGGTCATGGGTTCTAATCCCGGCTCCACCACTTGTCTGCTGTGTGACCTTGGGCCAGTCACCTAACTTCTCTGGGCCTCAGTTACCTCATCTGTATAATGGGGATTGAGACTGTGAGCCCCACGTGGGACAACTTGATTACCTTGTATTTACCCCAGTGCTTAGAACAGTGCTTGGCACATAGTAAGCGCTCAACAAATACCATTATTATTATTATTATTCTCCTCTTTCCTTCATGACAACTGGACTGGGTGACTCCAGCCTAGGATTTCTAACTGTGTTTACGATGTAAGAATGTAAGCTTGAGACTGTAAGTTCATTGTGGGCAGGGAACGTGTCTGTATATTGTTATATTGTACTCCCCCAAGTGCTTAGTACAATGCTCTGCCCACAGTAAGCTCTCAACAAATACAATTGACTGACTGACTGCTTATCCAAACTTTCCAATCAGACTGCTTTCAAAAGTAGGTGCATCCTGAAGCTTCCTTATTTTTCCCCGGATCTTCCCTGTTTTTCTAGTGAGAGGAACTGGGAGAAAGGCAAAGGATGAGCAGGGAAAACATCGTGGAAGAATTTCTATGAGTTGTGATGTAAGGAGGGAAGAGAGAGGGAACGGTATAAAAGTTTAGAACAGGTTTTTTTCCTAGTAAACTTTGATATCCAGTGTTTTACACTTGCCTCTGTTTCCCCAGACTACGGTCACTTTTCCACTGTCTCTCCCACATTCCCCAGCACTCTAAGAGGTGACCAGGACCCGCTGAGATGCCTCAGATGGCCACCTGACCCTCTCCTACCGAAGGGTGGAGAGGAGGCACTACGGGTGGCAGGGTGGTGGGCACTATGGGTGGCAGATGCCGATGACAACTTCTACTCTGCCAGACCCTGAAGTTGCGGGCAGTGGCCGGGGACTCTGGCTTCGCCTGCTTGGTGGACCACTGAACTACTAGCAGTTCAGCATTTCCGTATCACCTGAGCACTCAGGTACTCTCTAGCTCCAGTGCCCCCTCCTTCCTCAGGCTGTAGCACTTGTACATATCTTCATTCAATCGTACATCTTTGTACACTATTGGTTTGCACACTTCTATGCACAGAGTAACTATCCAGTAAATACTATTAGGTAAATCCTCCTGGTATCAAGTAAAGTTCTACCTGTTGTTCACCTCAAGGCTGATCTTTTCCTATTTAAGATCTTCTGCCAACCTGGAACTAATAGCACTTAGTAAGAGTCCTGAGTGCATCAGATGCTGGAAAACTACTCCTGATCGACTAATTGTGTTCTTCTTAACCTTACCCTTTACACACTGGAATACAATAGTTCAGTTCCCCCAGAGCAGGGCCCAAATGGACCCTTGAAAATATCTAGGAACTGTACCAATCAATCTATCAACTGCTTATTTAGCATCCACTCAGAGCAAAGCACTGTACTAAATGCTAGAGAAAGTTCAATAGAGTTGGTAGACATGATCCCTGCCCTCAGGGTGCTTATAATTTTAAGGGGGAGACAGTCCATAAACTAAAGTACAGATGGGAGGAAGGAGAGATGGGAAAGATGGATATGTTGAGGAGAAAGTGCTTAGGTAGTAGAGTATGTAAATCTATATCTACAGAAGTACTATGGGCAGTTTTAAGTGCAGGAGTGCTCAGCTGGCTCAAGGGAATTATTCTGGTGGCATTTCAAAAGGCCTTTGAAGATGGGGAGAGTAGTGGTATGTCAAAATTGAAGGGGGAAAGAATTACAGGCAGGAAGGACGGATGGAAGCAAGGGTTTAGAGGTGAGAGAGAAGGTTAACTTGACAGTATTGAAGACTGCAAGCTGTGATGTGGGGGAGGAAGTCAGTAAACAAATAGGAGAGCGAGAACTGATGGATTTCCTTAAAGCCAAAGGTCAGGAGTTTCTTTTGGATTCAGAGAGGATGGGCAACCATTGAATGTTTTTGAGGAGGGTGAAGATGTGTGCAGAATGACTGTTTAGAAAAATGATCCAAAGTAAAGGTTGGTGAGGGGAGAGGCTGGAGGCAAGGAAACAAATGAGGATTCAAGAAAAAGTTGGCACCTGTGGGTGCTCTTTTGGATGGAGAAGAGAGGTGGATCCAGGATACCTTGTGGTGGAAATTTTTTTATGGTTTTGTTAAAAACAGTATTTGTCAAACACTGTCCTCAGAGCTGGGGTAAGTACAAGTTAATTAGCTTTTGGTGATAGATTGAATATGAGGGTTTCACGATAGGGAGGAGTCAAGGTCAGTAGCAAGATTATGGCCTTTTGGAAACAGAAAGGATGGTGTTGTTCTCAACAGTGATGGGATATGTAGTTGGAGAAGAGTCAGTCAGTCAAGCGCATTTGTTGAGTTCTTACTGTGTGCAGAGCACTGTAAGAAGCACTTGGGAGAGTAAAATATCACAAAAAAGTCATGTTCCCTGTCCACAATGAGCTTACATTCTAGAGGGGGAGACAGACATTAATATAATAAATTACAGATATGACCATAGTAAGCACTTAATAAATGCCATCATTATTATTATTATTTACAATTGTGTTCTGCAAGTTGTACGGTCTAAGGTGGAGGGAGAATGAATGTTTAATTCCCATTTTACAGATTACAGATTCCCATTTTACATTTTACAGATGAGGCAACTGATGCCTACAGGTGACTTGCCCAAGGTCACCCAGGATTAGAACCCTGAACCCCTGTCTCCTGCACCTGTCCTCTTAGGTTGCACTGCTCGGAAAGTGATTTTGACAGCCAGTCAGACAGCCGCTTGCAAGGACAGGCTTTCTGACCCAGATTCCAGAGCATGGGCTTGGGAGTCAGAGGGCCTGGGTTTTAATCCTGGATCCGCCACTTGCTTGCTGTATGAACATGGGCAAGTCTCTTAACTTTCCCATGCCTCAGGTTCTTCACCTTTAAAATGGGGGGGTTAATATCTGCTCTCCCTCCTTCTTGGACTGTGATCCCCTTGTAGGACAGGGACTCTGACCTCATTAACCTGGAATTTCATTTCGTTGCATATCCAATGTGATCACTCTCCCCACCTTCAATGCCTTAATGAAGATGCTTTTCCTCCATGAGGTCTTCCCTGTCTAGGCCCTCATTTCCCCCTTCCCATTCCCTTCTGCATCGCTCTAGCACTTGGATTTGTGCCGCTTTATTCACCCCTCCCTCAGCCCCCCCCCCCCCAGTACTTATGTACGTAACCATAATTTATTTATATCAATGTCTGTATGTCCCTCAAGACTGTAAGTTCCCTGTGGACAGGGAACAAATCTGCCAACTCAGCCATACATTCATTCATTCAGTCGTACTTATTGAGTGCTTATTGTGTGCTTAGCACTGTTCTGAATGTTTGGAAAGAACAATTCGGCAACAAATAGAGACAATCCCTACCCAACAATGGGCTCACAGTTTAGAAGGGGGGAGACAGACCAACAAAACAGAACAAAACAAGTAAACAGTCCGCCACCTAAAACTCAACATATCCAAGACTGAACTCCTTGTCTTCCCTCCCAAACCCTGCCCTCTCCCTGACTTTCCCATCACTGTTGACGGCACTACCATCCTTCCCGTCTCACAAGCCCGCAAACTTGGTGTCATCCTCGACTCCACTCTCTCATTCACCCTTCACATCCAAGCCGTCACCAAAACCTGCCGGTCTCAGCTCCGCAACATTGCCAAGATCCGCCCTTTCCTCTCCATCCAAACCGCTACCCTGCTCGTTCAAGCTCTCATCCTATCCTGTCTGGACTACTGCATCAGCCTTCTCTCCGATCTCCCATCCTCGTGTCTCTCCCCACTTCAATCCATACTTCATGCTGCTGCCCTGATCGTCTTTGTCCAGAAACGCTCTGGGCATGTTACTCCCCTCCTCAAAAATCTCCAGTGTCTACCAATCAATCTGCGCATCAGGCAGAAACTCCTCACCCTGGGCTTCCAGGCTGTCTATCCCCTCGCCCCCTTCTACCTCACCTCCCTTCTCTCCTTTTACAACCCACCCTGCACCCTCCACTCCACCGCCGCTAATCTCCTCACCGTGCCTCGTTCTCGCCTGTTCCGCCATCGACCCCCGGCCCACGTCATCTCCCGGGCCTGGAATGCCCTCCCTCTGCCCATCTGCCAAGCTAGCTCTCTTCCTCCCTTCAAGGCCCTACTGAGAGCTCACCTCCTCCAGGAGGCCTTCCCACACTAAGCCCCTTCCTTCCTCTCGCCCTCGTCCCCCTCTCCATCCCCCCATCTTACCTCCTTCCCTTCCCCACAGCACCTGTATATATGTATATATGTTTGTTCATATTTATTACTCTATTTATTTATCTTACTTGTACATATCTATTCTATTTATTTTATTTTGTTAGTATGTTGGGTTTTGTTCTTTGTCTCCCCCTTCTAGACTGTGAGCCCACTGTTGGGTAGGGACTGTCTGTATATGTAGCCAACTTGTACTTCCCAAGCGCTTAGTACAGTGCTCTGCACACAGTAAGCGCTCAATAAATACGATTGATTGATTGAGAGCATATGTGAATGTGTATATGTGTGTGACTGTGGGTCTGCCTATAGTTCCCTGTCAGGATTTTAGAGATGAATAAATAGAATTATAGATATATACACATCATTAATAAAATCAATAGAATAATAAATATATAAATATATACACAAGTGCTGTGGGGTGGGATGGGGAGTAGAGCAGAGGGAGGGAATTGGGGCGATGGGGTGGGGAGGAGGAGCAGAGGAAAAGGTGGACTCAGTCTGGGAAGGTCTCCTGGAGAAGGTGAGCTTTCAGTAGGGCTTTGAAGGGGGGAAGTGTACTAGTTTGGCAGATGTGAGGAGGGAGGGCATTCCAGGTCAGAGGTAGGACGGGGGCCAGGGGTCGACGTCAGGATGGGCACGAGCAAGGCATAGTGAGGAGGTTAGCGGCAGAGGAGTGGAGTGTGCTGGCTGGGCTGTAGAAGGAGAGAAGGGAGGTGAGGTAGAAAGGGGCAAGGTGATGGAGAGTTTTGAAGCCAATAGTGAGGAGTTTTTGCTTGTTATATTGTACCCTCTCAGTGATCTGCTCACAAGCAGTACTTAATAAATATGAATGACTGACTAATTAATTAACTGATCTACCCCAGAGCTTAGAATAGTTCTTGAGACATAAGTCCTTACCTCCCTTCTGCGCCACCCTGACTTGCTCCCTTTGTTCATCCCCTCTCCCAGCCCCACAGCATTTATATACATATCTGTTGTTTGTTTGTTTGTTGTTTGTTTGTTTGTTTGTTTGTTTCTTTCTTTCTTTCTTTCTTTCTTTTCTTTCTTCCTTTCTCTCTCTCTCTTTCTTTCTTTCTTCCTTTTTCTTTCTTTCTTTCTTTCTTTCTTTCTTTCTTTCTTTCTTTCTTTCTTTCTTTCTTTCTTTCTTTCTTTCTTTCTTTCTTTCTTTCTTTCTTTCTTTCTTTCTTTCTTCCTTCCTTTCTTCCTTTCTCTCTCTTTCTTTCTTTTTCTTTCCTTTCTTCTTTCTTTCTTTCTTTCTTTCTTTCTTTCTTTCTTTCTTTCTTTCTTTCTTTCTTTCTTTCTTTCTTTCTTTCCTTCCTTCCTTCCTTCCGTCCATCCTTCCGTCCTTCCGTCCTTCCTCCCTCCCTCGCTCCTTTCTTTCTTTCTTTCTTTCTTTCTTTCTTTCTTTCTTTCTTTCTTTCTTTCTTTCTTTCTTTTTCTTTCTTTTTCTTTCTTTCTCTCTCTCTCTCTCTCTCTCTCTCTCTCTCTCTCTCTCTTTCTTTCTTTCTTTCCTCTCCCCCTCTAGACTGTGAGTTCACTGTGGGAAGTGACAAGTGGCGGAGCCGGGATTAGAACCCATCATTTCTGACTCCCAAGCCCAGGCTCTTTCCACTGAACCAAGCTGCTTCTCAACTGTGGTATTTATTAAGCACTTACTATGTGCTAAGCATGGCATTAACCTCTGGAGTAAATTACAAGATACTCATATCAGACACAGTCACCCCCTTCCCCTCACCCCCACCATGTGGCTCAGTCTAAGGGGGAGGGAGAGCAGGTATTTTGTTCCCATTTTACAGTTGAGGAAACTGAGGCACAGAAAAAATAAGTAACTTATCCAAGGTCCAGCAGGGAAGTTCTTAGACATGGTTTGGAGATTTTTGGTTCCCCATGAACCTTAGAGTTAGGAGTTTGGAGTTCTGAAGACTCCTGGAGCAGTCTGGGTGGGGGGAGAGGTTCTAGGGAAGTGAAGGGGTCACTGACCAATCTATGTCCACAGAGGACAAAAGTGGGCAGGGGACTGACTTGGAGTCAGAGGGTCGATACTGGATCTCTGTGGCTTTCAGTGCTGACCCAGAGTCAGTGGAGAGAGGGGTCTGTGGATCCAGACTCATCCCACTTGCTCTGCCTAGGGGAGGCCAGTTGCAGTGGGGTTGGAGAAGGGCAGAGAGGTCACACACACCCCAGGGTCCCCTCGGAGGGTCCCCATTCTGCTGGTGGGAAGGGATGGATTCATGGGACCATCCCGATCTCTCTGCTCAGTGAAGCGTGGCATCCCACCCCTATTTCCTACCCAAACTGATGGGCCTGGAATGGGGAGCCAGGCCATCCCTACCCCCTCTCCAGCCAGAAACCTGGGATTAGGGCTGCCCCAAAGACCCATAATTTCCCAGAAAGGGAAGCAAGCAGCAGAGCACAAATCAAACTCTCTCCCCCCTGCTTCCTCAAATTCCCTTCCTCTTCCAGCCCTCCCCCACCCCTGCCTGGGGTTCATGGAGTGTCCAGCTCCTTAGGCTGGTGATGACTACCAGTTCCTTCTCCCTTTGTGATGCTTATGGAGATGGGGGGCAGAGCCCCGTTTTCTTTTGGGAATTTCCCTGATTTCGAGAGGAGGAGGAAGAGTCCCTGGATTGAGTTTCCTGGCTCTGGAATAGAATTCCCAGATTCAGAGCCAAAGCCAAAGCCAAACCCCAGTGGGGGTTTGGGAGTGTATGATGTAACACAGGACTGAGGGCTGGTGAAACCGCAGCGCCAGTGACCTCGAGGCTATTCCCTGTTCCTAGTCCTCTCCTGGCATTCTATGTTTCCTGAGCTCCCACTAACCCAGAGGGCGAGGAAGAACCACACATTGCTTTTACCCACTCATATATAAACCCATACAAAGATACAGAGAAACTGAAAACACAAACACCCAGACCTGGAAAACTGGCCAAGGGTAGAGCCCTCCAGCGTGACTCCCCCCAGCTTTAAGGCCCTTATGAAATACCTCCCTCCTTCAGCTTCCCCAGTTCATTTTTTCTTCTTCCCAGGTCATATTCTCCCAATGACTTAAACATCTTTGAACCAGTTTACACTTAGGTTCTCACGGGTAGCTGTGGTGGTTCTGTACATACTCAGTACAGATGGTATGGTCTCAAACTCTGCCATTTAAGTACTTTCTCATCCACCTATCCACTTTTCTATTCTCATTTTCCTCCTATCTGCAATTCATTTTCTACTGGATTGTAAGCTCCCCGAGGGTAAGAATTGTGTCTTTTAATTCTCTACTTTCCCAAGAACTTAGTACACTGTGCTATTTCCCCCTTAGACTATAAGCTCACTGTTGGCAGGGAATATTGTATTGTACTTTGCCAAGTGTAATTACCAAATGTAAGTTAGAGAAGCTGAATGGCCTAGTGGATAGTGGATTTTACAGATGAGGAAACTGAGGCCCAGAGAAGTTATGTGACTTGCCCAAGGTCACACAGCAGGTAAATGACACAATCAGGATTAGAACCCGGGTCCTCTGACACTCAAGCCTCTGCTGTCTAGACCCTATCCCTGCATCCTCATTTCCTCAATCTGGACATCAAAAAGGATTTGCAATTCCCTGGTGAAATCCAAATAACAGAGACTGTTATTTCCCCATCATCACCCTCAACAGAATAATTTCTCCAGATCTTTAGTTAACACAGAGGTCAAATAATAGATGGGGATATTTTAAATTATAAAATCCAAAAACTTTATTTTGCTAGATTGTAAATTCCTATGGGCAAGGAACATGTCACTTTTTCCTGTTTTACTTCACCAAGTATTTAACAGAGTGCACTGCATCTAGTATATACTCAAGCAGCATGGAGTAATGGTTAGAGCATAGGCCTGGGAATAAGGAGACCATGAGTTCTAATCCCAGTTCTGCTGCTTGTCTGCCATGTGACCTTGAACATGTCACTTCACCTGTCTGTCCCTCAGTTACCTCATCCATAAAATGGGGATCAAGACTGTGAGCCTCTTGTGGGATAGTGACTGTGTCCACCGTGACTTGCTTGTATCCACCCCAGCACTTAGTACATTGCCTGGCACACAATATGAGCTTAACAACTACCATAATTATTGTGATTATTACTACTAAGAGCAGTTAGATCCCTTCTCTTGTAGTAGTAGCTTATTACAGTTTTCTGCACACAGTAAGTGCTCAATAAATAAAAATTGATCGATGGTGGATAACAAGAAAGTTATGTAAAAGAAAAAGCACTTGCATGATTGCAAGTCTACATTTTGGCAGGTGATAAACTGGAACCTAAACTGGAAGTCAACGGAGGGATCTTCATGTCAGAAATCAATCAATCAATAGCATTTATTGAGTGCTTACTGTGAGCAGAGCACTCTACTAAATGCAGGGGAGAGTAATAGTAATAATGATAGTATTTGTTAAGCACTTACGATGTGCCAAGAACTGTTCTAAGCGCTGGGGTAGATATAAGGTGACCAGTTTGTCCCACGTGGGACTAACAGTCTTGGTCCCCATTTTACAGATGAGGTAACTTAGGTACAGAGAAGTGAAGTGACTTGTCCAAGGTCACACAACAGACAAGTGGTGGAGTCAGGAAGAGAACCCATGTCTTCTGACTCCCAAGCCTGGACTCTTGCCACTAGGCCACACTGCTTTCCTTCAGTATAACAGAGTTTGTAGACATGTCTCCTGCCCACAGTGGGTTGACAGTCTACTTGTTTAACTTTCATATCACTTTGCATCCACCAAAATCTTCATTTCTGTCCAGTCGAGAGGGATTTTCACTTGTCTCCCCTTCTGAGGTGAGGGGGAATGAGGAAGGCGAGAAAATCACAAAATGCATGTAAAAAACCCAGAAATCAGGAGGACTGAAGATGTGGAGGTGGGAAGGAGAAAAAACCAACTCTGAAACCTGTGTTTGCCTAGTTGGACCCTAGAGAGCCTTATCCAATACCAGCATTGAGCTTGAAGAGAAACAATAAATCATTTGGCAAGGGTAGCGAATGAACTTCTCAAACGTTTCCCAAGTTACAGAATTTTATGGAACAATTTTATAGAGAATTTCATGCCTGTTTGTCTTATGTCAATCGCTAGTGACCGGACGGAATGGAAATAAAAGCATGTTTATAGTTTCAGAGCCTTTTGCTCTACCAATGTTAATGGGCTACTTTGATTTCATCTTTACCTGGAGGTCAAGTGGGTAAACAGTACGTAATATTATCTTTTTTATAAGACAGCCAATTACAGAGCAAAGTTCATTACTTTGACTTTGGGCATGTCACTTAGCTTCTCTGTGCCTCAGTTACCTCATCTGTAAAATGGGGATTGAGACTGTGAACCCCCCGTGGGACAACCTGATCGCGTTGTAACCTCCCCAGTGCTTAGAACAGTGCTTTGCACAGAGTAAGCGCTTAATAAATGCCATTATTATTATTATTATTATTAGAATAAATCATCCCCTGAAACATTTGATATGGAAATGTCAGAAATTCTTTTTGAGTAAATGGGAAAAGCTTCCATTTTGTCGTGTTACCACTTAGTTCTGCAGTAGCAATAGTATTTATTAAGTACCTCCTATGTGCAAAGTAATAATAATTATATTTGTTAAGTGCTCACTATGTGCCAGGCACTGTACTAATCACTGAGGTGGATCCAAGGAAATCAGGTTGGACGCAGTGCCTGTCCCACGGGGGGCTTGCAGTCTCCATCCCCATTTTATGGATGAGGGGAGTGAGTCCCAGACAAGTGAAGTGACTTGGTCAAGGTCACACAGAAAAGTGGCGGAGCCAGTATTGGAACCCTTGACCTTCTGACTCCTAGGCCTGTGTACTAGACACTACACCATGTTGCTTCTCCAAAGTACTGTGAGAGAATGCACAGGTAGGATTTCTAGCCTGTGAGCCCGCTGTTGGGTAGGGACCGTCTCTCTATGTTGCGTACTTGTACTTCCCAAGCGCTTAGTACAGTGCTCTGCACACAGTTAGCACTCAATAAATACTATTGAATGAATGAATAGAGCCCCGGCCTTGGAGTCAGAAGGACCTTGGTTCTAATATAATACAGTGCTTGGCACAAGGTAAGCATTTAACAAATACCATTAAAAATACAAATGAACAAAAACACTGGTTGATTGATTGTGCTCAATGAATAATATCAATGGATTGATTAACAGAGATAACCATGAGAGCTGTGAGGCTACTGAAGTGGCTGGAGCCCGTGTCCAGTTGAGAGGGATTTTCACTTGTCTCCCCTTCTGAGGAGAGGGGGAATGAGGAAGGAGAGAAAATCACAAAATGCATGTAAAAAACCCAGAAATCAGGAGGACTGAAGATGTGGAGGTGGGAGGAAGCCTTCCTGGAAGAGGCAGATTTTAAGGAGAGTCCAGAAGAAATTGAGGTTAGGGTGTCAGTGAAAAAGGAGATAGTTGATCTGGGAAGAGACAAGAGTCAGGGCAAGACCTGGAAGTGAGGGAAGGTGGACTGATCCAGTTAAAAAGACGCCTCATCTCCCCTTTCTCACTTCATCTCTCCTCAGTTCCCTCACTGGCCTTCAGGACTTCATTCAGTGCTTAGAACAGTGCTTTGCACATAGTTAGCGCTTAATAAATGCCATCATTATTATAAGGGGGAAGCCTGCTTCATGGCTTTGGAGGAGCAAGGGCATCCCCTTTGGCCTGTCAATGGTCATGCTGGTGGACAGACAGCAAGTGACACCTTAAAACAACACGGAAAGGGTGGTGGTTGTCCATCTGAGGTGGTTGAACCAGGCTGTGGGCAGGAAGCTGATCCAGGGGAAAACTCAGGCGCTGAAGGATTTCCTCTGGGGAGTAGAGAATGGGTTGCTTTTCTAAACTGCAAAGGAAATCAGTGTCAAGACTCCTAGCCCTGGACTTTTGAGCCCTTTGCCTCCCCACTTTGCCCTTCCAAGTGCCTAATTGTGTCGTGGGACCGACCAGCAAGAGACTAGGGAACCAAAGCACGGTTTCCTCGGCTCACGGCTCTGGGCCGGATTCAGTTCTCCATCAGCCCTGACTCTGCCGGGGATCCATCCACGGGGCCAGGAACCCTTGGGTTGTAGACCTGCCTGGGGCATCTCCAAACTTGAGCGTCCTAGTGAGACTGTGGTGCTTCCTGATTCCCAAGATCCCTGTTTCGGAGATATCCTAGAGGCTGCCTTACCCACTGCCTCTTTTCTGTGGCCCAACGGGAACCACTGCAGCTCATCGTGGGCTGTGACCAGGACAGAGACATCCAGGTCGGCTGCATCTTGCAGTTTGCTTAAAACGGAGAGGACTTCTACTGGCTAGATGAGTAGCAAGGAGGGGCCAGATAAATTCTGGGCAGCCCTTCTGGGAAGGCAGCCCTTTTTGGTCCCAGGCGGTATGGCGTTAAATGAAAGGGGAGTGAGCCATCATGCTGAGGAGCGTCATTTGCAACTGGCACTTCAGAGGGAGCAGTAAGTCCTTAGCTGAACCAGAGGCCGTGTGATTGGAGAATGAAGTGCTGGGATCGGAGTTCGGGGTTTCTATTCCAGTGCTTCTGAACTGCTTTGTGATCTAGAGGTAGTGATAAACCTCTCTGGGTCCCAGCTTCTGCCAAATGTACCTTCCTCACTTCCTCACTGTACCTTGTACTTGCCTGTCCTGCTGTCGATTCCCGGCCCACGTCCTCCCCCTGGCTTGGAATGCCCTCCCTCCACACATCCGCCAAGCTAGCTCTCTTCCTCCCTTCAAAGCCCTACTGAGAGCTCACCTCCTCCAGGAGGCCTTCCCAGACTGAGCCCCCTTTCTCCTCTCCTCCTCCCCAACCCCCACCCTACCTCCTTCCCCTCCCCACAGCACCTGTATAGATGTTTGTACAGATTTATTACTCTATTTTACTTGTACATATTTACTATTCTATTTATTTTGTTAATGATGTGCATTTAGCTTTAATTCTATATATTCTGATGACTTGACACCTGTCCACATGTTTTGTTTTGTTGTCTGTCTCCCCCTTCTAGACTGTGAGCCCGTTGTTGGGTAGGGACTGTCTCTGTATGTCTCCAACTTGTACTTCCCAAGCACTTAGTACAGTGCTCTGCACACAGTAAGCACTCAATAAATATGATTGAATGAATGAATGAATGAATGAATGAAATGGAGTCAGTTCCCTCTGTCCTTACCTGGGCTCCCTCACTCTCAGGGATGGGGAGAGGACATAGCTTTGGGAAGTGTTCGAGAAACAGAATTACAGATCAGTTTTCCCCAGGAGCCTGGGGACAGTGGGGCAGAGGAATCACAGGACATTTTCATGCTCAGGACAAGTTTCGCCATTTGTGTCTTTCTCCTTCCAGGATCAGGTGACTACAGCCTGGGATTTCTAATTGTACTTAGACTGTAAGACCGTTAGCTCATTGTGGGCGGGGAATGTGTCTGGTTAGTATTATATTGTATTCTCCCAAGGGCTTAGCACAGTGCTAGGCACACAGCAAGTGTTCAATAAATATGATTGACTGACCGACTGCTTAGCCAAACTTTCCAGTCAGACTGCTTTCATAGTAGGTGCAACTTGAAGCTTCCTTATTTTCCCCCAGATCTTACCTTCCCTGGGTAACTAGTGGGAGCAAATGGGAGAAAAGCAAAGGATGATCAGGGAGAACTTTTTGGAAGAATTCCTATGAGCTGCGATGTGATGAGGGGAGAGAGAGGGAAAGGTACCAAGGTTTAGAAAAGCTTTTTGTTTTCCTAGTAAAAGCTCCGCTGTCCACAGTTCTACACTTGCCTCTCCATTTCCCTGAACCTTCGGTCCCACTGTCTCTCCCACATTCCCCAGCACTCCTGGAAGTGACCACCACCTGCCGTGACGCTCTGGATGGCAGTGTGACCCTCTCCTGCCTGGCCACCAACTTCTAGCCCAGCTCCATCCTGCTGCACTGGTGAAGGACGGGGATGAGGGGCTGTGGGGGAAAGAGAGCTCCAACAGGACCCTCCCCAATGCCGAGGACACCTTTCAACTCCACCAGACCGTGCAGTTGTGGACAGAGGCCGGGGACTCTAGCTACGCCTGCCTAACACCTACCCAAGTATGGGCCCTGCAAGAAGGGGCAGGGAAACCCGGATCTTCCCTGGGGCTCTGCTGAAACTGAACCCCTCCCCAAGAGAGAGAGTACTGAGTGGAGTCCAATCAACAGATTCTCCATGCTGGGCTAGTCCCCAGGACACGAGGTGTTTGGCATTGTTCAGGGAGCGGGACAGAGGGCCCAGAGTTTCAGCGGAAAGGAGTAGCCACAGTGGGGGCCATTGAGCATGTAGGTGTGTGGTTAGGGGTGGGGGATCAGGCTGCTTCATGGCTCCCTGCTGACCCTCTCATCCCCGCAGCCCCACGGAAACCCAGGTGTCCAATGCCCTGGAGTCTGCCGCTGGATGTGGTGACCGCAACTGTGCAGGTGCTGAACCTTGCCCTGGGGCAGATGAAGAAATCAGGTGCAGGGGAAAGTGAAGAGAGGGAGTGTGGGCTGGGGTTAGGGTAGTTTTCCGGATTGGGGAGAAGGGGATACTGGCTAAGGGACCTTTTTTGTCTGGGGGTCTTGTGAGGGAAAGAGCCTGTGGGTTGAATGGCCCAGGGAGGGAGGTCTCACCCAGGGTCTCCAAAGGAGAGAAGGGAGGTGAGGTAGGAGGGGGCGAGGTGATGAAGAGCCTTGAAGCCAAGAATGAGGAGTTTTTGCTTGATGCGTAGGTTGACTGGTAGCCACTGCAGATTTTTGAGGAGGGGAGTAACATGCCCAGAGCGTTTCTGCACAAAGATGATCCAGGCAGCAGCATGAAGTATAGACTGGAGTGGTGAGAGACAGGAGGATGGGAGATCAGAGAGGAGGCTGATGCAGTAATCCAGTCGGGATAGGATGAGAGATTGAGCCAGCAAGATAGCGGTTTGGATGGAGAGGAAAGGGCAGATCTTGGCAATGTTGCGGAGGTGAGACCGGCAGGTTTTGGTGACGGATTGGACGTGAGGGCTGAATGAGAGAGCGGAGTCGAGGATGCCACCAAGGTTGCGGGCTTGTGAGATGGGAAGGATGGTCGTGCTGTTTACAGTGATGGGAAAGTCAGGGAGAGGGCAGGGTTTGGGAGGGAAGATAAGGAGTTCAGTCTTGGACATAATGAGTTTTAGATGACGGGCAGATATCCAGATGGAGAGGTCCTGAAGGCAGGCCCGCACCCTCTGCTCCTCTGCCGCTAACCTTCTCACTGTGCCTTGTACTTGCCTGTCCCGCCGTCGACCCCCGGCCCACGTCCTCCCCCTGGCCTGGAATGCCCTCCCTCCACACATCCGCCAAGCTAACTCTCTTCCTCCCTTAAAAGCCCTACTGAGAGCTCGCCTCCTCCAGGAGGCCTTCCCAGACTGAGCCCCCTTTCTCCTCTCCTCCTCCCCATCCCCCCCACCCTACCTCCTTCCCCTCCCCACAGCACCTGTATATATGTTTGTACAGATTTCTTACTCTATTGATTTTACTTGTACATATTTTCTATTCTATTTATTTTGTTAATGATGTGCGTCTAGCTTTACTTCTGTTTATTCTGATGACTTGACACCCGTCCGCATGTTTTGTTTTGTTGTCTGTCTCCCCCTTGTAGGCTGTGAGCCTGTTGTTGGGTAGGGACCGTCTCTATATGTTGCCAACTTGTACTTCCCAAGCACTTAGTACAGTGCTCTGCATACAGTAAGCGCTCAATAAATACGATTGAATGAATGAATGAATGAATGCTTGATGTCTCATCCACCCTGTCTGTGATGGCTAAGATGCTGCCCTTCCCGGAGGCGGAGAAATGGACAAGGTGGCTTCTGGATGTCCTGTCACTGGGAGGAGCCGAGGACTCTCTGGATCCAGGGGTCAGACCACAGGAACAAAGGAGCTGCTGCCAAGGAGAGGGAACATCCCAGAGAGCAGAACCCAACATCCCCCAGTCAGCAGGCCTTTCCTCCCTTAAGTGTGGCTAGGAGCAGGCCAGGCCAGAGGCAGGGCCACGAGGGCAGCCGCAAGGTAGGGCCTAGTTCGTTCAGGGAATTAGTATCCCCAGCTGGGGGACCAGTGGTGAGCACTAAACCCACTCTCTCCCACACTAATCTTTGCTCCTCTCCCACTGCACCCCAGTTCACACACTACTCCCTTCTCAAATCAGCCTACTCACTGTGTCTCTCTCTTGAATCTCTCTCACCCCCCACCCCTTGCTCCTTTCTTTCTGGAACTCCCTTCCCCTTCACATCTGGCAGACCACCGCTCTTCCCATCTTCAAAGTCCTTCTTCCCACTTCAGCATTTCCACGTTTCCTAAGCACTTGGGTACTCCGGTCCCCAACTACAATCCTCTACACAGAGTAACTTCCCAATAAATACTATCGATGACAGAAAAGTTCTACCTTATGTCCACCTCAAGTCTCTTCATTTTCAATTTAAGATCGCACCTTTGTTGTAAGACACTCTGTTGATCTGGAACCAGCTGCCCTTAGTTCAGGGTTCTGTACATATTAGACACTCAAAGAATACTCTTGATTGACTGTGTTATTCTTAACCTTACCCTTTACAAACCTGAGTACAACAGTTCAGTTCCCCCAGGACAGGGACCAAGACTGTGAGCCCGTTGTTGGGTAGGGACCGTGTCTATATGTTGCCAACTTGTACTTTGTGCACACAGTAAGCGCTCAATAAATACGACTGAATGAATGAATGAATGACCCATGAAAAAATCTGGCAATTTCACCGATCGATCGATCGATTGTGCTTATTTAGCATCTGTTCTGTGTAAAGCACTCTACTAAATGCTTGGGAGAGTTCAATTGAGTTGGTAGACAGGATCCCTGTTCTTAAGGAGCTTATAATTTAATGGGGGAGACGGTCACTAAACTACAGATGGGAGGAAGGAGAGATTGGGAAGATGGATATGCAGATGAGAAAATGCTTAAACAGTGGAGTATGTAAATCAATATGTACAAAAGCGCTATGAGCAGTTTTAAGTGCAGAAGTGCTGAGTTGCCTCAAGAGAATTGTTCCGGAGCAGGTGGCATTTCAGAAGGCCTTTGAAGATGGGGAGAGCTGTGGTCTGTGGAAATTGAAGGGGAAAAAGTTTCAGGCAGGCAGGAAGGAAGTGTGGGAGCAAGGAGTTGGAGGTGAGAGAGAAGAGTATGAGGCATAGTGAGAAGGTTAACGTGACTGCTGTGATGTGGGGGAAGAAGAAAGTGGATAAGAGAGAGGGAACTAATGAAGTTCCGTAAAACCAAAGGTCAGGAGTTTCTGTTTGATTCAGAGAATGAGCAACGATTGAATATTTTTGAGGAGTGTGGACGTGTGTGCAGAATGACCGTTTAGAAAAATGATCTGAAGTAAGGATTGGAGAGGGGAGAGGCTGGAGGCAAGGACACAAGCGGGGATTCAAGAAGAGTTTGGGACCTGATGGTGCTCTTTTCTCTCCTACGAATTGACGCGATGCCTTGTCGTGGCCAGAGAGTTTGTGTTCACTGATGAAGCTTAGAGCTGTGTCATATAGGGCTACGTGTAATGGAAAGATCTGAGCCAAAGCATCAGAGAAAATCTATTTACCTGCGCTGGGCAGCAGCAGAATGGGAAAGAGTCAAAGACAGGTGACCATGTGAACAAAATGTCGATCAAAAACTGCAGAGACTCGTGTTTTTACCCCACAGAAGGCTATGGTAACCATTTCTATATCAAGAAAACTCTATGGATACATCTACCAGGACAAGTTTATGACAGAAATGAGCCGTTCTGAAGGGAGTGTGTCCATCGAGTAGCTATGGATTGGAAGTGACTGCAACATTTGAGGGAGAAGAAGATACTTTTTGGATGGAGAAGAAGAGGTGGATACAGGATATGTTGTGGTGGAAAATTTTTTATGGTATTTTTAAAGCACTTACTATGTGTCAAACACTGTTCTAAGTGATGGTGTAAATACAAGTTCATTAGGTTTTAGCCACAGATTGAATATGAGGGTTCCAAGATGGGTAGGGGTCAATGTCAATAGCAAGAATGTTGGCTTTCGAAGATAGATAGGATGGTGGCCTTGTCAGTGGTAATGGAATATGTAGTGTGGAAATCAATTCTTAACCAGCCTTACTCCATTTTGTTTTCACAAAATTCAATTCGTCACTTAATCCTGTCAGTTCTACCTTCCATTTTGCATTAATCTACTTTGTTTTCCTAAATCAGGCTTCAGCTACCCTCTTTCCCTGTCATCAATTTCAGCCATAGCTTCCCTTGATGCCAATTTCAGCCATAGCTTCCCTTGATGCCAATTTCAGCCATACCCTGTCATCCATTGAGAAAAGTGGAGCCGCAGTTGATTGGATCCTTTTGTTGGTGTGTAGGAACCCCTCACCCACCACGGACTATAAATAGCTACCTCACTCCGCTTTTGGTTATGGGGTTGAGTCCGTATTTGAGGTACTCATCCTGTCCGTCGTCACCCATACAGTTCTGTACTAAGTATTGCAATAAAAAAATCACTTGTGTTTCTGCAACTTGAATTCTTTTCCGTTGGACTCCGTAGTATTTGGAGAAGAGTCATTCGGACAGTCAACTGTATTTATTGAGTGCTTACTGTGTGCAGAGCACTGTACTAAGCACATTGTATTTTCCAAGCACTTAGTACAGTGCTCTGCACACAGTAAGTGCTCAATAAATGATTGAATGAATGACTGAATGAGAGTACAACAGAACAATAAACAGCCACACTTCTTGCCCACATTGAGCTTGCAATCTAGAGGGGGAGACAGACATTAATATGAATAAATGAATTACAGATATGCATGGAAGTGCCGTGGGGCTGGGGGGTGGTGAATAAAGGGAGTAGGTCAGGGTGACACGGAAGGGAGGGGGAGAAGTGGAAAGAAGGGCTTAGTCGGGGAAGGTTTTCTAGAGGAGGTGTGCTTTGAAGGAAGGGAGAATAGTTGTCTGTTGAAAATGAGGGGGGAAGGTTTTCCAGCCCAGAGGCAGAACGTGGGCAAAGAGATCGGCGGCAAGATAGATGAGGTACAGTGTGAAGGTTAGCTTCAGAGGAGCAAAGTGCGTGGGCTGGATTGCAGTAGGAGAGTAGTGAGGTGAGGTAAGAGGGGGCAAAATGATCCACTAGACTGTAAGCTTGTTGTGGGCAGGGAATGTGTTCATTGTTGCATTGTCCTTTCCCAAGCTCTTAGTACAGTGATCTGCACACAGTAAGCACTCGATAAATATGATTGAATGAATGAATTGAGTGCTTTAAACCCAATAGTGAGGAGTTCCTGTCTGATTCAGAGATGGATGGACAACCACTGGAGGTTCTTGAGGAGAGGGGAATCACGGTCTGAATGTTTTTGTAGAAAAAATGATCCGGGCAGCAGAGTGAAGTATGGTCCGGAGTGTGGAGAAACAGGAGGCTGGGAGGTCAGCAAGGAGGCTGATATAGTAATCAAGTCAGGATAGGATAAGTGATTGGATCAATGTGGTAGCTGTTTGGATGGAGAGGAAAGGGAGGATTTTAGCAGTGTTGTGAAGGTAGAACTGACAGGATTAAGTGAAGGATTGAATATGTGGGTTGAATGAGAGAGAGGAGTCAAGAATAAGCCAAGGTTAGGGGCTGATGAGACAGGAAGATGGTGCCATCTACAATGGTGAGAAAACCAGGGGAAGGACAGGGCATGGGTGGGAAAATAAGACGTTCTGTGTTAGGCATGTTAAATTTGAAGTGATGGGAGGACATCCAAGGAGAGGTGTCTTGAAGACAGGAGGAAATGTGAGACTGCAGAGAGGGAGAGAGATCAGAGATCAGGGAAGAGGATTTGGGAAGGAAAATGAGTTCAGTTTAGCACGTATTAAGCTAGAGATGCTGGTGGGAACTATCCAGGTAGCTATGCCCTGGAAACAGGAGGAGATGTATGATTACAGACAAAGAGAGGTGAAGCTGTGAAGTCGATTTAGCAGTCATATGAGTAGAGGTGGTAGTTGAAACTTTGGGAGCGGATGAGATTCCTAGGAAGGAGTGTAAAGCAAAAACAGAATGGACTCAAGAACAGAGTTCCTTGAGCCGTCCCAGTTAGGGGTTGGAAGGAAAAGAAGAGCTGACTAAAGTGACTGAGAAGTAGTGGCTGAAAGGGAAGAGAAGAACAGGAAGAGGAATGTGTTGGTAAAACCAAGGTGAGATACCTTGGATAAGTCACCCGAAGGTGCAGCAAGTTGGAAAATGGGCCCAGATTCATAGGTGATGGATGGAATCCTCTTTCAGGGACCGGGGGCAGGGTGATGGCAGGGGAGGAGGGATGGGATATTCAGGAGTGTTTGTGAGTTAATAATAATAATAATGATGGTATTTATTAAGTGCTTACTATGTGCAAAGCACTGTTCTAAGCGCTCACAGTCTTAATCCCCATTTTACAAATGAGGGAACTGAGGCCCAGGGAAGTGAAGTGACTTACCCAAAGTCACACAGCTGACAATTGGCGGAGCTGGGATTTGAACCCCTGATTTCTGACTCCAATGCCTAGGTTCTTTCCACTGAGCCACACTACTTCTCTGTTAGACACCAGCTCACCTGGTGAAGAAGGAGTGTGTGTGTGTGTGTGTGTGTGTGTGTACCAATCAATCAATCAATCAATTGTATTTCTTGAGTGCTTACTGTGTACAGAGTACTGACCTTAGTGCTTGGAAGAGCGTATGTAATAGAGTTTGTAGACAAATTCCCTGACCATCAGGAGCTTAGTCTAGAGGAGGAAATGGACAATAAATGATTTTTGGACATGGACTTAGTGCTGTGGGGATGGGTGAATAAAATTTATGTGTTTCTGCTTATTCTAGATTGGTCTGCGCAAGTAGGAAAGGGCGGGGGGTGACCACGGGCCCAGCTGTGCCGGCTGCTACTGCTTTATTTGGGGGTGGACACAAAACAGCAGTGAGATGATTTCCTGCCCGGAGCGGGCCCAGTTTCTTTTCCTCTGTGTGGGCTCCTTGGGCCCGGTGCCAAGGCCGGGGGCAGGAGGCAGGGCAGAGCAGGGCAGGACTTGCTGCGAGGCTGAGGGCGGGAGGAAGCAGGTGTCTCCCTGTGCGACCGTTATCTCGGGGGAATGAGTCCCGGGGTTCCTCGCTGAACAGTGGGGCAACACCAGGACTCTCATCAGCCTCAACCCCTGAGTCGGCGTCTGGTTCTGGGGAGGAGCATCCGGACCCTACAAGCCGGGACCGTGGTTTGGGGCTCAGGGCCGGGCCTGGGGAGCGCGATGGAGCCGCGGAGGAGGTTGGGGTGCCTGGCCTCTTTCTTCTGGCTCCTTCTGGACTCCCTCTCCCTGACACAGACCCTGGAGGGTGAGTTTGAATCCAACCTGATTACCTTGTGTGTACCCCAGCACTTAGTACAGTGCCTGGCATGCAGTAAGCGCTTAACAAATACCATTATTATTATTATAATCATTCAGGCTCCTCCTTCTTCCTCTTCCACAAATTCATTCATTCATTCAATCGTATTTATTGAGCGCTTACCGTGTGCAGAGCACTGTACTAAGTGCTTGGGAAGTACAAGTCGGCAACAGGTAGAGATGGTCCCTACCCAACAACGGGCTCACAGTCTAGAAGGGGGAGACAGACAACAAAACAAATGGATTCTTAATAATAGTTACTTACATGTATAGCTCTTATCTCTCACTTTTAAACCTGGCCTGGAGGGATTTGAAGATGAAGAGAGTTTGGACATCCAAACATAGGCAGCAGGGTTTATTCTTCATTCATCGGTATACTACTCACCCCAAATAGGGTTATTTATAAAAATCATATTTCTGATTTAGGTGGTTATTGCTTCTTATATTTTGGCCTTATAATCCATCCCTCTTACTCCCCTCTACCCTGTATTTCTTTTTAAAATATCTGATATGACAAAAATGCAGAACAAAACGTGGTATCAGCATATGCAGTTTTTTGGCAGATAGGAAAATTTATGTAGATCATAAGATAAATGAGGGGAGATTTAAGTATCCAAAGCAGCACTTAACAAATACCATTAAAAATACAAAATAAATAAAAGGGGGGGGGGGGGGCATCCAGGCCAACTAACTTTCAAGAGGAGCAGCAAGAGGATGGGCTTGCAAGTCAGAGCATGGGCTTCTCCGGGCCAGAGAAAGGACATGAGCTATGGGTTGGCGGCGAGATCGAGGAACAGTGGGGAGGTTAGCACCAGAGGAGCAGAGTGTGCGGGCTGGGATGTAGGAGAGAAGGGAGGTGAGGTTAGAGGGGGAAAGGTGATGGAGAGTTTTAAAGTTAATAGTGAGGAGTTTTTGTTTGATACGGAAGTGGATAGGCAACCACTGGAGATTTTTGAGGAGGGAGGTGATGTGCCCTGAGTGTTTCTGCAGAAAGATAATCTGTGCAGTGAAGTGAAGTATGGACTGAAGTGGGGAGAGGCAGGAGGTTGGGAGGCCGGAGAGGAGGCTAATGCAGTAATCTAGGTGGGATAGGATGAGTGATTGTACTAATGTGCTAGCGGTTTGGATGGAGAGGAAAGGGCAGATCTTGGCGATGTTGTGAAGATGAGAGGCTAATGCAGTAATCTAGGTGGAATAGGATGAGTGATTGTACTAATGTGCTAGCAGTTTGGATGGAGAGGAAAGGGCGATGTTGTGAAGATGAGGCCGACAGGATTTGGTGACAGATTGGATATATGGATTGAATGAGAGAGCAGAATCAAGGATGACACCAAGGTTATGGACTTTTGAGACGGGAGGGATGGTTCTGCCATCTAGAGTGATGGGAAAGTCTAGGAGAGGACAGGGTTTAGGAAGGGAAGATAAGGAGCTCTGTTTTGGACATGTTGTCCTTCCCTGGGTTGCAAAGAGGCTTGAGCAAGTGCAAACCTCCTGCAGCCAATGCAGTATGCTACTAGCCACAGTCATTAGCATCATCTAATAGCCCCCCCCCATCTGTTAGCATTAATTAGTTTGCTGTAATAATAATAATAGTAATAATAATGATGGCATTTATTAAGCACTTACTATGTGCAAAGCACTGTTCTAAGCACTGGGGAGGTTACAAGGTGATCAGGTTGTCCCACAGGGTGCTCACAGTCTTCCTCCCCATTTTACAGGTGAGGGAACTGAGGCCCAGAGAAGTGAAGTGACTTCATCATCATCATCATCAATAGTATTTATTGAGCGCTTACTGTGTGCAGAGCACCGTACTAAGCGCTTGGGAAGTACAAGTTGGCAACATATAGAGACAGTCCCTACCCAAAAGTGGGCTCACAGTCTAAAAGGGGGAGACAGAGAACAAAACCAAACATACTAACAAAATAAAATAAATAGAATAGATATGTACAAGTAAAATAAATAAATAAATAAATAGAGTAATAAATATGTACAAGCATATATACATATATACAGGTGCTGTGGGGAAGGGGAGGAGGTAAGATGGGGGGATGGAGAGGGGGACGAGGGGGAGAGGAAGGAAGGGGCTCAGTCTGGGAAAGCCTCCTGGAGGAGGTGAGCTCTCAGTAGGGCCTTGAAGTCACACAGCTGATAAGTGGTGGGGGCGTGATTGGAACCCATGCCCACGGACTCCAAAGCCCGTGCTCTTTCCACTGAGCCACGCTGCTTCTCCTAATATCTGAGGGATTCGAAAAATGCTAATAGCTTTGGACTTACACACACACACACACACACACACACACACACACACACACACTCTCTCTCTCTCTCTCTCTCTCTCTCTCTCTCTCTCTCTCTCTCTCTCTCTCTCTCTCCCCACCCCACAAACCCATGTACCCCGTTTCCCTCTGAGCCAGAGACCACTCCCTGCCTCTGAATTGCAGTGCATATTAAGGAAGATTGTGGAAGGAGGAGCTTTCAGCCACAGTGATTCAGGATGAGGGCAGGACCAGACTGGAGCCATCATGTGCAGCATTATATACTGATGATGCCGCCACTACTGAAGTTCCTTCTGGGGCCCCATCCCAGAGCCCCTGAAGGATTGCCCCTCCTTCCGTCCCCAACCCCTACCTGAGGGGGCTCAGCCCCACCAAGGTCTGCGTGTCCCATGGGACCGCATGGGCTGAGCTGCCCCTGCCCAAAGTTGCCATGGGGAAGCCGGGACTCTCCTTTTCAGTGGGGATCCTGGCTGAAGGATCTGCAGAGCCAAACAGCACTGGTACAGCGGGGCAGGGGGATCTGGGCCTCTTGGAGGCTCCTGTCTGATTACCTGCTCACTCAGGGTAGGGATGGGGGTGATCACATGGCCCTTCCCTGGGGAAAAGTGTGAAGGGACAAGAGCAACTGTGCTGCTTATTACCAAGGCCTGCCGCCATGGCCTAGGGGCTGGAGTGCTCATGTGGCCATTGCTCATGGGACCCTTGCAATGTGGTAACCCCCAAGGGCCAAAGTGTCCACTTCTCCACTAAGCTTCCTGTGTCCAGTCCCAGAAAGGACCCAAAAGCGGCAGAGGAGAGGGAAGAGAAGCCCCGTGAGCATTGTTTCCCTCCTGTTCATCTCTGTCCCTCTCTCCCCTTTCCTTCTTTCTCTCCTCTCCCTATATCCCTCTCCACCTCTTTCATTCCTCTCCCCCATCCTTTTGCTTCAATTTCCCCTTTTCTTCATCCCCTCGAAGTCCCACCCACATTAGCTTGCCCCAAAGTTCAAGATGAAAAAAGGTGGTGTCCCTGAATGCTAAAATCCGTTTTGTTAAGCATCTTTGTCAATGATCGCAAAGTGGAGTGAGCAGTGAAATTTCCATTTGGGCAGTCATGGCACCAAACTCATCCAGGTGATGAATACTGTGTGGAGAGGGATAATTTTCATGAAGACCTCAAAAGGCTGAGGAACTGGGTTGGAAAATGGTGGATGAATTTTAATGTGAACAAGGCCAAATCAATGCTCTCAGAAAAAAAAATCTGTATTTAACTCTGTGATAACGGGCCCACAGTTAGGAGTCTACACATAGGAAAAAGTAAGCAGCGTGGCTCAATGGAAACAGCACGGGCTTTGGAGTCAGAGGTCATGGATTCAAATCCTGGCTCCGTCAATTGTCAGCTGTGTGACTTTGGGCAAGTCACTTAACTTCTCTGTGCCTCAGTTACCTCATCTGTAAAATGGGGATTAAGACTGTGAGCCCCCCCCATGGGACAACCTGATCACCTCGTAACCTCCCCAGTGCTTAGAACAGTGCTTTGCACATAGTAAGCACTTAATAAATGCCATTATCATTATTATTATTATTAATATTATTCTCAGTCCAATGTACAGCAGCACTCCAAAAGGCCTTGGAATGCCGGATATCACTGGGAAAGAGTTAGAATTCTAAAGATGAGGCACCTGGAACAAATGAAGGAGGGAGGAAACAGGCAGGAGAAACTTGCCAGAGTGACCCAGCATGAGCCATGGAGAAGGTTAAGTGGCTGTGATGAGAAGAGAAGCACATTGTCCCCAAGTTTCCAGGAGAGTCCTCTACTCACAAGGTGCCCGACCACTAAATTAATCCATTCACCCTGTCACTGACGTTTGTGATCTTGGAAAAATCCATTTCGCCTCCAAATCTTTCTCCATTGCTTTACATTAGCTATCCCTACAGCTGTATGGGAAATCTACAATCCAGATAATCCTAATCTCTGTAACCTCCCCAGACTCACCTAACTCTTCCCCTCACCATCCTTCTGGGTTTGAGGAGCAAGCCTGGAAACCGAGGAGTGACAAAGACGGGGACTGGAGGGTGTCAATCTATCAGTCAGTCGGCCAATCAGTCTGTCAGTCAATCTTTTGGTCAGTTAGTTACTTCTCCCTCGGCCCTGAGTGTTCTTTCAGGAAAACTGGGTGCCGGGGGAGGGACAGGGAGAGGGCAAGATATGATTCCTAACTTCAAGAGGCTGACAGTCTGCTGGGAAAGAAAAGACACACACACACACATTCTTACACACCTTAAACCAGGTTCTCAGGGAAGGACAGAGGGATGATCCAATTCCTATCCTGGAGGAGCTGACAGTCTAATCAGAGGGACATCACATGCACACCCTCACACTCAGACACACACACACACACACACACACACACACACACATTCTATTTATTTTGTTAATGATGTGCATTTAGCTTTAATTCTATTTGTTCTGACGACTTGACACCTGTCTACATGTTTTGTTTTGTTGTCTGTCTCCCCCTTCTAGACTGTGAGCTCGTTGTTGTTGGGTAGGGACTGTCTCTATATGTTACCAACTTGTACTTCCCAAGCGCTTAGTACAGTGATCTACGCACAGTAAGCACTCAATAAATACGACTGAATGAATGAATGAATGAATGAACACACACACACATAAGCACACTTGAGCACAGAAACAGAAACATTACCCGCAGAGAGAAAACAGAGAGGAAGTCCTGATCACCTGTCCCCTCCTTTTGAAGGGCAGACAGTCTGGCCCATACTGTACAACCAGACAGTCGTGGAAAGATCATTATTATCACTGCATGGAAGCGCAATGATTGAAAACATATACACCAAGAATGTGACTAGGATAAAGGATTAATTCCCAGTTATATTCTCCAAATGTACATATCCACTAAGATGGTGACTAGGATAAAGGGTTAATTCCCAGTTATTCATTCATTCAATCATATTTATTGAGTGCTTACTGTGTGCAGAGCACTGTACTAAGCGCTAGGGAAGTACAAGTCGGCAACATATAGAGACGGTCCCTACCCAAGAACGGTTATCTGCTCTGGGTGTCTGCTCTTTATCTTGAGTAATTTGTGCTGTAATAATAATAATAATAATAATGGCATTTATTAAGCGCTTACTATGTGCAAAGCACTGTTCTAAGCACTGGGGAGGTTACAAGGTGATCAGGTTGTCCCATGGGGGGCTCACAGTCTTAATCCCTATTTGACAGATGAGGTCACTGAGGCCCAGAGAAGTTACGTGACTTGCCCAAAGTCACAGAACTGACAAGTGACAGAGGCAGGATAGACAGAGATGGGCACAAGGGCTGGGGTTTATGGGAGTCAGTCACCTGCAGGAATGGAGCCAGAACCTTTCATCTAGGGAAACTCCCTGGAGGTCCCGGAATTTTAGCAGTGTTTTGAGGGAGGGAGGGGTTATGTTGGGGCAAAGAGAAAGGGCCGAGGAAATGGACCTGGCAAATGGGGAGTGGGATCAGGAATCTGATAAGATTGGCTCCAAGTAGTGTTGAGGTGTTATCCATACTACAATGCATCTTCCCTGCGCAGACCATCACATCGGGACCTTGTATTTAACGGCCGTTCGTGGCGTTGACGGCTTCTTCGAGCTGACAGCCCTCATCATGCTGGATGGGCAGAAGATGGCATCCTACAACAGCACACATCGGGAGATAGCTTTCGGTCAGAACTGGCTGTACCGGGTGTTGGACCCGAACCTGGTCCAGGAAATGAAGTCAGATCTGCAGAGCTCTGAGAGGGACTTCCACTGGGGCATGGAGAACTGGGCCCAGTACCAGAACCACAGCTGGGGTGAGTGGCCCAGTCTCGTGGCGTCTCCTTTCCCCCATTTCCCCGCCTTGACCCGGGTGGAGGCTAAAACCCGATCTGTAAACTGTCTTTGGGGGCTGTCAGGGGAGATGGGAGCAGGTAGTCCTTCCCAAGGGCTCCCTTGTGGGGCTTGGCTCATGCCAGAGACTCAGAGGAGAGCGGGGGGCAGTAGCCTCCAGGGATTTGATACTATTTTGTGGCTGGGAATATCCCGAATGGACTAACCTAAGGAACATGAAACTGGATCCCAAACCCTGGGTAGACCCATAATTTCTCTTCTCCCTGGGATCCTCAGTTCTCGGGGTGCATGGGCCTGGTTCTGCCCCCATATGCCACTGAAAACACAAGTCCACGGGCCTTGGGGAGTCCGGCCAGGCTGGTGACGATAATCTGGAGAGAGCTGGGGCTCTGGGAAAGTGACAGAAGTTTGTGCCTCCCCCTCGGGATGAAGCTGGCAGGCCTGGGGGTTGGCTGTGGGCCCCATCTCTTTTCTCCACCTTCTACAGGGACCCAAACAGTTCAGCTGATCATGGGATGTGAGCTGGACAGAGGCGTCCAGGTGGTCTCTCGCTACAGGTTTGCCTACGAACGTGAGGAAGTGTTGTGGCTGGATGAGCTGAAGGGGACCTGGATGACCGCTGGACTCGCCAAAATGCAGTTGGGGCATTTCTGGGAGAAGAGGGCCTACTGGTTTCAGGAAGCAGAACGCTACATCAGAGAAGAATGTCCATTTCTGATGAGGATGGTTTTGCCCTTCTGGCACCTCAGAGTGCCCAGTGAGTGTTTAGCACGGTCCAGCAAAGATCTGGGTTCTGGTCCTTACCACTTACCTGCTTTGGGACACAGGACTGACCTCTCAACCTCTCTGGCCCCCCAGTTTGCTCATTTACAAAATGGAAATATTCTTCCCTGCCCATGCCTTCCTCCCTCTCTCCCTCCCTCCCTCCCTTCCTCCTTCTCTCTCCATCCCTCCCTCTTTCCCTCTCTCTCTCCCAGTTGATGCTATCTTACACTTTTAATGAGGGCACCCAGGGATATACCTAGGCTCCATTAACAGTTAAGACAAGGACTTTCTGTGCTCCAGGCTGTATTCCCCGAGATTATCGCAGTGAAATGCTGCCACCATCCCATGACTCTAGGTTTCAGAAATATCTGAGGGCTAGGGAAGCATCTGGGGTTCACCTAGCCAGTTCCACTACCCAAGGCCTGGCTCCTGGGGTTTGGAAGGATGGCAAATGCTGCATTTGTTCCCCTCAACTTTTCTGCGGGGAAAAAATTCCCTGTCCTCACTCCTTATGAATGCTAATACGGATACCTTGCTCTTCTTGGCTCAGAAGGCAAATTCTTCCTTCCTTCTTCGTTGCTCAAAACGTCCCCTGTCATTGTCTGCATAGAGAAGCAGCGTGGCTCAATGGAAAGAGCATGGGCTTCAGAGTCAGTGGTCATGGGTTCAAATCCTGGCTCTGCCAACTGCCAGCTGTGTGACCTTGGGCAAGTCACTTAACTTCTCTGTGCCTCAGTTACCTCATCTGTAAAATGGGGATTGACTGTGAGCCCCCCGTGGGACAACCTGATCACCTTGTATCTCCCCAGCGCTTAGAACAGTGCTTTGCACATAGTAAGCGCTTAATAAATGCCATTATTATTATTATTATTATTATTATTGTCTGTGGGTCACCTGATGTCACCAAGTGGATAAATGACATGCTTTGCAAAACAGCTTTCCTTCTTTTCTTTTCCTTCTTTCCTTCTTCTTTCCTTTCCTGAGCGGCGTGGCTCAGTAGAAAAAGCACAGGCATGGGAGTCAGAGGTCGTGGGTTCTGATCCCAGCTCTGCCACTTGCCAGCTGTGTGACTTTGGGCAAGTCACAACTTCTCTGGGCCTCAATTACCTCATCTGTAAAATGGGGATGAAGACTGTGAGCCCACATGGGATAACCTGATCACCTTGTATCTACCCCAGCGCTTAGAACAGTGCTTGGCACATAGTAAGCCATTAACAAATACGAACATTTTTTTTTCTGGAGGGGTCCTGGGGAATGAACATTTTCCCTGTTCTGGAATCCAATGGGCCTGGTACCCTGTTCCATGTTTGGAGTTATACTAACTTGGATTGTCACGGTCTTCTGACCCATTGGTTCTTGTGTCTCTGCAGCGTGGCTCAGTGGAAAGAGCCCGGGCTTTGGAGTCAGAGATCATGGGTTCAAATCCTGGCTCTGCTAGTTGTCAGCCGTGTGACTTTGGGCAAGTCACTTCACTTCTCTGGGCCTCAGTTCCCTCATCTGTAAAATGGGGATGAAGACTGTGAGCCCCCCGTGGGACAGCCCGATCACCTTGTAACCTCCCCAGCGCTCAGAACAGTGCTTTGCACATAGTAAGTGCTTAATAAATGCCATCATTATTATTATTATTATTATTCTCTCTTCTCGCCCAGCACCCCCGGAGGTGACCGTGACCCGCCGTGCTTCTTCCCCAGCTCCATCCTGCTGCGCTGGGTGAAGGATGGTGAGACTGAGCCCCTTCCCTCCTCTCCCCCTCGTCCCCCTCTCCATCCCCCCATCTTACCTCCTTCCCTTCCCCACAGCACCTGTATATATGTGTATATGGTTGTACATATTTATTACTCTGTTTATTTATTTATTTATTTTACTTGTACATTTCTATCCTATTTATTTTATTTTGTTGGTATGTTTGGTTCTGTTCTCTGTCTCCCCCTTTTAGACTGTGAGCCCACTGTTTGGTAGGGACTGTCTCTATGTGTTACCAATTTGTACTTCCCAAGCGCTTAGTACAGTGCTCTGCACATAGTAAGCGCTCAATAAATACGATTGATTGATTGATTGATTGATTGATTGAGATGGGGCTGTGGGGCGATGAGAACTCCAGCGGGACACTTCCCAATGCTGACTCCTCCTTCTATTTGCGCCAGACTCTGGAAGTACGGGAAGAGGCCGGGGACACCGGCTACTCGTGTGTGGTGGAGCACAGCACCCTGGAAGGGCCCACCTCCTACCCAGGTACCGGCCCCCAGGGAGGAGGGAGGGAGAGGGGTTGGGAACCTGGGTCTCCACTGGAGGCTCTGCTAAGGTTGCACTTCATCAGGAAAGTCACCAGTATGGAGCCCAACTAGAAGTTTCTGCAGGCAGGGGCAACGGCCCGAACAATGCAGACCCAAAAGGGATGTGGAGAAGAAACCAGCATGATGGGCATCTGTGTCAAACTTTCTGCTTGATCACAGTTGCACACCACAGGTTGAAGCTCTAATCCCTAGGTCGGTTTGTGGAAGTTTCTTGACAGGTTGACGATGGCAGACCAAGGGAAAAAGAGTCAAATCACCACAGAAATTTCAGGCACGAGAATAATCATTTGAATACAGGATAGAGTGCCTGGGGAGAAACACCCCAAGCCCAATTTTTTGCTCTTCTTTCACTCTACATGATTCAGCAGTAACAAGAATTACCAAAAATCTACATGTCTGAGCATACTGGGAGAAGCAGCATGGCTCAGCGGAAAGAGCACGGGCTTTGGAGTCAGAGGTCATGGGTTCAAATCCCGGCTCTGCCAATTGTGAGCTGTGTGGCTTTGGGCAAGTCACTTAGCTTCTCTGGGCCTCAGTTACCTCATCTGTAAAATGGGGATTAAGACTGTGAGCCCCCCGTGGGACAAGCTGATCTCCTTGTAACCTCCCCAGCACTTAGAACAGTGCTTTGCACTGAGTAAACACTTAATAAATGCCATCATCATTATTATTATATTGACCCATGTCCCAGAAGCAAGCCTCAGGTTTTATTCCCAAGAGGATTCTGGGAAATGTAGTCTTTAGGATCTGTGAACGCATAGTTCCCAGGAAAGTGGGGGTGACAGGAGCAAACTTCCTACACCTCCCTTTGGTAACAGATCTTCTTTCACACATTCCATATTCCAAATCGGCTTTGCTGCCCCTTTGGTGCTCTTTTACTGACCATGAGCCCTGTGCAAATGAAGGAGAAAATTATGGGCAGATTTGCTCTGGGCTCAGACCGGAGTGAGACTGGAGAAAGTCAGTCTCACTGACTTTTTGTACCCTTCAGCCCCAGAAAGACTGTCATGGGCGATGCCACGGGACCAGGTCCTGGGTGTTTTGGCAGCTGCTGTGCTAGTGCTGATTCTGGCAGTGAGCATAATCGTGTGGAAGAAGAAGAAAATCGTGTGGAAGAAGAAGAAAACAGGTGATGGGTTGGGAAATAGATGGTCAAAGCTTAGGTGGAAATTGGGGGGAGGGTAGTCCCAGCTGAGGAGGGTGTTTTGGGCGATGGAGTACCTATCGATCAATAGCATTCATTCTGCACTTACTATGTGCTGAGCACCTTACTGAGCACTTGGGAGAGTACAATACAGTTGGTAGACATGATCAATCAATCAATCAATCATATTTATTGAGCGCTTACTGTGTGCAGAGCACTGCACTAAGCACTTGGGAAGTACAAGTTGGCAACATATAGAGACAGTCCCTACCCAACAGTGGGCTCACAGTCTAGGAGGGGGACACAGAGAACAAAACCAAACACATTAACAAAATAAAATAAATAGAATAGATATGTACAAGTAAAATAAATAAATAGAGTAATAAATATGTACAAACATATATACATATATACAGGTGCTGTGGGGAGGGGAAGGAGGTAAGACGGGGGGATGGAGAGGGGGCCGAGGGGGAGAGGAAGGAGGGGACTCAGTCTGGGATCTGATCCCTCCTCTCAAGGAGTTTACACTCCAACAAGGGAGATGGACCTTAAAACAAATTATAGGTAGGTAAAGCAAAACAATTTAGATTTATATTCATAAATGCTGGTGGGGTGGGGTAAATACATAGGTGCTTGGGGGTTTGGACTCAAGAGAAGCAGCGTGGCTCAGTGGAAAGAGCATGGGCTTTGGAGTCAGAGGTCATGGGTTCAAATCCCGGCTCCGACAATTGTCAGCTCTGTGACTTTGGGCAAGTCACTTAACTTCTCTGTGCCTCAGTTACCTCATCTGGAAAATGGGGATTAAGACTGTGAGCCCTACTTGGGACAACCTGATCACCTTGTAACCTCCCCAGCGCTTAGAACAGTGTTTTGCACATAGTAAGCACTTAAGAATGCCATCATTAAGTGCATCGATAATGTGGAAGAATGGGGGAATAGGGTGGGGAAATGAGAGATTAGTTAGGGAAGGCTTCCTGGGGGAGGAGTGACTTTAGTAGGTCTTTGAGAATGGGCAGGATATGAAGCCAGAAGGAGTAGCAGGAAGTAGGCACTCAATGAACAAGAGGTCAGTGGCATGAAGGACAAGATGGAGGAAAAATTGGTTGAGGTTAGAGGATCGAAGTGAATGGTTAGTAAGGTTAGGGGAGGGGAAGAGAGCTGACTGAGTGTCGTAAAGCCGATGGTGAGGAAATTCTGCCTGTTATATAGAGGGATAGATGACCATATGTTGCCAACTTGTACATCCCAAGCGCTTAGTACAGTGCTCTGCACACAGTAAGCGCTCAATAAATGCGATTGATTGATTGATTGATTGATTGATGTGCAGTACAGTGTTTTAGAAAAACGATCCAGACCGCAGAACGAAGTACAGACTGGAGAGGGGAGAGGTTAGAAACAGGGAGGTCAGCAAGAAGCCCTCAGCTTGGATGGTGCTTGGCCCAGTGTGGTAGCAGTTTGGATGGAGAGGAAGGGGCAGATTCTGAAACTGCTGTGATTTGGTGAGTGACTGAATTTGTGGGTTGTTAGGTGAACAAGGAGTAAAGGATAATTTCAGGGTTGGGGGCTTGTTAGACATAGAGCATGGTGATATTTCTAGACTGTGAACCCGTTTCTAGACTCTGAGCCCGTTGTTGGGTAGGGACCGTCTCTATGTGTTGCAAATATGTACTTCCCAAGGGCTTAGTATAGTGCTCTGCACACAGTAAGCGCTCAATAAATATGACTGAATGAATGAATATTATCGGTGGTGATGGGAAAGTCATGGAGAGGAGAGGATTTGGGAGGAAAGATGAAAAGTTTTGTTTTGGCAATCCAAAACCAGTGTTAAGTTTGAGATGTCAACGCGATAGCTAACGAAAGATACCCTGGAAGCAGGAGGAAATGCAGAGAAGGAGAAAGGTTGGGGCTGGAGAGGTAGATTTAGGTGAGACTTTGGGCAGGATTTTCCCAACAGTGAGATTTGTCAGACCCTTGAATAGAAGCTGAGGAGGCTGTGGGACCTCGTGGCCCCTTCCGGGTACGTTCATGCTTGGGTTGGGCTTGGTCTGCGAGGAGGTGACGGGTGGGAGGAATAAACTGGTCCTTCCGGCCAAAGACAAATTTGATTTTCCCTCCATTTGTGTTCCAGATTCAAGGGGACGGAACGCTGCTTCAGAGCAGGGTGAGTGAAGCAGCATGGCTCAGTGGAAAGAGCCCGGGCTTTGGAGTCAGAGGTCATGGGTTCAAATCCTGACTCCGCCACTTGTCAGCTGTGTGACTTTGGGCAAGTCACTTAACTTCCCTGGGCCTCATTTCCCTCATCTGTAAAATGGGGTTAAGACTGTGAGCCCCTCGTGGGACAACCTGATCACTTTGTATCTCCCCAGCGCTTAGAAGAGTGCTGTGCACATAGTAAGTGCTTAACAAACACCACCATTATTATTAAAGAGCAGTGCCCCTGCCCCCTTGCCCCTCAGGGATGGACCCGGAGTCCTCAAAGACCATCTGTGTCTAATGGGAAAATGAGAACCCTGGGCCCTTCCCTAAAGTCAGGACCACTCCAAACATCTGTTCCTGAGTCTGGCCTGGATTGAGTGCCTGCCTTCAGGGGACTATCTGGGGAGGCAGCACAGACATACAGAGAGCCCCCCCATTAGAGGAGAGGGTGGAGGGGGAGGATGTTGTTCTATTTGACTCTGATGCATTGGAGAGAGGATGCTGAATCAGGGAAAGCTTTCTGGAGGAGGAGGCCTTTGAGCTGGACTGGATGGAATGACGGGGGAGGAGAGCAGGAAAAGAGATTATTGCAGGCACATGGGCGGCTTGAGCCTGGGATCGGATGTCGGAGGGAGAGCGGCGCGCTCGGGGTCCAGAGGGGTGACTGGGTTCATGTGCCATTCCTGTTCCACAGAGATGACATCCCGGAATTGTCCTGAAGTGCATCCTCCCGAGCCAGCCAATCCCAATGTCTTCCTCTCCCTGGATCCTGGCGTGGGGGCAGGTCAGAGTTTCCTACTGGGTGACGGGGGCCAATTGTTAGTTAGATTGTGGGAAGGAAGTGCAGAGTTGGGTGGGGAATGGGGGTTAGGCCCATCAACGCCAGCACTATGACCCAAGGGTTCATTCATTCATTCAATCGTATTTATTGAGTGCTTACTGTGTGCAGAGCACTGTACTAAGCGCTTGGGAAGGACAAGTTGGCATCATATAGAGATGGTCCCTACCCAACAGTGGGCTCACAGTCTAGCAGAGTTCACACAGAGACAACAGCAAGGTTCCAACAGATAAGAGGGCTTCTGTACAAGATATTGGGGAGATGTGGATAACCACCGGCTCAGTATGTGGGGAGCTGCTCCCAAATTAGAATGTTAGCTCCTTAGGAACAGAGAATTTGTCTCCCACTTCTGTTGTACTTTTCCACTGTATGCCTTAGATGCTCACTAAGTACAATAACCACCACCAATTAGGGGAATCTCACTGCAATTCCTTCAGCATCAAATCCAATTTTATTTGTTGCTTCACCTTGAGATTCGTCACTTAAAAATTCCATGAATCTCAGTAGACATCTGGACATACTTCAAAATCTCTGAGGGAGCAGGAAATAACTTCTGAGAGGTCCTCTTGGCCACGACTTTCTTTTGCCAATGGCTGAATAAGTTGGTGGATAAGTCTCATCAGCGGCCCAATAGAAATCCTGCTCCAACGCGTTCTCTGAGGCAGATTCCAATCTGAGCACCTTTGCTCGCCCAGAGAGGTTCCTGCTTTGGAAGATGATGGCTTTAATTGTTAATTTGTCTCAAACAGAGAATTTGTCTCAAACACAGCAGGTGAATGGGAGGCTGCTCTATGCCTGCTTCGGCCCAGACGGTTCCCAGATATATGTGGAAGCAGCAACAGTAGAAGTAGCAGCAGCTGGGGGTCCCATGCATCAGCCACCACTGTTAGTGACCTCAGAGAATGTCCTACATTTTATCTGGGCTCCAGATTGAAACAATGGGACTGTCTGGTAAATAAATCATAAATCAGAACATGGGGAGAAATTGGAGATTAGAAAATTGTGCCAATTATCAGTTTTTGTCCCAGTGCCCTCAGAGCTCATGGCGTCAGAGGGGCTGAGGGAGGGTCAGATCCCTGGGTTCTCCCATTCATTCATTCAATTGTATTTATTGAGTGCTTACTGTGTGCAGAGTACTGTACTAAGCACTTGGGAAGTACAAGTTGGCAACACATAGAGATGGTCCCTACCCAACAGCAGGCTCACAGTCTAGAAGGGGGAGACAGACAACAAAACATATTAACAAAATAAAATAAATAGAATAGTAAATATGTACAGGTAAAACAAATAGAGTAATAAATCTGTACAAACATATATACAGGTGCTGTGGGGAGGGGAAGGAGGTAGGGCGGGGGGTCGGTGGGGAGGAGAGGAAGGAGGAGGCTCAGTCTGGGAAGGCCTAAAAAATAAGATGGAGAGAGAAGCAGCGTGGCTCAGTGGAAAGAGCCCGGGTTTGTGAGTCAGTGGTCATGGGTTCTAATCCCAGCTCCGCCATTTGTCAGCTCTGTGACTTTGGGCAAGTCACTTCACTTCTCTGTGCCTCAGTTACCTCATCTGGAAAATGGGGATTAAGACTGTGAGCCCCATGCGGGACAACCTAATTACCTTGTATTCCCCCAGTTCTTAAAACAGTGCTTGGCAAATAGTAAGCGCTTAACAAATGCCATCATTATTATTGTTATTATTATTATTGGAAAGGGGGTCCTTTCCTTACAGACTCTCAGAGACTGCCCACCTGAAGCTACGGAGGGACCCTGGGGAAGCAGACCAGCAGTGGGGGAGGAAAAGGAGGCAGGGTCTGTAGGTCTCGGCCCACCGCGACCCCCGAGCACCTGCCTCCCTGTTGGAAAAACCCATCAGGTCATCATGGGAGGCAGAAGTGAGGGCCACAGGACCTGGCTGAATCAGGGCCGTGGGAGCGGAGGGCTCTCCCCTGGGATCTTTGGCTCAGGAGGAAGGATGGTTTTTCTTGACCGGTGAGGTGCCTGAAAACTACCCCTTTCCACATAGTGTTTAACTACTCTCTTACTGATGCCATTTGGAGTGTTGAATTTTAATCCATTGTCGCTGTTGATTGTATTACATCCTCATTTTTTGCAGGTTTGTCCTCCGCCGCCTAGACTGGGAGCCACTATTGGGCTGCCCCTGGATCTTCACCGATTTTGCTGTGATTGCCCGAGTCTACCTCAGTCGACCGTTGTAAATGCTGAATACATGTCAGTGACAACCACCTGAATCAAAATAATAAAGCTGAGCCTCTTGTGCTGTCTTCCAGCCCAAGGCCACAGTAAGAGCTGGGACTGGTGGTGGAGGAGGATTTGATCTCTGCTCCACCAAGAATGGCCCAGCCCCCGCTGCAGGGAACTGTTCAGGAAGGTCCTGCTGCCAGCGCGGCTCAGTGGAAAGATCCCGGACTTGGGAGTCAGAGGTCATGGGTTCTAATCCCGGTTCCGCCACTTCTCAGCTGTGTGACTTTGGGCAAGTCGCTTCACTTCTCTGTGCCTCATTTACCTCATCTGGAAAATGGGGATGAAGACTGTGAGCCCCACATGGGACAACCTGATTACCTTGTATCCCTCCCAGTGCTTAGAACATTGCTTAGCACATACTAAGCGCTTAACAAATACCATCATTATCATTATCATTCATTCATTCAGTCGTTTTTATTGAACGCTTACTGTGTTCAGAGAGCGCTGTACTAAGCACTTGGGAAGTACAAATCGGCAACATATAGAAATGGTCCCTACCCAAAAACAGGCTCACAGTCTGGAAGGGGAGACAGACACAAAACAAGTAGATGGGTGTCAATACCATCAAAATAAATATAATTATAGCTATATACACATCATTAATAAAATAGAGTAATAAATATGTACAAATGGTATACTTCCATTACCTTGTTCTAAATCCCCATGTGTGTGAGTGCCTGGGTTCATGAGCAGGTGAGTACATGCAGGTGAGTACTTGCATGTGTGCGCACCTGTTTCATTTTGGGTGATCCCTTGTGGGATCAGGTAGAAGGACAGTGAGAAGCCAACCCTGCTGCCCCGTGCTCCCTGCAGGGCGTCCAGTCTGTCTGAACCCTCGCTGCGCCCAGAGTCCGAGTTCCTCTCTGGACAGCTCGGCCCCAGACAGGCAGTGGCTGCCGTATTTACAGGACTCCCGTTGGCAGAACTCCGGATTTACAGAACTAGTGTTGGCGATTCTCACCACCAACACTGGGAAGCACAAAACCTCAGCCATGGTTGCAGTACAAGCCCCAAAGGACCGTGGGAAGACAAGCCCTGAAGTCAGAAGTTGTCCAGGGCGGGAAAAAAGATGAGATCAGACCGTAAAAGGACCTTCACCTTCAATCAGCCACTGAACCATCCATCTCTTTGCACTCAACTACTCAGTCCAGAGTTGGTCCTTCTAGATCATCATCAGTATTTGAGACCTTTTTTGCATGGTAAGCACTGGGAGAGTACAATATAATGGAGAAAGAAGAATTCGGTTACCATCTAGTGGGAGAGACAAATGTTAAAATATATTGCAGGGGGGCGGGGGGCAATTGTCTATAAGGTTAGGTATCTAAGGAGTGAAGGGGTCAAGTACATAGGTGATGCTGGAGGGTAGGAAGGTAGGGTGGGGAGATGGAAATGAGAGATCAGGGAAGGCTTCCTGGAGGAGATTGGTTTTACTAGGCCGTGGAAGATGGAGAGGGTGGTGGCTGGTTTCACAGAGTGTACTTGTATTTATCCATCTCTTGGTGCAGCAGCAGGGTGGAATGGAAAGGGGGTGCCCTCCTCCCTGGCCCGGGGTTCCCCTCTCTAATACCCCCTGCCCCCGTGATGCCCCTGCTGATGCACCGGTGGGACAAAGTTTGGCATGGATGCTAGGCTTGCAGGGCAGGAAGGTTAGCAGGGTCCCCTTTTGGTATGACTCTGTTGTAGGGTACTCTCCCAACAGCTTAGCGCAGTGCTCTACGAGTCGTAAGGGCTCAATAAATGTCACTGTTTAATTGATGGATCCGGGCTGCTGCTTTAGGGGCTGGGAGAGAAATGTGTGCTTGTTGGGTCTGGGGAAAGAGGGGTAATCACAAATCTGGGGGACGAAATGAAAGTGAAGGTGAATGCTGTTGAGAGGGCATAATTTGATCTCAATTTCTCCCCCTCTTTTCTTACAAAAGTGATACTATTTTTTCTTTCCCAAATTGATGAATAGGGTCACAACAGTTTGTGGACTTTCCTCGTTTGAGAAATCCAGCAATTGGGCAATTCACTTACCTAGTTAAACCTACGCAGAACGCTCTGTGCTGATTTCTAGCCATCTCTCAACCAGGAGAACCGTATGTGATGGAGTGAAGCTTAAAAAGCCAGTGATTGCCATGGTTAATTCTGTAGGCAGAAATCCTATTTGTTAAGCAAATCGTGGGCTGGTGAACACTGAAAGCCGTTGAGTTATTATATTTGGCACTGGCAAGCCACTATTAAATCTCAGGTGTGGAAAGAGTTTCTGAGCATGGCTAGCTGCGTTCATATACACAGGAATTAATATTAGGAGCATGGCCTTTTCGTACAAAGAACACATTTAAATGTGATGCAGGTAATGCTGAATCTACAGCCGAATTGCACAAGATCCGATACTATTTCTCTCATTTACTTTGAAATTTTCCAAAACCACTCAATTTTTGTTATGCCTGGAGGGCATCATCAGAAATCAATTACTAAAAATGTTGGGTTTGTATGCATGAATCCTGCTTGTAAAAGAAGGTGGATCTGGGCTTTTCTTTTGTATGTAAATATTTCTTTAGATGCTGACTTGATAGGTGGAGCTTAATTTAATGCGGTGGGAATGAGTAGCAGGGTGGGCACTTTTTTTGATCTTGTTAAACTTAGTGACTTCACACTTTTCATTCAATCAATCTTCCATTGATGCAGATCCTGTTCACCTAGGGTGCAATTCAAATTCATGTTTGAGCTTAATTCTTTTTCGAAAACAAGTCTGTGTGAGAGCAAATGGGGTAACAGAGCTTTGTAATTAAGTGCAAATTCTTTACAAACACCCTGCCCCTCCCCCTGGAGTGTTTGTTTGCTTTTTGTTTTTTACACTGGTATGTACAATTCCAGGATATTTGTTACTCATTGATTGGGTAGAGGTTATCTGTCTACAAGACTTTCTCCAAACAATGAAATTTCCCGATGCCCTGCTATGGGGCAAGGAAGACTGAGATGCTGGTTGTATCAAATATTTCTTTCTGCATCAGATATTTAAAAGACATCTATAAGACTCTGTTGAAAATACGGTTGAGACTTTTTCCTCTTGGCTGGGTCATCACAACACTATGTTAAGAAATATTTGGACAGTGTTAACAGCCATTGGAAAATGTTTAGTACATATTTACCATTCTATTTCTTTTGTTAATGATGTGCATATAGCTTGAATTTAAGGAAAATGGGGACAACAGAAGAGGAGGTTTGGCCAAAGGTGGGGCAGAGGTGATGTCACACCCGGGGTAGGTTACAGTTGGGTATCGAGATCGCAGGAATCAAGATACTGGAGTCCTGTGAATATCTGTGGATGCAGTCACAAGCCACAACAGCAAATTTATTGCTAAAGTTGCAACCAAGAAAGGCAGTAACCAATGAATCAAGGATTTACGGGTGATCACCGGGACTTCCTGGTTAGCATGGACCCGGGGCAGGATATATCCAAAGGGCTGCATCTATCAATAGGAAACCCCCAAACCTTAAGCAAAACCTTACTGCAGTTCAGGGAAAGGGAATATTCACAAAAAACCACCAAAAACTGATGAGCCCCAGTCCCTGCAGCTCTTACATTTTGTCATCGACTCCCTCAGGCCTCCCCGAGAGTCAATCTGGGTCGACCGCTCTCCCACCTATGGGGTGTCCCATGATAATAATAAAAATAATGATGGCATTTATTAAGCACTTACTATATGCAAAGCACCGTTCAAAGCGCTGGGGAGGTTACAAGGTGATCGGGTTGTCCCACAGGGGGCTCACAGTCTTAATCCCCATTTTACAGATGAGGGAACTGAGGCCCAGAGAAGTTGTGACATACCCAAAGTCACACAGCTGACTAGTGGCAGAGTCAGGATTTGAATCCATGACCTCTGACTCCAAAGCCCGTGCTCTTTCCACTGAGCCACGTCAACACTAATCTAAAGGAGCCTCATAAACCCTTGGTAGGGAAGTGGATCACTGAGAGCCAGGAGTCGTAGCAGCTACTGATTGTTTGGCTACGGAAGCGGGCCCCCCGTTTCCAAGGAACTCGTAAACTGGGCCCCCCATCTTTGCGGAACTCAGAGACTGGGTCCCTCATCTTTGAGGAATTCAAAAAACATAGGAACAGAAAGTTTAACCACACGGACAGGCTGGGGGGAATGCTTATGTTTCCCTTATGGGGTCCTGAGATGGCAGCCTCTCTCTCTCTAAAATGGAATCAGCCATTTCAAGCTATCGGTTGGGGCTGTCCCACTTCCAGCCCCTGTGTTCTACTCTCTTTCTGGTCACTTGTGGCTGCCGTTTTATGCCATCATGAGACTGCATGACTGCTATCTTTGTGGAGCTTGGCTGGTCGCTCCTTACCACTGGAAAGCTCACTCACCCCCTATCTTCCCTCCTCCGTCCTCAGAAAGCCCCTTTCCCAACGGGGTGATGGGGCTCAGGGGTCATTCGCATTCCTGTTATAACTTTTTTTAAAAAATTTCATCACTGGCAATCAGAGGCAAATCAAAACGAGTCCTCGTGTCCTTTTCAAGGTGGATGTACTCTAAGCCTACATCTGCCTCCTAAGAATTCACCAAATCCCTGCTGTATACAGAACACTGCATTTTTTTAATAGCATTTATTAAGCGCTTACTGTGTGCAAAGCACTGTTCTAAGCGCATTTGGTTCTGGAGAACATATAGAAGCCCTCAAGGGGGTGACAGTTTCACAGAGGAGACAGTAGTTGAAGAATGGAAAAGGGCAAATAGATAAAAATGATTGGACAAGTGACTAAATAAATCAATAACAAATTGATCAGCTGGTAAAATAACTAAGGGCTGAGGTGGCAACTGGGAAGGTTTGACCAGGAAGGAGAAGGATGCATCTGGGAGCAGGGATATGTCTCCTTTCTGGGTACAGCTTCCCTGCCCAGCAGAAACAACTGTACTCCCTTTCTTCTTCCCTTAGCACTCCTGGAGATAACCACCACCTGCCATGATGGCCCAGGTAATAATAATAATAATAATGGCATTAATTAAGCACTTACTATGTGCAAAACACTGTTCTAAGCTCTGGGGAGATTACAAGGTGATCAGGTTGTCCCACGGGGGGCTCACAGTCTTAATCCCCATTTTACAGACGAGGTAACTGAGGCACAGAGAAGTGAAGTGACTTGCCCAAAGTCACACAGCTGACAGTTGGAGGAGCTGGGATTTGAACCCATGAAATCTGACTCCAAAGCCCGGGCACTTTCCACTGAGCCACGCTGCTTCTCTACAGGGAAGCAGCATGGCATAGTGGATAGAGCACTGATGTAGAAGTCAGAAGATCATGGGTTCTTATCCTGGCTTTGCCACAGATCTGTTGTGTGACCCTGGGCAAGTCACTTCACTTCTCTGAGCCTCAGTTGCCTCATCTGTAAAATGGGGATTAAGACCGTGAGCCCAATGTGGGACAGGGACTGTGTCCAGCCTGATTAACTTTAACTACCTCAGTGCTGAGAACAGTTCTTGCTACATAGTAAGCACCTAGCAAGTACCATAATTACTACTATTCTCATTCTTATGTGCCCTTTGATGGGGAGGAAGGGTAATTCAGTCTTCCCTGAGGCTTTTCTGACTGGGATATGAGAGACAGCATATAAACATGTGATTCAGTGACTAAGGTAATGCAGCCTCCGCTTTTCAATAGAAAGGTCAGTTTGGAAGTGGGGCAAGACAACCAGAGACACCAGAAAGTAGTGGCCTAGTGGAAAGAGTGCAGGCTTGAGAGTCAGATAAATTGGGGTCTAATCCTGACTCTGCCACTTGCCTGCTGTGTGACCCCGGATGAGTCATTTAAAGTCTTTGTGCCTCAGTTTCCCCATCTGTAAAAGTGGGAACTAAATACCTGCTTTTCCTCCTACTTAGCCTGGGTGCCCCAAGTTTGTGAGTGTGTGTATGTGGGTGGGTGTGTCTGTGTCTGTAGACATTCTAACAGCTCCTTACCTGAATTTTAGGGGATCCCCATGGCGATGGGACAGCGGGCTAGAGACCACAGGCACAATTGGTGGCAGCTGTAGAAAGCCTGATCTGCTGGGGCTGGACTCAAACCAGCAGTGAGGTTTTTCCTGCCCTCAGAGGGCTCACCTTTGTTTCCTGTGCCTGGGCACCTTTTGGCCGATGCCAGGGCTGGGGGTGGGATTCTGGGGTTGGCTGGGCAGGGCCAAACCTGGGGGTGGGGCTGGGGAGGAGTCAGGCTCTGTGCAGGGGAGCGCTTAGGTTGGGGAAGAGGAAGCAGGTGTCTGCCTCGGTGGGATCGCTATCTCGTATGAATGAATCCAGGATCCCACACTGAACCATTCTGAGGGACAAGACCCCCCCGTCAGCCAGAAGGCCGGGCACCTCCCTCTGGGGAGGAGCATGCGGACCCTGGAAGCGAGGAGCCAGCTCTCAGAGTGGGACTCTGGGGTGGGGATGGAGTGGCAGAGGATGGGGGTGACCCTGGCCTTGTTCTTGCTCATCCTGGGCACGGTCACTCAGCCACAAGCTCTGGCCGGCGAATCTGAAGGAAGAGGATGAAGAGGAGGATGAGGAGGTAGAAGAAAGGGTTAGAGTAGGCTGTGGGAGGGGGGCACGGAAGCAAGAAAATTCGAGTGCGAGGTCACTGGCAGAAGGGTGGGAAAGGAGAAGTTGTCCCCATGACAGAACTGTGTGATCTGGCGGTGACCAGCAGCCCGGCTCCCTGGCTGAAACTTTGGTATTTAATCATAATTGTGGTATTTACTAAGCGCTGCCTTTGTGCACACCATGGTAATAACGTCTGGAGTAAATTACAAGTTACTCACATCAAACACAGTCCCTGTTCTACAGTCTAAGGGGGGAGGGTGAGCAGGTATTTCATCCCTATTTTACAGATGAAGAAACTGAGCCACAGAGACGTTAAGTAACTCACCCGAGGAAAGTGCTTAGATACGGTTTTGAGATTTCTGGTTCCCCATGAGCCTTAGAGTTAGGAGTTTGAAGTTCCAAGCACTCCCGGAGCAGCCTAGGTGGGGGGAGTGTCTCTAGAGAATGGGTCACCTACCAATCTACGTCCGCAGAGGTCAAAAGTGGAGGGCACCGGATTGAACCGCAGCCGGAGAGTTGATTCGGGATCATTGGGACTTTCAGTGCCCACCCAAGGGTGATGGAAGGAGGGGTCTGTGGACCCAGACTCTACCCACCTACCCTGTGTGGGGGAGGCCAGGAGTGGTGGGGTCGGGGAAGGGCAGAGAGGTCACACACACCCCAAAGTCCCCTCGGAGGGGTCCCACCCCAGTGTTGGGGAGGGACGGATGCCTGTCCCCCTGTCAAACCCGGCACACGTCCTCCCCCTGGCCTGGAATGCCCTCCCTCCACACATCCGCCACTCTTCCTCCCTTCATTCATTCAATCGCATTTATTGAGCACTTACTGTGTGCAGAGCACTGTACTAAGCACTTGGGAAGTACAAGTCGGCACAATATAGGGACAGTCCCTACCCAACAACGGGCTCACAGGCTAGAAGAGGGAGACAGACAACAAAACACTTACGAGAGCGCTCAGTAAATAGGACGATTTGACGGATTTATGAATGCGTTCAGTAAAGAGACCGATTTTAGGGATTTACAAGACCGCTCAGTAAATGGGCTGATTTTAAAAAGTTACGAAAGTGCTCAGTCATTACGGTTTTAGGGATTTACGAGTGCTCAGTAAATAAGACGATTTGACAGATTTCCGAAAGCGGTCAGTAAACAGGAGGATCTTACGGATTTAGGCGCGCTCAGTAAATAGCTGACTTTACAGACTTACGAAAGCGCTCAGGAAATAGGCTGATTTTAAGGAGTTCAGTCATCAATCAATCAATCAATCAATCGTATTTATTGAGCGCTTACTATGTGCAGAGCACTGTACTAAGCGCTTGGGAAGTACAAATTGGCATCACATAGAGACAGTCCCTACCCAACAGTGGGCTCACAGTCTAAAAGGGGGAGACAGAGAACAGAACCAAACATACCAACAAAATAAAATAAGTAGGATAGAAATGTACAAGTAAAATAAATAAATAAATAAATAAATAGAGTAATAAATATGTACAACCATATATACATATATACAGGTGCTGTGGGGAAGGGAAGGAGGTAAGACGGGGGGATGGAGAGGGGGACGAGGGGGAGAGGAAAGAAGGGGCTCAGTCTGGGAAGGCCTCCTGGAGGAGGTGAGCTCTCAGTAGGGCCTTGAAGGGAGGAAGAGAGCTAGCTTGGCGGATGGGCAGAGGGAGGGCATTCCAGGCCCGGGGGATGACGTGGGCCGGGGGTCGATGGCGGGACAGGCGAGAGCGAGGTAAAGTGAGGAGATTAGTGGTGGAGGAGCGGGGGGTGCGGGCTGGGCAGTAGAAGGAGAGAAGGGAGGTGAGGTAGGAGGGGGCGAGGTGATGGACAGCCTTGAAGCCCAGGGTGAGGAGTTTCTGCCTGATGCGCAGATTGATCGGTAGCCATTGGAGGTTTTTGAGGAGGGGAGTAATATGTCCAGAGCGTTTCTGGACAAAGATAATCCGGGCAGCAGCATGAAGTATGGATTGAAGTGGAGAGAGACACGAGGATGGGAGATCAGAGAGAAGGCTAGTGCAGTAGTCCAGACGGGATAGGATGAGAGCTTGAATTAGCAGGGTAGCGGTTTGGATGGAGAGGAAAGGGCGGATCTTGGCAATGTTGCGGAGCTGAGACCGGCAGGTTTTGGTGACGGCTTGGATGTGAGGGGTGAATGAGAAAGCAGAGTCGAGGATGACACCAAGGTTGCGGGCTTGTGAGACGGGAAGGATGGTAGTGCCGTCAACAGAGATGGGAAAGTCAGGGAGAGGACAAGGTTTGGGAGGGAAGACAAGGAGCTCAGTCTTCGACACGGGGTGGGCATGTACAGTCATGACGATTTCTCAGCGCTTACAACAATGCTCAGCACCTAGTAAGCGTTTAACAAATACCACCGTTGACAAATTGCCGAAAGCGCTCAGTAAATAGGAGGATCTGTCAGATTTAGGGACACTCAGTAAATAGGCTGATTTCATTCAATCGTCAAATCTGTGATTTGACGGATTTCTGAGCACGCTCAGTAAATGGACTGATTTTAAGGAGTTAGGAAAGCTCAAAGCCCTACTGAGAGGTCACCTCCTCCAGGAGGCCTTCCCAGACTGAGCCCCCTTTTTCCTCTCCTCCTTCCCATCCCCCCAGCCCTACCTCCTTCCCCCTCCCCACGGCACCTGTATATATGTTTGTACAGATTTATTACTCTATTTTGCTTTTACATTCATTCAATCGTATTTACTGAGTGCTTACTGTGTGCAGAGCACTGTACTAAGAGCTTGGGAAGTACAAGTTGGCAACATATAGAGACGGTCCCTACCTGACAGTAGGCTCACAGTCTAGAAGGGGGAGACAGAGAACAAAACAAAACATATTAACAAAATTGTACATATTTACTATTCTATTTGTTTTGTTAATGATGTGCATCTAGCTTTAATTCTGTTTGTTCTGACGACTTGACACCTGTCCACATGTTTTGTTTTGGTGTCTGTCTCCCCCTTCTAGACTGTGAGCCCGTTTTTGGGTAGGGACCGTCTCTATATGTTGCCAACTTGTACTTCCCAAGCGCTTAGTACAGTGCTCTGCACACAGTAAGCGCTCAATAAATATGATTGAATGAATGAATGCCCAGCTCCTAGCCCTCTCCTGGCATTCTGTATCTCCTGGAAAAGCTGAGGAAAAGCTAAGGCAGGCGTAAATGCACTGGCACCCATCAAGGCAACACTTGCCAGCTCCCAGGGCCTGAGGATATCCCCTGAACCCACCCTTCCCGGTAATTAGGACATTTCTCCCTTCTGGCCCGCACTTACCTCGGCTCCTACCAGGGCCTACCTCATCCAGGAAACATCCAGTGCAGAGTAGCAGCCCCCCAAATCTGTACAGATTCAAAACCTTGAGGACAAAATACTCAGTGGGTCAGATGTTCTTAAATAAAGCTTGGATTGTTTAAACAAACAATTGCTTAGAAATTGGACAGAATTTTCCCTGGAAGTTTTTGGGTGGGTCTATAGTCCGTTTGTACTCACAATGCCATTCATCTAATAACGTTAGAAAAGGCAGGGAAAAAAACCTCACCATTTTTGGTCTTCGAATGCATGGTATTTTTCTTGTTTTTTTTTAAATCCTAAAATATCCCAGATGTCTATGTTCAATGGAATGAGTGTTGTATGAATTTATATGTCAGTTATTGATTTTAGTATAACCTTTTATTTGAAACTATTTTACTGTACTTTATCGTGCTGCCTGTAGTTGTGTTATACATTTATTTTTATTTTACTTAGCTATTTTATTGACTTTTAAAACGTTGTCCCGGCCAGGAAATGGAGGAAGGAGTCACCAGTTTTCCGGGCCTCCCGGCAGGAGGGAGGCAATTCGGTTTTGCTGTCGAAGTCAGGGTCCCGGAAAGATCGATGGAGTTCCAGGCTAATGCATGGTCTCCCTTTATAAGAGCCAGGTAAGGGGAGAGAGCTTGAGTGAAAATGCGAAGCAATGCGAGGTCTAAATGAGGTCAAACTCTGAACCCCACAAACAAGAGATGCACCGTAGGCTTGTGGCTAGAGCCTGGGCCTGGTAATCAGAAGGACATGGGTTCTTATCCCGGCTCCACCACTTGTTTGCTGGGTGACGTCGCATAAGTCACTTCACTACTCTGGGCCTCAGTTCTTGCATACATAAAATGCGGATTTAAGCTGTGAGCCCCATGAGGGCATTGACTGTGTCCAACCTGATTAGCTTGTATGTATCTAATGACGTTAGAAAAGGCAGAGAAAAAAACCTCACCATTTTTGGTCTTCGAATGCATGGTATTTTTTTTGTTTTTTTTTTTAATCCTAAAATACCCCAGATGTCTATGTTCAGTGGAATGAGTGTTGTATGAATTTATATGTCAATTATTGATTTTAGTATAACCTTTTATTTGAAACACACAGTACATTCAGTCAGTGTACAGTACTCTTTGTACAGTGCCTGGTACATAGGAAGCGCTTAACAAATACCAAAGGAAAAAAAAAAGGAGCAGCATGGCCAAGTGGAAGGAGCCTGGGGCTGGGAGTCAGAGGACCTGGGTTCTAATCCCAGGTCTGCCAATTGGTTGCTGTGTGACCTTGGGCAAGTCACTCCATTTCTCTGTGCCTCAGTTTCCCAACTGTAAAATGGGGATTAAATAGCTGTTCTTCCCCCAATTTAGATTGTGAGCCCCATGCAGGACAGACAGATTGTGTTTGATCTAATCAACTTGTACCTACCCCTGCACTTAGAATAGTGTTTGACACATAGTAAGTGCTTAACAAATACCCTATAAAAATTCATACCCATTTCCTGGACCCTCGGGGGCTTGCAGTCTAAGAATGGTGGTGGTGGTGGGGGGGTGCTCAAGATTGGCAGTGGACAAATAAGGAAAGATGAAATGGTACAAGGATGATAGTGGTGTTTAAGCACTTACATGCCAAGCAATGTACTAAACAAGAGGGTAGATATGAGATAATCATGTGGGGCACAGTCTCTGTTCCACATGGGATGCCCAGTGTAAGTCTTTTTTTTCTTTTATTAATGGTATTTGTTAAGCGTTTACTACTTACCAAGCACTGTACTAAGCACTGGGGTAGATACAAGCTAATACATTCCTTTATTGAATCATATTTGTTGAGCCCTTACTGTGTGCAGAGCACTGTTACTTGGGAGAGTACTATACAACGATTTGTAGACACATTCCCCACCCAAAGTGATCTTACGAGGGGGAGTCAGAAATTAATAGAAGTAATGACAGATATGGACATAAGTGCTGTGGGCCTGGGAGGGGAGATGAATAAAGGGAGCGAGTCAGGACAACACAGAAGGGAGTGGGAAAAGAGTAAAGGAGGACTTAGTCAGGGAAGGCCTCTTGGAGGAGATGGGCCTTCAATAAGGCTTGGTGAGATAGATGAGATGGAGGTACAGCGAGTAGGCTGACATTAGAGGAGAGAAGTTTGCAGGCTCGGTTGTAGAAGGAGAGCAGTGAGGTGAAGTAGGACTGTGAGCCTACTTTTTAGACTGTGAACCCACTGTTGGGTAGAGACTGTCTCTATATGTTGTCAACTTGTACTTCCCAAGCACTTAGTACAGTGCTCTGCACACAGTAAGTGCTCAATAAATACGATTGAATGAATGAATTTGCCTTGGAAAATAACGTAAAAGCTCAGAAAGAAATTGAAGGTGCAGTGAAAGCCTTTGGCTTTGAGGAATAAACTTTACAATTGATATCTGAGGTGAGTGTAGATGTCAGGCTTTCATTTTATTTTTTAATTTTTGTAGGTTTTTGTTAAGTGCCTATTTCTGTACTAAGCACTGGGGTAGATTCATTCATTCATTCATTCAATCATATTTATTGAGCGCTTACTGTGTGCAGAGCACTGTACTAAGCGCTTGGGAAGTACAAGTTTGCAACATATAGAGATGGTCCCTACCCAACAGCGGGCTCACAGTCTAGATACAAGCTGATCAGGTTGGACACAGTCCATATCCCACATGGGGCTCACAGTCTTCAGTCCCATCTTACGGATGTGGTAACTGAGTTCCAGAGAAATAAAGTGGCTTGCCCAAGGTCACCTGGTAGACAAAAAGTGACAGAGGCAGGATTAGAACCCAGATCCTTCAGACTCCCAGGGCCGGGCTCTATCCACTAGCACAAGCTACTTCTCAATGGTGGTGCCTTCATTTTCACTCGATTTCACTCGTAGTTCTCAATTATTTATTCCGTGATTGATTTTCTCGTATGTAGATATTTCAACCCCCTGTTTTTTCTCCCCTCTTCCCTGCCACCTCCCCCCCCACCCCGTCCCAGCCCAATTTTGGAAACGACTATTTTTTTTAGGTAGATGGGCACTCTAAGGAGCTTAATATCAAACTAGGGGAAATACATAAAGGACGCGTGTCAGAGGCAGGAGAATACAGAAAACAGACAAAATTACAAAGATACCAGAAGATCTGAGGAAGAAGTTAAGAGTAATTAGAATAAGTGCTAGTGAAGGCTTACTTCTGCCTAGTTACTGGTGACCATCTCCTTTTTCTTATATTACATTTGTAATACAAAGCTTTTCATTTCTCTTTCTTCCCTGCAAATGTCTAAACACCAGGCCAACCTCGTTCACTTCAAGTTTATCCTTTCCTGCCTTAACTCAGCCCTCTCCTCTGCCAGAAAAAACTATTTCTCCTCCCTCGTTGACACGCATGCCCATCGCCCCTGCCAGCTCTTCCGTACATTCAACTCCCTTCTCAGGCCCCCGGTTCCTCCCCCGCCTCCTTCCCTCACCCCCAACGATCTGGCCTCCTACTTCATTAACAAAATTAAATCCATCAGGTCCGACCTCCCCAAAGTCACTTCCCCCCCTTCTCCAACCCCCCGGCTCTCAACACTCTCTGCTACTCTCCCATCCTTCCCAGCAGTATCCTCGGAGGAGCTCTCCTCCCTCCTCTCAAGCGCTACTCCGGCCACCTGTGCTTCTGACCCCATTCCCTCTCATCTCATGAAATCTCTCGCTCCATCCCTTCTCCCCTCCTTAACTTCCATCTTCAACCGCTCACTCTCCACTGGTTCCTTCCCCTCTGCCTTCAAACATGCCCCTGTCTCTCCCATCCTAAAAAAACCCTCTCTTGACCCCACCTCACCTTCTAGTTATCGCCCCATATCCCTCCTACCATTCCATTCCAAACTCCTGGAACGAGTTGTCTACACGCGCTGCCTCGAATTCCTCAACAACAACACTCTCCTCGACCCCCTCCAGTCTGGCTTCCGTCCCCTACATTCCACGGAAACTGCCCTCTCAAAGGTCACCAACGACCTCCTGCTTGCCAAATCCAACGGCTCATACTCTATCCTAATCCTCCTCGACCTCTCAGCTGCCTTTGACACCATGGACCACCCCCTTCTCCTCAACACGCTATCCGACCTCGGCTTCACAGACTCCGTCCTCTCCTGGTTCTCCTCTTATCTCTCCGGTCGTTCATTCTCAGTCTCTTTTGCAGGCTCCTCCTCCCCCTCCCATCCCCTTACTGTGGGGGTTCCCCAAGGTTCAGTGCTTGGTCCCCTTCTGTTCTCTATCTACACTCACTCCCTTGGTGACCTCATTCGCTCCTACGGCTTCAACTATCATCTCTATGCTGATGACACCCAGATCTACATCTCTGCCCCTGCTCTCTCCCCCTCTCTCCAGGCTCGCATCTCCTCCTGCCTTCAGGACATCTCCATCTGGATGTCTGCCCGCCACCTCAAACTCAACATGTCCAAGACTGAACTCCTTGTCTTCCCTCCCAAACCCTGCCCTCTCCCTGACTTTCCCATCTCTGTTGACGGCACTACCATCCTTCCCGTCTCACAAGCCCGCAACCTTGTGAGACTCTGCTCTCTCATTCACCCCTCACATCCAAGCCGTCACCAAAACCTGCCGGTCTCAGCTTCGCAACATTGCCAAGATCCGCCCTTTCCTCTCCATCCAAACCGCTACCCTGCTCGTTCAAGCTCTCATCCTATCCCGTCTGGACTACTCCATCAGCCTTCTCTCTGATCTCCCATCCTCGTGTCTCTCCCCACTTCAATCCATACTTCACGCTGCTGCCTGGATTGTCTTTGTCCAGAAACTCTCTGGGCATGTTACTCCCCTCCTCAAAAATCTCCAGTGGCTACCAATCAATCTGCGCATCAGGCAGAAACTCCTCACTCTTGGCTTCAAGGCTGTCCATCACCTCGCCCCCTCCTACCTCACCTTCCTTCTCTCCTTCTCCAGCCCAGCCCGCACCCTCCGCTCCTCTGCCACTAATCTCCTCACTGTGCCTCGTTCTCGCCTGTCCCGCCATCGACCCCCGGCCCACGTCCTCCCTCGGGCCAGGAATGCCCTCCCTCTGCCCATCCGCCAAGCTAGCTCTCTTCCTCCCTTCAAGGCCCTACTGAGAGCTCACCTCCTCCAGGAGGCCTTCCCAGACTGAGCCCCTTCCTTCCTCTCCCCCTCGTCCCCCTCTCCATCCCCCCATCTTACCTCCTTCCCTTCCCCACAGCACCTGTATATATGCATATATGTTTGTACATATTTATTACTCTATTTATTTATTTTACTTGTGCATATCTATTCTATTTATTTTATTAGTATGTTTGGTTTTGTTTTCTGTCTCCCCCTATTAGACTGAGCGCCCACTGTTGGGTAGGGACTGTCTCTATATGTTGCCAACTTGTACTTCCCAAGCGCTTAGTACAGTGCTCAGCACACAGTAAGCGCTCAATAAATACGATTGATTGATTGATTGACTTACCCAAGGTCACCCCGCAGAGAAGTGGCCGACGCTGCATTTGGAGCCAGGTCCTTCCGGGCTGTAGCCACCAGGCGGCGCTGCTTCTCTTCCAGATGGTGAATCTGGGCGTCCGCGCTCCTCTATCGCCACCTGGTGGCACTTTGCTCTAACAGCGCCGGCTTCCTGCCTGAGCCTCCCTCTCCTCTAAGGTCGCCTGCGGCTCATCATCATCATCAATCGTATTTATTGAGCGCTTACTATGTGCAGAGCACTGTACTAAGCGCTTGGGAAGTACAAATTGGCAACATCAAATTGGCTCCTTTCCCACCGCCTCTCCCTGGCCTGGATCTCCCTCCCCGCTCCACATGGGCCAGACCCCCACTCTCCCCCTCTTCACAGCATTATTAAGGTCGCAACTCCTCCAAGAGGCCTTCTCTGATTAAGCCCTCTCTTCCCCCGGGCTTCTTCGCCCTTCTGCATCCTCTACATCTGTGACCATTCCCTATTTCCCCTGCAGCATTTATGTGCGTATCTGTAAACTATGCATTTGGTGTACAGAAATGCACTGGTTGTGAGCACAGGGGGGACAATTAATAATAATGTTATTATTAATAATAATAAGTAGTAACGTGGCATTTCTTTAGTACTTAAAATATACCGGGCACAGTACTAAGCGTTGGGGTAGAAACAAGAAAATTGGTTTGGGCGCAGTCTCTGTCCCAAATGGGGCTCACAGTCTTCATCCCCATTTTACAGATGAGGTAATTGAGGTAGAGGGAAGTTAAGTGACCTCCCCAAGGTCACACAGCAGACAAGCGGCAGAGCAGGGATTAGAACTCAGGTCCTTCTGACTTCCAGGCCCAAGGTTCTCTCCACTAAGCCACACTGCTTAGTGCTTAAATGCCGTAATAATAATAATGATAATGATGATGACATGGCTTCAGCTACGACGTCAGCATGAATGACTCCCAAATCCATCTCTCCAACAATATGCCATGTGAGAGTGGGAAAAGTTTTTTCCTTCAGGACACTGTCATCAAATCATCAATTACACTTCCACTCTATTTCCCCTCTCTGCAATTTGTATTAATGTCTTTCTCCCCCTCTAGACTGTAAGCTCGTTGTGGGCAGCTCGTGTCTTCCATCTTTGATGTACTGGACTCCCCCAAGCACTTCGTATAATGCTCTGCACACGGCAAGCGCTCCATACCATTGATTGATTAATGAGCTCATCATGATTATATAACAATTATACCACTTCCACAAAGATTGGGATAGACTCACTGGAGCATCCAGAACTACCAGCACCCGAAAAAGTGATTATAAGAGATTTTGCCATTTGGAATTGGAAAAAAAAAAGTAGTCAGAAGTCATGGTGTTAGCTCCATGTGGGAGAGGGACTGCATCCAACTTGATTTGTTTGTGTCCATCCCGCTCCCGATACAGTGCGTGGTACATAGTTAAGGGCTTAACAAATACCATTATTAATAATGACAATAATAATAAAATGGGGATTCAATACCTCTTCCCCCTTCTTCTTCTACTGTGAGTTCCATGTGGAACGGGGACGGAATCTGACCCGATAATCTTGACTGTACCCAGTGCTTGGGACAGTGTTTGGCACAAACTGGACACTTAAAATGCCACCACAATTATTATTATGCAGGAAGGGGTGGGGGCCAGCTGGTTTCTAACCAGATTTCTGTCCTCTCTCCCTCCTTCCCCTGCCTTGTTAACTAGAGGAGAGTGCTTTGGCTTGGCAGTTTGGACATTCCTTATGAGGCCGACGCATGGGGGATTAATCAATGGTGTTTATTTGATGCAGACCACTATACTAAGAGCTTGGGAGTCTTCAACAGAGCTGGTAGGCCTGATCGCTGCCTTAAAACATCTTACATGCTACCAGGGAAGGCGGACCCTAAAATAAAATTACAGGTAGGTGGGATATCCGGGGCACAAGTGTGTGTGTGTTAATGTGTGCATCCAACCAGTTGGGCTATCTATGCATAGGTGTGAACTTAATGGAGTTGTCTACTTGTGGGCGCTTGCATCTGCCACCTACAATGCCAGCGCTTAGAACAGTGCTTTGCACATAGTAAGTACTTAACAAATGCCATTATTATTATTATTATGTCTCTGTTCTGTGTGTGTCTAGTTACAATTCCCTGTCACGAGCCTTGGAATCAAGTCACAAGTGTATTTGTCTCTGCGTGTGTGTGTAGGCACAGAACTGGAATACACACAGTGTACACCCACCCAGGTGGGCTATTTACGCACGAGTGGGTATTATTTGAGTTGTCTGCTTGGGGGTGCTTGCATATAGTTACCTATGATGTCATCATTCTGCACGTGTCTGGTTACAGACCCCTCTAAAAGCATCAGACCAAGTCAATTCTGAGCCAACAAAACCAAATCACTTGTCCTACTCGCCTCAGCACCACCAAGACCGCTGGTGTATGAAATAGGTAGAGAAAGCCAACTTTGGGGGGCTCTTAATCATATAAGATACATTAAAAAAACCAAATCATTTGTCCTACTCGCCTCAGCACCACCAAGACCACTGGTGTATGAAATAGGTAGAGAAAGCCAACTTCGGGGGGCTCTTAATCATATAAGATACATTAATCTTAATATTTCAACTACCACAACTGAATAAAAGATAAGCTAATCACAGGACCATTACAGGTCCTCCTCACCAAAACCCCAGAGGAACACATTCTGTCTTTTCTTCTCAGTCTACAGCAAGTTCAACCCACAGACCTTAACTCTAGGACTTTAAAGGGACAGTGCCCTTGCCCCATTGATTGGAGAGACTGGGTTTCCGGGAGGTGGGGGTGTAGGAGCAAGGAAAAAAGGTAGAAGGTTACTAAGGAGAAGGGCATTTGCAGCTGCTCATCGTTAAAAGGATCTGGAAAAACATCCTTAATTATAGACACCTGCAAACCATTCACATACTCCTCGAGGATAGGGTCTAATTCTCATCCAGGGCTTTTCCAGTGTCTAGTACAGTGCTTTGCACCAAGGAGGATGTTCAATAAACAAGAATAAATGAGCAAATGAATCAATGAAGCAGCGCGGCTCACTGGAAAGAGCCCAGGCTTTGGAGTCAGAGGTCATGGGTTCAAATCCCAGCTCCGCCACTTGTCAGCTGTGTGACTTTGGGCAAGTCACTTAATTTCTCTGTGCCTCAGTTACCTCACCTGTAAATGGGGATGAAGACTGTGAGCCCCACGTGGGACAACCTGATCACCCTGTATCCCCCCACCCCAGCACTTAGAACAGTGCTTTGCAGATAGTAAGCGTTTAATAAATGCCATTAAAACAAAATGAATCAATCAGTCAATGAACTCAAGCTCTTCCCTGAGGCCTCTCTAGTCCCCAGGCCCTCCACACCCCCCTCCACTCTGTCTCTCCTTTTTGTTTCCTCCGGCATACGTTAAGCACTTTCTGTGTGCCAGGCACTGTGCTGGGCGCCACTGTGGATACAAGATAGGTTGGACACGGTCTCTGTCCCACATTGGGCTCACACTCTTGTTCCTCCATTTTGTAGATGAGATGACTGAGGCCCAGAGAAGTGAAGCGAAATGCCCAGGGTCGCACAGCAGAGGGGTGGCAGAGCCGGGATTGGAACCCAGGTCCTCTGACTCTCAGGCCTGGGCCCTTTCTGCTAGGCCACGCTACTTCTCTCCTCCCTGCTTCTGTTCCTTTCAGCCTCTGGGGAAGGACTGATGGTGTGAGAAATAATTAGAGGAGGCCAGGTTTGGGGGGCTCTTAATCCAAGACCCTGGGAAGAGTGGAAGGAAAAGGCAGGGAAGGTGGAAAAGGCAGGGAAGGGGAAAAAGACAGGAAGGAAGGGCGGGTCAGCTTTAAGGCTGGCCACTCGGATGGCCGCTGATGGCCTTTGCAGATCTTCGACCGACAGATAATAATAATGGTATTTGTTAAGCGCTTACTTGGTAGCAAACACTGCTCTAAGCCCCGTTGCTCAGTGTGTCATATGTCTCTGGTAAATTTTTTTATACTATTTCTTTATGCTATTTGAGCGCTTACTATGTGTTCAACACCATTCTAAGCCCTGGGGTAGAAACAAGTGAATTAGTTCGGATACAGTCCCTTTCCCTTATGGGGCTCACAGTCTACAAAGGAGGGAGAACAGGAGAACCAAGGCACAGAGAAGGAGAGTGACTTGGCCAAGGTCACACAGCAGACAAGCGGCAGAGCCAAATTAGAACCCTTGACCTTCTTACTCCCAGACCCGAGCATGATTGGCTTTTTTGAACTTCACAATGTCGATCCTTTCCTTTCCACTCATTCTTCAGCGTGCCATTATTTTACTCAAATTCACCCTTCATCTGCGCTTCTCATTTTAGGGAGGTGGAATTTAGGAAAAATGGGGGAATTTTATTGTTCTTTTAAAGGCATGTCTCCTCCAAGAGGCCTTCCCTGATTAAACTCTCATCAAACCTGGGGAAATGGGGGAATTCTGTGGGTCATTTAAGGCACATCTTCTCCATGAGGCCTTCCCTAACTGAGCCCCCATTCCCTTTTCTTCCACTTCCTTCTGCATTGGTCTGACTTGCTCCCTTTATTCACCCCCTCCCTCAGACCCACAGCACTTTTGTCAAGCAGGATGGCACCATGGAAGGAACACGGGCTTGGGAGTCGGAGGTGATGGGTTCTAATCCTGGCTTGTCACTGTGTGATTTAGGGCAAGTCACTTAACTTCTCTGAGCCTCAGTTACCTCATCTGTAAAATGGGGATTAAGACTGGGAGCCCCACATAGGACAACCTGATCACCTTGTATCCCCCCAGTGCTTAAAACAGTGCTTTGCACATAGTAAGTGTTTAACAAATACCATTATTATTATTATTATTGTTATTATTATTATATCTGTAATTTATTTATATTCATGTTGGTCTCACCCTCTAGACTGGAAGCTCAGTTTGGGAAGGGAATGTGTCCGCCAATTCTGCTATATTGTACTCTCCCAATCGGTTAGTACAGTGCTCTGCATATAGTAGGCACTAAATGAATACTATTGATCGATTGATTGGCTCTTAGATTGAAAGCCTGGAGCCTGGACAAAGTCCCATGTTGCTTTCTCATGCTGCCAACAACACCTCAGTGGTGGGGAACAGTTTCTGGGCCCCAAGTGGGACAGAAACTTTGAGTGAGGTGATTGTCTTCTAATCTAAAAACTTCATATATTAGAGGCCACCCCATTTATCTCATGCCTCATCAGGGTCACGAATGTTTGCAATTTGTGGTTAGGTTGCTATCTCTCTGAGGTGGCTTAATTAATTCCACAGAAAGTAGTTTTTTTTCAGCTGGGAGAATCGGGTCAACGAGCCAAGCTGAAAAATTGCTAAGGGCTCTTGGCACTAAACTGAACCCAATCCGGGAATTGCAAAACTGATAATTGATCTTTGAGATGTCAGTTCCAGCTCAAGTCCATGATTATGCCTTGCTTGTCACTCATCAGTCTATCAGTCAATGGTATTTACTGAACCCTTACTATACACAGAGCAGTGTACTATTTGGGAGAGAACTATGGGACAGAGCTGGTAGATACACTCAATTTGATTCCAACATCCTCGCCAGCCAGGAGTTGATGTAAACCATTTCTTTCTATTAGAGGCAGTCGCCTCCCTTTCTCTTCTCAAACAGACCCTGGGGTCCACAGCCCAAACTAAGCCCTCATCCGTCCCTCGGGCCCCGCTTTCTCCGAAATGAATCCCTTCAGGAAAGAGCTATCGGAGGGACCCAACGGAGCAGTTGGAATTCACATTTTCAGCAAATGGTTTGAGAAGCAGCATGGCTTAGTGGAAAGAGCAGGTGCTTGGGAGTCAGAAGTCATGGGTTCTAAACCCGGCTCTGCTGTTTGTCAGCTGTGTGACCTTGGGCAAGGCATTTAACCACTCTGTGCCTCAAGTCCCTCATCTGTAAAATGGGGAAGAAAACTGTGAGCCCTACGTGGGACAAACTGATTACCTTGTGTCTACCCCAGCACTTAGAACAGTGCTTGGCACATAGTAAGAGCTTAACAAATACCAATATTATTATCATTATTATTAGATGGGATTTTAACAACTTTTACTCACTAACATAGTGTTCTGGAGAATAAAAGCTCTCCTTTGAATATCTGGAAGGGGGAGAGATGGATCAGGTTTAGGGAACTGGCGGGGTGTGTTGGGGAGGGGGCGTGTTGGAAGGAGGGGTGGGCAGGGTTGGGTGGGGGTGCTGATACTTGGACAGGGCAGTCAGAGACAACCCCAGGCCCCAGAAGATACCCTGTGTCTTGGGTATGGGGTTGTGTGGGGTTGGGGTGGAGTCAGGCATGCTTCAGGATGGTTTCCCTCGGGATGTTGAGAGTCCAGGAAAAAGGTAGAGCTGGCTTGGCTGGAGGGCTGGGGTCCTTAGGGTGGGGGCAGGAGTGCTTCAGTATGGTTTCCCTCTGGGTGTTGAGTGTCCAGGACGAAGTTAGAGCAGAGTTGGCTGGAGGCCTTGGGTCCTCAGAAGTTGGGGTACTGATGAAACAATATTTTTTTCCTTTATTTCAGGGAAGAAAGGAGGAGAAACGGAAGTGGCTGGAGAAAGAGGAGGGGAAAAGATAGAGAAAGGGTCCCCAGCAACCCCTTCATCCCTGCCGCTTCCTCCTCTGCATTGCCTGTCCTCCCTGCAGTGGGTCTCCCACTGATGATTGGGGGCACCTAGTGGCAGTGCTGCCATGGGCTTAGACCCCCGGCCCCCCGTTCCCAGGCGGGCCTGGTCCACCACCTCCCTCCTCCCCTGGTCCCCTCTCACCAAACTGCCCCTGCTTCCCTGCCACTGCAATAAGGGGCCATAGGGGCAGTGGCCATGCCTCTGACTGCAGCCACGATTGCGTGCATTCTCCTTATTGGTCTGTTGCCCTTTCGCCTCATTTCTTTGCCAGATTTAGGAATGCCAATTCTCTCCTTACTGCATGTGGGGAACAAAAATCCTACCAGCAGATTTTGAAGTGGAAAAGCTAAGGCAGGCATAAATGCACTGACACCCATCAAGGCCACACTTGCCAGCTCCCAGGGCCACCCTGAGGATATGACCTGAAACCACCCTTCCCTGTAATTAGGGCATTTCTCCCTTCTGGCCCGCACTTACCTCTGCTCCTACCTGGGCCTACCTCATCCAGGAAAGATCCAGTCCAGAGTAGCAGCTCCCTAAATCTGTACAGATTAGAAACTTTGAGGACAAAACACTCAGTGGATCAGACGTTCTTAAACAAAGCATAGGAAGTGAAATTGCTTTGAAGTTGGACGGAACTTTTCCTGGAAGTTTTTGGGTGGGTCTATAGTGTTACATTCAGTTTGTGTTCATAAAGCCATTCATCTAATAACGTTAGAAAAGGCAGAGAGATAAACCTTGACGTTTTTGGACTTCTAATGCATGGTATTTTTCTTGGTTTTGTTTTAATCCTAAGATATCCCAGACGTCTATGTTCAATGGAATGAGTGTTGTATGGATTTATATGTCAATTATTTTATATGTCAGTGATTTTAGTATTAACTTTGATTCTAAACTATTTTATTGTATTTTATTGTGCTGCCTGTAGTTATGTTTTACATTCATTTTTATTGTCTTTAGCTATTGAAATGAGTTTTAAAATGCCGGTGTGATGTGCTGCATACATCTTTTAATTGTTTTATATCAGTTTAGTGAGAGAAAAATAACATTCCATTGAACATTGAGTTGGTCAACCAGGATTTAGTGAAGGACAAGGAGTTATCTCTGTTGTGCTTTTGTCATACAGGTTAGAAATTGAAAACCTGACAAAACACTATAGAGTTTTGAAAGATAACTCCTGATAAAACCGGACAATTTCTTGACATGGAAAGTGAGCCTACACGGTCTAATTGGGGCAGCTCTGACCTCTGTGAAAACAGAAAGGCTCCCAAGAGAGATAGCCCAGATTGCTAAGGTCTTGAAGACCTTAGGGAGAGAAACAATAGCAGGAAATGGCATCCAGAAAACTCCCTTTTCAACATAAACATTCTCTTTTCAGGTCTTGAAGACCAGAGGGAGAAATGCAAAAACAGAAGATTGTTTGCATGAAGCAAATTTCTCCTTTCTTCCCCTCATATATTCTCGATTCATGGGCCTTGAAGGCCTCAAGTGGAGTAACGCACAGGAGATATTTCTGCACAAAGCAGACTTCTCCTTTCTCACTTCAAATCTTCTCTTTTCAGGCTCTGAAAAGGATAGAGAAATGAAAAGAGATTTTTTTTGCATGAAGCAAATTTCTCCTTTCCACCACCAACATTCTGGTTGAATTGTCTTGTAAAAGGCCTTGAAGGCTTCAAGTGGTGAAACACACAGGAGATGTTTCTGCATGAAGCAGACTTCTTTCTCCCTTTCCACTTCATATATTTTCTATTCAGGTCTTGAAGACCTTAGGCAGAAAAATGATGAGGTGAGTTTTTCTAGGATGCAAATTTTCCTTCTTTATTCCTATACACTACTCTTTCTGGCCCTTAGGTAGAGGAACAAAAGTAGGAGATGGTTTGCAGGAAGAAAACCTGTTCTTTTTGGACACAGTCTCTTTTCAGGTCTTGAAGACCTTTGGTAGAGATACCAAAGTGGGAGGTGGCTTACGTGAAGCAACCCTCTCCTTTTAAGCCGTAAATATTTTCCTTTAAGGCCTTGGATACCTTAGGTTGAGAAATCAAAGGAGGAGATTGTTTGCATGAAACAAATTTCTCTTCTTCCACCTCAAATGTTCTCTTTTCAGGTCTTTGGGTTAATAAATGAAAGAAGAAGCTTGTTTTCATGATGAAATGTCTCCTTTTTAGCCTTAAATATTTTCTTTTGAGGTCTTGAAGACCCTGTATTGAGAAACACAAAGTGGAAATGGTTCGTGTGAAGCAAACATCTCCTTTAGCACCTCACATATCCTCTAGTCACTCTCAATTCAAAGTCCTTGAAGGCCTGAGGTGGGGAAATGCACAAGAAATGTATCTTCATGAAGCAAGTTTCTCTCTCTTTTCACCTAAAACATTCTCTTTTAAGGCCTTGAAGACATTGCATAGAGAAATACAAACTGGAAATACAACCTCTCCTTTTGCACCTCACATAGTCTCTTTTCATTCTCAATTCAGAGGCCTTGAAGGCCTGAGGTGGGGAAATGAACAGGAAGTGTATCTGCATGAAGCAAATTTCTCCCATTTTTCACATGAAACAGTCTCTTTTAAGACCTTGAAGACCTCCTATAGAGACCTAAGTGCTGGTTTGCAGAAGCAAAATCACCCTTTGTCATCTCTTCTATTACCTTTGATGGCCTTGAAGACTTTGGGTTGAACACTAAGCAGGACAGTTTTTGCAAGAAGCAAAATTCTCCTTTTTTAAGGGCATAAACTATCCTCTCAGGCCTTGAGGACCCTCTTGGGGAAAGAAAGCAGGAGACCATTTGTATCAAGCAAATTTATCCATTTTCACCTCAAATATTCTCTTTTGAGGCCTTGGAGGCCTTAGGGTCACAAAAACTGGAGTTTGTTCACATGAAGCAAATAGGTCATTTTACACCACAAATATTCTCTTGTCTGGCCTTGAAGACCAGAGCTAGAGAAATACAAGTTGGAGATGGTTTGCATAAAGGAAATTTCTCCTTTTGACCATCAACTATTCTCTATTCATTCTCCGTTCAAAAGCACTGAAGGCCTCTAGTGGAGAAATTAACAGGAGATGTATCTACGACATGAAGCAAATTTCTCCCTTTGCACGTAAATCATTCTCTTGCAAGGCCTTGAAGACCTTCCAGAAACAAAAGCTGGATAATGGGTGGCATGAAGCAAAGTGATCATTTTTCAGCTCCTAGGTAACTTCTGAAGGCCTTATAGCCTTAAGGTGGACAAATTAAGCTGGGTGGTTTTTGCAGGAAGCAAAATTCTGCTTTTCAGATGGTATATATTTTCAAGCCTTGAAGACTTTCAGTTAGAAAACTGAATGCAGGAAATGGTTTGCATAAAGCCAGTTTCTCCTTTTTCACTTGAAATAGTCTCCTCTGAGGCCTTGAAGAGAAACCTAAACTGGAGATTGCATCCATGAAACTAACTTTCTCCTTTCTTACCTCAAGTACCATCTTTCAAGGCCTCCAACACCTTAGGTAGAGAAAGAAAAGCTGGAGATGGTTTCCAACAAGCAATTTTATCCTTTCTGACCTTAAATATCCTCTTTTCTGGCCTTGACGACCTTAGGTAGAGAAATCCAAGCTAGAGACATTCGCATGAAGAAATTTCCCCTTTGTTCCCTCATTCATGCTCAGTTCAGAGGCCTTGGAGGCCTGAGGTGAAGTAATGAACAGGAGATGTATCTGCAAGAAGCCAATTTCTCCTTTAGGACCCTCGAGTGTTCCCTTTTGAAGCCCTGAAGACCTCAAATGAGCAGGAGAGGTTTTGCATGAAGCAAAATTATCCTTTTTTAACTCCACAGTATCTTTTCAGGCTGGTGAGACCTTGGGAAGATAAATCCAAGCAGGAGATCTTTTTGTGTAATGAAAATTATTTGTGTTTTACCTCTGTCTACCTGGACACAAAGACTTAGCTTACAGTGCTGGGGATCGGTTCAGAGCCTCAAAGGATTCTTCCTTTATCCATCCCTTGCTGCATAAGCTGGAGCAAAGGTCTTTTTCCATGGCCATCTTCACTGCTCCGATATTCTGGGAGAAGCCGAGCCAATTGGAGGTTTGGAATTCAGGCTGTAGTCCTGTGGTGGAAAAAGAAAATACCTTCATTAGTGTTCTCTGCAGAGGTACATCGATCCACACTTAGACTGACTTCCTTTGTCAAATATTCCCCGAGGTGAGGCAAGAAATCTCTCACTTTCCTGAATGGGTGGAGTATGCATGACCTTCTGGCCTTTCATTTTTCTAGATTATCGTGCCCAGGGATAAAACACAGGTAAGGATTCCAACCTGTGGCATGTGATTGTGAGCATCCCCTTTCTCATTTCTGACAGTTGCTGAGACTGCTCTTCCCTTTGTGAGGCCTCAAAATTGCTCTAGACCTCAGTCACCCGACCCCCAAACCCTTCCCCCTTCTCGGTTCATACCATTGCTGCTGCCAGCATCTTTTCATCTACCCCTCCTCACCCTCCCATTGACTCGGCCTCTGCTGATGTCTGAGACTGCAGCTCTGCCTGGCTGCATGCTTGCTGGTTGGGGCACTCCCAGAAGTAAGCAGAATAAGTCTCTGAAAAATATCAACCTGGGTTTGAGCCCATGAGCACAGACTATACCATTGTTTTCACAAGGTGCAACAGCAGTTCTTTTCCAGAGCCCTTTCAGAATCACACCGCTCAAGGATGTGCAAGAATTTTCTTGTCTCTCTTCGTAAACTAAAGCCAAACCTCATATGGAATATCAACCCAATCCCAGTAGTCAGGAGAGTGAACTGTTCTAAATCAGGGAGCCTTGTCCCAAGACATTTTATTCTTTCTTTTTAATGAAACATAACGTAAATTTCCCCTGGAAACTTACAGTAAGGTTCAGTTTTTGCATCTACTTTTAAATCGCCTAGCAGTACTATGCACTTACTCTCTCTTTTATTTTCCTTATTATTTCTTCCCAAGCAAAGGCCCCGGGTCTCTCCTAGCCATCCTCTGACTGAATTTTAAGGAGCAAAAGCAACATCCTAGCCAGCAGAGTTCTTTCCCCTGAAAATGGATTAGGGAGATATTCTGTGGGGAAAAGTCCAAATGCTTTTTCATCTTGAACATAAAATGGTGAAAGAGGCTTCTCAGAGTTCCTAACTCATTTGCTACCAACAGTAAATGTTTCCAAGTTTGTTTTGGTTAGGATATGAGGAGATACTTATTTTTTTTCTCTTCCCGATGGGCAAGTCGAATCCCAACTTCTCTCGGGGAGTCCTGGTCTCCACATGTTGGATGGGATCCCCAATCACTCCTCCCCTATCCTCTTCCTCTTGGGAACAGCTCTCAGTCCTGAAAGGTATCTGAGGTATCTGAAAGGCAACTCAATGTTATGGCATAGTGAGAGCCATAATGAGCAAAGGCTTCTTGCCTTCATTTTGGATTCCTTACCAATATTCAAATTCTTTCTTAATTTCTTCTCCCAGAAAAAGCAAAATCTGAAAGTCTGCTTAGTCCATCAGATTTCCCAGATACCCAAGTAGACAGGCAATCCCTCCCACCCAAAACATTACATGCCTCCAGCCTCCCCGAGAGGCCGTATATAATCATTTCCCCTCCAAAGGAGGAAGGATTTCTCCTACTATTTGGCTTGTCACATCTCCCCGGCAGGCATGTTGAAGGCTCCTGGTTTGGTTGGTACAGGGGTGGGCAGGATGTTCACATCTCCTCCTTCCTCCTCTGGTGCTTTCTCCTCATCTCCTGGAGCCTTGGGTGAAGTGGGTACTTGAAATCTCTGAAAGGGAGGCCAAACCTCAGTTTGAACACACAGTGACAACAGGGCTTTCCTAGGGAACAACAGGAATTCCTTTTCTAAAGTCAGTATTCATTCAGCCTGCTACAAGGCACACATAAGTCTTTTATTTTCTCTTTCTTTATATCGATCTGGGGGCTGGAAATGTACTTTTCAAAGGAAGATCTGGCTAGTATGGGATTCCAACCACCTTGCTGGCCAGGAGTTGAGGTAAAGGATTGCTTTCTTCTCGAGACAGTCACCTCCTTTTCTCTTCTCAAACAGACCCTGGGGTCCACAGCCTGACTTGAGCCTTCGTCCTCTCCTAGGGCCCCGCTTTCTCTGAAATGAATCCCTTCAGGACCTAGCTATCCGAGGGACCCAATGGAGCAGTTGGAATTCACATTTCTAACGAATGGTTTGAGAAGCAGCATGGTTTAGTGGAAAGGGCACGGGCTTGGGAGTCAGAGGTCATTGGTTCTAATCCCAGCTCTCCTGTTTTTCTGCTGGGCAAGTAACTTAACTTCTCTGTGCCTCAGTTACCTCATCTGTAAAATGAAGATGAAGACTGTGACCCCTACGTGGGACAAACTGATAACCTTGATAAGCTTGTAGAGAAGTAGTGTGGCTCAGTGGAAAGAGCCTGGGCTTTGGAGTCAGAGGTCATGGGTTCAAACCCCAGCTCCACCAATTGTCAGCTGTGTGACTTTGGGCAAGTCACTTAACTTCTCTGTGCCTCAGTTACCTCATCTGTAAAATGGGGATTAAAACTGTGAGCCCCCCTTGGGACAACCTGATCACCTTGTAACCTCCCCAGCGCTTAGAACAGTGCTTTGCACATAGTAAGCACTTAACAAATACCATCATTATTGGTATTATTATTACCCCAGTGCTTAGAACAGTGCTTGGCATATAGTAAGTGCTTAACAAATACCAACATTATTATTACTATTAGTTGGGATTTTAACAACTTTTATTCACTAACATAGTGTTTTGGAGAAGAAAAGCTCCTCTTTGAATATCTGGAAGGGGCAGAGGTGATCAGGTTTAGGGAGCTGGCGGGGGGTGTCGGGGAGTGGGTGTGTTGGAAGGAGGAGTGGCCAGGATTGTCGGGGGGAGGTAGACAGTGTGGTCAGAGACAACCCTAGGCCCCAGAAGACACCTTTTGGCTTGGGAATGGGGTTGTGTGGGGTTGGAGTGGAGTCAGGAGTGCTTCAGGATGGTTTCCTTCAGAGTGTTGAGAGTCCAGAAAGAAGTTAGAGGTGGCTTGGCTGGAAGGCTGGGGTCCTTAGGGTGGGGGCAGGAGTGCTTTAGGATGGTTCCCCTCAGTTTGTTGAGTGTCCAGTACGAAGTTAGAGCTGGCTTGGCTGGAGGCCTTGGGTCCTCGAAAGTTGGGGTGCTGTTGGGGTGAGGAGTAATGGAAGTGGCTGGAGAAAGAGGAGGGGAGATGGAGAGGGGAAAAGATGGAGAAGGGGTCCCCAGCAACCCCCTCATCCCTGCTGCTCCCTTCCCTGTGCTGCCACTCTCCCCACCCTGCAGTGGGCCTCACACTAAAGATCAGGGGGCACCTAGTGGCAGTGACACAGTGGGCTTAGACCCTCAGTCCCCCCTCCCCAATTGGGCCTGGTCTGACACCTCCCTCCTCCCCTGGTCCCCTCTCACCAGACTGCCTTTGCTCCCCTCCGGCTGCAATAAGGGGCTACAGGGGCAGTGGCCATGCCTCCGACAGCAGGCACAATTGTGTGAATTCTCCTTCCTGTTCAGCTGCCCCTTCACCTCATTTCTTTTCCGGATTTAGGAACGCCAATTCTCTCCTTGCTGCCTGTGGGGAACAAAAATCCCAACAGCAGATTTTGAAGTGGAAATACTAAGGCAGGCATAATGCACTGACATCCATCAAGGCAACACTTGCCAGCTCCCAGGGCCACCCTGAGGATATCCCATGAACCACCCTTCCCGGGAATTAGGGCATTTCTCCCTTCTTGCCCGCACTTACCTCAGCTCCTACCTGGGCCTACCTCATCCAGGAAAGATCCAGTCCAGAGTAGCAGCCCCCCAAATCTGTACAGATTTAAAACCTTGAGGATAAAATACTCAGTGGGTCAGATGTTCTTAAACAAATCATAGGAAGTGAAATTGCTTTGAAGTTGGATGGAATTTTTCCTGGAAGTTTTTGGGTGGGTCCATTAAAAACAAACAAAAAATCATTGGTTCACTGATTGATCGATTGTGCTCAATAGATACTATTGATTGATTGATTAACCGAGATAGCCATGAGAGTTGTGAGGCTACTGAAGTGACTGGAGCCAGGGAGGTGACTCTAATAAGCCTTCCTAGAGGAGGCAGATCTTAAGGAGAGTTCAGAAGGAGTTGGAGTCAGGATGTCACTTAATAAGAAAGGAGACAGTTAATTCAGGAGGATACAGGAGTCAGAGCATGACTTGGAAGTGATGAAAGGTAGGCTGATCCAATTAAAGCCACCTCATCTCCCCTTTCTCACTACCTCAGCCCTGGCCCTCAGGGCTTCTTAAGTGGGAAGCCTGTTTCATGGCTTTGAGGGGTGAGGGCACCCCCTTTGGCTTGCGAATCATCATGCTGGGGGATAGGCAGTAGTGGTGGTTGTCTGTCTGAGCTGGCTGTACCAGGCAGTGGGCAGGATGCTGATCCCGGAGAAAAAGCAGGAGCTGATGAATTACAGGAAGAATTTCCTCTGGGGCATGGAGAACTGATTATGCTTCCAAATCTGCAATGGGGATGAGGGTCAAAACTCCCAGCAATGGATTCCCAGCTTCCTTGTCGCATTTGCCTCCTCACCTTGCCCACCCAGGTGTCTAATTGTATCGTAGGACTGACCAGCAAGAGACTAAGGGATCAAAACACAGCTTCCTTGGCTCATGGCTCTGGGGTAGGTTCATTTGCCCATCAGCCCTGTCCCGGCTGCAAATCCATCCATGGGGCTGGGATCTATCGGATTCTAGACCTGCCTGGGGCATTTTCAAACCTGGAAGTCCCGGGGAGATGATGGCACTTCATGATTTTTGAGGTCCCTGTTTTGGAAATATTATAGAGCCTGCCTCTGCTGTGTGGCCCCCACAGGAATCCACACACTGCAGCTCATTGTTGGCTCTGCCCTGGATAGAGACATCCAGGTTGGCAGCATCTTCTGGTTTGCCTACGATGGAGAAGATATCTACTGTCTGGTTAACCTGTACAGGAGTCTGTATAACTTCTGCACTGGCCGCGGACCATCACCAACCCTTTTGGGAAGGCAGTTCCTTCTGGTCCCAGGTAGTATGCCATTACATGAAAAAGAAGTGTGCCACCATGCTGAGAAGCATCCTGTGCTACTGGCACCTCAGAGGGAGCAGTGAGTCATTGACTGAACCAGAGGCAGTGCAATTAGAGAATGAAGAGCCAAGATCAAAGTTTGGGGCACTCTAGTCCAGGGTTTCTGAATTGTTGTGTAATCTAGGGGCAGTGATAAACCTCTCTGGGTTTCAGCCTCTGCCAAATGGAGCTAGTTCTCACTGACCTAATCTTGACTCCCTCACTCCACTCTCAGGACAGAAGTGAGGACATAGCTTTAGGAAGTGTTGGAAAAACAGAGTTATAGATCTATTTTCCCAAGGAGTCTGGGGACGATGAGGCAGAGGAATCCCAGGACATTTTCATGCTCAGGACAAGTTTCACCATTTGTGTCCTTCTTTCTTTCTTTTATGGCAACTTCCAGGACCAGATGACTCCAGCCTGGGATTTCCAACTATGCTTAGGCTGCAAAACTGTAAGCTTGAGACTGTAAGCTCATTGTGGGCAGGGAATATGTCTGTTTATTGTTATATTGAACTCTCCCAAGGGCTTAATACAGTGCACTGCTCAGCATAAGCTCTAAATAAATACAACTGACTGACTGCTTACCCAAACTTTCTGATCAAACTGGTTTCATAGTATGGGTATCCTGCAGCCTCCTTATTTTTCCCCAGCTCTTAACTTCCCTGTGTTACTAGTGGGAAGAAAGGCAAAGGATGATGAGGGAAAATTTCGTGGAAGAATTTCTATGAGCTGTGATTTAATGAGGAGAGAGAGAGAGAGGGAAAGATACAAAGGTTTAGAAAAGGTTTTTTTCCTAGTAATAATAATAATAATAATGATGGTATTTGTTAAGCGCTTACTATGTGCCAAGCTCTGATATCCAGAGTTTTACACTTGCCTCTCCATTTCCCCGAACCATTGGTCCCACTGCTTTTCCCACATCCCCCAGCTCTCCTGGAGGTGACGATGACCTGTCGTGAAGCCCTGGACGGCAGCTTGGCCCTCTCCTGTGTGGCCACAGGCTCCCACTCCAGCTCCAACCTGCTGCGCTGGTGAAGGATGGGGAGGAGGGGCTGTGGGTGGAGGAGAACTCCAACAAGACCCTCCTCAACCACACCCTGGAGGGCTAGGGGCCCTCCAAAAAGTGGGAGGGGAACCCCAGGTCTTCCCTGGGGCTCCACTGAGACTGAACCCCCCCAAGTGAGAGCACTGAATGGAGTCCAATCAACAGGTTCTCTAGGCTGGGCCAGTCCTAGGGACATGAGAGGTTTGGCTTTATGCTGGGAGAAGAGGCAGAGGGCCCAGAGCCTTAGAGGAAAGTGGCAGGCACAGTGGGGGCCATTGAATGTGTAGGAGCGAGGTGGGGGCTGAGGTCAGGCTGCCTCACTGCTCCCTGCTGACCCGTTCATCCCCACAGCCCCACAGAAATCCAGGTGTCCAATGCCCTGGATTCTACTTGTTCTGACAATTTTGACACCTGCCTATGTGTTTTGTTTTGCTGTCTATCTCCCCCTTCTAGACTGTGAGCCCGTTGTTGGGTAGGGACTGTCTCTATATGTTGCCGACTTGTACTTCCCAAGTGCTTGATACAGTGCTCTGCGCACAGTAAGTGCTCAATAAATATGAATGAATGAATGAATGAAAAAGGGTGGACTGGATCCAGTCGCCATTCCTGTTCCACAGAAAGGATGTCCCTGGAGCAGCCAGAAGCCTATCTCCAGAGCCATCTAATCCCAGCAGTCCCCTCCCCAGCTCCCCAGAGCTACCTTGGTTTAGAGTCTCCCTCTCCTTCGAGCATAAGTGCTAGAGATGTCTGAGGGTTTTCTATTCCCTACCCCTCCTGTCTTATGTCTCAAAGTTGAAGCAGCTATTCATACCCCAGTGTTCTGCCTGGATCATTTTTCTAAAGCATCATTTTGCACACATCTTCCCACTCCTCAGAAAACTCCATTGGTTGCTCATTATTTTCTATATCGAGAAGAAACCCCTCACCACTGACTGTAAAATGCTCAATCCACTCTCTCCCCAGGTTAATCTTTGCTCTTCTGCTCTCCTCTCAAGTCACTGTACCTCTTTTTCAATTCTCTCTCACCTCCTACACCCTGCTCATGCCCTCCTTTATACCTGTAACTCCCTTCCCATTCACATCTGCTAGACTAGTGCACTCCCCATCTTCAAAATCCTTCTTACCACTTCAGCAGTACTTAAGCACTTTGGGTACTCTGCTCCCCAAATATAGTCATCTACACTGAGTCACTGCCCCATACTGTCAATTATAGAAAAACTCTATCTTATGTCCTCCTCAAGTCTCTTCATTTTCAATTTAAGACCACAACTTATTGTAAAATCCTCTCGTTGGTCTAGAACCAGTAGCACTTAGTACACAGTTCTGTATACATTAGGTGCTCAAAAAACTACTCTTCAATGACTATTTCATTCATTCACTCAATCATATTTATTGAGTACTTACTGTGCGCAGAGCACTGTACTAAGCACTTGGAAAGTACAATACAGTAATAAAGACAATCCCTGCCCACAACAGGCTTACACAAGCTCACAGTCTAGAGGGGGGAAGACAGGTATCAATACAAGTTAACAGGAATCAATATAAATAAATAGAATTATGGTTATATACATATATACATAAGTGCTGTGGAGTGGGAAGTGGGGGGAAGAGCAAAGGGAGTGAGTCAGAGTGACATAGAAGGGAGTGGGAGATGAGGAAAAGTCAGGATTTGTCCGGGAAGAGGGGCTTAGACTGGAGCTCAGTGGGGTTTAGACTAATTGTATTCTTAATCTTACCCTTTACATATTTGAATGCAACAGTTCGGTTCCCCAGGACAGGAACCAAAGGGACCCTTGAAAACATCTGGCAATTTCTTCAATCAATTCATCAGTTGTGCTTATTTAGCATCTGCTTTGTGCAGAGCACTTTACTAAGTACTTGGGAAAGTTCAGTTGAGTTGGTAGACGGATTCCTGCCCTTAAGAAGTTTATACTTTTATGGGGGAGAGTCACTAAAGTACAGAGGGGAGGAAGGAGAGACTGGAACGATGGATATGTGGACAGGAACATGCTTATACAGTAGAGAAGCAGCATGGCTCAGTGGAAAGAGCACGGGCTTTGGAGTCAGAGGGCATGGGTTCAAATCCCAGCTCCACCACTTGTCAGCTGTGTGACTTTGGGCAAGTCACTTAACTTCTCTGTGCCTCAGTTACCTCATTTGTAAAATGGGGATTAACACTGTGAGCCCTACGTGGGACAACCCGTTCACCTTGTAACTTCCCCAGTGCTTAGAACAGTGCTTGGCACATAGTAAGCTCTTAATAAATGCTATTATTATTATTATTATTATTATTAGAGTATGTAGATCAATATATACTGAAGAGCTATGAGCAGTTTTAAGTGCAGAAGTGCTGAGTTGGCTCAAGAGAATCGTTCTGGAGCAGGTGGCATTTCAGAAGGCCTTTGAAGATGGGGAGAGCAATGTTCTGTGGAAATTGAAGGGGAAAGAGTTCCAAACAGGAAGGAAGTGTGGGAGCAAGGGGTTGGAGGTGAGAGAGAAGAGTGTGAGGCACAGTAAGGAGGTTAACTTGACAGGATCCAAGAGTGCCAGCTATGATGTGGGGGGAAAAGGAAGTGAATAAGTAGGAGAGAGGGAACTAATGGAGTTGTGTAAAGCTAAAGATCAGGAGTTTCTGTTTGATGCAGAAAGGATGAGCAACCATTGAACGTTTTTGAGGAGTGTGGTGATGTGTGCAGAGCGACCATTTTAGAAAAATGATCTGAGGTAAGGATTGGAGAGGGGAGAGGCTGGAGGCAAGGAAACAAGTGTGGATTCAAGAAGAATTTGGCACCTGGTGGTGCTCTTTTCTCTCCTGTGAATCGATGCCTGATCATGGCGGGAGAGTTTGTGCTCACTGATGAAGTTTCCAGCTCTGCCATATAGGGTAGGAAATGGGAAGGTCTAAGCCAAAGTGTCAGGCAAAGTCTATTCACCTGTGCTGGGCAGCAGCAGCATGGGAAAAAGTCAAAGATGGATGACTAGGTGATCAAAATGTTGATCAAAAACTGCAGAGACTCAAGTTAAGAAGGCTATGGTAAACCATTTCTATATCTATATCAAGAAAACTCTATGGATACACCTACCAGGGCAAGTTTGTGATAGAAATGGGCCGTTCTGAAATAGGTGTGTCCATAGAGTCATTATGGGTTGGAAACGACTAGACAGTATTTGTAGAAGAAGCTCTTTTGCTGGAGAAGAGGTGGATCCAGGATATGTTGCGGTGGACATTTTTTAATGATATTTGGTAAGCACTTACTATATGTCAAGCACTGTTCTAAGTGATGGGTTAATTAGGTTTTATCCATAGATTGAATATGAGGGTTCCATGATGGGGAGGAGCCAAGGTCAATGGCAAGAATCTTGGCTTTTGGAGACAGAAAGCATGGTGGTGTTGTCAGTGGCTATGGGATATGTACTGTGGAAACCAACTCTTAACCAGCCTTACTCCATTCTGGTTTAGTCTCCATTTTGCATCAATCTACCTTGTTTTCCTAATTCGTGCTTCAGCTACACCCTTCCCCTGACATCAATTTCAGCCATAGCTTTCCCGGACACCAGCTTCAGCCACATCCTGTCATCAGTTGAGAAAAGTGGAGCCACAGTTGATTAGATCTTGTCGTTGGTGTGTAGGAACATCACGCCTACGGCGGATTATAAATAGCTACCTCACCCACCTTTTGGTGACGAGGTGGAGTCTGCTTTTAGGGGAATGGACTTTGTCATCACCCATACTAAATATTGCAATTAAAAAAACCCACGTGCTGTGTTGCTGTCACTTGAATTTGGAGAAGAGTCAGTTGGACAGTCAGTAGAATTTATTGAGCATTTACAGTTTAGAGGACTGTACTAAGCACATTTGAGAGTACAACAGAACAATAAGCAGCTACAGTCCCTGCCCACATTGAGCTTACAATCTAGAAGGAGAGACAGACATTGATATGAATAAATTAAAGATATGTACATAAGTGCTGTGGGGTTGGGAGGGGGGATGAATAAAGGGAGTAGGTCAGGGTGACACAGAAGGGAGTGGAAGAAGAGGAAAGAAGGGCTTAGGCACGGAAGGCTATTTCGAGGAGATGTGCTTTGAAGGAAGGGAGAGTAGTTGTCAAATATGGGGAGGGAGGGCTTTCCAGGCCAGAGGCAGGATGTGGGCGAACAGATCGGTGGCAAGATAGTTGAGATCAATGTACAATGAGAAGGTTAGCATTAGAGGAGCAGAATGTGTGGGTTGGGTTGTAGTAGAAAAGTAGTGAGGTGAGGTAAGTGGGGGCAAAGTGATCCTCTAGACTGTAAGCTTGCTGTGGGCAGGGAATGTGTCTGTTCATTGTTGTATTGTCCTTTCCCAAGCTCTTAGTACAGTTCTATGCACACAGTAAGTGCTCAATAAATACGATTGAATGAATGGAGTGCTTTCAACCTAATGGCGAGTTCTTCCCTTAACTTCTCGGTGCCTCAGTTACCTCATCTGTAAAATGGGGATGAAGACTGGGAGCCCCACGTGGGACAACCTGATTACCTTGTATCTACCCAGGCACTTGGAACAGTGCTTGGCACATAGTAAGCTCTTAGCAAATATCATCATCATTATTATTATTATTATTCTACAGATGTGTTTGGACAACCACTGGGCGTTCTCGAGGAGAGGGAAATCATGGCCTGAACGTTTTTGTAGAAAAATGATTCAGGCATCAGAGTAAAGTATGGTCTGGAGTGTGGAGAGACAGGAGGATGGTAGGTCATCAAGGAGGCTGATATAGTAATCAAGAAGCAGCGTGGCTCAGTGGAAAGAGCATAGGCAGAGGTCATGGGTTCAAATACCAGCTCCGCCAACTGTCCACTGTATGACTTTGGGCAAGTCACTTAACTTCTCTGTGCCTCAGTTTCCTCATCTGTAAAATGGGGTTTAAGACTGTAAGCTCCCCTAGGGACAACCTGAGCACCTTGTAACCTCCCCAGTGTTTAGAACAGTGCTTTGCATATAGTAAGTGCTTAATAAATGCCATTATTTTTAAGGCAGGATAGGATAAGTGATTGGATGAGCAGTTTGGATGGAGAGGAAAGGACAGATATTAGCGATGTCTTGAAGGTGGAACCAGTGTGTTTTTGTGATGGATTGAATTCAGGAGTTAAATGAGAAAGACGTCAAGGATAAGCCAAGGTTATGAGCTTCTGAAACAGGAAGGATGGTGGTGCCGTCTACAGTGATGGGAAGGTCTTGGGAAGGACAGGGCTGTGGCGGGAATAAGAAGTTCTGTTTTAGACTTGTTAATTTGAGGTGGTGGGAGGACATACAAGTAGAGATGTCTTGAAGATAGGAGGAAATGTGAGACTGCAGAGAGGAAGAGAAATCAGGGAGAGATATCAGAGATCAGAGAAGAGGATTTGGGAAGGAAGATGAGTTCAGTTTAGGACATATTAAGCTAGAGATATCCAGGTAGTGATGCCCTGGAAAGAGGAGATGTACGATTACAGAGAAAGCAAGGTGAAGCTGTGAAGTCGATTTAGCAGTTCTCTGAGTAGAGGTAAGCCCGTTGTTGGGCAGGGATTGTCTCTATATTTGTTGCCGAATTGTACTTTCCCAGTGCTTAGTACAGTGCCCTGCCCACCGTAAGCGCTCAATAAATACGACTGAATGAATGAATGAATGAAGACTTGGGAGCGGATGAGATCCCTAGGAAGGGAGTGTAAAGCAAAAGGAGAATGGACTCTAGAACAGAGCTCCCATAGCTGCCCCATTGAGAGGTTGAGGGGCAAAATAAGAGCCAGCGAAGGTGACTGAGAAGTAGGGGCTGAAAGAGAGGAGGAGAAATGGAAGAGAACTGCATTGGTAAAACCAAGGTGTGTTACCATGGCTGAGTTGCCCAATAGTATAGCAAGTTGGATAATGGGCCCAGGTACACAGTTGATGGATGGAATCCTCTTTCAAGGACCTGGGACAGAGTGATGGCAGCGGAGGAGAGATGGACTATTCAGGACTGTTTGTGAGTTAGACACCACCTCGCTTGGTGATGAAGGAGAGTGCGTGTGTGTGTGTATCAACCTATCAATCATATTTGTTGAATGCTTACTGTGTACAAGGTATTGAACTTAGTGCTTGGAAGAGTACAGTATATCAGAGTTGGTAGCCATATTTCCTGTCCACAAGGAGCTCAATCTAGAGGGGGAGAAGGATAATAAATAAATTATCAACATGGTCTTAGTGCTGAGCGGTGGGGTGAGTAAAGTTTATGTGTTTCCACTTATTCTAGTTGAGAGACATCAGTGTGCATGACTCAGAAAGGCCGGGGGTCACCACAGGCCCAGCTATTCGCACTGCTGCTGCTTCTACTGCTTTATCTGGGGGTGGACACAAAGCAGCAGTGAGATGGTTTCCTGCCCGGAGGAGGCCCAGTTTCTCTTCCTCTGTGCGGTCACTTTGTGTCCGGTGCCAAGGCCGGGGGTGGTGGTGGGTGGGCCCGGCGGGTGGAGTCAGGTTGTGGGAGGGCAAGGCCAGGCAAGGCAGGGTGAGACTTGCTTGGGGGCTGAGCGTGGGAGGAAGCAGGTGTCTCCCTGTGCGACCGTTATCTCGGGGGAACGAGGCCCGGGGCTCCTCGCTGAACCATGGGGCAACACCGGGACTCTCGTCAACCTCAAACCCTGAGTCGGCGTCTGGTTCTGGGGAGGAGCATCTGAACCCTACAAGCCGGGACCATGGTTTGGGGCTCAGGGCCAGGCCCGGGGAGCGGGATGGAGCCGCGGAGGGGATTGGGGTGCCTGGCTTCTTTCTTCTGGCTCCTTCTGGGCTCCCGCTCCCTGACACAGACCCTGGAGGGTGAGTCTGTATCCAAACTGATTGCCTTGTATCTACCCCAGAGCTTAGTACAGTGCTTGGTAAGCAGTAAGTGCTTAACAAATATCATTATTGGTATTATTATAATCTTTCCCTCCTTTTCCCTTCCTCTACCACAAATGGACTCTTAATAGAAGTTTCTTATGTGTGCCGCTCTTACCACACGTTTTTAAACCTGGCCTGGAGGGATTTGAAAATGAAGGGAGTTTGGACACCCTCGTCTAACCGTAGGCAGCAGGGTTTATTCTTCATTCATCGGTATACCACTCACCCTAAGTAGGGTTATTTGTAAAAATCATATTTTTGACTTGGGTGGTTATTTTCACTTATATTTGGCCTTATAATCCCTCTGTCTCCACTCCCCTCTACCCGATATTTTCTTCTAAAATAATGCTACCACAAAAATGCACAGAACACTGAAGTATGAGAATTTGCAATATTTTGGAAGATATGAAAATTAATGTAGATCATAAGATAAATGAGGGGAGATTGAAGTACCCAACCTATATAAAGTATACCATCTCAATATAGCAAAAACATGCCTGACTAACCTGATACGGTTGCTTTCTTTTTAAGGTAAATAACATGAAACAGTAATTTGGAGGACATAATTTATTTGTGCTCTTGAGACCCTACCAGTGAGGTTGTTCTTAAGAAATGATTAAGAAAAATAAATAATCATAGGGTGATAGGGAAGGCCTTTTCAAAGATTAATATGAAGCAGAGCTTTAGGGTATGATTGCCCTTTTGAGAGGAAAGAGATTATTATTATTTTAAATCTCTGAAGAGCCAGTTCTAACTACGCCTTATTTTGCCCAGGGGACATTCAACTTGAATTCAATAGAAAGTAGACTCAAACATGGGGAATGATTGGGAAGATTTAGGAGTAGGATTGGTGACAGGATGGGAAAGAGATCTGACAGATTCCATTGAGTATATTTCAGTGCCCTATCACCAAATTATTGGCTAGCATCCCCCTACCACAGTCACAGAAGTCTCTGTGGCTCCCTGCTGTTTCCTTCCTTCCTCCATGAAGTAGCATAGCATAGTGGGTAGAGCATGGTCCTGGGAGTCAGAAGGTCATAAATTCTACCCCCTATCTGCAGTGTGACCTTGGACAAGTCACTTCACTTCTCTGGGCTTCAATTACTGCATCTTTAAATGGAGGAATCAGGGACTGTGTCCAACCTGTATTCCCCCCAGTGCTTAGTACAGTGCCTGGCACATAGTAAATGCTTAACAAATACCATAGTTATTATTATTATTATTCCAGCACCTAAGTTCTGGCCGGGATTTATCTTGGGTTCCCCTTCTAGGGACCCATTCCTGAGCTCTGGTTATCAAAGTGGAGGCAGCAGAAACTCTCAGGGTGTTGAGCTCTAGAGCTCCAGAACTTTCCAGACATTAATCAATCAACCAATCAACTGTATTTATCAACCACTTACTGTGTGCAGAGTACTGTACTACGCGCTTGTGAGATTACAGTACAAGAATATAATGGACACATTCCCTGTCCACAATGAGCTGACAGTCTAGAAGTGACTGCATTAGTCCTAAAGACTTGAGATGGTCTATGCCACAGGGTTTGCTTGGCACCATCGGTTGGGTTTATGGTTGAACTACATTCTTTCTGTGTGCCTCACACTGCTCCGATGAAATATCAGTTCAATAATGATGGTTTCATTTCAGCTTAAAGATGCTAAGGGAATTGAGGTTAGCGATCCCAGAATTGTAATTCATGAGGGTGGTGGCTTACTGATGGACGAAGGGGAGAGTATACCAAACATGGTGGAGGAACTTATAGTTTGTGGAAGTCTATTATATCTATTATCACCAGAATGGGATTTAATAGCAAACAAAAGGAAAAACATGGCATTGCATGTGGTAAGATGCGATTCCTGAATTCAAGAGGCCGACAGTCTCTTGAGGGAGAAAAACTACACACATTCCCACACATTCATATTTTTGCACAGCTCATTAAACCAGGTGCTCAGAGAGGGACAGAGAGATGACCCAGTTCATATCCTTGAGGAGCTGACCGTCTAATCGCAGAGACGGCACAGACACACCCACACACATAAAGACACAAACATTTTACCGAGACCTGCAGAGGGTGGAGGGAGCAAACAGACAGGAATTCCTGATGACCTATTCCCTCCCTTGGAGGACAGACAGTGTAGTCCATACCATGAGAAGCAGCGTGGTTATGAGAAGCAGCCTGGCTTAGGGAAAGAGCACGGGCTTGGAAGTCAGAGGACGTGGGTTCTAATCCCAGCTCTGCCACTTGTCAGCTGTGTGACTTTGGGCAAGTCACTTAGCTTCTCTGTGCTTCAGTTATCTCATCGGTAAAATGGGGAGTAAGTCTGTGGGACAACCTGCTGACCTTGTATCAACCCCAGTGCTTAGTACATAGTAAGCACTTAACAAATTCCATAATTATCATTATTATACAACCAACAGTCATAGAAAGAGCACTTTATTACTATATGGAAACACAATGATTGAAAACATATAAACCAAGAATGTGACTAGGATAAGGAGTTAATTCTGATGACTTGACACCCGTCCACATGTTTTGTTTTGTTGTCTGTCTCCCCCTTCCAGACTGTGAGCCCGTTGTTGGGTAGGGACCGTCTTTATATGTTGCCAGCTTGTACTTCCCAAGCGCTTAGTACAGTGCTCTGCACAGTAAGCGCTCAATAAATGCGATTGAATGAATGAATGAATGAATTCCCAGTTTTATGCTCAACCTGGATGTGGCTAAACCTGATCTGGAAACTGTACCAGGGGGTTTTGGGGGAGATGGGAATAGCTAATCCCTCCCCAAGGCTCCCTTTGCAGGGGTTCCACTTGTCCCAGAGATTCTGAAGAGTCCAGGGGATAGAAGTCTCCAGGGATTTGAGGCTGTTTTATGGTCAGGAATGTCCTGAATGGACCGGCCTAAGGAATATGAAACTGGATCCCAAACCCTGGATGTCCGCTCTTTATCCCGAGTCATTTGTGCCATACAGAGATGGGCACAAGGGCTGAGGTTTACGAGAGTCAGTCACCTGCAGGAATGGAGCCAGAATTTTTCATCTGGGGAAGCTCCTTGGATGCTGTGAATTTTAGCAGTGTTTTGCAGTACGGAGGGGCTATGGTGGGGGAAAAGAGAAGAGGCCAAGGACCAGGAGCTGTCAAGTAGTACTGGAGAGAAGGGGGTGGGATGAGGGACCTGATAATATTGTCTCAGAGTAGGGTTGAGGTGTTATCCATCTTGCAATGTATCTCCCCCATGCAGAACATCACACCGGGACCTTCTACTTAACAGCTTTTTGTGGTGATGACGGCTTCTCCGAGATGACCACCGTCATCCTGCTGGATGGGCAGCCGTTGATGTCGTACAACAGCACGAATCGGGAGTTAGTTTCCAAGGTGAACTGGTTGTACCAGGTGCTGGGTGGGAAGCTGATCCGGGAGAAGACAGTAGAGCTGGAGAGCTACGAGAGCGATTTCCGCTGGCTCATGGAGAAATTGTCCAAGTACCAGAACCACGGCAGGGGTGAGTGGCCCAGTCTCCCAGCATCTCCTTTCCCCATTTTCCCTCCCTCGGCCCGGATGTGACTGAACCTGATCTGGAAATGGTCCCTAGGGTTTTGAGGGTAGATGGGAATAGCTAATCTCTCCCCAATCCCTTTGAGGGGTTCGACTCATCCCGGAGATTCTGAAGAGTCCAGGGGATAGTAGCCTCCAGGGATTTGAGGCTGTTTTATGGCCAGGAATGTCCTGAATGGACTGGCCTAAGGAATATGAAACTGGATCCCAAACCCTGGAGAGACCCAAAGCATCCCTTCTTCCTGGGGTCCTCAGTTCTTGGGGTGCTTGGGGTTCTGCCCGCAGAGGTCACTTAGCTCCCAAGTCCATGGGCTTTGGGGAGCCCAGCCAGGCTTGTGCTAACCTGGACAGAGCTGGGGCTCTGGGAAAGTGTCAGCAACATGTGCGTCCGTCTCCCTGGGATGGAGCTGGCAGGCCTCTGTGTTGGCTGTGTGTGCTCACCCAGGCCCCATCTCCTTTCTCCACCTCCTACAGGAAGCCAAACGATTCAGCTGATCATGAGCTGTGAGTTGGACAGAGGCATCCAGGTGGTTTCTCGGTTCAGGGTTGCCTATCAAGGGCAGGATATGTTGTGGCTCGATGAGCTGAAGGGGACCTGGGTAATTACCGAGCTCGCCGAAAAACAGTTTGGGCATTTCTGGGAGGAGAGACTCTTCCAGTTTCAGGAAGCAGAATGGTACATCAAACAGGAATGTCCATCCCTGATGAGGATGATACTTCAGTACTGGCACCTCAGAGGGCACAGTGAGTGTTGAATTTAGTCCAGCAAAGATGTGGGTTCTGACCCTTACCACTTTCCTGCTTTGGCACCCAAGACTGGCTTCTCAACCTCCCTGGCCCCCCAGTCGCTCATTTGCAAAATGGGGAGATTCCTCCCGGCTCTTTCCTCCCTCCCAGTTGATACCATTTTTCACTTATAATGTGGACACCCAGGGGTTTACCCAGGTTCCAGGGTCCAGCTCCATTAACAGCTAAGACAAGGGCTTTTTCATACTCCAGGCTGGTGTTCCCCAAGATTGTCGGTGTGCTGCCACCATCCCGCAACTCCGGGTTTCTGAAATCTCTGAGGGCTCGGGAAGCGTCTGGGGTTCAGCTAGCCAGTCCCACTTCCCAAGGCCTGACTGCTGGGGGTTTGGAGGGATGGTAACTTTTCTGGGGGACAACAGTCCCCCTTGCTCACTCCCTTTCAATGCTAATATGGAAGACCTTGCTCTTCGTGGCTCAGGAGGCAGAACGTTCTTCCTTCCCTCTTAGCTCCTTCTCTGAGCCTCAGTTCCCTCATCTGTAAAATGGGGATCAAGACTGTGAGCCCCGCTTGGGACAACCTGATCACCTTGTATCCTCCCCAGGACTTAGAACAGTGCTTTGCACATAGTAAGCACTTAACAAATGCCATTATTATTATTATTATTATTATTATTAATCCACAGGTCAGTTTGTGGAAGCTTGTTGACAAGTTGATGATGGTAAATCCAGGAAGACAGTGTTCAACCATCATGAAATTTTAGGCACAAGAATACACAAGGTCATCAGGTTGTCCCCCGTGGTGCTCACAGTCTTAATCCCCATTTTACAGGTGAGGTAACTGAGGCCCAGAGAAGTGAAGTGACTTGCCCAGAGTCACACAGCTGACAAGGGGCGGAGCCGGGACTTGAACCCATGACCTCTAACTCCCAAGTCCGGGCTCTTGCCACTGAGCCACACTGCTTCTCATCAGTGTGACCCTCCACTCCAGAGCTGGGGAGATGAACCAGGTTTTGGGCCCTCCCTATAAGTTTTGGCATGTCAATCCTGCTCTCGGGGTCCTCATCGTAGATTCTGTGGGGCCGACCCAAAATCTGGCGTAGTTCTGAGGTTCTGGTCTAGGTCCCAGGGCCCTTCTTCCAGGTGCCTCAAGGCTGAACCATGTCCCAGGACCCTCCTTCAGGTGACGGGGTGCTGAGCCAGTTCCCCAACTGGAGCCAAGTTCCAGGGCCCTTCTTACAGATGCAGGAGGCCCCAGGACTCTCCTCAGAGTCCCTGAATGCTGGCCCATCATCATCATCATCATCAATCGTATTTATTGAGTGCTTACTGTGTGCAGAGCACTGTACTAAGCGCTTGGGAAGTACAAATTGGCAACATATAGAGACAGTCCCTACCCAACAGTGGGCTCACAGTCTAAAAGGGGGAGACAGAGAACAAAACCAAACATGCTAACAAAATAAAATAAATAGAATAGATATGTACAAGTATGGCCCAGGTTCACGGAATCTCAACGCAGATGTTGGGGTTCTGATTCAGGTCCCATGACCCTCCCCAAATGTGTTCTGCTGCTGATCCAGGTCTCCTGGCTCTCCTGTCCGGTGACAGGCTGCCGAACCAAGTCCTTCCGCATAAGTGTTGGGATTCCAATTAAGTATCTGGGACCTTCCCACAGGTGTCCATTTGCTGGCCTGAGTCCCAGGACCCTCTTCCCTGACGCCAGTGTATTAGACCGATCTCCAGGACATGGGTTGTATATACTGTCTCCTCCTTCTCTTCTACAGATCTGTCCTCAGCCTGCTGCAATCTGGTTTTTGAACCATCCACTCCACTCAAACCGCTTCCTCCTTGCCAAATCCAATGAACCTGACTCCATCTTAAACCTTCCAGGCCTCTCAGTAGTCTTTCCCACTGTGGAAATTTCCCACTTCCCCTCCTTCTGGAAACACTGTCTACCCTTGGTTCTTCTGACAACGTCCTCTCCTCTCTACTGAGCAGGAGGTTCAGCGGAGTTGAGGAGAGAGAGGAAGGGGGCAGCAGAAGGGCCCAACGTGGATATTGAAGTCCCCAAGAATCATGGTAGAGATGTAGAAGAGAGAAGGATTATGAGAAAAAACCAAAATGGTTCGTAGAGTTGGAGTAGGGGGCTTGGGGCGATAGATGACCATGACTAGTAACTGGAGTAGGTGGTAGAGGTGGATGATGTGGACTTCAGAGGATGGAAAAGAGGGAACTGGGAGGTGGGATGGTTCAAAAATGACACCAGGGAAGAAGAAGGAAGCCAACTCCTCTCAGTGAGTCTGGGGTTGTGGGAGAAGATGAGACTCCCTCTAGAGAGAGCGTCTAGAGAGTCCTTCTAGACTGTAAGCCTGGTGTGGGCAGGGATTGTATCTCTTTATTGCTGAACTGTACCTTCACACAGTACTCTGCACACAGTAAGTGCTCAATAAGTACTACTGACTTACTGACTGACTGATTAACTGGTATCTACCCCAGGGCTTAGAACAGAGCTTGACACATAGCAAGTGCTTAACAAGAACCATGATTATTATTATTAGTAGTAATATCATTTATAATTATTATCACTAATAAAAATAATTGTGGTATGCGTTAAGTACTTACTATGTACCAGGCACTCTACTAAGCACTGGGGTAGATACAAGATAATCGGTTTAGACACAGTCCCTGTCCCACTTAGGCCTCACAGTCTTAATCCCCATTTTACAGATGAGGTAACTGAGGCCCAGAGAAGTTAAATGACTGGTCCAAGGACACACAGCAGACAAGTGGGAGAGCTAGGATTAGAACCCAGGTCCTCCTGACTCCCCGTGCTATCCAGTAGGCCATTACTATGTGCAGAACACTTTACTAAACACTGGGGGAGAACACACAGGTGGTGGAGCTCACAATCTATGAATTTAAATAATAGTATTTATTATGCACTTAATCAATCATAATCACTGAGCACACACTGTGTGCAGAGGACAGGGTTTAGCTGGGAAGATAAGAAGTTCTGTTTTAGACATGCGAAGTTTGAGGTGATGGGAGGACATCCAAGTAGAGATGTTAATTAGATTGGACACAGTCCATGTCCCATATGGGGCTCACAGTTTTAATCCTCGTTTTATAGATGAGGTAACTGAGGCACAGAGAAGTGAAGTGACTTGCCCAAAGTAACAGAGCAGACAAGTGGCAGGGGTGGGATTAGAACCCAGGTTCTTTTGACTCCCACCACTTGCCTCTGTGTGTGCTTCCGCAGGTCACTTCACTACTCTATGCCTCAGTTTCCTTATCTGTAAAATGTTTATTCAATGCTTGTTAATAATAATAATAATAATAATGACATTTATTAAGTGCTTACAACGTGCAAAGCACTGTTCTAAGCACTGGGGAGGTTACAGGGTAACCTACCTCCTAGTTTGACTGTAAACCCCATGTGGAGCAGGGACACTTTCCTATTGGATTAAGTTGTATATACCCTGGCGCTTAGAACAGTGCCTGACACGTAGAAAATGCTTAACAAATACCATTATTATTATTCATGATTGCCCTGGAGAAAGTTGGGGTTGAAATAGTGGAGGAGGTTGTGGTGTGCTCATTCCTCTTCAGGAATGGGGATCATTAATGATTTTGTTTATCTCTCTCTACGAGACTCCTTGATAACAGATATATCCTCACCATACATTTTTACAGGTTGACTGTTCAAATTTGGCTAAGGAAGGCAGGGTATGAGAAGGAAGCAAATATATATTAATATACATTTCTGAAAAATTAAAGGATGGCTTCTTGGTTAGTACTTTACCCTTTCCTAGGTGTTCATTAATTATTGAGAAACCTGTTTCTCTTTGAAGATGTTTACTCAGGATCTGGATTAAGCAAGAGCACCAGAGTTAGGTTGTGGAAGGAAAGTTTTGTGTTGAAAGGAATCACGTGTTCCTCTTTTATTTTAGCTACAGTGCATTATCAATCAATCGATCAATCAGTTGCAATTCTTAATAATTATAATAATAATGGTATTTGTTAAGCGCTTACTATGTGCAAAGCACCGTTCTAAGCACTGGGGAGGTTACAAGGTGATCAGGTTGTCCCACAGGGGGCTCACAGTCTTCATCCCCTTTTTACAGATGAGGGAACTGAGGCCCAGAGAAGTGAAGTGACTTGCCCAAGGTCACACAGCCGACAATTGGTTCTTGAATACTTACTGTGCGCACAACACTGTACTAAGTGCTTAGGAGAGTAGACTATAACAGGTTTGGTAAACACCTTCCCTGCTCGCAAGGAGATTATATCCTAGAGGGGAGACCGATATCAAACTAAATCAATCAATCAATCAATCAATCTTATTTATTGAGCGCTTACTATGTGCAGAGCACTGTACTAAGCGCTTGGGAAGTACAAATTGGCAACATATAGAGACAGTCCCTACCCAACATTGGGCTCACAGTCTAAAAGGGGGAGACAGAGAACAAAACCAAACATACTAACAAAATAAAATAAATAGAATAGATATGTACAAGTAAAATAAATAAATAACTAAATAGAGTAATAAATATGCACAAATTACAGATACTAATAATGATGATGATGGCATTTGTTAAGCGCTTAATATGTGCAAAGCACTGTTTGAAGCGCTGGGGTAGATACAAGGTTATCAGGTTGTCCCATGTGGGGCTCACAGTCTTAATCCGTATTTTACAGACGAGGGAACTGAGGCCCAGAGAAGTGAAGTGACTTGCCCGCAGTCACACAGCAGACAAGTGGCGGAGCCGGGATTTGAACCCAGGACCTCGGACTCCCCAGCCCGGGCTCTTTCCACTGAGCTGCAGTGCTTCTCTTAGTGCTGTGTACAGACCTAAGTACACAGATAATGCAGAAGAGAGAGCAGTTGGGAGAGAGTAGGGGAAATGAGGGATTAGTTGGGGAAGACATCTTAGAAGAGGTGTGACTTCAGCAGGTCTTTGAAGATGGGGAGAATGGTGTTGTGTTATGTATGAAGAAGGAGGGAGTTCTAAGATAGAGGGATTGATGGGCAGGATAGATTCATTCATTCAATTGTATTTATGAGCGCTTACTGTGTGCAGAGCACTGTACTAAGCGCTTGGGAAGTACAAGTCGGCAACATATAGAGATGGTCCCTACCCAACAGCGGGCTCACAGTCTAAAAGGGGGAGACAGACAACAAAACATATTAACAAAATAAAATAAATAGAATAAGTATGTACAAATAAAATAGAGTAATTCATTCATTCATTCATTCAGTCGTATTTATTGAGCGCTCACTGTGTGCAGAGCACTGTACTAAGCGCTGAAATCAAGGTACAGGGAGCAGGTTTGTGTTAGAGGATTGAAGTCCGCAGGCTGGGTAGGAAGTCAGTGAGATAAGGTAGGAGAGGGACAGCTGACTGAGGGCCTTAAGGCTGATAGTAATAATAATAATTGTTAAGCATTTACTATAGGCCAAGCTGGGGTAGAGACGGGAATAATAATAATATTATTATATGAGGTATTAAGTGCTGGGGTAGATAGAGGATAATCAGTCCCCTCACGGGGCTCACAGATTAAGTAGGAAGGAGAACAAGTGTTGAATCCCCATTTTGCAGATGAGGGAACTGATACACAGAGAAGCGAAGTGACTTGAATTTACACAAAGCAGGTAAGTGGTGGAGGCAGAATTAGAACCCAGGGCTTCTAACTCCCAGGCCTATGCTATTGCCACTAAGCCATGCTGCTTCCCTCCTTCTGATGGTAAGGAGTTTCCATTTGGTGGGGAGTTGGATGGAAATCAGAGCTCAGTGGCAAGAGCCCGGGCTTGGGAGTCAGAGGTCATGGGTTCTAATCCCGGCTCCGCCTCTGGTCAGCTGTGTGACTTTGGGCGAGTCTCTTAACTTCTCTGTGCCTCAGTTACTTCGTCTGTCAAATGGGGATGAAGGCTGTGGGACAACCTGATTACCTTATATCACCCCCAGTACTTAGAACAGCGCTTGGCACATAGTAAGCACTTAACAAATGCCATTATTATTATTATTATTATTATTATTGTTATTATTATTATTATTACTATTCCTGTCTCTACACCAGTCCATACCCATTGTGGGCAGGGATTGTCTCTATTTGTCGCCCCCTTCCCTCCCTCTGCCCTACCCCCTTCCCCTCCCCACGGCACTTGTATATATTTGTCCAGATTTATTACTCTATTTATTTTACTTGTACATATTTGCTACTGTTTTATTAATGATGTGTATATATCTACAATTCCACTTATCTATTTTAATGCTGTTGACACCTGTCTACATGTTTTGTTTTGTTGTCCGTCTCCCCCTTCTGAACTGTGAGCCCGTTGTAGGGTAGGGACCATCTCTATCTGTTGCCAAATTGTACTTAGTCCAGCGCTCTTCACGCCGTAAGCGCTCAATAAATACGACTCAATGAAGGAATGAATGAACAGTGAGCGCTTAACAAATACCACCCTCATTTATTATTATTATTGGGAGATCCCTGAGAAGTGGGGAATGACAGGAGGCAGGGAGGTCAGGGAGGACGACGCAGTAATCCAGAGAGGACATGATCAGCGCTTGGAGAAGAAAGGGCAAATTCCGTGAGGGCAGAGGCCTCACATGACAGGGAGCCACAGCAGCGTGGCTCGGTGGAAAGAGCACGGCCTTTGGAGTCAGAGGTCATGGGTTCAAATTCCGGCTCCTCCACTTGTCAGCTGTGTGACTTTGGGTGAGTCACTTAACTTCTCTGTGCCTCAGTTACCTCATCTGTAAAATAGGGATTGAGCCCCACGTGGGACAACCTAATAATAATAATAATGATGGTATTTGTTAAAGCACTTACTATGTGCAAAGCACTGTTCTAAGCGCTGGGGGGGGTACAGGGTGATCAGGTTGTCCCACCTGGGGCTCACAATCTTCATCCCCTTTTTACAGAGGAGGGAACTGAGGGCACAGAGAAGTGAAGCGACTTGCCCAAAGTCACACAGCTGACGATTGGTGGAGCCGGGATTCGAACCCACGATTTCTGACTCCCAAGCCCGGGCTCTTTCCACCGAGCTACGCCGCTGCTCATCACCTTGTAACTTCCCCAGCGCTTAGTACAGTGCTTTGCATATAGTAAGCGCTAATAAATGTCATCATTATCATTATTACACCCTCTTTCCTCTCTCCCTCCCCATCCCCCTGCCCTACCTCCTTCTCCTCCCCGCAGCACCTGTATATATGTTTGTACAGGTTTATTACTCTATTTTTCTCGTACATATTTACTATTCTATTTATTTTATTTCGTTAATGATGTGCATCTAGCTTTACTTCTATTTGTTCTGATGACTTGACACCCGTCCACACGTTTTGTTTTGTTGTCCGTCTCCCCCTTCTAGACTGTGAGCCCGTCGTTGGGTAGGGACCGTCTCTATACATTGCCAACCTGTACTTCCCAAGCGCTTAGTCCAGTGCTCTGCACACATTCAATCAATCAATCATATTTATTGAGTGCTTACTGTGTGCAGAGGACTGTACTAAGCGCTTGGGAAGTACAAGTTGGCAACATATAGAGACGGTCCCTACCCAACAGTGGGCTCAGTAAGCGCTCAATCAATCAATCAATCGTATTTATTGAGCACTTACTGTGTGCAGAGCACTGTACTAAGCGCTTGGGAAGTACAAGTTGGCAACATATAGAGACAGTCCCTACCCAACAGCGGGCTCACAGTCTAGAAGGGGGAGACATTCATTCATTCATTCAATCTTATTTATTGAGCGATTACTGTGTGCAGAGGACTGTACTAAGCGCTTGGGAAGTACAAGTTGGCAGCATATAGAGACAGTCCCTACCCAACAGTGGGCTCAATAAGCGCTCAATAAATCAATCGATCGTATTTATTGAGCGCTTACTGTGTGCAGAGCACTGTACTAAGCGCTTGGGAATTACAAGTTGGCAACATATCATCATCAATCATATTAATTGAGCGCTTACTGTGTGCAGAGCACTGTACTAAGCGCTTGGGAAGTACAAGTTGGCAACATATGGAGACAGTCCCTACCCAACAGTGGGCTTACGGTCTAAAAGGGGGAGACAGAGAACAAAACCAAACATACTAACAAAATAAAATAAATAGAATAGATATGTACAGGTAAAATGAATAGAGTAATAAATATGTACAAACATATATACATATATACAGGTGCTGTGGGGAAGGGAGGGAGGTAAGATGGGGAGATGGAGAGGGGGACAAGGGGGAGAGCCCACTGTTGGGTAGCGACTGTTTCTATATGTTGCCAACTTGTACTTCCCAAGCGCTTAGTCCAGTGCTCTGCACACAGTAAGCGCTCAATCAATACGATTGATGATGATGATGAGAGAAAGGAAGGGGCTCAGTCTGGGAAGGCCTCCTGGAGGAGGTGAGCTCTCAGTAGGGCCTTGAAGGGAGGAAGAGAGCTTGAATGAATGAGCTTGAGATTGAATGAATGAGTGAACAGTAAGCGCTTAAAAAATGTCATCATTTTTATTATTATAATAATATTATAATATAATATAATAATTATAAATTATTATTATTATTATTATTAAAGGTAAAATGGTGTGGAATAGGGAGCAGGCACCGGGACCCAACGGGCCCGCCAGGGCCGCCCTTGGAATGCTGGGAGTTGTAGTTTTCTGCCTCCCGCCCCCTGGAGGCCGCGGCGTCGGCGGCAGAAAACTACAACTCCCAGCATTCCAAGGGCGGCCCTGGCGGTCCCGTTGGGTTTCCCCCCCGTCCGGGCTGCCCCTAGGACCGCCTGTAGAAACGAGCCAACAGAACCCCGTCGTTCGGGAGGACGGAGGGGCGGACGGATTTTATCGGAGCGACACCATTCTGTGGAGGATGGCGGCCGTCCTTCAGTGACAAGTCCAGGGCCGGGGAAGCTCCTCAGATCCGCCGTCTCATCAGGCGCGGTGGTCGGCCGCCCTGCCTGGCGGCCCGCTGGGCGGAGGACCCCGTGTCCTTGGTCAGTGACCGCCCCTCCCCCCGCCCCCTCAGCGCCGCCTCAGCCTCCTCCTCAGCGTCCGCCATGGCCGCGGGCGGCGGGGGCCTCGCCGTCGTCCGGCTCCTCGCTCGCCATTTCCTCCGTGAGTAGCCCCTGCTCGGGCCTCCCTCCCTCCCTCCCCCTTTATTTATTTTATTTTCTTAATATGTTTTATTTTGTCCTCTGTCTCCCCCTTCTAGACTGTGAGCCCACTGTTGGGTAGGGACCGTCTCTGTATGTCGCCAACTCGGACTTCCCCGGCGCTCAGTACAGTGCTGTGCACACAGTAAGCACTTAATAAATACGATTGATGGATTGATTGATTTCCTTCCATCGTATTGATGGAGCGCTTCCCGTGTGCAGAGCACTGGGCTAAGCGCTTGGGAGAGGACAAGGCCGCAACCCCACAACGGGCCTCCTTCCCTCCCCGGTTTCCTGGTGCGCCACTAATGGCAATCAATCAATCAATCAATTAATCGTATTTATTGAGCGCTTACTATGTGCAGAGCACTGTACTGAGCGCTTGGGAAGTACAAGTTGGCAACATCTAGAGACGGTCCCTACCCACCAGTGGGCTCACAGTCTAAAAGGGGGAGACAGAGAACAAAACCAAACATACTAACAAAATAAATTAAATAGATATGTGTCCGGGTGTGTGTATAACAATCAATCAATTGTATTTATTGAGCGCTTACTGTGTACAGAGCACTGTACTAAGCGCTTGGGAAGTACAAGTTGGCAACATATAGAGACGGTCCCTACCCAACAACGGGCTCACAGTCTAGAAGGGGGAGACAGAGAACAAAACCAAACATACTAACAAAATAAATAGAATAGATATGTTTCCCGGTGTGTGTATATAATAATAATAATAATGTTGGTACTTAAGCGCTTACTATGTGCGAAGCACTGTTCTAAGCGCTGGGGAGGTTACAAGGTGATCAGGTTGTCCCCTGGGGGGGCTCACGGTCTTCATCCCCATTTGACAGATGAGGTAACTGAGGCCCAGAGAAGTTGTGACTTGCCCAGAGTCACACAGCTGACAATTGGCGGAGCCGGGATTTGAACCCATGACCACTGACTCCAAAGCCCGGGCTCTTTCCACTGAGCCGCGCATATATGCATGCGTGTGTGTATACGTGCACACGTGTATATGTATGGATGTATGTGTGTATATGTATTTATGTGTGCGCCGCTACTTGTTTTGGTGGATGTATTCATTCATTCAATCGTATTTATTGAGCGCTTACTATGTGCAGAGCACTGTACTAAGCGCTTGGGAAGTACAAGTCGGCGACATACAGAGACGGTCCCTACCCAAGAACGGGCTCACAGTCTAAAAGGGGGAGACAGAGAACAAAACCAAACATACTAACAAAATAAATAGAATAGATATGTGTCCGGGTGTGTGTATATAATAATAATAATGTTGGTACTTGTTAAGCGCTTACTATGTGCGAAGCACTGTCCTAAGCGCTGGGGAGGTTACAAGGTGATCAGGTTGTCCCATGGGGGGGCTCACGGTCTTCATCCCCATTTGACAGATGAGTTAACTGAGGCCCGGAGAAGCGAAGTGACTTGCCCAGAGTCACACAGCTGACAATTGGCGGAGCTGGGATTTGAACCCATGACCTCTGACTCCAAAGCCCGTGCTCTTTCCACTGAGCCGCGCATAAATGCGTGTATGCATGCGTGTATGTATACGTGCACACGTATATATGTATGGATGTATGTGTGTATGTGTATTTATGTGTGCACCGCTACTTGTTTTGGTGGATGTATTCATTCATTCAATCGTATTTATTGAGCGCTTACTATGTGCAGAGCACTGTACTAAGCGCTTGGGCAGTACAAGTCGGCGACATATAGAGACGGTCCCTACCCAACAACGGGCTCACAGTCTAGAAGGGGGAAACAGACAACAAAACAAAACATGTAGACAGGTGTCAAAATCGTCAGAACAAGTAGAATTAAAGCCACATGCACATCATTAACAAAATAAATAGAATAATGAATATGTACAAGCAAAGTAATGAATCTGTAAAAATACATACAAGTGCTGTGGGGAGGGGGAGGAGGAGAGGAAAAAGGGGGCTTAGTCTGGGAAGGCCTCCTGGAGGAGGTGACCTCAGTAGGGCTTTGAAGGGAGGAAGGGAGCTAGCTTGGCGGATGTGTGGAGGGAGGGAAATTGCTTTGTAAAAACCATTACAATTATGGACTGTGTCATTGATTCTATCATATTTATTGAGCGCTTACTATGTACAAACCACTGTACTAAGTCCAACCTGACAATCTTGGATCTACTCCCATACTTAGTAAAGGGCTTGGCACATCTTAAAGTCGTGGGTTCAAATCCCCGCTCCGTCAATTGTCAGCTGTGTGACTTTGGGCAAGTCACTTAACTTCTCTGGGCCTCAGTTACCTCATCTGTAAAATGGGAATGAAGACTGTGAGCCCCCCCATTGGACGACCTGTTCACCTTGTAACCCCCCCAGCGCTTAGAACAGTGTGTGGCACATAGTAAGTGCTTAATAAATGCCATGGTTTTTTATATTGTATTATATGTATATACATATAATAGTAATAATAACAACGATGGCTTACTATGTGCCAAGCACTGTTCTAAGCGCTGGGGGAGATACAAGGTGACTAGGTTGTCCCACGTGGGGCTCCCGGTCTTCATCCCCATTTGACAGATGAGGTCACTGAGGCACAGAGAAGTGAAGTGGCTTGCCCACAGTCCCACAGCTGACAAGTGGCGGAGCCGGGATTAGAACCCACGACCTCTGACTCTCAAGCCCAGGTTCTTTCCACTGGTCATGCAGCTTCTCCATAATAATAATAATAATAATAATGATAATAATGGCATTTGTTAAGCACTTAGAATGGGCCACGCACTGTACTAATCCCTGGGTGTGGGTACAAGGTAAGCAGGTTCTCCCTCATGGGGCTCACAGTCTTAATCCCCGCCTTACAGATGAGGTAACTGAGGCCCAGGGGTTAATAATAATAACGATGGTATTTGTTAAGCGCTTACTATGTGCCAAGCACTGTTCTAAATGCTGGGGTAGATACAAAGTAATCAGGTTGGCCCACATCTTAATCCCCATTTCACAGATGGGGGTCACTGAGGCACAGAGAAGTGAAGTGACTTGCCCAGAGTCTCACAGCTGACAAGTGGCAGGGCGGGATTGGAACCCACAACCTCTGACTCCCAAGCCTGGGCTTTTTTCACTGAGCTATGCTGCTCTCTCTTTCTCTATATACATCTATAATTGTACTTTATTTATATTGATGCTATTGATGCCTCTCTACCTGTTTTGATGTCAGCCTCCCCCTTTCTAGACTGTGAGCCCATTGTGGGCAGGGATTTTCTCTCTTTGTTGCTGAATAGTATTTTCCAAGCGCTTAGCACAGTGCTCTGCACACAGCAAGCGTTCAGTAAATACGATTAAATGTGTGTGTGTGTGTGTGTGTGTTTGTGTATGTGTGCGCGCACGAGCTTGCCCCCCCCTGTATAATATGGACCAGGGGTGTGTGTGTATATGTGTGAGCATCCCCCCCAACGTAGTACCCAGATCGGGGCGTACGGGCCGTGTGCGGCTCACCCTATTGCACTTTGACTTCATGTTGGTGTCTTTTCTGATTTTTTTTTTTTTGTTTGTTTATGCTCTTAGTTAAGTGCTTACTATGTGGCAGTCACTGTACTAAACACTGGTGTAGATCCAAACTAATCAGGTTGGACACAGTCCGCGTTCCACATGGGGCTCATAGTCTTGACGCCCGTTTTAGAGATGAGGTGACGGAGGCACAGAGAAATTGTGACTTGTCGTTCTTTCGGTCGTATTTAGCGAGCGCTTACTGTGTGCAGAGCACTGTGCCAAGAGTTTGGGAGTGCGCAATACGACGATAAAGAGAAATATTGCCTGCCCACCTTGAGCTTACAGTCTAGAGGGGGAGAAATTAAATTACCGTCCCCCCCCCCCCCCGCCAAGTCTGGGAATCGAACCCTCGTCTCCCACTTGACAGGAGGAATGTTGTGTGTCCAAGGTCACCCAGCAGACATGTGGCGGGGCCAGGATTAGAACCCAGATCCTTCTGTCTCCCAGGATTGCACTGCACTGAGGCCTTCCCAGACTGAGCCCCTTCCTTCCTCTTCCCCTCTCCATCACCCCCATTTTACCTCCTTCTCTTCCCCACAGCACCTGTATATATGTATATATGTTTGTACGTATTTATTACTCTATTCATTTTACTTGTACATATCTATTCTATTTATTTTATTTTGTAAGTATGTTTGGTTTTGTTCTCTGTCTCCCCCTTTTAGACTGTGAGCCCACTGTTGGGTAGGGACTGTCTCTCTATGTTGCCAACTTGTACTTCCCAAGCGCTTAGTTCAATGCTCTGCACACAGTAAGCGCTCAATAAATACGATTGATTGATTCCCCTTGTCCCCCTCTCCATCCCCCCCATCTTACCTCCTTCCCTTCCCCACAGCACCTGTATGTATGTATATATGTTTGTACATATTTATTACTCTATTTATTTTACTTGTACATATCTATTCTATTTTATTTTGTTAGTATGTTTGGTTTTGTTCTCTGTCTCCCCCTTTTAGACTGTGAGCCCACTGTTGGGTAGGGACTGTCTCTATATGTTGCCAACTTGTACTTCCCAAGCGCTTAGTCCAGTGCTCTGCACACAGTAAGCGCTCAATAAATACGATTGATTGATGGATTGATCTAATAGGTCATGCTGCTTCTCTAGAGTTTTTGTTCGTTGCTTTTATTGCCAAAGCACCTTACATTAGTGACTTTAACTTGCTCCCCACAGCACCTCTGCAGGGTAGGGTTCAGGTATTATCGTCCCCATTTTACAGATGGGGAAACTGAAGCACAAGGAGGTTAAGTGACTTGTCTAAGGCCACACAGTAGACAGGTGGCAGAGCCAGGACTAAAACCCAGGACCTCTGATTTCCAGGGCTGCAGCTTTCCCACTACATATAGTAATAATAATAGTGGCATTTATTAAGTACTTACTATCTGCAAAGTACTATTATAAGCACTGGGGAGGTAACAAGGTGATCAGGTTGTCCCACGGAGGGGGCTCACAGTCTTAATCCCCATTTTACAGATGTGGTAACTGAGGCACAGAGAAGTTAAGTGACTTGCCCACAGTCACACAGCTGACAACTGGCGGAGTCAGGATTTGAACCCATGACCTCTGACTCCAAAGCCCATGCTTTTTCCACCAAGCCACGCTGCTTCTCTGCCTCCCCAATTCCGATGCTCTGTGTTCTCCATGCTGGGGTTGTTTATTTATTTTTTGTTTATGTTTGTGTGTATGTACATGTACACGCGCACATGCTTCCACCCTTGCACAGGTGTCAGATTTGGTGTGTGTGCTGGCCTGGGTCCCTACCATCATCATTGTCCTAATGATCAGCAGTAGCATTAATTTTCTCTGGGTATAGAGCGAGGACATAAAGGCATGCATTAGAGGTACACAAATGGATCATTATGTGTGCGTGTGTATGTGTTTTGTGTTTTATGCTACTTGTTAAGTGCTTACTATGTGCCAGGCACTGTTCTAAGCAGTGGGGCAGATACAAAGTAATCAGGAACGCGTCTGATCTCGGAAGCTAGGCAGGGTTGGGCCTGCTTAGTACAGTGCTCTGCACACAGTAAGCGCTCAATAAGTATGATTGAATGAATGCTTAGTACTTGGATGGGAGACCGCCTGGGAATCCCTGGCTTTGGAGAAGCAGCGTGGCTCAGTGGCAGGAGCCCGGGCTTGGGAGGCCGAGATCGTGGGTTCTAATCCCGGCTCTGACATTTATCAGTTGTGTGACTTTGGACAAGTCACTTCACTTCTCTGTGCCTCAGTTCCCTCCTCTGGAAAATGGGGATTAAGACTGTGAGCCCCCAGTGGGACAACCTGATTACCTTGTATTCCCTCCAGCGCTTAGAACAGTGCTTCGCACATAGTAAGCACTTAACAAATGCCATTATTATTATTATCCTTTAGACTGTGAGCCCACTGTTGGGTAGGGACTGTCTCTATATGTTGCCAATTTGTACTTCCCAAGAGCTTAGTACAGTTCTCTGCACATAGTAAGCGCTCAATAAATATGATTGATGATTATCCCACATGGGGCTCTCAGCCATTTGTATTTGAATGCTTACTGTGTACCAATGTACTAAGAGCTTGGAGGAGTACAGTATAACAGTAAACAGATACATCCCCTGCCCACAAGGAGCTTACAGTCTAGACGGGGGGAGACAGATGCTAATATAAATTACAGATGTTCACAAAAGTGCTGTCTTAATCTTTGTTTTACAAAGAAGGTAACTGAGGCACGAAGAAGTGAAGTGACTTACCCGAGTTCTTGCAGCAGGCTAGTGGCAGAGCTGGGATCGGAACCCAGGCCATTCTCACTCCCAGGCCCGGGCTCTTTCCCCAAGGCCACCCTGCTTCTCACGCTGTTTGTGCCAGTGTGTTTTACGTGTGCCAACCTTCTGTGTGTGTATCAGAGTGTGTGGGGTGGAGGGGACTTGGCAGAGACCTCACCCCCACCCCACAGACCGGCCAGGGGTGGAGCAGCCAGTTGCCCTGGTTGGCCAGGGCTTCAAAGCCACCGTGTTGTGTGGGTTGATTGGGTCTGCAGCCTTAAATTATAAATCTAATAATAATACTAATTATGGTACTTGCTAAGCGCTTACTACGTGCCACAAGCTAATCAAGTTGGACACAGTCCCTGTCCTCATGGGGCTCACACTTGTATCCCCAGTTTACAGATGCGGTAACTGAGGCACAATGAAATGACTTTCCCAAGGTCACACAGGAGACATGTAGTGGAGCTGGGATTAGAACTAGGGCCTAACTCCCAGAAGGTCCTGGGTTCTAATCCCGGCTCCACTGTGTGACCTTGGGCAAGTCACTTCACTTCTCTGGGCCTCAGTTCCCTCACCTGGAAAATGGGGATGAAGACTGTGAGCCCCACGTGGGACAACCTGACTACCTTGTAGCTACCTCAGCGCTTAGAACAGTCCTCGACACATAGTAAGCGCTTTAACAAATACCGTAATTATTATCATCCACTAATCGTTGCCTGCCTGCTGGAACTTTGAGAGGGCGGTCAGGACTCCAGTACCACCTTTTTAGGGAGAGGTGGAGGTTTTTAGTTACTGGGCTGAAAATTTCAGCGAGTGGTCAGTTGGGGAGGGTGCTTGCTTCCCGGTGGGACCGTCCCCAGACCACCCTTAGGAGATGGCTGCCACCTGGTTTGATTCTAATTTTTACAGGGAGGGAAGTCTCTTCTGGGTTAACCCTTAATATTCCTGCTGTGGCACTTATAGATTGCAGTGTGAGGCCCCCTTTCCTGTTTTTTGAGAGACCAGAATTAAGTTCTTTCCCCTGTCTGTCTTCATTGGGGAACAACCCACATTCCACCCCTACCCTTTTTGTGTCTCTTTTTCCACTTTTCCCAGTTTTGAAAGGGGCCTCATGGACAATCAGGCTAGCTACTTAATATAAACATATAGTATAAAAGAACAGATGAGACCATGGGGTTATGTAGCATATTCTGTAGGTGTACCCATTTCTGATTAAAATTGAAGGTATAATTTAAGCAAGTATCTTTCTCTGAACCAACTAGACATCTGAACATCTGACATCCCTTTTAGACTGTGAGCCCACTGTTGGGTAGGGACTGTCTCTATATGTTGCCAATTTGTACTTCCCAAGCGCTTAGTACAGTGCTCTGCACATAGTAAGTGCTCAATAAATACGATTGAGGATGATCTGAACTGAAGCCAGCTCAGGTGTTCAGACAGAATCGGGCCTGCACTAATCCACAATAGCAAACCCAAATTTCTATGTAGGTGTCATGTGGAATTTGAGGTGGTAGTGGCTGATAATATTTATTTTTGATTTTCTGACCCAGTTGCCTTTCTGGTAACAGTATATTTACTCATAATATATTCATATATTCAATATATTCACAGTATATTCATATTTTTTTTTGTACAATGCCGCACTTGACAGGGTGCCGAAGGGAATTACAAGAGAAACACTCCATAAAGTCCTAAACCTCCAGGAGCTCACCGCAGTCTAATGATTCTTTATATGCATTTTATAAAATTTCTATTTGCCTTTATCCAGGAAAACATAGGCACCAACTTTTTTAGGAAGGAAGGTCTTTACCTTTGCACTATTTAACAGTTGTGAAATCACTTTTGAGAGGAGTTAATGAAAACCAAACAGATTCAAAGGTCAGTATGGAGTGTGACTGGATTGAAATTTGGGGGGCCCTCTGGAGTAACCAGGGGTGTTTATTAGGCTCTAGAATGTTGAGCAGGGAACTTAGGGAAACATGGCAAGGCTAATCATAAGTAGTATTAGTTTCTATATAGTAATAGATACTACTTAGTCCCTTGATCTTGTCCTGGCAGTTTAATTTTTGTAACACTGTGGTGGGAGACTTTTTTTTTTTTTTCTTGAGTATGACTTCATGTTTTTTGCCGATGATTGAGATTGAACCCAAGTTTCCTGGCTTTTGGTCCTTCAGTCACCCTCCTTTCAACATGAAGTGACATAAGAACTTGGAAGTCTTTTTCTGGTACTACAGAGGAAACATTGCAGCGGGGTGAAAAGTTTTAGTGTAACTTGCCTCGCAGGAAGGAAGGATTGGTCAGGAATATACTGTCTTTCTGTGTTTGCCTCTGGGTGTTTTTTCCAGCTGCCACCAGCTCCGACTGCTCTGATCCAGGTGTGAGATGGATGTAGGCTGTCAGTTTGGAAGAAAAAATGGAGAGAATGAGAGGGATAGCCAATTTGGGGGTAGCTTTTAAAATAGGAATGTGAGGAAAGTTCAATGAAAGAATAGATTTTTAAAAAAATTCTGAAACGTGATTTCAAGGGATCATTTAAATCCACAGTTGTTGTGGTTTCAGAGCTGTATTGTGATTCCGTTAGTTTGGCATCATGTTCTCAGCTGTGCGATGGAGGCACTGATTATTTAAAAAACACTTTTCCAGCTTGTTGAAGGTGCTCTATGAATTCAAGGTGGTAGTATTCAGGTAGGGAGACAACCCCAGTGGCGTGAGTGGCTACCTTTTGTCCCATTTTCCTGAAGACTCTCACTTAGCAGTTGATGTTGTGAAGGGAGAGATCATAGGAGGGCCTCATGTTTGCGAAGTCATGAGTTTTCATGCAGTGACCATTGGGATATTTGATGTGGGTCAGTAAAGAAATGATATAACACATGTAATTATCTTATGCGTTTTTCAGTGCAACAGAAGGGAATTCGGCACTGTTCCTACACAGCCTCACGGAATAATCTCTTCGTCAATAAAACCACAAAGGTTATTTGCCAAGGTTTCACTGGCAAGCAGGTACGCATAAGTAACTCATTCTTGTAATGTACAGTAATAAACTATTCCGGCTTAAACCGTGGTGTGAATACGTGCTTTACGGTCTTGTTTCCCTTAGCATTCATTCAGTCACATTTATTAGCATTTGTGACAGTCTGAGAGAAGGACCTCGGACCTCAGGCGGTGCCACAGTCTATATGATCCATTTCAAGTTTTATCCTTAGGCTGAAGTGTAGTAACTTGTAAGCATCCCAGGTTATTTAACTTTTGAGATTTCTCATGCAAGAAACTACTTCTTTCAGTGAATGGCAACAAAAATATGTTTGGTGTCCAAAAAAAAGTTTATTTCAATGACTTGGGTATTGTGATTGCGAAGCATAAAAAACAAATTCACAGTGAGCCCACTTAAATGAAATAGAAGCTAGTTCCAGACTGTAATGGACACTGGTAATAGTAGATTCCGGGCCTCGTTACCGTGAGTTACAGACCGTAGTGATCAGTCAGTCAGCAGTATTTATAGAGCGCTTTCTGTGCACAGAGCACTGTATTAAGCACTTGGGAGAGTACAACTGAGTAATAATAATAATAATTATGGTATTTGTTAAGCGCTTAATAATAATAATGGTTTTGTTCAGTGCTTACTATGTGTCGAGCACTGTTCTAAGCGCTGGGGTAGATACAAGATGATCAGGTTGTCCCACCTGGGGCTCACAGTCGTAATCCTCATTTTACAGATGAGGTAAGTGACTTTCCCAGAGTCACACAGTTGACAAGTGGCAGAGCCTGGATTCGAACCCCCAACCTCTGCCTTTCAAGCCCGTGCTCTTTCCACTAAGCCACGTAGGTAGACATGTTTCCTGCCCACAACAAGCTTACAGTCTAGAGGGAAGAGATTGCCTGGGGGGTGCTGTGTTGCTAGAGGATGGTGGGAGGAAGGATTTTCGACAACTCATTTTTAAAATAGCAATTCACGAAATACATTTTGGAGAAGCAACGGGGCCAAGTGGAAAGAGCAGGGCCTGGAGTCAGAGGACCTGGGTTCTATTCCCAGCTCGGCCATAGTGTCTGCTGGGTGACCTTGGGTGAGTCACCTAACTTCTGTGTGCCTCAGTTACCCGGTCTGTGAAATGGGGATTAAATCCTACTCTCTCCTAGTAACTGTGAACCCTGTGTGGGACAGGGACTGTGTCCATCCTGATTAACTTGTACGTACTCCAGTGCATAGTACAGTCACTGTAGTCAAATAGTACAATGTACATAGTACAGTGTTTGTCACGTAGCTGGTCGGAGAAGCAGTGTGGCCTCGTGAATAGAGCACGGGCCTGGGAGCCAAAGGACCTGCGTTCTCATCCCGGCTCTGCCGCTTGTTTGCTGTGTGAGCTTGGGCAAGTCACTTAACCTCTCTCCTCTATTACCTCATCTGTAAAATGGGGATTAAGACTGTTTGCCCTTTATGAGACAAGGACTGTTTCCAACTCAACCACCTTGTATCCCCCCAGCGCTTAGTACAGGGCCTGACACATAGTAAGAGCTTAACAAATACCACAATTATTATTATACTACATAGTAAGCCCTTTTAGATTGTAAACTTGTTATGGGGAGGGAATATGCCTACCAACTGTCAGTGCTTTGCAGATAGTAAGCGCTTAACAAATACCATCGTTATTAGTATTATTTTTGTACTCTCCCAAGTGCTTAGTACAGTATTCTAAACATAGTAAATGCTTAATAAATACCATTGATAATAGTGATAGTAAAGGCTTAACTAGTACCATTATAATTATTGTTATATTGTGTTACATGCCTGTTTTACCATATGTCATGTGTTTAACCCAACTCTCTACTCAATTTTACTTTCTTTTAAGCCTCAGGGCTACATGGGGTAGATACTTTTTGGAGCTTTATCTGTTGCCTGTAAATTAGGTGGAACCCGGGTTAATTATTTATTCATAATTATAACTTAAATTTGAAAAGTTACCTGTAATTTCACTTCATAATTTCATTCTCATATTAAATAACTGAGTCCTTAGCTGTCCTGGCTGGGATTTACTCATTCAGGTGGAAATGCAGTTATGTTATTATGGGGTTAATACTTTTGTTTTAAGTTTGGATCTTATTTCTATTGAGCAGCTGGGTACGTATTTCACCTCAGTTCATTAACTCTTAAATCCATCCATCATTTATTGAGTGCCTACTGTGTGCGGAGCGCTGTATTAAGTGGTTGGGAGAATACAGTATAACAGAGTTGGTAGACACGTTCCCTGCCCTCAAGCTTATAGTCCGGAGGGAATAATTGTATTTGTTAAGAACTTACTATGTGCCAGGCACTGTGCTGAATGGTGGGGTAGATACAAGATAATCATGTTGGACACAGTCCCAGTCCCACACAGGGTTCACAGTCTTAATCCCCATTTTACAAATGAGGTAACTCAGGCACAGAGAGAAGTGAAGTGACTTGCCCAAGGTCCCACTGTAGAACAAGTGGCAGAGCCGGGATTAGAACCCTGTGTTCCAATCCCACGTCCTCTGATTCCCAGGCCCATGCTCTTTCCACTATCTTATTCACTTATTGCTACCCTTTTGGGTGAACAAAAATTGAATTTGGTGGTAGGTGAGCCAGGAAAATTATTGGTGGCTGTCAACATTCATTCCATATATCTCTTTATTATGAGCTGCTGAAATATTTTGAAGGATTGTAAAATGTGAGCCTGTTCTTAAAACTGTGCATTGGGTGATAGAGGGAAAACAAAAAAAACATCCTTTCCCAGTGGTAATACTGATGCTTGAAAAACTTCCAGGAAATTCAATTGCTGGTGACAAAAGTAGGTTACCAGATCAGTGTCTTGACAGTCCCCATCCCCCTGTTCCTCTTGCTCATTTTCAGCCCTCTGTACCTTTTCCTCCTCCCTCAACTTCTTTAGACCACACAGCAGGCCGTTGTCATATGCTCATTCCCGTGCGTAGCTTCCCCTCCATTGCCTCCATAGATGCATACTCTTGGCTTAGAGGATTTTGGTAGACAAGAAAACAGTGCTATTTGAGTGTACATCCTATAGTTGTATTGCAAAAAATTATGAAGTATCTTAAAATGGAAGATGGTTGTTAGCTTTATTGCTTAAGTAACAGCTCTTTAGTTTAATACAGAATGGGAATTTATTTTTGCATTCAGTTTCTACACCTGTTAGTGATTGAATCTGAATCTGTTTTCTTCTTCTTAGTACTTTAAAAATCCATTTTGTGATTCTGGGAGAAGTTAATCTCAGCCAAACCAACAAAGATCACAACAGGGCAAAGACTGTTTTTTCCAGTATGTAGGATGGTAGCAAATCATCCTCCTGACTTTCTCTACCTATCAGTCAATGGTATTGAGCACTGACTATCTGCTGAGCACTGTACTAGGTGCTTGCAAGAGAAGTAGCATGGCTCAGTGGAAAAGAGCCCGGACTTTGGCGTCAGAGGTCATGGGTTCAAGTCCCGGCTCCGCCACTTGTCAGCTGTGTGACTTTGGGCAAATCACTTAACTTCTCTGGGCCTCAGTTACCTCATCTGTAAAATGGGGATTAAAACTGTGAGCCCCCCCATGGGACAACCTGATCACCTTGTAACCTCCCCAGCGCTTAGAACAGTGCTTTGCACATAGTAAGTGCTTAACAAATACCATTATTATTATTGTTATTATTATTATTGAGAAAGTACAGTACAACAGAATTAGTGGACACTTCCCCTGCCCATGAGGAGCGTACAGTCTATTAGTAAGTCTTAAACTGCTGTGCTGTTCAGTTGATCTGTCAATCTGTCCTAACCTGCTCATTCTCTTCCCCTTGTGCTTTCTTTGGAGCTGTTCTTTCTCTCAGACCACTCCCCATTTAGGGACAGATATAGATTTTCCAGTTTGTACGTGAGAATGAATCAGAATAGATTTTGCCCGCAGGGTCTGTTTAGTCTTCTCAGTTCGCCTTTTTCAAGTTTTTTTGTGCTTTTTTTCTTTTTTTCCCCAGGGCACCTTTCACAGCCAGCAGGCGTTGGAGTATGGTACCAATTTAGTCGGAGGAACTTCTCCAGGGAAGGGAGGCAAGACTCATCTGGGTCTCCCGGTGTTTAACACCGTGAAGGAGGTAATCCATAGCTGCTGGGCCCGGTCGGGGACCAGAGGGAGGAGGAAGTCAGCCTTGCTGTTATTTACTTTGGGAAAGAAACACTGGTCGGTAAAAGTCCACGACCAAGAGTCCAGGTTCAGAATATAATTTCTGCCCTAAAAGTACCTAATAGAAGTTTGTGGTGTTTATGCCTTCTGCTTCTTGTGGTGTGTATTGCCAGCCTGTGCCCTATGCAGCTGAGAGTTGAGTAAGAAACATTCTTTTCAGGGTGATTATGATTCAGGATAGCACTCTGTGTACAGTAGGAAGGGTTGTCTGATGGAAACAGGTGGTAGTCCAAAGTAGTTTCTCTAGGGCAGCTCCTTTCATCATGGTCAAACTTGTCCAATCTAACAATCTCTAGCAGAGCCTAACTTTCTTATTTTTTTCCTGTCAGTCGTATTTATTGAGCACTTACCCTGTGCGCTTGGGAGAATACAGGATAAAACATATTCCCTGCCCACAACAGTCTCATTTTTCTCCACCCCCCAACTCCTTCTAGGGATGATCTGCCTGGTTTTGATATTCAAAAGAGCCCTACTGGAAATCAGATAAAATAATATCAACAGGCTCAGTTTGTGACTAATTTGATGTGAAGGGAAACTTGTTTCTCTCACAAATTTTATATACTGTCATAATGATAATAGTAGTTATTACTATTGTATTTAAGCACTTACTATGTAGCAGGCACTGTACTAAGCGCTGGGGTGGATGTAAGCAAATCCGGTGGACACAGTCCCTGTCCTCCATAGGGGTCACAGTCTTCATCGCCATTTTACAGATGAGGTAACTGAGGCCCAGTGAAGTGACTTGCCCAAGGTCACATGGCAGACAAGTGGCGGAGCTGGAATTAGAACCCAGAGCCTTCGGATTCCCAGGCCCACACTCTATCCACCAGGCAGCAGTGCTTCTCAGTTGATTAATCAATAATAGCATCTTCTGAAAGTTCATGTGTCTTAAGCTACCGAGCTGTGTCTTAAGCACTTGGGGAGTATGAAAGAAATAGGAGGTACATCCTCAGTCCAAAAGGAGCTTACAATTTAATGCACGAACGATGCTTGGCCCAAGAAAGTACTGAAAAAAAGTGCCTTATTTTAAAGATACCTTGAAATATTCTGCATTTAATTTTTCTGTGATTGAAATGATCATGAAAGCATCACCAGTTATATTGTGTAGGTGTGATTGCCATTGTTCCTTTACCATTTGGTGCAGTCAGCAAGGGCCATGACCATTTTCAAAATTTTTTGCATGATGATGTTGAGATATTTCTCAAATTAACTGATATAATTACACTGTCACTTTTTAGAATTATGTTCTTAAGGAGATACAGCCTCAGTCCAAAAGGAGCTTACAATTTAATGAACAAACGATGCTTAGCCCAAGAAAGTACTGAAAAAAGTGCCTTCTTTTAAAGATACCTTGAAATATTCTGCATTTAATTTTTCTGTGATTGAAATGATCACGAAAGCATCACCAGTTATATTGTGTAGGTGTGATTGCCATTGTTCCTTTACCATTTGGTGCAGTCAGCAAGGGCCATGACCATTTTCAAAATTTTTTGCATGATGATGTTGAGATATTTCTCAAATTAACTGATATAATTACACTGTCACTTTTTAGAATTATGTTCTTAAGGAGATACAGCCTCAGTCCAAAAGGAGCTTACAATTTAATGAACAAACGATGCTTAGCCCAAGAAAGTACTGAAAAAAGTGCCTTCTTTTAAAGATACCTTGAAATATTCTGCATTTAATTTTTCTGTGATTGAAATGATCACGAAAGCATCACCAGTTATATTGTGTAGGTGTGATTGCCATTGTTCCTTTACCATTTGGTGCAGTCAGCAAGGGCCATGACCATTTTCAAAATTTTTTGCATGATGATGTTGAGATATTTCTCAAATTAACTGATATAATTACACTGTCACTTTTTAGAATTATGTTCTTAAGGCCACAGGCCTGTAAAATATTAATTTGGAGTCTCTAAAACCTTTGTTTCAGTTATTTTAGGGTAAGCCTTGTTAAGTGTTCAAAATGTTACCAAACCAATGTTTGGACTGCCTAAATTAGTAAAAACTGAATTATAGTCATTTAGAGAAGCAGCATGGCTCAGTGGAAAGAGCCCGGGCTTGGGAGTCCGAGGTCATGGGTTCGAACTCCGGCTCTGCCACATGTCTACTGTGTGACCTTGGGCAAGTCACTTAACTTCTCTGAGCCTCAGTTCTCATCTGTAAAATGGGAATTAAGATTGTGAGCCCCATGTGGGACAACCTGATCACCTTGTATCACCCCCAGCGCTTAGAACAGTGCTTTGCACATAGCGCTTAACATGCCATTATTATTATTATTATTCAAAAACGCACTCTTTGGAAAGTTCCTCTTTTACTCATAGTGAACACATCAATTGTTTAAAACAGCATCTGGAGTCTTGTCACTCTCAGTGTTGACTTAGGAAATGTTGCCTTATCCATCCCTGGAAGTGGAAACCACAGGCAACGAGGGAGCATAAATTATTATATAAGGTTAGAGCGACGCTGAGCCCTGCACCTCTATTTCTCGGTGGTGTTGGTTGGTGGCAATTTGGGAGGGAGGAAAAAGAAGGGCCTTGTTCTTTGGTGGCCTCCGAGATTTGGGGACCTAATGTATTTTGTGATGTTTCTCACTCTCTAATGAAAGTATCATGGTTATTGTTTTAGGCCAAAGAACAAACAGGAGCTACTGCGTCTGTAATCTATGTTCCTCCCCCATTTGCTGCCGCTGCAATCAACGAAGCGGTGGAAGCAGAAATCCCTCTAGTAGTGTGCATTACTGAAGGGATTCCGCAGCAGGACATGGTGCGAGTGAAACACTCCCTAACCCGACAGAGCAAGACAAGGCTAGTTGGTCCCAATTGCCCCGGAGTTATCAATGTAAGTGAGTTAAAAAGTGGCCTTTCCTTGTGCTTAGCCACACATTGAAGCCGTACGTTTTCGGGTCATCTGTGTGTAGTGTTCTGAGATTTTTTTTTTAAAGCCTTTAAAAAAATCTATGCTTCTAATTTACTTTCCTTAAGCCTGGAGAATGCAAAATCGGCATCATGCCTGGCCACATTCACAAGAAAGGAAGAATTGGTAAGTGTTGAGCACTAACATTCCGTTCAGCGTTCATTTGTTCACTGTATGGAAAACAGAGACTTTGTCATAAAAGCTCAGATGGCACATGCAGAAAGATATAACCACTGTAAATTTTTCAACTACTGGGGTAAGAACAGAAGGTTCAACCAAAAATGGCAGTGACTCAGAAAAACAGAATCGGCATTGAAGAAGCATGCATTAAAACAGATGCTTTATCATTTCCATGTCATGAGTTAAATAACACCGGACATGGAAAGAAAAGGAAGAGTGTCTCCAAATCCAGGAAGAAATGTAGTTTTCCAAGCCCTTTTTCTTAATGTGAGTTGAGAGTCAGTAAGAGGTTTCGGCCCTGGGAAAGGTCAGTAGCAGTGACTTCCTCCTTATACAGTAAAATCTCTAAGTTTGACAGATAGGAAGGACTGTGAATTTGTAAAAGCTGTGAATTGTAGAGTCATTTTTCAAAAACGCACTCTTGAAAGTTCCTCTTTTACTCATACTGAACACATCGGTTGTTTAAAAAAAAGCATCTGGAGTCTTGTCACTCTCAGCCCTCATTGCGGGGTGAAGAAAAGTAACAGCAGGGTGAAGAGGGTGGCTAGTGGAAGTTATAGAGAGGGAGTCTGATTTTTCTTTAGCTGAATTCTGTTTCCCTCACATTGCAACAAAGGGACACACCCTTACACTTTCAAGCACACACTTCTCTTCCCCTTCCGCCCTTCCTTTCCTTTCACCATGGAAAAATGGGAAATCAGGGCTGAATGAAATTTGAAAACTTAATTCTGGGTTTCTTCTCCTCTTTTCTCTTTCATTGGAGTCGCGTGGCTTAGTGGATAGAGCGTGGGTCTGGGAGTAAGAAGTTCCTGAGTTGTCATCTCATCTCTGCCATGTATCTGCTCTGTAACCTTGGGCAAGTCACTTCTGTGTGTCATCTGTAAAATGGGGATTGATCAGTCTTATTTATTGAGGCTTACTGTGTGCAAAACACTGTACTAAGCGCTTGGGAGAGTACAATACAACAGAGTTGGTAGACACATTCCCTGTCCACAGTGAGCTTTCAGTCTAGAGAGGGAGACAGACATTAATATAAACACATAAATTACAGATATGTTTATAAGTGCTGTGGGGCTGAGGAAGTGTGAATAAAGGGAGCAAATCAGAGTGACTTAGAAGGAAGTGGGGAAAGGGGAAATGAGGGCTTAGTCAGGAAAGGCCTCTTGAAGGAGATGTGCCTTTAAAGAGGCCCTGAAGATGGGGAGAGTTATTGTTGGATATGACGAGAGGGCATTCCAAGCCAGAGACAGGACGTGGGCGAGAGGTTGGTGGTGAGATTGAGGTTTTGAGATTGAATCTATTTTGAGATTGAGATTGGTGGTGAGTAAGTTGTCATTAGAGAAGCGAAGTGGGCGAGCTGGGTTGTAGTAAGAGAGCAGTGAGGTAAGGTCAGAGGGGGCAAGGTGATTGAGTGATTTAAAGCCAATGGTAAGGAGTTTCTGTTTGATGTGGAAGTGGATGGGCAACCCTTGGAGGTGCTTGAGGATTGGGGAAACGTGGACTGAATGTTTTGGTAGAGAAATGATAAGGAAACAGAGTGAAGTATGGACAGTGAAGTATGGACCGGAGAGAAGAGTGACAGGATAATGAGCCCCATATGGGGCACGGACTGTGTCCAACCTGATTAACTTGTAACCCCAGAACTTAGTACAGTGTGTGGCACATAGTAGGTGCTAACAAATACCATTAAAAAAAATTGTCAGTGACTTTGAGTCACTACTAGGTTGGCTAGATTGAGTTAGTGACCTAGAGGTACTAAACTTTGCCTTCTGTTTTCAGTTGCTTTTCTTAGCCTTCCTCCTTCATTTCCATTTAACAATTTAAAAACTGAGTGTTTGGGTTTTTTTGGCCAACCTAGGTGTCAAAGGAAATGTGGTCTTAATGCACATAGCTTTGAACTTCACTGAAAAACTATGCTATTGTTGCAGAATTGACCAAAGTATTCATACATTCAATTCAATTCAAGGGGGTACTCAATTTCTAAGTACCAATCTGAAGGGAACACTTTCCAGGAATGCCAAATGTGTTTATGCCCCTTTTTTGAGTACTGCGATTGGTAGTCATTGAACAGAATTATTCATCACGGCAACTTAACAGAGACCATATAGTTTAGCAAATGTCTTGTTGATAGGTTGCCTTTTTTTTGGATACACTAATGTCCCTTAGGGTCAGTGTGCGTGGCAGAAGCACATTATCAGGCATTTTCAGAGGGGTGGACATGGTAACCACAAAGCCAGCAGAATGTTCTAGGTGGCCCATGTACAAATCCACTAAGACTATTAATTGTATTTGACTGCTATGTATGTCTGCTATAAAGTTGAGCACAAGAGGCGATGGTATAATCTGAAGAGTTAGCATTCTAGTCACTCCTCCAATTTCTAGGGTACCCATGTTGTTAAAATGGAAAAGTGAAAGAGTTGGCCAATTTTGCCCTTTGTAGATCTGTTCGCTTTATGGCCATAAAGAATTGGTGTGCTTTTCTGAAGTGTTGGGCGGGATTTCCTTTTAAGAAAGTACTGTCTTAATTGTTCCTGAAATAAAACATCTGACACCATTCAGTTTATGGAAAGAGCGAAGTAAAGGATGTTGAGGCGAATCCAGTCCATACTTCACTCCGTTGCCTGGATCATTTTTCTGAAAAACCTTTTAGTCCATATCTCCCCCTCCTCAAAAGCCTGCAAGACTGCCCATCCACTTCAACATTAAACAGAAGCCCCTCACCGTGGGCTTTAGTCAGCTCTCTCCTTCCTTACCTCGCTTATCTCTTGCTACAACACAACCCAGAAGAGAAGATCACATCTCCAACAAGCATTTGCAGATTAAGCCCTTTATTTTCCGTATCTGCCCTCTCCTTTGCATTGACAATGAACTTGTCTATGTTCCCCTTTAGCACTTTGATACTCATCCCAACCCCACAATCCTTTTGCTAATATTCTTATGCTCTACTATTTATCCTGTTGCTAATCATTTTTACGGTCTGTCTTCCCCTGTAGACTGTAAACTCCTTGTGGGCAGGGATCACATCTACCAACCCTGTTGTATTTTATTTTCCCAAGCACTTAGTACAGTGCTCTGCACACAGTAAGTGCTCAATAAATACCACTGATTGAAGTGTGCTCCAGCCACTCTACTGCTTTGGCAGCCACGCTGCTGGGTACTTGCATTACCTTAAAGTTTGCCTTGTAGCAACGTAGTGAAAAGTGCAAGTATTGGAGAATCCAGAAGCGCTTTCGTTATTTCTAAATGCATTCAAACAACTTAATTGTGGTAAAATTTTACTGTAGATTTCCAGTTTGTGGTGGGGTTGAGGAGCAATAAAAAACAAATCCTCTAACTGAATGTTGTTGAAGGAAGGGGAACACTTTCCAAACTGAGTGACATTTAACTTTTGTGCTAAGCCTTGGTTGCTGTTACTACAGATTTTTTATGATCATCTGTTTTACTATTTAGGCTTGAGAGAAAGAAGCGAACTACAGTATAAAAATTACCTTCTTTCTCTGCTGTTTTTAATCTGTAATTTGCCTGTATTGGTAAAATAACAGTCTGCAGAGTCAATGGAAAATCTTTTTTTAAAGCTGAATAAAAATTCCAGTCATGTATTCATTTTCTGTAACCGTTTATCAGCAACAAAGAGTTGATTCAGTCTATATTCACTTAGTGATGTGATGGACATTGTATGTAGTGAATCGGATAGATGGGATCCCTGCTCTCTAAGTGTATTTAATCTGAACTGGATCACGTTGACAGGGACACACCTAAACGAGCAACCAGCCTCTCACAGAAACAACAGAGACTAGGCAATTTTATATGGAAATATATAAAAATATAAAGGTAGATTTTTGCAGTATACTTGGAAACTGCAGGCACTGAGGTGATATGCCATGCCAGGATTGGAAGGAGTAATCAAGTCTGACTTTCGTGTTGTCAGAGCAGATTGAGGAAAAGAAGGGTGCGAGGTGGGCTTGGATGGGGAGTTGTAAATGGGAAGGCCAACGGCACAAAAGAGGCCTTCGACGAAGGATCTGGGGAGAACAAGGGTTTGTTTCTTTTGCTAAAAGAGTGAAGAGAGGTTGCTGAAAGATTTTGAGATGTGGGTTAATGCTGACAAGGTGGGCAAGAGAAGTGGTATCTGAATGTTCAGGGAGCAGTGCTGGAATCAGAGGCATTTGGAGAAGCTGGTTCTGCGTCTTCAGCTGAGGTGTCACCAGGACTTGGGCTAGGAATTGCATACACTATTGGGAAAGTGCTAGCAGATTTGGGAAAGGCACAAGAAAAGCAGAAATGTATCATGACTGAAATTCTGGCCTTGGTGGTTGGGAAAGATGATGTCGTTCAAAGCAGCCGGGAGGTTGGGTAGGAGGAGAGTTTAGGTAGAAAGACGGGAGACACTAACTTTGTTGTTGCAACATCAACTTGACAGGGATGCTGGCAGATTAGAAGTGTCCCATAGTGTGAATTGAAAGCTGTGTATCCTCTCTGAAGAAGTGGAAGCTAAAGCTGTGAGAGGAGGTGAAATTATGTGAAAGGGAAGGGTTAGGAGGCCTTGAAGTAAGTGCTTGGGGAATTTCTACCATTAATGGGAGGTGGGGTCCTGGAAGGAAGGTTTAGGAGGAGAACTGTACCGGAGGGGGAGTCAGCTGGAACCGCCCAGGCTGCTCTGCACCTGACCAGGGCACCACACTGCGGCTCTTCCAGTACGAATGATTTCGGAGCACATTTTCTTTTCCCTTTGGAAGCAGTGGGTTTGGCCAGATGCGACACTGGTTCCTGCTTAAGGACATAGCAGCATATCAAGCAGTCAGGCAGCCATCGGCAATGCTGTCAGCTCCTGCTGGAAGTCCAGCTTGGCTCTGGACGGGCCTGGAAGGGAAGCTGGCCCTGCCCTCCCACTTCTCCACCTATTTGGGCTGGTTGGGTGCGTTCCTTCTGGGGACCTCTGAGGTTCCCATCTTCCTCACAGTGTGCACCAGAGCAGTTCTCGCCTGTCTCTCCCTCGTCCTCCCCCAAAGCCCATCCTCGGCCTGTCTTTCCAGAGTGAGAAAGTTGTTACTTAGACCTCTGAACCCAAGAGGATTCTTAGAGAATGGTGAAGGAAAGTGTTGAACCCGGCCTGTGGGAAATGTCTAAGGAGAAATGGGGTGGAGGAGTTATCACTCCAGTTATAAAGAAGTTGTTGGTTAGGGGAGCTTTTAATTAAAAGGGCTTGGATTGCGAATTGGCCATGAGGTGATGGAGAAGTGAGAGGTGACAACTTGTTCAAGGAGTATAGAGAAGAATACTATGTGGGAGAGTTACTTTTTTCATGATGGGGGAAGGAGCTGAATGTGTTTCAATATAGAGGGGAAGAAGGCAGGCATGAGTGGAAGGATGAGGCAAGAGAAGACTTTTCTTTAGTTTCACTGAATCGTGCCAGAAACGATGGGATCCGTATCATATTCTGCTTTTCTTTTTTTGACTCTCCCCTCCCTCTTCTGTCTTTTCCTTCCCTTTCTATTCATCCCTTCCTGTTGTAACAAATTTGACTCTGTAGTGGAAGCAGTATAGTCTAGTGGATAGAGCACGGGCTTGGGAGTCAGAAGGACCCGAGTTCTAGTCCTGGCTTCACCGCTGCTGTGCTGTGTGATGATGGGCAAGTCAGTTAACCTCTCTGTGCCTGTTAACTCATCTGTAAAATGGGGATTAAAACCGTGGGACACGGACTCTGTCAGATTTGATTAGCCCGTATCTAGCCCGCCTCTTAGTACAGTGCCTGACCACATAGTAGCACTTAAAATACCATTAAAAAATACTATTCTCATTGCTTGCTCCTTTAAAAGTGGCGATGGAATGCTGGTTGGCAATGTCAGTCAGACCTGGCGTTCATTTTGAAAGAAAATGCTTGCCTGGGGAGCGTGTATGTTTTAAAAGTGGAACTAGTTTAAAGACCTATCATACTCATGGTAAAAGTTTTATTTAATCAAATTCCAGACTAGAAGGTGATCTGTCTTCACTGTGACTAATGGGCAACACAAATTTGACTTTGTCCTGGTGTAAGACTGGCTTGAACCAAAATGCAGATTTGAATGGGAACGCTAATTTATAGCGAAACCATAAACTTAGCTGCAAACGGATGTAAAATGATGCTAACACAGCACTGTGGTTACGAGTTCAAATGTGCTGATGCTGAGAAATTAGGAGTTATACCCCCCAGTGTGATGTGCATTTTAATTGGCCAGCGGAGAAGCTATTTCCTGGGAGACAGCCTCTTTATAAGTCCCAAGGGGATGTAACAAGACAAGAGATAGATGAGCCCATGTATTTTAACTATGTCACTGTTGCTATTGCAGCATTCAGCTCCATACTCTGGGGTTGATAGTGTAACCAACTTGGAGTTTTTTAATCCAGTGAATCCAATACTCCCAGTGTCTAAAGCTACTCCCTGGCTGTCAGGAACTTTGGGCTGAGCATCTTTTTAAGACCATTAGGTGATCTTGTAGTGCACATACTTGCATCTTTGTTCACCGATAAAGGCAGTTGAGATGACTAGGAATGGGGGGATGGTAAAGCTGAGGCCACCAGCGAATGTTTTCAAGACTGTTAGTCCAGAGAATATTCCTTTTGTCCTGCAAAGGGTTCCCATCAGGCTTTTAACTTCCCAGCTCAGGCAAACTAGTGTCAAACCCGTTTATGAAGGCCTTTCAGAGAAAGACCCAGTGTTGGTTTGGTAAACCGAGTTTTATAATAATCTAAAATTATTTCCTAACTTAGATTCTTCCTAGTACTGTGCTGTAGACCAAATGTGTCTGACTTCTCTTCCTCTAAGGTATTGTGTCACGATCTGGCACCCTGACATATGAGGCGGTTCATCAGACAACACAAGTTGGATTGGGACAGTCATTTTGTGTTGGTGGGTAATTTCTTTGAATGAATTTTATTCAAGATGAAGTCAGAGGAGTGGAGTGAGAAAGCAGTGTGGTCTACTGTAAGGCCACAAGCCAGGCCTGGAAGTCTGAAGGACCACTTGTCTGCTGTGTGACCTTGGTCAAAGCACTTAACTGCTCTGTGCCTCAGATACCTCGTTTGTAAAATGGGGATTATGACTCAGAGCTCCATATGGGGACCTAGACTCTGGCCATCCTGATTAGCTTTTATCTTCGCCAGTGTTCAGTGAAGTGCCTGGCACAGAGTACTTAACAAATACCATTAAAAAAAACATTTTAAAAGTCACGCAGCCTTGAAGTTCATTTGTCGGGATGTAGAGGAACCGTTGGTTTATGTAAAGACGTAAAATCATTTCAAAATTTGAGCTGCGCCATCTGGCTCCTGCGATGCAAAAGTAATGTAAAGACATTAGAGGTGTCAATTTTGCAGGCTTTACAAAAAAGACATACTTATAAAGTAGAAGCGTGACTTGTGGAAATGCTTGGGCCTCGGAGCCTGGGTTCTACTCCTCGCTCTGCCAGTTGCTTGCTGTATGATCTTGGATAAGTCACTTCACTTCTCTGTGCCTCAGTTTCCTCAGTTGTAAAACAGGGAGTAAGTACCCATTCTTCAGCGATGTGTCCCATGTGGGGCTGTATCTGAGCTGATTGTATTTAATCTAGCCCTTATCACAGTGCTTCACAAACACTTAACAAGTACCAGAGTTATTATTGATATCATTATTGTAAGCATTGGTGATTTTTTTTTAATGTCCTTTTCAATTCACTTTAGAAAATGAAATTGGGTAGAAGATTTTAATCAAGTTTTTGAATTTCAAATTATGCGTTTCTGTTCTAGGTAGCCCCTAAATATTGTTTACTTAAATTGCAGCAACTTTCTCTTTACCAAGTAGGTTTTCGCCTCCCCCTAAAGTTTGTGTGCCATTTCCCATCAAATCCCACTACATTTAAGGTTTTTGATTTTTAAAACTATTTCAAGATGACTTTACAAAGCAAAAAAAAATTAACTTTGAAATTTTTAAATAATTGTAAATCCTTCTGAAAATATCCACAACTATAAAGAGAATGCTTAAAAAGTCAAATCTTCCTGTTTTGATTTTCCAAACTCAAATCCAACATCCTATTTTCAAATAATGTAATCTTTTTCCCTCAGGAATTGGAGGTGATCCCTTTAATGGAACAAATTTCATTGACTGCCTTGAAGTTTTTCTCAAAGATCCAAGCACAGAAGGAATCATACTAATTGGTGAAATTGGTGGCAATGCTGAAGAGGATGCAGCGGCATATTTGAAGCAACATAATTCAGTAAGTATAGCATAGGGGAAAAAATAAGACTTCTTATTTCTTCCTAAAAGAACATCGTAGGTGGGTTGTAAAGCATTGCTCCTTTTTACAACTCTAATTGTAAATTAGAGTAAATTGTAAATACTCTAATTGTAAATAGATTAAAGTAAATTGTATTTAGTGTCACTAAAATAGATTAATCAGTCAATAGTATTTATCGAGCCCCTACTACGTGCAGAGCGCTGTACTGTTGGGAAGAGTATATTAGAAGAAAAGTACACAATCCCTGCTCTCAAGATATATAACAGGAAGACAGATGGACACAGAGTTATAATTGAAAGGTAAAAGAATGATACAACTTCTTATAACAAGAGAATGAAAAGATAAAATAAGTGGTAGAGTTCACAAATCAACATGTGCATGTGCCTTAGGTGTTTGTGGGTACATAACTGGGGATGATAATAGTAATAATAGTGATATTATTAATAATATAATAATAGTGATATTCTAGACTGTGAGCCCGTTGTTGAGTAGGGACCTTCTCTATATGTTTCCAACTTGTACTTCCCAGGCAGTTAGTAGAGTGCTCTGCACACAGTAAGCGCTCAATAAATACAATTGAATGAATGAATGAATATTTAAGTGCATGCTATCTGTCAAGCACTATATTAAGCTCGGGGTGGATAATAATGATGACATCTGTTAAGCGCTTACTATGTGCCAAGCACTGTTCTAAGCGCTGGGTGCAAGATAATGAGGTTGGACACAGTCCCTGTCCCACACAGGGCTCATAATCTAAGAGGGGAAAAAGAACTGGTCTCGAATCCTCATTTTACAGAGGAAACTGAGGCACAGAGAAGTTTAGTGATTTACTCAAGGTCACTTAACAGGTAAGTGGTGAAGCTGAGAAAACATTATTCAGGGAAAGCCTCCCAGGGGCGGTGGGGTTACAAGAGGGTTTTGAAGATGGGAAAATTTATGATTTAGCAGATTTGAATGGGGAAGGAGTTCCAATAAGGGGGAAGATATGACCACGGCTACAGAAAGGGAGAACTGAGAGCAAGGGCTGAAGTTCACTTAGAGTTCAATAAGCGGGGTTTTCACAGTAGATGATGGTTGAGTCTCCTGAACAGGGAAGATTAATTGAAAGTTTGATACATTTCTTTTTCTTCAACAGCTATAGTACCTACTTAGTGTTGAGGACATTTTACTTAATGCTGACCATTCTCATGCTAGGCTCATGCTTACAGATTAATGTCCCCCAAATATACTTTCTCAGTTATTTGGGTAGTCTGGGAAACATGTCCAAAACTGAACTTCTCATCTTCCCTCCCAATCCTCCTCCTCCCGACTCTCCTCCATCACTCTTAACAGGAGCATCATCCTCTCTGTCGTACAAGTGCACGATCTCGGCATTGTCCTTGACAGTATCTTTCTCCTTCACCCCACGTATCTAGTCAGTCACCTCATCCTGCCAGTTCTATCTTCACCACATCTCCAGGATTCACCCCTTCCTCTCCATCCAAACCATCACACTGGTCCATGCGCGTCGTATCCCATCTCAGTTACTTTACTCAGCCTCCTCAGTGACCTTCCTGTCTCCAGCCTCTCCCTCTGCAGTCCGTCCCTCACTCTGCTGTCCGTGTCATTTTACTAAGAAAGTCAATCTGTGCAAGTCTCCCAACTCCTCAAAAACCTCCAATGGGCCTCCCATCCACCTTCACATTAAGTAGAAGCTCCTCTCTGTTGGCTTTAAGGCAGTCAGTCAGCTCCCTCCCAATAGTACCCAATGTAAATACTTCAGTCCTCTACACATCAACCTCCCTCTCATCTCTCTCACTGTCGATCCCTTCCCATGCCATTCCTCCCTCCTGCTCGGAACTCCCTCTCACTTCATGTCTAGCCCTGCATTCATAGACCTACTCAAATCATATCTGCTCCGGAAAGCCTTCCCTGACTAATCTCTCATCTCCTCACCCAGTTTTCCCTCCCTTCTGCATTATCCATGGACTTGAGTCTATATGCAGTGTGGCTCAGTGGAAAAAACACAGGCTTGGGAGTCAGAGGACATGGGTTCTAATCCCAGCTCTGCCACTTGTCTGCTGGGTGACCTTGGGCAAGCCACTTAACTGTGCCTCAGTTACCTCATCTGTAAAATGGGGATTAATACTGCGAGCCCCACGTGGGACAACCTGATTACTTTGTATCTACCCCAGCGCTTAGAACAGTACTCAGCACATAGTGCTTAACAAATGCCATAATAATAATAATTACCCCCCAGACATTTAGGTATTCACTCCCTTCCTACACTCCTTGACTAGAGTGTAAGATCCTTGAGCGCGCGCGCGCATAGTACCTACTTACTCTGTTGTAACTCTTCCAAGCACTTAGTACCGTGCCCTGCACAAAGTGCTCAATAACTACCATTGATTCAGGCCAATGTGTCCCTAATAGTTCTGCAAAGAAAATGTGAGGAAGAAAACTGTATTCTCTCTTAGGACACAGATTTGACTGACCCCACTCCCCATTTGTGTCCAGTGGCAAGGAAATAATTTGAAAACCTTCACTTCTGGTGAAAAAAAGTAAACCTGGGTGTGCGAGAGATTTTAAACGCTCTATTCTGTCCACTGCACGAATGCATCTTTAAAATTGGGCTGTGTTTTTTATTCATAAACTGCAAAATTTTAGTCGTAATTTGTAGGAGAATAAGATTTTGGTGGCGAGGTGAAACCAGGGGGAATATGACGTTCCCGTGGTCTGCTGTTTGGCATTGGGTTACTTTGCTACATTAAAACTGCTTATGTTTCCAGCAAGAGACATAGTGCTTCTAGCCAGTGAAACTTTTTTCTGTGTTACCTGGGGGCTGGCTAATTTAAGAATTTATGCAGGAACATAGTAAATGGCATGCTAGCCCCAGGACCCTGCCTGTTAAGATAAACCCTGAAAGTTTAACTGGTCAGGTTGTTGCAGGGCCAGAACCAGTCTCCCAAACTCCAGACCCACTCCTTTGCTCATAATAGTAATAATGATAGCATTTATTAAGCATTTACTATGTGCAAAGCACTGTTCTAAGCGCTGGGGAGGTTACAGGGTGATCAGGTTGTCCCATGGGGGGCTCACAGTCTTAATCCTCACTTTCCAATCAGTCAGCGTTATTTATTGAGCGCTTACTGGGTGCGGTATGAAAGTCCAGGTGGATATGTAGCCAACAAGTTGTGTCACGGAAGTTTGATTAGATTGAAATCTGTTAGTTTGTAATAAAGATGATGGTACTTGTTAAGTGCTTACTATGTGCGAAGCACTGTTCTAAGTGCTGGGGGGATACGGGGTGATCAGGTTGTCCCATGTGGGGCTCACAGTCTTCCAGATGAGGGAACTGAGGCACAGAGAAGCGAAGTGATTTGCCCACAGTCACACAGCTGACAAGTGGCAGAACCGGGATTAGAACCCATAGTTTGTACTCTTCCAGGTACATAATACAGTGCTCTGCACACAGTAAGCACTCAATAAATGCCATTGATTGATTGAAAACTTCTTCCAAGCTGCCTTGAGCTAATTTGGAATAACTCAGCAGTGTCCAAAGAGACCCCAATCATGGTGTAATGTGTGGTGTCAGTTTCCCATACTGTTGGGAGGTGATTAGGCTTCTGCCAAGCTGAACTACCACGGGCCATTTGCTGGAAGCGGCCCCTCAGTTAGTGACTGGTATTTGATTGATTTCTTTTCATTAGGTTGTTTCCCAGATGCCGGCCATTGGTTGTCTAAAAATGGCATTCTGCTTCCTCCGCAGGGGCCACATGCCAAGCCAGTAGTGTCCTTCATCGCGGGTTTGACTGCTCCTCCGGGCAGGAGAATGGGTCACGCCGGGGCTATCATTGCTGGTGGGAAAGGTGGAGCTAAAGAAAAAATCGCTGCTCTTCAGAGTGCTGGCGTGGTCGTCAGTATGTCTCCGGCTCAGCTGGGAAGCACCATGTACAAGGTGAGTTATGAGACCCTCACAGGTGCTGGGGAGCGTGGCTCAGTGGAAAGAGCCCGGGCTTCGGGGTCAGAGGTCGTGGGTTCATATCCCGGCTCTGCCAGTTGTCAGCTGTGTGACTTTGGGCAAGGCACTTAGCTTCTCTGTGCCTCATTTACCTCATCTGGAAAATGCAGGTGAAGACTGAGCCCCCCATGGGACGACCCGATCACCTTGTAACCTCCCCAGCGCTTAGAACAATGCTTTGCACATAGTAAGCGCTTAATACATGCCACCATTATTATTATAATTAGGCCCTTGAAAGTGGTGGCTCTCCATCTGCTTCATTTCAGGTAACCTCATCGGTAGCTCAATCCCATTCCACTTGGGCGTGACCGGAAATAACTTTTTGAAGCAAAGCGTTTCCTTCTTTTAAAGGCTCTTTCCTAAGGAGTGAGGAGGTGGCTCATGCGGGTTGACGCAGAGTGTTTTCCAGATTATTTGGGATTTTGAGCCAGGTGTGGCCCTTGCTGAGGAGCCCTGACCATCCTCCTTCCTTACCCAGGCCTAGGAGGTGATAAGATGTTTGTATTCACAACACCAGGTATTAAGTGTTGCTTCTGGGGCTGGACCTGACCCAGAACCTGAAGCACGGATATCAGTGTTCAATTCTAATTTGTCTTGGGTTGTTTTTTGACTCTAATTACTACCTGTATCATGGATCTAGCCAATTCATTCATCACTTCACTCACCCATCTGTTTTTTTTGGGTCCTAGAAGTGAACCTTGGAATAACACTGTGATGTATTACTATCATCCCATTCTTTGGAAATGATTTTCTGTTTCGTTCATGAAAAACAGAAACATCATTTATTCTTAAAAGCATTAAAAGTCCTGGCCTTTTCTGTGACACTGGGAAAAGGAGCATTATTCCTAGGTATTGAAGGGCCCCTTGGGTCTTACGTAATAAAAGTCTGGCTGATTTTCCCATTGTGATCAGCGAGCGGCCTGGGTATTTAATTGAAGTCGGTGGTAGCGGCGGCAGTGAGCACTAGGAAAAGGAAGAAATTTTGCCTTCTGTTATTTGTGCTTCATCTTAAAGGGACAAGTTGGTGACTTGACTGATTTTTTTTTCCCCCCCCTCCTTTTACACTCCTGAATGATTGGCTGGCACAGTGGATGGGGGGTTGGTTATTGGAATGGTTGGGTGTAGGAAGGTGGTGGTAAATAGAATACAAGGATTTTACATTTTGGTAGAAAATGAGCAGAAACAGACTCCGATTGATATTTGTATGTATGTTACCGGTTTACCCCAGCCTGTGGCAGCAGAGGTCTTCATTTTAATCTTCATTTTAAAATTCCTGCTGTTGACGACCAGCTTGAGAAACGCCCTTATCAGAAGTTGTTTCCTTTCTTCGTTCATTCAATCGTATTCTCAGCATTTCTACTGTTCTCAAATCTGAACAGTCTGAATTCCTCTCTGTGTTTAATTTTTCTTCTAGACTGTGAGCCCACTGTTGGGTAGGGACTGTCTCTATATGTTGCTAACTTGTACTTCCCAAGCGCTTAGTACAGTACTCTGCACACAGTAAGCGCTCAATAAATACGATTGATTGATTGATTCTCCCTCCTCATCCCCTTACCATCCCCTTGGAAAACAGAGCCCAAGTTTGGCCATCTTTCATGTGCAGAAAGGACCCAGTAACGGTACTCTTATTGCACCATACGTCTAAATGGCTAGAAACAAGATTCTCCAACCCAAAATAATAATTCTGCAGCCGAAAAATTGCGGTCCTCATTTTTGGTATTTAGGAGGAAGAAGGCTGAAGGCCCAGTATCTAGTTCAGTGAAATTTAAGCTGACGTAGATTCTTTTGAAAGCTTTTTTTTTTTTTTTCCCAAAGTGTCTTGTTATGGGTACTTTTTGCATTTGCCTTTTGTGATGGTTCAAAGGATTGTGCAAATGAGAGGTTTATAATTCTCCCTCCCCATCCATTTTTTTTTTCCTGCAGGAGTTTGAGAAGAGGAAACTACTGTAAAAACCTTGTGACAGGGAGCACTGGACAAGCGTGAACCAACACTGCCCCTGCTTTTGGGTAGCCATTGTATGCCAACCCAGCCTCATTCACATGACTGATATTGGTCTCCCAATGCAACGTGAAGCCATAAGGAATGTTTCGAATGCTCTTAACTCAGATGTGTTCTCCTGATTATTCATCATAGCTAATCAATAAATCTACCATCTGATTTGACCTTGGATTTCTGATATTCAGTGATGGGTAAGGGAGAAATTTTGAAAATTTATAGGTGACTGGGCACCATATAAACTGATCTATCTGGTGTCTTTGGGAGTTAGACAAACTATTAAATGCTGTACGAAATCATTACTTTGAGTGCGTTCTCCTGATTAATGTAATCAACACTTCTAGACAGTTAAGATCTCCAGAGCAGAAGACGTGAACCTTTCGGTGTTGGTCTTTCGGAGACAGCTTTAAGGATCTAGGTATTTTCCCCAGGTCAGGAAAAGGGTTAATCCTGTTGGAGAATAATAGCTGGGAGCAAACATTTTTGTCCTGAAAAGGGATTGGGAGTCCATTGGAAATGGTTTCCAGGAGTTGCACAATGCACCTGCAGTATCCTGTAGTGCAGCTTCGTGCGTAATTTGCGTCCCAAGTTTGCGTAGCTGTAGTTTTCCATGAAAATGTATTTCAAACTGCGCCCATAATTCAGAAGATCCACCTCTTTGGACATTTATGTTACTTCAGCTGTCTTTAACTTTATCCGGATGGTGCTGTGGTGTGATATAAAATATTAATAATATCAGAGTGACTGTAGTTAAACAAATAATAAATCGTAAGTCACAGACTTCAAATCACTGCCAAGTCCACTGAAGGAACCGATGAAATGCCAGGACTATTTGGATGCTGTAGGAGGACATCTTTTTAGAGCTGTTTCAATTGGCATTTTGGTCAGTGGCTCTACATTGAACCAACCTGTGAAACGGGGATGAAATGTTGACGAAGCACGTTGCGTGGTAGCAACTGCTGTAAAGATGAAATTGTGTGTATGCGTGTGCTTGCGTGTCTAGGAGGCAGTAGGAGGGATCAGCTTCGGAAAATCCGTCTTGACAGTGAGACGGCCTTGAAGCACGGAAGCCTATAGAAAGAGTCTGTTGCCAACTGAACGCCGGAGCCGGAGGAAAGCAGGCTTATGCTCGAAGCAGCGTGGCTCAGTGGAAAAGAGCGTGGGCTCTGGAGACAGCGGTCATGGGTTCAAATCCCGGCTCTGCCCCTTGTCAGCTGTGTGACTTTGGGCAAGTCACTTCTCTGCGCGTCAGTTCCCTCATCTGTAAAATGGGGATGAAGACTGTGAGCCCCCCACGGGACAACCGGGTCACCTTGTAACCTCCCCAGCGCTTAGAACAGTGCTTTGCACATAGTAAGCGCTTAATAAATGCCATTATTATTATTACAGCCTGAGAAACGTGGTTAATCCATTTATAGACAACTGTTTGGTCCCCAAAAATAAATGGCTCCAAGCTTTTGACTGTTCCTTGAGAACAGCATTTCCTCTGCTAATTTGTCTTCCTCTGGTTCCAAAATTGTGTTGAGCTTTATATAGGAGAACTTCATGTAAGTGTTCATGCAGTACTTTATTTAGCACCTGTTCCTTGCAGAGCATACTTTATTTAGCACCTGTTCCTTGCAGAGCACTGTAGTGGGTGATGGGAAGAATACAGTAGAAGCTTTGTTCTCACTCAGGCCTAATTTCTGCCAGAGTAGTGGTCCAGAAGACGTGGATAGTCCTCAGTCAGTGATACCAGGCCTTAAGGAGATTAGCTCCTTAGACATTGGCAATCAATCAATCATATATTGAGTGCTTATTGTGTGCAGAGGCCACCAATATGACAGTTGGTAAACAAGTTCCCTGCCCACAAGAAGCCTCCAGGGTAGAGGGGGAGACAGACATTAATATCAATCAAGAAATTACATATTTGTACATAAGTGCTGTGGAGCTGAGGGTGGGGTGAACAAGGGGTGCAAATCTGAGTGCAAGGGCAACGCAGAAGGGAGTGGGAGAAGAGGAAGGCCTCTTGGAGAAGATGGACTTTTAGCAAAGATTTGACGGTGGGCAAAATGGTTGTGTATTGGATATGAAAGAGGAGGGTGTTTTAAAGCCAGAGGCGGGATGTGCGGGAGGGTCGGGAGTGTTGCTGGTTGAGGGGTACCATTTGCTGGTGACAACGTTTGTCAGTTATATTAGCATGAACACTTAGTTGCCCTTTTTTATTCTTCATCATCATCATCATAATTGGTATTTATTGAGCTCTTACTGTGTGCAGAGCCCAATATTAAAGTGCTTGGAAGAGTACAGTATGACAGAGTGGGTAGACATTGTCCCTGCTTCCAAAGAGCTTACAGTCTAGAGGGGAGACGGACTTTAAAATTCATTGTGGATGTCTTCATAAGTGCCGTGGGGCCGAGTGTTGGGTGAATAAAGGGTACAAATCCAAGTGCAAAGGTGACACAGAAAAGAGGAGGAGGTGAAATGTGGGTTTTGTCGGGGAAGGCCACTTGGAGGAGATGGGCTATAAAATAAGGCTTAGAAGGTGGGGAAAGTGATTGATTACCAGATATTCATTGTTGTATTTATTGAGCGCTTACCGTGCACAACACTGTACTGAGTGTTTGCTTAGTAAGATGAGTAGGTTGGTGTTGACCATGTTGGATTGTTGTAGAAAATCAGCAAGGTCAAGGTAGGAGGGAGCAAGGTGACTGGTGCTTTAAAGCCAGTGGTAAGGAGTTTCTGTTCGTTGCTGAGGTGATGGGCAACCACTGGAGGTTCTTGAATCAATCAATCAATCGTATTTATTGAGCGCTTACTGTGTGCAGAGCACTGTACTAAGCACTTGGGAAGTACAAGTTGGCAACATATAGAGGCGGTCCCTACGCAACAGTGGGTTCACAGTCTAGAACGGGGGGACAGAGAACAAAACAGAGGGGAAAGTGTGAACTCAACAGCTTTTTAGAGACGTGATCCAGGCAGCAGAGTTCAGTATTAATTGAAATGGGGAGGGGCAGGAGGCAGAGAGGTCAGCAATGGGCTGATGATAGGAATAATAATAGTAATAAAAAGAATAATAATGATTTTGGTATTTAAGTGCTTACTATGTGCAAAGCACTGTTCTAAACGCTGGGGAGGATTCAAGGTGATCAGGTTGTCCCATGTGGGGCTCACAGTTTTAGTCCCCATTTTACAGATGAGATAACTGAGGCCCAGAGAAGTCAAGTGACTTGCCCAAAGTCACACGGCTGACAAGCGGCGGAGCTGGGATTTGAACCCATGACTTCTGACTCCAAAGCCCGAGCTCTTTCCACTGAGCCACGCTGCTTCTAAGCTGTTTATACATATATATAGATATATATGCATTTTAAGTTGTACAGTTAATTACTTACTCTACCCTATTTGTTAAATTTTTTTGTGTTTGTCTCCCCCCATTAGAGTGTAAACTCCTTGCAGACAGGGGAAATGGCGTGTGCTTTTGTTGTATTTTTCCAGACCCCTAGTACAGGGCATTACACCCAGTGAGCACTGTTACCTCTACTATTATTAGCCACCAATCAGTGGTATTTATTGAGCACTTACTGTGTACAGAGCACTGTGCTATGAGCACAATACCACAGAGTTGGTTGACACATTATTCCCTACTCCTACTATTCCATACATCACCTCGCTCCCCTGCCCCAGGCTGCGGAGAACCAGCTGTTGGATAAGCTGGGCTTTTCAGGTCATTAAAGTGTTTTTTTTATAGTATTTGTTAAGCGCTTACTATGTGCCAGGCACTGTACTAAGCACTGGGGTGGATACAAATCCCATCGAAACTTGGCACACAGTAAGCGCTCAATAAATTGAACACTTGTACAATAAATAGTTGCCAACTTGTACTTCCCAAGTGCTTAGGACAGTACTCTGCATACAGTAAGTGCTCAATAAGTACGATTGAATGAATGAATGAATATGATTGAATGAATGATTGGAGCTCACAGTGTTAATCCATATTTTACAGATGAGGAAACTGAGGCGCAGAGAACTTAAGTGACTTGCCCAAGGTCACACAGCAGACGTGATGAAGCCGGGATTAGAATGCAGGTCCTTCCAACTTCCAGGCCCGTGTGCTATCCACACGGAAGCACTGCTTCTGTTCCATAAACTATAGGATTGTCCTTGCTGTACTTGGGATTGATTTTTCACTTGTTTTGGAGATAATAATAATAATAATAATAATGGCACTATTAAGCACTTACTATGTGCAAAGCACTGTTCTAAGTGCTGGGGAGGTTATAAATCCCATCGTACTTTGCACACAGTAAGCGCTCAATAAATTGAACACTTGTACAATAAATAGTTGCCAACTTGGACTTCCCAAGTGCTTAGTACAGTACTCTGCATACAGTAAGTGCTCAATAAATACGATTGAGTGAATGAATGAATATGATTGAATGAATGATTGGAGTTCATAGTGTTAATCCGTATTTTACAGATGAGGAAACTGAGGCCCAGAGAAGTTAAGTGACTTGCCCAAGGTCACACAGCAGACGTGATGAAGCCGGGATTAGAACCCAGGTCCTTCCAACTTCCAGGCCCGTGTGCTATCCGCACGGAAACACTGCTTCTGTTCTGTAAATTATAGGATTGTCCTTGCTGTAGTTGGGATTGATTTATCACTTGTTTTGGAGATAATATAATAACAATAGTAATCATAATGATGGCATTTATGAAGCGCTTACTATGTGCAAAGCACTGTTCTAAGTGCTGGGGAGCCCACTGTTGGGTAGGGACTGTCTCTATATGTTGCCAATTTGTACTTCCCAAGCGCTTAGTACAATCAATCAATCAATCAATCGTATTTATTGAGCGCTTACTATGTGCAGAGCACTGTACTAAGCGCTTGGGAAGTACAAATTGGCATCACATAGAGACAGTCCCTACCCAACAGTGGGCTCACAGTCTAGTACAGTGCTGTGCACATAGTAAGCGCTCAATAAATACGATTGATGATGATGGGGAGGTTACACGGTGATCAGATTGTCCCACGTGGGGCTCACGGTCTTAATCCCCATTTTACAGATGAGGGAACTGAGGCCCAGAGAAGTTAAGCTCAAAGTCACACAGCTGACAGTCGGCGGAGCTGGGATTTGAACCCGTGACCTCCGACTCCAAAGCCCATGCTCTTTCCACTGAGCCACGCTGCTCACAGTCAAACCTATATCATCATCATCATCAATCGTATTTATTGAGCGCTTACTATGTGCAGAGCACTGTACTAAGCGCTTGGGAAGTACAAATTGGCAACATATAGAGACAGTCCCTACCCAACAGTGGGCTCACAACCTATATGGTGCCAACTTGTACTTCCCAAGCGCTTAGTACGGTGCTCTGCACACAGTAAGCGCTCGATAAATACGATTGATTGAATGAAACCTAGCAGTTAGACAGGGGAGAACACTTTGGAAGACTTAGGAAGCGTGTGGCTGTTTAGTGGGGGAGACGGTGGGGTCGAGAGAGGAATGCCACTGGCCAAATGTCTTGAGGCCACCACCTGACCTGCTGTTTAATCTCCTGTTTCTGCCTTGTCACTTTGGAGGCCTTTTATGTCAAATCTCTGTGTGGTGCGCCCAGAAATCGTGTGTGAAGTCCACAAAAATGAGAGCAATGAAGGGTGCCACTCTTCTCCCTGCCTTTTACTTTCTTTCCTGGCTTGGAAATCACCAGAATGAGATTGAAAAACAGTTCCTACCATTCCTTAGGAAGACCCTGCTCTTGGACAGTGTATACATACTTCCCAAGCGCTTAGTACAGTGCTCTGCACACAGTAAGCGCTCAATAAATACGATTGATGATGATGATGATGATGATTAGGGGATTTGTTAAATGCTTCCTTTGTGCCCGGGACTGTAGTAAGCACTGGGCTTAATCACAAGATAATCAAGTTGGAAACCGCCTCTGTCGCAATAGGATTTATAGTCTTAATTTCCAGTTTACAGATGAGACTTTGGGCAAGTCACTTAACTTCTCTGTGCCTCAGTTACTTCATCTGTAAAATGGGGATTAAGACTGTGAGCCCCCCCATGGGACAACCTGATCACCTTGTAACCTCCCCAGCGCTTAGAACAGTGCTTTGCACACAGGAAGCGCTTAATAAATGCCATAAAAAACCTCATGCATAGAGAAGATAAGTGGCTTTCAGACAAGTGGTGGAGCTGGAAATAGAACTCAGCTCTTGGGCTTCAGTGGACCACTTGAAAATAAAGTAATGGCTTGGTTCAATTAATAATGATAGTAATAATGATGGCATTTATTAAGCACTTACTATGTGCAGAGCACCGTTCTAAGCGCTGGGGAGGTTACAAGGTGATCAGGAGGTTACAGGGTGATCAGGTTGTCCTGTGGGGGGTTCACAGTCTTAATCCCCATTTTACAGATGAGGGAACTGAGGCCCAGAGAAGTTAAGTGACTTGCCCAAAGTCACACGGCTGACAAGTGGCGGAGCTGGGATTTGAACCCATGACCTCTGACTCCAAAGCCCGTGCTCTTTCCACTGAGCCACGTTATGGTATTTAAGTGCTTACTGTGTGCATTGGGGTAGATACAAGGTAATCAGGATGTCCCACATGGGGCTCACAGTCTTTATCTCCATTTTACAGATGAGGTAACTGAGGCACAGAGTAGTTAAGTGACTTGCCCAAGGTCACACAGCAGACAAGTGGTGGAGCGGGAATTAGAATCCATGACCTTTTTGACTCCCAGCCCCATGCTCTATCCACTGGGCCGTGCTGCTTTGTCATATTTACTCTCCCGAGCTCCTAGTACAGTGCTCTGCACACAGCAAGCGCTCAATAAATACGACTGACGGACCGACTTGAGTGGGGCCCGTGGCAAGGAAGACCACCGTCTGAGTTTGCGGGCGTGGGCGGCCGTCCGGGCCCTAGCCTGGCCCTTCCTCCCTCCCCCGGTAGATCTCCCCATCTCTGCCTCGGTTGCGTTGGTGTTGGGCTGAGCGTACATCGTCCTCCTAAGGCTGTTGAAGAGACCGGTCAGCGTCGCCCGGTGCTGGGCCTTAGGCCTTAGAGAAGCGGCGTGGCTCAGTGGAGTAAGCCCGGGCTTTGGAGTCAGAGGTCATGGGTTCGTATCCCGGCTCCACCGATTGTCAGCTGTGTGACCTTGGGCAAGTCACTTCTCTGTGCCTCAGTTACCTCGTCTGTAAAATGGGGATTGACTGTGAGCCCCACGGGGGACAACCTGATCACCTTGTAACCTCACCAGCGCTCAGAACAGTGCTTTGCACATAGTAAGCGCTTAATAAATGCCATCATTATTATTATTATTATTATCTCCTCACCACACGGGGCCCCACCCCAGGCCCGGGGGTCCCTGGAGCCCACCCAGACCACCGGGCTCCCCAGGGATCCCCATTCAGACCCTCCAGTTCTCATCAGCTCAAATTGAAGTCTTGACCATAATCTTCCCCCTTCCAGACTGTGAGCCCCTTGTTGGCTAAGGACCGTCTCTATATGTTGCAGGCTTATACTTCCCAAGCGCTTAGTATAGTGCTCTGCACACAGTAAGCGCTCAATAAATACGATTGAATGAATGAATGAATGAAGATTGCAGTCCCAACTAACCTCTGACCTCTTCCCCAGGGAAAGTCAGAGGGTATGCAATTTTCTATTCAAAACAAGGATTTAAGTGTATATTCATGGTTTGAGAATCAATCAATCAATCGTATTTATTGAGGGCTTACTGTGTGCAGAGCACTGTACTACGCGCTAAGAGACCTGAATGCCAGTTTCGAGTAGAGCTAGTAAGAGTAATGATGGTATTTGTTGCACGCTATGTGCCAAGCTCTGTGGACAGCACTGGGATAGATACCTATATGATAATCAGATCAAACATTACCTTGCCCATATAGGATCACAGTCTAGGTGGGAGGGGGAACTGACTTTTTAACCCCATTTTATGGATGAGGAAACTGAGGCACGGATAAGTGAAGTCACTTTTCCAAGTGGTAGAGGTGGAAGAATCTACCTTACCTGTCTCCCAGACGGGAGCTCTTCCCACTAGTACGCCTAAACAGTATCTATATTCTAAATGAGACCCCCAAACCCGGACTTTCAGTGTCTGACCATATCTGCTGGCAGGAAATATGAGGTAGGTATGTGCTGCTTTGCCTGGGAACACCCTGATATTTGGGACTTGGAGCCTTTTTAATCTGATTGCTGATTACTATCAGCCATATTTTGGACAAGAGCTGCCGCAGGTTCTGCAACCCCATTTGTAGCGTCGAGCTCGGGAAACGATCCTTGGTCCTACCAGTAGCAATTTCCCTTTACTTGCTAGTTGTCCATATACTTATATACATCCTCCCTTTGTATTCAAAAGATGACACCAAAGGTGAAGTTCTCCTTTCTACTTGGACATGTCTGTTTGTCTCACTGACCCCTCAAACTTAACATGGCCAGAACAGAACTCATCATCTTCCCACCCAAACTCTGTTTTCCCTCTGACTTTCCCATCACTGTTGACAGGACCACCATCCTCCCTGGCTCAAGCCCATAACCTTGGAATTATCCTTGACTCATCCCTTTCATTCAATTACGGGCAGGAAATACGTCTGGTAATTCTCCCAAGCACTTAGAACAGTGTTGTGCACATAGTAAGCACTCAATAATTACCACTGATTGATTCAACTCACATATTCCACCTGTCTCCAAATCCTGTCAGTTCAACCTTCACAACATCATTTACAATCTGCCCTTTCCTCTCCAACCAAACTGCTACCATTTAATGTTGCTGACAACCTCTTCCTCAACAACATACAGGAGTTCCTACAATAATAATAATAATAATGATGGCGTTTGTTAAGCACTTACTATGTGCAAGGCACTGTTCTAAGCGCTGGGGAGGTTACAAATTGATCAGGTTGTCCCACGTGGGGCTCACAATCTTAATCTCCATTTTACAGATGAAGTAACTGAGGCACAGAGAAGGTAAATCACACAGCTGACAATTGGCGGAGTCGGAATTAGAACCCACGACCTCTGACTCCCAAGTCCGGGCTCTTTCGCTGCTTCACCGTAAGAGAATCTCCCCCAAAAACGGAAAAGACCTGCCCATCGCCCCAGTGTAATTACCAATCCAAGAATGAAATGACATAACAACAGGTCCACAACAATGCAGTTTACTGGCTCACTCATTGTCACCTGTCATGTGGAGATAAGTTTGAGGATCGGTGTGGTGAGAGGGAGAGACCAGAGTCCAGCTGAGCCATGCAAAATTTATCCTACATAGTGAATTGAACTTTCCTTTTGGGAGGAATACACTTATTTTTAGTTATTCACGTGCAGCGAATAGAACTATCCTCTCGGGAGGAATGCGTGGCTCAGTGGAGACCACGGGCTTTGGAGTCAGTGGTCATGGGTTCAAATCCCCGCTCCCCAGTTGTCAGCTGTGTGACTGTGGGCAAGCCGCTTCCCTGTGTCTCAGTTACCTCATCTGTAAAGTGGGGATTGACTGTGAGCCCACTGTGGGACAACCTGATCACCTTGTAGCCACCCCAGCACTTAGAACAGTGCTTTGCACATAGCAAGTGCTTAATAAATGCCATTATTATTATCATTATTATTATTACGTTGCACATGGTGAAGCATCTAGCTCCCACCCACGAATGCTTCCTACTTGAGAGGAATTCGCTTATGTGTTTCCGTCATGTGGTGAAGCATCTAGCTCCCACCCACAAACACTTCCTTCGCCAGAGGAATCCATTTATGTTTTACACACATGTGGTGAAGCACCCTAGCTTCCAGTACCCTGAGCATTCAGCAGGACACTCACCTGTACCATGGTTCCTCACGCGGGCATCCCACGCTCTGGACAGAGGTAAGCAGTGCCCAGAAAGTTGGCAGGTTATTTATCGTTAGTCCTTTCATGCTGTTTGGGCTTCCAGTTTCTGCTTGTCCAATCTCCGTCCCTTCCTCCTGCACCCTACCCATCAATCAAAGGTAAGGTAAGGGATATCTTCTGTATTCCTGGCCTGGGATGTCTGTCTAGCAGTTTCGGTTGTGGGGGCAATGTCCTGCTTGCGCTTCCGAGTTTCATTTTGCCAACTCTGGCAATCTCAAGATAGCGTTTGACCTTGGTTCACCTTGGAGCACCTGTACACTGGTTTAGGGAGCAGTGGACTCGGGCCTGCAGACCAAAAGTCACTGACCTCTGAACCCCCCTTACACCCTTCCAACATTCCTACCAACTCTGTTCTCTCCCAAACACTTAGAAAAGTGCTCTGCACACAATAAGCATTCAGTAAGTATGATTGATTAATGGACTGAACATTTCTTGCCCTTCCCTGGTTCCACCCCGAAGGTGGGCACCCTTGCCTCTGCCATTATTCTGAGTAGACTAGGGCCTTCCTGAGGTGTGTCCACCTATTTCAGGTATCCTCTGGTTGGGAGTCTGTGCAGTTCTTGCAAAAGGGTCATGATTGGGTCAGCTAATGGGCTGATTATTCATGGGACATTTTCCTGCCTCTTCATTATTGCCAATATCAATAGTTTTCCTGGTGGACATGGGAAGATCTATTATTTGCTGTAACCCTACTGTCCCTTCTCAGTCCTGCCCTGATCCCATCCTCCTTTGGTGTTCTATTTATTATTGTGTGGCTCCTGATACCTGCCTTTTTCTGTTACTTCCAGGAACTGCCCCCCCCCCCCCCATTCTCTTGCTCCTTCCAATATTCTCCAGTTTGAGTACCCCAACACCAGACCCTCAACCTCAATGCCTAGTCTCCATAATTAATCCAAGCATTTATTCTACCCTGATTACTGCATCAACTTCCTCAGTAACCTCCCTGTCTCCTGTACTCTCCCCACTTCAGTCCAAACTTCACTCTGCTGCTCAGATCTGTTTTCTCCAAAAGCAGTCAGTGAATGTTTCCCCTCTCATGAAGTGGTTGCCCATCTTTCTGTGCATTAAACAGAAAGTCCTTAACATAGGCTTTAAAGCACTCAATCACCTTGTCCCCTCTTACCTTACCTCTCTGATTTCCCGGCCCGCACAATTCGCTCGTCTAATGCCAACTTATTGTACTTTGAACTCATCTATGTCTCCACCAACCTCTTGTCCACATCCTGCCTGTGGCTTGGAACACCCTCACTTTTCATACCCGATGGACTCTCCCCACTATCAAAGCCTTATTTAAAGCCCATTTCCAAGAGGCCTTCCCTAAGTCCTCATTTCCTCTTCTCCCACTCCCTTCTGCATTACTCTTGCACTTGGATTTACACTTTTTATTCACCCCTCTCTCAGCCCCACTGTACTTATGTACTTAGCCATAATTTATTCATTTTTATTCATGCCTGTCTCCTCCTCTCTAGATTTTGTGGGCAAGGAATGGGCCTACCTGCTTCGTTGTATTGTTCCAAGTGATTAGTAAAGTGCTCTGCACACAATAAGCACTCAGTAATAATACGATTGATTGATTGACTTATGTGTGGCTGAAAAGGCCAGTGTGGGTCCCACAGTCCTAGCTATATCATGAGCATAAAAAGGCTGTCCTTTGTTGGGTTTCCATGCTTAATGTTTGTAGGACCTGACATTGTATATTCTTTGTCCACCATGTCTCTTGTTCCATATGAAGAAGGGAGCCAATTCTTTCTTAGTAGTAGAGTGCCATGCTTGTCTAAGCCTCAGAAAATAACTTCAGATTTTCAGCTGGGATGCAACATTGCCTGAGATTTTATTTTACCGTTCTCTTAAAAAGTTTCCTCTTTCCTCCTTTCCCAATTTTCGCTCTGCATATAGCAGTTGTTCGAGTGTCTGTTGTCACCCATTCTCTTCACACGTCCCACCCAGTGTAGCTCTGTTAAGGCGACTGCAGCTTCAGTGCAAGAAGACTGACCACGTTCCAGAACTTCATTGTTCTTTATCCTGTTTTGCCATTTGATATTGAGTAAGTTCAGTCAGTGAAAATGTTGGAACTGCTCAAGTAGCTGGATGTGGATCTGTGTGTGGTCTTGGTCTTACAGAGGTAGGGAAGCCGTAGGCTTTCAGTTTGATCTTTGTTCTGACGACTTTGACACCTGTCTCCATGTTTTGTTTTGTTGTGTCTCCCCTTTCTAGACTGTGAGTCCGTTGTTGGGTAGGGACCGTCTCTATATGTTGCCAGTTTGTACTTCCCAAGCACTTAGAGCAGTGCTCTGCACACAGTAAGCGCTCAATAAATATGAATGAATGAATGAATCTTAAACATACCACACTGCTGCCTCACTGACAATCTCCCAAAGGATGTTCTAGCACCTTGATTTGCTTTTCTTATTCTTTGTCTATCAATCAGCACTTAGAACAGTGCTTTGCACATAGTAAGCGCTTAACAAATACCAACATTATTATTATTATTATTTGTGGCTCAATGGAAAGAGCCCGGGCTTTGGAGTCAAATGTCATGGGTTTGAATCCCGGCTCCACCACAAGTCTGCTGTGTGACCTCGGGCAAGTCACTTAACTTCTCTGAGCCTCAGTTACCTCATCTGTAAAAATGGGGATTAAGACTGTGAGCCCCACTTGGGACAACTTGATCACATTGTATCCCCCGCCCCCCCCCCAGCGCTTAGAACAGTGCTTTGCACATAGTAAGTGCTTAACGAATGCCATCATTATTATTTATTGAGCACTTACTGCGCAGAGCACTGTACTAAGCATTTGGGAGAATCCAATACAGTTGGTAGAGATAATCCCTGGTGTCATAGAGTTTATATTCTAGTTATTTGTCAGTGTGCTACCTGGATAACAGAATTGTCTTAGCTTTTAGCTCTGTATTTCTAGTATGGATTTTTGGATGTGTGTTAGGCTGATTCATAATAATAACAGTGGTGTTTAAGCCCTTACTACTTGCCAAACACTGTAGTAAGCACTAAGGTAAGGGCAAGATTATCAGGGTGGACACAGTTCCTGACCCACATGGGTCCCACAGTCTAAGTAGGATGGAGAACGGGTATTGAATCCCCAGTTTACAGATAAGGAAACTGAAGACATAGAGAATAATAATAAATATGGTATTTTTTAAATGATTACTATGAAACAGGCACTGTTCTAAGCGCTGGGGTAGATACAACCTATTCGGGTTGGACACAGTCCCTGACCTACATAGGGCTCACAGTCTTAATCCCCATTTTTCAGATGCGGAAACAGGCACAGGGAAGTTAAGTGACTTGGCCAAGGTCACACAGCAGACAAGTGGTGGAGCGGAATTAGAACCCGTGACCTTCTGACTCCCAGGGCCGTGCTCTATCCGCTAGCCCACGCTGTTCGATGGCAGGCACGTGGCAGAGCCGGGATTAGAACCCTGGTCCTCAGTATTCTTTGCAGTACGTCAGGCTGCACCTCAGCTTTCTTTAGACTTGTAGTCAGCCTATAATAATAATAATAATAATAATGGCATTATTAAGCACTTACTATGTGCAAAGCACTGTTCTAAGCGCTGGGGAGGTTACAAGGTGATCAGGTTGTCCCCCGGAGGGCTCACGGTCTTCATCCCCATTTTACAGATGAGGTAACTGAGGCCCAGAGAAGTTCAGTGACTTGCCCAAAGTCACATAGCTGACAAGTGGCGGAGCTGGGATTTGAACCCATGACCTCTGATTCCAAAGCCCGTGCTCATTCCACTGAGCCATGCTGCTTCTATAGCACCTTGCTGATTCACTGAAGTGAATCACAATCATTGGCAGTGTAGCCTAGTGGAAAGAAGACAGGCCTGGGAGTAAGGAGGACCTGGGTTTTAATCCTGGCTCCCCACTTGTCTGCTCTGTGACCTTGGGCAAATCACTTAATTTCTCTGGACCTTAGTAAAATGAGGATTGAGACTGTGACTCACATGTGGGACATGAACTGTGCCCAATTTGATTATTTTGCATCAACCCCTATGCTGGCACATAATGAACACAACAAATACCATTTTAAAAATTTGCATGTCTTCTTGCATGTGGGTCGGTAGTGCAGCCTTCTGCATTCAGTAATTCTTAAATGATTGTTTCCAGGACTTCGCATAATGCTCAAAGCCTGTCGAGTTGGAATTCTTTAAATTTACTAGGGATACACCACCAAATCACAAAGAGGAGCAGCACTAAGACTCAGAGGAGATTTTCCGGGGGGGGGGTTGGCCAGCAGTTCTTGGTTTCAGAGGTAGCCTTGAGAATGAGAATGAGGTAAGCTAAGAATGAGAAATTCTTATTTCTCATGAGAAATGAGAGGAGATTTTCCTGGGGGGCTGGGCCAGCAGTTCTTGGTTTCAGAGGTAGCCTTGAGAATGAGAATGAGGTAAGCTAAGAATGAGAAATTCTTATTTCTCATGAGAAATGAGAGGAGATTTTCCTGGGGGGTGGGCCAGCAGTTCTTGGTTTCAGAGGTAGCCTGGAGAATGAGAATAAGCTAAGCCCTTCCCCTGACCTGTCCTGCCCAAACCCATTGGTTCCTTTTATGGCTCCCACCTCCACTCTCGTAGAAATAGACTGCAGGCCATGAATCACCTCCAACCCCAACCTTAGCCAGAGAAGGGACCCCTATATACTCTAACCAGCAGCTTCAAAATTCAGGATGCTAAATGTAAGGACAAGGCAATGAAAAACGTTATGCTATCTTGAAATCCTGATGTCCCAGACAGAATTAGGATGAATTCTGGATTTTTAAAGTGTTTATAGGATCACTTATTTTAAACTCCTCTACATCCCTCACATTGTGATTGAAATCCATTTTTCTTGCTTTCTCTCCCCAGTGCTGGTGGAGAAAAGCTGGACACATTTCCTATGCTTCATCTTGTGCTAAATGGCCCCAGTTTCTTTAACTTTTGTTCATGAATTGGATTTTCCAGCTTTTTAAATCCTTACTGCGGTATGCTCTGCATCAGTTCCTAATTCTCTTTCTTCTCTCCCCAGTGGCTTGGGGCAAGGCCCCCAACCCCACTTTTTAAATCTTTCCTCTTTTTCTTTCCTCGTTTTCCTCTGGCTCCACTGGTGACTCTTGTCCACACAGTCTGAGACATATTGATGTACACTAAGCCGTATGCCAGTACAGTAACGCTTATTTCTGTGCTTTGTGAAATGGCCACACTCTAGGAATAGGATGTCCAGTTTTATGCCAGTTGCTCTGGTTTTCAGCTGTTCTGTCCCCTGCCTGTTATTGATGCAGCACTAGATATTTTTATGTCTGGAAATTTTATTTTAAGCACACAGATTCCCTCTGCCTCATCTGCCGCTGTTGGGTCCTGGGGCTTGTTATGAGGACCTATTTTTACAGGGATCCCTCGTGCTGTGGCACAAGGGACAAAGTCAGGGGTCCCTTGCAGATGCATGCTCCAAACCTTGCACATTTCTGCAAATCACCTTTTTAAGAGTCTTTTTGACTCCCTAATGTTACATCATCCAACCTTCATAAATGCAGGCACTGTATGGCTTCTATTTCTAGTTTGGGAAAGGAAGATCTGGTATTCTCTAGTGCAATCGGTGGCCACCCTAACCAGGCATCAAGCAGACATTTAGCTTGACAATTTTGGTTTTAGCTGGTTTGAGGGCAAGATCCTGCTGATTGTGAGTCCCACGTGAGACCTATCTCCAGCGCTTAGTACAGCACTTGGCATATAGTAAGCACTTAACAAATCACACAATTATACTATTATTTTTATTATTGTTATTATATAATAATAATAATAATGGCATTTATTAAGCACTATGTGCAAAGCACTGTTCAAAGCGCTGGGGAGGTTACAAGGTGATCAGGTTGTCCCACTTGGGGCTCACAGTCTTCATCCCCATTTTACAGATGAGGGAACTGAGGCCCAGAGAAGTTAAGTGACTTGCCCAAAGTCACATAGCTGACAATTGGCGGAGCCGGGATTTGAACCCACGACCTCTGACTCAAAAGCCCGCACTCTTTTCACTGAGCCACGCTGCTTCTCTAGTTTGGTAACATATAGTTTGGTAACAAAGAAAAAAGTGAAAGAGCTTTGATAGCTGCTTTATGGACTTTTGATAGCTGCTTTATGTTTGCAATGAAGTCAGGGTCGTGGTACATTTTGGGAGATCTATGCTTGGATGAATATAAAATCTGAATAAAATGGCTAGCGATTACACCTTTTCAGTCTCCCTTGTTCAGTGCGACGGCAGGGTCCTGCAATGTTTCCCTTGACAGCTTTACGCAAAACGGTTGAAAAATGAAACACGGCTCCTTGGGAACTGAAATGTTTCATAGCTTCCATCAAAAACCTGGGCTCTCTCCAGGTCAGAGGCATAACACTACTCATAAACCTAAGTCAATTTTTGTGCTGGGTTGTTTGGGGAAAATTAGTCACGATGTTCAGTGATTATAACGTGTACACAACCAAAGAGCTTCTTTCCTTAATAACTTCCCAGTTCATTAGCGTACTGTCTTATTGAGGTGCCTGAAGGAACGGACTGAATTCGCTGGAGGAGCTGGGCTGTTGTGTTCAGAAAGTACTGAGCTACTTCATTTGGAGGCAGTTTAAAGTCAGGGGTTTTTTTTAGGAAGACAAAGCGGGGAGAAAGGAAATGGCTCAAGAATTGGGTCTTATGCTGTAGAGTCGTCTCCACCCCATAGCGACACCACGGACACATCTGTCTCAGAATGCCCCACCTCCATCTGCAATTGTTCTGGTAGTGGATCCAGAGAGTTTTCTTGGTAAAAATACAGAAGTCGTATTTTTGCCTCCTCCTGCGCAGTCAACTTGAGTCTGCGCTCTCAGCTCTCTCCCATGCTGCTGCTGCCCAGAACAGGTGAGTTTGGACATGTAGCAAGTCAAAAAGCATTGCTTAATGGAAAGAGCACGGGCTTGGAAGTCAGAGGTTGTGGGTTCTAATCCCGGCTCCGCCACTTGTCAGCTGTGTGACTTTGGACAAGTCACTTAACTTCTCTGTGCCTCAGTTACCTCATCTGTAAAATGGAGATTAAAACTGTGAGCCCCACGTGGGACAACCTTGTATCTACCCCAGTGCTTAGATCAGTGCTTGGCACATAGTAAGTGCTTAACAAATACCATTATTATTATTATTATTATTATAGCAGATTGCCTTCCACTCGCAAGCCATTGCCCAAGCTAGGAATGGAATTGATATGCCTCTACTCGACTCTCCCTGCGATAGTTGAGCTGGTAGAGTCCTGGAAACTCTCTAGGTGCAATTCTGAGAGAAGAATTGTGTACAAGAATTTGAGAAGCAGTGTGGCTTAGTGGAAAGAACATGGGTTTGGGAGTCAGAGGTCATGGGTTCCAATCACAGCTCCGCCACTTGTCATTTGTGTGACTTTGGGTGAGTCACTTAACTTCTCTGTGCCTCAGTTACTTCATCTGTAAAATGGGGAATAAGACTGTGAGCCCCACCTGATTACCTTGTGTGTACCCCAACTTGGCACAAAGTAAGCACCTAACAAATACCATTATCATTATTACCCTAATCTAACTTTGCAATCTCCTTACATGCAGAGCATTCTCTTTCATGAATAATTTCTTAAAAGTTGTGGGTACCATGTGTGACCCAGGTGTTGCTCTAGAATTAGGGGAAAAGAGTGTTTTTACATAGAGCCTGAAACTACATGACTGAAGCAGGGGCTAAATTTAGGGTGGCCATTGGTAGCTCACTAGAATGCAGGCCATCCCTGTGCCTTCCCTCAATCTCCACATTTTTATATTTGCCTTCTTCCTCACAAATAACCTGTAATTTCAAAGGCTTTGGAGCTTCCAGCAGTCTCTCAGCTAATAATAATAATAGCAAATAAAACAATGACATTAATAGCAATAAATGTATCAATGCATAGGAACTGAAATATCAAAAATAAAATCCAGGATGTTTATTTACCTTATGGAATTGAATAGTATTTATAATACTGTTGGGAAGGGAAAGGATTAGTGTTGAGAAGCCCCTGAAAGACTGGGGGGGTGGGGAGGGGCTACCAATCCTAGGGGAACCTGCTATCCAGGATAAGAGTTGGAATTGTGTGTTAATTTGAAGATAGACTGAGATAGACTTGCTGGAGCCAAGGGGAAATTTGACCAGAAACCTTGCTGTGAAAGGGGAGGAGTTTTCAGCTTCTTAGCAGACCTGTGCCCTTGCCATAGCAGCCAGATATAAGCAGACGAAAAAGATGATGATTTTTATGAAGTGAGTTACTGATTTGAATGGTCATGTCAAGAGTATGTAACATGGCCAGCACTTACTAATCCTGAGCATGGACAGTGTGAGCAGAGAAGAAACTGAAGGACCAACATTGTTCCAACCTCAGAGTGGGACTCATGTGAACCACGGGAGATAAAATGTAAACCTGAGACCAAGGCAAGTGTTTTTAGCTTTGAGTGCTCTCAACCTTGGGTCCCCAACTCTTACCTCCCAGCCCCTTATGCTCATGATCTGGCTACATTTTTACCCCCTGACTCTTGGACTCGAGGCCGCTTGCCATTTGCCCCCAGAGTCTGGGTGCTAGGGAGCCTTTAATTTCTTGATCTGTGGGAACCTGGCAATAAACTCAACTTTATCATGTCACTCCATCAGTCAATCGATGATATTTATTGAATATTTACTGTGAGCAGAGCACTTGGAAAAGTTACAATAAAGTTGGTAGACATGATCCCTGCCCTTAGGGAACTTAGTCTACTGGGAGAAACAGACATTAAAATAGATTAGGGAAAGGAGAATTATTCATTCATTCATTCAATCGTATTTATTGAGCGCTTACTGTGCGCAGAGCACTGTACTAAGCGCTTGGGAAGTACAAGTTGGCAACATATAGAGACACGGTCCTTACCCAACAGTGGGCTCACAGTCTAGAAGAATTAGTAAGGTATATAGACTTTTACATGGTACTGTGGGATGGGTTGAAAATCAAAGCGCTTAAGGGGTAAACAACCAAGTTTATGAACTTGCACAATGGAGGGCAGATAGGGGAAATAAAGGAATTAGTCTGGGAAGGCCTCTTGAAAGATCTGATTTTTTAGGAGGGTTTTGAAGGTGGGGAGAGTGGCAGCCCTCCAGACATTCATTCATTCATTCAATAGTATTTATTGAGCGCTTACTGTGTGCAGAGCACTGTGCTAAGCGTTTGAGAAGTACAAATCGGCAACATATAGAGACGGTCCCTACCCAACAACGGGCTCACAGTCTAGAAGGGGGAGACAGACAACAAAACATCGTGGCTCAGTGGAAAGAGCCGGGGCTTGGGAGTCAGAGGTTGTGGGTTCAAATTCCGGTTCTGCCAATTGTCAGCTGTGTGACTTTGGGCAAGTCATTTCACTTCTCTGCTCTTCAGTTCCCTCATCTGTAAAATGGGGATGAAGACTGTGAGCCCCACATGGGACAACCTGATTACCTTGTATCCTCCGCAGTGCTTAGAACAGTGGTTTGCGCATAGTGCTTAACAAATGCCATCATTATTATTAAAACAAAACAAGTAGACAGGTGTCGATACCATCAGAATAAATAGACTTATAGCTCTATACACATCATTAATAAAATAGAGTATGTACAAATGAAATAATAATAATAAAATAGTAATAAATATGTAGAAATATATACAAGTGATGTGGGGAGGGGAGGTGGGGAGGGCAGAGAGGGGAGTAGGCGGTGGGCAGGAGGCTGAGGGAGGCCGGAGGCTTCTTGTGCGCAGCCCGGGCGCCCCCGGGAGCCGACACCCAAAGAGAGGGAGGGAGGGAGTTTTCTTTTCTCTTCTCTTCTCTCTTCTCTTCTCTTTTCTCTTCTCTTCTCTTCTCTTCTCTTCTCTTCTCTTCTCTTCTCTTCTCTTCTCTTCTCTTCTCTTCTCTTTTTTCTCTTCTCTTCTCTTCTCCTCTTCTCTTCTCTCTTTTCCTTTCCTTTCTTCCTTTTTCTTTTCCTTTCTTTCCCTTCTTCCTTCTTTCTTTTCTTTCCCTTCTTCCTTCTTTTCTTTCCTATCTTTTCTTTCCTTTCTTCCTTCTTTTCTTTTCTTTCCCTTCTTCCTTCTTTTCTTTCCTATCTTTCCTTCCCTTTCTTCCTTCTTTCCTTTCCTTTCCTTTCTTCCTTCTTTCCTTTCCTTTCCTTTCCTTTCCTTTCCTTTCCTTTCCTTTCCTTTCCTCCTCCTTTCCTTTCCTTTCCTCCTCCTTTCCTCCTCCTTTCCTTTCCTTTCCTCCTCCTTTCCTCCTCCTTTCCTTTCCTTTCCTCCTCCTTTCCTTTCCTTTCCTCCTCCTTTCCTTTCCTTTCCTCCTCCTTTCCTTTCCTTTCCTCCTCCTTTCCTTTCCTTTCCTCCTCCTCTCCTTTCCTTTCCTTTCCTTTCCTTTCCTTTCCTTTCCTTTCCTTTCCTTTCCTTTCCTTTCCTTTCCTTTCCTTTCCTTTCCTTTCCTTTCCTCTTTCCTTTTCTTTCCTTTCTTCCTTCTTTCCTTTGCTTTCCTTCCTTCCTCCTCTCCTCCCCTCCCCTCCCCTTCCCTCCCCTCCCCTCCTTTCCTTTCCTTCCTTCCTTCCTTCCTTCCTTCCTTCCTTCCTTCCTTCCTTCCTTCCTTCCTTCCTTCCTTCCTTTCTTTCTTTCTCTCTTTCTTTCTCTCTTTCTTTCTCTCTTTCTTTCCCTAAGTGCTTGTTCCAGGCCTGAGGGAAAACATGAGCAAGGAGTAGTAGGAAGTGGGATAGTTGAGATTGAGGTGTTCTTTGCTGTTGGATAACTGCTTGGGTGGGTAGCAGGGGAAGGAATTTTGTGTCAGGTTCTTGGCTCACTACCATATGGTACATTCCTGGTTGACCCAGATCTCCTTTCCTTGGTGGCTGATGTTAACATCATTCTGGGAGGGAAAAGCAGCATGGGGAGCTGCATGGTGTAGTGGTTAGAGCACGGGCTTGGGAGTCAGAAGGTCATGGGTTCTAATCCTGCCTCCCCTACTTGTCTGCTGTGTGACCTCTCTGGGCCTCAGTTACCTCATCTGGAAAATGGGGTTTGAGACTGTGAGCCCCATTTGGGACAGGGACTGTGTCCAACCCAATTTGCTTGTATCCATCCTAGCACTTAGTACAGTGTCTGGCACATAGTAAGCACTGAAATACCATTATCATCATTACCATTGTTATTAGTAATAATAATAATAAGAGGCTGCTGTTTTACCTCCCAGCAGGCAGGGGAGAGTAAGTAAGTTGAACTCCTGTAGTAGTTGTCCAGGGAACCTATGTACTCCTGCTGCTTGCCTTGTGTTCTGAGACTTCCTCAGTCAATCGTATTTATTGCGTGCTTACTTTGTACTTGGGAAAGTAGACTGTAAGCTCATTGTGAGCAGGGAATATGTCGGTATATTGTTGTATTGTACTCTCCCAAGCGCTTAGTACAGTGCTCTGCACACAGTAAGAGCTCAATAAATACAATTGAATAAATAGAAGAATGAGTACAACATAACATGTTGGAGCCTGGGCCAGGGCCTGGCTCCCAGTGAGGAGATGATGGCTGAAAATGGCTTTGGATGATGATGGCATTTGTTAAGCACTTACTATGTGCAGAGCACTGTTCTAAGCGCTGGGGGGGGGATACAAGGTGATCAAGTTGTCCCACGTGGGGCTCACAGTCTTAATCCCCATTTTACAGATGAGGTAACTGTGGCTCAGAGAAGCCAAGTGACTTGCCCAAGGTCACACAGCAGACACGTGGTGGAGCATGGATTCGAACCCATGACCTCTGACTCCAAAACCCGTGCTCTCTCCACTGAGCCACGCTGCTTCTGGAACGTAACATTTGTGTAAAAGGATGTTTAGGACCCCACCCAAGGCATACCCTCTTGGAAGGCAAGGATGAGGGAAGGGGGTCCGTATCCCAACCCTCTGCTTCCAGCCTGATGGGAGCTGGAAAGAAGGGAAAAAACGGGAAGCAGAGGCCACCAAGGGGCTCTCTTGGCCTATGGGCAAATAATATAGAAAGTTCTCTACTAGGTCTCCCATAGAGTCACTCCAGGGAGACACCTAGTCCCAAATATATATTTTTTGTTTGTAATAGCCAGGGTAGGAGTCTCTCACTCCCCGCGGCCCCCTCACGCCCCTTCCTCCTCTGGCATGAGGGTTCCTCCTTTCTAGAGCCTCATTCAAAGTGAGCTCTGGCACTCAGAGGTGAGAGGAGGCTCAGCTGTCCTGGCCCTGGCTCTGTCCCCAGTAACCCCATGGAGACACATGTACTCATCATTGGTGACAGTGCGCAATATTTGGTAGTGATTCTTAGAAACTGAACATTTAAAAGGAAAGACACTAGATAATAAAGGTACCTGGTGGCTGTATTGAACCAGCTGGAAACCAGATGTTGTGGTGTAAAACTGGATGACTGACCATCTTCATGGTCACTTACAGCTCTAGTGAATTCTGGTCTTCCCTTTACCCACCTCCGTCTTTTACACAAATGTTACATTCCATACATGATGTATGGAATGCTAATGGGAATAACATGTCATAAGAGCATCATAAGGAAACTGAAAAGGTTTTCTGTAGAAATGTGTTGAATCTATAAGGATTCTTTGTTTACTGCGTTGGCCTCTCTGCTTCCTGTCTCTCCCCGTTCCAGTCCATACTTCGTTCTGTTGCCTGGGTCATTTTTTCGAAAAAATGTTCTGTCCACATTTCTCCACTCCTCAAGAACCTCCAAGGGGCTGCTGAGAAGTAGTGTAGCCTAATGGATAGAGCATGGGCCTGGAAATCAGAAGGACCTGGGTTCTAATTTTGGCTCTGCCTCTGTCTGCTGTGTGACCTTGGCCAAATCTCTTCACTCCTCTGGGCCTCAGTTCCCTCATCTTGTAAAATGGGGATTAAGACTGCAAACCCCCTGTGGTCAGGATATATGTCCAACTGATTAGCTTTTACCTATTCCAGCACTTAGTACAGTACCTGAAACACAGTCAGTCAGTCATATTTATTGAGTGCTTACTCTGTGTAGAGCACTGTACTAAGCATTTGGGAGTGTACAGTGCAACAATATAACAGTCACATCCCTGCCCACAACAAGTTTACAATCTAGAGAGTGCTTAACAAATACCATTAAAAATATAAACAAACAAGAAAACACCATCACATCAAACAGAAACTCCTTACCTTTGAGTTTAAAGCCTTCAGTCAGCTTGTACACTCCTAACTTTCCACACTGATATTTTACTACAGTCCAGCCTGCACACTTTGCTCTTCTAGCTCCAGCTTACTAGGTCCCGATGGCATCTGTTTCACTGCTGACCCCTTTCCCATATCCTTCTTCTGGCTTGGAACTCCCTCCCCCTCCATATATGCCATACTACCACTCTCCCCACCTTCAAAGACTTAATAAGGTCACATCTCCTCCAAAAGACCCTCCCCACTTAAGCCCTCTTTGCCCCGACTCCCTCTTCCATGTTGTTTATCTGTATCTGTATCCTCTGGGCACCCTCAGTCCCACAGCACTTATGTACACAGCCATAATTTATTTATTTATATTAATGTCTGTCTCCCCCTTTAGACTTTAAGCTCACTGTGGGCAGGAAATGTTTCTCCCAACTGCACACAGTAAGAGCTCAATAAATGCCATGGATTGATGGATTAATTCTGAGCCTGTTGCTAGGTTGGCCCCTGGCCTCTTGTTCCAGAGCCACTGTGTTCCCTTCCCAGGTCTTTGTAAACATGGTGCTGGTTTTGAGCTTTGGAACTCAGCAGCAGGAGGCTGGGTGTTTAAAAATAAAATTGCTGGACAGAAAAGCCATTGGTGCCACAGCTATACCTGACTGGGAAGAGACCAGTATAAAACCATATTAACTAAAATGGAGCTACACTGGATGACTGAATTAAATGCAATGAAACTTTAAGAAGAGAGGGTAGAGAAGTGAAATGACCCTCAAATAGCTGAAAATTTCCTGTGAGTAGTCAGCAGTCAATCAATCAATCAATCAATGGCATTCTTTGAGCATTTATTGTGTGTAGGGCACTTTCCTAGGTAATAGTAATAATAATAACAATGATGGCATTTATTAAGTGCTTACTATGTTCAAAGCACTATTCTAAGTGCTGGGGAGGTTACAAGGTGATCAGATTGTCCCACGGGGGGCTCACAGTCTTAATCCCCATTTTCTAGATGAGGTAACTGAGGCACAGAAGTCACACAGCTGACAATTCGCTGAGCCGGGATTTGAACCCCTGACCTCTGACTCCAAAGCCCGTGCTCTTTCCACTGAGCCATGCTGCTTCCCCTAGGTGTTTTAGAGAGTACAAAACAATACTGTTAAAAGACATGATCCCTCCCTCCCCCCGAGGAGCTTACACATCTAGTGGGGGAGACAGACTTGAAAATAAATCATAGGTAGCGGAAATGGCAGAGTCTAAGGATATGCACCTAAGTGTTGTGAGGCTGGGAATAGTGTGAGTATCAAGTTGTGTAAGTGTGCAGATGACATATACAAATGCATAGATGACATAGAAGGGAGGGTTAATAGGGTGGGGAAATGAGGGCTTAGTCAGGGAAGAGCCATTTGGAGGAAATACAATTTTAGTAGGGCTATCAAGATGCAAAGAAAAATAATAATAATGATGGAATTTGTTATGTGTTAGGCACTGTGCTAAGCACTGGAGTGGATACAAGCAAATCAGGTTGGGCACAGTCCCATGTGGGGCTCACAGTCTCAATCCCCATTTTACAGATGAGGGAACTGAGGCCCAGAGAAGTTAAGTGACTTGCCCCAGGTAACACAGCAGACAAGTGACAGAGTCAGGGTTAGAACCCATGACCTCTGACTCCCAAGCCTGTACTCATTCCACTAAACCACGTTTCTTCTATGATGGAGGAAGGAGTTCGAGGACAGAGGGAGGACATAGACAAGGAATCGGTGGCAAGGCAGATGAGATCAAGGTACAGTGAGTAGGTTGGTGTAGAGGAACAGAGTATGCAGTCTGGGCTGTAGAAGATTAGTGAGGCTAGGTGGGGGGGGTAGTAATGTTAGTAGGAGGTAGTAGATAGTAGGTGCTCAGTAAATACTATTGAGCCCAGCTTTCCTTTCTATGCCTCAATTTTCTCATCTGCAAAATGGGGATAATTCTAACTTTCTATTTCTCAGGGAAGCTAAAATCAGATAGTGGGTATGAAAGTGCTTTGGAAAAATTGAGCTACTATACAAACTCATGGCACAAAAAGCATTAGCCTGGGACATATATAGAGAGGAAAGGGCACATCAGATGCGACGGTCACTGGGAAGGCCTCATGAACACAGCAGGTCTTGTAAGGTGTGGTTTGCAGAGGTCCAAAGTGATGTAAGCACTGAAGAGCACTGAATTGGGCTGGGAGAGGAAAGTTGGGTTACATCTGAGCAAAGGAAACATATCAAGTCCTTGTCACCTCTCCTCAATCAGTGCAGCCCTGAAGCTGCCCAAGGAGCTAAATGGTTGAGAAGCATAAGTCTCGCCATCCCGGAGGAGCTGGGTAAATCTGCTTTGTCACTCACGTGAAGGAACAAGCCCGTAGACATCCCTGTTTCAGTAATATTCAGCTTTCCACTCAATTTCCTCCAGTCCCTGAGTGAGTTTAGGACTCCTTCCCTGTTCTAAATAAACTTTGTGATGTGGAATCTATAAGAGATTTGTTTCTCTTGGGTTTTAAAAGCTAATTTGGCTCAAATATGACTGATTGAGATGTGGCCTCTCTCTGCCAGACATTTTCTCTGGACTTGGTGACATGAATGATGCCTGAGCTCTCCTATGCTATTGTCTGGTTTCCAACAGGCAAACGTCCCAGCACTTGGAAAGAAATGAAAGGATTCTGAGTAACTACTGCCCACTGATAGCCGTTGCCTTTCCAGCTCTGCTTTTGGCCCAGTGAAAGGAGAATAGGTAGCTAGTGTTTTTGATCACAGCCGAGCATGGCAAGTCATTCTGGAAAAGCCAGATAGGGCTCAGGGCTGGAAGGAACTGCAACAATTGCTGGCAAATCCTGGCTCCTGTGCTAAAAAGTGGGGTGGGGAGGGTTTGTGGAGCAGAAGAAGAACTTTTATTCCTTCACCTGCTGGTCTCCTAACTCCTTGGTCCAAGTGCCAAGCGAATAAGGAGTTTCTTGGAGGCAGGATCAGCTCTGGACTGGCTGGGCATCTACAGAGCTGCGATAGAGCTTTTTGGATGGGCCTCCCAATTGTCCGAGAGGTGCTTATGATCAGCAGCTGAAGTCCGGGGGTGCTGGTGGTTCATTCTCCTTGCTCTCCAGTCCTAACCATGGCCCACCTGGCCATAGAGAGGAAGCAGCATGGGCAGTTAGATCAAACTATAGACATCCTTCAACCACCCAGACACTGGACAATTGTGGGGGAAGAACAGAAGGGAGCTCTTCTCTGTCACACAAGTGGTCCCTTCAGACCTAATAATAATAATAGTATTTGTTAAGCACTTACTATGTGCCAAATACTGTTCTAAGTGCTGAGGTAGATACCAGATAATCAGGTTGTCCCACATGGGGCTCAGTCTTAATCCCATTTTATAGATGAGGTCACTGAGGCATAGAGAATAATAATGGTGGTATTTGTTAAGCGCTTGCTATATGCCAAGCTCTGTTCTAAGTGCTGGGGTAGATACAAGGTAATCAGGTTGTCCCACATGGGGCTCACAGTTTTAATCCCCATTTTACAGAAGAGGGAACTGAGGCCCAGAGAAGTTAAGTGACTTGCCCAAGGTCACACAGCAGACAAGTGGCAGAGCCAGGATTAGAACCCATGACCTCTGACTCCCAAGCCCGTGCTCTTTCCACTGAGCCACGCTGCTTCTCAAATCCCACTAGGCATTTGTCTGCTGCTATGCTCTGCCATTGCTGCCATTTCAGAGCCAGCCCCTTACTCTTTCCACTCAAATGGGCTTGGCAGTCCTGATTGACTTTTAAGGACTGAGTTTTCAACCATTCCCTTTTTATGATTGACCTTGGGTTCTCCTTTCATATCCTCATCTTGTCCAACTTTTATTTTAATTTAGGGCCATTTATCCTCATTGTTTCTGACAGGACCCCACTCCTGTAGCCCTTAGTCACTTTTACTGTCTTTTGCAACAAATCAGCAGGATTTATTATGAAGTTGGGGGAAACCAGGTGGGGACTGAACATGGGTGGGAGAGTTTTATCCCTTGATTAGGGAAAATGAATGAAAACCAAAAATTTTCAATCTTTTTGTTCCGGCTGGGGATGCCAACCCTTCCCTCCCTTGGATTCCTCCCCGTCGACCTTTAAAAGAAATATCAAATGCACGCAGTGCCGTGCCATCTCCTTCCTCTGAGAGTTGGCGGAGACTTTAGAGTTCAGTGTCTCTAATCTGAGAGTTTTGGGGTAGTTAAATGAGCCAACTGAATTGCACAGGAGAAAAGAGGGGGAGGCGGGGATGATGAGCCACTTGTTGACATTACAGTAACCCAACCTCTTTTCCGTTTAGAGAAATGGGTCTTCATTTCCCAGCTTATAAAAGAGCGAGCTCTTTACAGCTGCAGCTTGGGGAAGCAATATCCTGGAGGCAGAAGCTTCCCAAAAGCCTAAGAATCACAGCCCTGGAGATGATTTGATGTGGCTTGGAAGTCGCCTCAGGGGTTTAGATTTCTCACTGGTAGGTGAGGCCGGCTGGACTAGGGATACAGGAAAGAACCAAAGAGAAAAACAGAAGCAGAGAGAAAGAGACACAGAAAGGGATGAGAAAAACAGAGGCAGACAGAAAATGAAAATGAGAGACAGAGGAAAGAGAACACAGGCTGCAGAGACAAGTAAAAATAAGAAGGGACTAGCAGATAAAGCCACGTAAGAGTCATGTTATAATCAATAATAATTATGGCATTTGCTAAGCACTTACTATGTGTCAAGCACTGGAAGAGATAAAAATAATTAGATTGGACACAGTCCCTGTCCCACATGGGGCTCACAGTGTTTGTAAGAGGGAGAAAAGGAATTGAATCCCCATTTTACAGTTGAGGAAATGGAAAAACAGAGAGATAAGTGACTTGCCGAAGGTAACAGAGTAGGCAACTGTTGGAGCTGGGATTAGAACCAAGGTTCTCTGACTCTCAGGCACATGCTCTTTCCACTAGGCCCCGTTAGTGAGGAGAGAATGGCTAAAATCAAGGAGAGTGATAGAGAAAATTATAGGAAGACAGGAAAGGAGGAGAGAGAAGTGGAAAGGAGGGAATAAGAAAACTGAGATAAGCTCTCAGATATTGAACCAGACAAGAGTGAATTGCTTAGAGACAGGCCACATTTTCAGGTGGGTGACTAGTTAACCAGCTATAGCCCCTTCTGAAATGCCTGAGTGATTCTGAATTCAGTGGGAAGCTTCACTCCAATCAGTCAATTGTAATTATTGAGCGCTTACTGTGTGCAGAGCACTAAGCGCTTGGGAGAGTACAATGTAGTGATATAACAGACACAATCCTTGCCCACAACGAGCCTACAGTCTAAGATCTCTCCAGTCAGAAGAGGCTAGATTTCAAGGGAAAGAGGTAGCGTTGGTCATGGCAAACCTATTTTCATGCTTCAGAAATGTTTTATTTCAGCCTTTCCTCCCAGAGAGCAAAGTCATTTGAATTGGCTATTGTTTAACCTACTTGGCTCTGATGAGTTCCTCTCGTGCGGTGAGTAGGTAGTTGTAATGCTGGGTTAGTGTGTCACTGGCAACAGCAGGTGAATCAATATGTTTTGTCAACTGTACAAAAGAAAAATGAGGAAAAATATCAGTCAGCAAACTTCAGATGCACCTGCCAAAGTGCTCTATTAAGTACAAATCCATCCCATGACATTCCCTGGATCTGCTCACACTAGCCATACCTGTACCCCTAGTCCCCCTAGCCCCAGTCCTACCAGGGAATATGGCTCTGAAGGTGCAGGTGAGTGAGGGGACTGGCTTCTCTCTTCATAGGTTGGATCCCGGGGTCATCCTAGATAGGAAATTGAAGGAACTGTCCGGGTTTCTGAACTGTGGCAGACACCTGGACATCCCAGAATCACCATGCTCCATGCCCACTTCCCATTAGCCCCACTGGAAAGAACCACATCAAAAACAATTACCTGTTTTCTGGTTGAGACAGATTTGATTCAAACGGGATTTCCAAGTAAATCAGATCTAGGATTGTTTGGGCCGAATAAAAGGATAGAGACTGGAAGATGCTCACGGAAGGAGGACAGTCCTAGATTTTACTTGGTTGTCACCAGCTCTGGGTTTACAAAGATCTCACCAGACAAAGGGATAATTCTCAGTTACCTGTGGTTTTAAGGGAGATGGTTAGTGATGATCAGGGAGTGTATAGGAAGTCAAACTCCACAGACAAAAATGCAACAGCCTCATTTTAGTCATGCATTTCAGCCACCTTGCTTACCGCACTTCTGACCAGAGCTGCTAGCAACAGGCCCAGGGGTCTGACTGGGGATTCCCTTCCTTTCCCTGCATGTGCTCACCCTCAATGGGAGGCATTCACAAGCAGAGAAATGCCCAAAAGGCAGAAGAGAAGAAGGGGAGGAAGAAGAACACCAGAAGCCCTGATAATTCATGGAGGGCTCAAAAAAGTCACCTACTCCCTTTGGCATTGCCCTTGCACTTGGATTTGTACCCTTTAAGCACTTTATATTCACCCCACCCTCAGCCCCACAGCTTTTATATCAAACGCTTAGTACAGTGGTAAGCTCTCAATAAATATGATTGAATGAATGAATGAATACATATCTGTAATTTATTTTAATGTCTGTCTCCCCCTCTAGACTGTAAACTCCTCGTGGGCAGGGAATGTGTCTACAAATTCTTTTATATTGTTTTCTCTCCAGAACTTAGTATAGTGATCTCTGCACACAGTAAGCACTAAATATATATGATCGATTGATTGATACTCCCTGGCAGGCCTGAGGAAGACTAGTGAGACTTTTGTGACAAAGAACTAGGACCGCTTGATTCATATGACCATTTGACTAATAATGATAATAATGATAATGGTATTTGTTAAGCACTTAATATATGCCAAGCACTGTTCTAAGCACAGGGGCATATACAAGTTAATCAGATTGGACTTATTTCCTGCCCCACATGGGGCTCACACTCAATCCCTATTTTACAGATGAGGTAACTGAGGCACGGAGAAGTTAAGTGACTTGTCCAAAGTCACACAGCAGACATGGGGCAGAGCCAGGTTTAGAACCCAGGTCCTACTTACTCCCAGGCCCGTGCTCTATCCACAAATCTGCCCCTCTCAGTCCCCTTTTGGAACTATTGTCCCATGATTTAGATTCCGTGGTCATTTCATAGTTAAATTCATTCATTCAATCATATTTATTGAGCACTTACTGTGTGCAGAGCACTGTACTAAGCACTTGGGAAGTACAAGTTGGCAACATATAGAGATGGTACCTACCCAATAGCGGGCTCACAGTCTAAAAGGGGAAGACAGACAACAAAACAAAACAAATTAACAAGCTTGGGGGGTCATGTAACTAACAAAACATATTAACAAGTTCAAGGCGTTGCGTAAATCTCTGGCATTTCTTAAATCTCTCGTAATTCTCGACTCTTACTCTATCCTAATCTTCCTCGACCTCTCAGCTGCCTTTGACACTGGACCATCCCTTTCTCCTCAGTACTTTATCCAACCTTGGCTTCACTGACTCCATCCTCTCCTGGTTCCCTTTTTATCTCTCAGGCTGGTCATTCTCCGTCTCCTTTGTGGGCTCCTCCTCCCCCTCCCGTCCCCTAACTGTAGGGATCCCTCAGGTTTCAGTTCTTGGTCCTCTTCTATTCTAATAAAAATAATAATGGTATTTAAGTGCTTATTATGTGCCAAGCACTGTTCTAAGCGCTGGGGTAGATCCGAGGTCATCAGGTTGTCTCACGTGGGGCTCACAGTTTTCATCCCCATTTTACAGATGAGGTAACTGAGGCCCAGAGAAGTAAAGTGACTTGCCCAAGGTCACACAGCAGACAAGTGGTGGAGCTGGGATTAGAACCCATGACCTCTGACTCCCAAACCCGGACTCTTGCCACTAAGCCACGCTGCTTCTCGATCTCCATTCTCGATCTCTATTCTCCATCGACACTCACTCTCTTGGAGAACTCATTCACTCCCAAGGCTTCTACTGTCATCTCTATGTGGATGACACCCAAATCTATTATCTCCTCCCCAGTTCTCTCTCCCTCCCTTCAGGCTTGCATCTCCTCCTGCCTTCAGATCATCTTTACTTGGTTGTCCTCCCACCACCTTAAACTCATCATGTCCCTTACAGAGCTCCTTATCTTCCCACCCAAACCCTCCTCTCCCAAACTTTCCCATCACTTTGGATGGCACAACCATCCTTCCTATCTCACAAGCCCGCAAGCTTGGTGTCATTCTTGACTCCACTCTCTCATTCACCCCACATATCCAGTCCATCACCAATACCTGCCGGTCTCACCTTCGCGACGTTGCCAAGATCCGCCCTTTCCTCCCCATCCAAACCACTACCACGTTAGTACAATGACTCATCCTATCCTGGCTGGATTACTGAATCAGCCTCCTGATGTCCCCACTTCAGTTGCTATTTCACTCTGCTGCCCAGATTATCTTTCTATAGAAACGTTCAGGGCGTGTTACCTGCCTTTTCAAAAATCTCCAGTGGTTGGCTATCAACCTCCATATCAAACAAAAACTCCTCACTGTTGGCTTCAAAGCTCTCTATCACCTTGTCCCTTCTTACCTCACCTCCCTTCTCTCCTTCTACATCCAGCCCACACACTCTGCTCCTCTGGTCTCCTTCTCACTGTGCTTCCATCTCCTCTGTCCTGCCATCGACCCCTGGCCCACATCCTTCCTCTGTCCTGGAACGCCACCCCCCCCTCAAATCTGCCAATCCCTCCTCTCCCCTTCAAAGCCCTATTAAAGGCTCACCTCCTCCAAGAGGCCTTCCCAGATTAAGCCCCCCTTTTCCTCAGCTCCCCCCACTTCCGTGTCACCTCCACTTTCTCCCTTTGCTCTTCCTCCCCCCTCCCCACCCCACAACACATATGTATAGTAAGTATATAATTCTATTTATTTATAGCGATGCCTGTTTGTTTTGATGTGTATATATCTACAATTCTGTTTATTTGTACTGATGCCTCCTTACTTGTTTTGATGTCTATCTTCCCCCCTCTAGACCATAAGCCCGGTGTGGGCAGGCATTGTCTCTCTTTATTGCTGAATTGTATTTTCCAAGCACTTGGTACAGTGCTCTGCATAGTGTAAGTGCTCAGTAAATACGATTGAAGGAATGAATGAATGTACTAAGCACCCGAGAGACTACCGTACAGCAGAGTTGGTAGACATGATCCCTGCCCTCAAGCAGCGTACAATTAGTTTTCTGTGAACCGGACCGACTTAGGAATGTACTGGCCCTATAGGGGACAGAGTAGAACAGAAGCACTCCAGGGACCCTGAGGAGCCTGAGTTGATCTCTCACCCTTTGCCAGGGTTTTGGTTATACTCTGTTCCCTGCCAGTTTCCAGGGCATACTCTGGAGACGCCCCCAAAGTCAGGGATGTGGAAACCTTTCCAGTTTACCTTGGGGTCTCTGACTTAACCAAGTGCTTTTCACTTCACATCCCACCACACCAGGCTTAATGTTTCTGCCTGCCAGGAACTGGGCTCTACAGTTCCTGGACAATAACCACCAACACACACAGAGTTTGTGCAGCCTGGTGCGCCTTCCTTTCCCACTATCACACAATCGTTCTTCATTACCCTTAGCCTTTTTTTATTGTCATGTCTCCTCTCACTCCAAGCCCTTCGCAACCCTCCCTCCCTCAAATAATTCTCCAGTGTGAGAGCCAGAGCCTGTCAACATGCAAATCTCGATTCTGTTTTCAACTCGTTCTTCTTCTCCTGAGCAACACTCTCTGAAGGTGACATTTGCAGCATCTGTCAGAAAATCACTATTGTTGACTGTTGGACAGGTGCGGGCATATTGTCCCCCTGGCTAATGTGTCAGAAAGTCGATGGTTTATTGTTTTGGGGCTTGACTCTGGAAGGAGGTAATCATGCTCTCCCTTTGGGTATATTAAAGACCTTTTTCTCTGGTCCCTCCTTGGGCTTCTAGATGACCAGATTAATTCCCAGTAAATCAATTAATCAAGAGCATTTCCTGGGTGCTTAGTCTGGATGGAGCTCTGTACTAAACACTCCACAGATGCCCACGGTCCACCTCCTCAATTGTCAGCCTGGGCTCCGGATCGGCGGCCGGAGTGAGGAAAGCAGGAAAGCGTCTGTGGCTCCTCACCAAAACCTGGACCCTCTCTCTGATCCTGGCTCTGAGCAGCCAGGGAGAAGAGATGAAATGCAAATTCTTTTTATTTAAAAAAACAATAAAAAACAAATCCCCCGGGGCTCACCAGCATCCAGGAATGGAGGCAACTCCCACAATGGAGAATGCTGCTACCATTATTAGGCCCAACGGGGCACACCTATCTCCATAATAACAATGACGGCATTTATTAAGTGCTTACTATGTGTAAAGCATTGTCCTAAGTGCTGGGGAGGTTACAAGGTGATCAGGTTTTCCGAAGGGGCTCACAGTCTTAATCCCCATTTTGCAGATGAGGGAACTGAGGCCCAGAGAAGTGAAGTGACTTGCCCAAAGTCACACAGCTGACAATTGGCAGAGCCGGGATTCGAACCCATGAACTCTGGCTCCAAAGCCCATGCTCTTTCCACTGAACCATGCTGCTTCCTGTCATGCTTATCCATCCAAGCAGTATGGATAAGCACGGGGGAACAGTGGGCTGGCATCAGATTGGGTCATATGGCTGGTAGGGAGAGGAGGAACCATGTGTGGTCCCTACTTTTTTATTTTTAATGGTATTTGGTAAGCGCTTTTTACGTGCCAAAAACTGTTCCTAAGCACTGGCGTAGGTACAAGTTAAGTAAGACACAGTCCCTGTCCCTCATGAGGCTCACAGATATTTAATCCCCATTTTACAATTGAGGAAACCAAGGCACAGAGAAGTGAAGTGACTTGCCCAAGGTCACACAGCAAGCAATCAGCAGAGCCGGGATTAGAACCCAGGTCCTTCTAACTCTCAGGCCCACACCCTTTCCACTGGGCCTCTCTGCTTCTCAAGAATTTAGAGAAGCAGCATGGCCCAGTAGAAAGAGCCCGGGCTTGGGAGTCAGAGGTCATGGGTTCAAATCCCGGCTCTGCCAATTGTCAGCTGTGTGACTTTGGCCAAGTCCCTTCACTTCTCTGGGCCTCAGTTACCTCATCTGGAAAATGGGGATGAAGACTGTGAGCCCCACATGGAACAACCTGACCACGTTGTATCCTCCCCAGCTCTTAGAACAGTGCTTTGCACATAGTAAGCGCTTAACAAATGCCATCAAAAAGAAAAATAATTTACATTTTAAAGGGGAGTCAAACACAAAATGACTAGACAGTAGACACAGCAGCATAGATATAAATAATAATGCAAAAGTAGCTAATGCATAGCTAGATAGATAAATGAAATAGATAAAAAGCATGACAGTTAAGGGTGTCAGTGGATGACATTATTAGGGAGGGAAAGCCTCCTGGAGAAAGAGGAGGAAGAGCAATTGGAGGAGGAGGCTTGAGGGTGGTGAGGGATGTAGTTTAGTAGATTCGTTGGGATTTCCATGAGGGAGCTTCCTGAAGCTTTTCCAGCACTTAGGAACAAGGCTTTGCACATAGTAAGCCCTTAATAAATGCCATTATTATTAGAAGGATCAGCAACAGGAGTGCCATTTGCATAAGAGGCATTTGCTTGGATTATGAGCTTGTCTGGGGGTCCTATAAATTCTACCAATCCCTCAAAGAAGGGGTTGAATTACAATCCCACATGGTTCCTCTTCTCCCTGCCGGCCATATGACCCAATCTGACTCTGGCCTAGCATGCATGTCTGTGCAGCTGAGATGGGGAGAAAGGTGTGGTCCCACTGGGCCTGGTAATGGCGGCAGCGTTATCCAGTCTGGGAGTTGCTTCCATTTTTTGTTAGTTTTAAAAATAAAAATAAAACAAGCACAAGTCTTCATGTTTCACCTCTTCCCCGCCTCCTTCCACCCACCCCCAACGGGGCCAGTGTCAGAGGGTCCGGGGTTTGGTGAGCAGCCGTAGATGTCTTCCTGCCTTCCCCACTTCTGCTGCTGCTCTGGAGCCCAGGTTGACAAGGAAGGAGATGGGCCTCAGATGGCACAAACCTTCCCGAAGAGCCGGGATGGAGCCGCTTTGGTTTGCACGGTTTTCCTGCTATGAGGGGAGGGAAAAGGACTTCCCTGCTCCGGCCATCACTCCAGAATGTGGGTTGATGAGAGGGAAGATGGACTTTGGTACCCCACCGCCTCCGCCAGAGTGGCCTCTCTGTCCCATGGAGGGGCGGTATGAACTTTTCCGTGGAGCCGGGGAAGCAGAGGAAAATGTTCAGGAGCACATCCCTGTGAATGGTCTGCGTTCCCCCAGCCTGCATGCCTGGGGTCGGTCTGAGTTCCTTCTTGAGCTTCATGGAAAGTCATGCCTCCCTCTTCCCTGGCACCACCCCTCAGTTGGAAGATCAGGCGATCTTGCAATTTGAACTCTGAATACTGCTGATTAGGAGGTGCTGTAAAGCACTCCTGTAGGAACATCTTGAAAGATTTTGCCTGATTAATGTGCTGTAGTGCAAAATGTGTCAATCCTTTGTAGAATTGTAGAATTTGTTGTAAGAGAAGCAGCATAGCTCAGTGGAAAGAGCACGGGCTTGGGAGTTAGAGGTCATGAGTTCTAATTCCAGCTCTGTCACATGTCAGCTGTGTGACTTCGGGCAAGTTATTTAACTTCTCTGGGCCTCAGTTCCCTCATCTGTAAAATGGAGATTAAGACTGTGAGCCCCAAGTGGGACAACCTGATTACCTTGTATCTCCCCCAGTGCTTAGAACAGTGCCCAGAACATAGTAATTGCTTAACAAATACCATAATTATTGTTATTATTATTAGAACCCTGTAGAACTTGCCCCAGGAGCTGGAGAAGGTGTAAAGAATCAGAGATCCTCTTACAGAATCATCACATTTCCTTGTTTCCCAACTTGGAACAACCCCTCCTTGCCTTTCATCCAACCCGGACCACCCACCATGCGGGACTTCACAGTCAAGAATTCCACAGGGGAACCTTCACTGCCCATTTCCAGTGCCAACTGTTTCTGATTTTTATCTCCCTCTTTAAACCCCCTGTATCCTTCTCTTGCCCCTGATGACCATGTCATCTTTTTCATTGTCAAAGCTGAAACCATCAGATGTGAAATCCCTAAAATTTCTCTCAGGCCTTTCCAGACCCACCCTTTTCCAGCTCCTTCATTGAATCTTTCATCCTTCCCAGACATCTCTCAAGGGCCTGCCTCTTCTGCCATCTTCTGTCTCTTGAGAAGCAGCATTGCTCAGTGGAAAGAGCATGGGCTTTGGAGTCAGAGGTCATGGCTTCAAATCCTGGCTACGCCAATTGTCAGCTGTGTGACTTTGGGCAAGTCACTTAACTTCTCTGTGCCTCATTTTCCTCATCTGTAAAATGGGGATGAAGACTGTGAGCCCCTGTGGGACAGCCTGATCACCTTGTAATCTCCCCAGCACTTAGAACAGTGCTTTGCACATAGTAAGCACTTAATAAATGCCATCATCATTATTATTATTATTGTGAATATCTACCACCTCCACCTGTGCCTCTGACCCATCTCTTCATGCCTTAGTAAAATGCTAGCCCTCTCCGGTCTTTCTTACCTTCCTGACTCCATCTTCAACTGCTCATTTTCCAATGGCTCCTTCCCCTCTGCTTTCAAATATAATAATAACAATTGTGGTATTTGTTATGTGCTTACTATGTGCCAGACACTGTACTAAGTGCTGGGGTGGTTACAAGCATATAGGGTTGGACACTGTCCCCATCCCACAAGGGGCTCACAGTCTCAATTCTCATTTTATAGATGAGGTAACTGAATCCCAGAGAAGTGACTTGCCCAAGGTCACACAGCAGATAAGTGGTGGAACCGGAATGAGAACCCAGTTCCTTCTGACTCCTATGGGCTCTATCCACTAGGTCATGCTGCTTCTCTGTTTGCCTAGGTAGCCCCTATCCCTACTGCACCTCCAGTTATTGCTCCATCTCCCTCTTACCATTCCTTTCTAAACACTTTGAATGAGTAGTTTACACACTCTGACTCTATTTCTCCTCCTACTCCTCCCCCAACTCCCTGAAATGTGGTTTCATCCCCTTCCACTCCAGTGAAATTACCCTCTCCAAGATCATTAGTGATCTCCTTCTTGCTAAATCAGATAGACTCGATCCCATCCTAATCCTGCTAGACCTCTCACCTGCTTTCAGCCCTGAACAATTCCCTTCCACTGGAAACATTACCTAACCTTGGCTTCACTGACACCTCCTTCTCCTGGTAGTCCTCATCTCACTGGCTGATCCTTCTCAGTCTTTTTCACCAACCCCTCTTCTGCATTTCCCCCCATTACTGTGGTAGTCCCTCAAGGCTCAGTTCCAACTTTGCTTCTATTCTCCCTAGGAGAATAATTTATCCCACAGCTTCAGCTTCCAACTCTGGGCTTATGATTCCCCAATCTACCTCTCCAGCTCAGATCTTTCTCCTTCTCTAGCTTCTTGTTTTTTCTCCGGCCTTCAAGACAGCTCTACTTGGATGCTCCACTAACAACTCAAACTATTATATGTCAAGCGATCAGTCTAGAATATTTATTGGGCACTTAATATGTGCAGAACACTGTGTTATGTGCTAGGGAGAGTACAATACAACAGAGTTGGGAGACATGTTCACTGCCCATAACTCTACAGGAGAAGACAGACATTAATATAAATGTTACAGATATGTGTGTAAGTGCTGAGGGCTGAGGGCGGAGTGACTTTCAAGTATCCACAGGGCACAGATTCAAGCACATACATGACTCAGAAGGGAGAGGGAGCTGGGGAGAAGTGGGCTTAATTGTGGAAAGTCTTGTAGAAAAGATATGAGACTTTGAAGGTGGAGAGAGTGGTGTTCTGTCATATATGGAGAGGGATGAGGTTTCAGGGCAGAGGGAGGACGTGGGAAAGGAGTCAGCAGTGAGATGGATAAAATCAGGGCACAGTGCTTGCTGACTTGTACTTCCCAAGCGCTTAGTACAGTGCTCTGCACACAGTGAGCGCTCAATAAATAGGATTGAATGAATGAAGAGCAATATGTGCAAGCTGAGCTGTAATGGGAGATAAGGTAAGAGGGGAAAAGCTGATTACTTTAAACCTGATGGTAAAGAGTTTCTGATTGATGTAGAAGTGGTTGGGCAACCGATGGAAGTTCTTGAAAAGTGGGGAGATGTCGACTGGGCTTTTTTTTTTTTTAACAAAATGATCTAGGCAGTAGAGTGAAGTCAGGATTGGAGTGGGGAGAAACAGAAGACAGGGAGAGTAGGAGGGAGGCAGATTCAGTAAATGAGGAAGGATAGGATAGGTGCTTGCATCAGCATAGTAGCAGTTTGGATGGAGTGGAAAGGCTGGATTTTAGCAATGTTGTGAAGTAGAACTGACAGGATTTGGTGACTTATTGAATATGTAGGTTGATTGAGAGGTGAGTTGAGGATAAAGACAAGGTTTTGGGCTGGTGAGATAGGGAGAATTGCGGTTTTATCTACAGTGATGGGAAAGTCGTGGGGAGGACAGGGTTTGAATGGGAAGATGAGTAGTTCTACTTAGAGTTGAAAGACTGTGAACCCCATGTGGGACATGGACTGTGTCCAACTTGACTATCTTGTATCTACCCCAGTGCTTAGTACAGTGCTTGGCACATAGTAAATACTTCATAAATCCCATTAAAAAAAAGTGTCCAAACTTCATGGAATGGTTACAAAATTCTGGTTTCAAGGCTTATACCAAGGTGTCCAAGCCTCATGAACTGAAGGGCTGCCAACCAAGCATATAAATATGTCCTAGAGCTGCAGATTAAGTGTGTGTGTGTGTGTGTGTGTATGTGTGTGTGTCTTGTAAATATCATTGATTGATATTTCCAGGAATTTTTGTTTTGACCCATTCCAGTTTATTTTCACTCCTGATAGAGCCACGAAGCCTACGATGCCTGGCTTTCCACCTGAAGCCTCACAGAACAAGTCTCAGTTTGGCCATCTGTCACCTGGGAAAGTAGAGTGCTCACAAAATGAATGAAATGAGCATTAATTTTTACATATCTGGCAGCAACTCCTTCCCCCTCTGGAGTTGGTGAGCGAGTATTTCCAAGGCTGTAATACCAGTTCCTCTACCACTTCTGAGACTCAATGGTGTGCTAACCCAGCATGTCTATTGCATGAACACTGTAAGAAACCAATCAAGTTCAGTGCCTACTCTGCTTTGATTCTAGGGGCAGCGATTACATCTGAGCTATGTGCTGTGACAAAAGCATGAAGAAGGAAAGCAGAGTCTGCCTGAAAGCCCCAACGCTGTTTCCCTATTGAATAGCAATGTTTCCCAGGCTTTTCCAATTGCTATCTGCATTTGTTTGATGTTTTGCTCTCTTCATCGCTCAGTAAATTTCACATATTTTAACCTTGCGTTTAGGTTACCCTAATCCCATTTCATCACTCCTTCTCTGCTCATGCGTGTACGTCTTCATCTCACAGACAGAGTGGGTTTTTCATTTTCTCCATCTAAATGACTTGTTTATTACAGTAGGGGTCCCAGGTCTTTGGAAACAGCTTACAAACGTCCTCAGAATTGAGCTCTGAATGGGCTTCATGAATAATAATGCCAAAATAAATGGGCGATGTGCTTTGACTTTGCCTCTTTTAAATTCATACATCATCCTAAGCACCATCAGTTAAACAGCAATTGCAGCAAGGCTGGTGCATTCACCAAGCCAGAAATATGTTTTATGAAGCCTATTTACAAAACTCTGAATCCACACTCAAAGGGAGAGAGTAGGTCATTTCTGGCATATGTTGCATCTTGAGCACAGTATCCATCCTTCTGATTGTGTGCTGACTTTGACTTTTGCTGTTTTTAACTTTTATTGTCCCGCTCCCTTCTCTCGGGCCTCATGCTTCCAGTTTATGTGACTCCAGTGCAGGGCACCCAGCCAAAAGTGAATGTGCTTCTACGGGAAAGGAGCTGGTCTTGTAGGAGAAAAAGGAACAGATGGATGGGACTGTCAGGATGCAAGACAGGACCCAAAATAGGGGCAGGCACTGGACACCTGCCCTCCTCGCTGACCATGAGGAAAGAAGGTAAGGCCGAGCAAACATAGTTGCCCACCTAGATTGTGCTCCAGTCTGGCATCTCCAAGGACCTTAAGCTCCTTGTAGCCAGTCTCGACTGTCTAAAAAACCTCTCTCCCTCAATCCTCATGGACTTCCTTTGTTAAGAGACCCTTCCTTTTTTCAGCTCCTTAAAATTTGCAAAGCTCCAGGAAAAGTTCTGCAAAATCACAATGCAAGTGGCCCCCATGGTATATGGGAGAGAGGAGAGATATTTGCCACATTGTTGGGTAGGGACCGTCTCTATATGTTGCCAACTTGTACTTCTCAAGTGCTTAGTACAGTGCTCTGCACACAGTAAGCGCTCAATAAATACAGTTGAGTGAATGAATGAATGAATTTGCCCTTTGACAGGGAAAGAAAGGGACGGAGCTGAAGTGAAGCTGAATTCTAAGTGCTGATAACAGTACCTTGAATTTATGTGAGGGTTTTTATGTTCACATCAACTGTATCATTTTATCCCCACAACATCCCCATGAAGAGCAATTTTATTATTCCCATTTTATAGATGAAGAAACCGAAGCACAAAAGTGCTGAGGGGTTTTGCTTATGGCCCTACAGTGAGCTGGGATGGACCTAGGCCTGCCGACTCCCAGCCCTCCACTCTTTCCCCAAGAGGTAATGCTTTTGATCGCCTGAAGCTTCAGTCCAATCAAGCAGTGACTGCTTGACTTTGACACACCCTTATCTCAGACCAGCCTGAAACTCAAAAACAGTTTGAAGCAATAATTCCCACTGTGGGAGAATGGGGAGGGGGAGGAAAGTGGCAGAGGTAGAGAGCAGACAGTTTTATGGCGCAATGTCTTTGCTCTTCCTCTCCCTCCTTCTCTCCCTTTCCCAACCTTCAGTTCCCCATGCCTGGAGCTCACTCTGACATTCTCCCTTCTCCCTTGTGTCTCTTTTTCCCGGCTCGATGCGATGGTTAATCTTAGAATTCACTTTGGCTACATTTTCCCGTTTGTCATTGGTGAATCCCACAGATAGTCCCCTGGATATAGTTCAGCATTCCTCCTCCTCTGTATCCTCATTAGTGCTTCTTGGCTTCTGAGGGCTTAATTTAGGAAGAAGATAAAAGCCTTTCTCTTTCGCTGAACTTGGTGGCCATTAAAACTGCTGGGTTGCAATAGCCAAATAAGCTTGCTATTCAGAATGGCTCTTGTCTTCAGTCAAGTCCTATTACTTGTTAAGTCTGCCTGCTGCAGCCAAATAGAACTCCCTTCTCTCTTGACAGATCATGGGATTCAGGATTTTACAGACTGCTTGGGTTTGACTGCTGCTCAGAAATGGACAATCTCTGGACATTTAAGTACCTGCTTAATAATGCCTACCATTTCTCAGCATGGCGGTATTCCATCCCAACATTTTTTCCTCCAATCAATCGATCCATTGGTCGTATTAATTGAGCTCTTAATGCGTGCAAAGCACTGTACTAACTGCTTAGGAGAATACAACAGAGTTGGTACATGCATTCCAAAAGCAAGAGCCAGATAAATAGATAACTATCCCAGAAGGGTTTTTGTCCAACCAGTGGCACTAGCGGGTAGGACGGAGGCTCTCTGTTTCTACAGTCAGCATTTACAGTTGAACAATAAGATGTGGGGGAAGAATCCCAGGTGAATCCCATGTCAGCATTGGGCATGAACTCACTCAAACTGTGCTTGGTTCCATCTCCACTTTGGTGATTCATCAGGCTAAACACAATAGTTATTTTTTTTTGGAAAACAGGTAGTCAAGGGTCTTACTGGGGTCTGTTGGGTGGAGGTTTGACCCCCAGATCAGGGGCATTCTCTGCTGGAGCCCTCACAAGGAGGAAATCTGCAGGGTCCAGTGTCTTCTTTTGCCTAGTGGGGGGGAATCAGGGAAAGGAGATACAGGTTATCTATACCTCCACCCCCTCATTAAAATTCTCCCCTAGAGCCTTCCCCCAGGAATCACCAATCTCAGGAAGTTCCCTCTCTCCTACCCCCTGCACGCAATTCCAATGTCCCAATTCCAGTTAGCCTGCTGAGTATGCCTAGCCTGCTGAGTATGGGATGTATCACTTCAGTATTCTTTATTTCCCAAGTCCCACTAGACTGTAAGCTCACTGTGGACAGGGAAAATGTCTAGGAACTCTGTTGCATTGTACTCTCCCATGTCCTTAGTATAGGGCTCTGCACACAATAAGAGCTCAATAAATATCAATGATGATGGTGATACCTGGTATAAGTACTGGTAGTAGTAGTGTAGTATATAGTATAGTAGTATAAGTGCTGCTTAGAGAAGCAGCATGGCTCAGTGGAAAGAGCTCGGGATTTGGAGTCAGAGGTCATAGGTTCAAATCCTGGCTCTGCCACTTGTGAGCTGTGTGACTTTGGGCAAGTCACTTAACTTCTCTGGGCCTCAGTTACCTCATCTGTAAAATGGGGATTAAGACTGTGAGCCCCCCGTGGGACAACCTGATCACCTTGTAACCTCCCCAGCACTTAGAACATTGCTTTGCACATAGTAAGCGCTTAATAAATGTCATTATTATTATTACTGTACCAGGTGGACTCTTAATAAATGCGACTATTACTACTACTCTTACTACTTCTCCTACTACTATTCCTCTGTCTAAAATCTGAAGAGTCATCAGTGCTAAGGAGGAAAGAACAAAATGAATCTCTAGGGTTCATATCAGCCAGTTGAAAATTGGTTAGTAAACAGCATTAGAAAGAGCCTATCTCTTCATATGTCAGTGCCTTGCCATAAAGGGTTTAAAGGGCTGCCAGATCTTGTCTTAAAGTTAATTTCCCAAGGCAATAGGAGTCCACCCCCTCTCCTCCCCAGTCCGTACAGCCTTAACGGAAGGTGTGGACCTGGGCTCTTGCAGGGCCCACCCACGGCCCACTCACTGCCACTGGAGGTGTCCTGATTGTTTTCCATTTCTGTGCATTTCCAGTGGGTCCCACTAGAACTGTAATCATGAAGTGTCAAGAAGCAATCTGGTTCGCAAGTGCAGCAGAGCTTCAGTTTTCAGAGCTTTTGGATTATCCACTGAGGAGAAATAAATGCAGTGGCTAAAGAAACAAGGAAAAGTTGTGTGTGCCTGCATGCGTGTGTGTGTATATGTAAGTGACAGTCTACAACAGAGGCAGCTCCTTCAGAACTGGCTGGCAGGGAACTTAGATGATCATCTAGGCCATCTCTCTGCCATCTCAGGCAGAAAATAATCCTGTGGCAACTGGAATGCACCAGTCTAAGAATTACAGAGATGATATTGAGGTTCAAGGTCCCTTCTCTGCTAGTTCTAAGCATGGTGCATGGACAAAGACGTCATGGAAACAGAAGCTAAGAGACAGTACTCTGGCTAAGTTGCTGGTCTAGCCCTCCGAGTTGTATTTAAAGAATGCAGATTTGCAGCAGGTATAGTGGTACCAAGACTCCACGAGTTTGGAGAGTGCATTACTCATGATAGGGGACATTTCTCCAGTGCTTCAGGGGTTTCTGGTTCACAAAGGGCTGTGGATGGCCCTTTCCCACTTAATAATAATAATAACAATAATAATAATAACAATAATAATAATGGCATTTGTTAAGTGCTTACTATGTGCCAAACACTGTTCTAAGAACTGGGGGGATACAAGGTAATCAGGTTGTCCCACGTGGGGCTCACAGTCTTAATCCCCATTTGACAGAAGAGGCAACTGAGGCACAGAGAAGTCAAGTGACTTGCCCAAAGTCACACAGATGACAAGTGGCAGAGATGGAATTAGAACCCATGACCTCTGACTCCCAAGCCTGGGCTCTTTCCACTGAGCCATGCTGCTTCTGAAATTTAGTTTGGCAGGACTCTGAGAAAGCTCAGTCATGTGGACTTCCTACTGAGAGCCTGCTTAGAGCATATTATTATTATTATTTTATTATTATTATTATTGTTATTAAGTGCTTACTAATGTCAAACACTGTTCTAAGCACTGGGGGAGATACTAGTTCATCAGGACTGACAGAGTCCCTGTCCCAGACAGGGCTCACAATCAAAGTAGGAAGATATACTATATTTCTGGGACAAGGAAACCCAGAAGTAACTGAGGTTTTAAACCCTGCATAGGTGTGTGTTCATGTATCAGCTTCCAGTGATCTCAGTGAGCTTAACGAAGCACCACCTCCCACCAAAATAAGTATGTAGAAATACCTGGAATAATTAATCAAGACAGACATATGAGCTGGTGGGTTTAAGAGTAGGTGGAGTCAATCAGGGGAAGCTTCTTGAAGGAGGTGGGCCTTGAACATTCCTGCCCCACCCCAAGCACAACTGTCTTAGAAAGAGGAGGACCCCTCTATTCCATTAAATTGCTTTTTAGGAACTTTTTTAAACATGATGGAAGTTTTCAGCACCCTGCATATTACCTGCCTGTGAAATTCTCCAAATACTTCATCTCTCAACTCCCAGTGTTCCTTCTGGGAAGGAATAAGGTATCTTTTTCCAAACTTGAAGGGTAAAATCCCATTAAGGGGCATTATGGATTTAGAGTTGTTTCGCTTCAGGTTCTTTCAGTGGAGAAGAAACTCTTCCCTCCTTCCACATTTCAGGCGCCTACAAACTATATACTGAGTTGCTTGGAAGCTCTCCTTTCTTTTGGCAAAAGGTGAAAAAAATGAAAGCTAATGTGAGTACCTGCTGTTTCCATTTGTGCCCTTTTCCTGTGGTTCCTAATTATCTCAGCTGCCTGATTGAGACACAGGAGAGTAGAGTTAAGAGTTTCTATAATGAAAAATGGACTTTACCCTGGGTCGACCAGATGGCTTTCTCCTATTAAGTTTAAAACTCACTGGATGCTTTCTTCAGAATCCTCCACCTCCATCCCCATCGACCCATCTACACAGCTGTTTCTTGGATCTACTTAATTTTGTTCCTGCCTTGGTCTTCAGAAGAGAGTTGCTTTCAGAGAAGGGTAGGTGCCTCGGGTACCTTTGAAAGTCCTTATGTGGCTAAGCTGGATTCTTTCCTTCTCACAGTCCCTTTTCACTGGGTCAGGTACAGAGTCCAGGTTCTGAGTCTCCTAACCCCTTAATGCCCACTTTTCTTGTATTCCCAGCATGTGGCAGACTTTAGTAAACAGTGGATTTCAGAACTGACCAACTGAGTCACATCCTGCGTCAGTCTTCCTTTCTCCAACGCTCAAGTTCCAGGCTTCCTCAAGCCTTCTTAAAATGGCAGGAGTGGGGGTATAAACCCATTCTGTGAAGAGAATAGTGTGGGAATCAGGGAAACAGAGGCTGGTAGGCCAGACTATCACAACCAGAAACTAGCTGTAAACCTCTCTTTCTCCACCAAAGCCACAAAACCTCCCAAGTTAGGTGAGCGGATATTCTAATTAAAGTGACTGTGAGCCCACTTTTTAGACTGTGAGCCCACTGTTGGGTAGGGACTGTCTCTATGTGTTGCCAATTTGTACTTCCCAAGCGCTTAGTACAGTGCTCTGCACATAGTAAGTGCTCAATAAATACAATTGATGATGATGGGATAGTCCTGGAATTTTGGGGTTTGTCCTATTTCCTGTTTTAGATCAATCATATTTATTGAGTGCTTACTGTGTACAGAGGGCTGTACTAAGAGTTTGGATTTAACATGTCCAAAATACAACTCTTTATCTTCCTATCTTTCCACCCAAACCCTGTTCGCCCCAATACTTTCCTATCACTGTAGACATCACCACCATCTTCCTGACTCACAAGCCTGTAACCTTGGCATTATTCTTGACTCATCTCAGTCACTCAACCCGCATATTTAATCTACCACTAATTCCTGTCAGTTCAACCTTCACAACATCGCTAAAATCTGCCTTTCTTCTCCAACCAAACTGCTGCCATGTTAATTCACACATTTATCCTAGTCTGGCTTGGTCACTGTATCAGCTCACCTCCATGTCTCCTGTCTGTCTCCATTCTAATCCATACTCCACTCTGCTGCCCAGATCATTTTTCTACAGAGATGTTCAGGCCAGGTTTCCCCACTCCTCAAGAAACTCTAATTGAGGTCCATCCACCACCACATAAACAGAAACTCCTTAATGTCATTTTTAAAGTACTAAGCACCTTGCTCCCACCTAACCTCACTGTTCTCCTACTAAACCCAGCTTGCACAGTTAACTCCTCTGGTGCCCACCTAGGGTGTATCTTGATCTCGTCCATCTCGCTGCCAATCCTGCCTGTGGCCTGGAATGGCCAACGTCTTCATATTTAACAGGCAATTATCTCCTCACTTTCAAAGCCTTATTGAAGGTACATCTCCTCCAAGAGGCCTCCCCCGACTAAGCCCTCATTTCCTTTTCTCTCACTCCCTCCTATGTTGTCCTGATTTGCTGCCTTTATTCACTGTTCCCCTCAGCCCCACAGCACTTATGTGTGTATCTATAAATAATTTTTATGGATATTAATGTGTGTCTTCCCCTCTAGACTGAAAGCTCGTTGTGGGCAGAGTATGTGTCTACTATATTGTTATATTATACTCTCCCAAGGGCTTAGTACAATGCTATGTACACATAGTAAGAGCTCATTAAGTACAATGGATTGATAGAGAAGCAGCAGGGCTCAGTAGAAAGAGCACGGGCTTGGGAGTCAGAGGTCATGGGTTCAAATTCTGGCTCTGCCACTTGTCAGCTGTGTGACTTTGGGCAAGTCACTTAACTTCTCTGAGGCTCAGTTACCTCATCTGTAAATTGGGGATTAAGACTGTGAGCCCCATGTGGGATAACCTGATTACCTTGTATCCCTCTGCCCCAGCATGTAGAACAGGGTTTGGCACATAGTAAGTGCTTAACAAATGTCATTATTATTATCATTTTATTATTATTTGTGTGAGTACAATATAACAAGACTGGTAGGCACATTCCCTGCCCACAAGGAGCTTAGTCTTTCATGTTTGAGTCGCAGAAATCCTAAAAGAAAAAACAAGGAGAGCAGGGATCTAAAGACGCAGGATGGGCAGTTCCCAGTGAAGTGTGGAGGATGCAGCTCATGTTGACAGTGGAGGAGGGTGACAACTTCTATTACTAGGGCCTAGGAACATGGGAAGGGTTAGGTACTGGCTCTCAGAGTATGGCAGCTTCCATACCTAGCCTGGAACCTAGAGTGGCCTGACCCAAATGGAAGGAAAAAATAACATATAAAAATAATGATGACATTTATTAAGCACTTACTATGTGCAAAGCACTGTTCTAAGCAAGCGCTGGAAAGGCTGCAAGATGATCAGGTTGTCCCACGGGGGGATCACAGTCTTCATCCCCATTTTACAGATCACAGTCTTAATCCCCATTTTACAGATGAGGAAACTGAGGCCCAGAGAAGGTAAGTAACTTGCCCAAAGTCGCACAGCTGACAATTGGCAGAGCCAGGATTTGAACCCATGACCTCTGACTCCAAAGCCCGTGCTCTTTCCACTGAGTCACACTGCTTCTCTGTAGTGAGGCTTCATATATAGTGAGGCTTCATCCTCCCTTCCTCTGCCTTTCCCCTTATCTCTCCTTCTTCTCCTCATTTTCCTCTTCTCCCTTTTTTTCTTTCCCTTTCTCCTTTTGTTTTCTGCTCCCTTCCCTCTCTCTGACCCTTTAGTGTTGACCCTCTCCCTCCAAAGCATCTGGTCAGCTTTCTTTGATGCCACTTATTTGGGGTTGCCTTGCCCTTCTGCCTTGCCATGCTAACCCTCTCGTATGTGGTTCAGTTACTGCCCTAGGCCAGGCTTGCCCCTGAACCAGGAAGCACTCACAGTGGTTGGCCCAGGGCCTCCCTACCACTATGAAGCTGGCAGGGGTCCTTACCCTCCCCACTCCTGTGGGAGTCTCTGGAGTTAGTATGGCTATTATAAATAAGTTGCTATTTCCTGGCCTACTTAGGGGAAGGAACTCAATGGCCCCGGTTTTCCCAGTTGTGAGTTACCTCCATAGTAAAGTGAATTGATCCTTTTTGGAAGCCCGTCAGCTTCTCTTTAGGGTCTTGAAACAGTAAGCTACTAAAGGGCCTTAAATTGCAGGGAAGGATCATTGCTAAGATCTGAGATATAAAGACCTTAATGACTGGAAGTTGGCTAAACCCTGGAAGTGATTACCCAGGGAGATCGAATACCCTGCTCTGGAATTTTTTGAAATACAGTGAAGACTCAGTGACACTAAGATTGTCACTCCTCCACTGCTGGTTCGATCCACTCCCAAACAGAGATGTCTTTGCCAGATAAAGTGATATATTCTTGTACTTTGGATTGGAAGATGACACTCCTGACCATGAAACTTTATTCAGTAAGCCTAATGATCCTTCCCCTTGGCACATTATGTAAAGTTCATTGTCTGGGGCACCAAGTATAACGAAGGGCCGTGACTCATCGTCTCTGTCCTCCAGAATCCCCCACAAAAGCTACACAACATGGAATAGCCTCTGATTTTTTGCTTTTAGGGAGGTGTTTTGGGGCATGAAATTTTAGAATAACATTCTCTGATCCCTCAGGATCTCAGAGGGATACCCTTATTATTAATAATAAGAATAACAATAATAATAATATCTGTTAAGCGCTTACTAAGTGCTAGCCACTGTACTAAGCACTGTGGTGGATACAAGCAAATCAGTATGGACACAGTCCCTGTCCCACTTGGGGCTCACAGTTTCATTTTACATATGAGGTAACTGAGGCCTAGAGAAGTGAAGTGACTTGCCTAAAGTCACACAGCAGACAAGTGGCAGAGCCGGAATTAGAACCCATAACTTTCTGACTCCCAAGCCATGCTCTATCCACTACAACACACTGCTTTTAAAGAAATGCAGGGACTCTCCAGGAAGGTTGATGAGTTTGTTCACTCACTTTCTGGAATTAATGTTAGTACGTGGGGGTATTAAGCCCTCTCACTCATCTAGGCCTACTTTTCCTTTAAGAGATCCATCTATCAGCTACAGAAAGTGCATGGGCACCTCAAGGCTTTCTGGCAACCAGCTTGAGGAAAATATCACAGAACCCAAAGGAACTGTGGCAGAATAAATAGATAATATAGATTCAGGGTAATTTTCTTCTGCTTTGTTACGACTGCTCAAGAAATGTGAATTTTTCCCAATTAAGTAATACATATTCGTATGTGCAGAAATATCCCATTTTCATCATTTACTATTAGTTCTAAAATTATCTGCTGGGAGATTTTGTTATCAAACCCAAAGTCCACCTAAAAAGCCTACAAGGTGTGCTTCAGTGAAAGGAAAGATAAAAGCTTATTTGAAATTAAATTTGCCTTCAATAAATCCCGATAAATGTTCCCTATCTCTAGAGCCACTCTTGTGAAGAAGTGTGTAATTCATTTGGCAGTTAAGACAAGCCATGTGCGGTGTAGCTGTATAGCTTGTCTCTGCAGAAACAGCCTGAGTGATATTGGTGGGTCCCAAAAGCAACTCTTAAAATCAGTCTTCAGTCAGTGAAGAGATACTGTCCATCTGCTGCAGCTCTAAACTTTATTCTCCTCCCTCATTTCAGTGTAAGATAAAGGTAATGAAGAAGGCTTGGGGGTTGCGATAGTCATTTGTGTATCTAGAGGTAACTGTACATCAGTTACATAAAGCAATTGCAGAGTGACTGCTGGGATCAGTCAAGGCCGGGAAGTGTGGGGACATTTTTCCTGACAAACTGTGATTAACTGCAGCATTCAGGCTCGGAGGGTGAGGGGGACACTGCATCTAAAGGAAAAGAACTTGAAGCTCTATATACCTGAGGCAAGTCTTGTAAAATGCCAAGCGTTGGGAGTGTTCCCACAAAAATTAGCTGCTGGTAACCAGATGTGGAGGACTTATAAACATGGTGAGCTTTTAGAGCCATTTTATATTACTCATAGAGCACTTTCGTGTCTCTTACCTCTTATTTGAACTCACAGCATCACTTTAAGTCAGGAAGAGATTGTGCAGTGGTTAGAGATGACGAGATCGAATATGAGTCCAAGCTGGTGAGTGGGGGAGGTGGGGTGGAGCAGGAGGTTGGCGGAGTTGAGGAGTGATAAAAGGCAGGCATCAGAGGGTTCATTGGGAAAATCTATGGGGATATTGAAGTCCCCAAGGACCAAAGTGGGTACGGAGAAAGAGAAGGAGAGTGAGCAAGGGATCAAGATGGTTAAAGAAGTTGAAGGTGGGACCTGGGGCCAGTAGATGATAGCTACTAGAATATGGAGTGCATGGCAGAGGTGGGATGATACGGGTTATAAAGGAAGGGCAAGAAAAGGATGGAGAAGATAGAATAGTGCAAGAACAGCATTGGGTCGCAAGAAGGATGCCAGCACCTCCTCCTTTCCCAGTGAGTCTGGGGGAGTGGGAGAAGATGAGGCCTCCGCTGGAGAGAGCAACAGGGGAGACCATATCATGTGGGGAGAGCCAGGTTTCAGGAACAGGTCAAGGATGAAGGGAAGCTTCCACATGATGAAGTGGGGGTTCCACAGGCCACACTTGGCTGAAGCTGTAGTGGTGAGTAGTTGGGGAGGGAACAGGGAAGGGTTTGGATGGGAGTGAGTTGATGGAGGGACCATGCAGGGAGAGGGGGATGAAGGGAGGGGGCCTGTGCAGGGGAAGGGGGATGAGGGGTCTCTTTGAGATAGGATGACAGGGATGGGGTGGGGAAGGAGGGGTGGGGGTGGTGGAAGGGGAGGGGAGGAGTTGGGTGGTGGACGGGGCAGGGGAGGTGAGGTAGGAGAAGAAGACTGGGATGGGCTGGCAGGAGGGGGGTGGATTGAAGGGTCATGGTGGGGTGGTGAGGTAAATGACAGCAATAACAGTTTAAGTTCATTGAGATGGAGATGGTTGAATTGTCTTGGGTCATTGAGAGTGAAAAGGCCAGGGATTAGGAAAGATGGTTGAATTGTCCTTGGGGTCTTGAGAGTAAAAAGTCCAGTGTTTAGGGGAACCCTGAGGAGATGGTTGAATTGTCCTTGGGGCCTTGGGAGCAAAGAGTCCAGTGAATGGGAATAAACAAGCTGGGTTGGGCAGAGTAGGTGTGAAGGCATGCAACTTTTGAAAGAGACTTTTCTTGTAACCATTTTCCTGTTCATCAGGTGCATTTAAAGAAAACTTTTAGCAGAGGAGAGTGTCTCAGTTTCGAGACAAGCAGACTACAGGGTTTCTGGGCTGCTAAGCAGCCATTATTTTTCATGAGAGGGTTTTCAGCAACACTCAGTGGGATGCAAATCATTACTGGAAATGACTTTGGCTTTTAGATCTCAACATAACAACTCTGTTGCGTTGTAGTCTCCAAGTGCTCAGTACAGTGCTCTGCACAAAATAAGTGCTCAATAAATACCAGTGAGAGATTGATTAATTGATGGATTAAATGCAATAAAAAAATACTGGGCTCCATTGGGGAAAACAAGATATCAATCTGTGTGTCAAGAGAAGGTAGTTTGGCTATGGAGACCAAATATGATCATTTTAGAAAATCGGAGGGAGTCAAGGATCTGATGTCTCTGTGATGCAAAAACAAACAGAAAAAAAGACTTTTACTAAGAAAATTACCATAGATTCATTGCATATCAGGGCACTATGCAACAATGAAAATAGTCATTGGCTTATAAGAAGGACAGCTCTAATAGCACACCAACTGCCCAAGTACTGAGTGATGGACTTCTGGAAGAAGGATAGTTGACAGAGGTAATAATAATAATAATAATAATAATGATGGCATTTGTTAAGCGCTTACTATGTGCAAAGCACTGTTCTAAGTGCTGGGGAGGATGCAAGTTGATCAGGTTGTCCCACGTGGGACTCACAGTCTTAATCTCCATTTTACAGATGAGATAACTGAGGCACAGAGAAGTTAAGTGACTTGCCCAAAGTCACACAGCTGAAAATTGGAGCTGGGATTTGAACCCATTACCTCTAACTCCCAAGCCCGTGATCTTTCCACTGAGCCACGCTGTAGATTCTGGATACACTTCCTTTTGAGGAGACTTTCCTTCTTCAGAATTATGCCTATTAGGAGCTGGATGTGCAATCAGAATTTAACTAATATTGGATCTTCCACATCTGCTCGGGAATATGTAACTGTCTAATAATACTTTGCTTGTCCCTGTAACAATAACGCTTTACAGTCAATCAGTCCTGAATCAACTCCTGCAGATTATCACGGGCCAAATGTTCCCAGAATAATATTGGCACTTCATGTCTCAGCCAGGGAAAGTAGATGTGATCTTTCTTGAATGTCATAGACAGGCAAAGTACAGGGGACATCACCTAGATCTCCCCACCGTCCCCTTTCCTCCTGCCAAGTGGAACCCTGCCAGTCCACCCATCCCTCAGGGATGGGTTTGAGGATTGGCGCGGCAAGAGTGAGAGATTGTTGTCAGAAAGGCTGAGCCATGCAAGATTTTTTCCAAGTGGCAGATTGAACTTCCCTTTCGGGAGGAATACACCTATTTAGTTACTCACGTGTGGCAAAGCACCTAGCTCCCGCCCCACAAGTGCTTCCCACTTGGGAGGAATGCACTTAGGTGGACAGCAGGGTATTTCCCTTCCCCTTCCCTTCTTCCCTTGGACTGCTATCCACCAGGCCAGCTAAATTGCTCCGATGGCCATCGACCCAGTTGGCACCCCAGTTACGGGAGTCCTACTCCTGGTCCTGACACCAAATTTATGTCACTGGGCAGAATCAGCCGCTGGGTAACTTGTGAGCTCATGGATTGGAGGGTTGGAAATGGATTCACAGACTTGAGGGTTATGGGTTATAGAATTGCAAGAGGTAATCTAAGGATTGAAAAGGTATTCCTAGATTAATTAGACTAATTAGAGAAGCTGCATGGCTTAGTGGAAAGAGCATGGGCTTGGGTGTCAGAGGACATGAGTTCTCCACTTGTCATCTGTGTGACCTTGGGCAAGCCACTTAACTTCTCTGTGCCTCAGTTACCTCATCTGTAAAATGAGGATTGAGACTATGAGCCCCATGTGGGACAACCTGATTACCTTGTATCTACCCATTCATTCATTCATTCAATTGTATTTATTGAGCACTTACTGTGTGCAGAGCAGTGCACTAAGCGCTTGGGAAGAACAAGTTGGCAATGTATAGAGACAGTCCCTACCCAACAGTGGGCTCACAGTCTAGTCTACCCCCAGTTTAGAACACTGTTTGGCACGGAGTAAGCACTTAACAAATACCATAATTATTATAATTAGCAATGAGCACACTGGTTACCATGGTACCCAATTTCTAGCAGCTGGTGAAACTGGGAAGGAGACAAAGGTGTCTCCTTGGGCTACTTTTCAGATGAGTCCAAACGGGCTTCATTTAACGTAACCCCAAGCAGGTTATCTTTCAAATGGGCTTCCTTCAAATAATCCCAAATGGGCTACCTTTCAAACCACCCTAACACAGGCTACTTTTCCCAGTCACTTGGGTCAAGTTCCCGAGGGTGGAGGACACTCACTTCTCCTAGCTCCAGCATAGGGTTCCTTTCAGTCACTCAGTACCGCAAAGTGTCCAACAGAGTGGGCATTCCTGACTCTGTGTAGAGTTCCCACCTATTACCAAGGGTTCGTGGATACCCCTCCCCAGATATAGCTTGCTAGTTCCCAATCCTCTTCCCTTCCATTGGCCATATTTGGGGTGAAAAGACCCATCACAATTGTCTCATTTCAGGTCTAATTACCCGGCCTTGTTGATCACCCAGCCCTTCCAGGATTGGAGGTATGGGAAGTGTTAATGCTTCTTATTGCTCACTGCCAACCCCTCTGGTGCTAGTGAGCTAAGATAGCTTGCCAGGGTGTGACTGGTCATACCACCCTCCTCGACACCAGCTGAGCTGGGGATAAAAGCTGGTAGCACACTCTCAAACTCTCTCCATTGCAGTAGAGCAAAGCAACCCTGGTAATTATCACCTTCCCTTCCACCACTGAGAAACCCCTACACCCACCATGCTCCGTGCGTGCCAGACCATGGATAAAAGAGGCTGGCACCTGCTCTTGGCATTCCCCTGTCACCGGACAGTCAGCCGTGTTGTCTCTGGGATCCACGCCATCTTTCCTCCATGCCATCAAGGAGACTCCATCTGGTCCCGTCTTTCCCCATCTTGTCAGGAAAGAGAAAAGCACCTGCAGCATGAGGTTTCCACTAAACCTCAAGAAGACTGGAGGCTGCTGGACCATTTGCTGTGGCTATGAATGTGCCTTGGATTCTGAGCCCCATGGAACTTGAAATTCTGCTCCTCTAGGCACAACACCCTGCTGATTTTGTTTTTATTTTGTGCATTCTTTTTGTGTTGGGTTTTATTGTTTTATCATTCTTTGCTCCCCACTTATATTCATAGATTTAGAGCTCCCTGAAGAACAGAGAAGCTAGGCCCTACAGCACTTATGTGCATAGCTGTAACTTATTTGTTTATGTTAATGTCTCTCCCCCCACAAGACTATAAACTTCTTGTGGGCACGGAAGGTGACTACCAACTCTGTTGCACTGTATTTTAGTTCTGCACACAGTCAGTGCTCAATAAATACCATTGATTGATCGGTGTATAATTCCCTCCTGTGTATTCTCTCCCAGCATTGAGCACAGTGCTCTGAACAGAATAAGTGCTTAATAAATACTATTACTACAACTACTATGACACACTTTTCAAAGGCACTATGAAAGTGTATGACATCAGAAAATCGCTCCCAAAGAGAAGCAGCGTGGTGTAGTAGACAAAGCTCGGGCTTGGGAGCCAGAAGGACGTGGGTTCTAATCCCGGCTCTGCCACTTGTCTGCTGTGTGACCTTGGGCAAGTCGCTTCACTTCTCTGTGCCTCAGCTACCTCATCTGGAAAATGGGAATTAAGACTGTGAGCCCCACGTGGGACAGGGACCGTGTCCAAACTGATAAACCTGTATCTACTCCAGTGCTTAGAACAGTGCTTGGCACATATTAAGTGCTTTACAAATACCATTATTATTATTATTATTATTACAGCATAGAGGCAACCAGTAAGTGCTCAGTGAAAACAATTGTTAGATTTTTGTCCTCACATTATCCCAGTGAGGTAGGGAGATGCAGCGTGTCTCAGTGGAAACAGCCCAGGCTTTGGAGTCAGAGGTCATGGGTTCAAATCCCGGCTCCACCACTTGTCAGCTGTGTGACTTTGGGCAAGTCACTTAACTTCTCTGGGCCTCAGTTCCCTCATCTGTAAAATGGGGATTAAGACTGTAAACCTCCCGTGGGACAACCTGATCACCTTGTAACCTCCCCAGTGCTTAGAACAGTGCTCTGCACATAGTAAGCGCTTAACAAATGCCATTATTATTATTATTATCGTTAATCCATTTCACAAATGCCCAGAGAAATTAGGTGGCTTACTTGGGGTTACAGAGCAGGCTAGAAGCAGAACTAGGACTCATACCCCTGTTGCCTGACTCTCAGAGCCATGTTTCTCAGTGGAAAGAAGAGTGAAAGCCCCCAACCTTCAGGGTTGTTTATTAGGAGGCAGAGCATGAAGGAGGGAATCCTAATAATAATTGTGGTACTTGTTCTGTGCTTACTCTGTGCGAGGCACTGTACTAAGCACTGGGGTGGATGCAAGCAAATTGGATTGGACACAGTCCCTGTCCTACTTGGGACTCAGTCTTAATCTCCGTTTTACAATTGAGATAACTGAGATGCTGAGAAAAGAAATGACTTCCTTAAGGTCACACAGCAGAAAAGTGGCAGAACCAGAGTTAAAACATGGGTCCCTGTGATTCCCAGGCCCGTGCTTTATCCATTAGACTGCTTCTAATCTTTATCAACCTCTGTCTTCCAGGTTTCACTGGAAGCCACTGTAATTCAACACTCGGCTTCTTCTTTGAGGTTTTTTTAATACTTGATTTCCACCTGAACCTTCTTGAAATTCTGGGAATGGGAATAATAATAATAATAATGATTATGGCATTTGTTAAGTACTTACTATAACAATAATAATAATGGCATTTATTAAGCACTTACTATATGGAAAGCACTGTTCTAATGTGTCAGGCACTGTTCTAAGTGCTGGGGTAGATACAAGGTGATCAGGTTGTCCATGTGGAGCTCACAGTCTTAATCCCCATTTTACAGATGAGGTTACTGAGGCACAGAGAAGTTAAGTGACTTACCCAAGGTCACACAGCAGACAAGTGGCAGAGCCGGGATTAGAACCCACATCCTCTGACTCCCAAACCCGTGCACTTACCACTAGGCCTTGGAATGTAGAAGGAGTGATAGTGCCTTCTCTGATCATGAGCTTTAATAAGATGTCTTTGGACACTCTAGCAATCAACCAGTCAGATAGTCAACAGAAACCTTAAATTCTGGACTCTTTGTCAATCACTCCCCAACCTGGATCCAAACTGCTATCACGTTGCTACATTCGCTCATCCTGTCCCACTTCGATGACTGCATCAGCCTCCTTTCTGACCTCCCAACCTCCTGCCTCTCCCCACTTCAGTCCATACTTCACTCTGCTGCCCAGATTATCTTTCTACAGAAAAGTTCAGGGCATGACCCCCCCCACCCTTTCAAAAATCTCCAGTGGTTGCCTATCCACCACCATATCAAACAAAAACTCTTCACCATTGGCTTTAAATCACTCCATCACCTTGCTCCCACTTATCTCACCTCACTTCCCTCCTTCTACAACCCAGCCCACATATTTCGCTCCTCTGGTGCTAACCTTTTCACTGTGCCTCTATCTCTCCTGTCTCGCCGCCGACTCCTGGCCCACATCCTACCTCTGGCCTGGAACGCCCTCCTTCTGTAAATCTGCCAGACAATTACTCTCCCCTCTTCAAATCCTTACTGAAGGCACATCTCTTCCAAGAGGCCTTCCCAGACCTAGCTCCAGTTTTCCTCATCTCCCACTCCCTTCTGTGTCATCCTGACTTGCTCCCTTTGCTCTTCTGTCCCTCTCCTTGCCCCACAGCACTTATATATCTGTAATTTTATTTATTTATATTGATGTCTGTTTACTTGTGTTGATGTCTGTCCTCCCCCAACCCAGTCCCCCTCAGACTGTGATCTCACTGTGGGCAGGAATTGTCTCTATTGCTGTATTGTACTTTCCCAAGCACTTAGTACAGTGCTCTAGACACAGTAAGTGCTCAATAAATATGATTGAATGAATGAATTAATGAATGAATGAGTGGATTGCCCTTCCTTACTCCTTCTATCCTTCAAAATACTATTGAAAATCCATTTCCTCCAAGGAACCTCCCTGGTTTCACCCAGTCTACCTCAGGGCACATTGGTGTCTCTAAATACCCCTGATGCATTGGCCATTTCCATAGATTTATATCTTTATTTCTGTTATATATAAATAATATATTTCTGTTATATTCTATAACATATAGAAGTGTTATAGAAGCACTAAAATGTTCAATGTGCTCTCTCTCCTGTCTCTCTCTTGCATGGCAACCAGAGCAGAGATTGTTCCTCGATTCCTTCCCACAGTGTCTTTTACCTATGGATGCAGGATAAATACCGGGAATCGGGCATGACTCGCTAGCCTGGGGCAGACCTGCAAACTATTTTGTCCACAGGAGAGGCTCAGACAGTTAGGAGACCACAGTTTTATTAGTAGCTCAGTCTGTGTCCTGGGAATCCTCCCTCACTTCTCTGAGCCTGTCCAGTGATTTACTCCATCACTTTATTAGACCTCTATACAGTTAACTCATTTGTAATGAAACCCCCATACAATAGCATTTTCTTCATCTTGGCAATGTACAGGAATCGAGAAGTGATTTGCTGAATCCAATTCTCCAACATAACTGAAGCTCCAACCTGCTAAGTATCTATTCCATTTCAAAGATGTTTTCCCGGTCAGAGCCTCTTCCCTGTTGGAGTAGGGAGGGGTTAAATTTGATGCTCGTCTGCTTCTTGGCAATTGTGAAAATGGGCTTATAGGTGTACCTCAAGGTGGTATAGGTGCCATTCCTGATGGCTGCTCTGAGTGGTGGGTTACAGCAGTGAGGAGCAACGCCGCTCTTCTGTTCTTGCTGAAGATCTGAGAGGAGCATATTTCCAGCCTCCCCTGAGTTATAGCCAGGATGGGCTTTCCGCAGACCACCAAGGCTCTAAGGTCAGGCTGGGGACGGGGAGTGACATGGCCTCTGGGTGCCTTTGGGCAGGGGGTTGCTTTCCAACAAGAAAGAGCTCAGGGAGCCTTTTTGTTCACTTTTTATGTTTAATAATAATAATGGCATTTATTAAGCGCTTACTATGTGCAAAGCACTGTTCTAAGCACTGAGGAGGTTACAAGGTGATCAGGTTGTCCCAAGGGGGGCTCACAGTCTTCATCCCCGTCTTTTACAGATGAGGTCACTGAGGCCCAGAGAAGTTAAGTGACTTGCCCAAAGTCACACAGCTGACAACTGGTGGAGCCAGGACTTGAACCCATGACCTGTGATTCCAAAGCCCGTGCTTTTTCCACTGAGCCACGCTGCTTCTCCATGTGCCAGGCATTGTATTAAATGCTGGGGTAGATACAAGATAATCAGGTTGGAAAGCCTTTGTCCTCCAACTCCCGGGCCTGTGCTCTTTCCACTAGGCAACACTGCTTCCTATCTCTCTCTCAAGGCCTGCTGGTGGCCTCTTCTGGTACACTCCGAGAGAATGAATTCAGAGTGAGTGTGCTGTTTGGTGCTCCTGCAAAGTCCCCCAATTTTCCTGACACTCTGGGTGATCCTAATAGATTTAGTGACACTGTCGCAGTCCTTTTTTGATTGGGATAACAGCTCTCATTTTACGCTTTTCCTAAATAGTGGCCATCAGGGATTCCTGTTCTTACCTTCTTCACAACAGATGGTATACAATAATGCCATAGGCATTAATGAATTAATGAATAGAGGAAGCAGGATATTTGAACTCTAATCCCTTAGTGTGTAAATGTCTACAGAAATGTTAGTGTACTTTTTACGCCACTGATGTTAACAGTTTTAATGTGAGGATGAAATGAGATAATATATAAAGATGTTTTGGAATAAAGGTGCCTTAGAATATAAGATTTCATCATCAGTTTGTATTAAGTTCTAAGGTGCATATGCGCGTTGTCGTCATATTACCTGTGAATAATTACCCCTATTTTTCATGTCACAGCTCAGAGCCCATATGACAAGATCGGTGTTTATGAGAATGTGGGGAAGTTCAGGGGGAAGTGGTTTTCTTTCAAACATCCTCGAGGCATTTCTGATTAATGTATCGATGCTGGAGGTGAGCTGCGGGAAGAAGGTGTGGAGAGTAGAGAAGCTTTCTCCATTAAGTTAAGACACAAATATTTATCAGCAGCTGGTAAAAATTTCAAAAGCCAAAGCAGAAATGACTAATGACTTATCTTTTAATTACTCTAAAGTGCCTCCAAATCCAAAGGGCCCTAGCTCGGGTTTGAAAACCGACAGGACTAAAATGTCATTTTGAAAGGCAGAGCAGAAAGAGACTGTAGTGACTCAGAAATGATCTTAATAGGGGAACTTTTTTTCTTTCAAAATTGGAGTGTGAAGAGAGAGGCTGATGGGGGATGCAGGGGAAATGGAGGGGTGGGGGCGTTCAGGAGGACAAGCTGACTTGTCAACAGTGCTAAGCGTTTAGTACAGTGCTCTGCATACAGTAAATGCTCAATTAATATGATGGAATGAACCTGTATTGCAAAAATGACTGAAGGTTGGATGTGGTGAACGGAGGCCATTTAGCCAATCAGCCTATTGATCCATGGTATTTATGGTATGCCAACTCTGCCCTGCACTAAATTGTTGGGAGAGAACAACAGAAGCAAGACTCATCTTTGGTGTCCTCAAGGAGTTTACAATCTAAGAAGGGAGATAGGCAAAAGCTATTAAGAAAAGAGAAGGGGGTGTTAAAGCAATTTGTGTCCCTTAGACCAAGAATTTTTTAATTGGCCCATCAGTAACCTGGAAGAGTGACTGGAGTTTCCTGGAAGGTCTCAATTACTCCTTCAGAGAAGTTTATTTTTCTGGTGCAATCAGCCCAATAATGAATAAAAACAAACCCATAATTCCCACACAGCAGGGCTGGATTATTTTCTTGTCAGCTACTCAGTAGGTTTCCTGAGGCCAGCCCTGACTGGCCTCACAGTCTTTATCCTGGGGAAAATGTTCTACACAAGCAAGGCGGGAAATTTGGTGGATGTGGTTACGAATAACCAAATTTGACTGGGGTTTCCCAGCAAACAGGCTTCCCTTTTAGAATCTGGGAATGTGAATATGAAGAGCAACACTACTGTCCTCATCACTGAATATTTATTAAGTGTTCCCCACAAGTATTTGATAGGCCAAGCTACTCACAGTATCTTGATCTCATCTATCTTGCTGCTGACCCCTTGCCCACATCCTCTTAAGCGCTTAGAACAGTGCTTTGCACATAGTAAGCGCTTAACAAATGCCATTACTATTATCATTCTCCTTCTGTCCTGGAACTCCCTCTCCCTTTATATCTGATAGACACCACTCTCCCTACCTTCAAAGCCATCCTAAAAATCACATCTCCTCCGAGAGGCCTTCCCAAACAGAGCCCTCACTTTTCCCACTTGTTTTCCCTTCTGCATTGCCTATGAACTTGGATATGTTCCCTTTAAGTACTTGTTATTCACCCAATCCCAATCCCATAGCCCCTTTCTTATACTCTCCCATTTCCCCTCTCTGTAATTCATTTTAATGTCTGTCTCCCCCTCAAGACTGAAGACTTGTGGAAAGGGATCATGTTTACCAACTCTATAGTATTGTATTTTCCCAAGCACTTAGCACAGTGATTTACACCCAGTCAATAAATACCACTGATTGATTGGGTACAGTACATTGTACTCAATAAGAGATCATCATATAGGAGGTAGATAAGGTGTTATCCCCATCTTTGAGAGGTTCACATCCAAATTGGGGGTTCGAGGGGAGGAGGGTAAGATGACACTTATGAAAACCAACTAGTTTTACTATCCTAGAACAAGTAACAGCCATTGAATAAGCAACTATCCAAATGGAGGGAGGGGAACTGTCTCTCCCCTCTATCAATCCACTTTCCTTCTACAGTTCTTGTTGTTCTAAGGCTTTGCTTCAGAACTGCCAACTCTTCGGAGCTTCTGCCCACCAACTGGTTATCTCTCTGCTTCCTGCGTGGCCACCAATCCATAAAGACCCTGCAGGGGAACAATTTTGTCTTTCCGTTGATGAGAAAGTGGGAAGCAGACCAAACACAGCTTCTAAAGAATCCTCACAATCCTCACAAAACTGCTCACTTTTGCGATCACACAGCTTGGGTGTGGGGACAGATGGATCCTCTTATGACACAGAATGTTCCATTTCTTGCTTTGTCTTAAACTGGCCAGCCAAACAAACAGGGGTTCAGAAGAGCAGTGTCTCAAAGTGCTGAGCCCAGCAGGCTATACCATACCGATGCACATTGCCCAAGGGGTGATTTTTTTGGGTTATGGGCATCTCTAGGTGCCCCTATCTGATAATCCCCCACCCAGTTAAAGGGGTTGATTTACAGAGACCGAGAGAGAGACAGAGAAAATATGTCTGATTGATAATAAGCCTAACAATGCTGCATCACTGCATCCCGACTCTTCTAGGGGGAGAGAACTCATGCTACTGGAAATATGGGGAGGTCTCTCAATCTGTCATGAAATCCTGGCAGTTCTACATTCACAACATCTCTAGAATCCCTTTCTTTCTTTCACAATATCTCTTTCTTCTCTATCCAAACTGCTACCGTACTTACAGTCATCCGAGCTCCACAGTACTTACCTCTATTTCCTCTATCTGTAAGCAGCGTGGCTCAGTGGAAAGAGCACAGGCTTTGGAGTCGGAGGTTCAAATCCCGGCTCCACCAGTTGTCAGCTGCAAGACACTTAACTTCTCTGTGCCTCAGTTACCTCATCTGTAAAATGGAGATTAAGACTGTGAGTCACCCTGTGGGACAACCTGATCACCTTGTAACCTCCCCAGTGCTTAAAGCAGTGCTTTGCACATAGTAAGCACTTAATAAATGTCATCATTATCATTATTATTATTATTTAATATATGTTTCCCCTTGTAGATTGCAAGCTCCTTGTGGGCAGGGATCATGTCTATCTACTCTACTGCATTATATTTTCCCAAGCACTTAGTACAATGCTCTGAACACAGTAAACATTCAAATATTTCAAGCAGAGTTGAACAGAATGTTGACTGAAATGGACTCAAAACAGTGAACTCTGGGTATTTTCTTCCTTGAGCTCCTAAAAGGAAACTGGGGCTGTAGAAGGGGAATGTTAGGGGTCATCATCAAACCATGAGGATTGATGTACAGAAAGGTTACTATCACATGATTCTTCGCACAACATACATTAAAAGGCCCAGACTCCATTCACAAGGAGTCTGTAATTTAATGGGGTAAATGAACAGAAATAAATGGCCAAATACCCGACTAAGACATAAATAGAATTGGTAAAAACAAAAGTAAACAGATGTCAAGATGTCTAGGTCCAGGGAGATTTGGGCATTGTCAGCATCTAACACCCTCCATTCTACAGCTTTTCCTCCCTGCTCCAGTGAACACTCATCACAATCTGGGGTTATAAAAGAGAAGGCTAATGCAGGGAAAACCTGTCATGAGGCATACAGCCCTCTCTATCATAGCCCAATTCAAGACTTCCTTGATTGCATGCCCATTTTCCTTTTTCTCCCCCTAGTCCTTTTTCCCTGCCATATGCTCACCCCACACTGCACTGTTAGGAATTGCTTCACTTGCCACCCCCCCTTGCTTGGCTCTACTCAAGTATTCTTGCATCTACTCCTCCTCTTCCCAGTGTTATTGCTGCTGCTGGGTAAACAGTTGAGCCTTTGGTCTTTGTGAATTAGGGGCCTTGGTTAGGGAATGATGAACTCATCAGCCACTTGGAAATAAACCTTTCCCTTTAAGGCAGCCAGAAAAGCCCAAGATGAGAGTCTTCTCGATTCTCCAAACACGTGGTCGTCCTAGGAGAGAACGAGAGAAGAGGAGAGAAGGAGGGGGAGGAAGAGTGGAGCTGCATATGCTCCTCTAACATGGAGAAGCACCCTGAGTCCACTAACCTACCCTCCTCCTGTGTGGCAGTCCATTGCCAAACTTGTTCCCCAATGTTTCCAGGATCTGCCGTCACTCCCAGTGAGATATAGCATAGAAAACAGAGACAATTTGCTCCAAACACCTTTATGGGAGGTCTTAGTGCACATCCTCATGTCCAGGCACTGACTGGTCCAAGCAGTGAGCACAGGGCAGATTGTAACACATCCCTCGTTTGTCCTCCCGAAGCTGCTCCCATGGGAACGAACCCTCATTAGTCCCCGCGCTGTCCGTAGGGTTCCGTGGCTTCTCACTGGTGGCTGAGCATGAAGTTGGCAGCTCTCGATCTCCAAGGGTCTCCATTAATCGCTCTTAGTCCCTCCTCCAATGGTCTGTTGATCACCTCAATCTTGGAGCCGTGTGGCTGGAGTTGGGGGAAGCAGGGGACACCACCAAAATACCAAGGCATTGGGGAAACACAGGTGCTAGCTGCAATAGGGCAGAGGTCAGAGGTGTCCCGCAGAGGTGTAGGTTGGGATGTGTGTGTGTGTGTGTGTGTGTGTGTGTGTGTATGAATATATGTATGTATATAAATACATATAGCTATAATTCTATTTATTCTGACGGTTTTGACACCTGTCTCCATGTTTTGTTTTGTTGTCTGTCTCCCCCTTCTAGACCGTGAGCCTGTTGTTGGGTAGGGGCCATCTCTATGTGCTGCTGACCTGTACTTCTCAAGCGCTTAATACGTGCTCTGCACACAGTAAGTGCTCAATAAATACGATTGAATGAATGAATGTATATGGCATTGGTGCTAGGCCACTGAAGGTGGTCAGAGAGTGGATCCAGGCCACTGGTCTGGTCGGGGGTTGGAGGGTGCTTATGTGGGCAAAAAAAACCCTGGGGAACATGGAGCAGGTGCTCCAAAGTGGTAGCAACTCAGGCCCTTAGTTTGAGGGGACGAGGGGAGGGAAAGAGAGGAGCGGCAACAGCAGGTCAGAGTTCCCCTTTCTGCACTGAGGACTTACCTTGGACCACAGCAACAACAAATGCAGCTTGAATCTCCCTCCCCACACCACGGTGGAGCTCAGCACACACGGCAGTTTGGAGCCGGGGATGGGAAGGAGCAAGAGGGGAAAACTATTGGAGATGGCCTGGGCTCATCTCTCCATTCCGGAGCCCAAGCCTGAGAAGGGCAAAGGGAACATTCTTCCTCCAGAAGTTCCCCATGCTTGTCCAGGCAGTTGTCATATCTGGGCTTATCAATCTCTTCACTGATCACCCTGTCCCCAGTCTCTCTCTTCTCCATTCCATATTTCATTTTACTGCCTGTATCATTATTCTTGATCATCTCTGCATGCCTTCACACTCAAGAAGCTCCAAAAGTTGCTTGTTCCTCTCTGTTTCAAGCAGGAAGCCAAATCAGCTGTCTCCCTCCTAGTTATCCAGTCTCTTCTTCCACTACACTCCACCTCACACCCCTTTTCTCTCAACCTAACCCTACTCATTGTATTTTGTTATCAACCCTCCTGCCACTGATCTTTCTCATCCTCCCCCTTCATATCAACAGACCTCAGTTATCTCCATCTAAAAACCTTTCTGAAATCATATCTTGAAGTCTTTATATATAATAATGATAATGATGATGGTATTTAAGTGCTTACTATGTGCAAAGCACTGTTCTACTCTCCCAACCTTGTATCGCCCAACTCCCACCTAAACATTTAAGAACTCACAACTGCCCCCTGCATAAGACATGTATATACCTAATATTCTTATTCCTATCTGCAATTTTAGTTTCTGTATCCCCCGATAGATTTTTAAGCTCCTTGAGGGCAAGCTTCATTTTTACCAATTTTATTGCACTCTTCAAAAATATCTAGGAGAGTGCTCTGCACACAGTAAGTGCTCAATATATACTATTGATTGATTAAACAATAATAATAATAATAATGGTATTTGCTAAGTGCTTACTATGTGTCTAGCACAGTTCTAAGCACTGGGGTAGATATAAGCTAATCAGATCGGATGCAGTCCCTGTCCCACACTGGGGCTCACAGTCTTAATGCCCATTTTACAGATGAGGTCACTAAGGCACAGAGAAGTGAAGTGACTTGCCCAAGGTCACACAGCAGACAAGTGGCAGAGCTGGGACTAGAACCCAGGCCCTTCTGACTCCTGGGCCTGTGCTGCATCCACTAGGCCATGATGAATGCAACGGCTCCCTACATCCCAGCTGATGCGGAAAAGGGAGGACTGGTTTAATACAGCTATTGTTACACTAAAAAAGAAGGTCGTCTGTGGGAAATGGGAAGCCTTATTGGGAGACGTGTGAGTTACACGGCTCCCTCATTCTTCTCGACAGACAGCTAAGCAGGGTTGAGATGGATGGCTCCCTTGTTGGTGAGCGCCGTGCACCTGTGAACTCAGTTCTGTCGTATTCTTCCCTGTCTTGGAAGGCACAGTAGATAAATTTCTTTTACTGCCACGTAAGGCCGAAACGCTGGAACGTTAACCCTGAAGCTGAGGGAATCAGGGGACCCACAAACCCAATGACTTGAGAGAGCATAAACCCAATGACTTTGACAGCGCATAAAACAAAGGAGTGAAGATCCTAGATGCCTAGAGTCAGATGCATCATCAAGAGGTCACTGGATCCAACTCCTGTCCCCAGACCGACGAATGGCTGATCTCAGGAGACCGATAGAGAATTCACAGCCTTCCTTAGTAGCCTTACCACACCCCTTAGAAGTCCTTCTTTAAGAATAGCTCAGAATCCTTCATTCATCCCATGACTTAGGGTTGATAGGAAAACAAAATGATGAAGAAATAGTTTTAGGAGCAGTCTGTCTCTTGTGAGCAATCAGCTGACCCTTCCAAGTGTCTGCCCAAAGAAGTGAAGTGACTTGACCAAGTATAGCTTTAGTTTTATTTGTCCTGACGATTTTGATACGTCTACGTGTTTTGTTTTGTTGTCTGTCTCCCCCTTCTAGACTGGGTAGGGACTGTCTCTATATGTTGCCCACTTGTACTTCCCAAGCACTTAGTAAAGTGCTCTGCACACAGTAAGTGCTCAATAAATACGACTGACTGACTGACTGAATGAATGAATGAGACAGAAGAGAATCTATATGCTACAATCATCTATCTTGAATGCTGAGGCTGGAGAGTAGCAACCCCACTCGTGCTTCAGGAGTTCCTCAGCAATCATTAGCCACACTGTTGGAGGGCTGGGGAGTGGCATGAGTAGCTCAGGGAGGAGTGACAGAGGCCCTAAAGAGACTTGTCCATGTGGGGCAGGTCATCACTCTTCTTGGTTCCCTACTGAGCTAATGATAATAATCATGGTATTTGTTAAGTGCTTATCATGTGTCAAGCACTGAACTAAAACCCAGAGTAGATCCAAGATAATTGGGTCTGGAACAGTTCCTGTCCCACAGTCTAAGTAGGAAGGAAGTCAGATATTGAAACCCCATTTTGCAGATAAGGAAACTGAGGCACAGAGAAGTTCATAATAATAATAACAATAATTATGGTATTTGTTAAGTGCTTACTATGTGCCAGGCACTGTTCTAAGTGCTGGGGAACATACAAAATAATTGGGTTGGACAAAGTCCGTTCCACACGGAGATCACAGTCTTAATCCCCATTATACAGATGAGGGAACTGAGGCACAGAGAAGTTAAATGACTTGCCCAAGGTCCCACAGCAGGTGGTGGAGCCGGGATTAGAACCCATGACCTTCCGATGCCCAGGCCTGTTCTCTATCCAATACGCCATGCTGCTTCAGTTCTGTTATATCACAAGTAAAGTGACTTGTCCAACAGGGTCACATAATAAGCAAGTGGCAGAGCTGAGAGTAGAACCCAGGTCCTCTGAATCCCAGAGCTGTGCCACTGCCACTATGAGGATAACCCGGATGGAGAAGAAACCAGATCTGACACAATACCATTCACCATTATCCTTTGAAATGCTAGACAGGTGTCTCCTGGCTGTCCCGCTTCCTGTGAGAGGCATTTTGGACATCACTGTCTATGGGCAATGATCCATTAGTGCTCTGAATGTAGAGTTCATGTCATAGTGGGTGGGATCCCTGTCACCTTTAACTAACACTAGACATTAGTGCTGATGGCCATATGCCTTTGCTACCCACCTTTGGCATTTAGCCACAGGGGCCTCCATTGAGTGATGCCTGCCAGCCTGAGGCAGCCAGGACTAATGTGAAAATGTGGGAAGGAGAAGGAAAGCAGCCTCCACAAAAGCAGATCTTGACACCACTTCTGGTCAGTGGGCTGCTACTGATGGTGAGCTGAATTGGAGAAGGAGTCCCAAGTCCAGACAGATTTCTCTCTCTCTCACCTTCACACTTCACCTTTTTGGGTGGAGGGGGATTCCACTGAGGCCTTGCCAGTCAGACATCTCCAAGCCGAAATATTACTCTTTCAGAAAAGTGCAGCGCCTGCTATTTGCCCTGCCTCCAGTCAGTACCTGACTAGATTATGCCAATGGAGAATTTGGGGGGAACATGAGACTGACTATTTCATCTCTGGTCCTCAAGGACACAATGCCTGGGTCCCCATCGACACTGGCTGTCTTTGTACATTAATCCAGCAGCCTTCATTTGAGAATTTCAGAGCAGTTTCTGAGATAGAGTGCTAATGAAGAAGGGCAAAATAAACAAACCTACAAGGGAGATGCAGGCTCTAGAGCGGTTATGTAAATTAGCATGAACCCCAAAGCCACAATAATGAAAGAAGGAAATCTGTCAGGTAGGAGTGGCTCATTAAATTCCAGAATCCCAGAGCTGGAAGGGATCTCAAGAGATCACCTGGTCTAGTCCCCTGTCCCTGGGCAAGTGAATGGCTCTTCTTTTTAAAATTATTTTATTATGCCTTAAAAGTCTTTAACGAGACTAAAAACTCTCCCGTCATGGCCTATTCTAGTATTTTTTTTATAAAAATGGAAGCCAAAAAGTTCTTGCTTTGTCTATTTGAAATATATCCTGCTTTAATTTAAACCAGGTTCCTCTTGTTCCACAATGGAAGTGAAAAGCTCATCCGCTAGACTGTAACCTTGTTGTGGGTAGGGAATGTGTCTGTTAATTGTTGTACTGTAATAATAATGATGGTATTTGTTAAGCGCTTACTATGTGCAAAGCACTGTTCTGAGTGCTGGGGAGGTTACATGGTGATCAGGTTGTCCCAAGGGGGGCTTATAGTTTTAATCTCCATTTTACAGATGAGGTAACTGAGGCACAGAGAAGTTAAGTGACTTGCCCAAAGTCACACAGCTGACAGTTGGCGGAGCCAGGATTTGAACCCATGACCTCTGACTCCAAAGCCCATGCTTTTCCCACTGAGCCATGCTGCTGTATCCTCCCAAGTGCTTCGTACAGTGGTCTGCACACAGTAAGCCCCCAATAAATACAGTTGAATAAATGAATGAATGGAAACAATTACTCAGCATCTTCTCTATTAAAAGCCGTCATATACATGAAGACAGTAACTGAGACATTTGTTAGCCTTCTCTTCTCTAAGTTAAATTTTCCTAATTTCTTTAACCTTCCTTCACTTATTTCTCTCCAGTTTCTCCACATCCTTATAAAAGTGTAGGCACCGAGGCTGAATACATCCTATATACCTTGAGCACTTTGTATTCACTCCATCCCAGCTCCATGACATTTATGTACATATCCTTATACTCTTACGCTTCCCCTATTTGTAATTTTATTTTAATGTCTTTCTCCCCCACTAGATTGTAAGATCTATGAGGGTAGGGATCATGTCTACCAACTCTATTGTGTTGTAGTCTCCCACGTTCTGGTATAATACTCTGCACTCTGTAAGCATTCAATAAATATCATTAATTGTTTAAAAAGGACTTACCCTGTGAAAGACTTAGCAGAAAGAATGTGAATCTCTGTATATCATATTCTTCTGGACAAACACTGAATTGATTATGGTACTAAGTATGGACTGCTATCGAGGAATCATATTTATTGAGCACTTACTGTGCACAGAACACCATTCTAAGTACTTGGAAGAGTGTAACAACAAAGCTGATAGACAAATTCCCCTCCCACAATGACCTTTCAGTCTAGAGGGGGATACAGATATTATATAAATAAATTTCAGAGATGTAGATAAGTGCAGTGGGCTTAGGGATGGATGAATAAGCATGCAAATTTAAGTGCAAAGGTCACACAGAAGGGAGTGGAGAAGAGGAAATGAGGGATTTGTCAGGGAAGGCCTCTTGGAGGAGATAAAAGCTTTGAAATTGGGGAGAATGGCCTTCTGTCAGATATGAAGACAGTCCAGACCAGATGCAGGATGTGGGCGAGAGATTGGAGGGGAGATAGATGAGATCAAGGTACAGTCAGGAGGTTGGAGTTAGAGGAGTGAAGTGTGTTACCTGTGTTGTAGGAGGAAATCAAGGAGGTAAGGTAGAAAGGGCAAGGTGATCGAGTTCTTTAAAGCCAGTGGTAAGGAGTTTCTGTTTGATGCAGAGGTGCAGGGCAACCATGATAGGTTCCTAAATCTCCTCAACTGCTTGGCTGCTTTACATTCTGTGACCTAGTCCCTTCTCCTGGGAATACCATCTAACTCTGGTTTCGTTGACAGCTTTTTTTATGGTATTTAAGTGCTATGTGCCAAGCACTGTCCTAAGTGCTGGGGTAGATACAGGTAATCAGGTTGGACGCAGGTCCTATCCCACGTGGGGCTCACAGTCTTAATCCCCATTTTACAGATGAGGTACAGAGGAGTTAAGTAATTTGCCCAAGATCACACAGCAGAGAAGCGGCAGAGGCAGGGTTAGAATACAGGCCCTTCTGACTCCCAGACACATGCTCTATACACAAGGCCAAGCTGCTTCTCCAGTTCTTTCCTGGTTCTCTTCCTGTATCCACAGATCCACTGTGGCTTGTTCTTCCTCTGCTCTTCACTCCCTAACTCTGGGCATCTCATAAAGCTCTATTCTAGGTCTTCTTTTCTTCTTATTTACTGTTCACTCTCCTGGGAAGCTCATTAATTCCCATTCCCTCAAATACCACCTCTGTGTATGTGGATGACTCCCAAATTTAACTCACTAGCCCTGACCAGTTTCTTCCTCTGCCATCTCGCATTTCTTCCTGTTACCAGGGCATCTCTACATGGTTGTTTCATTTCCACCTCATGTTCAGTACGACCCAAATTAAACTCAACATACTTCCTAAATCAGTTTCTCCACCCAACTTTCCTATCATATTTGACAACACCACTATCCTCTGCTTTTCTGAGGCCTGCAACTTGGGTATTATCCTTGATTCCTCCCTCATTTAATCTGTTGAGAAATCTTGTGACACTTTCTTCAACAATCCATCAGAATCTACCTAGTCCTCCTCGGTGAATCTGATGGTCTCACTGATCTGGAACCAGAATCTCCTGAGAGTCAGAAGACCTGGATTTTAATTCCAACTCTACGGTTGTCTGCTGTCACCTTGGACAACTTCTCCTTACCTCAGTTTCCTCATCTGTAAAATGGGGATTCAATACCTGTTCTCCCTTCTATTTAGACTGGGAGTTCCCTGGGACAGGGACTTTGACTTAATTAACCCCAGTGCTTAGAATAGTGCTTGATACACAGTATGTGCTTAAATATAATAATAATAATGACATCCTGGTGTGACTATTGCATCACTGGTCTATCAGGCTCTCCACTCTCCAGTCCATACTTCTCTCTGCTGCCCAGATTATTTTTCTAAATATCATTCTGAACTCATTTCCCCACTCTTCAAAAACCTCAAATGATTACTCATTCCTCTCTGCATCAAAAAGAAATTTCTGACCGTTGATATTATGGTCCTGAGCTAGCTCTCGTACTCTTATCCACTGGCCTTTTAGTCAGTCGTATTTATTGAGTATTTACTGTGTGCCAAGTACTGTACTAAGCGCTTGGGAGAATGTAATACAACAGACACATTACCTGCCCACAACGATTCTGCTACTATACACCAGTTGGAACTCTTTTTCCCTTAATGTTAATAATAATAAAGATAGCATTTATTAAACACTCACTATGTGCAAAGCACTGTTCTAAGTGCTGGGGAGGTGATCAGGTTGTCCCACGGGGGGCTCACAGTCTTAATCCCCATTTTAAAGATGAGGAAACTGAGGCACAGAGAAGTTAAGTGACTTGCCCAAAGTCACACAGCTGGCAATTGGCAGAGTCAGGATTTGAACCCATGACCTCTGACTCCAAATCCCGTGCTCTTTCCACTGAGCCATGCTACTTCTCTAACCTACACCCTGAGCCTTGTTTTCATCTTTCTCACCACAAACCTCTCCTCATACCCTCCCCACGGCCTTCCCCTTTCTAGTTTAACAGACCACAGTTCTCTCCGATTTCAAAGCCCCGATGAAATCTCATATCCTCCAGGAGGACTTCCCTGATTAATTTCTAATCCCCATCTAATCTGGATCCCCTACTGCCTCTTCAGCATTTCTGCATCATCTAAGCACTCAAGTATTCAAACTTCCTATAGCACTTATGTACATACCTTGCATTCCTTATTACTTAAACACTAACTCATGTACATATCCTCTTTTCCTTCTGGCTGCTATCTATAGCATATTTCAGTGTCTATCATTTGCTGGATTTAAAGATATTTGAAGGGAGGGAATCTTTCTGTCTACTAGAGAAGCAGCATGGCTTGGTGGAAAGAGCTTGGGCTTTGGAGTCAGAGGTTATGGGTTCGAACTCTGGCTCCGCCACATGTCTGCTGTGTGAACTTGGGTAAGTCACTTAACTTCTCTGAGCCTCAGTTACCTCATCTGTAAAATGGGGATGAAGACTGTGAGCCCCCTGTGGAACAACCTGATCACCTTGTAACCTGCCCAAGGCTTAGAAGAGTGCTTTGCACATAGTAAGAGAAGCAGCGTGGCTCAGTGCAAACAGCATGGGCTTGCGAGTCAGAGGTCATGGGTTCAAATCCCAGCTCCGCCACCTGTCAGCTGTGTGACTTTGGGCAAGTCACTTAACTTCTCTGTGCCTCAGTTACCTCATCTGTAAAATGGAGATTAAGATTGTAAGCCCCACATGGGACAACCTGATCACTTTGTATCCTCCCCAGTGCTTAGAACAGTGCTTTGCACATAGTAAGCTCTTAACAAATGCCAAAATTATTATTATTATTATTATAGTAAGTGCTTAATAAATGCCATCATTATTATTTTTTTTATTATTACTAATTCTATTATTCTCTCACAAATGTTTAGTGCATTGATCGACCTATGGTAAGGCACTGGTTTGATTGGAGTGCTTAACATTGTGACAAACACTATACCAACTGCTTGGGTAGTTACAGCATGAGCCTTGCCCCTGGTCCTCAAGGTTCCACATTCTAAGTTGGGGAGGAGAAGCATATATATTAAAAAAAAAACCCAAAACAAAAAATGAAACAATATGAATATTCTGGCAACAGTGGGAGCTATTGAGATCACCAAATTTAGAAATAAGGACTGTGACAGAGGAAAATAGTTTTCCAAGGCCATGGTGATGCATGGCCTGGCCTTCCCAGTGTTAAAAGTTTGGAAAAGAGGTTCTGGGTGCTTTCATGCTTCTGCAGGGGTTGGACATGATCTGTGGTGATGGCTATGAGTGAGGACCTTACATCTGAGTAGTTAATGTTCCTTTTCCTTCATACCTTTCCCCCATGTCAGCTCAGATTCACTAACCTCTCATACTGTGGCCTAATATTTAGTTTCTGCTTACTCACCCAGTTCTTTCTTTGCCCTACTGGATCATAGCTAGCCTTTCCACAGCCTAGATTTTATTCTTTACTTCTGGCTTGTAAGCACAAGTTTCAGAATTTACCCTCATCTGTACGTACACGGAGGACTTGGGGCAGCACGAGGAAGGACTCACCCATCCCCCTACCACCTCCACTCCTTTGCACACCGGGACCCGATGTCACCAAAAAAGCAGGACTGTGACTCACCAAGGAGATAATGATAATAATAATAATGGCATTTATCAATGGCAATTATTTATTATTCATTTATTAGGATGTCAATGTGTAAAGTATCAGCCATTACCACTAAGGACTCGAGAGCACTAGGCCATGGATTTCAGATAGCTGGTGTGACTCGCTATTCATAGCTGAGAATTTATTGCTTCCCCCCCATCTGGAAATTGCTGAGACACCACCTACTAGAGTTCCCTGTGTTGGTTGCTATGTCTACAAATCAGCAGTTGCAGCTCTCCACTTCCTTTCTTTTAGGCCCTAGTCCCCTCCCTCTGATCCCCTCACCCCTGCCCACCATCCTCAGAATCCCTCCTCATCCACCTCTCTAGTTCGCTCCACTAATAATAATAATAATAATGATAATGGTATTTGTCAAGGCCCTACTGAGAGCTCACCTCCTCCAGGAGGCCTTCCCAGACTGAGTCCCTTCCTTCCTCTTCCCCTCGTCCCCCTCTCCATCCCCCCATCTTACCTCCTTCCCTTCCCCACAGCACCTGTATATATGTATATATGTTTGTACATATTTATTACTCTATTTATTTTACCTGTACATATCTATTCTATTTATTTTATTTTGTTAGTATGTTTGGTTTTGTTCTCTGTCTCCCCCTTTTAGACTGTGAGCCCACTGTTGGGTAGGGACTGTCTCTATACGTTGCCCATTTGTACTTCCCAAGCGCTTAGTACAGTGCTCTGCACACAGTAAGCGCTCAAGAAATACGATTGATGATGATGGTGACTTACTATGTGCCAAGCACTGTCCTAAACACTGGAGTAGTTACAACAGGCAATCAGGTTGGAAGCAGTTCCTGTCCCACATAGGGCTCATGGTCTTAATCCCCATTTTACAGATGAGGTAACTGAGGCACAGAGAAATGAAGTGACTTGCCCAAGGTCACACAGCAGACACATGTCAGAGCTGGGATTAGAACTCACATCCTCATACTCCCAAACCTGTGCTCATGCCACTAGGTTATGCTTCTTCCAACCCCTCCCCATTTTCCGCCACCATTCATTCATTCAATCGTATTTATTGAGCGCTTACTGTGTGCAGAGCACTGTGCTGAGCACTTGGGAGAGTACAGAGAAGCAGCGTGGCTCAGTGGAAAGAGCACAGGCTTGGGTCATGGGTTCGAAACCCGACTCCTCCACTTGTCTGCTGTGTGACCGCCATTTTTCAGCTGTATGACCTTGGGCAAGCCACTTAATTTCTCTGGGCCTCAGTTCCCTCATCTGTAATATGAGGATTAAGACTGAGCCCCACATGGGACAACCTGATTACCTTGTATCTCCCAAGCACTTAGAACAGTGTTTTGCACATAGTAAGCACTTAACAAATACCATTATTATTATTATTATTATTATCATTACAACAATAAACAGACCCATTCCCTGCCCATAACAAACTACCCCCACCCCATCCCTGTCAAGCAGCGTGGCTCAGTGGAAAGAGCACAGGCTTTGGAGTCAGGGGTCATGGGTTCAAATCCCGGCTCCACCAACTGTCAGCTGTGTGACTTTGGGCAAGTCACTTAACTTCTCTGTGCCTCAGTTACCTCATCTGTAAAATGGGGATTAAAACTGTGAGCCCCCCTTGGGACAACCTGATCACCTTGTAACCTCCCCAGCGCTTAGAACAGTGCTTTGCACATAGTAGTGCTTAACAAATGCTATCATTATTATTATTATTATTATTCTGTTCCAGCATCGACCTGCTTCCCTCCCGCCACCGCCCCCCCCCCCCAGCCTGCCCCCCCAGGCCCCACATTAACACCTAAGAGCTCACTCCTATTCAACTTGTTCCTGCTTTTCGCACCTTCCCACCTCATGTACCCTTTCTACAGCTTCAGCCCAGTGCAATCTTTGATGTGTTTCAGGTCTGCTCCTCCTTTCCATCACCTGTGTCCATCACTGACACAGTCTCCCCTGCCACTCTCTAGAGGGGATCTCATCTCCCACTCTCCCAGACTCAGTGGGAAAGGGGGAGGAGTTAGCTTCCATCCAAACTGCTACCACACTGATCCCAGCACTTATCCTATCCCACTTTGATTACTACATTGGCCTCTTCCCTGACCTCCTGGCTCTCCCCATTCCAGTCCCTACTCTATTCTGCTGCGCAGATCATTTTTCAACAAAAATGCTCAGTCCGTGTCTCCCCACTCCTCAAGAACCTCCAATGGCTGTTGAGAAGCAGCGTGGCTCAGTGGAAAGAGCCCGGTCTTTGGAGTCAGATGTCATGGGTTCAAATCCCGGCTCTGCCAATTGTCAGCTGTGTGACTTTGGACAAGTCACTTAACTTCTCTGGGCCTCAGTTCCCTCATCTGCAAAATGGGGATTAAGACTGTGAGCCCCACATGGGACAACCTGATCACCTTGTATCCCCCAGAGCTTAGAACAGTGCTTTGAACATAGTAAGCACTTAACAAATACCATTATTATTATTATTATTATTATCCACCTATGCATCAAACTCCTTATGATCAGCTTTAAAGCATTCAGCTCGCCCCATCCTACCTCACCTCATTGATTTACTACATTACAGTCTGCACAATCTGCTCTTCTATAACCAGTTTACTCACTGTTCCCCGCTCTCATCTATCTCACCACTGACTCCTTTCCCACAGCCTCCCTCTAGCATGGAACTCCCACCCCTTCCATATTTGTCAGCCCACCTTCAAGGCATTGTCACCTCCTCCAAAAGGCCTTCCCTGATTAAGCTCTCTTTTCCCCAACTCGCTTTCCCTTCTGCATCGTCCGTGTACTCAGATCTGTGACCTTTGAGCATTTGATAGTCAGCCCACTCTTAACTCCACACTACTTATGTACATATCTTTATATTATATATCACACATTATTTATTTATATTAATGTCTGTCCTCTCCTCTAGACTGTAAACTCATTATGGGCAAGGTATGGGTCAGGTAATTCTGTTGTACTCTCCCAAGTGCTTAATGCAGTGCTCTGTGCCTATCCATCATCCTGTCAGCCTAGCCTGCACCCTCTGCTCCTCTGCCGCTAATCTCCTCACTGTGCCTCATTCTCGCCTGTCCCGCTGTCGACCCCCAGCCCACATCCTCCCCCTGGCCTGGAATGCCCTCCCTCCGCACATCCGCCAAGCCAGCTCTCTTCCTCCCTTCAAAGCCCTACTGAAAGCTCACCTCCTCCAGGAGGCCTTCCCAGACCGAGCCCCCTCCTTCTTCTCCCCCTCCTCTCCCTCCCCATCCCCCTGCCTTACCTCCTTCCCCTCCCACAGCACCTGTATATATGTATATATGTTTGTACGTATTTATTACTCTATTTTATTTGTACATATTTATTCTATTTATTTTATTTTGTTAATATGTTTTGTTTTGTTGTCTTTCTCCCCCTTCTAGACTGTGAGCCCACTGTTGGGTAGGGACCGTCCCTATATGTTGCCAACTTGTACTTCCCAAGCACTTAGTACAGTGCTCTGCACACAGCGCTCAATAAATATGATTGAATGAATGAATGAATGAATCACTCAAAAAATACCATTGATTGATTGATTGATTGATAAACCTTAGCTTCTTTTGCCAGTTCACTTTCCCAAATTGGCTGTCCTACATTTTATTTTGGTCTCTCAAACTTTTAGCATCCCTGTCTGATGGAGTATCACCTGCAAGGTAATGGATGTGCTCTTCCTTCCTTGGTCCGGGCCATCCATAAAGATATGAAATAGTCTGGATCCCCCAGACCCAGAGAAATAGCTCATCTGGAACAGTAAAGATCTGTTTTGGGACATACGATTTTTGCCAAGATGATTTGAATTGGCTGTCTTACTGTTCCAATTCTCAGGTAACTGAGGGTATCCAATTATCTGCTTTACTTTGATTATTCAGGTCTGGTCTATCACAGTACTGTGGTGGAATAGTAAAGTGAAATGGAGGATCTAAGCATTCATTCATTCAACTGTATTTATTGAGCGCTTACAGTATAAAGCATTTGGCGATGAAGCCTCAGGGGATGCCCTGACAGTGGCATGGGTAGGTCACAGTAAGACTCGTTTCTGGAGATACACAGAGACCTTGCGACCCTCAGACTTTCTCTTTTCACAAATTCTTTCAAACTTAGAAGAAAAACCAGGGGAGAAGTGGACCAACAGACAGATAGAGCTGTCAGTAGCAAGCTCGACAATGGAGGGAATATGAGAGCCTAAATAATTAGCACCTTATTGCCGAACATCTCCAACAAGCCAACATAGATTGTCAGGATGTTACCATTTTGGAATGGTAAGGGAAACAATGATCCCAACTAGTTTTAGGTGACACTCCTTAGTGTAGTCTATAAATGAAGAAAAGATGTTTAATGAACAAATGATGATGGCGATGACTGTGATTCATTCATTCAATCATATTTATTGAGCGCTTACTGTGTGCAGAGCACTGTACTAAGCGCTTGGGAAGTACAAGTTGGATGATGCTTGGTCTGTTCAAATGGGCAGATGAATCTTTTCACAGATTAAAAAAAAATTCCATAGCCTTTTAGGCAATCACACAAATAACGTGGGCTTTGGCTTTAGCCCTCATCCAGGGCTCCTGAATCTACACTGATGAAAGCAAACTTATCAACCTACGCAAGCTGGAGAGCTGTTATTGTTTTTCACTTTGGGAGAAAATGTCCTCAATAGAATCTAAGAAAGTGGAATCAGATTGCAAAAGCAAAGAAAACCCAAACCAGACAAAACCCCACCTGCTGCTGGAAGATTTCTGACCTCTCCTATGGGCCTCTGGTAGCAGTTTGTGTGAAGTGCCTTTGTGACCATTAAGCGTGAGCCAGGCTGAATAGCATTTTGAACAAAACACCAGAAGCACCATTCATTCATTCGATTGTATTTATTGATCGCTTACTGTGTGCAGAGCACTGTACTAAGCGCTTGGGAAGTACAAGTCGGCAACGTATAGAGACGATCCCTACCCAACAACGGGCTCACAGTCTAGAAGACTGGCTCACAGTCTAGAAGACGGGCTCACATCACCAAGATGTCTGTGAAGAGCAGGCCAGAGCAGCCGAATTACCAGAGCCTGTTAACATTCTGAGGCATCTTCAGTTGGAGTTAACTGGAGATTGAAGAGAAGGAGTTTTAAGTGCTTAATACAGTGTTCTGCACACAGTAAACACTCAATAAATACGATTGAGTGAATGAATAATATGCATACAACTCTTCCATGGAATGTAATTATGATCTTACTTCAACGCCACTATAAAAAGAATTCAGATTTCCCCTGTAAAACACCTTCTCCTAGTTTCTTCTGATCATTGCTTAACAAGGTATTTCACAAGAGAGATTCGTTATCTTTAATAGCACTTAAATTACTTATGGCAATTACCTGCATCACTTTAAATTCTCTGGAGGTTATTGAAATATTCTCATGGCAACGGTAAAGAAATATGAAAATAAGGAAAGCTAGAACTATGCCCTCTCCCAAGAAGGTATTTGCTTGGAGAATGTGTGCTTGTTGGTGTTGTTCTGAATAATGCATTTCACTCAGCAAAAGAAGTGAATGAATGACAGCAGTTTCTTCTGAGAGCTAAGGACTGACCTTGGGAAAAGAACAACCTCTGAACAAGTCAGTGATCTCTCTTGGGAGTGGTTTATGGGTTGATTTGTAATTCTGTGGTTTCAGCCTGAGAAGCCTTTTCCCACACTGACGCCTGGGAAATAGAATGACCCGCTGACACTCTGCAGGCACACAAACCGGTTTGTAGTTTGGAGCTTGGAGGATCCAGATATTCATCAGTTCAAGGTGTGATAGGAAATGGAACTTCATGGGTGGGGAGGTGGGACAAGAGTCCAAGCAAGTCTTGGGACAATCTGGTTCAGACATTCAGCTGCTCTGGGTGGGGGGAAAAGAAACCAACCAATAATAATAATAATAATAATAATAATAATAATAATGGTATTTGTTAAGCACTTACTATGTGCCAAGCACTGTTCTAAGCACTGGGTTAGATACAAGGTAATAATAATGCATTTGTTAAGTGCTTACTATGTGCAAGGCACTGTTCTAAGCGCTGGGGTGGATACAAGGTGATCAGCTACACTGAGCCACGCTGCTTCTCTAATCAGGTAATCAGGTTGTCCCACGTGGGGATCACTGTCTTAATCCCCATTTTACAGATGAGGTAACTGAGGCACAGAGAAGTGACTTGGCCAAAGTCACACAGCTGGTAAGTGGCGGAGCTGCGATTAGAACCCATGACCTCTGACGCCCAAGCCCGTGGTCTTTCTACTAAGCCATGTATCCCATGTGACCGTACTTGCATCATTTTGGGCGCACAGTATGATGTAATGATGTCATATGGAAGCCCACCTGAGTTCTTCAGGAGTTGGTCTCTAGACAGTAAGTTCCTTGTGGGCAGGGAACAAGTCATGTTCTTGTTCTGCCATGTTCTTAGTACACTGCTCTGCACACAGGCAGTACTCAGTAAATGCAATTTACTGATTGATAGATTGATCCAGGGAGACCCCTGGCCTCTCCACTCCAAAGCCTTCCCCTTCCAGGTCACAGTTAACACTCCTTACAAAGAAGGAAGGTTGTGTACTTCCAAGTTTTCAACTACAGTCACCCCACTGCCACCTCCTCTGAAAGTGTCCCTGAGGTGACTGCCTCATTCACTTACCTTCTGAAGCCAGGCCTGTGTCAGAGCTCAGAGAAGGAACAACAGGAGAAGAAAAAAAGATATAAAAGAGAAAAAGAGCAGAGATAAAACAGAACAGCATGGCCTAGTGGAAAGAACACGGCCCTGGGAGTCAGAAGACCTGGGTTCTAATCCTTTCTCTACCACCCCAACTCTTAGAACAGGGCTGGGCACAGAGTAAGCACTTAGTAAATAACATAATTATTGTTAATTATTATAAAAGCATAGAGGAAGAAGGAAAGAAGGAGGGGGAGTGAGAACAAACTATAGAAGTAGACACAGAGAGGTAAGCAAAGAATGAGGCAGAGACAGAGGCAGGCAGACAGGATTGACAGACACACACACAAACCCTGCAGCTGAGCAAAAACACTATACTAATGGCTTGGGAGAGTATAATATAACCGAGTTGGTAGACAGATTCCCTGCCCACAATGGGGATTTAGGACTGTGAGCCCAGTGTGGGGCAGAGATTGTGCCCAACACACTTACCTTGTATCTACCCTAGCCCTTACTACAGTGCTTGGCACATAGTAAACACTTAACAAATCCCACTATCATTATTATTAATAATAATAATGATAAGGAGTCTACAATCCAGTGGGGTAGAGAGATATTAGAACTAATGGATATGTACATAAGTGTTATGGGGCTGAGTATGGGGTGAATAAAGGGTATAAATCCAAATTGAAGGGTAACACGAAAGGGAAAGAGATCAAGGGAAATAGGCTTAGTTAAGGTGGGCCTTTTGGAGGAGATGTGTTTTTAGTGAGGATTTGAAGATAGGCAGAGTGGTGGTCTGTTGGATATGAAAGGGGACGGATTTCCAGGACAGAGTCAGGGTGTGAGTAAGGGGTCGGAGATGAGATAGATGAGATCAAGGAACAGGGAGTAGGTTGGCATTAGAAGCTCAGAGTGAACCTGCTGGGTTGTAGAAGGAAATCAGTAGGGTGAGGTAGGAGGGGACAAAGTGGTTGAGTGCTTTAAAGACAATGGAAAGGAGTTTCTGTTTGATGCAGAGGTGGTTGGGCTACCACTGGAAGTTATTGAGTGGGGAAACAGGGCCATGGGTTAGTGGTATGAGATTTGTGAAGGAAGGGGAAGGGGCACAAGTGAGTTGAATTCAGTAGAGAGGGTGGCATTAGGGGAGTCAATGTGTGCATCAGGGGAAAGTAGTTTGGGTATGAAGACTAAACTGAGCATGATGACTTTGGAAAATTGATGCGGGTCAAAAGACCGGATGTTTTTGTGGGAGAACAGAACAGATTTGCGAGGAGGGAGTGTGAAGGGGAGAAGGTAGGTGAGAAGGTTGTGGTCAGATAGAGGGATTTAAGAGTTGGTGGAGATAGGGATTTTACAGTGACTAGAAGGATGAGATCAAGTGTGTGTCCAAGTTGGTGAGTGGGCTAGGTGGCGGGGAGCAGGAGATCAGTGAGGTTGAAGAGTGAGAATACTGGGTAGCAGAAGGTTTGTTGGGAATATCCACATGGATATTCCCCAGGGATCCATCTGGAGATGGAGAAACAGGGAAGGAATGTGAGAAAGGGATCAAAATGGTTCAGAAAGTTGGAAGTGGGACCTGGTGAGGGGCTGAAGATGACTGTGGAATGGGTGGTAAAAGTGGATGATGGGCTTCAAAAGAAGGGAAAGAAAAGGATGGGGAAGGTGGAATGGTGTGAAAGAGGCATTGGGGAGTGAGAAAGAAACTGATTCCTCCTGCTTTCCCAGTGAGTCTTGGGGAGTGGGAAAAGATGAGGCCACCTCTAAAGAGAGTGGCAGGGACGGCAGTGTCACCTGGACAGAGCCAGATTTCAGCGACAGCGAGGCCGAGCAGTGACTGGATTGGGAACAGGTCAAGGATGAAGGGAAGCTTTCCCACGATGGACTGGGGGTTCCATAGGTTGCACTTGCGCGTTGTTGGGTTGGGACTGTCTCTATATGCTGCCGATTTGTACTTCCCAAGTGCTTAGTACAGTGCTGTGCATACAGTAAGTGCTCAATAAATATGATTGAATGAATGAATGAATGAACTTGGCTGAAGCTGTGGGGAGGGGCATGCAAGGGAACGGGATGATGTAAGGGGTGGGGAGAGATTGGGTGGAGGGATATGAAGGGGGTTACTGGGAAAGGACAGAGATGGGATGATTACAGGGAGGGGATTGAGGGGACATGGTGGGGCCAGAGAAGTTTAAGAGTTCTAGGTGAGGCTGTCAGCACTTAATCTGGTTGTTCCGTTGACATTGCTGAATTGAATGAGGATCCTTTGGTCATTGGGTCCTTGAATGAATGAATATGTAAAAAGATGGGTCATTGTCACCAGGACATTGTCCTTTTCACTGCCTCTTAGTGATCCTGCCCCGAAATAATGATAGTAGTAGTAGTAGTAATAATAATAATAATACTAATATTTGTTAAATGGTTACTATTTGCCAAGCATTATATTAAACACTGGAGTAGTGTCACTAGGTGGAACCAACCACTGGGTAACTCATGAGCTCGCAGATTGGAGGGTTGGAAATGGATTCACAGACTCGAGGGCTAAGGTTGATAGAAGCAGGTTTATTATTATACAAGGAATTGTGAGATGTAATCTATGGAGGGCAAAGCTATTCCTAGACTAATTAGCAGTAAATACACTGGTTAACATGGTAGCCAACTTCTAGCAGTTGGTAAAACTGGGAAGGAGTCAGTGGTTTCCTCCTTGAACTTCTGTTCAAAGCCACCCCAAACGAGCTTCCTTTCAAATTACCCCAAACGGGTTTCCTATTGAGTAATCCCAACCCTGCTAGCTCTCAAACTGCCCCAAATGGGCTTCCTTTCAAGTAACCTCAAACGGGCTACCATTCAAGTTATCCCCAAGATGGGCTACCTTTCACAATCACCTGGAGGTCAAGTTCCTAGAATACTACTCCTAAATCCAGCAAGGAGGTCCGATTGGTCACTTGGCACCACATAGGATCTGATGGAGCGGGTGTATCCGATTCTGGGAAGACTCGACACACTACAGTGGTGTAACAAAGTTCCAACCTATAACTAAGAGTTCGTGAAGACCCCTCCCCAAATATTCCTTCCTTATTCCCGACACTCTTCCTTTCTGTTGGCCATATTTAGGGTGAAAAAGGATCTTGTGACAAGACCCTTCGCAATTTTCTCATTCTGTTTCTAATTGTTTGGCTTTATTGCTCCCCCAGCCTCTCCGGGGTGGGTAGCTCCAGAAGGTATGGAAAATGTTAATGCTTCTTATAGCATTAGCTTCTTTGCTTCTTAGAGCCCCTCTGGTGCCAGTGAGCTGAACTTGTTAGCTTAGCCAGGGTTTGACTGGTCACAGGTAGTTACAAATTTATCAGGTCAGGTGCAGTCCCTGTACCATGTAGGGTTCATAGTCCAAGCAGGGAGAAAAGCAGGCATTGGTTGACTCCCCATTTTACAGATAAGGAAACTGATGCTCAAAGAAGTTAAGTGACTTTCCCAAATTCACAGAGCAGACAAGTGGAAGGGCTAGAATTAGAAGTCAGGTCTTCTGACTCCCACCTCGTGCTCTGTACATTGTCACACTGCTTCTCTGTACAACAGCCATTCTGCCTTCCTGGAAACCAGTACTGGCTTCTCTTTGCCATCCAGGAGGCCCCACCTTATCTTCCTTTCACCATCCCAGTGGGAAAGAGACCAACACCCACAGCATGAGGCCTCCACCTTAAACCTTGAAGACTGGAGAGGTTGCTGTGGTGATGGTGGTGACTTATACTCTGAACTCTGAGAAGCCTGAAATTCTACCACTCTAGCCACAGCACTCTTACTAATTTTCATTTTTATTTTGGGTATTTTGGGTATTTGTCCTCATCCCATTATAATGTTTTATCGTTTCACCACTCTTGATGTGTCTGTCTCCAGCCCCTGTCCCCCAGTTTATATATTTAGATTATGAGCTCTTTGAGGACCAGGGACTTGTCTAATTCCCACCTTTATATTCTTTCCGAGGAGTTAGTACAGTGCTCTGTACATAGCAAGTGCTTAATAAATACTACTACTAGTACTACTACTACTATAATAATAATAATAATAATAATAATGATGGCCTTTATTAAGCACTTACTATGTGCAAAACACTGTTCTTAGCGCTGGGGAGGATGCAAGGTGATCAGGTTGTCCCACAGGGGGCTCACAGTCTTCATCCCCATTTTATAGATGAGGTAACTGAGGCACAGAAAAGTTAAGTGAGTTGCCCAAAGTCACACAGCTGACAGTTGGCAGTGCTGGGATTTGAACCCATGACCCCTGACTCCAAAGCCCATGCTGTTTCCACTGAGCCACGCTGCTTCTCTACTACCAATGTTACTACTACAAACAAAGGAAACAGACTCACAACTGACCCACAGATGAAGCCACACACTTGCTCAGAGTCATGCCCGTTCATTTCTGCTGACACAAACACGCACTTGCACAGGTGAAGCACAAACACACACACATGCATGCTCATGTATACACTTGCTTGCTCAGCATAAAGCCAGTTGGTAGCCATTCTCTTTGGCAACTGGAGGTGAGTCTAACAATGGTGAGTGAGCCAGCAGTTGTGAATGCTTTGCACACATACCGCTGTAACTTTCTTTCTGCTGCTGCTGCTGAGTGTCCATGCAACCAGCGGTTTCATAGGATTTTGGCCGTCACCAAAGCTTTGGCCAAAAGTGAAAAATATATCACTCCCTTTGGGTTGATGAGTGGGTGGGTGAGTCCAGGCCACTTGGTGCATAGATTTCTGGTTCTGTTGGGCTTAGGGGAATTGTTCCAGTGTGTAGGAGTAAAAAATAATTCCAGAGATTCCACCAAGGCAAGGTCGGGTGTCTTGGAGAATTATCTGTCCCTCCCTAAGAACTCAGCTGTGGAGCAGCTGGGGAAATTGCTTTGTGCATGCTGAAAATTGGGTATTGGTCTTAGGGCTACAGGAGGAGAGGTGTGGTGCACCCAAAGAGACTATTTAGACATTGGCTTTGCTCCCCCTCACTCTGCTACTCCTGAATCCTCCCCCTCCTGCCACCTAAGAACCGTGAGATGTTTTTCCAGGAATGGCCTCCCTGTCCCTGGCTATCTTGCCATCTCCCTCACTAGGTCCATTTCCTCCCTGATTGTCTCCCTTGCTCTACACATCAACATCATCTGGGCAACATGGTTCCTTTGTCAATTCATTTCAGTATTATTTAATTGTTTCACATACTGGTGAAAAATTTGTGATGTAGTGTCTTCGCTATATATGTGTAATATTGGCAGTAAAATCCTTTCCATATGTGTATCTGAAAAGACAATAATAATAATAATAATAATAATAATAATAATAATGATGATGGCACTTGTTAAGCACTTACTATGTGCCAAGCACTAAGTGCTGGGGTAGATACAAGAAGCAGCGTGGCTCAGTGGAAAGAACCTGGGCTTTGGAGTCAGAGGTTATGAGATCAAATTCTGGCTCTGCCAACTGTCAGCTGTGTGACTTTGGGCAAGTCACTTAACTTCTCTGTGCCTCAGTTACCTCATCTGTAAAATGGGGATTAAGACTGTGAGCCCCCCGTGGGACAACCTGATCATCTTGTAACCTCCCCAGGGCTTAGAACAGTGCTTTGCACATAGTAAGCACTTAATGCCATCATTATTATTATTAATTACATTGGACACAGTCACTGACCCACATAGGACTCACACTCTTCTCCCCATTTTGCAGATAACGTAACTGAGGCACAGAGAAGTTGTGACGTGCCCAAGGTCACCCAGCAGAGGTGGCGGAGCGGGATTAGAACCCAGGTCCTTCTGACTTGTGCTCTAGCCATTAATCCATGCCGCTTCTCCACTAAGCAACTCTGCTTCTCCACTAAGCCCTGCTGCTTCTCCTGTTGTGTGACTGACAATACAGTCCACCCAGAGTGCATGTAAAATTCTTTCTTGCTGTATGGCTATCAATGCAACTTGCAGGGATTATTTTTGCTTTCACGTCTGCCTCTTGGTATCCTGCTCTTCTCGAGGTCTGTGCTGGGAGAAAGCATCCCCTCTCCTGATTACTGTGCACTAGATTAGTCTGTCCACTGCTGTTATCTTCCAGCAATCCTCTGCTATATCGCACTGTTTAAGACTTCGCCTCACAATGCCTTTAAATTGTGGTTAAGCCCTCAAGGTTTGTGTTTGCTTCCTTTCGGTTTCCTGCTGTCATCTACTTTCCTTTCCACCAAGAAAATCTGCATATAAACTTGTTGTGGGCCTGGAATGTATCTACGAACTCTGTTTTATTGTTACATTGTACTCTCCCAAGCACTTAGTAAAGTGTGCTGCACAAAATAAATGTGATTGATTGCTATAAACATTGCCTCAATACTGATGTTCCAACTGTACTCCTCCTCCCCTTCCCATCGCCCCCATTCCCTACTCTGCCCTACCCTCTTCCCCTCCCCACAGAACTTGTGTATATTTGTATATATTTATTACTCTATTTATTTTATTAATGATGTATATATAGCTATAATTCTATTGATCTATTCTGATGGTATTGACACCTGTCTGCTTGTTTTGTTTTGTTGTCTGTCTTCCTCTTCCAAACTGTGAGCCTGTTGTTGGATAAGGACTGTCTCTATCTGTTGCTGTATTGTACTTTCCAAGCACTTAGTACAGTGCTCTGCACACAGTAAGTGCTCAATAAATACGATTGAATGAATGAATGAAAGAAAGAAAGGAGGAGGAGGAGAAGGAGTATTGAATGCCCTATGGGTGCAATGCATTATATTAAGCATTTTGGTGATATAAAATGAAGATGTGGCATATTTCTTACTCACAAGAAGTGTACACCCTAATAAGGGGAGAAAGACATGATTATTAACCAACAGAGAGATCAAATTCAAGAGTGTACAATCGAATAGGCATATATATTTATATTCATATATAATTTTTATATAATATATATAGGTGCTGAGGTTAGGTATAGTTAAGTGTTAGAGATGGCTCATGGCCATACTGGGATGCTGGAAATTAATTGGGGCAGGCATGGTGGAGGAATTGGAATTTCAGGAGGATTTTGGATGTAGGGAGGTCTGTGGTCTTTGGGATTTGGGGAGGGAGGGAGTTTGCTGCATGGGGACAGTATGAGCGAGGGGTTGGAGATGGGAGAGTGGAGAGTGAGGTATATTTGTGAGGTATATTTAGAAGGTTAGCATGAGAAGAACCCAGGGGTGGGTGAAGAGATGGTGGTGGGGTAGAGAGCTTCGAAGACAAATGTGAGGAGCTTTTGATTGATTTGGAGGGGCAAGAGGAACCGATAGAGGGTTTCAAGAGTGGAGAAATGTGTGTCAAATGGTGCTTCAGGAAATGATCCATGCAGCAGCATATAGAATAGACTGAAAAGGGGAGAGGCTGGAGGCTTAAAAGCCAGAGAAGAGGTTGCTACAATAGTTTAACTAGGATTTGACCAGAGTGGTAGTTGTTTGGCTGGAGAGGAAGGGGTGGATCTGGGAAATGTTGGATTATAAGAATTATTACAAAATTACAAAACCTGCCAGTCGATTGAATCTAAGAGTTGAAAGACAGTGAAGAGTTGAGGATGACAACAAAAGTGGTAGGCTTCTGGGATGGGAAGGGTGGTGGTGTCCTCAATAATAATAATAATAATAATAATGATGGCATTTATTAAGCGCTTACTATGTGCAAAGCACTGTTCTAAGCGCTGGGGAGGTTACAAGGTGATCAGATTATCCCACATGGGGTTTACAATCTTAATCCCCATTTTAGATGAGGTAACTGAGGCACAGAGAAGTTAAGTGACTTGCCCAAAGCCACACAGCTGACAATTGGCAGAGCCAGGATTTGAACCCATGACCTCTGATGCCAAAGCCAGTAGAGATGAGAAATTTGGGAGGACTTCGTTTGGAGGTGCTTGGAGATACTATCAGTACAGCCAAGGGGAGATGTTCTGGACACAGGAGGGGATGTGGGGCAGCAGGCTAGATGAGTGAGGTCATATTTGGGAGTAATCTACATGTAAGTGGTAGTTCATTCATTCAGTCATATTTATTGAGTGCTTACTGTGTGCAGAGCACTGTACTAAGCGCTTGGGAAGTACAAGTTGGCAACACACAAAGACAGTCCCTACCCAACAACGGGCTCACAGTCTAGAAGGGGGAGACAGACAACAAAACAATACATGTGGACAGGTGTCAAGTCATCAGAATAAATAGACTTAAAGCTAAATGCACATCATTAACAAAATAAATAGAATAGTAAATATGTACAAGAAGGTACATATTTACCTATTTACATATTTGTATGTAAGTACGTATCTATTTATTTAAGGTAGTTGAAACCTTGTGAGCAGGTGATGTCTCTGAGAGAGTGGCTGTAGAGGGAACTCGGAACAGAGCCTTGGGGGACACCCAGTTTTAAGGAATGAGAGGTAAAAGAGAAGCCAGCCTGATCTGAGGACAACCTGGTTAGCATTATCACCAAAAATGAGACCTGATCTTCTTTCAAAGCGAGGGAGGTGGCAGCAGGGAGATCACGAAGCATTAGGGGAGAGCGGAGCCCATTAGATTTTGCTGTAAAGAGGTTATTCATGATGCTATTTCGTGGTTATTCATGATGCTATTCAGAGGTTATTCCATGGAGTGAAGAGGTCAAGACATCAGTTCTGGCCCTAGTTCTGCCATTGGCCTGCTGTTGTGACTTTAAGCAAGTCATACTTCACCTTAGTTTTCTAATCTGTAGGGTGGGTCGGAGACAACTCAACAACATAAGACAAAAATGTGGTGATAATATACCTGACTCTCCCTATTTCACAGAGATTTTCTGAAGACAAGATAGGACAATTAACAGAGTATTTAGAAAAATCAAAGCATTCCACAAATTCTGGGTATTACTTGGCATTAGAGAAGCAGCATGGCTCACTGGAAAGAGCACAGGCTTTGGAGTCAGAGGTCATGGGTTCATAGCCCGGCGCCGCCAATTAATAACAATAATGATGGCATTTGTTAAGCGCTACTATGTGTGAAGCACTGTTCTAAGCACTGGGGTGATACAGGGTGATCAGGTTGTCCCATGTGGGGCTCACAGTTTTAATCCCCATTTGACAGATGAGGTAACTGAGGCCCAAAGAAGTTAAGTGACTTGCCCAAAGTCACACAGCTGACAAGTGGTGGAGCTGGGATTAGAACCCATGACCTCTGGCTCCCAAGCCTGTGCTCTTTCCACTGAGCCATGCTAACTGTCAGCTGTGTGACTTTGGGCAAGTCACTTAACTTCTCTGTGCCTCAGTTACCTCATCTGTAAAATGGGGATTAAGACTGTGAGCCCCCCGTGGGACAACCTGATCACCTTGTAACCTCCCCAGTGCTTAGAACAGTGCTTTGCACGTAGTAAGTGCTTAATAAATGCCATCATGATTATTACTATCATTTTCATGTCAAGTCAAGGATGAAAGGTACAAAGCAGAAAACTTTGTCGTAGTGGATTCTTTGTTCTTTTAAATATCAGGTGTCCAGTGGCACCTCAGACTGCATTCTCAACCCAAAGGTCTTAATAACTGAAATCAGAGCTACTCATAACTGAGTCTGAAAAATTCATCTGAACAAATTTAAAAGGGAGTCATTTATCCCCAAGGAGGGCTTATCCTCTGTACTTATAACAGGATGTATCATGTATAAAATTTCTCGTGGCAGCAAGTCTGTGGCATAGGTGGACATGAAAGGAAAGGGCTTAGAATTTCAGGTATGAAGGCAGTTGTATTACTGTTTTCTTTGCTTTCTGACATAATGGAAATAACAAGTTTGGTCATATGTGATTTTGGAAAACTGCAGTGAGGGATCTCCTTTTTCTTCATTAATATTGTTATCGAGCAACAGAGTGACTCTTATTCTGTGCTCCCACTGCAATGTTTTGGAGAACCACATGTATTCTCGTTGAAATCCAGGTCCTACTGCAACTAAAACTGGAAGAATTGCTGGTAGTTATCATTATAAAAAGCACAATTCTAACTGCAGACCAAGCTCAGGAAGAATTCAAGGTTAGTTGGTGACATTGCATTTCCCCTGCTAAATTGTGACTTAAAATCAATTATAAGAAAATTGGATGAGTTCAAGGTTGCTGATTCCAGGTCCCTTCTCCCGTGGCCTTCATTTGTTTTAAGGGATCCCTTCTCCACCCCCAGTACTTTTCTGTCTGAGATTGAAACTTCTTCAGGAGGTTGAATGGCTTCCAGTCGCAGGTCTGGGAATTCAGGGAGTGTGTCAAAACCATTACCTGAACAGAATGGTAACCATTTCTTCTAGTTCCAAATCAAACCCCGTGGACTTTGCTGTCAGCTCTGCCTGGGGGTTTCCCAGAAGCCAGCCCTGGCCTCATTAGCTTCTGAAACTCCTTCCCTTTTATCCTGAAGTGTTTGGAAAATGCCAGATAAACCTGTGGGTTACGGTGCAACAAAAGATGTTGTCGGGAGCTCAGGATCCATTTAACTTTTCAGTTGATGAGATGTCACTGGAATGAGTATTTGAACCACAGAGAGCAAGATGTCATCATGAAGTGTGACTCCTAGGATGACTTCGGGGAAGTTGAAAATAGTTCAGATGCCCAGAATATAAGGAAAGGATTTATCAGTGTTTATCAGGGCCATTCCTAGTTACTCCAGGCTCCACTTTCTGAAGGGCCCCCTCCCCACTTTAAGGCTGATGGCACCGGACCCCCACTATCACATGAGGCAATGTGGGGATAGCAAGAATGGTCTCCCACCAAAGCTCCTAGAACAACTTGCTTCTCCCTCCTCTGCTGCTTTACGGGCTGGCCGATAACACTGTCACCATCCTGCTTCTCCTGGCATTTGAGGACTATTACCTGGGCAGAAACCAGTGCTGGGAGTAAGTGAGAACCAGTCAGAACTCAGGTCTGGGATATGAAAAGTTCTGGAACAGGGCTTCCTGGGCCGTGGGGGCTGTGGAAGTGACAGGAGTAGCAGCAGTGACAACAGAGGAGATGGGGGAAGAAGCAGGGGAAGTCAGAGATGGAGAAAGACTGGAGCATGTGGGGCTGGTTCAGGGATAGGCTTTCCATGTGACACCCCAGCCCCAGCTTGATGTTTTTATATATGTATACATCTATCTATATATAATCATATTTGAAGAAGATCCGCTGACAGCGATGTCCACCCATGAGTGCATGTGTGGCTGAAACGGCTAATGTGGTATCAATCAATTAATTGACTAATCAATGGTATTTACTGAGCACTTACTGAGGGCAGAGCCCTGTACTGAGTACAGGCAGAGAACAATATAATTATATACATACATCATATGTGTGTGTGTGTATATCTATCTGCTTTGCCTTCAAGAAGGGAGTGGCTCTCTTTTAGCAAAACTCTGCTCGGGAAGAGAGGCAAGGAGGCAAAAGAGATGTGTGTTTGTATATCTATATAGGTAGATACATACATACCCCTTTGCCTCCTTGTCTCTCTTCCTATGCAAGGTTTTGCTTAAAGAGAGCCATTCCCTTCTTGAAGGCAAAGCACTGCACATATATTATAATTCATTATAATCCTATTTATTTATATTAATTATGTGTTTATATCTATAATTATATTTATTTATATTGATGCTATTGACACCTGTTTACCTGTTTTGATGTCTGTTTCCCCCTTTCTGGACTGTGAGCCTGTTGTGGGCAGGGTTTGTCTCTATTAGTTGCTGAATTATACTTTCTAAGTGCTTTGTATGGTGCTCTGCACATGGTAAGCGCTCAAAAAATGCGATTGAATGAATGAATCTATTCTCAGAAACTGACTCCTAATTTTCATCAGGGATCCAGCATCACCTGAGACTTGGTTTTACCGTGTCCTTAAAACATTTCTCCTGCCCTCTTTGCTTTCAGTTTTCCCATTTTCATCAGTCCTAATAATAGCTATTTTCATATACTACTGTTGCTCATTCTACTGACTTGTTCCACCCAGCAGAGCTGTGTCACGTTTTACGAATGCTGGGAAACTGTTTTCCTGAGGTCACCTTGTATCAGATAACTGGTCAGAAATAGGGATAATTTATTCACATTTCAGTGACACAAGGTTATCCAAAGCAGCAAGGAAGGGGTAACAGTCTATGATGTGACTGTTCTTTGTCTCTCTTCCAGGCTACTGCCCCAACAAGGTTATGAACTTGCAGAAGTAGGGAACTCTCTAGGGGAAACTGGAAGAAGCAGAGAGCTCTCTAGGGGGAACTTGCAGAAGCAGAGCTCTCTGGGGGGAACTCACAGCAGCAGTTAGCTTTCTGGAGAGATCTTGCAGTATCAGGGAGCTCCCTGGGGCTCACAATCTAGGTAGTAGGGTATAGGATTTAGTTCCCATTTTGCAGATGAGGAAACTGAGGCACAGAGAAGTGACTTGCTCAAGGTCACACGGCTGACAAATAGAGAAACTGGGATTAGAACCCAGGTCCTCTGACATCCAGGCCTGTGCTCTTTCCATTAGGCCACACCACTTTGCTCTTGTTCTAAAATTCATATAGTTCATAGCCCAGCCCCTGGCACCTATTATCAGCATTGACAAAATTTAATAATGTTTCTTTCTCTAGAAAGAGGGAGAATCTTATTTCAATTCCTAGTGTCTGAGGTAAACCAGATGGCATCACCTGGAAGATTTAGGGGTAAAAAGAACACCTGTACCCTCAATCCCCAAGGACACTCAGTAGTGACTCTGAATAGGCATGACTTTCTGGATCATTTGGTGATGACACCAGACATCAGGAATCCTTTACTTTTTTAGGCTGAACTGGAAGATGTAAACAATCCCCATTATAATGAACTTATCGGTGTATGGCAACTAGACGTCTAAAATGAGGCTAAGATAAAACAGATACTGCTGCTTCAGTGGCAGTTTGAAAACTTAATGATGTGATAAAACTGACAGTTCCTTGTTCCCATTTTAAAGTAGGGGTCTCCTTGATAATAGGAACTGAGATAGAACCTCAATGACGTTTCCTCCCCTCCTCCCAGTCTGAGTTTTCATCAAAAGCTACTCTGTTCCCGACTAAGCCAGCTCGTGCTTATTTTCCTTTTCTCTGCAGCACATCCTTGGCTCGTTGATTGTGCTGAGGCTCCAGGGGGCAGACAGTGATGCTCTTTTGACAATGATGTTCTTTTAATCAGCTCTCCGAGGCCAAACCCGCTCAACCGATATTCTCTCCTCTGGATCCTAATGTCACCATTTCCTGACCACTGGGGAGATGTGCAGCTTCTCGGGTGGGTTGGGGACCATACAAAACTTCCAAAATGCCTCTTATTGCTCCCAGAAAATAGTCTAGATGCTGGGAGAATCTGGCTCAGGTTATTAAATATGGAACATCGGGAACCAATTGATGGCCAAGGATAGCCTTAACCCCCACAGTCTTCTCTGCTGACCCGTGCATCTCCATGTACCTAGGTGCTGGCAAAGATGCACTGACTGGAAACAGAAACCTGGGACTGACCTCATTCTTTGTTGTTGGTTAGAAAGGGCTATTTAGTGTGGGTGAATGGGGGAGGAAAAGAGCAGGTTGTTGGGGATCCAAACTTCAAGGCTGAGAGAGGAAGCCTGCTATCTCTGAAGAGAGATAATTTTGATCCTCACCCTTTCCTGAAGAAAAGAGGAAAGAGATCCTTCCTGGGGAGAATTCACGGAGTCCCACTGTTATTCTTTTCCCTTTCTCCTTAACAAGGAAGCTAAATCATTAAACTTCTCTCATCAGCCCTTAAGTTGGATTATTGTTGAAGACTGCTGATTCTTTCTGAGGCTTGCACTGTCTGAAACCCTCATATCAATTGATTTGGTTCTTTTCTCTACACTGTGTGTGAGAAAGAAATATCATCTGAGTCTATTCATTTTTTATTTCTTGTAAGATTTTACTTTCCAGATACTGTGGAGGAATTTGCTGCTTCTATAGACATGGGATGGGACAGGCTTGAAATTCTGCCTTTGAGTGTGTCTTGTGTATTTCACTTTACTATGGTGGGACTTAGGCAAACATTCTATTTTTATTCCTGAGTAAAGGGAGATGAAGGGGTTTCACTTTCATGTGAAACCCATGGTCTCTGGCCCGTGAATCCTAAACTTTGCTCTATGCTCATCAGTGAAGTCACTTCTCCTTGGCATTAATGTTCCAGTTCTGGAAGCTAGGAGAGTGGCACTGACTTGTTACTCAGGAGTGCGGACTGGGCCTAACCTGTGATTCCCCATGTCCCTAGCATGGGACACAATCAATCAATCAGTGATGTTTATTGAGCACATACTGTGGTTAGACCACTAAGCACTTAGGATAGTAGAGTCGACTTAATAGACAGTAAACGTGAGGAGTTTATGATCTACTCGGGGAGACAAACATTAAATTACAGGTAGGGAAAGTGACAAAGTTTCAAGATAGGTACATAAGTGGTGTGGGGTAGGATTGTGGTGTCTATCAAAGTGCTCAGGGTGTGCACACAAGTGCACTGGTGACACAGAGAATGGAAGGGGAGACGCAGAAGGAGGGTGAATAGAGTTGGAGGATGAGCGGTTAATCAAGGTAGACTTCCTGGAGAAGATATGATTTTAGTAGGGCCTTGAAGATGGGGAGAATGATGGTCTGTTGGATATGAAGAGGAGGGCGCTGGGCTTCCATTCTCACGGGAACAGGGACATTAAATGGTACCACTGGATCTCTTCCTGTCTTCTGAACACACAAGACCAAATGGCCTTGGTGAAGCGCTGGCAGACGAATTCTGAGGATACTGCCTCTTCTCAGCCAGAGGAATAATAGCTCTTGCTTCAGAATTGGCCACACAATTCCCTAGGGGCCAGGTGCCTTGTTCTTGCTGGACTGTTAGTTCGTTTTGGGGAGAGAATGTATGTGTCTGTTTATTGTCACATTGTACTTTCTAATTAATAATAATAATAATAATAATTTTGGTATTTGTTAAGCGCTTACTATGTGCAAAGCACTGTTCTAAGCGCTGGGGAGGATACAAGGTGATCAGGTTGTCCCATGTGGGACTCATAATCTTGAACCCCATTTTACAGATGAGGTAACTGAGTCACAGAGAAGTTACATGACTTGCCCAGAGTCACACAGCAGACACGTGGCAGACCCGGGATTAGAACCCATGACCTCTGACTCCCAAGCCCGTGCTCTTTCCACTGAGCCATGCTGCTTCAGGTACTAAAACATTTAGTACAGTGCTCTGCCCACAGTAAGCACTCAATAAATACAACTGACTGATATTTTCGAGGCTATGCAGTATCATCCTTATGAGCCCGAGAGGCAAACTGAATTTATTGCACCTTGGGCCTATATGCACCAAAAGGGAAGACTTCAGTTATACTAAGTTTTGAGGTCTAAAATGGCTAAAAAAAAAGAAATATACTTCTTTTATCCCTGAAGCTGAGAGCAGAAGTTTAATAAATGTAAACAAATTCAGCAATGCAGTTCTTTTGTGTTATGAGTGACCTGCAGTAAGGTTGAGCAATGAAAAACTCATTTGAGCTTCTTAATCATAAATCATCCTCTACTTAAGGTGGAGCTGAAAGTTGGCTTCCCATATACAACCGTTGTTTGTCTTTGACAAATGCCAGTGTTTCCAAACAATTCCTCCAGTAGCCTTTTCCAAACCTCACAAAGAGAAAAGGAGAAGAACTAAGTGCTGCAAAACATTTACTGAAAAAAAGAATTGTTCAGGGCCAGGAGTGAACAGAATAGAAAGTACCCTTTCTCTCTTCTTCCTGCCCATTCAGATGTGCAAAACCTAGTGAGAGAGGAGAAAAGCTAGATGTCATGCTCAGGCCCCACAGTTCAAGATGTCAGGACTTCAATTACTAGCCACTAAGCTCTGAGGGAAGAGGAAACATCAATATGGGGTCCTAGCCTAGGTACCTTCATTCCACCCAGACTCCGTGCTGAAATTCAGCCCCAGCCCATCTGTGATCATCAAAGCATCGGTTCTCTCAAGGAGCTGTGAGTTTGGGCATTCTCAGGGAGCCATGAGATGGGGTAATTAGAGAAGGCCAGTGTTGTCTATCGAATAGAGCGATTGGGCTGGGAGTCAGAAGATTTCAATTTTGTTTCTAGTTCCCCACGGATTGGTTTGTTACAACTGAAAAGTCACTTAATCTCTCCATCCTTCAGATTCCCTCCCCATTTACCAATACGTATCTTTGCTTTGTGGGATTCAACAGGAAAGTGAGGCATTTTGAAATCTTCAGCAAAATATAGACCAATAAGAAGAATCAAAATCAAGATGGCTTTGAAGCATCCACAGAATCATGTGGAACTAAAAGTGAAATCAAAGAATCACCTGGCCTAGTCAACTTTCTGGTCTTCTCACTCTTCCCACTCTCTAGACTGTAAATTCATTATGGGCAGCGTGTGTTGGCTAATTCTGTTGTATTGTGCTCTCCAAGTTCTCAGTACAGTGCACAGCATAATATAAGGGCTTAATAAATATGATTGATTGATTGTTCCCCCTGGCCCTGACAAAATCCCAGCTGCGGCATCCCAAGCAAGATGGGTTTGGCTGCTTTAAATTTAGGGTACTCTGAAGCAGGGTCAGGATGGAACTGGAAATGTCCAGCACTTGCCTGATGGGTGAAGTGTACGATGCATCGCAGTCATCAGGAGTTTTCAGAAGCAATGGTTCTGTCCCATTTTCTAAATTTTTTTAAATTTTCAGTGTTGGTGTCCTTATGCAAAGGCTTCTGCTGCCGAGTTCCAAAATCCAGGCACTATGCCAGAGGGCCTATCAGTTGGGAGGGGAACAAAATGACTCTGGAGAAATTTTTGGGTGTTCAGGAACCCCCTGGAGGAGCAGTCTAAGATTGTGCAAAATCCCAAGACTTCTGGAAAATGGACTCTGTGACAACATCAGTCTATACTACGTGCTGGGTGTGTTGTGTGATCTGTCATGTTCATCTCCTAGCCTTTTGGAGGGTTGTCGGTGACTGCCTGAGGGGTGAAACCACTAAGGGTTACACCTACCTAAAAGGGACTGATCTCTGGTTGTCTGGACGAGGATTAGAACACAAAAGTGTATTATTCCTGGTCCTTATGGCCCTTTCTGTGCTCCACCTGGTTTCTGGTGTAAAAGATTTTCAATAGCCCCGGCTGTCATGACCCTTAGTGCCAAAAATTGGTGCCCTTTTAGTTAAAAAGGGACTCAGAGCTCAAGAGAAGGAAGATACAGGATCCCACCAGAGGGCAATGTACCATACACACATACACTCAGCACAGCTTTGGTTATCCCACAGTCCGAGACAGTATCGATTGTTCAGTCCATCCTTCTTTCTGCTCCTGAGGGTTAGCATCCATTGCAGGACTCTGAACATCTATTGCCTTTAAAACTGCAAATAAATGGCTTCCATTAAGGCGAGGTGAAACCAGACTGAAATTTAGAATCATCCAATAAATAAGATCTTAGCTTTAAGCTTGAATGGAAAGACCAAGTCAGTTTATGGCACCATTAATAGCTGACCCTGCCAGTTTGGTAGGCTGGGCATTTCCATCTCTGTCTCCACCTGTAATGAGGCCATCTTGCCCTTATAAGTTATCATTTGCGTTATTTATGTTATGAATAAAGTCTGTCTGGGGCAGGAGTCCAGTGAGGAGGAAACTGCTGATAAATCCCAACTTGACCTTTTTTTTTTGATGGTTTTCTTTGTATGTTTAACATTATCTGATCATTTGAGAGAGAGTGGTGGGGTGTGGGGTGGACAGCAGTATGATCTGTTGGAAGGAGCATGGCCTGGGAATCAGAGGACCTAGGTTCTAATCTTGGAATCCTGGCTCCACCACTTACCTGTTTTGTGATCTTGGGCAAGGGACTAAACTTCTCTGGACCTTAGTTTCCTCACTTAAAAATTGGTTGATTAAATACCCGTTCTCCATCTTACTTAGACTGTGATCCCAGTGAAGGATCAATCAATCTATGGAATTTATTGAGTGCTTACTATGTGCGGAGTACTGTGCTAAGAACTTGGGAAAGTATAATACAATGAAATTGGTAGACATGATCCCTGCCCACTAGAAGTTTATAATCTAGAGGCGAGGGACCACATTTTGTATCTACACCAGCTCAACCCACAAATATTGAGTGAAGTGCTCATCCCCTGTAAAGCTCAATAACTGGTAACTAAGGACAATGATGACAAGGCTGGGCTGGGGGCTGGGGGTTGAGAGGCGGGGGAGGAAAGATGGAGGAGGAAAAGAAACTGCGGGACTCTGGTTATGAGCGGCCCCTGGTCCTCTCTGGTGGAGGACCATGTGCTGTTTCTTGGGGATGAGAGTGAATAAGGGCGGATGATGTGACCAGGAAGGTGGTTATATTGAAGAATGCCTAATGTGGGGTGGTGGCTTTTTAAGAAACTTTGAAAGTGGTTGCATCAAACAGAAACGCCTCACCAGAGACTTTAAGGCAATCAATCAGCTCTCTCTCTCCTATATCTCCTGCTCATCTCTCACTACCCAGGTGCACACTTTGTTCCTCGCTGTGCCTCAATTTCATCTCTCTCACTGCGGCCCTATGTTCCCATCCTCCCTCTAGCCTGAAATTCCCTTTCTCATCATTTCTTACAGACCATAACTCACCATCACCTGACCATCACTTTCCCTATCTTTAAGGCCCTACTACAATTATACCTCTTCTGGAAGCCTTCCCTGACTAACCTCTCCTATCTCTACCTAGTCTCCCTTCTATGTCACCTACGCACTTGTGTTCATTCCCCCTAAAACTTTCTATTCACTCCACTCCCTTCCAGGAGCACTTATGTGCATGTCCTATTCCTCTGATGCTTTCCCTATCTGCAGTTCTATCATTCGTCTCCCTCACTAGATTGTAAACTCCTAGTAGGCACTTAGTACACTGCTCTGCACACAGTAAATGCTCAATAAATACTATTTGTTGATTGATTGACTAATAATGATAGTAGTAATATAATAATAATAATAATTTATAATATAATTATAAATAAATTATAACAATATAATAAAAACTTGGTATTTGCTAAGTAATAGTAATTATAATAATGATTGCAGTATTTGTTAAGTGCTTACTATGTGCCAAGCACTGTACTAAGCACTGGGACGGATACAAGCAAATCAGGTTGGACACAGTCCCTGTCCCACATGGGGCTCACAGCCTCAATCCCCATTTTACAGATGAGGTAACTGAGGCACAGAGAAGTAAAGTGTCTTTCCCAAGGTCACACAGCAGAAAGTGGCAGAGCTGGGATTAGAACCCATGACCTTCTGACTCCCAAGTCTGCTTACTATGGGCCAAGAACTGTACTAAGCACTGGGGTAGATACAAGGTAAGACCTGTTCTTCACTGTAGAACATGTGACAGAAATATTAAAACAACTCCGTAGGATATGAACAGTAAAATGTAGAGAGAGCTATTTATGAATTAAAATGAAGAGGAGCGACACACACAACCAAAAATTTTTATTGGCAATTCAGACCTAAAAGCTGTGATAGATTTCTGCTATCTAGACAGCATGGTGACCAAAGAAAAAATGAAAGACAAGGAAATCGAAAACAAATCAAGAAGGCCAGTGCATCCTTCCGGAGATTGTCAAATGGAATATGGCAGCATAGTGATATCAGGCTCCAGAACAAATTAAAGGTCTATCCAACCTTCTCTGTGTTTCTGTGACCTGGACCCCCAAACAGGCTTCACATCCACCTCTTTGAACAGTTCCACCAACATGACTTTTGGGTCATACTTTATAACAAATGGCAAGACAAAATCAAAAGCAATGAAATCCTGGAATGGGACATAGTAAAACAAAGCCTCAGACAATGCTGTATCCCAGGTAAAAATTGAGAGTCGGTTGCTGAGAATAGACCGGCATGGTGAGCTGCTGTCAAGAAGTGAGTGGTTCTCTGAGCAGAAGCTTCCTATGGAAAAAGAAACAAAGAGGCGAAAGAGACAGCAGTGCTAGATGCTCTAAAAATACGCTACAACACAACAAAGGACAACCTTTTTGTGTGCACAGTGTGGTTGGAACCGTGGGTCCCACATTGGCCATTTGAGTGACACACACTCATAGGTGAACTTCACCACTAGTTGTGTCTTCTTCGGATAATAATAATGATAATAATGATGGCATTTATTAAGCGCTTACAATGTGCCAAGCACTGTTCTAAGTGCTGGGGTAGATACAAGGTAATCAGATTGTCCCATGTGGGGCTCCCAGTCTTCATTCCCATTTTACAGATGAGGGAACTGAGGCACAGAGACATTAAGTGACTTGCCCAAGGTCACACAGCAGAGAAGTGGCAGAGGCAGGATTAGAGCCCACGTCCTCTGACTCCCAAGCCAGTGCTCTTTCCACTAAGCCATGCTGCTTCTCATTATCTCTGAGATACTGAGATACTGATATTGACGTTGATAGAGATGCTAACTATATATACATGTAGGCATGCAAATTACTTAGCTAAGTATCACTGGAGGGACAGGTGAGATTAATTTAGGATGGTTTCACTGAGGAAGAGGGCTTTTAATTGTCCTTCCCAGCGGAAAATGGCACCACAGCCCCTGGTGTATGGATGCACTTGAGCAGACTAATGGGGACTCAGAACACCTTTTTTTCAAACCAGACTTTTGAGTTCCCCTCCCCAGCCACTATTTCCAGAACCTGACGCTGCTTTGGATTTTTTCTTTCACGGTCATGCTTTTCCCCATATCTGATAGTTGCTGTCCCGCATGCAATCCCTCTCGCCCCTTTTTCAATTCCTCTTGGTATATCCCCTTGCACCTAGTTCTCTTTCCCAGGCTGGCCCCCCACCTCTGACCTACTGTTCCTATGCTTTCTACAATTTATCCACCACCCCCACCATCATCATCATCATCACTTAACAAGGATTTATTTCCCTGAGCTTTTAAGGGCTTCCCATTGGAGATCCCATCCTCCCAAGTGTTTGCAAAGACTCGGTCCCCTATGGCATTGTAATGACAGATCATAATAACGGTAATGGGAGACTAAGTAAAAAGTCTTTGAGGATAATGTCAATTTTTATGGCTTTCAGCAGTGGGGATTCAGAGGGAAATGACATGGGGTAAGGATTATCTGAGTGGAAATGATTTCGAGGTTAACTTTGTGAATGAAGGGTCAGGTTCCCCCTGCCCAGGAGAGCAATATGACTTTGCATGCCTGCTTCCTCCTTCTACCCAAGTGCTAGAGAGAACAGACTTCTGTGAAGGCAGAGAGATAAGCCATCTGAGTGCTAATAGGGAGAAAATAGAAGGAATATGCTCTTCTCTTGTGGTTGGGGCCAGAGGGTTAGGATGCGGCACGTTGCCTGAGTGGAGGGAGCATGGACTGGGCCTGGACAGGAGTAAGAGTTCCCACTGCTTCCCCACTTCTCTACTTCCATCTAAGGTGCTCAGAGAACCTATATTGGGATCACTCATTCATTCATCATTCATTCAGACATATTTATTGATCTCATACTTTGTGCATAGCACTATACTAAGCCCTAGGGAAAAGTTCAATAAAGGGTAAATAAGACATAACCCCAGGTCCTCAGGGGATTTAGTCTTCAAATCAGACTTGAGAAGCAGTCTTGTGGAAAAAGCACAAGCCTAAAAAGCACTGGACTGGGTTCTGGGTTCTAATCCCAGCTCCACCACTTGTCTGCAGTGCAACCTTAGGCAAGTTACTTAACTTCCCTGTGCTTCAGTTACCTCATCTGTAAAATGGGAATTAAGACCGTGAGCCCTATGTGGCACAGGGACAGTGTCCAAAGACTGTGAGTCTGTTGTGGGGTAGGGATCGTCTCTATATGTTGCTCACTTGTACTTCCCAAGCACTTAGTACAGTGCTCTGCACACAGTAAGCACTCAATAAATATAATTGAATGAATGAATGAATGAATGATTATTTTGTACCTACCCCAGAGCTTAGTACAGTTCCTGGCACTTAGTAAGTGTTTAACAAATACCATAGAAAAAATCAGCATGAAGAAAGATTGAAAAGGAATAAGACTTATTCCCTTTATTCGGCACCCCTGCCCCCAGCCCCACAGCACTTATGTGCTTATCTGTAATTTATTTATTTATATTAATGTCTGCCTCCCCCTCTAGACTGTAAGCTTGTTGTGGGCAGGGAACGTGTCTGTTGTATTGTTATATTGTACTCTCCTGAGCACAGTGCCCTGCACACAGCAAGAATTCAATAAATATGATTATTGATTGATTAATAAGGACATAAGAATGGAAGGACAAAATTGGGTACAAAAAGTGTCAGAACATGGTGGTTGAAGTAGCCATTTTCAAGCTCTTTATGGTTCAACTCCTCCAGGAGGTCTTCCCTGATTAATTTCTAATTTCCCCCCAATTCTGTTCCCCCAACTGTCACTTTAAGCACTTGCAGACTGCCTGAACACTTTAGTATTCACAACTCCCCCTACAGCTTATGAACCTGTCTTTATACCCTATTACTTCCTCCTATATAAATGTATTTTAGTGTCTCTGTCCTCCAATACACTATAAACTCCTTGAGGATGGGGATCATGTGTACTAATTCTCTTGTTCCCTCCCAATCGCTCCATATCCAGCCAATAGTCAATAGATACTCTTGATTAATCAGGCAGGTTTGTCTAGTGTCCAGTGGCCTCAGTCTTCCCCATATTCTAAAAACTGTGAGGGCAGCAGGGCAGCCATAAGTTTCAGCCTCTCCCTGCCCTGACCCTGCCTGGCTCTAGCAATTTCCTTGGCAATCCCAGATATTGGGCTGGGGAGGGTGTTGTGTGTCCCTGGCTGAGCGGTCTGGTGCAACTGAGGCCATGAGGAGCATTCATTCATTCACTCAATTGTATCTTTTGAGCACTTACTGTGTGCAGAGCCCTGTACTAAGCACTTGGAAAGTACAATACAGCAATAGAGACAGTTTCTGCCCACAACAGGCTTACAGTCTATGGTGCGGGGAGACAGACATCAAAACAAGTAAACAGGCATCAGTATAAATAAATAGAATTATAGATATATACGTATATGCATAAGTGATGTGGGGTGGGGACAGAAGAGCAAAGGGAGTGAGTTGAGGTGACATGGAAGGGAGGGGGAGCTGAGGAAAAGGGGCCTTTTGGAGGAGGTGTGCCTTCAGTAGGGCTCTGAAGGGGGGAAGAGTGATTGTTTGGCGGATTTGAGGAGGGACGGCATTGCAGACCAGAGGTAGGACATGCGCCAGGGGTCCAGGCAGGTGGGACTGAGGCACAGTGAGAGCAGAGTTTCACCTCAGTGGACTCCCCTTCTCTCAGCCTCTTTAGGAATGAAATCGAGAGCCCTCTTTGAGAGCAATCTTGCCTAGGGAAAGGGAGTAGCTCACGTCCTCTGCTCCTTCCCTTTCCCTTCTGTAAGAAGATGGAGCTGAGGCCTTTCAAGCCTACCACCGGCCAAGGTTTCTGCAGCTGCGGTGCACGTGCCGGCGCCGGCCAGGAGAGTGCACTGATAGAATGCACTGGACCCAACCTGCAAGTTCTAAAAAAGATTCCAGTGGCTTGGGAAAATGTGTCCCCACGAGTCCTGTCCCAGGTGTTATCTTTCTTCCTGGAGCTGTGGCTGACTCCTGCTTCACAGGCAGAAAGAAGCCTGACTCACTTTTGGGCTCTGATCTCCGCCCAGGGGATGCAATGACTTCACAGCCTGTGGGTACTCAGTGCAGGGAGGGTAATTAGGCTTACGGGAATGCATCTCCTCACATCTGAGAAGCAGCATAGTTCAGTGGAAAAGAGCACGGGCTTGGGAATCGGAGGTCGTGGGTTCAAATCCCAGCTCCGCCAATTGTCAGCTGTGTGACTTCGGGCAAGTCACTTCACTTCTCTGGGCCTCAGTAACCTCATCTGTAAAATGGGGATGAAGATTCTGAGCCCTCCATGGGACAACCTGATCACCTTGTAACCTCCCCAGCGCTTAGAACAGTGCTTTGCACATAGTAAGTGCTTAATAAATGCCATCATCATCATCATCATCACCACATCCTGGGCCTACTGCAGTCGTGGGCAGGTCCTCGCACTCCGAGGAGAATCGAGCCGAGAAATTAGCATCTGTTGTAGCATCTGTTCAGACAAAGTGGCTTCCCCCAAACCCTTGGCTCAAATATCTTGCTGGGTTAAGACCAAATCTCACTCAAAGCCTCCTTAAAATCTACCAACTCCATAATCTCCCTGCTTTGATCACGCCTTCTCATCAGTCACCTTTAGCACTCCTGACTCTATTTATTTTTCTTCATTTCAATTTTTAATCATTTTATTATTCATTCTCCTCTCATTACAGTGATTAATTTTCTATGTTGATATTTAGCATAGTTTATCAGTGCCCCACTCTAGATAATAAGCCCAAAGTTTTCCATTCAAATTAAAACTTTTAAACAACTCCAGCTTCTCAGAATTGCTGGCACACCTGGCTTTTAGCATAGTTGATTACATTCAACATTACAAGAGACAGCCCTTGATAATAATAACAATGTTAATAATATTTGTTAAGTGTTTACTATGCGCCAAGCACTGTACTTAAGCTCTGGGGTGGACACAGGATAATTAGTTACTATATGGGGCTCACAGTTTAAGGGAGAAGATGTTGAAAGTTTTAAGGTGACAGTCATTTAGTTGCAACAGCTGGGTTGCTTTTATTGTTTTATCCCTTTTCGTGAGCCAGTCACCAGTTCCCTGTACCCCCTTTTATATCGTGAACCCCTTGGGGTCCAGGGACCGTGGCTAGCATACTTCCCCCCTTTAAAGCCCTACTGAAAGCCAGACTAAGCCCCCCTTTCCCTCTGCTCCTTCTCCTCTCCCCATCACCCAGACTCCCTCCCTCTGCCCTACCCCCCTCCCCACCCCACAGCACTTGTGTATATGTACATATTTATTATACTATTTATTTTATTAATGATGTGTCTATATCAATAATTCTATATTGATGCTATTGTTGCCTGTTTACTTGTTTTGATGTCTGTCTCCCCCCCCCCCCCCCCCCACCTCTAGACTGTGAGCCTATTATTGGGCAGGGGTTGTCTCTATTAGTTGCTGAGTTGTGCTTTCCAAGTGCTTAGTGCAGTGCTCTGCACACAGTAAGCGCTCAATAAATACTATCGAATGAATGAATGATTTCCAGCCATGCGGTCTTTTCCAGCTCTTTGTATTTTTTTAATGGCATTTATTAAGTGCTTACTATGTGCAAAGCACTGTTCTAAGCACTGGGGAGGTTATAAGGTGATCAGGTTGTCCCACAGGGGGCTCACAGTCTTCACCCCCCATTTTACAGATGAGGGAACTGAGGCCCAGAGAAGTGAAGTGACTTGCCCAAAGTCACACAGCTGACAAGTGGCAGAGGTGGGATTTGAACCCATTTGTACTCTCCCAAGTGTTTAGTACAGTGCTCTACACGTAGTAAGTGCTCAATAAATAACATCAATTGATTAGCATACAGTGCTTTCCAATTAATAAGCCCTTAGTCACTACTATTACTACTTAAATAAGTCAGTTTGCACAGTGCCAGGATACACAGCAGCACAGTGGAGCCACTGCTTCCATGAGAGCAACAGATTTTGGCCCCTCCTTGATGGCAGACTCCTCTATTCCAGCCTAAATCCAGTTTATTGTACCTCAACACATAAACCTTAAAGGACGGGTGCAGGCTCTGAATCTTCAGGGGCTTAGCAGTGCTGAGGAGAGGCTACCGCAAATATTAACATTAATTAATATGACTACTATTAGCAGCATGGCTCAGTGTGAGTCAGAGGTTGTGGGTTCTTATTCCGGCTCCGCCACTTGTTTGCTGTGTGACCTTGGGTAAGCCACTCAACTTCTCTGTGCTTCAGTTACCTCATCTGTAAAATTGGGATTAAGACTGTGAGCCTCATGTGGAACAACCTGATTACCTTATTTGTATCTTCCCCAGCGCTTAGAACAGTGCTCAGCACATAGTAAGCGCTTAACAAATACCATAATTATAATTATTATTATTACTACTGAATAACTGCTATGGCTGTATGTATACAAAGGTTGTTAGATTAGACTCAGTTTCTATCCCCCGCTGGGTTTATTATCTCTCTTACCCACGTTTTACAATGAGGAAACTGAGGCCCAAAAAGGTTAAATTATCTGTGCAAGGTCACACAACAGATTAGTGACAAAACTGGGATTCCTGATACCCAATTCTAGGCTTCTTCCACTGTGCTATGCTACAGTCTAAAGGGAAAACCAGCTCTTTTCTCTTTCAAGCTGGGGTCCAGACCAGCCTCAATAAGCGACTGGTAGGGATGGATGTGCAGCAGGAAACCTGAGCTGCGTTGGAAAAACTATTTCCAAATGGCTCAGCAGGACTTTGCCTGCAAATGACTTTGCAAAGGATTATATCAGGCGAGATTTTAGAGTTGAACCATAACGCTCAGGGGCCGGGGCATAGCCTGTGAATTAATGATTGGCCACAAGAGTTGATGGCCCAAGGCAAAGCTTTGGGCCATTAGGCAAGATGTTTAGTAATTTCCTAGGAAAAGTCCTGAGCCGTAGTCTTCACTGCTATTATAGGAAAATGCTTTGAAGGGGATGAAGGCCTTTTTTTCAGTCGGAAAGTGAACAAGTTTTTTATAGGGATGATGGACATGTTAGCACCTGGGGATTTCCTTTGATTTTTCTAGGGATTTCTGTTAAAAGGGAGTTACATCCCTTTTTTGTGGTGGTGGTGGTGAGTGTGTGTGTGATGGGGAAGGCCGGAGGAGTTACGGGAGGGATCCAGGGATGCATTTACAAATCACTGTAGCCAGGGATCCTGTATCAAACACTAAAGCTGGTTTTTAAGCTGGGACCAGCTGATGTTTTGGTAATGGGTGATGCTTTTTGATTTTTCAGCTGAGATACAGCTAATCAGATCCTATGCTCTGGTGAACAGTTATTCTCACAGGGGTAAAAATTCGACAGTCCCTGGCTGCCACATCAAACAGAAACACCTCACCATCGGCTTTAAAGCACTCAATCACCTTGCCCCCTCCAACCTTACCTATCTACTCTCCTATCACAACCCAGCCCGCACACTTCGCTCCTCTAATGCCAAGCTTCTCGCTGTGCCTCCATCTCGTCTATCTCGCCGCTGTCCTCTCGCCCACATCCTGCCTCTGGTCTGGAATGCCCTCCCTCTTCATATCCAACAGACAATTACTCTCCCAACTTACTGAAGGTACATCTTCTCCAAGAGGCCTTCCCTGGCTAAGCCTTCCTTTCCTCTTCTCCCACTCCCTTCTGTGTCACCCTGATTTGGTCCCTTTATTCATCCTCCTTCCCAGCCTCACAACACTAATAATAATAATGATGGCATTTGTTAAGCACTTACTATGTGCACAGCACTGTTCTAAGCACTTGGGGGGGATACAAGGTGATCACATTGTCCCAAGTGGGGCTCACAGTCTTAATCCCCATTTTACAGATGAGGTAACTGAGGCTCAGAGAAGTTAAGTGACTTGCCCAAGGTCACACAGCGGACATGTGGGGAGCCGGGATTAGAACCCTTGACCTCTGCCTTCCAAGCCCGTGCTTTTTCCACTGAGCCATGCTGCTTATCTTACATACCTGTAATTTTATTTATTTATATTTATTTATATTATTTTCTGTTTCCCCCTCTAGACTGTAAGCTTGCTGTGGGCAAGGAATGTGTCTGTTATATTGTACTCTCCCCAGTGCTTAGTACCATGTTCTGCACAAAGTAATGTTCAATAAATACAATTGACTGACTGACTGACTTGCCTCCAAGGTATTCAGAAGCTAAGAATCAGGGCAGGAGGTAATGGATGAACAAGGAGGGAAGAAACGAATGAAGATCAAAAAAATAGAAATAGCATGAGGTATTGATATGACAAATACAATAAGAACATTGAAACACGGTATCTAGTGGATCAGTTTCAGATTCCTAATGGGCTTAGGTAGGGCTGCTTCAGCTCCCAGCATCAAAGAACCAGAGCTAGAAGCACAGACTTTCCAACCTTATAAAAGTTGAGAAGCCATGGTGCTGCTTTGGTGTCAGATGCTGCCGCTGCGTCAGATGCTGCTCCTTCCAGATGCAGAAGAGATCTTTGAACTGATACACGAAAGAGGAGAGGGACACTGAGTGGTGGAAACAAAAGAAGTCATCCCATAAGTATGGTTTGGGCGTTCTTTCTGATTCTACAAACCCACGCCGTCGTTTTCGAATCCTGCTCTTGCTAGTGCTGAAGGCAATGATCTTTCTTCCCTCTTACTTTCTAACTTTCACCGCTGAATCCACGGTCCCTCTGAGTTGAACCATTTAGGGCTGAAGGCTGCCTTGATAAATTCAGCCTCTTTTCCACCATGTTTAACAGTTGAAATCTCTCCACTGTGAGAAATTTTCAACTCCTCCTCCCAATAAAATTGACAGTAACTGGCTGCTCCTGGAATTATGTAATTGTGAAGGAAAGCTTGCTGTTGGACTGTATTGTGTGAGTGGCTTTTGCCATTGCAATTACTCTTCAAGAAGCCCTTTGGGTGTTGGCTAAGTGGTGATTCCCTAAAAGCTAATTCACATGCTGTTTCTCTCAGACGAAGAAGCGGGGTGAGATGGCGCTGGGAACTGCTTTGGTGAGGGGGTCAGTTCTCTAATGCAGGCTGGGTGTGCATTTGTTTGCTAAATTTTTCCTGTTTGAAACCTTGCCCACCTCCTAAAGCAGTCAGTGCCATGTTTGCAAAATCATCTGATAGCTTTAATTCTATTTGTTCTGACGATTTTGACACCTGTCTACATGTTTTGTTTTGTTGTCTGTCTCCCCCTTTTAGACTGTGAGCCCATTGTTGGGTAGGGACTGTCTCTATATGTTGCCGACTTGTACTTCCCAAGCACTTAGTACAGTGCTCTGCACACAGTAAGTGCTCAATAAATATGACTTAATGAATGAATGAATGAATCTGAACTGGAAATATACCAGGCCCTATTGAAAAGCAGGAGCAGTGGTTTTTAATCCAAATCAACAAAGGTCAGATGTTCAGTGAATATCTGGTTGTTTCAGTTCTCTGTCTCTTTTATATCCACTGATCGTATTTATTGAGCACCCAATGTGGTCCAAGAGCTGTGGGGGGTGGGGGGGATTCCAAAAAATGTTGTAGTTGTGGGACTGTCCTCAAGAAGCTGACTCAGAGGACAGACACAAGCATGAATGTGCAACTGTACCCAGTTCTTCTATAACTCGGGGGTTGCATTTAGACAAAATCCCAAGGAAACAGATAATAATTGTGCTATTTATTAAGCACTTACTACGTGTCAGCCACTGTACAAATTGGGTTGGACACAGTCCTTGTCCCACATAGCACTCACAATCTTAATCCCAATTTTACAGATTAGATAGCTGAGACACTGACATGTTTAGTGACTTGCCCAAGGTCACTCAGCCAACAAATGGCAGAGCCGGGATTAGAACCCAGGTCCTTCTGACTTCTAGGCCCGTGCTCTATCCTCCAGGCCATGCTGCTTCAGTTTGTAAGATTTAACTGCCCAAAGTTATGCCACAGTACAACATATAAGAGGCAGGTCAGCCCCTGGATTGATTTTCTGAGATCCTTGGTAGGTCATCATTTTGGAACTTGGAAAGTTCATATGAGGCTAGCATTTATCTAGTGATTTCTGGGTGGCCAGGGACTAAAATATTTTCTCATTCCCAGACTTCAGAAGGACTCCTAGTTCCCAGGCCAGCTGCTGAGATGCTGTGTCTCAGTTTGCTTCCTATGACACAGAGCTTCTGGGCAGGCAAATGATGTTCTGTCAGATAAGCAGCAGGCCAGCTGCTTGATCTGCTTATGAAGCATATGATTAAGGTGTGACCTGTCCTCAAGGGGCTTTTAAAAGCCAAGGAATATCATTAAGATCTTGAATGGCTGAATTTTGGTTTAGTGCAGAGCTACCAGGGTGATTCAATTTAGCAAGACTGTAAACTCCTTAAGGGCAGAGAGATAGTGCCTATCAACTCCTCAGTAACTCTCCCAAGTGCTCTGCACAGAGTAAGAGCTCAGTAAGTATTTTTGATTGCGTGATTAGCTTGAGCTGATAAGACTCTTGGTCTGTTCCTGAAACTGATGGAATGAAAGCCCTAATCCCAGCCTGGAGGGAGAGACTAGGTGAAATTTCCCAGTCTGGGGTATCATCCATTTGAGAGGGGGAGTCTTTCTCCTCACCTAGCGAACGGGGTCTGATTGTAGGGTCAAATCCATCCAGAGGTGAATGCTTTAGTCACTGGGGATCATTAGGAGTTGAAATAAAATCATTAGGTGGCCAAATTAAGGCTATTGCAGCTCTTGACCCCTGACAAGTTGAACTCCATTTCTGTATTGATCACAATCACTGGAAGAGAATGGGTTGGACTCCTGGCTGTTTGGCAGCAGCTCTCTAGAATGCCCAGAACTGACTGGATTTGGGGCAGGAAAACAGCTCCTTGTCCCCTCTAGCCTGTTCCTGGAAAACCAGGGGTCAAGGACAGAGACAAGCAGTATGGCCTAGTGGATAGAGCATGGGCCTGGAAGTTGGAAGAGCTTGGGTTCTAATCCTGACTCTGCCACTTGTCTGCTGGGTGTGACCTTGGGCAAGTCAGTGCACTTCTCTGGGTCTCAGTACCTCTTGTGTAAAATGGGGATTAAGACTGTGAGCCCCAAGTGGGACATGGACTGTGTCCAACCAGAAGTAAGTGCTCAATAAATACGATTGAATTAATGAATTAGCTTGTATATATGTATATATGCTTGTACATATTTATTACTCTATTTATTTATTTATTTTACTTGTACATATCTATTCTATTTATTTTATTTTGTTAGTATGTTTGCTTTTGTTCTCTGTCTCCCCCTTTTAGACTGTGAAGCCCACTGTTGGGTAGGGACTGTCTTTACATGTTGCCAACTTGTACTTCCCAAGCGCTTAGTACAGTGCCCTGCACACAGTAAGCGCTCAATAAATACGATTGATGATGATGATGATGATGATGATGATGATGATGACTATAACTTAGTATAGTGCCTAGCACACAGTAAATGTTTAACAAATACCATAAAAAAAGAAACACAAGATGGATCCTAAGAGCATTCACACAGTAAAAAAGCAGGGCTGTCAGAGAGCACTCTGAAGCTTTTCAACCATGAGACAAAGAACCCTTTCTTCATTTGTGTCCTCTTTCCCTACATAAGCATTCTATTGAGGAACTCCCTGCAAATGTCAAGCCCATTATCAACCCAAGGAAGGCTGGACTTAATTGAACTTTTTATATGGCCTTTTGCACTCTGCCTCAAAAGCTAGGGCACTTTTGTGGACTTGCCTTTCAGAAGTCTGTTTTAGAAAATTTTCTAAAAAAAAAAATCTGTTTTGAAGGGAAAAGGTCTGATTTTTTAAATCTGATTTTCCCAGACACACACATACACACATTTATATGCATTGTTTCCACTTTCTTCTGTAGAAGCCTTCATCCTCTAGTACTCCTGCACTCACCAGCCAGCTACATTGCACCAAGAATAAGAATCAAGGCTTGATGCAGCCTGACAGCCCTGCAAGTAAAAGGAAAAAAGCCAAGAAAAGGAGATAATGCTTTCTTCTGCTGACTTTCATGGGGCTCTGCTTTCTTTCTTAATCTTGAGTTCCTATTATTCCCTGATTGTGTCCGTTTTCATTGAGGCAGCTCAGGCAGGCACTGCGGCAGCCCGACCGATGGGTCAGTGGAACGTGGTCAGCGAGGGGGTCCCTGAGTCCATGCTGCTGTCTCCTCCCACAGACATCGAGTCCCACCTCAGCTGGGGCTGGCAGCTAGGTGAGAGATGACAATCTGCAGGACTCCCTCGCCCTAGCCAGGAAAAGTCTGAATTTTAATGTTCTCTTTTGACAGGGGCTGTCTGGAGAGTTCAAAACATCCGGCTGTTCTCTGTGGTCCTTGCAACTCAGCCGCACAGACTTGATTTGGATTCAAATAAGGATAAGATCAATTCATGATGAGCAAATGGAGTATATGGCTGTGCTAGCCCAGATAAGGGGAAGCAGATTTGATGCATTCGAACTGATGGGGTGAGAAGTCACAAAGAAATCCTTCTCTCTGTGTCTTTTAGCCAAGAGCTCTAATTCTTAATCAGTGAATCGATTGCCAGAGTGGGTAGACACATTCCCTGGCCACAAGGATCATACATCCCGGAGGGCGAGATGGACGTGCGTACAAATAAATAGATTATGGATATGTACAGAAGTGAAGTGGGGCTGAGGGAGGGGTGAAAGGGATGCAAATCCAAGTGCGAAGGTGAAGCAGAAGAGAGTGGGAGAAGAGGAAATGAGGGCTTAGTCGGGGAAGGCCTCTTGGAGGAGATGTGCTTTTAATCTGAGAAGCAGTGTGGTCTAAGTGGATAGACCACTGTCCTGGGAATCGGAAGCGCGTGGATTCCACCCATGAGTCAAGCCTCCATGTTGCCCCCACTGTCTGAGGCGGCCTCGCTGTGAAGGGGCTCCCATCTGCTGATGCCGCCTCTTCTTTCCCCTTCCCCGTCCTTTCTTGCCTGTGATGCACAACGAGGGCCTCTGCCGCCGTGGCATTGGGCAGAGACCTCCATGCCCGCACTCAGTGTTCCCACCCCCAACCAGTCCTGGGGCCTGGTTCTGCTGTCTGACCAGCTCCAGGGCCCAGGACTGCTGCCTCCTTCCCCTCTCCCTCCCTCCCCCCAGTATCACAGTATTGTGGCACATCCCCCTACCGCTCGAAGCCGTTGCCCTCTCACAGACTGGGATTGAGCCTTGCTCCCCATGTTCCCCTGGTATTTTGGGGGTGCCCTGACCCAGGCCACATGGCTCTAAAATGGCAGATCTGGCCACGGGGTGGAGATCAAACGACCATTGGAGGAGCGACTAAGAGTGATGAACGGGGACTATTGGAGAACAAGGGATGCCAACTTTCTGTTCAACCGCCACTGAGAAGCCATAGAACTTGACAGACAGCATGGAGACTAATGGTTGTTTGGTTCTGTGGGAGCATCTTTGGAGGGTCAAGGGGAGCTGCCATGTGTCAGCCAGGGGTGGGCTTGTGAAAATAAGAGGATGCATTAAAGCCCCACCTGTGTAAGTGGCATGACATAATAATAATAATGATGATGGCATTTATTAGGCGCTTACTATGTGCAAAGCACTGTTCTAAGCGCTGGGGAGGTTACAAAGTGATCAGGTTGTCCCACGTGGGGTTCACAGTCTTAACCCCATTGTAAAGATGAGGGAACTGAGGCACAGAGAAATTAAATGACTTGCCCGAAGTCACACAGCTGACAAGAGGCAGAGCCGGGATTTGAACCCATGACCTCTGACTCCAAACCCCCGCTCTTTCCACTGAGCCTCGCTGCTTCCCATAGTGGATAGAGCATGGGCCTGTGAGTCAGAAGGTCATGGGTTCTAATCCCAACTCGCAATTTGTCTGCTGGGTGACCTTGGGCAAGACACTCAACTTCTCTGTGCCTCAGTTCCCTCATCCGCAAAATGGTGATTCGGTACCTCTCCTCCCTGCAACTTAGACTGTAAGCCCCATGTGGGAGCTGATTAGCACGGCGAAGTGGAAAGCATCATGGCGTAGTGGATAGAGCGTGGGCCTGGGAATCAGAAGGTTGTGGGTTCTAATTCTGACTCTGCCACTTGTCTGCTCTGTGGCCTTGGGCAAGTCACTTCATTTCTCTGTGCCTCAGTTACCTCATCTGTAAAATGGGGATTAAGATTTGTGAGCCCTATATGGGACAGGGACCATGTCCAACCCGATTTGTTTGTATCCACCCCAGCACATAGTAAAGTGCCTGGCTCATTGTAAGTGCATAACAAATATAATAGTAATAATATAAGTGGCTTACGCTTGGTACAGGCAATTGTGTGTTGACCCTTCCCTGGAGGACGTGGGTATCTGGCCTCAAGCAAGCTGTGGTTTCTGTCTGCTCTATGCTACACCTCACTGGGAGTGTAGCAGTATGTGTCTAACAAATACCAATTTTTTAAAAAAACAAGGCTTTGAAGGTGGAGAGAGTGATTGTCAGTTAGAAAAAGGGAGGGCAATCCAGGACAGAGGCAGGATGATCGGATCGAGGCACAGTGAGTATGTCAGCATTGGAGGAGCAAAGCGCATGGGCTGAGTTGTAGGGAATCAGAGAAGAAAGGTAGGAGGGGACAAGGTGATTTAGTGCTTTGAAGCCAAAGCGCTTAGTACAGTGCTCTGCACACAGTAAGCGCTCAATAAATACGATTGAATGAATGAATGAGCTTCTGTTTGATGCGGAAGTGATTTGGCATCCACTGGAAGTTCTTGAGGAGTGGGGAACATGGACTGAATGGTTTTGTAGAAAAATGATCTGGGCAGCAGAGTGAATTAATGAACTTCAGTATGGACTGAATTGAGGAGGGACAGGAGGCAAGGAGGTCAGCAAGGAGGCTGATGCGGTACTTCTCAAGCGCTTAGTACAGTGCTCTGCACACAGTAAGTGCTCAATAAATATGATTGAATGAATGAATGAATGGATGAATGAATAAGTGCTTGGATCAGCACAGTAGCAGTTTGGATGAAGAGGAAAGGGCAGATTTTAGCAATGTTATGAAGATAGAATTGACAGGATGTGGTGACACTGAATTTGTGGGTTGTATGAAAGATAAGTTGAGGACAATGCCAAGGTTACAGGCTTGTGAGACAAGGAGGATGATGGTACTTTCTACAGTGACAGGAAAGTCAGGGGGAGGACAGGGTTTGGGGGGGCAGATAAGGAGTTCAGTTTTGGACATGTTTAATTTGAGGTTTTGGCAAGACATCCAAGTAGAGATGTTCTGAAGGCAGGAGGAAATATGAGACAGTAAGCACTCAATAAATACGATTGAATGAGACTGCAGAAGAGAGGTCAGGTCTGGAGATGTAGATTTGGGAATCATCTTCATAAAGATGGTAGTTGGAAGTGTTACCTTTCCCCTCCTCAGGCTTGTGCTCTGGGGCAGAGAGGGGAGCCCCTCCTGATCTCAAACACAGAGCCCCATGTAAAGAACCTTTTTGGCTCGGGGCATCCCCAGGCGGCTTCCGATACGGAGCCCCCACGCAAAGGCAAAGGGTACTTCCTCATTCTTCCTTTCCCTCCCTTGGCTGCAAACCATGGTGTGGGGTGAGCTCTTACACGGTGGTGGGAGGGAGATTCAAGCCACCTTGGCCTCGTAGAACAGAGGGGGGCTCCCCAATGCCTAGATGTTTTGGGAGTTTCCCCCACCCTGGTCACATGGTTCCAAGATAGCAGATTGTGCCATGAGGTGGAGATCAACAGACTGTTGGAGGAGGGACTAAGAGTGATGAACAGAGATTGTTGGAGAACAAGGGATGCCAACTTCACGCTCAACTGCCAGTGAGATGCCTTGGAACCTGATGGACAGCATGGGGATTAATGAGAGTTCGCCCCTGTGGGAGCATCTTCTGGAGGAGGGCCAAAGGGAGCTGTCTGTGTCAGCCAGGGGTGGGCTGATGCAAAGGAAAGGATGTGCTAAAACCCTGCCTTTGTAAGCCGCCTGTGCTCAGTATGTAGACCTCTCGGTCCGCGGACCATTCTTGGCCAGGACTGGCGGTCATGTGCTGAGCTCTCCTGGGATGGAGTGGTATTAAATGTGCCTGACTTGAAGCAAGCTGTGGTCTTTGTCTTCTCTACGCTACATCTCACCAGGAGTGGTAGCAGGAACCATGGTAGCAGATGAGTTTTCCAAGGGAGTGGGTATAGATGAAGAATAGAAAGGGATCCAGAACTGGGGGCTGAGGCCTCACTGAAGCTGGTGGGAGTTTTACCTGAGAAAGAGATATACGTGGAGAGTGGCTGGTTGGCGGGAGACAGTGTTGGGTGTCAGGGGTGGAGAGAGGCAGGGTATGTCTGCTGAAATTTCAAATTGAAAGTTCATCTTCTGAAATTTCAAATTTTAAGAGAGGAAATTTTACTCCCCGTTGACAGTATTAATCGGGCACCCACTAGGGACAGAGCCTTAGCAGTACAGAGGAAGGGCAAGGCCAGGCCTCTTCCCAGACAAGCCCTCAAGGGGCTGAGACTCTTTTTTATTTCTACTGGTATTTGTTAAGAGCTTACTATGTGTTTACTGTACTAAATGGTGGAGTAGATATAAACTAATCAGACAGGACATGGGTAGGGACCGTCTCTATATGTTGCCAACTTGTACTTCCCAAGCACTTAGTACAGTGCTCTGCACACAGTAAGCACTCAATAAATACAGTTGAATGAATGAATGAATGAATGACACAGTCCATGTCCAATGTGGGGCTCACAGTCTTAATCCCCATTTTGCTGATGAGGTAACTGTGACACAGAGAAGTGAAGTGAATTGTCCAAGGTCACACAGCAGACAAGTTGCGGAGCTGGCATTAGAACACAGCTCCTCAGATTTCCAGGCCCGTGTTCATTCCATAGGCCATGTTGCTTCTCCCTACTCCGACGTGGAGCTTAAATACCCAAATATAAACAATATTAAGAGATTATTAATAACCCAAATGACAGAAATTGATGCCTGGAAATGACACAATAAGTTGAGGGGCAGAAATGCATCTTTGATTCAGAAGACTGGGTCTAAAATATCCGGAATGGTTTGAGAACAAATATGTATAGATATCTATATATCTATGTGCATATATATCCATATATTTATACAGACACAATCCAAATATAGCTGAAGGCAGGGGTTGAAAAACAATGTGGTCTAGTGAAAATAACAGGAGTTTTTGATTCATCACTCTTACTGTGTGACCTTTGGTAAGTCAATTAATTTCTCTGTGCCTCAGTATCCTCATCTGTAAAATAAGAATAAGAACATCTGCATTTGCCTGCCTCACAGGGATATTGTGAGGATAAAATGAGATAAGTAACTGGAAAAATAAATATGCTATACAAATGCAAGATGTGATGATGTTGATGATGACTTAGTACAGTGCTTCATACAGCTGACACTTCGTACAGTTGATAATAATAACATTAAAGGGAAAGAAGGAGAATTTTCACCCAGCAATACCAATGTGTTGCCTGCCATCAGAGGGATTATGTTTTCTAAACCTCTCTCCTCTCCCAGAAGGTGTATTAGGCATCTAATGCTGCCTTTGGGTGGGTGGGTAGGGAAGGGGAAGCATGTAGAGGTGTTGCAAATTAGAGGAAAGTACTAATTGGTGGTGTATGCTTCCATCACATTTCCTCTGAATTTGGGTAGACATTTTGATTTTGGATATGATGGGAAACAAACATGAAGAAAGAAGGGAGGGGCAGATAAAGACTCATAGAATTTAAAGGACTTTGTAGAATAAGAAGGCAAACAATTCCACTGCCTATACCTTTCTTCAAAATCTCCAGAGGAGGAGTCTTCCAAGCCTCTTTGGGTAATGAATTCCCATATTTTACATCCTCATCTTCAGGAGAGTAAGAGATCCTCTATTCAGTGTAACTCAGATCATGTGCTTTCATCCCCAGACATCCCCAGACACACAGATACAGACCCCTGAAGTTTCTCTCACTGACCTGAGAGGCCTTTTCACCAGGAAAAGGTGAGTTTTATTGTGGAGTTAGGATAGCAGTTATGTTTGCAATCCCGAAAAGATGCAGTATGAGGAAAAGATGCCAAACTCATTTGAACTGTAATTTTAGAAATGATGATTCCATTGTTTTCACCAGCGCACCCTCTATCAATTAAGAGGCACTTGCTAATGGCCTTGTCAAACTGCAGAGGTTGGCAGTATTTGAGAATGGTAGAGTGTAGTAGTGGGAGAGGTGGCCTGAGAAGATGGGCAGCAGTGAAAGGAGCAGAGGGAGGCAATAGAGGAACTATGGTGATGGTGGGAGAGGGTGAGATACAGGAAAGGTGGCTGAAGAAGAGCCATTCTAGGGGAATCTGGGGAAAGCAAAGCAGAAGAGCTGATGAGAGTTGATTGTGTGTTGATTGTGTGAACAACCCCATCTCTAGTGGTTGTTCCCCAGCCTCTGTGCTTGGCCATTAGGATGCTGAAGAAGGCTGTTATTTCCCTGCTTCCTAAAGTCATGTATCTTTCCCAGTCTCTTATGCTTTTCTTCAAATCTCTCTCTCTCTCTCTCTCTCTCTCTCTCTCTCTCTCTCTCTCTCTCGATTGCAGGATGCTGATTAGTCAGAAAACCCTGGGCAAGCTTTCTGATAACCAACTTCCTGCTGTATTGAGTGGATTCATTTATAGTACAGGAAGACAGCAACGTTGCTTCCATCTCCTTTCCTGTTTTTACGCTTTGCAAAAGTCACTGTGAGACTGCTGAGCCAACCTTTTTGCCCTTGATTTTCTTGAGTTACCACAGGGCCCCAGACTCTTTGCTTTTTTAATGTTCACCTTTTCTAACTTATGTGCACTCAGTTTAGAATATCTTCACTAAAAGACAGTCCATCACACGATGGCAGTAGAGCTATAATACAAATTTATAGGTCCTGATGCTGCATGGATGTATACAAAGGGAAAAAAGCAGTCATATTTATGCCTGTCCATATATTTTTCTATGGTCTGTGTTTTGTGTTATAAGTTTTTAGAGGCATCAAAAATAGGAAAGCCCTGTATTTCCAGATGGGATTAATGCAGGGATATTTTATTCTGGCAAAAGAGCTGTAAATAACAGGAGAAGCTTCTAAACATCCTCTAAATTTGTTGAGATACAGCTTCCAACTTTGTAAAAGGAAATCCAACTTCGTTCCTGCATTTTAACTTACTTTACAGTTTGTTTCAGGTAGAAGAATCTTCAGGCTGAGTCCACTGGATTCCCTGAGGATTTGGGGAACTGGTTTTCTTCATATTTTAAACCCATCTACATCTCTTTTCAGCATCTTGAAGAGGGGAAAATTATGCAATTTCTAATGGTTGCTGGGAATTGCTGAAATAGAGCAAATGGGTATCTGAGGGACTGTGGAATCTCCTTTAAGAATGGGATCAAGCTCCGCCTGTCATTTTACCTTTTCCCCCAGTAGTAGGGGCAGACAGATGATAGGCAGAACCCAAAGACGGTACAACCATAAGGGAAATGCAAGGTTAATGAAGAATCCTGTGACTTTGAGGATCCAGAGTCATCTTATAAAATGTGATGGATTTTTCAGGAGTGAGAATGTTGGATGAGTTGGATGAGCCTTGGTTCTGAGACTCAATGATTGAGAATCTGCATGAAGGAATTGATTCTATGGATAATGGCCGGCACATTGTCATTTACACTCTCTCATTCCTGACCGCAGGGAAATGAAGTGCATTTTGGAAGGAACCTGGCCAAAATGATGGACACTGAAGAAAACATTATGTTTTCCATTTGTGGGATCCATTTCAGCAAAATACCATTGTTGTGCCATGGTGTCATGACTTGTGTGGTGAATGTGCTGTGGTGAATGAAATAGATGAATCATTAGATAGATAATGAATGAACAATCAAATCTCCACATGAAGGTTGAATAGGCTGAAGGAGTGATTAGGAAGGAAGGAATCATCAGGATGGCTTTAGAAGTGGGAAAGGGCAGGATTGGCAGATTTGAGGGGAAAGAGAGATACAATCCTGTAGACTGTAAGCACCTTGTGAGCAGAGAACATGTCTACCAACTCTGTTGTATTGTACTCTCCCACTTAGTGCAGTGCTCTGCACACAGTAAGCACTCAGAAAATACAGTTAGTTGATAAATGCAGAATGAAAGCTGTGAGCAATATATCCCAGACAAAAGAATTGCGGAGTAAGGAACAGGTGCAAGGTTAGTTTGGGAGGAGTGAAGAAAAAAAGCTGGGATGTAGAGGGAGAAGGGAGGTAAGTGTGAGCACAGACTTCCAGCAGGCCCTCCTCTGGAACAGAAAGGAGGGTCTGAGGTTCAAGCAAGCAGAACGTTATTGACTACTGTGGTCTAGTGAAAAGAGTGTAGGCTCGGGAGTCAGTGGACCTGGGTTCTAAATCTGGCCCTATCACTTGCCTGCTGTGTGACCTTGGACAGGTCATATAACTTCTCTGTGCCTCCGTTTCTTCATCCATAGAATGGTATTTCAATATTTAGACTGTGAGTCCCATGTTGGGCAGGAAATATACCCAACCTGATTACCTTGTACCTAACTCAGGGCTTAGTACAGTGCTTGGCATATGGTAAGCACTCAAAAAATACTATTATTCATTCATGCAATCGCATTTATTGAGCACTTATTGTGTGCAGAGCACTGTACTAAGCGCTTGGGAAGTACAAGTTGGCAACATATAGAGACGGTCCCTACCCAACAACGGGCTCACAGTCTAGAAGGGAGAGACAGACAACAAAACGAAATACGTGGACAGGTGTCAAGTCATCAGAATAGACAGAAATAAAGCTAGATGCACATCATTAACAAAATAAAATAGTAAATATGTACAAGTAAAATAAATAGAGTAATAAATCTGTGCAAACATATATACAGATGCTGTGGGGATAATAATAATAATAGTGATATCACTATTATTATTATCAAATGGAGTCCACTGGCAGACTTCCTGTCCCAGGCCACAATCAGTCACCATGGGGTGGGGATCACTCTGGTTGTCTACTACACCTGGAAAGCATGTGGACCTGGTTTTCTGAGTCATTTTATGCTTATGCTAAGGAGGTCCTAGCTATGTCATATTTTTCTTTCGGCCTTCTACACCTGCTAATTGCCATGACAATGGATTTAGACTCGTGGGACCTCTCTCTTGCCTCTTATCCATTTCCGCAAACCTAGGGTTGGCTCCTCTCTATAATAACTTGGTCCATTGGCAAATAGAAACAATTTGCTGCAGTATGTAGCTTAACCCCCTTTTCTCCCAATGCTTTGCTCCCAATACAAAGTAGCAGTAATAGTTGAGTCTCTTCTGAATACAGCAAACTGTACAAAGAACTTGAGAAATACAAAAGAAGTTCAGTAAATGTTGTGATGACCCGTTCCACTGGCCCCCACACAAAAGAGGGAGAAGAAAGCCAGAAGAGTCACACTTTGGTGTCCCTTCCTGAACCAATAAGAGAGATGGTTTGGGGAGGAAGTAGAGGAGCAGCTTGGGATAGAAGTGGGAGACCCAAGGGCTTCTTAAGGTAAGGGGAAGTGAGCTGATGGCCTGGGAGAGCTGGGGAAGAGCTTGTGCTGTGGACTCTGAATGGACACAGGGCACAGGGAGGATTGGAGAGGATCCCTGGAGCTTCAGAGTCCAGAGGAAAGGACTTTGAAAGAGTGAGGATCCTGCCCCTGAGAGGGAGAGGAATATCAGCCCTGGGATACAGACAAGGAATTACAGAGGGTTCTGAAGGGGAAACAGTATTAAATCTAGGGAAGGCTTATTTAATGTAGATTTGTTTTTGTTTTTACCCTATCTTACCCTGCGGTTGAGGCTGAGGGAGAATTTGGGTGCTGGGGAAACCCAGGACTAGGGAGACACAGGAGAGAACGCTTTGTCCGTGGGCTTCCTGCAGCCACCCCTGGGAAGGGAGTGGTAGACTAATCCCCAGTGACCTCTATTGTGTTGGGGAGATTCCTGGGTCTGCCTTAGCATGGTGGCAGCAAGAAGGGCGTAGGGACTTGTTTAGGCAATCATCATCATCATCATCAATAGTATTTATTGAGCACTTACTGTGTGCAGAGCACTGTACTAAGCGCTTGGGAAGTACAAATTGGCAACACATAGAATAGGCTGCCCCAAAACCTGCCGTAAAAGAACATGAAATACAAAAGTTTTTAGGACCCAGTGGAGGCTGATTGGGGTCCAAGTATTTTGTCAGTGAACCCTGGGGCTTTTCCATCTGGGATTTAGGGCTGAAAACACCCAGTAACATCACACACACACACACACACACACACACACACACACACACACACACACACACCCCACCCCCCCCGCCCCCCCCAAACAGGCCTGAAAGTCAGAGGACTCCTTTGCTCTGCCACTTGCCTGCTTTGTGACCTTGAAGAAGTTCCTTAACCTCTCTGTGTCTCAGTTTCTTCATCTTTAAAATGAGGATTTGTTACTTTTTCTCCTTCCTACTTAGACTTTGAACCCAGGTGGGACAGATTTGGTGGTCAACTTGACTACTTTGTGCCTACTGCTGTTTAGTATAGTGCTGGACACATAGTAAACACTCAACAAATGCCACAAGTAGAGAAGCAGCGTGGCTCAGTGGAAAGAGCCCCTGCTTTGGAGTCCGAGGTCATGGGTTCAAATCCCAGCTCTGCCAGTTGTCAGCTGTGTGACTTTGGGCAAGTCACTTAACTTCTCTGTGCCTCAGTTACCTCATCTGTAAAATGGGGATTAGGACTGTGAGCCCCCTGTGGGACAACCTGATCACCTTGTAACCTCCCCAGCGCTTAGAACAATGCTTTGCACATAGTAAGTTCTTAATAAATGCCATTATTATTATTATTACTGTTATTATTAAGGAACGTACATTCTATATCACCTTCAATACAGACAGAGACATATTTACAAACAGCAACATCAGCTAGCCTTGAAGTTAACAGTCTTAGTCTGTGTACAGTGCTATAAAATAAGTCCAGGGGTTCTGTTAGAACCCCTCAATCCCTTTGCATGAGGAGTCCTTCAAAATCTTTATATATACAAATAATTTTTCCTGTGTGGTATTTAATAGTCCTTTCAACTCGTCATCATGACTAAAGAAATGCACTGTTGGTCTCGGATGACAAGCCTCTGGGACCAAAGGAAGTCAGGAAGTTTCTATTCTTGGAGATCTTTGAAAAGACAGATAGCTCACCTGCTCACCTAGAAGTGGATGGCTAGGCCGAATGACCTCCCGAATGCCCTTCCAATTCTTCAAATTCTAGGATAATCTTGGTAATGCTGATTGGTTAATTTTTGTCTTTCTCTTTGGAATTCTATTTCAAGAACATTTTCATTTTGTTCAGTCCTGCTCTCTCCTGGAACAGTGTTTTGTCACCTGAAAATCTTTTTTTCCCCTTTCTTCAAATTGGAATTGAACACACCCATTAGAAATTAGTAATGAAAAATATCTATTTTCTCCCTACACTAAGACTCCAAGATTCAGAGACAGTCAGATATCCTTCTTCAGTTCAGTTTACAAGGGCATGCAAGGAAAATATCTGGTGACGAAAAGTAACTCTCAGGTATCTTGACATTAAATGGTGCAGGAGATACTCAAAATGACAATACTACAAGAATGAAAAGAGGTTCAACTTTCATTGTATTGTTTGATCCATTTGGGCTAGTAAAGGTTAGAAAATTAATGCCAAACACCAGTGTATTCTTCCCCATGTAATAAATAAATAAATAAATAAACCTTGCTATACTTCTGGAAAGATGAATGGCTTGAGACAACTGAAAGACTATTCAGTAAAAGCCATAATGAGTTGGAGCTTAAAATATAGCCACTTTATGATGTCTGCTGTAGCTCTTCAGTTATCTGCATTTTATAGGTTGGAAGAGAAAGTACCTTCTCATGCTTCAGTTTATATTCTGTTAAACACACTGTTTGCATGTGTCAGTGACATTTGTTACCATCAAAAATATTCACCTCCTCTCTATTGCTAGAAGAGGCAGGTAAAATAGCTTAAACATGAGCTCTTTAGAGACAATTTTAATTTTGACAATGTTTCACTATATAACCATTACGGAGTCACTTGATTTTTCTGGTTGAAATATAATCTTGAACATATTCAGTGTATTAGAGCTCAGGGCACCTACCTTTTAGGAGTTTTCTTTCTAATGTATTTTGTGACATATACACCTAAACGTGTGCCCTCTGGCTCTGCTTTAGGGGGTATTTCTGATGTGGATTATCACCTCTGTTATGTTGTACTCTCCCAAGTGTACAGTGCTCAGCACAATAAATACAATTAATATAAATAAATACAATTAATATAAATACAATTAATATAAATACATGCATTAAATAAATAAATTAATTAAATAAACAATAAATAAATACAATTAATATAAATAAATAAATACAATAAATACAAATACAATACAAAGTGCTCAATAAAATACAACTGATTGATCAATAGGTGTTTTTTCCCTATTTCAGCTGGGTAGTCTAGGCAGAGCCCCTGTTTGGAGATACATCTGCATGAATAGGAGGAGGCTGGATGCTCTCAGCAGAATCTGTAGTCACCAATTGTCCTAAAAAGCAGCAAGTTCATTCCAGTAACTCCTACCTGTTTGACATGGTCTCTAAGGATCCTTTTGGAGTTTTGGACTTTCTGGGAGGAAGCAGATTCTGGATATGGGAAATTCTGGGGTTTAGCCAGTCATGACACAGATTAGAAGGTATTTAAGCCACCTTTCAAAGAGGGGGTAACCAGGGTAGTGGAGCTGAATTTTATTTTCATTTGAAATACATGTAGCTGTAGGATACTTGGGTAGACTCTCCATAATGATGATAATAATAATAATAATAATGGCATTTGTTAAGCACTTACTATGTGCAAAGCACTGTTCTAAGTGCTGGGGAGGATACAAGGTGATCAAGTTGTCCCACGTGGGGCTCACAGTCTTAATCCCCATTTTACAGATGAGGTAACTGAGACACAGAGAAGTGAAGTGACTTGCCCAAAGTCACACAGCTGACAAGTGGCAGAGCTGGGATTTAATTATAGTATTTGTTAAGTGCTTACTATGTGCCAAGCACTGTTATAAGCACTGGGGTAGATACAAGGCTATGGGGTTGTCCCACACTGGCTGTTTGACAAGTTCCATGATGGATGGGCACATTTTGCACCATGATACATTAATCGGATGAAATCAAGGCAATCTGACAAATGAGCAGTTTAAATTTGCCCCTGATTTTCTCCATAGTTTAAATTACAAAGTCATTTAATCCCCATTTTACAGATGACATAACTGAGGCACAGAGAATTGAAGTGACTTGTCCAAGGTCACACAGCAGAAAAATGGCAGAGCCAGGATTGGAATCCAGGTCCTCTAATTCCCAGGCCTGAGCTCTTTCCATTAAACCACAATGTTTCTAATCCATTTTACTACAGAGGATAACTAGCCCCAAAGCAGGCAGCCTCAGGGAAGAGGGAGGTGGGACTTTCTGTGACCCTGGGCCGCCTCTCCAGGAGTGAATTGAAGGTGGGGTGGGTAGAGGAACAGCAGGTGGGGAAGATAATTTAAGAGTACTACATTATGCTCATCTCCTATTTTCAATTATTTATGAATTAATAGGAAATCACTCTCCTTTTGATTCTGTCTCCTCTAGACTGTAAAATTACTGTGGGCAGGGAATGTGCCTACCAACTCGGTTGTATTGTACTCTCCCAAGCACTTAGTACAGTGCTCTGCACACAGTAAGCGCTCAATAAATATGATTGAATGAATGAATTTCATGTCTCTCCTGGGTCCCTTCCTCTTGAGCTGACCTTCTTAGTGGGGACAGGGGGAATGGATTCTCTGGCTCTTGGTTTCTTTGTCTAGAGTTGCCCCTGCATTTTTCTCTGGAGCTGGTTGGAGAACAGACTGGGGGGCAGGTGGCAGGCCAGTGTCGGATTGCATCATGTGATTGACAGGTATCAATCCTCGGGGATGCAGCATTCCTTTGAGTCATAATTCCACTCCTTCTACTTGGGATTGGCAGATTGGATAGGATGCCCAGACACATTCTTAATCCAACCAAATGTCTCTTATGCAAACCACAACCCTGTCACATACCTGTTAGACATTCTCTTCTCCTTGTGGTCCCAAGAACGAAGCCTGGCCAACCTTGTATGATGAGGCCAGCCTGACTTTGGGATTAAATAATACTAAGTAACATGCATCTCTACTAAAATCCTATCTGTTACATGTTCCATCGTAGTAACAGTATTGATTAAGTGCTTACTGTGTGCAGAGCACTGTGCTAAGCACTTGGGTAGATTCAAGCTAATCACATTGGACACAGTCTATGTCACACATGGGGCTCACAGACTTAATCCTCCTTTTACAGATGAGGTACCTGAAGCACAGAGAAGTTAAGTGACTTGCCCACAGACACAGAGCAGACTAGTAAGTGGAGCTGGGATTAGAACCTAGCTCCTTTGGATTCCCGTCCCATGCTCTAACCATTAGGTTATGCTGCTTCTCTATTCTAAATACTGGGAAAGAGTGTACAAGTGGGAATTAAACACTGACCATGTCCCTCTGGGACTTACCTATGAATGTAGTTGAGGGATAAGACTGGAGTTAGACCCATTGGGAGCACTGGAATAATAAAACATTTTAATAGCATAAGAGAACAAGAGTCAGTAAGGAGCTCTGACTGAAGAAGCTGGATTTCTAGCTCCTTGGGATTCAGAGTCCAGGGCATACCTGAAGCCACTGCGACAAGTGTGGCTTCTCTAGGTTATATGACGTCTCATGCTTCAATCAGTCATCAATCGTATTTTTTGAGCAATTACTGGGTGCACAGTACTAAGCTCTTGAGAGAGTACAACAAAATATGTTGTTCTTTTTCTCTCCAGGGTGTTGGAAAGCAGAATGGAATCCCTTGCCCCCAATGACCTGACCACTTAGTTTATCAAGAAAATTGACACTACTCTTTCCCAGTAGTATCTCTAGAGGAAATCTCTTGCCTTCCCTCAAAATCCACACTCTCCACCAGCACATCTGACCCCATTCCTTCACACCTCATCAAAACACTTGCCTCCTCTCTTCTTCCCTCCCTAACTGCCATTTTCAACTGTTCACTCTCCAATGGCTTCTTCTCCACTGGTTGCAAACATGTCTGTATCTCCCCCATCCTAAAAAAAACCCCTCCCTTGACCCCACAGCTCCCTCCAGTTATCGTCCCATCTCCCTTCTACCATTCCTCTCCAAACTCCTTGAGCGAACTGTCAGCTGTCACAAGCTGTCTCAAATTCCTCTCCTCCAATTGTCTCCTTGAGTGTTGACTACCCCCTTCTTCTGGAAACATTATCTGACCTTGGCCACACTGACACCGTCCTCTCCTGATTCTCCTCCTTTCTCTCTGGTTGCTCGTTCTCAGTCTCTTTCATGGCTTCCTCCTCTGCCTCCTAACCCCCAACTGCAGTGGTCCCTCAAGGTTCAGTTCTGGGTCCCCTTCCATTCTCCATCTACACTCATTCTCTTGGAGAGCTTGTTTGCTCACACATCTTCAACTACCACCTCTATGCTGATGACAACCAAATCTACATATCCAGCCTTGATCTCTCTCCCTCTCTGCAGTCTCGCATTTCCTCCTGCCTTCAAGACATCTTTACTTGGATGTCCATCACCTCAAACTTAATATGACTAAAACTGAACTTCTTATCTTCCCATCCAAACCCTGCCCTCCTGCTCACTTTCCCATCACTGTCGATGGCACCACCATCCTTCCTGTCTCACAAGTCCATAACCTTGGCATTTTCCTTTACTCCGTTCTCTCATTCAATCCACATATTCAAGCCATCACTAAATCTTGTCAGTTCTATTTTTAAAACATCGCTAAAATCTGCACCTTCCTCTCCATCTAAACTGCCACCACATTCATGCAAGCACTTATCCTATCCCACTTTGATTATTGTATCAGCCTCCTTACTGACCTCCCTGCCTCCTGTCTCTCCCCACTCCAGCCCATACTCCACTCTGCTGTCTGGATTATTTTCCTTCAAAAACATTCAGACCATGTTTCCCCACTTCTCTTCCCCTCTTTTAGATGTGTAATTCTCTCTTACCCTTTCTGGTAGAGAGAAAGACGGAGAGGCAGTGGGAAATGGGTTTGTAGCAGTTTCCACAGGAGCTGTGGGGTAGGGGGCAACTCACTGATGTGACTAGGGAGGCACAAAGAGAAATATAGCAGAGTGCTTATTCTGGGCTCCCTTGGTCCCCAGAGCTCCTCCTCCACCATGCCCTTCTGCTGAGGGAGAGACAAGTAGATCTGGGGAAACTGGTGAAACTGGTGAGATGTGGGAGGAAAGCTAGAGGAGATGATAGAATGCATGAATTCCCTTTAGTACAGCACAAGACTCCCTTGCACTTCCCTGCTCTCCCATGCTGCGTACCCTTATTCTCTCTCCAGTCCCCACTGAGATATAGCTCTGTTCCCACAGACACTGCAGAGTGTCTGTGGGGAGCTGGGCAGAGAGGGAAGCAGCGCCATGAACTCTCTTTGGGAGAGAAATGATCAGATCCCCCTTCATGAGAGAATCAATCTGTCCTGGCGAGTGGAGGAAATGGCAAGCTGGGTGGGAGGGGCAGGACTCTGCTCTCTGTCTAGAGACCATCCCTCTCTGCCTCCTTCCCAAACCCCACTCCCTGTTTACTAGTGGGGTTGAAATCAATCTCAGGTCGACTTGAAAAAGGGAATAATCTCTTTCTAAAGCCCCCATAAATCACTCAAATGTTGGTCAATTAGTCAGACCTGACCATCACTTTCTAGAAAAGTCGACTCACCCATCATGGTGCCACTAGTGAGACTGCGGCTGTGACTGCTGCTGCTTCCCTACTGGCCATGGCCTTTCCACACTGCTTGGTGTTTCGCTTTGTTTTATCCTGCCTTAGCTTATTCTCCCTATTATCTATGCAACACTGCTTCTTCCAACTGCTCCCACTATTTGTAAATCATTTTGTGTACGTCTTTCTCAATTAGATTGCTCACTCCCTGAGGGCAAGGAATGTGTTTGGTATTTTGCACATTCCCAAGGATGTATAACACGCACTTTGATGGTATTGACAACTGTCTACTTGTTTTGTTTTGTTGCCTGTCTCCCCCTTCTAGGTTAGCCCATTGTTGGGTAGGGACTGTCTCTATCTGTTGCCAAATTGAACTTTCCAAGAGCTTAAAACAGTAAGCACTCAATAACTACGATTGAATGAATGAATAAACACCATGACTATTAGGACGTATGTCCTCAAAATATGTCACTTGTTTTAGATGCTCACCTGAGAGCAGGTGTTTATGAATTCTGCTGTTGTTTGCATTTCATGCTTGAGGAGGAGGACAGTCATTGTTTTGATTAGAAGCAGTGCAGCTTAGAGGGAAAGACCAAGATCTGGGAATCAGGCAGACTCTGCCAGTGACCTCAGATAAGTCATTTAACCTTTCTGTGCCTCAGTTTCTTCATCTGTAAAGTATATCCCAGAGATGTTGTGAAGACCAAATGAGACAAGTCATGGAAAATCACTTTGTGGCAATAAAAAGGTGCTTTCCACATGCAAGGTATCATTACTATTATTACTTACTACTATTGTGATTATTGGGTGCTGATGGGCTGACTGCATTCCAGACTTTACAGCTTGTGATTGTCTCTTGCTGACCCTTCCTCAAATTGTACCCAGGTCTGGGTTCCACAACAAAAGAAGAATGTGGAAAACCTGCAGAGAGTACAGAGGAAAGTGTCCAGAAAGGCCAATATTTTTATTGGTTTTATTTTTCAACCAGTGAGAAAAACCTAAAGGATATGGGGATTATTCAACCTCAAAAGAAGGTTGATGAGCCATTTAATTTATCTTTCAAGTGGGTGAAGGGCTCTTTCTTAGAGGATAGACACAAGATATCCTCAATTCCCAAGGAGAGCAAGAGGAAAAATTATAAGATGAAGGATTAAATCTACTGAGCTTGAGAGAGATTTAACATAAGGAATAAATAACAGTGGGAGGTAGTGGAATCTTCATTGGAGATTCCTTAAAATAGGACAGATCTCTGAAGGTAGGGGGATGAGCTAGATGCCCTCTCAATATCCCTGCCAGCCTGATATTTTATTTTTTATGACTTGCTTGAGAAATAAAAGTTTGGAAGCAGAATGTTTGTAAAAAAGGGAGACACTGATTTTGGCAGATGTTTCTGAGCGGTAACTATAGGCGTACCAAAATAGCTCCAAACTTCAAATTGTGTTACTTGGCTGTTAATATAAAGCTTTGTACGTACTTGGGGGTCTTTTACTTTACAAGTGAACAAAGGAATACATAAATACCAACCAGTAAGCCTGACAACATAGCCCTATGTGTCAGGCTGAGAGAAAAAGATTGGAGTAATTTTAGAAGCTTTCTTTCAAAGAATTTTGTGATGCTATAAATCCCCCAAGTCAACCTTTCTGGGATTTCAAATAGCGAGGTGCCTCCTTGGGTATCATTCTCTTTCAAAGTCTCTAGTCAAAGTAAATGCCAAAAGCACCACCTTATTTTTTCTGCATGGCTTTTGTCTCCCAAGTTCAAGGCTTTTGTCTACCAAGTTGATATGTCCTCCTTAGCTCTCACTGTGAGGAAGAGAAGAACTGGTCAAGAAAGCAGCCAATTTTGGGAAATTGAAGATGTGAAGGTGTTATTTTAGGATGCTTTTGCTCAGTCAATGTTCAGAAGTCATCTGGATAATTTAGGCCTGAAAAATGTATGCTGGGTTCAACTATCCAGATATTTTGGTCTGAAGGATTGATTTTGGCTTAAAATATCCTATATGTTCATTCCAGAGTATATTTTTAAGCCCGAGTCCAGTGATCTTGGGGCAGGATTAGGGTCAGGACCCCACAGTTCCTGACAGTGACTCCTCGGTTCCTTCAAGTCGAATTGATGCTGATGGTATTTGTTAAGCGTTTACTATGTGCCAAGCACCGTTCTAAGCCCTGCAGACCCTAGGAACCTGGGCAGCACAAACTCACATCATCAGCATGGTCATTCAGCACCACTGGAAGTGTGTCAGCCCCAAGTTGCTGCCATTACATAAGTAAGAACCTAGCTCTAGATGTCGTCTTTTGGGAAGACGCAGGGAAATGTACGTGACTATGTCCTGACGGTCTATTTGCACATACCTTGAGTGCCTCAAAATACTCACGTTACTTTAGACAATGCTCTGACTCAAAGAATATTAAAGGTCATGTAGAGAGAGGGCTGAGAGCCCACCATTTCCCTCCTTTCACCTCAGTACCCAATCTCTGGAGAAGGACATTTGATTGGAGAAATCTCTACCTCAGAGAGGACACAGGAGATCTATACTACTTTTGTCTTATGCCTACATCAGATCCAAGTAAAGAATGAAGTCTAAGGGCTTCTCTTTCAATGAATAAACACAGTGGGCTTTACCTTTGTATTTAAATAAAACTTATTTGAAAAATCTGTCCACTTTTGCTTCGAAAGCAAAGTCTTTCCTCAAACTGGCAATTCACAGTAAACACCTTTCTGTTCTTCTCACAAAAGTACTGTTTCCAAAGAGGAAATATTTAATAATAATAATGATATTTTTAGAGCCAAGCACTGGGGTAGGGGCAAGTAGCATGATCTAGTGGGTTCACCACGTCTGCTGCATGACTTCGGGCAAATCACTTAACTTCTCTGTGCCTCTGTTCCCTCATCTGTAAAATGGGCTATTAAGACTGTGAGCCCCATGTGAGATATGGACTGTGTCCAACCTGATTGTGTTGTCTCTACCCCAGTGTCTGGTACAGTGCCTGGTACATAGTATGTGCTTAAAAAATTCTACTTAAAAAAAAGTTGATCACATTCTCTGTTCCACATACAACTCACAACCTATGTAGGAGAGAGAACAGATACTGAATCCCTGTTATACAGATGAGGAAACTGCGGCACAGAAAAGTTAAGTGACTTGTCCAAGGTCAAACAGCAGGAAAGTGACAGAGTCAGGATTTAAGCCCAAGTCCTCTGACTCTCAGGTCTGTGAACTTTCCACTAGGTCACCCTGCTTCCCTATTTATTGCAACAAAGTTGAGAAACAGTCAAAGGGCTTCCAACATGAAGTAGCAGACAAGGTTTCTTAATTAAGGTTTGGGCACAAAACCTCAGTGTCATGCTGAGGCCAAACCTCTCAAAACAGATATTAGATACCAAGGATGCAGGATCAAACCGTGGTCTTCCCAGGAGGCAAACCTGCACATGGTAAGCGTTCAATAAATATGATTGAATGGATGAATGAATGAATTTGTAACCTAGAGCAGATTGCAAAGGGCAGATTGCAGGATTGCAGGATGGACCCAGTGGAGCTTCTGAGGTGTGGTGGGTTGAAGGGAAGGTCTGAGTTGGACCCCAGCTTAAAGTCACACGGCTGACAGTTGGTGAAGCAGGATTTGAACCCATGACCTCTGACTCCAAAGCCCGTGCTCTTTCCACTGAGCCACGCTGCTTCTCCTGCATAATCCGGTAGGGTAGCAGTGGTGGCATCGGTGAGGGCTGGGCTGAGTTCTGTCTTTTATATCCTTGCAAACCCAAACTTCCCCTAACTTTTCCTGCCTACAGAAAATTTACAGCCTAGAGTACTCGCAATTGGCTGGGATCCCAGGCCCCGCCTGGCCACCAAACCAGCACAACTCAAGAAGATAGCCCTCAACATCGAGCAGGTTGTCTGCCTGGGGAACCATCTACGAGCCGGAGGTCGGTGTATCTATGGAAGAAAATGGTGAGCAGAATTAGAAAGAGAGAAACATATTCATAATGCCACTCAATCATTTTAATCCCAGTTCTGCCACTTGTGTGCTGTATGATCTTGGGCAAGTCACCCTAACTTCTCTGTGCCTTAGTTAACTCATCTATAAAATGGGAATTAAGACTGTGAGCTTCATGTGGCACAGGGACTGTGTCCAACCTGATTTGCTTTTATCCACCCTTGTGCTTAGTACAGTGCCTGGCATGTAGTAAGTGCTTAACAAATACTATTATGATGATGATGATGATGATGATGATGATGATGATGATCATTAGTGGAAAAGCCATTCAGAAATTCTGAGTCAGTTATTTGGAATTGAAAATTATAGGCTTACGCAGCTGCAAAACAGCATAGGATAAGTGCTTAATACAGTGCTCTGCACACAGTAATCACTCAATAAATACGATTGAATGAATGAATGAATTAGGGCTAAAGTAAACACAAGGTTATGTTTTTAAATTAAATAAGGGAATGGAGAATGGGTGGATTTCCCACCCCCTCATTCCATGTTCTGCACACTTGTGTGAATCATCCAGAGTTTAGATGAGCTAAAGTGGGCACAACCTTCTTGTTCACCTGCATTATGTGGATGTAGAATCCCCATCTCCTTAGCATCTTTTTGCTCATGATATGCATCAGGTGAGCAGAGGCAAGAGAGAAACTTGTGGACAGGTTGCACATGTGATTCCTGTGGGCCAAGTCTACCAGGAAGATAGGTGAAATAGGTGAGAAGGTGACTGCTCTCTATGAGCTTGTGTCCAGTAGACATGTTGTTTGGTAAACACGATTTGTTTCCAGCTGAGGGTCCCAGTTACTTCTTATGTGATGGGCTAAAATCCAGCTATATTGGAACTCTGTTGTGTGCCTACCTAAGCTACAAAGCCTGGAGTGGGGCCTCGCCCCAGAACAAGGAAGCAGGCTCCCAGATGGCATTACTACAATACTTCTCTTCCCCTGTCCTCTGCTACAGTGATCATAGGTCTCCCCTTCACAATGACAGTGCTGAGAGTCCATCTTGCCCTTCCCAGTGCTAAAACAAGTGTGCAATAAGTGTTGTGGGGCAGCTGTCCTGAGCATAATCCAAAAATGGGTGTAGAGTTCCTTTAACTGCTTATTTGTTGGGGTCTTTTTTATTTTTAAATGGCTGGCTGTTAGTTTCTCAAGTAGCAATCTGGAGGTTGGTAAGATGCCAGATAACAATATTTTTCCTGCAGTTACAAGAAGGTACATCAAACATATGTTATGTGGAAATCCTACCAAAGGAATGGCCTGAGACTATGGGGTTCAGTGGGGATTGTTCCCACAGGACTAACATTGTCAGAATCATGTTTCACAGATCCTGCTTCGAAACCAACCCAGACCCTTCGCCTGGCCCCGCTTGACAGACAGCACATCCAACCATCCCAAGCCTAGTCCTTTTCCAAACCCTTGCTGCCACCATAGAGAAGACTGACCTACAGGAGTTTCCTAAAGTGTAAATCAACTTGTGGGGGTGGTGGTGAATGTGGACAGTTGGTCTGGACAGCTCCCCTGGGCACTGGTTACCCTCAGGTCAATCGGGGGGCTCATAAGAACAAGATCAAGAAAAGATGTCCTTGTCTGCTAAGGCTAATGTTTTTGAATCCTGTCATGTTGCATAGCAACAAAGTTCTAATATTGAATTCTGTTCACATCAACTGGAAAGCTGGAGCTCTTGCTTGAATTCATTAAGAACCAAGCAAATTCCACAATAATTTTGCAACTGACTTTCAGATTTGCCTTAGGTACTAGGCATAAGAATATATGATGCCATTCCTGGATCAGATCACTATTCCAACCAGCACACTGTTAAATCTCTGACATTAGCCTTCTCATTGGTCTCCCAGACTCCAGGCTCTCCCGTCTTCAGTCTATAGTACACCTGCTGCATGAGTTATCTTCCTGAAGTAACACTTGACCCACATCTATCCACTCCACAAAACCCCTCTTTGGCTTCCTTTATTTCTCTGCATCCAACAAAAAGTCCTCACAATCAGCTTCAAGGCCTTCCATCTAGTCCCACCTGAAGTGCCTGCTCCTCTACATTGTAAGTTCCTTCTCAGCAGGGATCATATCTATCCGCTCTATTGCACTGTGCTTTCCCAGGTACTTAGTGCAGTGTTCTGCATACAGCCAGTGTTAAGTAAATTGTATTGATTGATTGACTGCTTGATTAATTGATCAATTACAGGAGCATGGCCTAGAGGAAAAGCATGGGCCTGGAAGTGAGATGGCCTGAGTTCGAGTTTCAGCTTTGATACTTGCCTGTTATCATCATCATTAATCGTATTTATTGAGCGCTTACTGTGTGCAGAGCACTGTACTAAGTGCTTGGGAAGTACAAGTTGGCAACATATAGAGACAGTCCCTACCCAACAGTGGGCTCACAGTCTAAAAGGGGGAGACAGAGAACAAAACCAAACATACTAACAAAATAAAATAAATAGAATGTGATTTAAGCTCTCTGTGCCTCAGTTTCTTCATCTGCAAAATGGAGATTAATATGTCTTCTCCCTCCTACTTGGACTGTGAGCTCCATGTGGCATGGGGACTGCATCTACCTGATTAATTTGTACCAATCCCAGTGCTTTTTAAAATAGTGCTTGACACATACTAAGTGCTTAACAAATGTAATAATGATGATGATGATAATAATAATAAAAATCTTCTCTTCACTCACTAGTTCCCTTCATTGTTTGCTTCCAAGAAAACCTTCCAGATATATCTCACTTTGCACTCTCTTACTGCCATCCATCCCAATTTGGAACTCCCTCCTTTATCACGTCAGATAGACCACAGCCTTCCCCACATTCAAAGCCCCCTCCAGCAAGTTTCCTTAGGTTAATTTCCAGCAACCTGAGTCATAGATTCCTTTGGTCAAAAGTAGCACTTAATGCTTCCTTATCACTCATGTATAAATGTGTACTCATTTATTTACAACTCCAGCTGTAAATATTTGTGTCTCCTGTTTAGGTATTAAGCTCCTTGTAGTGGGGGAATCCACTTTCAGAATCACACCTGAAGAGTTTCCAGGACTCTACTGGTCTTAGCTATGGGACAGAGAGTCAAACAGAGGCATACCCACTCCATCTCTAGCTTGAGCAGCTAGCCAGTGGAAGGCAATCTGCTACAAGTCAAAACTCACCTGTGCTGGGCAGCAGTGGCATGGGAGAGAGTTGAGGGTGGCATCTCAAGTTTACTGTGTGGAAGAAGGCAATGGTAAACCACTTTAATATTTTTACCATGAAAACTGTATGGCTACACTTCCAGAATGATTGCAGGTGGAGGTGGGGCGTTCTGGGAGAGAGGTGTCCATGGAGTCACTATGGGTAGGAAACAACTCAGCAGCCTAAGACAAGACAAAAGGGGGAATATGTCACTTTATTTTGTAGTTCACAAGTACCCATCACAGTGCACTGCACCAAGGGTGTTCCATGAATGTTACAATCAGTGGTTTTTATGCAGGACACTGTACAAAGAACTTCAGAGGGTACAATGCAACAGAGTTGGCAGACATATTCTCTATGCAAAAGAAGAGCTTAGAGCTTAGGAGGGGAGACAGACATTAAAAGTCATTATGAATATGACCATGAGTCTTGTGGTGCTGAGGGATACACATCCAAGGTGATGCAGAAGTGAGAGGGAGTAGGAGAAATGAGAGCTCAGTCAGGGAAGGTCTTTTTGAAGCGATGTGATTTTAATTAGGCTTTGAAGGTGGGGCATGAAGTGGGAGGAGTCTGTGGTGAAATATAGACAAGATCAAAGGACAGTGAATAGGTTGGAGTTAGAGGAATGGAGTGAGCGTGCGGAGTTGTCGGAAATCCATGATGTAAGATAGGAAGGGGCAAGGTGATTGGGTACTTTAAAGCCAATGGTAAAGAGTTTCTGTGATGCAGAATGGATAAGCAACCTCTGGAAGTTCTTGAGGAGTGGGGAAACACAGATTAACAGTTTTTTAGAAAAGTGATCTGGGCAGTAGAGTGAAGAATGGACTGAAGTGGAGAGAGGCAGGAAGCAGGGAGGTCAGCAAGGAGGATGATGTCAAGGTGGGATAACTGCTTAGATCAGCATTGTAGCAGTTTAGATGGAGAGGAAAGGGTGTATTTTAGCTATGTTATGAAGGTAGAACTGACAGGATTTGGTGACAGTTTGAAAACGTGGGTTGAGTGAAAGAGAAAGGTTATAGCTTGTGAGACAGGGAGGATGGTGGTACTGTCTACAGTGATAGGAAAGTCAGCGAGAGGACAGGGTTTGGATGAAAATATGAGGAGTTTTGTTTTGGACATGTTAAGTTTGAGACATAGGCAGTCCATCCAAGTAGAGAAGTCCTGAAGGCAGGAGGAAACAGAAGACTGCAGAGAGAGAGAGATCAGGGCTGGAGAAGTGGATTTTGAACCATCTGCACAGAGATGGTAGTTGAAGCCTTAGGAGCGATTGAATTCTCCAAGGGAGTGGGTGTAGATGGGGACCCAGAACTGAGCCTTGAGGGGCTCGCACAGCAAGTGGGTTGGGGGCAGAAGAGGAACCCCTGAAGATGACTGAGAATGAGCAGCCAGAGAGTTAGGAGGAGAACCAGGAGAGGACAGTGTCAGTGAAGCCAAGGTTGGATAATGTTTCCAGGATGGGGGGCGGTGGTAATTCTATTTGTTGTGATGACTGACACCTGTCTACATGTTTTGTTTTGTTGTCTGTCTCCCCACTTCTAGACTGTGAGCCCGTTGTTGGGTAAGGACATGTTTCCAACTTGTACTTCCCAAGCACTTAGTACGATGCTGTGCACACAGTAAGTGCTCAATAAATATGAATGAATGAATGAATGAATATCTCTACTACTCCTGTGAGGATTCTTAGGGGAACTGTGTGATAATGGGTCTCCTGGGTATCCACTCTAATGGTTAGCCTTCCCCTTCTAGCTCCCTAACTTTCCCCATAGTATTCCATTTCAGATGACTTATCTATTAATTTATCCAAGCCCCTCTTGAACTTCGTGATATTTTTGCTAACAAATGCAAGACATTTGCTACCTATTGGGTGAACAAGTGTTACAAATCTGGTTCTGTCCTGAAGTAGTCTATGACCTAAAAAACTTTTCTTTGGGGTCTTCTAGTATTCTCCATAGCCATTTTAGTGGGATAGTATAAGGACAAATGCTTTTCCATTGACTTTCGCTACTTTAGTGTTCTCTACATAGAATTTCTCATGTGAAATACAGTAACTCCCAGCAGCCCGATAACCTTGAAAGCTCAGAGCTGGATAATAAAAGGATTTGGTTTTCAATTGTCCCTTGTCCTTCTTATAGCATTGAGCGGCACATCTGAGGTCAGCAAAGGCATCAGTGTTCCAGACCTCAGCCCATAAAACATCTGTTGGGTTTAAAATTGCTTAAGCAGGTTACAGCCTCACTGAAAAGGCACTTTATTTCAGAGTCACAGCTGAGCTTGTGTTGCAGAATTGCAATTGAGGGTACAGAGGGTTAGAGCCCTAGGTGATGGGTAAATAGATGACAATGTTTCTATTATTTTTGGATCATATACATATTCAGGACTATTTGTAATGGCAAGAGGCGAGGCTGGCGATGGGAAGACGGCAGCATAGAGGATCCAAATCATTGCTGCTTTTGCAGTCATTTCCACTGTTCACAACCACACTTCACTACAGCTTTTCCTTTGCAGGAGAAAGGTGGCTGATACCAGAATCCTCAAAGATGGTCTAATCTCCTGGTGTTTGGGCCTCGTTTCCACTGGAGAAATGTGGTCTATCTTCAGGACCAGACTGAATCCCTAAATTAAGGGAACGAGGTGGATTCTGAGCCAACCAAAAATAAGAACGTCGATCTTTTGCCTCCATTTGCCATCCCAAGTATTGCAACTATCACATTCCTTGAGTTTCCACCATGGGCAAGGTAAGTGCTGGATGTGGTTATGGAGGAAGTATGTCATCGTGCTTGCCCTGAAAGAGCTACTAGCTAAATGGAGAAAGAGCAAATGCACATCTGCAATGAAGACATAAAATAAAACTTCAACCCAACCCAGAATTGCACTCATGTCAAAGAATGCTGGAAATGATTGGGATAGCTCAAGATAGGAAGACTCAATCTAGGAAGCTTTCATGGAAGTGGTGGACTTTTAGTAATGTTTGGAGAGAGAGGAGGTCTGGAGTAATGGAGAGGAAGGATCTTTGCCTCAATCCATTTGGCTTGCTAATGTTTGACTAAAGCTACAGGGATACTTCTGAAATTCATGAGGGTATTGAGTTGCGAAAACAAGCATCTTGTACACTCCTAATTAATCTGCTTACTTCTTAGAAGTTTTAATAAGCTATGATATGCAGAGAGTTGTAGCATAGCAATTATTTTCCTATTATGCCTTAATCCCTTTACAAGTGCTTCCTTCTGATGTATAATCTCCTAAATCAGACACTACAGAACAAATATGGGCTTTGATTTGACAGGCCTGTCATTCTCTGGGAGGGGAAAGGAAGAAGTTTTGATTAACCAACAGCTGTGAAGAATTCCCTCAGAAGTTAAGTGTTCATTGGTTTAGAGCTTCATTTCACTTGTTTTCAGCAGAGGCCTTCCTAGATCAGAGGTCTCCTTTTAGCATGAGCTCTTCCTAGTGGAGACATTTTTCTATCTTTTCCCTGCTTCCCCTCCCCTAACTTAATCCTATTGCCAAGCATTCACCCTGGTTGACCTCTGTAGGCTCTGAAAAAGTATTAATTGAACTGAGAGATCAAATATAGTGTCAGCAACCCATCATTTCCTCAACAGCTACGATACATTTCAGAGCTGGAATGAAAGACCTATTATTAAGGAGGTGTCATGGGTGTATTCATATGGAGGGTGGAGTTTTACTGTTCTCAAAGCTCCTGCCCTTGGAAAGCAGATGTGAGACAGTTTCCAGCTTGCCTCCCCGCCCATCTGCAGCTCCAAGCCACTGATCAGGACAACACCAAATAGCCTCCACCTCTCCATAGTACATGCGGAACAAGGGGGACATGGTAACAATACTAATAGTCATATTTGTTAAACATTTTACGTGTGTACTAAGTGCTGGGGTAGATACATGATAATCAAGTGAAACACAGTCTCTATCCCACATGGAGCTCAGGAGGGAGGTCAGGAGTGTGGCTCAGTGGAAAGAGCATGGACTTTGGAGTCAGAGGTCATGGGTTCAAATCCCGGCTACGCCACTTGTCAGCTGTGTGACTTTGGGCAAGTCACGTAACTTCTCTGTGCTTTTCAGTTACCTCATCTGAAAAATGGGGATTAAGACTGTGAGCCCCCCATGGGACAACCTGATCACCTTGTAACCTCCCCAGTGCTTAGAACAGTGCTTTGCACGTAGTAAGTGCTTAATAAATAAATGCCATCATTTTACAGATGAGGAATCAGAGGCCCAGAAAAATTAAGTGACTTTCCCAAGGTCCCACAGCAGAACCAGGATTGGAATCAATCAGTTGTATTTATTAAGCACTTACAGTGTGCAGAGCACTGTAGTAAGCGCTTGGGAGGGTACAATATAACAATAATCAGACACATTCCCTGCCCACAGTGAGCTTATAGTTGAGAGGGGGACTAGAGGTGTATATATAAACGTTGTGTGCGAAGGAAGCTCTAAAGGTCATTTGGTTTATCTCCCCGGCCTCAAGATAGGACTTACCTCTATCATTCCTGCCTGCCTTTGAACTAGATACAGAAGCTGCATTGTCAGGGGCAGTGGAGGGGGCCAACTCCTGTAGAGAATTCTCTACTCTAGAATTCAGGGAGGAGACTGACCAGAGGCTGTTGGAGGCAATTTTCCCCTTCTGATTTAGAGGATGGTCAAACCCTGGTGCAGAGGGAGGTCCAAACATCCTTGAAACTTGATTTCCAAGAGGCAAGCAATAATAATGATAATAATAGTATTGTTTAAGCACATTCTATGTGCCAAGCACTGTTCTAAGCACTGGGATAGAGGCAAGAACATCAGGTTAGATACAGTCCCCGATAATAATAATAATGATAGCATTTGTTAAGCGCTTACTATGTGTGAAGCACTGTTCTAAGTGCTGGGGGGGGGGAATACAAGGTGATCAGGTTGTCCCACGTGGGTGTCACAGTCTTAATCCCCATTTTACAGATGAGGTAACTGAGGCACAGAGAAGTTAAGTGACTTGCCGAAAGTCACACAGCTGACAAGTGCTGGAGCCAGGATTAGAACCCGTGACCTCTGGCTTCAAGCCCATGCTCTTTCCACTGAGCCACTCTGCTTCTCTAATGCAGCTTCTGATGCATTTGGGACTCACAGTCTAGGTAGTAGGGAGTAGGATTTAATCCCCATTTTACAGATGAGGAAACTGAGGCCCAGAGAAGTTAAGCGATTTGTCCAAGATCTCGGAGCTGGGATTAGAACACATGTCCTCTGGGTCCCAGCCCCATGCTCTTTCCATTGACCCACACTGCTTCTTGTCCTCCTAGGGAAAGGGCAAAGGAAGCCTGCAAATCCCGCAGGCAGGGAGTTATTTTAGCCTGGGGGACAAGAGTAGAAAATTAGAGCAGAGTCTTAGGGGGAAGGTGAACACCTTGTTTGTGCAAGGACAGTCCAGCTGATAGAAGAGTGATATCTCCCTCAAGACCACTGATGAGCAAGCAGCTGTGAATAAATTGTGTTCTGTGATGGAATGGAAATATCACCCTATGTTCCGAGAAGAAAACTAGAATGTGGGAACTTATTGTTTACAAGCAGCATGGTCTAGTGGATAGCACCCACTATCACCTAGGAGTCAGAAGGTCACGGGTTCTAATCCCAGCTCTGCCACTTATCTGCTGTGTGACCTTGGGCAAGTCCCTTAACTCCTCTGTGCCTCAGTTCCCTCATCTGTAAAATAGGGATTAAGACTGTGAGCCCTATGTGGGACAGAGACTGTATCCAACCCAATTATCTTGTATCTACTTTAGAACAGTGCCTGGCAAATAGGAAGGATTTAACAAACCATAATTATAATAATTATAATAATTATATTATATTACATTCTTGAAGGAGCTGAGACCCAGAGGCAGACAGATAGGAAGTGGAGCGAGATGGTGGTGGTAAATTCTGGGAATATAAAATGGTGGCTTGTTAGGGCAAAAATTAGCTCACGTTATTCAGAATAACCTGCAGTCACAAGCTCATAATCTTGGCATTATCCTTGAATCAGGTGAGATTCCTGTTTCTCATTGCGTATGGGCTCCAGATAGTGGGCCAGAGTAAATATTTGAGGTAGGCTGTCCAAAAGGGTCTAGGGAGGGGGCTGCAGGGTGGAGAATTAAGGAACACCTGAAAGCATTTTGGGATGGTATCTCTGGCCTCTAGAAAGCTACAGGGCTGACAGTCTGGATTTCGAAGGGGCAGAACAAAGAGGAGGGTTGATATAGCTAAATAATGGCTTTTACCATCTGCTTCACCTTGGCTTCAGAGGACAGGGTCTGTGTCTTTGTCTCCAACTCCTGAGTAGCTTGTACGATACTCTGCACACAGTAGTTGCTTAATCCATACTGATGATGACCTGAGAGAAGCTGGGTGTTGGAGGAAGATGCTTTTTTAATTTCAGTAATTCATCTTTCTGATGTCTGACTGGCACATAGGGCTTGCAAACACCAAAATTCCTCAGGGGAGCAATCTGCAATGCTCTCTTGGCACTTTCCATCCCCATAAAGTTCCATTTTCCATTCTAACATTGGCAGCCTGGTGCGGGTGATGGCCAAGTAAAAGATAACTTCTCTGTTTACCTGTGCCATTGGCCACTAATTAGTTGTAGACTACTATGAGGAGGAATTGGATGTCAAGAATCTTCACTCTGTCCCATCCATTTAAGTTTGAAAAAGTTAAGGCTGTCCATTAGGAAAAGCAACCTCTGGCATATACCACTGGGGTAGCCCCTCTTCTGTCTGTAAGCAATGAGTAGAAGTAATAATAGAAATTATAGTATTTTTAAGCACTTATTGAGAGCATATCACTGTACTAACCACCGGGAAAATGTATATGTGAGAATAAGACATGGACTGTTTGAGTGAATTGTCTAGAACCTGTTGTCTCAAGTTCCTCTCCTCCAATTCGCTCCTTGACCCCCTCCAATCTGGCTTCTGTACCCTTTACTCCACAGAAACCACCCTCTCAAAGGTCACCAATGATCTCCTTCTAGCCAAATCCAACAGCTTCTACTCTACTCTAATCCTCCTCGACCTCTCAGCTGTCTTCGACACTGTCGACCACCACCTTCTTCTGGAAACATTATCCAACCTCAGCTTCACTAATACTGTTCTCTCCTGGATCTTTTATCTCTCTGGCTGCTCGTTCTCAGTATCTTTCACGGACTCCTCCTCTGCCTCTCACCCTGTAATTGTGGGTATCCCTCAAGGTTCAGTTCTGGGTCCCCTTCTATACCCACTCCCTTGGAGAACTCATTTGGTCATACGGCTTCAACTACCACCTCTATGGTGAATCCCAAATCTGCATCTCCAGCCCTGATTGCTCTCCCTCTCTGCAGTCTTGCATTTCCTCTTGCCTTCAGAGGATCTCTACTTGAATGCCTCATCAGTTCCCCAAACTTATCATGTCTGAAACAGAATTCCTTATCTTCCCACCCAAACCCTAACCTCCCCCTGACTTTCCCATCACTGTAGACAACACCACCATCCTTCTTGTCTCACAAGCTCATAACATTGGCATTATCCTTGACTTCTCTCTTTCATTCAATTCACATATTCAATCCATTACTAAACCCTGTTGGTTCAACCTTGGAGACATCACTATACTCTCCACCTCCTCTCCATTCAAACTGCTTCCACATTAGTCCAAGCACTTATCTTATCCTGCCTTGATTACTATATCAGCCTCCTTGCTGAGCTCCCAGCCTCCTGTATCTCCCTACTTCAGTCCATATTTCACTCTGCTGCCCAGATTATTTTTCTACAAAATGCTCAGGCTATGTTTCCCCACTCCTCAAGAACTTCCAGTAGTTGCCCATCCACCTCTGCATCAAACAGAAGCTCCTTACCATCGTTTTTAAAACACTCAATCACTTTGCCCTCTCCTACCTCACCTCACTACTGTCCTACTTCAACCTAGCTCACATGCTTCGTTCCTCTAATACTAACCTTCTCACTGTACCTTGATTTCATCTATCTCACCACTGACCCCTCACCCATATCCTGCCTCTGGCTTGGAATGCCCTCTCTCCTCAAATATGACAGATAATGACTTTTCCTTCCTTCAAAGCCTTAATGAAGATACATCTCCTTCAAGAGGACCTGAAGATACATCTCCTTCAAGAGGACTTCCCTGACTAAGCCCTTCTTTCCTCTTCTCCTGCTTCCTTCTGCTTCACCCTGACGTGCTCCCTTTATTTATCTCTCCTCCCAGCCCCACAGCACTTAATTACATATCTGTAATTTTATTTATTTCTGTTAATGTCTGTCTCCCCCCCAGGCTGTAAACTCCATGTGGGCAGGAAATGAGTCTATTATATTGTACCCTCCCAAGGACTTAGTACAGTGCCCCGCACACAGTAAGCACTAGATAAATAGGATTGACTGACTGACTATTCCCAAAGCCACTCTGGGGTAACTGCCACTGTCTAATGTTCATAGCTGTCCACCCAAGTTCGTGGCTGGTATTACTTTATCTTTTTCCAATATACCTCAGACAACAGAAGACAGCACAGTTAGTAAGGGAGGGTGGGTTAGTTTAAAATGAATGCTGAAGCACACTGGCACTATCAACAACATCCTGGCATATACCCTGTCCATTTACCACACATCTCTGCCTCATAAAACACGGGTAATGCCTACCTCTTTACTGAAAGACTAAGCCTATAGGATGCACCGACCCTAAAGGAAGCACTACAGGGATGCTGGCTGCATACTCCTGTGCAGGTGTTTTGGGATTGCAGGTAAAGGTTGGTATTCCAGTGCACTGAAACAGTTAAATCCCAAACTTGGCCCTTTCTCAAGACTCTGCACAGTGGCTGATCCACATCAGGAAGAGACCTAGAGATTATACAAAAGCTGACAGCAGACAGAAGGCCTGCCAAAGGCTTCAAAGTCAAATGACTTTTGTCCACAGCCAGTCAGCCCCATTCTGATGTTCCCCGAGTCACGCACACCCTGCCGGGAGCTTGACTTCCACCCACCCAGGACCGGGACAATCTGGGTCTCTCCCCTCTGAAGAGGACAGCAAGAGAGAAGGAACAAAAGTACATGCGTCACTGAGCTTTGGGAGAGCCAAAGCTGATGAAGCCATAAAAAAGCAGTACTCCTGGGGAAACTGTTGTCATTCTCACCAAAGGCAGCCACTCTTATCTTGAACATGTTCCACTGAAGCAACCCAATTAGAAGGGCCAGGTCTCAGTAAGATCCAGCCCTGCAGAAAGAGCTGAGATCAAGCTCTTCAACGCTAGTTAGTTATGTATTTAAAGAGGCCAATTCACGCTTTCCAGCCACTAATGGGGCATTTTGCACCTAGGTAAGTCTATATATCAGCCTATTATCAATCAACTGTATTTATTGCTTGCATAGATTGTAAGCCCCTTGGGGACAGGATTGTCTCTGCCTTCTCTGTTGTACTCTCCCAAGTGGTTGTACAGTGCTCTGTGCATAGTGAGTACTCAGTAAAAACACTGAATGATTTATTGATTCTGTGAGAGTACTGAATTCATTCATTCAGTCATATTTATTGAGCACTTACTGTGTGCAGAACAATGTACTAAGCACTTGAAAAGTACAATTTGGCAACAGATAATTAATTGTGGTATTTAAGTGCTTCCTAATGCTGTTCTAAGTGCTGGGGTACAAGCAGTGTGGTTTAGTGGAAAGAGCCCAGGCTGGGAGTCAGAAGGTCCTGGGTTCTAATCCCGGCTCTGCCACCTGTCTGCTGTGTGACCTTGGGCAAGTCACTTAACTTCTCTGTGCTTCAGTTATCTCATCTGTAAAATGGGGATTAAAAGTGTGAGCTCCACGAGAGACATCTTGATTACCCTGTATCTACCAGTGCTCAGAACAGTGTTTGGCACATAGTAAGCACTTAACAAATACCATCATTATTATTATTATTATTATTATTACAAATAATCATGTCAGAACAGTCACTGTCCCACAAGGGGCTCACAGTCTAAGTTTGGGGGAGAATAGGGATTGGAATCTCCATTTTGCAGATGAGGAAAATGAGGCACAGAGAAGTTAAGTGACTTGCCCAAGATCACAGAGCAAGCAAGTGGCAGAACTGGGATTAGAACCCACGTCCCCTGACTCCCAGGGCTGTGCCCTTTCCACTAGGTTATACAGCTCCTCACTTTGCACTTAGTGCTCCTAAACTAAGCACTTAAAGGGATACAAGGACAGACGATTTCTGCTCTGCAGGAGGTTTCAATCTAAAATGGGGTCAGACACAAAATTGTTTAGGCAGGATGGTGTGGTCTGGTGGAAAAAGTAGGGGGTTGAGAGTCAGGAGACTCTTAATAAGCACACAGTAAATCCCATAATTAATTAATTTCCAGTTAAGAGGAGAAAAAGAGTTGAACAAGTAGCTAAATAAATACCTAAGCAGTACAGTACAAAATCAGTAATACTTGGTAGTTAAAATCTCCTTCCATTCCTGTCTGAGCTCCTCAAATAGGCTGTATATAACAGCTTCATTCATTCATTCATTCATTCATTCATTCATTCATTCATTCATTCATTCAATTGTACTCTTCGAGTGTTTATTGTGTGCAGAGCACTGTACTAAGCACTTGGAAAGTACAGTTCAGCAACAAATAGAGACAATCCCAGCCCACAGTGGGCTCACAGTCTAGAAGGGGGGAGACAGACACCAAACAAGTAAACAGGCATCAGTAGCATCATTATAAATAAAAAGAATTATAGATATATACACGTCACCAATAGAGATCAATAAAATTATAATTATAAATATGTACTTATGTACACAAATGCTGTGGGGTGGGGTAGGGGTAGAGAAAAAGGAGCAAGCTGGAGTGGAGGGGAGGGGAGGGAGAGCAGGGGAAAAGGGGGGCTTAGTCTGGGAAGGCCTCCTGGAGGAGGTGAGCTTTCAGTATGGCTTTGAAGGGGGAAAGTGTCAGTTTGGAGGATTTGAGGAGTGAGAGCATTCCAGTCCAGAAGTAGGACGTGGGCCAGGAGTTGACAGCGCGACGTGTGAGAATGAGGCACAGTGAGAAGTTAGTGCCAGAGGAGCTGAGTGTGAGGGCTGAGATGTAGAAAGAAGAGAATGGAGGTGAGGTAAGAAGGGGCAAGGTGATGGAGAGCTTTGAAGCCAATAGTGAGGAGTTTTGGCTTGATATGGCGGTAGATAGGCAATCACTGGAGATTTTTGAGGAAAGGGGTGACATGCCCAAAACGTTTCTGTAGAAAGATAATCTGGGCAGCAGAGTGAAATATAGACTAAAGCAGGTAGAGACAGGAGGTTGGGAGATCATAAAGGATGTTGATGCAGTAATCCAGTCAGGTTATGATGAGTGATTGTACTAACATGGTAGCAGTTTGGATGGCGAGGAAAGGGCACATCTTGGTGATGTCGTAAAGGTGAGACCGGCAGGATTTGGTGACGGATTGGATATGTGTAGTGAATGAGAGAACAGAGTCAAGGATGACACAGCGTTGTGGGCTTAGGAGATGGGAAGGATGGTCGTGCCGTCCACAGTGACCGGAAAGTCAGGGAGAGGACAGGGTTTAGGAGAGAAGAAAAGGAGCTCAGTTTTGGACATGTTGAGTTTTAGGTAGCGGGAGGACATCCAGGTGGAGATGTCCTGAAGGCCAGAGGAGATGCGAGCCTGGAGGAAGGGAGTACAGCGGAGGAGATGTAGATTTGAATATCATCTGCATAGAGATGACAGTTGAAGCTGTGGGAGTGAATGAGTTCACCAAGGGAGTGGGTATAGATGGAGAACAGAAGGGGACCAAGAACTGACCCTTGAGGAGCCCCTACAGTAAGGGGATGGGAGGGGGAGGAGGAGCCCACAAAGAAGACTGAGAATGAATGGTCAGAGAGATAACAGGAGAACCAGGAGTGGATGGGGTATGTGAAGCCAAGGTTGGATAGCGTGTTGAGGAGAAGGGGGTGGTCCACAGTGTCAAATGCAGCTAAAAGGTCGAGGAGGATTAAGATAGAGTAGGAGCCGTTGGATTTGGTAAGAAGGAGGTCATTGGATGGCCTTTGAGAGGGTTGTTTCAGTGGAGGGGAGGGGACAGAAGGGTAGGGGGGAGAAGGGGTGATAACTGGAGAGGGCAGTGGGATCAAGGGAGGGTTTTTTTAGGGTGGACGAGATGTGGTCATGTTTGAAGGCAGAGGGGAAGAAGCCATTGGAGAGTGAGCGGTTGAAGATGGAAGTTAAGGAGGGGAGGAGGGAAGGGGCGAGAGTTTTTATAAGGTGGGAGGGATGGGGTCTGAAGCGCATGTAGAGGGGGTGGCACTTGAGAGAAGGGAAGAGATCTCCTTTGAAGATACTGCCGGGAAGGATGGGAAAGTAGAAGAGGGGGTTTGGTTGGGGGGAGATGCTGGTGGGGGGATGAGCTCAGACCTGATGGTATTAATTTTCCTAATGATGTAGGTGGCCAGATCGTTGGGGTTGAGGGATGGGAGAGGGGGAGGAATAGGGGGCCTGAGGAGGGAGTTAAATTGTACCAAGAGCTTGGTAGAGTATGATACAAAAGAATTAGCAGATACATTCCCTGCCCATAATGAGCTTACAGTCTAGAGGGGGGCACAGACATTAATATGAATAATTTACAATATATATTTTAAATATATGTACATAAGTGCTGAGGGATTGGGGGTGGGGCAAATATCAAATGTCCAAAGGTCACAGATGCTTGCACATAGTAAGCGCTTAGCAAACTACAACATTAGCATTATTATAATGCGGAACGGAGAGCCAGCCGTGGAAAAGAGGGCCCAATAGGGGAAGGTTCTTGGAATAGATAATAATAATAATAATAATAATAATAATGGCATTTATTAAGCACTTACTATGTGCAAAGCACTGTTCTAAGCACTGGGGAGATTACAAGTTGATCAGGTTGTCCCACGGGGGGCTCACAGTACTAATCCCCATTTTCCAGATGAGGTAACTGAGGCACAGAGAAGTGAAGTGACTTGCCCAGAGTCACACAGCTGACAATTGGCAGAGCCAGGATTTGAACACATGACCCCTGACTCCCAAGCCCGGGTTCTTTCCCCTGAGCCACACTGCTTCTCTAAATGCCTTAGTAATGCTTTGAAGGTGGAGATAGTGGTGGTCTGGAGTATATGGAAGGGGAAGGATTTCCAGGCTAGGCAGAGATCATGGGAAAGGGGTCAGTGTTGACATAGATGAGATTAAGGCACAAGGAGTAAACTGGTTTTAGAGGAGCGAAGTATGTGGGCTGGGTTGTAGTAGGAGATTAGTGAGATGAGTTAGGATGGGGCAAGCTAATTGAGTGCTTTAAAGCCAGTTTTGAGGAACTTCTGTTTGATGGGGAGGTGGATGGGCAGCCACTGGAGGTTTTCAAGTGGGGAAACATGGATTGAAAGTTTCTGTAGAAAAATGATCCAGGCAGCAGAGTGAAGTATGGACTGGAGTGGGGAGAGACAGAAGGCTGGGTGGTCAGTGAGGAGGCAGTCAAGGTGGGTTAGGATGAATGCTTGGATTAACAAAGAAGCAGTTTGGATGGTAAGGAAAGGGCACATTTTAGCAATGTCATGAAGGTAGAACCAACAGGCTTTGGTGACATATTGAATATGTGGATAGAATGAGAGAGATCTCTGATCTTGCTCCCTAATCTCTCTCCCTTTCTCAGCCTCACAATTCCCCCTTCCTTCAAGCAGCGTGGCTCAGTGGAAAGAGCACGGGCTTGGACGTCAGCGGTTATGGGTTCTAATCCTGGCTTCACCGCTTGTCAGCTGTGTGACTTTGGGCAAGTTACTTGACTTTTCTGTGCCTCAGTTACCTCATCTGTAAAATGGGGATTAAGACTGTGAGCCTCATGTGGGACAACCTGATCACCTTGTATCCACCCAGCGCTTAGAACAGTGCTTTGCACATAGTAAGCGCTTAACAAATAACATCATTATTATTATTGTTATTTTCACTCCTAGTGAAAAATGGCATATTAGAAAGGAGGAAGGAAAGATGGTTAGGAGACTGATGTCATAGTCAAACCTGGATATGATAAGCACCTGGACCATCATAGTAGTCATCTGAATAGAAAGGAAGGGGTGGATCCTGGAAATAATGTGGAGGAATTGTGACTTGTCTTATGCTGTCGAGTCGTCCCCGACCTGTAGCAATGCCATGGAAATGGCTCCCCCAGAACGCCCCACTACCACCTGCAATCATTCTGGTAGTGTATCCACGGAGTGGATAATCTGGGCAGCAGAGTGAAGTGTAGACTGAAGTAGGGAGAGACATGAGGATGGGAGATCAGAGAGAAGGCTGATGCAGTAATCTAGTCAGGATAGGTTGAGAGATTGAACCAGCAAGGTAGGGGTTTGGATGGAGAGGAAAGGGCGGATCTTGGCGATGTTGCGGAGGTGAGACCGGCAGGTTTTGGTGATGGATTGGATGTGAGGGGTGAACAAGAGAGCGGAGTCGAGGATGACACCAAGGTTGCGGGCTTGTGAGACGGGAAGGATGGTAGTGCCGTCTACAGTGATGGAAAAGTCAGGGAGTGGGCAGGGCTTGGGAGGGAAGATAAGGAGTTCAGTCTTGGACATATTGAGTTTTAGATGGCGGGCAGACATCCAGATGGAGATGTCCTAAAGGCAGGAGGAGATACGAGCCTGGAAGGAGAGAGAGAGAGCAGGGGCAGAGATGTAGGTTTGGGTGTCATCAGCGTAGAGATGATAATTGAAGCCGTGGGAGTGAATGAGTTCACCAAGGGAGCGAGTGTAGATGGAGAACAGAAGGGGACCAAGAACTGACCCGTGAGGAACTCCTACAGTAAGGGGATGGGAGGAGGAGGAGGAGCCCTTCCTCCTGCGTGGAACACCCCTCTCACTCCCCCCTTGAAATCTGCCTGACTACTGTTCTCCCATCTTCAAAGCTCTTCTGAAATCACATCTCCAGGAGTCCTACCCTTAATACCTTTTCCTGTCTTCCAGTTATATCTCCGTTACTACCAACTGAGTACTTCTGGGTCAACTATATACTTATGTATTTACACCCTATTTTTTTTGATTGTTTTTATGACCCTCTCCACCATGAAAATGGGAGCTATCTGCTAGTCTGTCCCCCTGCTCACTTTCTTCCAGCCCTGAGATATAAGAAAGGATCTCAGGAGGAAGGAGATCTGTTACTAATCAATCAATCTATCATATTTATTGAGCTCTTTCTGTGTACAGAGCACTGTACTAAGCCCTTGGGAAGTTCAAATTGGCAACATATAGAGATGGTCCCTACCCAACAACGGGCTCACAGTCTAGAAGGGGGAGACAGACAACAACAACAACAAAAAACCAAGTAGACAGGTGTCAATACCAAAAATAAGGAATGCTTCACAAATTACAAGGAAATGTTACTGAGACTGCAGTGATGAGCACAGCACCATCCCCAAATATTTCAGGTACAATCCATTCATCTTCTGATACCTGTTACTTGAGAAGCAGCATGTCCTAGTGGAAAGACCACGGGCTTGGTAGTCAGAAGGATCCGGGGTCTAATCCCAGCACCACCACTTAATAATAATAATAATTATGGTCTTTATTAAACACTTACTATCTGCCAAGCACTACTCCAAATGCTGGGGTAGGTACAAGGTAATCAGGTTGTCCCATGTGGGGCTCACTGTCTTAATCCCCATTCTATGGATGAGGTAACTGAGGCACAGAAAAGTTAAGTGGCTCGCCCAAAGTCACCCAGCTGAAAAGTGATGGAGCCTGAATTAGAACCCAAGCCCTCTAACTCCCAAGCCCGTGCTCTTTCCACTAAGCCACATTGTCTGCCGTGTGACTGTGGGTGTCATTTCACTTCTCTGTGTCTCAGGTTTCTAATCTGAAAAATGGGGTTAAGACTGTGTCCATCCTAATTATCTTGTATCCCAGCACTTAGTACAGTGACTGTCCCATAGAAAGCGCGTAACAAAACACCATAAAAAAGTAACTCAATCGCCCAGAAATGTTCTTCAATCATAAAAATCAAATCATAAAAATCAAATCAGGGCAAATGTAAAGCAAATGAAAAGCAGATACACATGGAACCCAGAAAGGGTTCAGTATTATTTCTTTATTAGAGTAGGATTACCAAAGGGAAGTTGCGGAGCCTTCATTTTAGATCATAAACAGATCCACATCCATTCTGACTTGTTCAGATTTTCTAAATCATCATGGATTGATGGTTATCTATTTTTGTCAGCATGCATGCAGGTGTCCAAATGTAGTTGTAATAGTATTTACTAAGTGCTTAATATGTGCAAAACATCATACTAAGTCCTGGGAAAGAAATAAATGGATGAAGTATAAACACCATCCCTGGCCTACAAGGGGCTCAAAATCTAAGAAGGATAGGGATGGTCCAGATCACTCAATCAGTGGTACCCACTAGATTGTAAGCTCATTGTGAGCAGGGAATGTTTCTGCTAATACAGTTGTATTCCTCCTAGTGCTTAATACAGTGCTCTGCACATAGTAATAATAATAATAATAATAATAATAATAATAATAATAATAATGGTTTTTGTTAAATGCTTACTATGTGCAAAGCACTGTTCTAAGCTCTGGGGAGGTTACAAGGCAAACAGGTTGTCCCACTGGGGTGACTTACAGTTTTAATCCCCATTTTACAGATGAGGTAACAGAGGCACAGAGAAGTTAAGTGACTTGCCCAAAGTCACACAGATGACAGCTGGCGGAGCTTGGATTTGAACCCATGACCTCTGACTCCAAAGCCCATGCTCTTTCCACTGAGCCATACTGCTTCTCGTGGTGAACAGTAAGCATTCAATAAATAATATTGATGATGATGATGATTTTTATTGAAAACTTACTGTGTGCAGAGCACTATACTGAGTGCTTGGAGAGTTCAATACCACAGAGATGAAAGACATGTTCTCTGCCCACAACAAACTTACTATCTAGAGGAGGAGGCAGACAATAAAATAAATAAATAACATATAATTTATAGATATGTATTGAAGTGGCCCACCTGAGCTTCAGGGGGTCAAGAGTAAAGAGAGCCGTGGAATATCTCATGACTCCCAAGAATGGGCTTGGGAATCAAAGCTCATGGGTTCTAATCCTGGCTCCGCCACATGTCTGCTGTTTGACCTTGGGCAAGTCACTTAACTTCTCTGAGCCTCAGTTACCTCATCTGTAAACTGGGGATTGAGAGTATGAGCCCCAGGTGGGACAACCTGATCACCTTATATCCCCCTAGCACTTAGAACAGTACTTCGCACATAGTAAGTGCTTAACAAATGCCAGCATTATTATTATTATCTCATCCAGCGCTTAGAACAGTGCTTTGCACATAGTAAGTGCTTAACAAATGCCATCATTATTATTATTATTATTATTATTATGCTGCTGCCGAGGGTCCGTCCTTCCCTGGCTGAAGCAGGGGTCCATGGGCCAATAGCTCGTCAACCTTGGAAGGCTGGGATGTAGCAGTTAAGGCAAAGCTCAGAGTAGCACAGCAAACTGGTAATTTTGCTGATGGGATTTTTCAACCATCTGTCAAAAGGCTCTACAGATTCATTTTCATCCTGTACTTGGGGAGGCAAAATATTCTGACGTAAGGAAAATGCAGGAGCTAATCTATTTTGAACTGGGCACTCTCATCGATGCAGGTGCTGTTGACCAATTCTCTTTTTGTTTTTTTGTTCTCAATTGCCTTTTCTGGAAGGCTGGTGATCATCCCACATGGTATTGCCTCAAAGCAGGCTGAAAGTGGTCTTTGTAACTTGGACAGCTGTGTCCGTATCATCACCCCGTTCTGCCCACGGAAGAGCCAAACAGGTGTTCAACTTCTGGGGTTTCCCGAGGCGAGTCCAGGTTCTCCTCTTGCAACTGAAGTGATGAGAGATGGAGGATTAAGTCTCGTTTCCTGGATAGGAACATCCCCATCCTCCTCTCTCGGCCATCCAAAAATCTGCTGGCCGATGCAGGGCTGAGCCATCTTCGGGGCCTATGTGTTAAGTTTGTCACTATGGTGTGTTGCCAGGAGATGCATCGCTTCACTGTTGATTGCCAACACCAGGTACTCTTGGCAGATGGATGCCTCCAATGCAGTCAAAACCCTTGCCCAGGCTCACTAGCTCCCATTGAAAGCTGCAAGCCTCGTCTCCAGAGCTGCAGTGTCCCTACTGAGGAACTTTCCGCAGATCCATCGCATCCCCTTTCAGAAGTGGTTGGTGTGTCGGAAATAGCAATGTTTATCTCTCTTCGGCAGGCTTAACATGATTTCACATTCTTTGAAAACCCAGGCACCCATATTTGCAAAGTGCAATCTCCTTTGATGTTTCAGAGGCCAGTAATTTTTCTTTACATGTAATGATATTTTCTTAGCTGGGGGCTTGAAGACAGGCTGGTTTTGGCCAATTCTTGCCTGTGATTGTTATAATTGAACAATTGCCATGTACACTTTAATGTCCTCTTTATGCTAATGTGTCGTATGTGGAGAATAAGACATCAGTATCTGGTCTATTGCTGATGCATTTTAAATGAAAAGGAACAAGTTAAGGTAATTTCATTTTCATTACTTTTTAAATTATTTTTCTCCTTCACTGAAGTGATGTGAGAGCCTGGAACTGAAATCTACGGCTTTTACAGAGACAATTTTATTCTCCGTTTCAGTGGTGGTCCACCTGTTTGGTGTGGAAGAATAGTTCCAAGAGGAATCCGACACAAAACCTGGAATTAATTTGCCAACTCAATCTTGGTGACCACTTGGACATTGCTTGATTATGAGCTTATTGAAAGCAAGGTGTTACTCTAGTACATTGCAGCATTTTAGGGCCTGTTTTATTTTCCTTTTTGGGCTTGGTCAGTATTTAATCACGATTGGACAGGGAATATAAGCTCCCCAGAAAGGGAATGAATGGAGAGAAGGCTGCTCAGGATTGTTGTGAGATGCAGTTAAGAGGAAGGAGGAGGAGGGAAGAGGGGGAAGAGAATGTGGAGGAGGAGAATGATCAGCTAGCCAAAAAAAAGGTAAAATGGTAAACCTGCAAAACACAGCTTCTTTAATCTAGCTTCATCCCAATAAATCAATTAATCATTAGTGGTATTCTTTAAGCACTTACTATGTGGAGATCACTGTATTCAGTGATTGAGAAAGTAATAATAATAATAATTATGGTATTTGTTAAATGCTTATTATGTGCCAGCCACTGTACTAAGCACTGGGGTGGAAACACGCAGATTGGGTTGGACACATTCCCTGGCCCACCTGGGGCTCACAGTCTCAATCCCCATTTTACAGATGAGGTAACTGAGGCACAGAGAAGTGAAGTGACTTGCCCAAGATCATACAGCAGACAAGTGGCGGGGTCAGGATTAGAACTCATAACCTTCTAACTTCCAGTCTTGTGCTCTATCCACTACACCATGCTGATTCTGTAAGTACAAATACAATAGGGTTGATAGCCACGATCCCTGCTCACAAAAAGCATATCGTCTGAAGGGGAAACAGATTTTAAAATGAACTGCAGCTAGGGGAAATGGAAGAATGTAAGGATAACAATCCATCATATTTATTGAGTGCTTACTGTGTGCAGAGCACTATACTAATTGCTTGGGAGACCAAACTATGACAATATAGCAAGCACATTTCCTGCCCACCACGAGCTTACAGTCTAGAAGGGGGGAGGACAGTCATTAATATAAATAAATAGAATTACAGATATGTGCATAAATGCTGCATGGCTGGGAGGGGGAATGAAGAAAGAGAGCAAGTCAGGGTGACCAGAACAGAGTGAAAAAGATGGCTTAGTTGGGGAAGGCCTTCAATAAGACTTTGAAGGAGGGAAGAGTACTTGTCTGTCCGATGTGAAGAGTGGGGGCATTCCAGGCCAGAGGCAGGTCATGGGAGAAAGGCAGGAGGGTGAGATAAATGAGTTTGGGGTATGAATAGGATGGCATTAGAGGAGGGAAGTGTGTGGACTGGGTGTTAGTAGGATAGTAGGGAGGTGAGGTAGAAGGCAAGGTGATTGAGTGCTTTAAAGCTGATGGCAAGGATGTTTGATATGTACGTAAGAGCTGTAGTGTGTGTGTGTGTGTGTGTGTGTGTGTGTGTGTGTGAGAAACCTTTTTTCAATAGATTTTTGAGGTTGGAGAGAATTGCAGTCTGGGGAACTTGAAGGGAAAAGGCTGAGGTGAAGAAATATGCAAAGCCACTAGACCATATGTGATATCGCCACACAGCAATGCACGTGACGTTATCTGCATCATGGCTTGCTTAGGGGACCTGCAAGGTAGGTGGGCCCTAAGACTAAGCTTGCATAAACATAACCCTGCCCAGGTCTCTGTGAACTCACATGCTAGATCCAAATAATGGAACTAGACAGCAAGAGCCATCGGGGAAGAAGACTTGATAAAATTAAGAATGTTGGACCTGAAAGTGTTTGTTACTGATGCAGTTTTTGATAGAGGGCACGTCAGCTGAAGCTAGACTGTCTTGTATAACTGAAAGACTTGGGCAATCTTCCATCTGGAACCTGGGAGAACATAGCAACCCTGGAATAAGAGGGAGGACCAGGAGTTCCCCCAAGAATGACACCGTAGGATTTTTGGAGGTTCCGTATGATTTCTAAGGCACACTTGTTACTTCTATGTTGGCAAAGGGGTGTCCAGTATCCTCAGGTGGCATCAGTGGCCACCCTGTATGTAATGGCAAGTATCAGGGTAGTCAGAACTGTGTTTTCAAGTCCTTTGAGAACCACCTAATGCATTGACACAGAAAGTCCGGAGTACTGAGAGTCCATTCTGGAAAAATGAAAGATTGCTCTTCAGGGGACTGCGGCAGTGTGGCCCCAGTAAATTTTCCCAATCAGCAAGAACCCGTATTAGCCAACCAAGATTAAAACCTTTTACCAGAATCCTGATACAGCACAAATGTCCAGGGTACGAAGGGACACGAAAGCCTGGAAAGTACGAAGCACAACCCCTGTTTGTCCTCTCATCCAAGTGTTTTTCTGGGCTATCGGTATTTGTGATAAAAAATCTCAATCAATCAATCGATCAAATGTCATTAACTGCAATGGATATTAGTGTACATTAGTGTACAGAGCACTGTACTTAGTGCTTGGAAGAGTACTCTATAACAGTTGGTAGACATGTTCCCTGCCCACAACAAGCTGACAATCCAGAGTGGGAGATAGACATTAATACAAAGAAATTACAGATATGTACAGATGAAAAGCAGTGTGGTCTAATGAATAGAGCACGGGTCAGGGAGCCAGAAGGACCTGGGTTCTAATCCCAGCTCCACCACTTGTCTGCTATGTGACCTTGGGCGAGTCACTTCACTTCTCCGTGCATCAGTTACCTCAGCTGTAAAATGGGGATTAAGACTGTGAGCCCCACGTGGGACAAGGACTGTGTCCAACCTGATTGGCTTGTATCTACCCCAGAGCTTAGTACAGTGCCTAGCACAGAGTAAGTGCTTAACAAATACCATAAAAAAGTGCTGTGGGGCTGAGGGTGGGGTGAATAAAAGGAGTAAATTCAAATGCAAGGGCAACAGAGACAGAAGTGGGAGAAGAGGAAATGAGGGTTTAGTCAGGGTAGGCGTCTTGGAGGAGATGCTTTCAGTGCTTTGCACATAGTAAGTGCTTAATAAATGCCATTAAAAAAAGGAAGGGAGCGTAACTGCCTGTCCAATATGAAGAGGGAGGGCATTCTGGGCCACAGGCAGAACATGGTGAGGGATTGGTGACACTCTAAAAGGAAGATGTGACATAGATCCTGCAGAGGGAAGGAGAGACAGGAAGGTAAGAGGGAAGGGGAGACAAAATGATTATTGTTATATATGCCTATTCAGTTTTGTAAAGTCAACTGGAAAGGTGCTGGCCTGGTGACCTCATTTAAATGTTAGCAAGCGAGGCAGAATGATCTGTTCTGAATGAGCCCCAGGCTATTCTTCCCTTGTAGTCTGCTCATTTCTTCTTTCAAACACATTTGAATCCCAGGTACCTACCTGGAATCCCAGGAAATAATTTTCTGACATTCCTCTTCCAAAAACAGTACTAAATATTTGCACAATTCATTGGAAATTTATCTTTCAACTAAATATGTGATTCCAGGATGGGCTGTCCCATTGGGTTTTAATTGAATGACTCCCAGAGTAAACATGCTGCCAGCTCAGGTAGTCATCCATCAATTTAGGGAACACACCAGTTAGATACCCCAAGGTGCCTGTTTATTGATTACTACATTGGGGATTTAGACAGGAGGTATTACACAGTAGGGACAGGAAGAGATAGTGACAGAGGAAGAGAGAGATGTGGAAGGTGATAGTATGTCCCTTTTTATAAATGTTCTTGCGTATAGAAGGGGAAACAAAAAGCTGGGAAGAAGCACTGAAAGGTATTTTCATTTTATTCTAACATGATTCATGCCTAGTTCTGGCCATATGAAAGGAGCATCCACTATCTCTATGATCTATTGCTAAGACTACTTGTAAAAAAAATCACTGGGAAATGTATAGGACAGGGAAGGTGATGGCAGGTGAGAGCCCTGCTCGGTTTCAAAACGGTTCTTCAATCACTCATAATTTGTCACAGTGCCTTTATTTTTATGCTGGGTGAATATTTCTCAACAACTTTCCCTCACAGGCTAACATTTCCTCTTTTTTATTTATAGACTATCAGATGCTTGCAAACGTGGGCCTCGGGGTTTAGTCTTCAGCCCTACATTACTTTTGTTTTATCTTCCCTTTCAAAACACTGACCCGAGTCAGAAAATATCGCAACGAGCAGAAGCAAGCAAGAAACTGTGATGCACAGTGAAGTCTATAGAATGTGGAAGCCAGGAGAGGATGGTTTCTGTGACCTCAGGCCGATGAGGTCATTTCTCCAGCACCCATCCAGTTCTGGCCTCCACACCAGTAGAGGAAGTAGAAGAACCTAGAGGAGATTAGGGGAGGCATTTGAAAAGTGGGGAAATAAGACAATGGCTTTGTCTGTTCCATGCAAGACCCATCTTGACTTTCCTGCCAAATTACTGCCCTTTCCACTCAGACCAAGATGTTGGCAGGAAAATATTTTGGGATCAGGCTGACAGACAGAGATCGGGGGTTCTGGCCTGGGGATTGCGTCCTTGTTTGTACCTACCTTCAGTCTGTGGAACTACATGACTGGCAGCAGTTTTCTGCCTGGGCTCTGGCAACCACAGTAAGGAGACTGTAAACTCATTGTGGGCAGGGAATGTAGCTGTTTATTGTTGTATTGTACTCTCCCAAGCACTCAGTATAATGTTCTGCACATAGTAAGTGCTCAATAAATATGAATGCTTGTTAGGATAGCCACAGGGCTGGGGGTAAACAAGACAGAGAGGGGCCAAACGCTATTCCAAGAGAGGTGGTATCCAATTCCAGGGGCTTCATTGGTCTAAGCCTTATCCCAGGTAGAGGGAGACTGAAAATAGAGGCACAAAGTGATTTCATGTTGTACCTTATGTGAACAGCCAAATTCAACCTATTGTCTTGGGCCTCCTTCCTTCTTGTCTGCGGTCTATGTTGACTGGCTGTTGATCAGATAACAAATCTCTTCATAAATCTGTCCTCATTATCCTCTTCTTCCCATACCCACAACCTCCCAATTAATATTGAATGTCAGAGGTTGTGACAACTGCTCTTTCTGGAAGCAGAATGCTGGAATGGAGAATTGAATTGTCCTTGCATGGCTACAGTTGCAGCTCTTGCAGTCTCCCTAACGAGGCAATATCTGCTATGCCCCTGGCATACAGAACCATCCCAACTGTATTGCGAACAGCTTTTCTTTATTAACGCCACATAGTTCTGTTGGATTTGGGAAATTGAAGGACCTCAGAGTAAACAAGGATTAGTGCAGTTAATGGTAATTAATTAATGGCATTAATACAGTTCAGTGGGAGAGTTAGGTAAGATGACAATTAGAACTTTTTTTGATCAATAGCTTCTCTTAATTTGATGCTCTATTTGCGGGAGAAGGGAGTTGAGGGATGATATTGGTGCCTAACTCAATGGGGGTGACATTCATAAATTAGCAGATCCCAAAGTTCACTGGTTAAGTGAATTATTTTCAAGAGGCGTAGCTCTCTTCAGGTTCATAATGTCTTATTCTTTCATCTTAAGCATTTATACTGGAAAGGTTACTTGCTTAAATTCATTTATTGTAATTCAGTCCTCCCGGCCCTCTAGTGATGTACTACAACATGCTGTTCCTCTTTTCCTGAGAAATGAGCTGAAAATGCAATTCTGCCTTATGGTTTATGGATTCATCCAAATCTATTGCCTGTTCTGTCCCGTGTTCTTACACAACTCTGATTAGCCAACATAATTAATTGCATCTCATGTTGGAAAGGAAGCTAAAAAAATCCCAAGACAAACTCAGAACTCTCACAGAAAGAACTCCTGGTGACAAAGGGGTCACATGGATTCAGTTCCTTGAGGCTGATTGGTTATAAAATCTCCTCTGTCTGTGGCTTGCAACTCCATCCTCACTCCCTGAGAAACATATTCCTCATCACTACACCTCAGTGCAACCCCTAAAATCAGGCTTGACCAATGCCTGCTGGGAAAATCCTTCCCACTCCCAATTCCCTCTTCAGATGTCTCTGATGCTACACATACCATTTCTCCAAAGCAAATGAAACCTAGGGGATTAAACCAAGGAAGTTAGCTAGCAAGGACTTTGATAGCTTTACTGATGACCCTTCTGTTCAGGATTGGCTTTATTGGACAAATAAGCCAGGTGGCAGTTTCAAGGGACCTCTGACTCAGTCAGAAGGTGGAGCTTATATGTTGCCAATTTGTACTTCCCAAGTGCTTAGTACAGTGCTCTGCACATAGTAAGTGCTCAATAAATACGATTGATGATGATGATGAGCTGGAAATGCCCACTTAGAGGCAAACATTTCTCATTAATGTGTCAGCTGAATGAAAGAGGGGTCCTCCTTAAACCTAATGCTTTTAAAAGAATAATAATAATAATAATAATAATAATGATGGTATTTGTGAAGCACTTACTATGTGCAAAGCACTGTTCTAAGCACTGGGGAGATACAAGGTGATCAGGTTGTCCCATGTGGGGTTCACAATCTTAATCCCTATTTTACAGATGAGGGAACTGAGGCATAGAAAGTGAAGTGACTTGCCCAAAGTCACACAGCTGACAATTGGCGGAGCTGGGATTTGAACCCATGACCTCTGACTCCAAAGCCCGTGCTCTTTCCACTGAGCCACGCTGCTTCTTTAAAGAAAGCATGTGTTTGCATGGTGGGGCTGAAATTTACAGAACTTATGTCTTTTTCCATGGCTGCTAGGGCCTGTGGAAGCAGGGCCACCAAGGGTGAGTCCTGTAAGTGTACAATGAGCCTATTGTGTCCCCCTCCTCATTACTGTGGAGTTCAGACGGCAGGAGGTGGTAGGGTGGGAGGTCCTTACCACTCAATTCAGTGTGGACCAATGTCAGATTTGACTCTTTCGCCCTCTTCCCACACCCAGCCTAAGTACCCTCCTACCTATGGTTCCGCCCAGATGGGTGCAAAGTTTGGCACCTCTAAGTGATTGTTTTAAATCCATACAAGCATGCTTTGCAAGATACCTTAGGATGTCACACAAGCTTCTGTTGCTTGCATGTGTGTGTGAGAGACATCTCTCAGCAAGATCTCACTTTCCAATCAACTGCTCCGGCTGCTAGTTATAAACAAAGAACTGTCTAAGAAAGGTCAGTGCCAACTGGAGAACAAACACACACATACCCTCACAAACATGAACGAGAAGCTTAGCTGTCCTTTAGCCTTTCTTCCTAGAGACTGTTCCCCAAGCCTTTAAACAGCTGTGTTTTCCTCTTATGGAATGTCTCCACATCCTTGGTATAATTTTCTAGTGAGCCTGGTACTCAGATCACACTTTAGTGAACAAGGTAGAATGCACTCCTCTAGCCACTGCCTGCTTAATAAGAAGCCTAGAAGTATAACTGCTTGTCATGTGTGAAAAGAAATTACCTGTGAGGGTGAGAGTTGAAGGCTGAAAAGACTAAGGATTCTTTCTATTCAGTGTACAGTGTCTGTTGCTATGTCCTTCAGTGAAGCTGTGCAAAAGTGGGGAATGAAAATAGGACTATAAAACAATGCTAGTTAACTCCTTTTGTGGTAGGGAATGGGTCATGGAAGGCATAGTCAGTCAATCAAGCAACAACATTTATTAAGTACCTATTAAGTGCATGTCCCTCTCTGGGTCGCACTTGGAGAGTTCCAGTACTTTACCAGTCTCGACTATAGGAGGGAGAGTCAAGCAGAGCCATATCCATTCGATTCCTAGCTTGGGCAGTCACTAGCGAGTGGAAGGCAATCTGCTACAAGTCAAAATTCACCTATGCTGGGCAGCAGCGGCATGGGAGAGAGTCAAGAGTGGATACTCAAGTTTACTGCGTGGAAGGAGGCAATGGTAAACCAATTCTGTGTTTTTACCAAGAAAACTCTATAGATACACTACCAGAATGATTGCAGATGGAGGTGGGTGTTCTGGGAGAGATAATAATAATGATGGCATTTATTAAGTGCTTACTATGGGCAAAGCACTGTTCTAAGTGCTGGGGAATACAAGGTGATCAGGTTGTCCCACATGGGGCTCACAGTCTTAATCCCCATTTTACAGATGAGGTAACTGAGTCCCCGAGAAGTTAAGTGACTTGCCCAAAGTCACACAGCTGACAATTGGCAGAGCCGGGATTTGAACCCAAGCCCTCTGACTCCAAAGCCCGTGCTCTTTCCATTGAGCCATGCTGCTTCTCTTAGCCACGCTGCTTCTCTGCCATGTGTCCAGGGCATCTCTATGGGTCAGAAATGACTCGACAGCATAAGACAATTGAGTACACACAGAGCACTGTACTGAGCTCTTGGGAGAGTACAACAGAATTAGTAGACACAACCCTGGTCTTCAGAGAGTTTACAATCTAGCCACAGGTTATCTCATGGATCTGACATGCCCCACTCCTTTTTCCATTTTGGTTTCCTGCCTGCTTTTTTTTTAGCTCTTGCTCTACCTCTTCAGAAAGATAAGGGAAATGATCAGCCAATGGGTTAGGAGGGAGAAATCGGTTAAAAATATCAAAGACGTCACAGCTGCTAGGACCTCCAGGCAGAACAGAGATGCTTGTAGGGAGAGCAGTAGACACCTTATGGTGTGAAAAGCTTTCAAAGTCGGTAACAACCTCAGTGGTATTGATTGTGTACAAGCTCACTGTACTGTCTGGGTCCCTTATGACTTAGCATCATCAATCGTATTTATTAAGCGCTTACTATGTGCAGAGCACTGTACTAAGCGCTTGGGAAGTACAAATTGGCAACATATAGAGACAGTCCCTACCCAACATTGGGCTCACAGTCTAAAAAGACTAGAGCTGGGATCCACCAGATGAAGTGTCAGTTGAAATTGGGGCATTGATCCTTCTGCTTTCTCTTTCTCTTCCTTTTGGGAGGTACATTTTCCCCAGAGTTGAAAATTGGAACACCCCTGAGGATGATAGCCTGATTCGCCCCATCTGGTGATAGTGAGGAGTGGGCAAGTAGAAACGTGTTCTAGCCTTATTGTGCCAGAATGAAAAATCTCCCGTGGGGGTCTTTCTGCCTCTGCCCTATCCTGGCGCTTAACCATTTCATAGGGGCTGTGGTTTGGACATGCCAGAGGTAGAGCTGGTGGCTGGGCAGGCCTGAATATCCTCGTTGAATATCTTTTCATAAGCAGAGTGACTCTAGAAACTTCTAGTGCAGATAACATCGACATCATTTAGTGGCGAACCCTATAATCACTGCCATCCACCAGGTCCCAAGATATATTTGCAAACTCTGAGTATGGTCAGCTCCTTAGAGTGCAAGGAAGTGATGATTCTGAGCAGAGCTGGATTCTGAGGCAGTGGAGAGTTCAAGCCCCTCCGCCCTCCCCTCCTCCTTGCTCTCTGTTCTGATGCCAACTTTGCCCAAATGGTGACTCAACCAGATTGATGAGGCCAAACCTTCTGATCCCAGAGTTTCCTTCTGTATCTTTTAGACCAGATCTGAGAGCAAAATACTCATTGGCAACTTGTAAATAGTCCTTGCTAGCACATTCACTGTGATGGAGGAAGACATTCAACTGATGTGGTATACCAGAAATATCTCGTGGAAAAACAGAGATGAAATAGCTCACAAGGCTGATTTTCCCAGTCAGCTGTATTTTAAGAAAAATCTGATACATCCAGCCGACTACTAATCAAAAGTGACAGAGCCGTGGGTGGAAAGGCTAATGAAACTTCTGATGAATGCTGACTGGGGCTGCTAAAGAAAAGTCATTTTGACCTTTGAGCTTCGTGATGGCTCAGAAGTTTGATGGTGTTTTTTGTTGCAACAGAAAGGACACAGTTCTATTTGTGTAACACGTCTCCTAGGGCCAGGATTTTCAGGAGAGAGAGGTTATGGCAGGAAATACTGGCTCTTTCATTAATGTTATGGTCTCTTGTTCCCATGTCATAGTCCAAGCATTAGTTGCTGAATGAATTTATTACTGCTTATGCTGGAATAAGAATTTATCAGAATTACAGTGAGAGAAAAGGAAGAGCCTGTTTTATGTGACTGTTCTCTCTGCCCTGAAGGAAAAGGGGCATCTTTAAGAAGAACTAGGGGTCTGGATATCTGGATGGCTTGTTGATATTCTTAGAGTTGGGCAAAATGCTTTCTGGAGTTTCCTGACAAATGATGGGAAGACAGAGAAAGGACAGGGTTTGGGTGAAAAGATAAGCTCTGTTTTACTTTGAGGTGTTGGTTGGACAACCAGGTAGAGATATCTTGAAGACAGGAGGAAATGAGAGACTGCAGAGAAGGAGAGATCAGGCCTGAAGATGGGGATTTGGGAATCATTATGGTATTAATAATAATAATTGCGGTATTTGTTAAGCACTTACTATGTGCCAGGCACCATACTAAGTGCTGGGGCGGATACAAGCAAATCGGGTTGGACACAGTCCTTGTCCCACCTGGGGCTCACAGTCTCCATCCCCATTTTACAGATGAGGTACCTGAGGCACAGGGAAGTGAAGTGACTTGCCCAAAGTCACACAGCAGGCACGTGGTGGAGTCAGGATTAGAACCCATGACCTTCTGATTCTTAGGCCCATGCTCTATCCACTATGCCATGTTGCTCCTCAGTCATCCATCTCTACATTGCAAGCTCAATGTGGGCAGGGAATGTATCCGTTTATTGTTATTTTGTACTCTCCCAATCGCTTAATACAGTGCTCTGGACACAGTAAGCACTTAATAAATATGCTTGGCTGACTGACTGAAAAAGGCTGTGAACCTCATGATAGCAACCACAACAAACTGCATGAGAAGTAGTATGGCCTAAAACACAGACCTAGGAGTCGAAACAACTAATTCCGGCTCTGCCACTTGTCTGCTGTGTGACCCGTGGCTCAGTGGAAAGAGCCCGGGCTTGGGAGTCAGAGGTCATGGGTTCGAATCCTGACTCCGCCACTTGTCAGCTGTGTGACTTTGGGCAAGTCACTTAACTTCTCTGGGACTCAGTTACCTCATCTGTACAATGGGGATTAAGACTGTGAGCCCCACGTGGGACAACCTGATCACCTTCTATCTCCCCCAGTGCTTAGAATAGTGCTTCGCACATAGTTAAGTGCTTAACAAATGCCACCATTATTATTATTAAGAGCACAGGCTTGGGAGTCAGAGACCATGGGTTCTAATCCCGACTCCGCCACTTATCAGCTGTGTGACTTTGGGCAAGTCATTTAGTTTCTCTGTGCCTCAGTTACCTCACCTGTAAAATAGGGATTAATAATAATAATAATAATAATAATAGTATTTGTTAAGTGCTTACTATGTGCAAGGCACTGTTCTAAGCACTGGGGGGATACAAGGTGATCAGGTTGTCCCACATCGGGCTCACAGTTTTAATCCCTATTTTACAGATGAGGTAACTGAGGCACAGAGAAGTGAAGTGACTTGCCCAAAGTCACACAGCTGACAAGTGGTGGAGCCGGGATTAGAACCCATGACCTCTCGCTTCCAAGCCTGGGCTCTTTCCACTGAGCCACACTGCTTTTGATGGTGGTGGGGGGGGGGAGAGAGGAGGAGGAGGAGGAGGAGGAGGAGGAGGAGGAGGAGGAGGAGGAGGAGGAGGAGGAGGAGGAGGAGGAGGAGGAGGAGGAGGAGGAGGAGGAGGAGGAGGAGGAGGAGGAGGAGGAGGAGGAGGAGGAAGAAAAAGCAGAGTGGGATTGGAGGGGAAAAGGAGGAGGAGAAAAAGAGGAGGAGAGGAAAAGAGAGGAGTGGGATTGGAGGGGAAAAGAGGAGCAGTGGGGCTGTGGGGGAAGGGAGATGGAAGAGAGGAGTGGATTCGGAGAAGAGTAGGAGGGGGAAAGAGGGAAAGTGCAGAAGGAGAAGGGAAGAGGAAGAGCAGAGTTCGGGGAGAGGAGAAGGAGGTGGGAAAAGAGGAGGAGAGGGTTTGGGGAAAGAGGAGGGAAGGGACTGTGAGCCCCACGTGGGACAACCTAGTTACCTTGAATTTACCCCAATGCTTAGAACAGTGCTTGGCATATAGTAAGCACTTAACAAATACCATTATTATTATTATTATTGTTACAGTGCCTGACACGTAGTAACTGCCTAACAAATGCCACAATTATTATTATTATGGAGAAGCAGCATGGTATAGTGGATAGAGCACAGGCCTGCAAGTCAGAAGGTCATGGGTTCTAATTCCGGCTCCCCTGCTTGTTTGCTGTGTGATCTTTGGCAAGTCACTTCACTTCTCTGGGCCTCAGTTCCCTCATCTGTAAAATGAGGATTCAGACTCTGAGCCCCATGTGGGACAGGGACCGTGTTCAACATGATTTGCTTGTATCCACCCCAGAATTTACTACAGTGCCTGGCACATAGTAAGCAGTTTACAAATACCATAATTATTGTTAACAAATACCATCAGAATGGTAGCAGTTTGGATGCAGAGGAAAGGGTGGATTTTAGCGATGTTAGAAAGATAAAACTGACAGGAGGTGGTGACAGACTGAATATGTGAATTGTATGAGAGAGACGAGTTGAGAACAGTGCCAGGTTTAAGGGCTTGTGAGACAGAGAGGATGGCAGCACTGTCTCCAGGGACAGAAAAGTCAGGTAGGGGTCAGGTTTTGGGCAGGAAGGTAAGGAGTTCTGTTTTGAACATGTTAGGTTTGAGGTGTTGGCAGGACAGGCAAGTATAGATGTCCTGAAGGCCAGAGGAAATGCGAGACTTCAGAGAATGAGAGAGGTCGGGGTTGGAGAAGTAGATTTGGGAATCCTCCGCATAAAGAGCAAATGAGTTCTCCAAGGGAGTGGATATAGGTGGAGAACAGATGGGGACCCAGAACTGAGCCTTGAGGGGCCCCCATTATCAGAGAGAGGGAGGCAGGGTAGAAGCCTGCAAAAAGAACAGAGAAGGAGCAACCAGAGAGGCAGGAGAAGAATGGAGAGGGCAGCTCAGTGAAGCCAAAGTTGGATAATGTTTCCAAGAGAAGGTGGGGCACACTGGTAGCTTTGTGCAAAATTGTAAACCAACTGAGGATTGGAACAGCATCTCTTCCATTTAGTCATGAACGGGACAAATCGAGATTGTTCACCAAATCCCACAACACCGGGACAAAGTGGGGACTCATTTAAACTTGAGTGTGTAGATTCACTTAGAGCAAAAGGAATCGTTTCTTCTCAGCAGGTGGTAAGCACATATAATGGTTTCAACAAGATGATCTTCAGGGTGAAAATAGCAATAGGTTCAGTAAGGATTTGGGTACATTTATGGATGAACGAGACAAAATGGGATAAATTCATTCGTTCATTCAATCACATTTATTGAGAGCTTACTGTGTGCAGAGTACTGTACTAAGCGCTTGGAAACTACATGAAGACAAGTTGGGAAAAATTAGAGTTGATGTTAAGGAGGGCCACCATCATCAAACAGTTCTGCACAGACTCCCGTTGGCAGTGTCAGAGACAGAATACTGGAGGAAGGACAACTGGATGGACAATACCAGGGAATTACATTGCTCCTGATATGACATTCCTGGGTAACTCCCATCAGTAACACATACAGAAGGCAACACACTCCCACCATGCTTGTTCAGAACACTACACATGGTCCCAAGGACATGTTTCTTTTGGTGAAAATATTTTTGGTCCCATTGTTAATGCCATGGGGGTGAATAGTAGAGAGGAGATTTTGTCAGTTTATAAGAAACTGCTGACAGCTATTTGCTTGCAGCTATACAAAGGGATTTCCCCAGTAAATAAAAGCACTTGTCTTTAGCCAAACTCTTCTATCCTAGTTATTGAGAGAGAATCAGAGACACCAAATATCTATATCTTTCCTCTCCATCCAAACTGCTACCTCATTAATACAGTCACTCATCCTAACCTGTCTGGATTTCTGAATCAGCCTGCTTGCTGTCCTCCCAGACTCCTGTCTCTCTCTACTTCAGTCCATATGTCCTCTGCTGCGTGGTGTGTGGATCATTTTTCTGCAAAATGTTCAAGACATGTCTCTCCACTCCTCAAAAGACTCCAGTGATTGTCCATCCACCTCCACATCAAACAAAAACTCCTCATCACTGGCTTTAAAGCACTCAATCACCTTGTCCCCTTCTACTTCACCGTGCTACTCTCTTAGTATAACCCAGCCTGTACACTTAGGTCCTCTAATGCTAACATTCTCACTGTGCCTTTATTTCATCTATCTTGCCACCAACCCCTCACCCACACCCTTCCTCTGGCCTGGAATGCCCTCGCTCCACAAATCAGGTAGACAATTACTCTCCCCACCTTCAAAGCCTTATTGAAGGCACATCTCCTCCAAGAGGCCTTCCCTGATTAAGTCCCCCTTTCCTCTTCTCCCACTCCCTTCTGCTTCTCCCTGGCTTGCTCCCTTTGTTCTTCCCCACTCCTAGCCCCACAGTGTTTATATGCATATTTGTAATTTATTTATGTATTCTAATGTCTGTCTCCCCCTCTAGACTGTGAGCTCACTGTGGGCAGGGAATGTATTGTTTATTGTTACATTACACTCTCCCAAGAGCTTAGTACAACGCTCTGCACACACTAAGCTCTCAACAAATAAGATTGATTGATTGAATGAGTGACTGAACATATCTATGTAGATATATAGAAATATATAACAATAATAATTATGGTATCTGTTAAGCACTTACTATGTGCTGAGCACTGTTCTAAGCGCTGGGGTAGATACACCGTAATCAGGTTGTCACATGTGGGGCTCACACTTTTGATCTCCATTTTACAGATGAGGTAACTGAGGCACAGAGAAGTTAAGTTTTGCCCAAGATCACACAGCAGACAAGTGGCGGAGCTGGGTTTAGAACTCACATTCTCTAACTCCGAAGCCTGTGCTCTTTCCACAAAGCCATACTGATTCTCAATATATAGATGCATGTGTGTATAAATTTTCATGGATAATATATATACTCCCACCCTACCCTCACATACATATATATGTGTGTAACAATATTTTCCATACGGCATTCCCATAAAGATTGTCCCTCTTTCTCCTGTTTCACGATTTTACCAAGAATATCTGGCACTCCCTTCCTCTTGGTGTCACGGTCTTTGCTAAACATCTGCACCAAAATAGTTACCTCATTTGTCTTTGCCATATCATTTGAGGTTTTGCTTCACTGTATTCTTAAAGCATTTCTTCTGTCCACCTTCTCTATGATTACCCCATTTCAGCTCATCGTAGAGCAGTTGTTTAGGCATTATGCTGTCACACATTCCTTTTCATGTGACCCGTTCAGTGGAGGTTAGGTTTGATGAGCACTGCCCTGCTGCTGGTCATCTGACTGAGTTTTAGGACTCAGTATTTGTAATACTGTCTTGTCACTAAATATGAAGTAGAATCAGTTGTCCAGTTAAGCTGGGGTTAAATTATTGAGCTTGCACTGTAGTAAGCACAATTTAACCCATACGATATACCTATACACTACCATTTATTCTGACATTGAATCACATTGAGAAGCAGCATGGCTCAGTGGAAAGAGCCCGGGCTTTGGAGTCAGAAGTCATGGATTCCTGAGGCCCAGAGAAGTGAAGTGGTTTGCCCAAGGCTACATAGCAGACAGATGGCAGAGCCAGGATTAGAACTCCTGACCTTGTGACCAGGTCCAGCTAGCCTACACAAGCTGCCCAACTCTAAATCCTGCTACCCTGTTACCAAATGAGGACGAGGGAAAGCCCCGTGATGGTGAGGCTGCTGTTAATCGCAAAGTAAGACCACACCCAGATTTACAGCACCAGCCCGTGAGAGAAACAACGTAGCTCAATGGAAAGAACCCCGGGCTTTGAAGTCAGAGGTCATGGGTTAAAATCCCGCCTCTTCCACTTGTCATCTGTGTGACTTTGGGCAAGTCACTTCACTTCTCTGGGCCTCAGCTCCCTCATCTGTAAAATGAGGGTGAAGACTGTGAGCCCCATGTGGGACAATCTGATCACTTTGTAACCTCCCCAGCACTTAGAACAGTGCTTTGCACACAGTAAGTGCTTAATAAATACCATTATTAATTAATTAATTAATCCCAGCTCTGCCAATTATCAGCTGTGTGACTTTGGGCAAGTCACTTAACTTCTCTGGGCCTCAGTTCCCTCACCTTTAAAATGGAGATGAAGACTGTGAGCCCCCTGTGGGACAACCTGATCACCTTGTAACCTCCCCAGCACTTAGAACTGTGCTTTGCACATAGTAAGCGCTTAATAAATGCCATTATTATTATTATTATTATTCTATTCAGGAAGATGGGTGTGGTCAGGAAAAATGTTCCCTAATTCCCCAGCAACATTTTACCCAAAATTCACACAGAAAACAGCCTAATGGAGAACTGACTCTTTGTATCTGGTGTAGGGGTGGAACAGCCCTAAAATTGGAAGGCGGTTGTTGTGGACAACCGCCCTTAATCAACAATGTACAGGAGACCCTGGAAGAGAACCCGCAAGAGCCACACCCTTAGCCCTAATCAGTCAATCAATCAATCAATCAATCAGTCAGTTACTGTGTGCAGATCACTGCACTAAGCACTTGGTAGAATACAGTACAACAGAATTGGTAGACATATTCCTTGCCCACAAGGATTGTACAGTCTAGATGGAGAGACAGACATTATTATAAGTTACTGATACATACATAGTGCTGTGGGGCTGAGGGTGGGGTCAATACCAAGAGCCCAAAGAATACAGATCCAAGTGCACAGGTGACACGAAAGGGAGAGGGAGTACGGGAAATGAAGATATAGTTGGAGAAGGCCTCTTGGAAGCGATGTGGTTTTACTAAGGCTTTGAAGATGGGGAGAGTAGTGGTCTGTTGCATGTGAGCCTGGTGGGGATTCCAGGCCAGAGGGAGGACATGGACCAGGGATTAGTGGTGAGATAGATGGTATGGTACAGTAAGTAAGTTGACATTAAAAGAGTGAAGTGTGAGGGATGGGTTGTAATAGGAAATCAGCCAGGTAAAATAGAAGGGGGTGAGTGATTGAGTTATTTTAAGCCTATAGCAAAGAGTTACTGGTAAGAAGGTGGATGGGCAACCACTGACATTTCTTGAGAAGTGGGAAAATGTGGACTGAATTTTTTTAGAAAAACAATTGGGGCAACATAGTGAAGTAAGGGCTGGAATGAGAAAAGACAGGAGGCAGGGAGTTCAGCAAAGAGGCTGATGCCGTCATCAAGGTGGTTGTAATAAGTGCTTGCTTCAACATAATAGCAGTTTCAATGGAGAGGACTTAATGATGTGAAAGTAGAGCCAACACGAACTGGCTGCAGGTTGAATATGTGAGTTGAATGAGAGAGATGAGTTGAGAATAAGTTAGTTACCCCAGGTTAGTCGACTTCTTGAAGAATGAACTGATGTGCCAGTAGGTCTGAAGCAATATGGTTCATTGGGTACAGATGTTCATCATAAGCACTTAGTACAGTGCTCTGCACACAGTAAGCGCTTAATAAATACAACTGAATGAATCCTGGATCTCCCATACTGGCATGTAAAGGTCACAGTGAAAAAAGCTCCTTTAATCACCTCTAAATTACCATGCTCAACCCAGTGGGTTTCTTTTGAGGTGTCAATCACATGTGGAAGAGGCTGAAATGATTTCATCTTCCCTGTCTCCATTTTCCTGGAGTCTATGCAGTCATCTTCAAGGATACCATCTAGTCATTTGCTATCACTTTTGTGATCAAGGCACATTTTTAAAGTGCCTTTTGTATTTGGGAGTTCCTCCTTATACTATTTTCTCCTCTCCTCATGTTTGCTTGTTCGCTTGCTTCTTTATGGTCCCTGGGCTATATTCCTCTGTCCCCTTCCTCCTGTTTGCTGAGGATAATCTTATTCTGCAGACTTTAAGACAATCTCTGGTTAATTACATTTCTTCAGCTTGTATTTACTGTCCACAATGTATTAACCCCAAAGACAATAACCTTTGCTCCCATGCTGCTAACACCTGCCCCTCCTGTCCTTTAGACTCATCTTTTATTATCCCTCCTCACCCCACCAAAATTTACTGTGCCCCCAAACCTTAAATATCACGGCCACCAACAGGGTTATCTCATAGCCATAAAGAAGGCTGGACATTACAGTTGTCTCTCCCTTAAAGTTTGCCTGAACCTTGAAGCTATATTGGTTACTGGCTCTGTCTTTGCGACTCCCAAAGGGCATACTGGCCTTCTAAATTTTCCACCTACTTGTTTTTCCTCGCATCATTGGACACTGTGCTTCCCAGGCAAGAGAATTCAGTGACAAAATCCAACTCCATGTCAAAGTTGTTGATCCTTGGGTCTGTTCTGGGTTTCCCAGGCCTGGCTGGTACATAACCTCAATCTTATTCAGTCCTATGGTCAATTCATAGTGCTTTGCCGATTCTAAGAAATGATTTAAAATCATTTGCATGCAGTTGTGTGGGTGGGCTTCTAGAGCTTCATATAGGAATCCGTGAATGATTCAAGGGCTCTTGATTACGCTTTCAAGCTTTTGATTTGAGTTTCCCAGAGGATTGTAATCACCAGCTAACATATTCCTGGTGGCACCCTTAGCAATGTTGCACAGAATAAGTGTACTAGCACTGGCCCGAGCACACAGTCCTACTTTCCTCCAGTGGGTGATGGGAAAAGTATCTGTTAAGGCCCATCCAATTCTGATGCTGACAGCCATATCACTGTGAACCAATCAAGCAAGTAGGGTAAACTGGAAAAAGGAACCTACTTTTAACAGATTGAATGAATAAAAATAAATGATTCCTTTCATTTACCAAAATGGGCACCATGGCTCAGAGTTGCAAGATGTGTGGAAGACAGAAGGGTAGGATGCCATTACATCCCCAAGCATCAAGTCGCCTTGAGTTAGAAGTCAATTGATGCAGAAACTGGTGATGAAGAGGATGAATAAGCCTCTTTCCTTTCACTTTCAGGGCTTTTTCAGGTATACAAGGATGTCTAAGTGTGAGGTAAATGGCTCAACCTAGATCTGCATGCAAGGTCCCAAGCGCTTAGTACAGTCCTCTGCACACAGTAAGCGCTCAATAAATACAATTGAATGAATTCATTGTTCTGCAGCTTCTGAAGTCACCTTTTACTTATGTATTTGTCCTTTACAGCAGCAGTGAATTTGGCAAGGAAGTCTTCAGGACCTAGAACCTTCATAAGGAATTGATTCTAGTATAGGTGGCTTGCAGATCACCAATCACACTCTGTCATCCCTCCTAGGGATGTTCTTCCTGGGACATGGAGTTTGATGAGTGAGTAGGTGAGACAAGTGTCAGACTATTGCAAAGTGCAGGCAAGAATTTTTGCTGGGTTGTAATATCATGAACCCCCAACTGCTGCAGTCTTCCCCACTCAGGTCAGCCACTGTTTTTCAGGATTCTTGTGGAGCCAGTCCACTGTGGGAGATATCCTTGGTGGTTTTTCAATTGAAAACTCTGTTGGCATAGTCATAGTATACACTCATCTACCTCTAGCTGTGACATCTGCCCTCCAGCCTCCCACCACCGTGAGTTGTGGTTTGGACTTTGAGGGAGGCAGTGTGGCCTATAGGAAAGAGCATAGGTCTCGGAGTCAAAAGAGCAGGGAGTAAGTCCCAACTTTCCCACAGGCCTCTGTGAGACCTTGGGCAAGTCACTTAACCTTCGTGGGACTCCATTTCCTTATCTGTAAAATGGGGACAGGGGCTGAGTCCAATCTCATAACCACATGTCTACCAGCGCTTAACACATAATAAGCACCTAGGAAATTCCAAAATAATGATACTTCAAAAAGAATTTTGAAAAGGCTTTTTGGCCCCACTCAGGATTTTGGTATAAAGCACCAATGACAACTAAAGATGCATTTCCCAGCCTGTTTTCCCAATGCACTGCCCAAATTACAGGCCCTTCCTAATGGGAGATCCCAGTAGTTTCAAGCTTCAACTTCACTCCTTTCATTGCCTTTTCCCCAGGTGATAACTCAGACAATTGGCTTCTCCAAGATTTTCCTTCCACTGCCACAGTGGGAAGGGAGTTTAATTAATTGGTGCCAATTAAAGCACTTAGAGACTCGAAGAGGAAAGGCATTCTAGGCTGTAGTGTCACTAGAATCATTTTCTGACCCTGAGTCTTCAGGAACAATTTTGCTGCACACATGTGTTTTCCTGTATAAGTGGATTTAGGTACACTATGTAGTTGTTTGGCCCGAAGACACCAGATGGCACTTGTTCTCCAACTATTTGCTTCCATGGGTGTCTGATTCTCTTAAACTCTTGCAGTCACAGGACTGTTGGTCTCCCAGGATTTAGGGTTGCTGCGGTCCGCATATATTTTACCAGGAGAGGGATTTACAAAGATTTTTCACCTTTTGTTTTCCATTCACCTGCCCTGCAGCTCTGAAAAATAAACTTTGTTTAGCAAAGTCACCATGCTGGGCAAGAAGCAAGAACAGAGATAAAGTGCTAAGTCTTCATTTTGTTATTCATGTGATTGACTGAATCAATTGATCAATCAACTATATTTATTGAGCACTTACTCTGTACAGTATTAAGTGCTTGGGAGAGTCAGTTGTCAGCTGTGTGACTTTGGGCAAGTCACTTAACTTCTCTGTGCCTCAGTTCCCTCATCTGTAAAATGGGCATTAAGACTGTGAGTCCCATGTGGGACAACCTGATCACCTTGTAAACTCCCCAGTGCTTATAACAGTGCTTTGCACATAGTAAGCGCTTAATAAATGTCATTATTATTATTATTATGAATAAAGGGTCCAAATCCAAGTATTTGGCTGATGCAGAAGGAGGTGGGAGAAGTAATGTGGCATAGTGGATATAGCACAGGCCTGGGAGACAGGAGGTCATGGGTTCTAATCCTGACTCCTCCACTTGTCTGCTTTGTGACCTTGGGCAAGTCCCTTAGAGAGGACAGTGTCAGTGAAGCCAAGGTTAGATAATGTTTCCATGGGAAGGGGCTGGTCCACATTATAGGAGGCAGCTGAGAGGTCAAGGAGGATTAGGATGCAGTAGAGACCATTGGATTTGGCAAGAGGGCCATCATTTGTGACCTTTGAAAGGGCAGCTACTGTGGAGTGAAGGGGTCAGAAGCCAAATTGGAGTAGGTCAAGGAGAGAATTGGAGGGGAGGAATTGGAGACAGTGATGTAGACAACTCACTCAAGGAGTTTGGAGAGGAATGGTAGGAGGAGGATGGGGCAATAACTGGAGAGAGCACTGGGGTCCAGGGAGGGATTTTTTTACGACATGGGAGACATGAGCATTATTGAAAACAATGGGGGGAAAGGCCCTGGAGAGTGAAGAGTTGAAGATAGTGGTTGGGGAGGGAAAAAGGGAAGGGGCAAGTGCTTTGATAAGGTGCGAAAGGATGGTGTCGGAGGCTCAGGTGGAGGGGATGGATTTTGCCCTTCTGTAAACTCTCCCATCTTTACCAGCAGTATCTCAAGAGATCCCCGCCTTCTCTCAAAATCCACACCACTCCACATATACATCCGACCCCATCCATTTGCCCCTTATCAAAACTTACTCCCTCCCTTCTTCCATCCTTATCCACCATCTTCAACTGTTCGTTCTCCAGTAGCTTATTCCCCACTGCTATCAAATATTCCCATGTCTCCCCTATCCTAAAAAAATCTTTCCTTGACCCCCACAGTTCCTTCCAGTCATTGTCCCATTTCCCTCCTACCATTCCTCTCCAAACTTCCAGTGCTTAGTACGGTGCCTCCAACACTTAGTACAGTGCCTGGCACATAGTAAGTGCTTAACAAATACCACTCTAATTCTTGAGAGAGGGCTCTACACCTGCTCCTCCAATTCTCTCTTTGACCTCTTCTAATATGGCTTCCTCCCCCTCCACTCCACAGAAACCAACCCCTCAGAGGTCACAAATTCTTGCCAAATCCAATGGCTTCTACTCCATCCCAATCCTCCTCAACCTCTCAGCCACCTTCGACCCTGTTTACCACCACTTCCCCTGGAAACATTATCCAACTTTGGCTTCACTAACACTGTCCTCTTCTGGTTCTCCTCCTATTTCTCTGGCCACTCATTCTTAGTCTCTTTGGTGGGCTCCTCCTGTGCCTCTTAGCCCCTAACTGTGGGTGTCCCTCAAGGTTCAGTTCCGGGTCCCCAACTATTCTCCATCTATACCCACTCCATTGGAGAGCTCTTTCCTTCTCATGCCTTCACCTACCACCTCTATGCAGATTATTTCCAAATCTGCATCTCCATCCATGATCTCTCTCCCTTTCTACAGGCCCACATTTCCTCCTGCGTTCAACACATCCTTACTTGGATGTCTTTTCCCAGTCACACCCTAGCCAGGCCAAAGAGCTTAGCTCACTAAAACCAGAGGGGCTGACAGGGAGCAATAGGAAGCATTAACATTTCCCCTAGCTCTCGGCACTACCAACCCTGGAGGGACTGAATGAGCAATAAGGCTGAACAATTAGACCCAGAATGAGAAAATTGTGATGGGTCAAACTTGGCCAATGGAAGGGAAGAGGATTGGGACTAGCAAGGTATACCTGGGGAGGGTTGATCTCTTTGTAGAAGGTTGGAACACTGTCACACCAATGTGGTGAGTTGCCTTTACCCAGAATCAGGGGAACCCACTCTGTCAGACCTTGTGTGGCATGGAGACACTGATTGGACCTCCTTGTTAGAGGTATGAGGAGTGAGTATTCTAGGAACTTGACCCGGGAACTTGAAAGGAAGCCCATTTGGGGTGATTTGAGAGGTAGCCCATTTGGGATTACTTGTTTGAGGGGTAGCCCTTTTAGGGTTACTTGTTTGAGAGGTAGCCTGTTAAGGATTACTTGAAAGGCAGCCCATTTAGGATGGTTAAGCCTATTTGGGGAGGTTTGTGACGTGTCTCCTTCTCAATTGCACCAGCTTCTAGAACTGGGGTACCATGTTGACCGGTGTAATTATCACTTGAATAGCTTTGCTCCTGAGGGTTACTTATTGCGGGTTCTTCTTTATGCTATCATATTATTAAACCTGCTTCCATCCCCCATCACCCTTGAGTCTGAATCCATTTCCAACCTCCGATCTGTGAGCTCACAAATTACCCAGAGGCTGATTCTGCTCCATGACAATGTCCTGCCATAACCTCAAACTTAACACCTCAGAAACAGAACTCCTTATCTTCCCACCCAAACCCTGTCCTTCCCCAGACCTTCCCTGTAGACAGTATTGCCATCCTTCCTGTCTCACAAGCCCATAACCTTGGCATTATCCTTTGATTCCTCTCTCTCATTCAACCCACATATTCAATCTAACACTAAATCCTGTTGGTCCAACATATAATAAGAATGATGGCATTTATTAAGAGCTTACTATGTGCAAAGCACTGTTGTAAGAGCTGGGGAGGTTACAAGGTGATCAGGTTGTCCCACGGGGGGCTCACAGCCTTAATCCCCATTTTACAGATGAGGTAACTGAGGCACAGAGAAGTGAAGTGACTTGCTCAAAGTCACACAGCTGACAATTGTCAGAGTTGGGATTTGAACCCATGACCTCTGACTGCAAAGCCTGTGCTCTTTCCACTGAGCCACACTTCAACAACACAGATAAAATCTGGCCTTTCCTCTCCACCCAACTGCTACCATGTTAATCCAAGCATTTATCCTATCCCTCATTAATATCAGCTTCCTTGATGACCTCCCTGCCTCCTGTCTCTTCCCACTCCAGTCCATACTTCACTCTGCTCTCTGGATCATTTTTCTACAAAAACATTTAGTCCAAGTTTCCCCACTCCTCAAGAAACTCAATCCACCTTCGCATCATACAGAAATTTCTTACCATTGGCTTTAAAGCACTCAATTATCTTGCCCCCTCCTGTCTCACCTTGCTACTTTCTTCTTTCAACCCAGCCCGCACACTTCGCTCCTCTTTTACTGTAATCTGTATTCACTGGCTTTCTTTCCTAGGGCAAAAGAGACACAAGCAAGCTATCTAATCCCGTGTCATGCTCTGCAAACTCAGCATGCCTTTTTGAAGGTTTCCAGCGCTCTTGATTTTTGTGACATTAAAGCCTTGCAATGTGGAAATTGTGTAGGCTCCCCTGCCACTTGTTTCCTGGAACAGTGACCTCTGGTTCCTTCAATCACTCCAGTCTCTTGAATTCAACTCTTCTAGAACTTTGAAGATTGAAAGCGTTACCCAGGTTGGGTCTAATTTGGGTATTGATGAATTTGTTTTGTCCCGAGGCATGTTACATTATGTTGTGTCTTTACAGTGTGACTTTTTAGGCTGAGCTTCTAATGGGACTGTCAAGCAGAAACAGTGAAGGAGGCAGCTGTAGGGGAAGCAAGTTAATTCTTCCCTTCACCCCTTTTCCCCACTGTTCCTTATTCCTGTCCCCCTTCCCCTTTCCCTCTCATCCTTTTCCCTATTTGGCCCCTCTTCAAGACTGCTTCATGCTATCCTTCTGTAGATGCAATAAGTTATTCAATTGCAGACTTTGATTTTTTTTTCTTTGATTTTGATTTTTATATTTACAAGTAAGTTCCTTGTGGGCAGAGAACCAATTAATAGACTATATTGAGCACTTTGTGCAGAACACTGTTTTAAACACTTGTGAGGGTTCAATACAGTTAGTAGACACAATTCCTGGCCTCAGGAGCCTACAGTCAGAAGATCAAAGTTAGGAGAATGTACAGAAGTGCGTTAGAGAGGGTTCCCCGACAAATTAGTGCAATCTGTGCTTCACAAAGACTTCAAAAGCCACAGGGAAGGCAAGGAGGAATTTGAGAAGGATCTTTATGGAGAAGAGGGAGGGAGCTATGTGGAAGGGAAGTTGGAGGTATGAATGGGGCAGGTGAAGGAAGAGCAGAATGTGTAGTGTTGGATCAAGTCTGGGAGGGAATGCCTGAGCAGATGGCGATTTGTAAAATCTCTGGTCCCTGAAAAAGGGAGATGAAATTAACAGCCCAGCAAGGTGCCAGGGGATCTTGTTTCCCAAATGAAAAATGTGGGAGGCCTGATTGAGGTCAAGTATGTCCAGATCTTTGAGCACACTGTAAATCAATCAGTCAATCAATCAACCAATCAGTCCCTGTGTGACATGGCCATATCCTCAAATATATCCCCAAAGCACCTGCTCTGGAGGAGCAAACTGAATTCTATCAGGAAGAGAAACAGAAATGTACCCGTCCTTCAAGTTTCTTTAAATTAATGCAAACATGCCCTGTGCTGAACTAGTCTGTAATGCTGGGTCAGCATGAGCAATAGGATCAGATAAACAAACACATTATCTCACTGCAACAAGGATCGCATGCCAAATTAAAAAAAACTACTGAAACCTTGAGGAAAGTCCTCAGCTCTCCTGACAAGCTGATACACAAGTTAGTTTTTGGTCTGGAGATAAGGTGAACAGTATCTATTCAGGGATTCTGCTCTTCTCTTTGAATCAATATTTTGAGACTACTTCTAGCAATCTCAAGTGATGCTGAATTCTAAGATTTGCTGAATCTTTGGATCCCATTCAGATCCCTAGCCTCCATTTTAAGAGGTGTTCAGACTACGTCTGAGTCAGCCTAATTACTGTTCAAAACATTATTATTTGGTGTGCATGAATTCTGCTTTTGTAACATAACTGGCTGGCACCACCAGAGAAAAAGACAGAGGGTGGGTGTTACCAGCATCATCCTCTACAAGCAGTCACTCAATTAAGGATCCTTTGTTGTGGGCAGGGTGTGTGTCTACTGACTCTATCTTGTACTCTCCCAAGTATTTAATATAGTGCTCTGTGCAATGAGCTCTCAATTAATATATTCGAAGGGTTGATTGATGTGAGATGCCATGTCATTCAGCATGGGTATATGCCCGTTGTTGGATAGGGAACGTCTCTATATGTTGCCAACTTGTACTTCCCAAGTGCTTAGTACAGTGCTCTGCACAGAGTAAGTGCTCAATAAATACAATTGAATACTGGGCGAGACACAAACTGATTGGGGCTTGGTGTCTCCAGTTTGCAACAGCTTAAGTGGGAAGGGGAACTCTGACCTAATGGTCCCTCTGGTCTTCTAAGTTGTGGGTTGAGTCTCCCTTTCGGTTCGTTCAGCAGCAGGCGGCCCACATACGCTATTTTATTGCAGCAAGACAAGTTGTCTTTAGAGAAGCAGTGTGTCTCAGTGGAAAGAACATGGGCTTTGAAGTCAGAGGTCATGGGTTCAAATCCCTGCTCCGCCATTTGTCAGCTGTGTGACTTTGGGCAAGTCACTTAACTTCTCTGTGCCTCAGTTACCTCATTTGTAAAATAGGGATTAAGATGATGAGCCCCACGTGGGACAACCTGATCACCTTGTAACCTCCCCAAGCTTAGAACAGTGCTTTGCACATAGTAAGCACTTAACAAATGCCATCATTACTATTATTATCATTAAAGAGCATGGGCTTTGGAGTCAATGGTAATGGGTTCAAATCCCAGCTCCGCTAATTGTCAGCTGTGTGACTTTGGGCAAGTCACTTAACTTCTCTGTGCCTCAGTTACCTCATTTGGAAAATGTTGATTAAGACCATGATCCCCCCATGGGACAACCTGATCATCTTGTAACCTCCCCAATGCTTAGAACAGTGCTTTGCACATAGTAAGAGCTTAATAAATGCCATTATTATTATTATTAAGGGAATATTTAACCGCCTAATGTATAGGGCACCTGTTCTTTCCTCTGGTTTATTGAAGGCTGAAGAAAATGTCCAGCAGCGTGGTCATGCATGGCCTGTCCTTGACTGCCATTCATGAATTCATAAACTACACAGTCCCTGCCATCTGGTATCAAAAAGAGGTGGTTTCTTTCCCCTGGACATCCTTGACTTTAGTTTATCACAACACACAACATATGATGACCCTGGAGGCTTCCTTCCCCCAGCTTCATGGACCTGGGCCCCAGGAGGAGCCTTCCCCATCCCCACAATGGCTCTCTGCACTGCTCTCCCAGCCCAGTGAGGACTGATTCCTCCAAGAGCCATCTGCATGCCTTGGGTCACCCCCATTAGCCATTGCTAATACCCATTGAATCTTTTTACTGGATAAGAGAAACAGCGTGTCTCAGTGAAAGGAGCATGGGCTTTGGAGTCAGAGGTCATGGGTTCAAATCCCGGCTCTGCCAATTGTCAGTTGTGTGACTTTGGGCAAATCACTTAACTTCTCTGTGCCTCAGTTACCTGATCTGTAAAATGGGGATTAAGACTGTGAGCCCCCCCGGGACAACCTGATCACCTTGTAACCTCCCCCACGCTTAGAACAGTGCTTTGCACATAGTAAGCACTTAATAAATGCCATTATTATCATTATTATTAATGCGGCTCTTTCAAGTTGGTTCCCTGGCAGCCATGGGTTTAGGGGCTGTGGAAGAGGAGGAGAGGACAGATGCGAGAAATACCTGTTCTGCCTCTTACTTTTTTTTTTCCATGGCATTTGTTAAGAGCTTATTGTGTCCCAGGCACTGTATACTAAACACTGTTAAGCCAACCACTGTTCTAAGCACTGGAGTAGATAAGTTATTCCGGTCAGACACAGTCCATGTCCCACAGAGGGCTCACAGTCTTAACCCCCATTTTACAGATGAGGTAACTGAGGGACAGAGAAGTTAAGTGACTGGCCCAAGGTCACACAGCAGACAGGCGGTGAAGCTAGAATCAGAATCCAGGTCCTTCTGCCACCCAGGCCTGCATTCTATTCACTAGGTCATGCTGCTTCTCTACTTAGATTTTGAGCCTCCTGTGGGACAGGGATTGTGTCTGACATGAATAACTTTATCTAGTTAACTAGTGCTTGGAACAGCGCTTAGAGAAACATCATGGCTCAGTGGAAAGGTTTTGGAGTCAGAGGTCATGGGTTCAAATTCCGGCTCCGCCAATTGTCAGCTGTGTGACTTTAGGCAAATCACTTAACTTCTCTGTGACTGTTCCCTCATCTGAAAAATGGGGATTAAGACTGTGAGCCCCCCGTGGGACAACCTGATCACCTTGTAACCTCCCCACCGCTTAGAACAGTGCTTTGCACATAGTAAATGCTTAATAAATGCCATCATCATTATTATTATTGACCTAGTATTGATACTACTACTACTGCTAAAAAATTAAAAGGGACGGATCCTCATCCTTTCTTCTTACAAGTCTTTCTCCCTCTGGGCTGAACAAAATTGAGCCTGGGGGCTTCCGTGCCAGGGTGATCCGTGCTGCAGCTCCTGGGCTGCTGGGTGTTGCAATGGGCCCTGGAAATGATAGCATGGGTATCCATGATCCCATGGATTCAAACACCACAGAGAAATAGCTGCCCTTGGAAATGGCCACAGAAATATCACAGCCGCTAATGAGCGGTGTCAAACAAGGCACAGGGAGGAAACTTTGCTGTGGATTTGCTAGAGACATAGGCGGTTGTTGTTTGGTAGACACACTGAAGCATTTTCATCTCCAAATCTATCGATCTCATATCTCGTTAAGTACACTCAGAAGAGCACAGAGCAGTTCCGAGGCCCTTCTTACGTGCAAAGACAGTGAATGGAAGTTCGTCTCTTTTCTAACTAGCTTTTTTTCATTAATATGATTCCCCTGGGGGAAGCTCTGGAACACAGAATATCTTCTTTCTAAAAATATGCCATTAGCCAAAGAGCAAATGAGGAAAAAATATCTATTTTCCACATCCCTACCGTAGTAATCTGCTGGCAATTTCAACTGCACATGCATTTTCTTCTGATCACTAAGCATTGCGAATTACTGGAAAGATTTTTTTAATCCAACCCCCCCTTCCCTCAAAACAGATTTGTTTAATGAGGTCATTAAAAAGAAGCATGAAAGACTTACAAACAGGCTCGGAATTTTTATGCTGCGGTGGCAGTATTAGGGCTGCTTGAGCACATATAAAAAGCTATTAAAGGAGTCTGTGCTTATTAAATCTTACAAATAATTTTCCTTTAGTCATTAGACTTAAAGAGATTTCGATATAACTCTTACATGTCAAGAATCACAGGTGATCTAGTGGAGTAGAATATAATAAATCCTGCTTCTCCAAGACAATTCATGGTAAAGTCATGTTCTGTTTTTATGATGGTCTCTCCCAACCCTCAATGATGTATTAAGCACAGGCTATTCCTCTCCCACTCCCCACCGCAAGAAAATACTCTGACAGTCCCTGTCTGGAGAGCTACATTTTCTCTAATAAAACTAAGGTGACCAGACACCCTAATTTAGCTGAAACAGTCCAGAAATTCTGAGAGCCTGTCTGCCTGTCTGTCCCACTTCTTGCTTTTGATGTTCTTGGGGATGGTTGTGCCCCAAAAAACCCACAAAAATCCAAATGATTGATCTAGAAGACCCCACATCTCAGTCCATATGAGGGAGCATGTAGGGAAGGAGAAGACTCATTAGTGTGCATCTCCCAATCAGTCAATCAATATTTGTTGACCCCTGACTCTGTGCCAAATACTGCACTATGCATTTAGGAGAATACAATAGCATTAGTAGACATGATTCCTGCCCTAAAGGAGCTTATTTACATTCTGGTGGAGGAGATAGACACTGAAATAAATTACGGATAGGTGGAATTAATAAATGGTAATGATATGACACAAGTGCTCCCAGTAAGGGGAGGGGAGGGTGTAAATACCCAAGTATTGAGGTATTGTGCCTCTGTTAAAATGGAATTACAGGGGGAAGTAGAATGGGGTGATGAGATATTAGTAGGGGAGGCCTCTTGGAGAAGATCCAATTTGAGAAGGGCTTTGAAGATGGGAAGAAGAGTTATTCATTCAATTGTATTTATTGAGCGCTCTCTGTGTGCACAGCACTGTACTAAGCGTTTGGGAGAGGATAATATAACAACAAATAGGCACATTCCTGCCCACAATGAGCTCATAATTTAGAGGGGGAGTTAGACATTGATACAAATAAATAGATATATGCACATGTGCTGTGGGGATGGGAGGGAGAATGAATGAAGGAGCAAATAAGACCGGCACAGAAGGGAGCGGGAGAAGAGGAGAAGAGGCCTTTGTCAGGGAATGCTTCTTGGAGGAGATGTGCCTTCAATAAGGTTTTGAAGTGGGGGAGAACAATTATCTATCTGAGATGAGGAGGGAGGGAATTCCAGGCCAGAGGTATGATGTGGGCAAGAGGTCAGTGGTGAGATGGATGAGATGAGGTACAGTGACAAGGTTAGCATTACAGGAACAAAGTGTTCAGGCTGGGGTGTAGTATGAGAATAGCGAGGTGAGGTAGGAGAGGGTGAAGTTATTAAGTGCTTTAAGGCCAATGGTGAGGAATTTTTGTTTGATGCAGAGGTGGATGGGTCACCACTGGAGTTTCTTGAGGAGTGAGGAAACATGGTCTGAACGTTTTTGAAAGAAAACGATTCAGGCTTCAGAATGGATTGTGGACTGGAGTGGCAGGGACAGACATGTGGCAGGGAGGTCAGCAAAGAGGCTGGTATAATAATCAAGGTGGGATAGGATAAGTGCTTGCATTAATACGGTTGCAGTTTGGACAGAGAGGAAGGGGCGGATTTTGACGATGTTGTGAAAGAAGAACTGACAGGATTTAGTCATGGTTTGAATGTGTGGGAGGAACGAGAGAAAGGAGTCAAAGATTATGTCAAGGTTACAGGATAGTGAGACAGGAAGGATGGTGGTGCTGTCAATGATGGGAAAGTGAAGGGAGGACAGAGTTTGGGTGGGAAGATAAGGAGTTACAGATGTCTTGTAGGCAGGAGGAAATGCGAGACTGCAGAGAGGCAGAGAGATCAGGGCTAGAGATGTAGATTTGGGTGCCATCAGCATAGAGATAATAGCTGAAGCCATGTGAACAAATGAATTTTCCAAGGGAGCAGGTGTAGATGGAGAAAAGAAGGGGACCCAGAACCTTGAGGTTCACCCGCAGTTGGGGGATGGGCAGCAGAGGAGGAACCTGTGAAAGAGACTGAGAATGAGTGGCCAGAGAGATAGGAGGAGAACCAGGAGAGGATAGTGTCAGTGAAGCCAAGGTTGGATAATGTTTCCAGGAGAAGGGAGTGGTCAACAGTGTCAAAGACAGCTGAAAGGTCAAGGAGGATTAGGATGGGGTAGAGGCCGTTGGATTTGGCAAGGACATCATTATTGATCTTTGAGAGGGTGGTTTCAGTGGAGTGAAGAGGATGGAAGCCAGATTGGAGAGGATCAAGGAGAGAATTCGAGGAGAGGAAATTGAGGCAGTGGATGTAGACAACTCTCTCAAGGATTTTGGAGAGGGTTGGTAGAAGGGAGATGGGGCAACAACTGGAGGGAGCCGTGGGGTCAAGGGAGGGATTTTTTAGGATAGGGGAAATATGGGCATGTTTCAAAGCAGTGGGGAAGAAGCCATTGGAGAGTGAAGAGTTGAAGATGGCAGTTAGGAAGAGAAGAACGGAGGGGGCAAGTGTTTTGATGAGGAGCGAAGGAATGGAATCAAATGTGTAGGTGGAGGGGGTGGATTTTGGGAGAAGCTTCAAATCTGCTAGACGTGAACCTGGAGAGTGTTCCAGACAGGAAAGAGGGCCTGAATAGGAGTTTGGCAGTGAGGGAAACAAGAACAAGTCCTAGTGAGTACGTTGGCTTGAAGGGAACAACATGTTCAAGTTGGGGTGTAGTGGAGAAGAAGTAAGGCTAAGTACAGGAGAGAGAGTTGACTGAGTGCCTTAAGCCAATGGTCAGGAGCCCTCCCTTCAGAGGAAGAGAAGTGGGCTAGGAAGATGGCAGGAGAGAATAGCCAAATAGGACAAGGCTCCTATGAGCCTGGAGCTTGTTGGATGGGCTGCAGATGCTGGAGCATGTTCTGAGGCACTAATGAAAGAAAAGCCCAGGATGGGCCATTTTCCTGGGACAGCACCACTGCCACAACCTGGGAAATGCCATGATTTGGACTGGCCCATTTTAGTCTGAGTTTCTAATGGGACTGCCAAGCAGAAACAGTGAAGGAGGCATCTGCAGGGGAAGTAGGTTAATTCTTCCCTTCACCCCTCTTCCCCACTGTTCCCTATTCCTTTCGCCCCTACCACTCTCCCTCTCATCCTTTTCCCTACTTGGCCCCTCTTCAAGCCTCCCTTATGCTATCCTTCTGTAGGTGCAATAAGTTATTCAATTTGATTTTGATTTTTATATTAACTTGTAAGCTCTTTGTGGGAAGAGAACCAATTAATAGACTATATTGAACACATACTTTGTGCAGAGCACTGTTTTAAACACTTCAATAATAATAAATAATAATAATGATGGAATTTATTAAGTAGTTACTATGTGCAAAGTACTGTTCTAAGCGCTGGGGAGGTTACAAGGTAATCAGGTTGTCCCATGGAGGGCTCACAGTCTTAACCCCCATTTTACAGATGAGGTAACTGAGGCACAGAGAAGTGAAGTGACTTGCCCAAGGTCACACAGCTGACAATTGGCAGAGCTAGAATTTGAACCCATGACCTATGACTCCGAAGCCTGTGCTCTTTCCACTGAGACACACTGCTTCTCCAGTACAGTTAGTAGATGCAATCCCTGGCCTCAGGAGCCTACAGGCAAGTGATCAAAGTTAGGAGAATGTACAGAAGTGCGTTACAGAGGGTTCCCCAACACATTAGCGCAAGTTGTGCAATTACATCTTAAATAAAGAGAAATCCTTCACTACGATTCAATAAATGAGCAATTGCCAGCTGGGTGGCCTTGAACCTCTCTGTGCCTCAATTTCCTCATCTGTAAAATGGGGATTCAATACCTTTCCTCCCTCCTACTTAGGCTGAGCTCCATGAGGGCCAGGGACCGTATGGGTCCAATGCGAGTCACTTAAATCTACCCGAGCACTTAGAACAGTGCTTCACACATAACACTATACATTATTATTGTTATTAGCTACTGATTGATAGTCTTCATAGTTTAAATTAAGAAGCCACCCAATCTTCTGATCAGGTGCACTGCTGGGGAAAAGGGAGACAGGCCTTTCTGCGAAGTCCAAAGAAGAGACCCAGGCTGACTTTAGGCACGTGGATCAGGTGGCCCTCCACATCCAGGGAGGCTGTTCTCTGGGGAATGAACTGTCCACTGGGGATGTACACAATAATGGGTCCTCTGGAGCGGACTGGGGATTTCTCTCAAATGGACTGGAGAATATTCCATTTTTGGGAGGGCCTGAGTGCCAGGGAATAGACTGTATATCGGGGATGTGCATGTGTGATTCCTCCAGAGCAGACTGGGGGATACCCCATTTCCAGGGTGGGCTGTGTACTGGGGAGTGGACTGTCCATTGGGCATAAGCATTGCTAGTTCCTTCAGAGAGGACTGGGGGATGCTCCATATAGAGGAGTCTCCATGCTCCAGGGAATGGATGGTTCACCAGGGATGAGTCTCTGCCCCTGCTCTCTCCCCCTCCCTCCAGGCTCGCATCTCCTCCTGCCTTCAGGACATCTCCATCTGGATGTCTGCCCGCCACCTAAAACTCAACGTGTCCAAGACTGAACTCCTTGTCTTCCCTCCCAAACCCTGCCCTCTCCCTGCCTTTCCCATCACTGTTGACGGCACTACCATCCTTACCGTCTCACTAGCCCGCAACCTTGGTCTCATCCTCGACTCCGCTCTCTCATTCACCCCTCACATCCAAGCCGTCACCAAAACCTGCCGGTCTCAGCTCCGCAACATTGCCAAGATCCGCCCTTTCCTCTCCATCCAAACCATTACCCTGCTCGTTCAGGCTCTCATCCTATTCCGTCTGGACTACTGCAGCAGCCTCCTCTCTGATCTCCCATCCTTGTGTCTCTCCAAACTTCAATCCATACTTCATGCCGCTGCCCAGATGGTCTTTGTTCAGAAACGCTCTGGGCATGTTACTCCCCTCCTCAAAAACCTCCAGTGGCTACCAATCAATCTGCGCATCAGGCAGAAACTCCTCACCCTAGGCTTCAAGGCTCTCCGTCACCTCACCCCTTCCTACCTCACCTCCCTTCTCTCCTTCTACAGCCCACCTCACACCCTCTGCTCCTCTGCCGCTAATCTCCTCACCGTGCCTCATTCTCGCCTGTCCCACCATCGACCCCCGGCCCACGTCATCCCCCTGGCCTGGAATGCCCTCCCTCCCCACATCCGCCGAGCTAGCTCTCTTCCTCCCTTCAAGGCCCTACTGAGAGCTCACCTCCTCCAAGAGGCCTTCCCAGAGTGAGCCGCTTCCTTCCTCTCCCCCTCATCCTCCTCTCCATCCCCACAGTCTTACCTCCTTCCCTTCCCCACAGCACCTGTATATATGTATATATGTTTGTACATACTTATTACTCTATTTATTTATTTTACTTGTACATATCTATTCTATTTATTTTATTTTGTTAATATGTTTGGTTTTGTTCTCTGTCTCCCCCTTCTAGACTGTGAGCCCACTGTTGGGTAGGGACTGTCTCTATATGTTACCAACTTGTACTTCCCAAATGCTTAGTACAGTGCTCTGCACACCGTAAGTGCTCAATAAATACTATTGATTGATTGATTGATTGATTGATGAGTGTGTGGTTCCTCCAGATCAAAATGAGAGAGGTGCTCCATTTCCAGGATAGGATGTGCTCTGAGGAGTGGACTGTCCACTGAGGCCATGCATGCATGGTCCTTCCAGAGTGGACTGGAGATGCTCCATTTCCAGGAGGGGCCATGTGCCAGGGAGCCAACTGTACACCGGGGACATGTGCATAGTTCCTCTGGAGCTGACTGCGAGGGGGTTTCATATCCAGGAGAGGCTGTATGCTGGGGAATGGACTGTCCATGTCCACTGGGAACAGAAGGATCTCTCCAGAGGGGCCGTGGCCAGGGAACCGACTGTCCATCGGAGATGCGTGTGGATTGGACGGTGCTCCATATCCAGGAGGGATGGTGTGTACAGGGAGTGGGCTGTCAATTCCTGGAGCAGGAAGTGAATGTAAACTGAAGCAGCTCCTTGGGAAAGATTGTGCCCACCTCAATCCCTGGGGCTCCTGCCCCTTCAGAGGGTAGATAGGCTGCTCTGGTGTTGGGGTCCAAATCCACGTCCAAAATCCTGTATCTCTGGATACATTCGTCTAGAGAAGGTGAATAATGTATCACTTCTCTGTTTTGTACTTTCCAAGCCCTTGGTACAGAGCATTGCACCAGTGGGCACTCAATCAATACTACTGTTATTAAGGTGACCAGGTTTCTGATAATCTGAAATACTCTACTAGGCAGGGCAGTCTTTGGTGAAGTAAAGCTATATTCTGACATCAGACAAAGTTAATCAATAGCTTTTAATGAGAACCTACTATGTGCAGAGCACTATATTAAGCACTTGAGAGGTTACAATAAATAGAGGAGACGTGAGGGATACGGGGCAAATCAGGTCAAAATGGGGTTCTCTCAAATTAGTCTGGATAATTGCCCTATTTATCGTCTTTCCTCTGCCAGTGGAGAATGGCCCCAATTTTGTACAAGTCAGGGGACTTGCCAGGATTAGTCTCAATCTCCACCCTTTCCACTAATCCCCCAAACTACAGTCTCACACAAACTTTCTCCTCAGTTGCACCAGGCCTGAATCTTCCCAGCTTAAAGGGGAGCTTTCCTTTCAGAAATAGTACAGGGACCTATTGGGTCTGAACTCTGGGGAAGTCTTCTGCTTACAGGATCAGATAACAGGAACTGTTGATCTTGAAAGAGAAATTTCAACTGCAGAAGATTATGAGTCTTTGAAAAAAGGACAAACAATAATCCCTCTAGTCATACAGAAGCAGCATGGTGTAGAGAAGCAGCACAGTGTAGTGTTTAGAGGACAGGTCTCGGAGTCAGAAGGTCATGGGTTCTAATTCTGGCTCTGTCACTTCTCTGCTGTGTGATCTTGGGCAAGTCCCTTCACTTCTCTGTGCCTCAGTTGTCTCATCTGTAAAATGGGGATTAAGACTGCGAGCCCCCTGTGGGACAACGTGATCACCTTGTAACTGCCCCAGCATTTAGAACAGTGCTTTGCACATAGTAAGTGCTTAATAAATGCCATCATCACTTAAAGCCCTTTTTAAAAGAGAGCTTTTCAAAAACATTAAATGAAGATTATTTAAATGATCTTCCTTTGTAGTTGTGTGTGTGGGGGGGTGAGATTAATAATGCTTTTTGGCTGAGAAGTAGAGCTACCTGTGGTAAACCTCTAATTAATTGTACAATGACTTTCCCTGTAAGTGATTCACTCTGCTGCCTTATTAGTCAGTGGGTTGCTTGCCAGTTTGACACCAGTGCCATCAGTCCTGTTGTGATGAACTGGGAAAAATGCTGACTGTGAAAGCCTTACACAACATATATCAAACATGTCCATTGCTCAGGGTCTCTGCTCTGCTCATATTGCTATTTCCCAATTCCCCTTCATTATTTCTAATAGACCAAGAGGCAATCAGAGGGAGCTAATGAGAAGTCAGTTGGGCTCTTATACTGTTGAGACCCCATAGCAACACCATGGACACATCTCTCCCAGAACACCCCAACTCCATCTGCAGTCGTTCTGGTAGTACATACATCAAGTTTTCTTGGTAAAATACAGAAGTGGTTTATCACTTCCTCCTTCCAGGCAATAAATGTGAGTCTCTGCTCTCAGCTCTCTCCCATGTCACTGCTGCCCAGCACAGGTGAGTTTTGACATGTAGCAGATTGCCTTCCACTTGCTAGCCACTGCCAAAGCTAGGAATAGAATGGGTATGTCTCTGCCTGATTCTATCTCCTATATTCGAGGCTGATAGAATACTGGAAACTGTCCAAGAGTGACCCTGAGATGGGGCAGTTGGGCTAGCTCTCTGATTTACAAAGCTCCACCAGCTTGAAAGCCCACTGGTTGCAAATGAGATTACTTTGAAACTTGCCCATGACATATTCTAATATCACTTGTCTTGTCTTATGCTGTTGAATGATCTCTGACCCATAAGCGACTCCTTGGACATATCTCTCCCAGAATGCCCCAACTCCATCTGCAATTGTTCCGGTAGTGTATCCACAAAGTTTTCTTGGCAAAAATACAGAAGTGGTTTACCGTTGCTTTTTTCCGTGTAGTAAACTTAAGTCTCCGCCCTCCACTCTCTCCCATGCTGCTGCTGCCCAGCATGGGTGAGTCTTGCCTTGTAGCAGATTGCCTTCCACTCACTAGCCACTGCTCAAGCTAGGAATGGAATGGGTATGCCTCTGCTTGACTCTCCCTCCTGTAGCTGAGACTGGTAGAGTACTGGAAACTCCCCAGATGCGATCTGAGAGGGGTCTAATATCACTAGAGTGCCTAAACACTGATAAGGTTTTTTTTATGTTCTGGGGATGATAGAATAAAGATAGCTTTCAGCTGCTAAATAATCCAAGATGATAAAGTCATTTCATGTTTGACATATATGACAGCTGGCTGTGAGCCTGATATAAACTGACACTAAGGTAAAGCTACAGTCCTCTGAGATTCCAATGGAGGAGGAAAATGATCAGGTTGTGTTGTAGTAAGAAATCAGTTAGGTAAGACAGCAAGGGACAAGGTGATTGAGTGCTTTGAAGTCAATGGCAAGGAGTTTCTGTCTGTTACAGAGGAAGAGTGGGGAAACATGGACTGAATGTTTATTTAGAAAAACGATCCAGGCAACAGGGTGAAGTATGAACTGGAGTGGGGAAAGACAGGAGACATGGAGGTCAGCAAGGAGGTTGATGCAGTAGACAAGGTGAAATAGGCGAGACACAGCGTGGCATAATGGAAAGAGCCCGGTCTTTGGAGTCAGAGGTCGTGGGTTCTAATCCCAGCTCCTCCACTGACCAGCTGTGTGACTTTGGGCAAATCACTTGACTTCTCTGTGACTCAGTTGCTTCACCTGTAAAATGGGGATTAAGATTGTGAGCCCCACATGGGACAACCTGATTACCTTGTATCTACCCAAGCACTAAGAACAGTGCTCGGCACATAGTAAGTGTTTAACAAATGCCATTATTATCGTAATTATTATTATTATCAGGTCTGGAGATGTAGATTTGGGAATCATCCTTCTAGAGGTGATAGTTGACGTCATGGGAGCGAATGAATTCTCCAAGGGAATGGGTGTTGATGGAGAAGGGAAGGGGACTCAGAAATTCATTCAATCGTATTTATTGAGCGCTTACTGTGTGCAGAGCACTGTACTAAGCACTTGGGAAGTAAAAATGTATCTTGAGGGTCTCCCTCAGTTAGGGGATGGGAGGGAGAGTAATAGACCTTGAGTGCTTTAAAGATGATGGTGAGGAGTCTCTGTCTGATGGAGAGATGGATGGGCAACCACTGGAGGTTCTTGAGGAGTGGGGAAACCTGGACTGAATGTTTTTGTAGAAAGCAAACCAGGCAGCAAAGTATGGACTGGAGTGGAGAAAGGCAGGAGAGAGGGAGGTCAGCAAAGATGCTGATACAGTAATCAAGACTGGATAGAATAATAGCTTGGATTAAAGTGGTAGCAGTTTGGATGGAGAGGAAAGGGTGGATATTAGTGTTGTTGTGAAGGTTGAACCAACATGATTTAGTGATAGATTTAATTTGTGGGTTGAATGAGGGAGATGAGGATGAGGATAACTCAAAAGTTAGGGGCTTGTGAGAGAAGGAGGATGGCGGTGCTGTCTAGGGTGAAGGGAAAATCAAGGGTAGGACAAGATTTGAGTGGGATGATAGCGAGTTCTGTTTTGGACATGTTAGGTGTGAGGTGTAGGCAGGACATCAAAGTAGGGATGTCTTGAAGGAAGAAGGAAATGTGAGACTGCAGAGAGGGAGACTGTGTCACCCTGATTTGCTCCCTTTACTCACCCCTCCATCAGCCCCACAGCACTTATACACATATTTGTAATTTACTTATATTAAGGCCCATCTTCCTCTCTAGACTGTAAGCTTACTGTGGGCAGGGAATGTGTCTACTAACTCTGTTCTATTGTTATATTGTACTCTCTTAAGTGTTTTGTATAATGCTCTGCATACAGTGAGTGCTCAATAAATATGATTAATTAGTCGATTGTTAGGAGAACCAGGAGAGGACAGTGTCAGTGAAACCGAGGTTAATTAATGTTTCTGGGAGAAGGGGGTGGTCCACACTGTCAAACACAGCCAGCTAGGAGGTCATGGAGGATTGAGGTGAAGCAGAGGCCTATGAATTTGGCAAGGAGATCATTGGTGACCTTTGAGAGGGCAAGGAGAGAATTGGAGGAGCTAAAGGAGAGGCAGTGGGCGTAGATAACTTGCCCAAGAGGAGGAATGGTAGGAGGAAGATGGGGGGACAAGAGAGGGGGTTTTTAGGGCAGTGGACATGTAAGCGTGTTTGAAAGTAGTGGGGAAAAAGGCATTGGAGAGTGAACAGTTGAAAATGATGGTCAGGGAGGGAAGAAGAAAGGGGGCAAGTGTTTTGATAAGGTGTAGTAGGAGGGGGTTGGAGATGCAAGTGACAGGGGTAGATTTTGAGAAGAGGCTGGGGATCGCCTCCTGAAACTCTGCTGGCAAAGATGGGAGAATTGAAGAAGAGGTAGGAGAAGGGAGGAACTGGAGAGGAGCAGGGAAGATTTTATGGAGCTCACATCTGATGACTTCAATTTTATCAATAAAGTTGGGGCAAGAGAAGGGGGGCAGGGATCAGAGCTTGAGAAGGGAGTTAAAAGTCTAAAACAGCTGGCAAGGTAATGGGCATAGGAGTCAATAAGGAACTTACCCATCTAGATCAATGGGTAAGTTTTAGATCTAGGTATTATTTACAATACATATAAAATATAGAGCATACATACATATATGTGCACGAATATATATACATATAAATACATATGCACACTCACACTCCCATATACAATAATAATGATAATAATAATAATAGTGGCATTTGTTAAGTGCTTACTATGTGCAGAGCACTGTTCTAAACTCTGGGGAGGATACAAGAAGATCAGGTTGTCCCATGTGGGGCTCACGGTCTTAATCCCCATTTTACATATGAGGTAACTGAGGCATAGAGAAGTTAAGTGACTTGCCCAAAGTCACATAGCTGACAAGTGGTGGAGCTGGGATTAGAACCCATGACCTCTGGCTCCCAAGCCTGTGCTCTTTCCACTGAGCCACCCTGCTTCTCTATAAGATCTCACTGTCCATAGCTCCTTCATTTTTGAAGATGAACCTATTAAGAATGAGATGCTCTTCATGCATGAGGTTGTGGCTGAAAAGATGGATACACAACTGAGAATCTCTTTTGCCTTTTACACCCACAAATCTAATTCATTGCTGGGTTGATGTTTTTGTTGTTTTGATTTTGCACCTCTATCTCAGTATCCTGTTCTTCATGAAACATTTGCTCAAGGAGAGTAATCCTTCCCCAGTTGCTGCCCATCAAGTTGGTCTGTCTTCTACTCTGGTTCATTCATTCATATATGTATCATGGTATTTGCTAAGGACTTACTATGTGTCAAATGCTGTTCTTAGCATTGGGATAGGCACAAGTTAATCAGGTTGGACAAATTCCTGATCACATAAGGGGTCACAATCTAAGTAGTCAGGAGAACAGGTACTGAATTCCCATTTTACAGCTGAGGAAATTGATTTGCCCAAGGTCACACAGGATTCAACTGGCAGAGTCAGGCTTAGAATCCAGGTCCGCTGACTCTTATGCCTGTGCTCTTTCCACTAGGCCATGCTTTTTCCCAACAATCCATTGTTAGGTTGCTTTGACTGAGGCTGTGCTTCACTATTTTTAATTAGTTATTCTGCCCTCCTACCTTTTGTGTGCCGTTTTTCAATTTTGGGGTATCACAAAGTTATACATTCTCTTCACATGTCCTGACCAGCAGAATTGTGTTGTTTCATTGCTTCAGGGTGACCTCTAGGATCACATGACTGCTAATAATCGCATCCTGCCATTTAATGCTGAGAATGATCTGTAAGTGAAGCCAGTGAAATTTGCTCCAGAAAATGGTCATGTCTCTTTTCTAGTAGGTCCATATCACTCAGCCATACAGGAGGCTGGACCCGATGATAACTTTACACACCTTCATCTTGGTACAATTTGATAATACACTGTTGCCATCCTCTAATTTCTAGACTGTAAGCTTGATGTGGACAGGGAATGTTTCTATTTAATGTTACATTGTGCTCTCCCAGGCACTTAGTACAGTGCTTTGCACACAGTAAGTGCTCAATAAATAGCTCTCTTCCTCCCTTCAAAGCCCTACTGAGAGCTCACCTCCTCGAAGAGGCTTTCCCAGACTGAGCCCCCCTTTTCCTCTCCTCCTCCCCATCCCTCCGGCCCTATCTCCTTCCCCTCCCCACAGCACCTGCATATATGTTTGTACAGATTTATTACTCTATTTATTTTACTTGTGCATATTTACTATTCTATTTATTTTGTTAATGATGCACATTTAGCTTTAATTCTATTTGTGCTGACGACTTGACACCTGTCCACGTGTTTTGTTTTGTTGTCTGTCTCCTCCTTCTAGACTGTGAGCCCATTGTTGGGTAGGGACCGTCTCTATATGCTGCCGACTTGTACTTCCCAAGCGCTTAGTACAGTGCTCTGCACACAGTAAGAGCTCAATAAATGCGATTGAATGAATGAATACAATTGAATGACTGAATGAACACCCTTGGTCAATATGCAAAAAATCAGGATGGCTTTATCTATTCTGTTTTCCACTTTTTGTCTATCCATGTATCCTTGAATAGTATACTGCTTAAGTAGCGGGATTTGGGAACAGCTGGTAACTTTTCAATGTCAAACAACACTGGCAATTAACAGCAATGCTTTCTACTGTCATCCCAAGCCACTAAAGCTTTTGCCCAACAGAGCTCACATTTGGGAGTTCTCAAACAACTTTCCTTCTGCTCCACAGAGAGTTGGGTGCAAACAGAGTTCCTAGTCCCCTCTGACCCCCGTTCTGGGAGGTGGCAGTGACTCTGCCACCCTGGCGTTGCTTCTGGGGCTGAGGGTAGGGGTGAGATGCAGTTTTCCTTTCTCTCTCTTACCACCAGACAAGATCCTGGTGCTTGCAACTGAAGGTAGAGGTGGCTCTGTAGCTCTGGGGCTGCACCTTGAGTGAGGTGAACTAGAATGCTGTCTTCCATTGACCCCCCTTTTACCCTAAGTGGGGTCCTTGCTCGGGCTGGGGGGACAGCAAAATGGGTAACAGGAACTAGTGCATCAGCAGCAATGAAAGCAAATATCAGAAACACTGTGTCAGGATCCTCCTTCCCTGCCTCTTTCTGTGCTTTCTCCCCCATCTCAGTCAATCAATAAATCATATTCAGTGAATGATTACTGTGTGCACAGCACTGTACTAAGTGCTTGGGAGAGTACAATATAACAGAGTGTTGGGACACATTGTCCACCCCTAGTCTCATGTAGAGTCATGTAGAGTCAAGGTCCACCTGAAGTCCTTGATAAAGTTATCAATCACTTTTAAAAAATCAACTTTGAAATTGTGCTACATATGAGAATTCACTGCCATGATGATTGTTTGGACAAGAGTCAGCCCCTATGTCACGGAACTTGCCTGAATGTGGCCAGCGGTCTCCCATTTGACTGGAATGTGGAGTCCAGGGCAGTGATACAGCAAATCTGTGGACTTGGATTTGCTATTTTAAATGATCTTAGCACTTTGAATTAGATGCTGCAGGTTTTGAATGTCGATCTGTTTAATTATTAAGTCAGCTCTTCTTAGGGAATTCAGTCAAATAACAAGCAAACCTGCTTGTGTCTGAATTACCAGGGTAACTATGCCAAAAGCTGCTAGTTTTGGCTTCAGTTACCTGGGTAATGGCAGGACTTCCAATTTTTTTGGGGCTTGTGAGGCCTGGGTCCAACTTCAATTTGGGGAAATGCCCTTATGATACCTCAGAGACATAACTGGGAGAAAATAAACTAATAACACGCCTGGAAGATTAATCAAAACAGATGTGCTCTGTGATTGTTGACAGGATAGCCTGGCCCATGTTTGGCAGACTGGCTCGGGAAGCTCATTTGAAGCAGGAAGAGGAATAATAGCAAATAAAAAAGAGAACTAATAGCTGACATTAGGTGAGATTTGTGATTTCTTCTTTGCTCAATTACCATATGCATCTTAAAACTGAGGGAGGTTGAAAATCTACCTGGCAAAAAGAATAAATTGAAAGAATTAATCTTCGTGTCTCTGTATGCACATTCATACTGTACCACTTGACCATCCATTAATGATTATTACCAGGAGGGTGTATTCCAGTATTCTGTATTCTTTTTGAATACTCCCGGGGGACAGAGATGGAATCTTTGGAAAGCTTTTTACGATTATGACTTCCACTTCCCAAAGGCACAAGAGGTTTTACTGTCCTCTGATATTCCCCTCCGCAGTACCCACAATTCAGTCTTTTCTAATTTTCTTTCCATACTTGATTGGGAGGAGTCAACTGGGCATATTCATTCATTCAATCATTTTTTTTTGAGCACTTACTATGTGCAGAGCACTGTACTAAGCACTTGGGAGAGTACAATATTCATTCATTCAGTCATATTTATTGAGCGCTTACTGTGTGCACAGCACTGTACTAAGCATGTGGGAAGTACAAGTTGGCAACTTATAGAGACAGTCCCTACCCAACGACGGGCTCACAGTCTAGAAGATAATAATGATGGCATTTGTTAAGCTCTTACTATGTGCAAAGCACTGTTCTAAGCACTGGGGTGGATACAAGGTGATCAGGTTGTCCCACGTGGGGCTCACAGTCTTAATCCCCATTTTCCAGATGAGGTCACTGAGGCACGGAGAAGTTAAGTGACTTGCCCAAAGTCACACAGCTGATAAGCGCTGGAGCGGGAATTAGAACCCATGACCTCTGACTCCCAAGCCCGGGCTCTTTCCACTGAGCCATGCTGCTTCTCTAATATAACAATAAACAGATACATTCCTGCCCACAATGAGCTAACAGTCTAGAGGGGTCTATTGATCAAATGGCAAGAAATTAACCAAGGGCTTAGTACAGTTGCCTGCCCAGAGTAAGTGCATAATAAATAACATTGATTGATCTGTCAGCTGCTAACATAGATTAACAGAAGATAAAGCCTAGGAGATCTGAAGTACAGTTGATGAGATGATCTGATGAATTCTCCTCATTCCCTAGGAGGCCAAGAAGCTGTTCACCTACAGGTTGTAAGAGGGGTGTGTGTTTGTGTCTGATCCATAGCGACGCCATGGACACATCTCTCCCAGAATGTCCTACCTCCAACTGCAATCGTTCTGGTAGTGTGTCCATAGAGTTTTCTTGGTAAAAATACGGAAGGGGTTTATCATTACCTCCTGTGCAGTAAACCTGAGTCTCCAGCCTAGACTGTTTCTCATGCTACTGCTGCCCAGCACAAGTGAGTTTTGACTTGTAGCAAATTGCCTTTCTCTCAGTAGTCGTTGTCCAAGCTAGGAATGGAATGAATATGCCTCTGCTTGACTCTTCCCTCCCACAGTCGAGACTGGTAGAGTACTGGAAACTCTCCAGGTGAGACCTGAGAGGTTTAACAATTATTACTATCATTATTATTATTCTCATTATCATTAAACATTCCCCGGTGGTCTCCACAGAGTAGGCACATAGTATGGCATTCTCCATGAGGCACCAAGTTAATGTTGATCATCACACTGTTAATTCTTCTTTTGGAAAAAAGCCAAAGCTTGGCTGAGCAATTGGTCAGGAAGGAAGGGAGTGGTGAGAAAGTCTTCTCTCTTCTGCACATGGGATAGAAAACATAACTAATTCAATCAGCTTTCGTAAGTGTGAATTCAAAACAAACTGATGAACTTATCTTTGCAAAAGCATACCTGTAATCTGAGGGTATCTGAAGTTTCATGGCTAACCTGGAATGGCTTCCTGGAGAAGGGGAGTTTTTAGAGGAACTCTGAAGTTGGGAGGAATATCTCTTGGCAAAGAGGAGGGAGGGAGGAGGGCATTCTAGGCCTAAATTTGAATGGTTGTTGGAGAAGAGTACAGAGGGACTCACCTTCTCTCAGTAGCCTGAGTATCTAAGAATCAGGGTAACCTAGTGGGTCTGGGAATCAGGAAACCTGGGCTCTAATCTGGGCTCTGCCTGGTGTTTGCCTTTGAGCAAATCACTTAACTTCTCTGTGTCTCTGCTTTCTCGTTCTTTTTTCTCCCCTCAAAAATATGAGGTTCCATAGGACAGTGACTGTCTGTAAGATAGTATTATATCTCTACCAGCATCTTCTAGACTGTGAGACTTCTACTACTGTTGGGTAGGGACCGTCTCTATATGTTGCCAACTTGTACTTCCCAAGCACTTCCTCTCAGTAGTGCTCTGCACACAGAGCACTGCACACAGTGCTCTGCACACAGTAAGTGCTCAATAAATACAATTGAATGTATGAATTTAGTACAGACTTGCCACGTCATAAGCAATTAACAAACAACACCATTATCACTGTATTATTATTATTATTAAATGAAGGAGTGTGTGTAGTAGCAAAACTCTCCTTAGCCAGAGGGGTGGATGGAGAAGCCCTTAATTGAATGTTCACAGTAGAGTAGTAAACAGGAAAGGAGAAGATACTTTAAAGGAAAATTTAATTTCTTAAAAGATGATATTTTAGCTCAGGTTTGAAGAAAGAATATAGGGATCACTGATACCTAGATATTTCTTAGAGGATTTGGCAAAAGACAATTAGCCTTCCAAGCTGCTCATAAACACGTTGTGTATTCCCATTTCCCTCTCATCAATTCCTCTTCCTTGCTCATGCAGGGGATTCTGTGATGGCAACAACAAAGATTCTGCAATGTTTCTTTCCCTCAATAAATCCCTTTATGAAAAGTTCACAAGGCAGGCTCTGGCTGACACTCCTCAGCTTACGGCTCTGAGACATGCAATCGATTTGTTTCTTCACATACGCACTGAAAAACCCTGTATAGTTGGTACCACTTGTTTTGGAAAGACTTAGGAATTCATTCCAACAACAAACTGAAAAAAGGCCTTTATTGTTGAACTTTATGGTTGTGATAAAGTTCTAAAATGTACTCTGGTGGATTACAATAGGGAATTAGAGCAACCCCAGTCTCTGAAATCACAGGCTGAAAGAAATGTGCCTTTATAGCATAAGAAAAGTCATGATTGTAGTTCATATCAGTTAGGCAACAAGTTCACAGGCATGGCAGAGGGACAATTTTCTTAATCAGGATCATTTAGCACATTCTGGGAGGATGCTGGCTTCTCTGCCAATAGAGGGAAAGCTTCACACCACCAGGAGTGAAGCCAAGTCTTCCAGAAGACAGAGTGAAGGGAAGTCACATAGTGGGAATTTTCTGTTGACTGTGAGGAGCTGCTTGATTACTCTCTCAGACACAGCCAGAAGAGACTTTCATGGGGTAAATTTATTTCTCTCTACCTAAGCTTACTGGGGGTAAAAGGGAAGCAGATTGGGTTAATTTCTGGATTCTTTAAGACAAAATTGTAATTCCCAGCCTTTTCTTCGGGCCTAGAACCAGGCCTAGCATATGGGTTTTGACATCTGTTAATCAAATCCTCCGATTGATGCTCATTGAATTGAAATCCAGTTGCTGCAAGAATTACCTTGCAAACCTTGTCTTCAGCATTCTCTGTTGTGGTCTTTTCCACTGTGTGTTAATAATTAAGTCCTAACACTGATTTTGTCCGATTTAGTAATCTGGTTTGGCCATGGTCTCTTGGGCCTACTTTTAATTGGATCCTTTTAAGAGTTTCTAATCAATCAATCAATCAATCGTATTTATTGAGCGCTTAGTGTGTGCAGAGCACTGTACTAAGTGCTTGGGAAGTACAAGTTGGCAACATATAGAGACAGTCCCTACCCAACAGTGGGCTCACAGTCTAGAAGGGGGAGACAGAGAAATCCCATATTCTAATCCCATATTTACCTATTTTTTAAATGGTACTTGTTAAACACTGTACCAAACACTGGAGGAGATGCAAGACAATCAAGTTGTACGTGGTCCCTGTCCCACATGAGGCTCAGAGACTACGTCAGTAGGAGGAAGATTTAATCCCCTTATTACAGATGAGGAAACTGAAGCACATAGAAGTGAAGTGACTTACCCAAGGCCCAACAGCAAGTAAATGATGGGGCCGGGACCAGAACCCAGGTCCTCTGACACCCAGGACCCTGTTCTTTCCACTAGACCACCCTGCCTCCCATATCTTCCTTGGATATTGAACATGGGGTGGTCAGTAATTTTAGCCCTAGTGTGATGGGATCCAGCAGAACACCCCCAAACTCAATCTCTCAAAGTAAATGCCTTGATGGTGTCTTATCAAAGTAAGGCCAGAGAAAATATTTCAACTCTCTAGGGAGATGACTGAAAACAGGGATGTATAATAGTTGTCAGGGAACCGAGTATCAGTTATAGTCACTAGGGGACAGCTGAGGGGCAATTTCCAACTCATAATGTGACGGCGAGGCTGACCTTGATTTTCAACATCACTACTAGTCGAACCGTACGGTGTGTTGGATCTGAAAAGCACAGTCACAAGGTTGTTGCAAGAACCCTAGGGTGAGGTAGGAAAGTAGCAAGGTGAGGTAGGAGGGAGTAAGGTGACTGAGTGCTTTAAAGCCAATTGTGAGGAATTTCTGTTTGAAGCAGAGGTAAGATGGGCAACCAATGGGGGTTCTTGAGGAAAGAGGAAACAGGGTCTGAATGTTTCTGTCGAAAAATGATCCAGGCAGCAGAGTGAAGTATGGACTACAGTGGGGAGAAACAGGAGGCTGGGTGATCATCAAGTAGGCTGATACAGTAAGGTGGGATTTGGATTAATGTGGGAGCAATGTTTGGATGGAGAGAAAAGGGTGGATTTTAGCGATCTTGTGAAGGTGGACCTGACAGGATTTAGTGATGGACTGAATATGTGGATTGAATGACAGAGAGGAGTCAAGGTTAAGGACTTGTGAGACAGAAAGGATAGTGGTGTCTTCTACAGTGATGGGAAAGTCCATCCATGTAGGCTGTATAATAATAGTGGTATATGCATGCTCCTTGTGGGCAGAGATCATGTCTACCAACCCTATTGTCCTCTCCCAAGTGCTTAGTACTATGCTGTTCACATAGAAAAAGCTCAATAAATACAACTGATGTATTGTTTAGAGTAGCCAAGTGTGAGAGGGAAGGGAAGGAACAGCTATTAGCAAACCAGCAGCAGTTGTCAACTAATGTGGTCCCAATCTCATGGCAAAGGTCAATCAATCAGTGACATTTCTTGAGCAGTAACTGTGTGCTGAGCACTGTACTTAACACTTGGGAGAGCACAATACACCAGAGCTGGCAGACACATTCCCTGCCCACAATGAGATTGCACGGCTAACTTCACCTTATCAACCAATAGCCTTCTAGCCTTTCTGGGCTGAATTTGGTCCAACAATTGCAGGGGTATATCCCTCTACCCTTGGCTGGCTAAACAAACTGGTCTTATTGACACTATTTTAAGAAACAAGTAAAATCAATATTTCTAACTTGGAATACGACTGACTGACTGACTGAATGAATGAATAGCTTGCAGATGTGAAAATGCCACACGTCCCAGAGGAGAGATCACAGAACTGGGAGCAGGAGACCCGTTTTTTAATCCTGGCTTCATCACTTGACTACTGTTTGACTTTGGGCAAGTCCCTTAATTTCTTTATGCCTCGGCTTCCTAGTGTGTAAATTGGTGATTACATACCTGTTCTTTCTCCCTCTTACACTGTGAGTTCCATGTCAGTCAGGAACTGTGTCTGACTTTGTTAGATCTAGCACAGTGTTCAGCCCATAGTAAGTGCTTAAGAAATACAGCTATTATTAGACATTGCAGTGTGTCTTAAATGGGACACACTTCATTAATCTATTAGACTTGGGCTCACTTTTTTTAAACAAAAGACCCGTTGCTTTCTAGAGGTGGGAGTAGAAGGAGGCAAATTGGACCCACATTAGACTGAAAGCTCCTTGAGGAGTGCAAATCCCTCAGTTTATCTGTGCCTCAGTTTTCTTATCTGTAAATAGTGGATTAAATACCAGTTCTCCTTCCCTTTTAGGCTGTGAACCAACTTTAGGATAGGTTGATGTCCGACCTAATTATCTTGTATCTTCTCCAGAGTGTAGGGCAATGCTTGGCACATAGTAAGGACTTAACAAATACCATAGTTGTAGTTGTTAAATAAAATGGGTTTCCCAGAAGACATGTAGTTGGAAATGAGTTTAGAAGGCCAAGGTAGAGGTTGTTTGAGTGTGAAGAAATTCACCTCATTATTAGTCTGCAGCCAGATTTACTTATTTAACTCTTTCTAAGGCTAAACATGAGTGCAATCTATAATTCCAAGAATTTCTAGAGGGAAGAGGGGGCATGGAGTGGAGGCTGGGAAGATGATGTTTTCAAGAAAATTGAGTATTTATGTGAAAAACACAATAGGAAAAGAGAGTGCAGTTCCCAAAATGCATTTCTTTTGGACTTAGAGAAAAACTGTCAGCTCTCAGGCCTGACCTCTCACTTTGCATTCATCTGAAAGTGGTAGAGTTGCACAATGCAGTGGTAACATAATTGAGTCCCGGAGAGTGGAAAGTCACTTGTTGCGGGGAATATGACCTCAGAATTCATTGAAATAGCACTGGTGGGACTTGTTTGAGGAAAATTTTCTGAGGAACAGAAATAACAAGCTCCAAAGAGAAGCCTGCAGAGGCTGACTGTTTGAATTTTCTCTTTGCTTTTCCAAAATTTGTTCCCTTCCCCACATTCACACCTTGATATAATGTTTATAGACACTGAATAGGCTCTGGCAACAGTAATGTTGTTATTAAAAGTGTTGCATAATCTCTCATTAACATCATTAAATACTGTTATGCTATGGGATGGGGTTAGCCCTATTCTCTTGCTCCTCTCTGCTTTAGGTCTGGCTTTGAATCCAGAGTGAAGGCTCAGGTAGGTCCTGGAGGGTTTCAACCAGGGGCAAACTTAGTGGTTGAAAGTGAGAGAGCAGGAACAAATGTGAGTGAAGGAAACGTTCCTTTTCCGTATGACGGCTGTTGTTGCAAATGCACATTCTCTCACTGTGAGAAAAGTCTATCTGACCTACATATCCCCACAACACATATGTATATATCTATAATTTACTTATTCATTTATTTATGTAATAATAATAATAATAATGGCATTTATTAAGCGCTTACTATGTGCAGAGCACTGTTCTAAGCGCTGGGGAATTTACAAGGTGATCAGCTTGTCCCACGTGGGGCTCACAGTCTTAATCCCCATTTTACAGATGAGGTAACTGAGGCCTAGAGAAGTGAAGTGACTTGCCCGAAGTCACACAGCTGACGAGTGGTGGAGCCGGGATTTGAACCGTATATTTGAATGTATATTTATGTCTGTTTGTCTTCCCCTCTTAGACTGTGAGCTCGTTGTGGGCAGGGGATGTGTTTGTTGTTGTGCTCTCCCAAGCGCTTAATACAGTGCTATACACATGGTAAGTGCTCATTAAATACGATTGAATGAATGTCTCATGCTGCAGTGTAATCACTGTCTCTTGTTCTACTGTCAAGTGGCGAGGGGCAAATCTTGTGACATTTTCAATGTGGTAGGATTTTCATGCACTTGGAGCTATCATGGAGAGATGGGATATGAAAATCCAGCTTGTGATCTAATAGTATAATGAAAACTATTAGTATTATATTAGTACTAGTAAATACTAGTATTTAAGCAGTTACTGTGTGTCAAGCACTGTTCTAAGCACTGGGGTGGATACAGGTTAATCCCATTGGACACAGTCCCTGTCCCATATGGATTTCACAGTTTAAGAAAGGAGGACATGTTGCTTTCCATCTTTCTGGGAAGGGATGACACTGCCCAGCCTAACCAGAGCAAACCAGAAGTGATTCCAGATCTCTGGAAACTAGGGTGAAGGAGGGAAGGACATTTGCCCTAGAAGAGAATGGGTTTGCAGGGACAACCCCCTCTATTGCACATTTGCACAAATCTTTACAATTCATTGCTTCCTCCGACCTGCAATTTATCTGTCTCCTCCACTAGACTGTAAGCTATGTGAGTGCAGGGATCATGTCTACTACTGCTACTGTACTCTCCAGGAGCTTGGTAAAGTGCTCTGTACAGAATCAGCACTCAATAAATATTACTGGTAGATTGACTAACTGAAAGGCCCTCCTGGAGATTAACCCAAGCTGCATGATTGAGCATTAAGAGGCCATTCTGAAGCCTTTGGTGAGAGTGCACAGTAAAGAGGTGCCTTGGGCTGGGATGGCATCCAGGAAGAGCTACTCTGGGAGTTGCCTGGCTTAAGCAGCGAGGAAGATTTTAATGCGGTTTAGCAGAGAAGGATCATCTAAAATCACAAGACAGGTGAGTTTTTTTTTGTTTTGAGGGAGGCCTACTAAGCTCTCAGACAGATGTGGGAAGAGGAATTTGAACATGGGCACATGGTAACATGGAGAAAAGCAGATGAAGCCACTTAAGGGTTTTTTAAGTATTTGCCTAGAAAGGGAAAGCTAATAGAATGAAATAAGAGGAACTGGGAAGAGGTAACCCCTGAGCTGAGTCATGTTGAAGGGCCCTGTGCATGTTTTCTAATCTCTCCCATTCCCTCCTCACTCTTCCCCCAAATCCACTGAGCTTACATCAAGGCCTCCAGAGATACCAAAGGGCAGGAAAAATCAGTTAGAGATTTGAAATGCATGGTACTGATTAACCAGGTGCCCAGGAGGTACTTGAAGGCAGAATTAGTGGTTAGTGGCTTCTAAGTAACTAGAATTCTCCACCCAACGATTCTCACTAAATTAGGTGGGCCCCAAAGATGAGGCTTACCTCACCATTTGAGGTCAAAAAATTCTTTCAAAAATTGGTCTATCCAATGCAGACTTGGCTAAAAGGTGCCTGATAAATAACCCCTGTGGGGAAGTAGACACAGAGGCTAGAGAAGTACAAGAGGAGGGTGGAGATTCTTTTAAAACTGGTTCTACCTGGTCACCATCAGATAGCTCCCCATTGTCTAGATCTGGGGTCAGTGAGATAGAAGAAGCCCACCCAACTCTCATGCCAGCCTCACAGCCTGGCTGAGCCCAGATGGTAACAGTCTGGGTCCTTCATTTTTGGTTAAAAGGAGTCCTGACCCCTATGTAATGACCGCGGTGAAATCTCCACTTCCCCCTCTCCCCTAGCCTTCTGTCCTCCAGTGGGAACGATCCTGATTCCTTTAAGTCTTTCTTCCTTACCCTCATTCTCCTCTATTTAGTTATCCCCATGCCCATCTCCCAAACCCTTGCTTCTCCTCAAGAGTCCCAGTGAGCTCGCTCTGCGGATAAATGGAATATTTTGGTATCCTGAGCTTTTGCCCCTGTTCAATCCCTTAATTAGGATAATGATTTTAAAAATTGAGAGGATTTGGGAGGCTGAGACAAATATATTGTGCATATTCCTCCCCGGGCAGCTGCCTCTTCGGTTACCATGGCGATAGCGCCCCCGCACTCCGGTACTTCCTTACTGCAATTCAACTCCTCATGTGCCAACTCCCTTCTAATCACCTTCTGATCAGCAGGGTAGGAATGGGAAATGAAGAGGCAGGAAGAGTTCTGCCCCCTGAGAGATGTGAGTAAACCCTGATAGTTGTCTCATAATCACAGAAGCTTGATTAAGTCGTTGGATGAGTAGAAGGCACATTGTTCTGCTGTAAAGAAGATAACACTGCACTGATACTTTCTTCGGATTTTTTTGTTGCTGGCAATAGCTCTGTGTATAGCACTTGACCTCCCTTTATTAGCCTTTGGAATTGGACATCGCTCTCCTTAATGGCTGGATTCAACATCTGATCTCCCTCTTTTAATGTGCCCCCACTCCCACCTGGCTGGGCCAATTTAGGCTTACTCTTTGTCGGTTACTGAGTGCTTTAGGTTGGAATTATTACTTGCTGTTCTTTAGGCATGCGAGAAGGTGTAAAGCCACCAGTCTAAAAATACATCAGATCTAGGCATTTTGGGATTCTGAGAAGATGAATTTGACCCCCATTCTTGTGTGAAAAGTTGCTCAACAGGTATTCAGGTCCCCTGGTTTCCAATTGCCTGTACACACAATCTCAAAGGGTTGTGTTGCTAAAAAACTGAACTCTTCCCCTGAGGATCCAAAGGCATAACTTCTAAATAAACTTGCCTTTCTCATTTTACAGGCAGACAAATGTAGGCATGGAGACATTAAGAAGTCTGTCTGTAGTCCCACAGCAAGTAGAGAAATGTTCTTAACTTACAGCACCTGTATATATTTTTGTGCAGTTTTATTACTCTATTTTACTTGAACATATTTACTATTCTATTTATTTTGTTAATGATGTGCATCTAGCTTTACTTCTATTTATTCTGATGACTTGACACTTGTCCACATGTTTTGTTTTGTTGTCTGTCTCCCCCTTCTAGACTGTGAGCCCATTGTTGAGTAGGGACCAGCTCTATATGTTGCCAACTTGTACTTCCCAAGTGCTTAGTAAAGTGCTCTGCACACAGTAAGTGCTCAATAAATACGAATGAATGAATGAATGAATGACTGGGATCCATTCTTGGTGCAGGGCTCCAGGAGATTCATTGAAACAGCAAGTCTACCAGGGTTGTGTCTGCATATGTGGCGTTCTTCTGTCTAGAGGGGTAAGAGACAACTTGTCCTGGGCCAAGAAGCAGCATGGCTCAGTGGAAAGAGCACGGGCTTGGGAGTCAGAGGTCATGGGTTCTAATCCCAGCTCTGCCACTTGTCAGCTGTGTGACTTTGAGCAAGTCACTTAACTTCTCTGTGCCTCAGTTACCTCATTTGGAAAATGGGGATAAAGACTGAGCCTCACATGGGACAATCTGATAACCTTGTATCTACCCCAGAGCTTAGAACAGTGCTTGGTACATTGTAACGCTTAACAAATGCCATTATTATTATTATAAGATACCTTTTTCCAGACCTGGTCCAGGGTGCTCAGTGAGAAGCAGCATGGCTCAGTGGAAAGAGCATGGGCTTTGGAGTCAAGGGTCATGGGTTCGAATCCTGGCTCTGCCAATTGTCAGCTGTGTGACTTTGGGCAAGTCACTTAACTTCTCTGTGCCTCAGTTCCCTCATCTGTAAAATGGGGATGAAGACTGTGAGCCCCCTGTGGGGCAACCTGATCTCCTTGTAACCTTCCCAGTGCTTAGAACAGTGCTTTACACATAGTAAGCGCTTAATAAATGTCATCATTATTATTATTATTCAAAGCAAATTAAATTGATTTGTAGTTTGATCCTCATGTTCCCCAGATTGACTGAGCAGGCAGTGAGTGAGCCCTGCCTATCAGGGCACCCGAATATCCAGTATCAGCAGTTTTCTGCTTCTGGATCAGCATTCCATCTTCTCTGTGGGCCTTGGTGAGGGTTGGGGATGTTCGTAGTTATAATAGTAGTTGTGCAATTCCAGCCACATGCAGGGCTCTAAACTCAGAAGTCATCGAAATACAGATTCTCCTGCTCACTGCCATAATACCATCAAACTGCTTGGCCTGACCCGATAAGGGAAAATGTGTGAGCTAAGAAAAAATGGGAGAGAGGCTGGCTGGGAGTTAGCCCACACTGATCATTTTCCTGTCAGCCACCAGTGCATTACCATCTTTTTAAATATGTATCATTATGCAATGAGGAGGGACAATTGAGGAAGCTTCCTTCTGGAGCAGATACTATGAACACTCCCCCTTCTCCCTGCCCCACATCACCACAAAAAAAGGAAAAAAATCGGAACAAGAAATTGTCATGAGCCTTAGTTCTGCTAACTCATTTATACAAACCACTGCAGTGAGGGAGCTTTCAATTACTGTCCTCTGTTTTCTACCATGCGCACTTCTTCTCTCTAACATTTCACTTGCCTCTGCCTGATCACACACGTTGAGGTTGACCAAACAATTGGATTTAGCTGGGGCTCCACTTGAGGAATTCTAGAAGAATGCACCCACATCCCATACTTCGGACCAACGCATGTAACCTGGTCGGCTTTCCCTGCATCAGACTCCAGCTGCCATTACTCTCTGTAAATGTGTGTGTTGGGGGTGTTGACATATGACAGTTCATGCTCAAGATAGGCCCCTTATAATTATAATACTTGTAGTATTTGTTAAGCGCTTACTATGCGCCAAGCACTGTTCTAAGTGCTGGGATAGATACAAGGTCAGCTGGTTACCCCACATGGGGCTCACTGTCTTAATCCCCATTTTACAGATGAGGTAACTGAGGCACAGAGAAGCTAAGTGACTTGCCCAAAGTCACACAGCTAAGTGGTGGAGCCAGGATTAGAACCCATGACCTCTGACTCCCAAGCCCGTGCTCTTTCCACTAAGCCATGGTCTGAGAATTGTGGGGGAACAACATCCTGATATTGCTAACCCCACACCCAGATCAAACTCACTGAGAGGGAAGAGCAAGGTTGAAAACTTGGGATAGGGTCTCAAAGGCTCAGTTTCCCACAATATCACCTCTCAGCAGTCATTCTTAGCTGGGGCCTGTCTCCAACAATATATAAGATCAATTTTCCCAGCCTATATTTCAAGTCATCTATCAATTTAAGCTGAATAAAATTAACTGAAGGTGAGTATGCATTTTAGGGCCTGATTATGGTCAGATGTGGATTCATTTCCATAAATCACTTTGACAGAACCTATCCCCTACCCCAACCCTTCCCGGCTCCGGTAAAGCGTTGGGGGTGAAAAGTGAATTGTGTGCTTGCCCACAAGCAGAATATTAAATATTTAATATTTTCAAGAAAGGAGAGTTGGGAGCAAGCAAGGGGTTTCTCTGCACTTGGCATAGTTTTCTATTTGTAGCCCACTTACGTCCACCCAGTCCAGAGAATCTCAAAAGCTCCATCTTGATGACCTTGTATCTTGTATCTACCTCAGTGCTTAGAACAGTGCCTAGCACACAGAAAGCACTGAGCAAATACTAGTAAAAAAAAAGCTGAGAAGCAGCATGGAGTAGCAGATAAGCCTAGGAGTCAGAAGGTCATGGGTTGGGCAGGTCACTTCACTTCTCTGTGCCTCAGTTACCTCACCTGTAAATTGGGGATTGAGACTGTGAGCCCCACATGGGTCAGGGAGTGTGTCCAACCCGATTTTCTTGTATCCATCCCAGCGCTAACAGTGCCTGACACATAGTAAAACGCTTAACAAATGCCATAATTTTTATTAAAAAATACAACAGCCTTAAACTGTACATTTCTTCAGGAGCTCTGAGAGAGGAACTCTGAGAAACAGCATGGTCTAATGGAAATCAATCAATCAATCAGTCATATTTATTGAGTGCTTACTGTGTGCAGAGCACTGTACTAAGCGCTTGGGAAGTACAAGTTGGCAACATTAGAGCACAGGGCCAGGGGTCAGAGGACCTGGATTATAATTCTGGCTCTGCCACTTGCTTCCTGGGTGACCTTGGGCAGTCACTTAAGTTCTCTGTGCCTCATTTTCCTCAGCTGTAAAATGGGGGTTCAATACGTGTTTTCTCTCCTACATAGTCTTTGAGTCCCATGCGGGGCAGAGACTGTGTCCAATCTAATTAACTTGTACCAACCTCAGTGCTATGTGTCTGACATGTAGAAGGCACACTGGGCTGAGCCAGGTTTATCAGGGCCTTAAGGAATATCTTTCCCTGGTCTAATTTAGTGTCCTTATGACTCACTACAGAGGCTGTCAATCCTAACTTATTTGACGTTTAATTTCTGCTGATCTGAATTTTACGTGACAAATAGTTACATTTAATTGTGGCACCTTTGGATTATGTACCATCATAAAAAAATGTTCCATTTAACAGTCAGCAGCAACGGAGTGCGGGCATGAGTGATAATGTCAGGGAACCTAACAAATGCAAGGCCTGCTGTCAAAGGTCACGGCACATATTAGGGGGAAAGGCTTATCAAATGAGAGGAGGATGTGGAGATTTTGAAAGGACACAGCCTCACGCTTTTTCAACAGCTCCTAAATCTCTAATTTCTAGTATCTCTGTGAATTTCATAACTTGCATGCATTTTCTATCAGCAGAGGGGAAACAGTAACTGCAGACACTAAGTACTTAATAGTATGCTTTGGCACTTACTACTGCCAATGGCATTTATTGTAAATTCAGTGAAAATGTATGTTGGCTAATTTGTTAAACAGAGATCAGACATTAAGGGATATGTTCGTAAGGATTCCGCTTGATGTCGAGGAGGGGGAAAATGGGGAAGTATCGAAAGACATTTAGTCCACTAGTTAGACATCTTGTCTTCTCATTTGCGTGACATTTTCAGTAAATCATAGCACTTTCTTCTTTTCATCACTTTATGTCTCAATTTATATTTGCTTCACTTGAGACTTCCAAGAAAGCCTTTGGACACCAAATATTAACTTTAATGAAGGCAACAGCAGAAACAAATACTGAAAAAGTGAAAAGAAATTTGTTTCAAATCAAGGGCTGAGATGACACCAGGGAAGACTGTGGAGACTCCCTTTGCCCCCACCACACCAGCCATGTAATAATAATAATAATAATAATAATAATAATAATAATAATAATAATAATAATAATAATAATAATTTTGGTATTTATTAAGTGCTATGTGCCAAGCACTGTTCTAAGTGCTGGGGGAGATACAAGGTAATCAGGTTGTCCCACATGGGGCTCACAGCCTTAGTCCCCATTTTCCAGATGACGTAACTGAGGCACAGAGAAGTTAAGTGACTTGCCCAAAGTCACACAGCTGACAAGTGGCAGAGCCGGAATTAGAACCCATGACCTCTGACTCCCAAGCCCACGCTCTTTCCACTGAGCATGTAGCAATATGCATGGCTCTCACCACTTCCAGGAAGACTTCCCACATTAACCCCACTCATGTCTGTTCATCTGGACCACCACAGGTCCCTCCTATTATGTGGGCAAGTATAATAAGTTATCTTGAAGACTCTGCTTCGGAAAAAAACATGGTCCTAATTCTGGCTGTCATTTGCCTGCTGTGTGGCCTTGGGGAAAACACTTAATTTCCCTGTTCCTCTGTTTCCCCATCTGTAAAAAATCTGCAGGTACTGCAGATGTGAAGGCAGATCACAAGCAAGGATAATCTGTTTGAATTCAGTCTGGAAGGGTATATCAGTCACACGATAGTTCTTTAGCCCTCAGCATGCACAGACAGGCATCAACATCATTCTGCAAGCAGGAATGACCGCTGTTTAAGTAAGTTTATTTCTCGGGTTATGTTTTCATGAATTTTTTATGCTTTTCTGCCACTTGTGCTCCATTATATGTATATTTACTCTCAGCTGGAATCATTTTGTTTTCTCTGACTTCCTCATTAGATTAGCAGCTTCTCAAGGGTAGCGATGTTAACTTTCTCTTTTTTTAGATGCACCTCCTGCCGCCTTCAACAATTGATGCAGTGCTCTGCTCCTAGTGGAAACTTCATGCTGTTGCCTGAGGGTCTCTCGTTTCTAGAATGTTCATTTACTTGGCCTGAAGACATATAACAAGGCTAAAGGAGCAGCAGTAATAAACACATGCCAAGTGGCAACAAATCTGGGCAAATGACAAAAGGGAAACAACATGAGATGCCACCATTTTTCTATCCCTTGTCACATGGGAACTACATTTGACTCACTATGGTTGGAGTATAGCATCATCATCTGCAGCAGCAATATCATCATCTTCGTCATCATAATCGTTGTTCACAGCATTTATGGATGTACAAGGAAGAAGGTAGCCCTTCATTAAACCCCTCCGGAAAAATTGTAATACAAAACTTTGTTGCTAAAAAAAGGCCCATTTCAATAATATATGGGAGTTGTTTCAGGTTTGTCATCCCATCCACAAATTCATGCAGCAGTTCCTGCTGTGGCTACAGAGGGGATAGGGTAGTGTCACACTGTAGCCCATGACTACCTCAGTATTTATAGATATTTTTTCTGGCTTTTCTGTCATGACCAGTTTTAGCTATTTTTTTGCCGACAGTACATAAATTTATGAATGATAGGCAATCCTGGTGTCATTGCTCTTGTACTTTCAGGGGTATTAGGGGAGGCACCATTCATTCATTCAGTCGTATTTATTGAGCACTTACTGTGTGCAAAACACTGTACTAAGCACTTGGGAGAGAACAATATAACAACAAACGGACACATTCCTGCCCACAATGAAGTCAGAGTCTAGATGATCACTGCGGTGGAGAGCAGGGTGGCCTAGAGGAAAGAGGATCAATCAATCAATCGTATTTGTTGAGCGCTTACTGTGTGCAGAGCACTGTACTAAGCGCTTGAGCCTGGGAGTCCAGGAACCTAGGTTCTAAATCCTGCTCTGCCATTTGTCTGTTGTGTGACCTTATTGTTATATTGTACTCTCCCAAATGCTTACTACAGTGCTGTGCATACAGTAAGCACTCACTAAATGCAATTGACTGACTGACTTGGACAAGTCACTTAACTTCTTTGATCCTCAGTTTCTTCACCTGGGAAGTGGGGATGAAATCTCTGTTGTACCTTCCCCTTAGACTGTAAGCACTGTGTGGAACAGGGACTTAGTCCAGTCTACTTTCATTAGATCTGTCCTGGTGTTTACAATAATGATGAGGATAATAATAATAATAATAACTGTGGTATTTGTCAAGTCTTTATCTAGTAGTGGGGTAGATACCGAACACTTACAAATGCAATTATTATTATTAATTTACTGAGAGTTGGCAAACCTATCTGATTATTTACTAAATATTTAAAGGAATTTAGTTGTTCTAATCATACCCAACAAACCACCAACCATGCCTTCATCTCTGCCACCAAAATCCTTTTATGAGGTCTTGGCAAGCATAGTATTTCTGTTTCATCAGGAAGAGAGAAGCTGAGGGACTGGAAATATTTGTGAACGGCCCCCAAACAAAACACACTTTTTCTGGTAGACTGTTCAGGTTAATGACCCGGATTATGCCACCCATTAAACTCGCTGATCCCTACACCCCAACTGGATGTCTTAGTTCAGTCGCTGTATCCCGCTATTTTATGTGGGTGTTTATGTGGGTGTCAGCCACTGTTTTTAATGATCTTTCTACAAGCTGAGCTTATGAAGTTTTCAAAATCCACTGAGGCAATCTGGGCCCTTTGGTTTTATTGGGGATTCTCCCTTTTCCTTAATTCGGGGTAGACCCATTTGGATCAATCAATCAATTAATCATATTTATTGAGCGCTTACTGTGTGCAGAGCACTGTACTAAGCGCTTGGGAAGTACAAGTTAGCAACATATAGAGACAGTCCCTACCCAACAGTGGGCTCACAGTCTAAAAGATCTAGCCCAAGGGTCACAAACTTGTTTGGGATAGTCTTGCGAGCCAACTGGAGCCTGGGATAAATATCATGACATGGAGATAGGGTGACCTACGAAGAGATTGTGTGCCCTGTTTCTGATTCTGCACAGCTTCTGCCCTCACAAACAGAACTTCTCAGGGCTGTGGTGGTCTAGAATTGGTTGGCAGCACTGCTTTGGAGCAGAGGATCCCTGCTTTTGTCTCTGGAGACATAGGAAGTGAGTGGTAGCAGGGGAAACCCTAGAATCAGATTCTAGGAATATTGGTGATAGAAGCCAGCTCTGGGGTTCCTAGGGAACCTAGGGATTTATTTAGCGGGTGTCGGACCCTTGGCTCAGGAAGAGAAACGGTAACCCTACTGTGGCTCCAGCTCTGGACTTATCCCTCCTCTTACTATGTTAGCACTAATCTTAGTCTGTAAGAATTGTGAGTCCCCCAGATTCCTCTCCCTAAAACTTTAGCATTATGATTTTAGCTTCATAGTAGATTTTCAAAGTGTAAATTATTGAGTTCGCATTGCTCCTTTTAGAGGCTCAAGAAATGATAGGCTAATGTGAGCAAGCATCCTACCTTAGGCAGGTTGGCTCTGGTTTGGGGGTTGCATCTCACCAACGGGGCAACTTTGAGTTGGGCGGCAAGAGTGGGCTGAGAACCAATGGTGGCTGTGGCTCAAAAGTGGAACATGTAGGTTGAAACTCTGTTACTGCAACCTTCTTGGATAGAATTGTGGTTTTCCAGCTGATTCCCAGAGACTTCCAGGGCAACCACTGCAATGTGGCTGTTCTAATATTATATTTATTAAATGCTTACTATGTGTCAAGCACTGTTCTAAGCCCTGGGGTAGCTCCAGGAAGCTTCTGACTTTAGTAGTTCCAGCAATGCTCAGTGAAAACCCTATCACTGTGGTCTAGGCAGCAGAAATGCTGTCACTGCACTTTTGAACGTGATGATGGCATAGACTGGAGATGTTATTTACCCCAGAGCTTAGAACAGTGCCTGGTGCACAGTAAGCACTTAACAAATACCATAATTATTATTATGTAGATGGCAAAGGACACTAGCAGGAGATAACTGTTACCCTTGCCACTCTCCTTCTTATCTCCTTTTCCCTCTCTCTCCTTTTCTCTTCTTCCCTCCTTCTATTTTCCCCTCTACACTGTCCCTTTCTTTTTCTCTTTGCCTTCCCCCTTTCTCTTTCCTCATTCGCACCACAGTTCTTTACCTCTGTCCCTTCCCTAAACATTTTGTTCCTTTCGCTTAGGATTAGATATTTAGAAGAGAGTGGGGTTTGACTCTTCAATCAATCAGTCAGTCTATTGAAGAGGATTCATAGGAGGTGCATGTGTATGTGTGTCTGTGTGCGCAAGGGGGCATTAGATTTTATATCACAGATCACTCTTTTACACTTTGTTAATTTTACTGTATTTTGAAAGACTTTTTAATGGATTCTAAGGTGGCACCCCAAATTTGAGCTCTAAATTATAAAGTTCTGGGCCATAGCGTATGTGTAGAAGGGTAGAGTGAAGTGTTTATTCATTTTTTTTCATTGGTCTACTTGTGTTTCTAACATATGTATCTAAGCTCTTACCTTAGCTTCCAATCAATCAATCAATCAATCGTGTTTATTGAGCGCTTACTGTGTGCAGAGTACTGTACTAAGCGCTTGGGAAGTACAAGTTGGCAACATATAGAGACAGTCCCTACCCAACAGTGGGCTCACAGTCTAAAAGGGGGAGACAGAGAATAAAACCAAACATACTAACAAAATAAAATAGAATAGATATGTACAAGTAAAATAAATAAATAGAGTAATAAATATGTACAAACATATATACATATATACAGGTGCTGTGGGGAAGGGAAGGAGGTAAGATGGGGGGGATGGAGAGGGGGATGAGGGAGAGAGGAAGGAAGGGGCTCAGTCTGGGAAGGCCTCCTGGAGGAGGTGAGCTCTCAGTAGGGCCTTGAAGGGAGGAAGAGAGCGAGCTTGGCAGATGGGCAGAGGGAGGGCATTCCAGGCCCGGGGGATGACGTGGGCCAGGGGTCGATGGCGGGACAGGCGAGAACGAGGCACGGTGAGGAGATTAGCGGCAGAGGAGCAGAGGGTGTGGGGTGGGCTGTAGAAGGAGAGAAGGGAGGTGAGGTAGGAGGAGGTGAGGTGATGGACAGCCTTGAAGCCCAGGGTGAGGAGTTTCTGCCTGATGTGCAGATTGATTGGTAGCCACTGGAGATTTTTGAGGAGGGGAGTAACATGCCCAGAGCGTTTCTGGACAAAGACAATCCGGGCAGCAGCATGAAGTATGGATTGAAGTGGGGAGAGACACGAGGATGGGAGATCAGAGAGAAGGCTGATACAGTAGTCCAGACAGGATAGGATGAGAGCTTGAACGAGCAGGGTAGCAGTTTGGATGGAGAGGAAAGGGCAGATCTTGGCAATGTTGCGGAGCTGAGACCGGCAGATTTTGGTGATGGCTTGGATGTGAGGGGTGAATGAGAGAGTGGAGTCGAGGATGACACCAAGGTTGCGGGCTTGTGAGACGGGAAGGATGGTAGTGCCATCAACAGAGATGGGAAAGTCAGAGAGAGGGCAGGGTTTGGGAAGAAAGACAAGGACTTCAGTCTTGGACATGTTGAGTTTTAGGTGGCGGGCAGACATCCAGATGGAGATGTCCTGAAGGCAGGAGGAGATGCGAGCCTGGAGAGAGGGGGATAGAGCAGGGGCAGAGATGTAGATCTGGGTGTCATCAGCGTAGAGATGGTAGTTGAAGCCGTGGGAGCGAATGAGGTCACCAAGGGAGTGAGTGTAGATCGAGAACAGAAGGGGACCAAGCACTGAACCTTGGGGAACCCCCACAGTAAGGGGATGGGAGGGGGAGGAGGAGCCTGCAAAAGAGACTGAGAATGAACTACCGGAGAGATAAGAGGAGAACCACGAGAGGATGGAGTCTGTGAAGCCAAGGTCGGATAGAGTGTTGAGGAGAAGGGGGTGGTCCACAGTGTCAAAGGCAGCTGAGAGGTCGAGGAGGATTAGGATAGAGTAGGAGCCGTTGGATTTGGCAAGCAGGAGGTCATTGGTGTATCTAGTGTATCTCCCTAGGTTATCTCCTTATCTAGACAGTAAGCTTTTCCAAGGGCAGGGACCCTGTCTTCTGCTTAAATAGTATGCTCTTAAGCACATAATGAAATGCTCTGTATTCAGTCACCTCTGCTGTTATTCATGATGCAGGGAAGAAGAAAGACCAGTTGCACAAGATCCTTTATCTACAATGAAACAGAATTACTGGGAGAGGCTCATTCAAGGCAACAGTAGAATTGTCTTTTGGTTCAGTGACAATAAAGCCAATGTAGCCTTATTTCAGGGCAATTCACTCAGCTTGACCAGCATTTAGATCTGCAATATAAGCTGACCCTGCAGAAATTTTACCTGGCTGGAAAGTTTGGCTGAATCAGTCAGTGAAAATAGATCTTATACACATAGGAAGACAATCGATCTTTATTTGAATTCTTTAAGCAGTCTGATTGTTCTGTTTTAAAAAAACCAAGATGGGTTTTAGCTATCTGGGGTGCTTTGTTCTTCCTCTAAAAGTAAAATCTATGAAACTAATTGAGTAAGGCTATTTAATGAAATGAACCTAATTAAGAGAGTAATTCTTTCCTGCATGTTGTGTTTCCTACCACTGGTCCCTGTTAATATTAAGCCAGGGGTATTAAGAAGCTAGACAAATGTTTAACAGCATTTATTTGAGGAAGGTTGAAGAATGAGAGTGGGATGAGCCTGAATTATGTTTATTTTTGCCCATTCAGCCATAAATGATTGAAATGTAAGGTTTTTTATGTTTTCATGCACAAGAACAATCTGATTTTTTTTCTCAAATCATTTGCATTATTATATACTTTTTGCATTGACCTCCATGTTCATTGGTGCGCAGTTGTAGTCTGGTTGTCTGCTATTGCCTATCTCATACTTAAATTGTCTTGGATCTTGAGAGCATTCCCAGTGACTGTCATATTTTATATCAGATGTGTTCTCATAATTTTTAGTTCATCGCTTCTAAAACAAGTGAGCCACTCGGGAAGTAGCATGGCGTAACAGAAAGAGTACAGCCCTGGGAGTCAGAGGACCTAGGTTTGAATCCTGGTTCTCCCACTTACCTGCTGGGATAACTTTGGGCAAGTCACATAACTGTTCTACGTCGTAGTTTCCTCACCTGTAACGTGGGCATTCAATACCTGTTCTTGCTCCCAGGACTGTGAACTCCATGTGGAACAAGGACTGTGTAAAACCAGATTATCTTGTACTTACCCCAGGGCTTAGTACAGTGCTTGGCACATAGTAAGCACTTAACAAATACCATCATTATCATTATTATTCCAAAGCAAATGAGGAACTCATCTGGAGGTCTCTTTGATCCAGACTCACCCTTCTTAGGCATAGACTCTGTAGAGGAGGTCACTGGGGCTGAGTTTGGAGACAACCACACCAAGCCCTGATTCCTCATAGAAAAGCAGTTATAACTCTTCTGCCTCCCTGGGATGGATTAAAAATGTCATGCAGGTATAACAAAACAGCTCCTCAAAGAAAACTGTGCAAGCAACCATCGTAGGCCCTAAAAGGTTCCTACGGCCTAGAAGCTGCTGGGAAGAATTACACTGGGCCAGATTTAGGGTCTCTGACCCTGAGGCTGCTGCTGCTGACTCATGTGGAGCAAAGTGGTTTTCCTTTCTTCACTGCTTCTCCTGCTGGCCCCTGGCAATCCCAAACCCGGTAGGGAGAACAACTGGGGAGAGAAGAAAGGCCGGGATGACCCACCCATGATCTTGTCCGGCCCACTGCAGACCCTTGGGGAGCCTGGTCATCTGGAGACCCTTGTACTGGATTCTGGATGGAGGTTGAGCTGCGGCATCAGCCGTTGTGCTTCCAGTTGTGGTTGATTTGAGCCCAGCAGGCTCTGGAGGCCAACCGACATCACAGAATCACTTCACAGACACACTAGGGAGTCTTGCGAACAGGTCTTGGCTCATTGGACCTGTTAGTAGAAAATAATTTTTATTGTTTTTGGTTTCCTTCTTGGGGACCTTCTCCTCCCTGGAAGCCCCCGTGTGGGGAAGGTGGGCTGGTAAGATGGACTCCCCACTTCACTCTATACTTCATTCTGCTGCCCTGATTATCTTTCTACAGAAATGCTTGGGGCATGTCACCCCCCTCCTCAATAATCTCCAGTGGTTGCCTATCAACCTTCGTATCAAGCAAAAACTCCTCACTATTGGCTTCAAAGCTCTCCATCACCTTGCCCCATCTTAGCTCACCTCCCTTCTCTCCTTCTACAGCCCAGCCTGCACACTCCTCTCCTCTGCCACTTACCTCCTCACTGTGTCTTGTTCTCGCCTGTCCCGCTGTCGAGCCCTGGCTCACGTCCTACCTCTGGCCTGAAGTGTCCTCTCTCCTCACATCCGCCAAACTAGCATATTTCCCCACTTCAAAGCCCTACTGAGAGCTCACCTCCTCCAGGAGGTCTTCCCAGACTGAGCCCTCCTTTTCCTCTGCTCCTCCTCCCCTGCCCATAGCCCCTACTCCCTCCCCCTGCTCTATCCGCTTCCCTGCCCCACAGCATTTGTGTATATTTGTACATATTTATTATTCTATTTTATTAATGATGTGTACATATCTATAATTCTATTTATCTATTTTGAACCTATTGATGCCTTTCTAGTTGTATTGTTTTGTTGTCTATCTCCCTCTTCTAGACTGTGAGCCCATTGTTGGGTGGGATTGTCTCTATTTGTTGCCAAATTGTACTTTCCAAGTGCCTAGTACAGTGCTCTGCACAGAGTAAGTACTCAATAAATACAACTGAATGAATGAATGAATGAATGATAGGGCCAAAGGTACAAGGCCTTTGGCCTTCCCTTAAAATCCCTTAAAATCCACCCACTACACCTGTACATCCAACCCCATTCCTTCACCCCTTATCAAAACACGTGTCCCTCCCTTCTTCCCTCCCTGACAGCTATCTTCAACTGTTCGTTCTCCAATGACTTCTTCCCCACTGCTTTCACATATGCCCATGTCTCCCCGTAATATGTGTAAAACTGAATTTCTTTTCTTCCCACCCAAACCTTGCCTTCCCCTAACTTTCCTATCACTGTAAATGGCACCACCGTCCTTCCTGTCTCACAAACCCATACCCTTGGTGTTATTCTCGACTCCTCTCGCTGATTCAATCCACATCATCAATCCATCAGTAATTCCTGTTGACTCCACCTTCACAACATCCCTAAAATCTGCCCTTTCCTCTCCATCCAAACTGCTACCACATTAATCCAGTCACTCATCCTACCTTGCCTTGATTACTGTATCAGCCTCCTTGCTGACCTCCCTGTCACCTATCTCACCCCAATCCAGTCCAAATGACATTCTGCTGCCCAGATCATTTTTCTACATGTTTCATCATGCTTCAGTCAGACTTGTTCCCCACTCCTCCACAAACTCCAATGGTTGCCCACACACCTCTTCAACAAACAAAAACTCTTCACCATTGGCACTTTAAAGCACTCAATCACTTTGCCCCCTCCTATCTCACCTCAATACTCTTCTACTACAACCCAGCCCTCAAACCTCACTCCTCTAATGATAACTTTTTCACTGTACCTCGATCTCATCTATTTCACCTCTGAGCTCTTGCTATGTGCTAACTCTGGCCTGTAACACCTTCCCTCCTCAAATCCAACAGAATATTACTTTGCCCCCTTTCAAAGCCTTATTGAAGACACATCTCCTCCAGGAGGCCTTCCCTGACTAATCCCTCCTTTCCTCTTCTCCTTCTCCTTTCTTCATCAACCTAACTTTCTCCCTTCATTCATTTCCCCCACCCCCTTCCCAACCCCACAGCGGTTATGTACATATCTGTAAATGTATTTATTTATATTAGTGTCTGCCTCCTCCTCTAGACTGTAAGCTCATTGTTTCAGGGAATTTGTCTATTGTTATATTGTACTCTACCTAGCACTTAATACAGTGATAAATAATAATGATGGTATTTGTTAAATGCTTACTATGTGCCAAACACTGTTCTAAGCACTGGGGTAGATATAAGGTTATCAGGTTGTCCCACGTGGGACTCACAGTCTTAGTCCCCATTATACAGATGAGGTAACTGAGGCACAGAGAAGATAAGTGACTTGCCCAAAGTCACACAGCTGACAAGTGGCAGAGCCGGGATTTGAACCCACAACGTGTGACTCCCAAGTCCGGGCTCTTTCCACTAAGCCACGTTGCTTGCTTAATAAATATGAATGAATGAATGACTGTGACAACCAGTTTATACTGGCCATCACACTTAGGAGAGGGAGGAGGAAATTAACAGAGTCACTCCGTGGTGCCCTTCCATGAAGTGAGCTGAGCCAGTCAGAGAGAGGGATTGGGGAAGAAGCGAAGGGACCAGATTGGGGTAAATGAAGACCCTCGATCATCCCAACTTTGCCAACTGTCAGCTGTGTGACTTTGGGCAAGTCACTTAACTTCTTTGTGCCTCAGTTACCTCATCTGTAAAATGGGGATTAAGATTGTGAGCCCCCCATGGGACAACCTTATCAACTTGTAACCTCCCCAGCACTTAGAACAGTGCTTTGCACATAGTATGCACTTAACAAATACTATTATTATTATTATTATTATTATTATTATCTTGAGAGGGAAAGCAAGTTGAGGGCCTGGGTAAGCAGGACAGAGGAAGAGCTAGCGCTGTGGACTCTGGATGGTACAGGGCACGGGAAGGGCTAGGAAAGAATCCCTGGAGGTTTGGAGTCCAGCGAATAGGACTCTGAAGAAGCAATACTCATATCCCTGAGGGAGAGAAGAATGTGAGCCCCAGGATGCCTAAAGGGCAGTAGGAAGGTCCTGGTGGGGAATAGGTCTAGGGAAAGTTGGGATGAACTGAATTTGTTTTGGTTGTTACCTTGTTAAGAACATATTAATATTGTTTTTTAAATGGTATTTGTTAAACTCTTACTATCTGCCAGGCACTGTACTAAACATCTGGGCAGATACAAGATAATCAGATTGGACACAATTGGACACAGGCTGGGGCTTAAGACTGAGCCCTATGTGGGACAAAGGCTGTGTCCAACCTGATTAACTTGTATCTACCCTAGTGCTTAGTAGAGTGCCTGGCACACAGTAAGTGCTTAAGAAAATGTCCCACATAGGGCTCACAGCTTCAATACCCATTTTACAGATGAGGTAATTGAGGCACAGATACATTAAGTGACTTGCCCAAGGTTACACTGCAGACAAGTGGCAGAGCAGTGATTGCAACCCAGGTCCTTTACCTCCCAAGCCCACGCTCTTTCCACCCGGCCATGCTGCTTCTCTGTGGGGATTGTTGAGCTCTCAGATCTTGGTGCCCACCTGTTGTAGGGGCTGGGGGAGAAACTCCAGGTGCCAGGGAGACATGTGACCTGGGGAGTCATGAGCAGAGGCACTATGACTGTGGGCTTCCTGCAGCCAGCTCTGGGAGTGGGGGATAGTATAGTCCCTGACATTCTCTCTGCCTTGAGGGACAAGCCTGGGCTTCAGCAATAGGGGTGTAGAGACTTGGGGGGAGGGAGTAGGGTGCCCCCAAACCCACAGTTGAAGAATGGGAAACTTAGAGTTCTTTAGTATCCAGCAGAGGCTGACTGAGCTCTGGATACTCCTAAAGTAAATCTGGGGGCTCTTTCAGCCAGATTTTGGGCTGAAAACCCCCAGTAATAATAATGATGACATCTATTAAGTGCTTACTATGTGTAAGGCACTGTTCTAAGCACTGGGGAGGTTACAAGGTGATAAGGTTGTCCCACGGGGGGCTCATAATCTTAATCCCCATTTTACAGATGAGGTAACTGAGGCACAGAGAAGTTAAGTGACTTGCCCAAAGTCACACAGCTGACAAGTGGCACAGCGGGATTTGAACCCATGACCTCTGACTCCAAAGCCCATGCTTTTTCCACTGTCCCATGCCGCTTCTCTAGTAATGCCACTGGGACTCAACTAGTGTTCCCAGCCCCTTTCTGTTTAGTTCCTCCCCCCAAAACACATGGGGTAGATATTTATATTTAATATTTCAAACTGAGGCCGGGTGGACAGGAAATGAGGATCCAGTTATGTAGGTTTTTCTCACTGCAATGCTGACTTGCTGGGGAAAGTTCTCAACTGCTCTGGGCGTTCGTTTTGTTCACTGAGAAGGTGAATATTCCCCAGCCTATGTTCCTTCCCAGGACTGTGGTGGGAGATCCTGCCCCCAGATTCTTGAAGCTGTTCACCCAAGGCAGCTCGACCTACCCATTTGTCTTCCCCTACCCCTGCCACGTACTCCTAGGCTGGAGTCTCTGGTACCCACCATGCCCAGAAGGAACTGGGGACCATGGCTGATGGGAGGCACCCAGCTTCTAGCAGCTGTGGTTGGCACAGAAACAGGAGGTAGAACTGCAGTATCATGAGCATGTCCTGATGCAGGTGTTGTGGATCCCACGATTCTGGCACGGCTGCTGGAAAAGTAACTTCAAGATCTGGGCTGAGAAGGTATGGGATGGGTGATGACGTGGGGTGGGATACTGGGGGTGGTTTAGGGCCCACCACCTTTTCATACATAGAGTCTGTGCTCGGTGGAAGAGAAATTTTTATGAAATAATCTCCTGCTTCCCCCCACCACAAGCTGAGTCCACTCTGTCCAATCATTTAGCACCAATCTCTGAATTAGTCCTGTTGCTCCATTTCCTGTATCATTTTTTTCATCAGTCACTGTTGTCTATTTCTTTATTTCCACTTATCTGTGTTTGCTCTGGCTGCATTACTGTACTATAATCTCTTGTTTCTCCTCTCTGGTGTAGTTCAAGTCTCTGATGACTAGATGCTCAGTAACTGCCCCTCTTTAAAACAAATGTAAGCTCTCAGATGGCAGGGATCATTTCTGCCAAGTGTATTGTACTCTCCTGAGTGTGTCGGTTTGTCCACAGAAGTGCTTACATATTACTGAAAATAGCAGGAGCTTAATAAATACTGTAAATAAATGTAGTCTGTAAATTCTTTGTGGGCAAGGATTTTGTCTACCTATTCTGTTGTATTCTGCACTTAGTTCTCTGGACACAGTAAGCACTCAATAAATACCTTTGATTGACTAATTGATTGGAACTACCCAGATCCAGGGACAGGAGGAAACAGGGCAATGAATCATTTTTCAATCAAACAATCAATCATATTTATTGAGCACTTACTGTGTGCAGAGCACTGTACCAAGTGCTTGGGAGAGTAAAATATAACAATGTAACAGACACATTTGGTGAATCGGAGATCTAGTGGCAACACTGGCAACATTGGGATTATTCATTCATTCAATCATATTGAGTGCTTACTGTGTGCAGAGCACTGTACTAAGCACTTAGCACTGTACTGTAGCACTGTACTAGCACTTGGGATGACACTGATACTAACAGACAAGTATCGGAGGGTCAGAAATGACACTCTGAAAAATCTCTTTGAGTAAGAGAATGGACTTGGGAGTCAGAGGCTGTGGGTTCTAATCCCGACTCTGCCACTTGTTTATTGTGTGACCCTGGGCAAGTCATTTAACTTCTCTGTGCCTCAGGTACCTCACCTGTAAAATTAAGACTGTGAGCCCCACGTGGGACAACCTGATAACTTTGTATCTACCCCAATGCTCACAACATTGCTTGGCACATACTAAGTGCTTAACAAATACCATTATTATTATTATTATTATTAATGTGTTTTCCTGCATGCCTATCTTGCTACCAGAGAAGAGTGGGACTCAAGAAAAATTGAGCCCCATATATAGTAATACTGGGAGTGGGAATGCATTTATCTTGGTATCTGATAAAACAACGGGCAAACTTCAGCCTGTTTCTTTCAATCAATGAATCAATCAGTTGTGTTTATTGAGCTCCTTCTGGGTCCCGAGCACTGAACTGAACACTTGAGAGAATGCGATAAAAGTGGTAGACATGATTCCTCCCCCTAAAGAGCTTACAATCTAATGGGGCAGACAGATACTAAAATTAATTACAAATAGGAGGAAAAAATAGAGAATAAAAATGTGAATAAAATGCTATGGGGACTTAGGTGGCACTAAAGTGGGATTTGGGAGATACACGGTGTGGAAATTAGAAATGAATTGGGGAAGGCTTCATGGGGATGTAATTTCGGGACTTTGAAGATGAGGAGCACTATGATCTGTCAGATATGAAGGCAGAAGGAGTTCTGGGTAGTGGAAGGTTAAGTGCTTAGTACAGTGCTCTGCACACAGTTAGCACTCAATAAATATGATTGAATGAATGAAGGTTGTGAGCAAGAGGTCAGTAGTTTAAGGGAAGAGAGAGAGGCACATTGAGTAGAATATCTTCAAAGGAATGAAGAGTGTGAGCTTGGACGGATAATGAGAGAAGAGAGTAGATACACAGGAGAGAGAGAGCTAATCGAGTGGCATAAAATCAATTGCTAGAAGTTTCTCCTTGATGTAGAGAGGAATGTACAAACTCTCTTTTAATATCAGGTATCAGATGCTTTTGAGTAGTTTCAGGTTCATAGCGCATTTAGGGACATATTTTCTCCAGAATATCCTATCTTCTGTCATAATCTGTAACCTTGCTAATGAATTCTGTTACCATTGTTATGGTTTCTATCCATTTAGCTGCTGGTCAATCTCTTCCACATTTTCCTTGGGCTTTTCCTAGCACTAGTGTCTTCTCCAGAGAACTGGTCCTCCTGATAATATGTTCAAAATAGGCTAATCTAAGTGGAGTCATTTGGCCTTTGAAAGACACTGGCTTAATTTGCTCCAGAACCCATTTGTTTGTTTTTCTAACAGTCCATGGTATTCACAAAAGACTTCTCCAACACCACATTTCAAAAGAATCAATGCTCTTTTTATCCTGTTTTTTCACTGTCCACCTTTGGATCCATACAGTGTCAATGGAAATACCACAGAATTGACAATGTGTATTTTTGTGGTAATAGTTACATCAGCAGATTTCATGATTTTTTTCCCAGGTTTTTCATAACAAATCTTGCCAACATTAATCTTTGGTGTATTTCTTGACTAAGATTTAAAGGATTGGGGAAATGTGCAGAAAATCATTTTAGAAAAAATGATCTAAGTAACAGTGTGACATATCAACTGGAGAGGGAAGATAGGGAGATGAGAAGCAGTGTGGCTCAGTGGAAAGAGCACAGGCTTGGGAGTCAGAGGTCACGGGTTTGAATCCCAGCTCTGCCTCTAGTCTGCTGTGTGACTTTGGGCAAGTCACTTAACTTCTCTGTGCCTCAGTTACCTTATCTGTAAAATGGGGATTAAGATTGTGAGCCCCACATGAGACAACCTGATCACCTTGTATCCTCCTCAGCGCTTAGAACAGTGCTTTGCACATAGTAAGTGCTTAACAAATACCAAAATTATCCTCTAGACTGTGAGCCCGTTGTTGGGTAGGGACCGTCTCTATATGTTGGCAACTTGTACTTCCCTAGCGCTTAGTACAGTGCTCTGCACACGGTAAGCACCCAATAAAGACAACTGAATGAATCAGCAAGGAGGCTGATGGAGTAGTCAGGTGGAATATGACATCTGCCTTGACTGGTTTCGTGGCTGTTTGGCTGGAGAGTAAAGGACCCATTCTGGAAATATTGTGGAGGAATAATCAAGAAGATTTTTTGACAGATTGAATATGGGAATTGAAAGAGAAGTAGGAGTCAAGGATAATGTCAAGGGAGAGTGGAAAGATGGTGGCATTGCCGACAGGGATGAGAGGGAAGATGAGAAGTTTGGTTTTGGAGAAATTGAACTTGAGGAGCTGGTCGAACATCCATGTGGAGATTGTCCTGGAGCTAAGAGGAAATATGAGGCTTCAGAGAAGGATAAAGTTCAGGGTAGTGAGGTGGATTGGGAATCAGCTGCACAGAGGTGGTAGTTGAAACCCTGGGAGTAGATGAACTTCCCAAGAGACTGAGTGAAAATTGAGATGAAAAGGGGACCTAGAACAAAGCCCTGCATGGAATCCATAATTAGGGGGTGGGAACCAGAGGAAAAACCTAGAACTGTGACTGAGAAGGGTCAGCCAGAGGGTTAAGAGGAAAACCAGAAGAGAATGCTGTCAGAAATATTAAGGTCAGTTAATGTTTCCAGGAGAAAAGAACCATCCATAGTTTCAAAGGCAACAGAGAGGTCAGCAGATTAGGTTGGAGTCCATTAAATTTGGTAAGAAGAAAGTCACTGATAGCTTTGGAGACAATGCAGTAGAGGGAGTGGGAACCAGACTGTAGAAGGTAAAGGATTAAGTAGAGGGAGTTGGAAGAGAGGAAGTGGAGGCCACAGGTGTATAAACCTGTTCTAGGAGCTTGGATCAGAGTGGGAGAAGAGAGGTGGGGCAATAGCTGAATGGCACAGTGGAGTCCACCGAAGGTTATTTTAGGATAGGGAAGACATGGGCAAGTTTAAAGATATTTTTGAGGGGAAGGAGAAATCAGAAAGTAAAAGATTAAGGTGGAGGTCAGTGATGGAAGAAGAATGGGCACAGGTGTTTAAGAAGGTGAGAAAGGATTGGGTCAAGGAAACAGGTGAAGGAGGTAGATTTTGAAATCAGGCAGGCAGGCAAGAAATCTTTTCTAGACAGAAGATAATAATAATAATAATGGTATTTGTTAAGTGCTTACTGTGTGCAAAGCACTGTTCTAAGCACTGGGGGAGTACAAGGTGATCAAGTTGTCCCACATGGGGGTCATAATCTTAACCCCCATTTTACAGATGAGGTAACTGAGGCACAGAGAAGTTAAGTGACCTGTCCAAAGTCACACAGCCGATAAGTGGTGGAGCTGGGATTAGAACCCATGATCTCTGACCCCCAAACCCATGCTCTTTCCACTGAGCCATGCTGCTTCTCTTAGCCACACTGTTTTGAAAGGGATGAGAGTGAATACGGGGGGTGAGAGGGAGCTGGAGAGGAGATGGAGAGTTTGGAGCTCTCACACCTCTCACCTCACACCCACATTTCCTTGAGATGAAGTTTGGAGGTTTGATTTTGTTAACAGAGTAGTCGGCAAGTTCATCAGAGCTGAGAGATGGCAAATGGGAGCACTGGGGTTTTTAGGAGGAAGGTAAGTGTTGGGAATGGTCGGTGAGGGCAGTGGTCATGGGAATTAGTGAGAAGTAATGCGGCTGAATGGAAGAGAGATAGAGTTATAATAAGCTGGATGAATTTGAAGGGGCCAAAGTCAGTCTGGTGCCTGTATTTCCAAGAGTGCACAAGAGGAAGAAATGTATTGTGGAAAGGATCCAGGGCTGAAGGTTGATGATACCTAATTGATCTAGGGACAGGGGATGAGGGAGTCAAGTAAGACAAAGAGTACAGAGGATTTGTGCATCAAAATTGGGGAGATAGAGTAGGAAGTTCAAATGGGGCCTGTAGGCCAGGGATAAGTGGAGAAAGTCTAGAGGTCAGAGGTGTCTGTGGGCAAGAAAACAGTTTTGCAGAAAAGTGAGATGTAGGAGACAAAGCGAGGTTAAGAGGTTGAGGTCAGACATGGGTAGTTCAGGTTTGGCGAGGTTAGAGGAGGTGTAATGATTAGTGATGATGGCATCTGTTTTTATTCCAGAAGATGAGTGGGTAGAGTGATGTGGAACAGGAGATGGGCAGAGTTAAACAAGAGAAAGCTGACTGTGACCCAAATCAGTGATTTGATGGGTCTAAAAAGACTGAAAAGAGCTAAAAAATCTCACTTCTTGACGTTTATGCTCTGAGAAGGTTACTGGGTCCAGTCACACCCATGGTTTTATGGTGTTCAGTCCAAGTCTACAACCTAATAATAATGATTGTGGTATTTAAGTGCTTACTATGTGCCAAGCATTGTTCTAAGCTCTGGGGTAGATGGAAGATAATCAGGGCGGACACAGACCCTGTCTGACATGGGCTCACCATCTTAATCCCCATTTTACAGATGACTTAACTGAGGCACAGAGAAATTAAGTGACTTGGCCAAGGTCACACAGCAGACGTGTGGTGGATCCGGGATTAGGACCCATGTCCTCTAATTTGCAAGCCCATGCTCTTTCCATTGGGCCATGCTGCTTCTCAAACTCAACCTCAGTCTCTCCTTCTCAACCCACAGTCTACAACCTGCAAGCCTTGTTGTGGGGACCAGGAGGCTGGGACGTCCAGGGACTGCATCTAAATTTCACCTGCCTATTTTTTCCAGCGTTTAATACAGGGCTCTACACAAAGTAAATGCTTAATAAATGCAGTTATTACTAGCACTGACATATTTGCCATCTTGACGCAGCCCAAATGATCAGTCTCAGACTCAGACATGTAATTCTACTGGGCATCACACACATGGCCTATGTCAACACTCTTCAGCCTTAGACAAGGATTTTGAAGATTCATCATAGAAGGACTGGACTCTTTGTATATAGAATTTCTTTGGGAACTTGAGGCTGGGAGTGCTGGAGTTTGTGAGGTCTAGTGGAATCAACATGCCTCTGAAATATTTGTTGCCATCCTGTTGGGCGACCTTGGGCAAGTCACTTTTCATCTCTGGCCTTAATTTTATCATCATCATCATCATCATCATCATCATCATCAATAGTATTCATTGAGTGCTTACTGAATGCAGATTAACAAAGCATTTGGGAGAGTACCATTCAACGGAGTTAGAAGACCCATTCCCTACCTACTATAAGCTTGCTGTCTAGAGAATCTATAAGATGGAGTCAATAATAACTCCTCTTCCTCAGCATTCTGGGAGGATCAAACATGGTTAATGATGCAAGGAGCTCTGGAGAAATTAATTTTACCATTTTAAAGGAGATGGTTTCTCTTTGGAATGGCAACTTAGGTCAAGGCAGTTAGGGAGCAGGCTAAATCCAGGAGACAATTCCAGAAGGTGCTACACCTTTATTGAGGTCCCTTGTAATAATAATAATAATAATGATAGCATTTAGTAAGCACTTACTGTGTGCAAAGCACCGTTCTAAGCGCTGGGGAGGTTACAAGGTGATCAGGTTGTCCCACGGGGGGCTCACAGTCTTCATCCCCAGCTTACAGATGAGGGAACTGAGGCCCAGAGAAGTGAAGTGGCTTGCCCAAAGTCACACAGCTGGCAACTGGCAGAGCCGGGATTTGAACCCCTGACCTCAGGCTCCAAAGCCCATGCTCTTTCCACTGAGCCACGCTGCTTCTCTAGCTGGGCTCTTTCAAAATGCCCGGTTTGCTCTTTTTTATTAATGGTATTTACTGAGCTCTTACTGTGTGCAGAGAACTAAGTGCTTGGGAAAGTACAGTACAACAGATTTGGTAGACATTTTCCCTGCCCACAATAAGCAGTCTAGAGGGGGAGATAGACATTATATAATTTATAATATATAATTTATAAATATGTTCATAAGCCCTGAGGGGTTCTGGGTGGGGCAAATATCAAATGCCTAAAGGTCACAGATCTAAGTGCATAGATGATGCAGGAGAGAGGGAGTCAGGGAAAAGGGGGCTTAATTGGGGAAGGCCTCTTGGAAGAAATTCATTTATTCATTCAATCATATTTATTGAGTGCTTAATGTATGCAGAGCATTGTACAAAGCATTTGGGGAGGAGATGTGACCTTAATAAGGCTTTGAAGTGAGGAGAGTGACGGTCTGGTGTATATGGAGGGGAGGTAGTTACAGGCCAGAGGGAGAGCATATGGCTCTAGTTTTACCTCAAAATTGAGGATTGAATGTTCCTGGCCTCCTATATGTAGGTCACCAGGCTTAAGAGGTAAAGATCAACCAGATTGAATGCAACTATCTTAAATTCTTTTAATACTATAAGCTGAAGTTGGCATATAGCCTACCAATACCTCAAGAAATTAGGTTTTAGGTCTTTTGTAACCTAATTAAAAAACAAAAACGAAGCATGGTATTGACAGAACTCCAAAATCAATTCATGTTATTTTTGCAAATGCTAAGATGGAGTTTATTCCATGGTACGGTTTCCAATTGTTTCTTCTCAAGCAACAAAGAAACTTACTCTGAAACCTAAAGGATATGATTTTAGGATTTTTTTTTGGGGGGGGTTTGGAAACATATTAATGTGGATGATTCAGAAACAATGAAAAAAAGAGGTAGTGGGTAGGTTATAAGTGCCTCAAGGGTGTGCTTTACATTCACTGTTAGCTCACAAGTGTCTGAAATAGTGCTCTGTATACAGTTCTGCCCTCAATAAATACTATTGCTGCTATTGATGAAAAAAATTAAATAGGAATAATATTTAGAGGATCCAGTTGGGACAATTCTAGTCATCCTAGTATCTGAGAATTAATCAATCAAAGGTACTTACTGAGTGCTTACTGCATGCAGAGCACTGTACTAAGTGCTAGGGAGAGTTCAATACAATAGAGTCAGTAAACTCATTCCCCGCCTCTAAGGAACTTACAGCTTAGAGAGGGAAGCAGCCAGTAAAATAAATTATGGATTTGTGCATAAGTGCTGTGAGACAGTGGATTGGGTGAATATCAAATTCTTGTAGGGCATAGTAACAAGTGCATAGGTGAAACACAAGGGAGAGGGAGTAGTGGAAATGAAGGATTATTAGGGAAGGCTTCTCGGGGGGCTGTGATTTTAGGAGGATTAAAAGATGGAGAGAGTTGGTATACTGAAGGATCTGAAAGCACAGGGAGCTCTAGTCCCTAGTGAGGATGTGAGCAAAAGGTTTATGGCAGGAAAGATGAGATTGAGGTGCAGAAAGTAGGTTGGTGATAGGGGAAGGAAGTGTGTGGGCTGGGTTGTAGTAGAAAATTGATGAGGTAAGGTAGGAGGGGGCAAGGAGACTGAGTGCCTTAAAGCCAATGGTAAGAAGTTTTTGTTTGATGTAGGGGTGGATGGGCAATTTCTGGATGTTCTTGAAGAGTGCCAAGATATGGACTGAATTTTTTTTTTTGGATAATTATCTGAGAGCAGAGTGAAGTATTGATTGGAGTCGGGAGAGCCAGGAGTCAGGGAGGTCAGCTAGGAGGCTGATATAGTAGTCATGGCAGCATATGGGTATTTATATTAATGTCTGTCTCCCCCTTTTGACTGTGAGCTCATTGTGGGCTGGGAATGTGTTTGCTGTTATATTGTACTCTCCCAAGAGCTTAGTACAGTGCTTTGCACACAGTAAGCACCAAATACATATTATTATTATTCTTAATAATAGGGGAAATGTTTGGATCAGTGTAGTAGAAATTGGATGCAGAGGAAAGGGTAGATTTTTAGAGATGTTGTGAAGGTAGAAGCCACAGGATTTTGTGACAAATTGATTATGTGAGAAATAATGCCAAGATAGGTGCTTGTGAGACATGGAGAATATTGGTGTTGTCTACAATGATGGGAAAAACGGGAGGGGACAGAGTTTGGGTGGGAAGATAAAGAGTTCTGTTTTGGACATGTGAAGCTTGAGGTGTTGGCAGGACATAAAAGTAGAGATGTCCTGAAGGCAGGAGGAAATGAGCTACTACAGAAAAGGAAAGAGGTCAGGACTGGAGATGTAGATTTAGGAATAATAATAATAATAATGATGACGATGGCATTTATTAAGCGCTTACTATGTTCAAAGCACTGTTCTAAGCACTGGGGAGGTTACATTTGCATAGAGATGATAGTTGAAGCAAAGAGAGTGAATGAGTTCTCCAAGGGGATGGGTGAATATGGAGCAAAGAAGGGGACTGAGAACTTATCCTTGAAGGACTCCCACAGTTAGATGGTGGGAGACAATCAATCAGTCAGTTCTATTTATTGAGTGATTACTGTGTATAAAACACAGTCCAAAGTGCTTGCGAGAATACAATACAACAGAGTTGGTAGACATGTTATGATCTCTCTCCCTCTCTGCAGCCTTGCTTTTCCTCCTGCCTTCAAGACATCACTATCTAGAGTGTGGCTTAGTGGGAAGAGCACAGGCTTGGGAGTCAGAGGTCATGGGTTTTAATCCCGACTCCGCCACTTGTCAGCTGTATGACTTTGAGGCAAGTCACTTAACTTCTCTGGGCCTCAGTTACCTCCTCTGTAAAATGAGGATTAAGACTGTGAGTCCCATGTGGGACAACCTGATTGCCTTGTATCTACCCCAGTGCTTAGAACAGTTCTTGGCGCATAGTAAGCGCTTAACAAATGCCAACATTATTATTACTATTATCATTTCCTCCCATCACCTCAAGCTTAACATGTGCCAAACTGAACTCCTTATCTTCCCACCTAAACCCTGTCCTTCCCCTGACTTTCCCATCACTGTAGGCAGCACCACCATCCTTTCTGTCTCCCAAGCTCATAACCTTGGTGATATCCTTGACTTCTCTCTCTCTCTCATTCAACCCACATATTCAATCCATCACTAAATCCTGTTAGTCCCACCTTCACAACATAGCTAAAATCTGCCCTTTCCTCTCCATTCAAACTGCTACCATGTTAATACAGTCACTCACCTTATCCCCTCCGGATTACTGCGTCAGCCTCCTTGGTGATCTCCCATTCTCCTGTCTCTCTCCTCTCTAGTCCATTCATCACTCTGCTACCTGGATCATTTTTCTACAAAAACATTCAGGACATGTTTTCCCACTCCTCAAAAACCTCCAGTGGTTGCCCATCCACCGCGGCATTAAACAAAAACTCACCATTGGCTCTAAAGCAGTCACCTCGCTCCCTCCTACCTCGCAGCAATGCAAGTACGATGGATGGGTTGATTGAAGGGGGTCAAGAACTTGGAGATCTTTGTGGGGGAACAAGGACAGATCTGCTAAAGAAGACGTCTCTAAATTATTCATTCATTCAGTCAGTCGTATTTATTGAGCACTTTGTGCAGTGCATTCCTCCTCACAATGAGCTCACAGTCCTAGAGGGGGAGACAGACACTGATATAAATAAATAAATAAATAAATAAATAAATAAATAAATAAATAAATAGCAAGCATATACAGATATACACATGTGTTGGAGGATGAATGAAGGAACAAGTAAAGAGCAGCACAGAAGGGACTGGGAGAAGAGGGGAGGAGGGCTTAGAGAAGGCTTCTTAATTAAAAGCTGCGAAGCTAAAATAATCAAATCAGCCAGCAAGTATGGCAGGTTGGATTTTTACATCAACTTTCTTCGCAGGTACTAAAAGTTCTTCACTCTCATGAAGTGACCCAGATTTTTTGTTGAGGTAAGTGAGGCATTTTGGGAAGCTACATTAACTCTGTCTGGCCACTAGGCCACGAGCCAATTCTCGTTTCAGTTCATTAAGTGGTTTCCTAGCAGCTTGACATAGCTACCACAGCTCTCAAAAGAGCCCCTATTTATTCCCGGGATCATTTACACACCATTAGCTCAAACCGCCTCCTTTCACCTCTCTGAAGAAGGATTATTGGAAACCCAGGGGCGAACAGAGCCAGAATCTTCTGACTTCCACCCCACACTCTGTCCCCTTCTTTTTCTGTCTCAAGAAACCGTGGGAAAAGTCTGTTACTGGGGAATAGCATTTATGTCCATCTCAAACAGGATTAGATTGAAGGGGGAGAGAGGGTTGCATTTCATTATATAGTCTGGGTCGAAATAGGATCAGGGGTGTTCTTCCTTGCCCTTCCGTGACCTTACCTCCTTCCCTACCCCACAGCACCTGTATATATGTATATATGTTTGTACATATTTATTTACTGTATTTATTTATTTATTTTACTTGTACATATCTATTCTATTTATTTTATTTTGTTAGTATGTTTGGTTTTGTTCTCTGCCTCCCCCTTTTAGACTGTGAGCCCACTGTTGGGTAGGGACTGTCTCTATATGTTGCCAACTTGTACTTCCCAAGCTCTTAGTACAGTGCTCTGCACACAGTAAGCGCTCAATAAATACGATTGATTGGAGTTCATTACTTGCTGGAATCAAATAAATGAATTGTTCGCTTGCAGTGGCTCTCCTGTGTGCTGAAAGGACTCCAAACCCATCCTGCTTTCCCCTACTCAGATAGGAAAGAGAAAAAGACGTAATGCTCCTTCATATTCTCCACCAAGGGCCAGCCAGCACCCTGCCTTCCAGGGAATTGGCACCGGCTCTCTTCCCAACCACCGATGAAACTTCATCCCATCCATCCTTCCACCCCCACAGCAGGAAAAAGAATGCTACCTACAGCATGAGACTTCCACAAAACCTTTGGAAGACTGGTGGCTGCTCTAGCAGTTGCTATGACTTTGGGTGTGTTTTGGACTCTAAGCCATGAGGAACCTGAATTTCTGCTCCTCTAACCATAGCATCATTCTGATTTTTGGTTTTTTTAGGGGGGTATTTGTCCTCATCTTTCATGTTGTTTTAGTGTTCAATTGGTTCCTCACTCTTGATGTGTCTTTCTAGAGTCCCCACTCTCCCATTATATCCTTAGATTGTAAACCCATGGAGGGCCAGGGACCATGTCCAATTTCCACCAACGTATTCCTTCACAGCACTTAGTACCCTTCCACTACTACTGCTGCTACTTCTCCACAGTTAGCAATGCTGAATGTTTAGCAAATGGGAAAAGCTGTAACAGCCTAGGTGATTACACCTGGACAGTCTATTCCTTCCACCTTTCACTTCTCTTTAATAATCATAAGATTAGGAGGCCCAGGTGCAGTTAATTTTTCACAAGCTAGAATTGTAAGTGAAAGAGAGTGAAAGAGACATGTAGTGGACCTTCTTAATACCTTGCCCTCTCCCTTACTTTCCCGTCTCTATTGACGGCACTACCATCCTTCCCGTCTCACAAGCCCGCAACCTTGGTGTCATCCTCGACTCTGCTCTCTCATTCACCCCTCACATCCAAGCTGTCACCAAAACCTGCCGGTCTCAGCTCCGCAACATTGCCAAGATCCACCCTTTCCTCTCTATCCATACTGCTACCCTGCTCATTCAAGCTCTCATCCTATCCCGTCTGGACTACTGCATCAGCCTTCTCTCTGATCTCCCATCCTCGTGTCTCTCTCCACTTCAATCCATATTTCATGCTGCTGCCCGGATTATCTTTGTCCAGAAATGCTCTGGGCATATTACTCCCCTCCTCAAAAATCTCCAGTGGCTACCAATCAATCTGTGCATCAGGCAGAAACACCTCATCCTGGGCTTCAAGTCTCTCCATCCCCTCGCCCCCTCCTACCTCACCTCCCTTCTCTCCTTCTACTGCCCAGCCCGCACCCTCCGCTCCTCCGTCGCTAATCTCCTCACCGTACCTCGTTCTCACCTGTCCCACCATCGACCTCCGGCCCACGTCATCCCCCGGGCCTGGAATGCTCTCCCTCTGCCCATCCTCCAAGCTAGCTCTCTTCCTCCCTTCAAGGCCCTACTGAGAGCTCACCTCCTCCAGGAGGCCTTCCCAGACTGAGCCCCTTCCTTCCTCTCCCCCTTGTCCCCCTCTCCATCCCCCCCCTCTTACCTCCTTCCCTTCCCCACAGCACATGTATATATGTATATATGTTTGTACATATTTATTACTATATTTATTTATTTATTTATTTTACTTGTACATATCTATTCTATTTATTTTATTTTGTTAGTATGTTTGGTTTTGTTCTCTGTCTCCCCCTTTTAGACTGTGAGCCCACTGTTGGGTAGGGACTGTCTCTATATGTTGCCAATTTGTACTTCCCAAGCGCTTAGTACAGTGCTCTGCACATAGTAAGTGCTCAATAAATACGATTGATGATGATGATCGGATTCTAAGTAGGTCACTGAGGAGCGATGTGAAGTCTTCAATCCTGGATACCTTTATTTTTCTTAAAAAGAATAGACTGCAAACTGTCTACATGAATTTAACCATGGAGACAGAGAGAAGGATAAGATATTATCTTGCATTCCTTCCAGTTTTATTATACCAAATCCAATAGACTGTAAGATTCTTACGGAAAGGGGCTGTTTCTTTTACTTTAGCTCTACTCTCCTTAAATTCTAATACAATGCTTTACACACAAACACAGTAAATACTTTTGAAATTCATCTGTGTTTGAATCAAAAGAAGGCACATTTATGTGTGCACTGAGAATATCCATCAATCAATCAGTGGTATTTACTGAGTGCTCAATACATGCAGAGCACTGTACTAAGCACCTGGGAGAGCACAATACAACAGAATTTGTAGACTCATTCCCCCCACTGCAAGAGTATGATAAGCAGAAAGATCCACTCCCCTTTGTCATTGCCCAGACTGTCTAGCAAGTAATGATAATAATAATTGTGGTATTTCATAAGCACCTACTATATCCCAGACACTGTTCTAAGCACTGGGGTGATTACCAGCAAACAGGATTGGACACAGCCCCCATCCCATCTGGGATCACAGTCCCAATCCCCATGTTACAGAGGAGCCCACTGAGAGACAAAGAAGTCAAGTTACTTGTCCAAGGTCACACAGTAGACATGTGGTGGAGCCGGGACTAGAACCCAGATCCTTCGGACTCCCAAGCTTGTGCTCTATCCACTTGGCAATACTGCTTCTCATAAGGAGAATGTACTGGATGCTGTGCCACCTCCCATGAACTTCCTGGACACTTGCTCTATTCTACTGAGTTTTGCCACCATAGTACTGGGCTGTATTCAGTGTTGTATAAGTCCGTGCCTGCAGATCAAATGGCCTGGGGCTAGAAGCCACTTCATTCACTCATTCAATCATATTTATTGAGCCCTTACTGTGTGCAGAGCACTGTACTAAGTGCTTGGGAAATACAAGTTGGCAACATATAGAGACAGTCCCTACCCAACAGCGGGCTCACATAGGTGACTGTCAATGACAACTCTGTGTTCCAAATCCTCCTTCCCACGCCTGACCCTACAGAAAGTGAACCTGCCACAGAGGTAATCTCAGTCCCCCATCATATCAGCATACTGACTCTGCCCATTATAGAAGACTGAATTGTGTCTAGGAAGGGAAGGCCAACTTTGGGAGACATTTAGCTAATCAAGTCTGTAGGGAGGGTATGCAGAGTGACATTATTGCCTGTCCTCTGGCAGTCACCAGGCAGCCAGCCCTCCAAGGTTCTCAGATGCCGTGGACCTTCACTCTGGTAGCCCCAGCAGGAAACGAGGGGTTGGGGCAGTGTCCATCTATGAGGTTCTCTGATAATTAGGTTGAAATGCTGACATTACGTTTCCTGGAACAGGTTCTAAGGGGGAACACTAGGGTTGTGTGACCCCTATTAATATTAAGGTTTTGTTGAAAATTAGATTTTGCACCATGAAGAATAAAATTAAAAAAATCTTTTTTCCACTGGAAAATTCCTTTTAAAAAACTCTCTTGCCTCATTCAGTTTTGGCTAATTTTTTTTGTGCAAATAATGTCACTAAATTTGCAATCAGTTAAATTCATTCCAAAGCCCTGTGAGAATTGCTTTTTCAAATTTAAATTCTTGCTTTGAAATGAATGCTCCTAGGGGTCATGACTGTATCTTTAGTATATTTGGGGTAAACTGTAACACAGAAATCAATTATCATATTGAGATCTAAAAACAATGCAACTGTCATTCTTGTCTATGATGAGGCATAACTAAGGAATCTTTGGAGAAAATTATTTGCAGTTGCATTGATCTATGGGGAAAAAGTAGATGTAGCTTTAGACAAACTTCAAATCCTCAAAAATAATAATAACAATACTTGCCAAGCACCTATTATGTGCCAAACACCGTCCCAAGTGCTGGGGTAGACACAAGACAATCAGGTTGGACGGAGTCCCTGTCCCACATGGGGCTCACAGTCTAAGTAGGAGGGAGTAGGATTGAATCCCCATTTTACAAATGGGGCCACCGAGGCATAGAGAAGCCAAGTGACCTGCCAAAGGTCACACAGCGGACACGTGGCAGAGCCGGGATCCGAACCCAAGTCCTCCGATTCCCAGGCCAGAGCTCTTTCCCCTAGGCCACGCTGCTTCTTTATAGTTCAATATGGGTAGTGCCAAGAGGAAAATAACAACAAAGGTCAGATTCTCCTACTTATTTCTGTCACTTCTCTAGTGGCCAACATTAATATCAATGTGTTTGAAATCAATTTTCACTTGCAATAATGATACTGGGTATTTATACTCCAGAACTGTGAGAACTCTTTTTCAAAAGAGATCATTTTAATATTGTTTAAATTAGATGCCAAAAATATTTAAGATTTTATAAATCATGTAGAGCTGTGCTAACAGTATGCACTGTGGCAGCGGTTAGAGCACGGGCCTGAGTCAGAAGGATGTCAGTTCTAATCCCCGCTCCGTTATACGTCTGGTGTGTGACCTTGGGCAAGTCACTCAACTTCTCTGTACCTCAGTCACCTCATCTGCAAAATGGGAATAAGAATGTTGGGACAGGGACTCTGTCCAACCTGATTTGCCTCAACTCCAGCATTTAGAACAGTACTTGGCACATAGTTAGCCCTCAGCAATTACCATAATAATAATAATTATTAAAGTACTTGGAAAATATCCCCAGATAAGTATGCATGGGTTACTATCTGTATCAAACTGTGCCCTTTGATTTCTGCTGATGGGTTTGTGTGATACGGGCTGAAGGATAAATGATTAGATCTGAGTTTCTGCTATGCCTCAGTTACCTCATCTGGAAAATGGGGATTAAGGCTGTGAGCCCCACGTGGGACAACCTGATTACCTTGTAACTACCCCAGTGCTTAGAACAGTGTTTGGCAGATAGTAAGCTCTTAACAAATACCATCATTATTATTTCCCCCCTTCTAGACCGTGAGTCCGTTGTGGGCAGGGATTGTCTGTCTTGGTTGCTGAATTGTACTTTCCAAGCACTTAGTACCGTGCTCTGCACACAGTATGCACTCAGTAAATATGATTGAATGACCGAACCCCCAAATTGAACAAACACACACTCTCATAGTTGGATTTTCACTGGAAACAGGCTTTCCCTGTATTCAATACTAACAAAAAATTAGCAGGGATATTTCTGACAAAATCTAGAATTTAAACAAGGTATTGAATTATTTTAAGATTATTTTGGCCTTTCCAAACACTTTTTCAGAGGCAGCCTAGAACTGAATTAAGCTATAGGATGCAATTAAACTTAAGATGAATAAATGTAATATGTTTCCACTCAAGTAAAGTGTCTCCCCCTCAAAATTGTAAGCTCGTTGTAGGCCGGGATCATTTCTACCAATTCTGCTATATTGTACTCTCTCGAGAGCTTAGAACAGTGCTCTGCACACAGTATGCTCTCAGTAAATATCATTCGTCGATTGATTGATGGCGATGACCCTCAGTTCCGTATTGCAGATGAAAGCCTTCGTTTGTCCGCAGCGAGTCCTGGTTACAGACAGAAATATTAACCTCTGAGACAAAAGGTTACTCCAACCCTTTCTATTAAAAGAATATACTCGCTTCTCAACTGCCAGCACATTACGACTGTCCTGCTGCCCATACAGAGCTGAAGATGAAAGGAAAACATCACATCCTATTTGACGCCATGCGCTGTCATTTTGGATTTAATCAATTCAGCGCTTAGTACAGTGCTTGGCACATAGTAAATGCTTAACAAATAGCATCATTATTATTAAAGCAAGACATTTTACTGTTTTATAAAAGAGTTGTACAGGAAATTTACAATAAATGCAAATAGATTACAAATATCACATATACCATTCTATGATTCCTAATTAGGCTGTCAATTGCACCAGCTTCATCAAGTCCTTGAAAGATGTAAAATGTGAAAATGACCGGTTTGGGGGCGGGTGAGGAAGGATGAATGGAGAAGTACGGACAGTTTCTCCAAATGTGCTGACTTATTTAATGATATACATACCTTCAGAAAAATTAGTTTCCTAATGCCACTGGCCCCTCTCAGTTGATGGTGGTATGATCCGGGAGTCCACCTCCCTTTTAATTAGACTAAGCATGGGATAAAGTGTTCCGCTGTAGACAGTGGTGGTAATAATAATAACGACGGCATTTATTAAGTGCTTACTATGTGCCAGGTGCTGTATTGAGTGCTGGGTTTGAAGCAGCGTGGCTCAGTGGAAAGAGCACGGGCTTTGGAGTCAGAGGTTCAAATCCCGGTTCTGCCGCTTGTCAGCTGTGTGACTTTGGGCAAGTCTTCTCTTAACTTCTCTGGGCCTGTTACCTCATCTGTAAAATGGGGATTAAGATTGTGAGCCCCACATGGGACAACTTGATCACCTTGTAACCTCCCCAGCGCTTAGAACAGTGCTTTGCACATAGTAAGCGCTTAATAAGTGCCATCATCATTATTATTATTATTATTACGAGCAAATTGGGTTCATTCATTCATTAAACCGTATTTTTTGAGCACTTACTGTGTGCAGAGCACTGTACTAAGCGCTTGGAAAGTATATTTTGGCAACTGATAGAGACAGTCCCTACCCAACAATGGGGAGACAGACAACCCAAAACCCCAAGTAGACAGGATTGGGCCCAGTCCCTGCCCCCCGTGGGGCTCCCAGTCTCAATCCCCATTTTGCAGAGGAGGGAACTGAGGCCCAGAGAAGGGGAGTGACTTGCCCAAGGTCACGCAGTGGACCAGGGGTGGAGTCAGGATTGGAACCCACAACCTGGGACTCCCAGGCCGGGGTTTTTTCCACCGAGCCCGGCCGCTCCGGTGAGCAGGGCCTCCCTCTGCCACGGGGGCCCGTGGGCCCAGCTCGGGGCTGCTCTTTAAACTCAGAATAATAATAATGATGATGATGACGATGATGATAATTGTGGTATTTGTTAAGCGCTTACTATGTGCCAGTCACTGTTATAAACCCGGGGTAGATACCAGAGAAGCAGCGTGGCTCCGTGGAAAGAGCACAGGCTTTGGAGTCAGAGGTCGTGGGTTCAAATTCCGATTCCGCCAATTCATTCATTCAATCGTATTTATTGAGCACTTACTGTTCATTCATTCATTCAATCGTATTTATTGAGCACTTACTGTGCGCAGAGCACTGTACTAAACGCTTGGAAACTACAAGATGGCAGCATATAGAGACAGTCCCTACCCAACAGTGGGTGCACAGTCTAGAAGGGGGAGACAGACAACAAAACAAAACATAACAATACAATTGTCAGCTGTGTGACTTTGGGCAAGTCACTTAACTTCTCTGGGCCTGTTATCTCACCTGTAAAATGGGGATTAAAACTGTGAGCCCCCCGTGGGACAACCTGCTCACCTTGTAACCTCCCCAGCCCTTAGAACAGTGCTTGGCACATAGTAAGTGCTTAATAAATGCCATTATTATTATTATTATCATTATTATTCAACCAGGTGATCAGGTCAGACACAGTCCCCACCCCATCTGGGGCTCAGGGTCTTAATCCCCATTTTACAGATGAGGGAACTGAGACGCAGGGAAGTGAAGGGACGTGACCAAGGTCACCGAGCAGACGTGTGGCGGAGCCGGAATTAAAACCCATGTCCTCTGATTTCCACGCCCGTGCTCTTTCCACTAGGCCATGCTGCAACTCCCCTTTAATCTTAAAATGGGGATTAGGATTGTGAGCCCCATGTGGGCCCTGGACTGTGTCCAACCTGATGATTTTATCTCTATCCCAGCGCTTAGTTCAGTGCCTGGCACATAGTAAGTGCTTCAAAAATACAGAGGAGAAAAAAAAATGATTATGCCACTGGAGGGTGTCCCCCTTCTAGACTGTGAGCCCATTGTTGGGTAGGGACCGTCTTTATATGTTACCGACTTGTACTTCCCAAGCACTTAGTACAGTGCTCTGCACACAGTAAGCGCTCAATAAATATGATTGACTGAATGAATGAATGAGTGAATGAATCATGCCCTGGTACCACCTTGGGGGTGCAGAGATGCAGCCTCCAAAACCAAGCCTCAGAGAAGCAGCGTGGCTCAGTGGGAAGAACCCAGGATTGGGAATCAGGGGTCATGGGTTCTAATCCCGGCTCCACCACATGTCTGCTGTGTGACCTTGGGCAAGTCACTTAACTTCTCTGAGCCTCAGTTGCCTCATCTGTAAAATGGGGATGAAGACTGTGAGCCCCATGTGGAACAACCTGATCACCTTGCTGATCAGGTGACAACCTGATCACCCCGTCCCCAAGCGCTTAGAACAGTGCTTTGCCAAATATTATTATTATTATTACTATTCTATAGTAATAATAGAATAATAATAAGAGAATCAGCATGGCTCAGTGGAAAGAGCCCGGGCTTGGGAGTCAGAAGTCATGGGTTCTAATCCAGGCTCTGCCATTTGTCTGCTGTGTGACCTTGGGCAAGTCACTTTAACTTCTCTGAGCCTCAATTACTTCATCTGTAAAATGGGGATGAAGACTGTGAGCCCCACGTGGGACAACCTGATCACCTTTTATCCCCCCTAGCGCTTAGAACAGTGCTTTGCACATAATAGGTGCTTAACAAATGCCATTATTATTATTATTATTATTACTATAATTATTAGAGAAGCAGCGTGGCTCAGTGGAAAGAGTCCGGACTTGGGAGTCAGAGGTCATGGGTTCTAATCCAGCTCCGCCACTTGTCTACTGTGTGACCTTGGGCAAGTCACTTTAACTTCTCTGAGCCTCAATTACCTCATCTGTAAAATGGGGATGAAGACTGTGAGCCCCACGTGGGGCAACCTGATCACCTTTTATCCCCCCCAGCGCTTAGAACAGTGCTTTGCACATAGTAAGCGCTTAACAAATGCCATTATTATTATTATTATTATTATTACTATAATTATTAGAGAAGCAGTGTGGCTCAGTGGAAAGAGCCCGGACTTGGGAGTCAGAGGTCATGGGTTCTAATCCAGCTCCACCATTTGTCTGCTGTGTGACCTTGGGCAAGTCACTTTAACTTCTCTGAGCCTCAATGACCTCATCTGTAAAATGGGGATGAAGACTGTGAGCCCCACATGGGACAACCTGATCACCTTTTATCCCCCCTAGCGCTTAGAACAGTGCTTTGCACATAATAGGTGCTTAACAAATGCCATTATTATTATTATTATTACTATAATTATTAGAGAAGCAGCGTGGCTCAGTGGAAAGAGCCCGGACTTGGGAGTCAGAGGTCATGGGTTCTAATCCAGCTCCACCAATTGTCTGCTGTGTGACCTTGGGCAAGTCACTTTAACTTCTCTGAGCCTCAATTACCTCATCTGTAAAATGGGGATGAAGACTGTGAGCCCCACGTGGGACAACCTGATCACCTTTTATCCCCCCTAGCGCTTAGAACAGTGCTTTGCACATAATAGGTGCTTAACAGATGCCATTATTATTATTATTATTATTATTATTACTATAATTATTAGAGAAGCAGCGTGGCTCAGTGGAAAGAGCCCGGACTTGGGAGTCAGAGATCATGGGTTCTAATCCAGCTCTGCCACTTGTCTGCTGTGTGACCTTGGGCAAGTCACTTTAACTTCTCTGAGCCTCAATTACCTCATCTGTAAAATGGGGATGAAGACTGTGAGCCCCACGTGGGGCAACCTGATCACCTTTTATCCCCCCAGTGCTTAGAACAGTGCTTTGCACATAGTAAGCGCTTAACAAATGCCATTATTATTATTACCATAATTATTAGAGAAGCAGCGTGGCTCAGTGGAAAGAGCCCGGACTTGGGAGTCAGAGGTCATGGGTTCTAATCCAGCTCCACCACCTGTCTGCTGTGTGACCTTGGGCAAGTCACTTAACTTCTCTGGGCCTCCGTTACCTCATCTGTAAAATGGGGATGAAGACTGTGAGCCCCACGTGGGACAGCCTGATCACCTTGTATCCCCCCCAGCGCTTAGAACAGTGCTTTGCACATAGTAAGTGCTTAACAAATGCCATTATTATTATTATTACCATAATTATTAGAGAAGCAGCGTGGCTCAGTGGAAAGAGCCCGGACTTGGGGGTCAGAGGTCATGGGTTCAAATCCAGTCTCCGCCCTTTCTCTGCTGTGTGACTATGGGCATGTCACTTAACTTCTCTGGGCCTCCGTTACCTCATCTGTAAAATGGGGATGAAGACTGTGAGCCCCACCTGGCACGGCCTGATCACCTTGTATCCCCCCAGCGCTTAGAACAGTGCTTTGCACATAGTAAGCGCTTAACAAATGCCATTATTATTATTATTATTATTATTATTATTATTATTATTATTATTACTATTCTATACCACACTGCCACCAGGAGCAGCCTCCCTGAACAAGCCAGCGGCCACCAGGGGGCAATAGAGAGGCACGGCCGCCCGGAATAACGATTAGCGCCACCAGGGGGCAGGCTGCCGCTCTCAGAACAGAGGATGGTCTGGTACCAATCAATCAATCAATCGTATTTATTGAGCGCTTACTGTGTGCAGAGCACTGTACTAAGCGCTTGGGCAGTACAAGTTGGTAACATATAGAGACAGTCCCTACCCAACAGTGGGGGGCCGGGGGAATCTCTCCAAAGCTGCTGCTCATCGCTTCCCCTCGGCCTCACTGTGGGCACATTCAACCAACTCCCAGCAGCGTGGCTCAGTGGAAAGAGCCTGGGCTTGGGAGTCAGAGGTCATGGGTTCTAATCCCCGCTCCGCCGCTTGTCAGCTGTGTGACTTCGGGCAAGTCACTTCTCTGGGCCTCAGTTACCTCATCTGGAAGATGGGGATGAAGGCTGACAGCCCCATGTGGGACAACCTGATCACCTTGTATCCACCCCAGCTCTTAGAACAGTGCTTTTCACGTAGTAAGTAGTGGCTTAACAAATGCCACTATTATTATTATTATTACTGAGTGGGCTGTATTGCTCCCCCGGTAGGAATAATAGTGGGGAAGGAGAGTGTTGAGGTGGCTGCCACTCATAGCAGAACAGGGGCTGGGGCTCTGTGCAGGAAGCTAATTCTGTTTGACTTGATTGGGACTGAGAAGACCCGGGGCCCTTAATTCTATAGACAGGTCAAGCATCCCTGTGACTATAGCAAAAACTCCTCACCATTTGCTTCAAACTTCTAGACTGTGAGCCCGCTGTTGGGTAGGGACCGTCTCTATATGTTGTCAACTTGTACTTCCCAAGCGCTTAGTACAGTGCTCTGCACACAGTAAGTGCTCAATAAATACGACTGAATGAATGAATTAAACCACTTAACTACCTTGCCCCCTCCTACCTCACTTCACTGCTCTCCTACTATAACCCAGTCCATGAGCCCCCTCCTTCCTCTCCCCCTCCTCCCCCTCCCTATCCCCCCGCCTTACCTCCTTCCCCTCCCCACAGCACCTGTATAGATGTTTGTACATATTTATTACTCTATTTTACTTGTACATATTTACTATTCTATTTATTTTATTTTGTTAATATGTTCTGTTTTGTTGTCTGTCTCCCCCTTCTAGACTGTGAGCCTGCTGTTGGGTAGGGACCGTCTCCATATGTTGCCTGCTTGTACTTCCCAAGTGCTTAGTACAGTGCTCTGCACACAGTAAGTGCTCAATAAATACTATTGAATGAATGAATGAATTCCCCTTTGACAGGGTTGTACCTTGAACACCTGAATTGAAAGAGGACACGATTTCCAGGGAAGGGCTCATACATTAAGGGCCTGAAACTAAAGGGGGAGACAATCCCTCCGTGATGGGCTCATGACAGAGTTGTGTGGATTCCTAGCTGAGATCAAGTCATCAGAGAGGAGAGGGGAGTAGGGGCTTTCAGAACAGAGCTGGCTGGCCTGAAGCTCTAACTTCATGGATCGAGCGTGGGTTTGAGAGTCAGATGATCTGGGTTCTAACCCTGGCATGTCACTTGTCTGCTGAGTGACCTTGGGCAAGTCACTTCTCTGTACCTCACTTGCCTCATCTGTGAATTGGGGATTAGGCCTGTGAGCCTCATGTGGGACATGGAGTGTGTACAGTCTGATGTACTTGTATCTAGCCCAGGGCCCAGGATAGTGCCTAGCACATAGTACATGTTTTACAACTACCATTAAAAAAAACCAAAAAACCAACCAAGTCTTACCCCCAGAACTTTGGAGAGGTCAGGCAGACCTTGTCTATATGGTACGGGGCCCAAACCTCTGATGAAGTAAAATCCAAAATGTATTCTCTGGCTTCTGACAGCCACAACTTCCTCCGTGGCTACTACTTCTTCCCTGCCTATTCCCAGGAGATCTGGTGGACAGATCTGATCCAGACAGCTGCTCCTGGCCTCCTGGCTCTCCTGCTCCCAGTTGTACATTCCTCGAGAGTTTGCCTCTCCTGCTGGATCGAAATCTTGAGGGCAGGAGCTCGCATGTGCTCCGAGCAGCGACCCGCAAGCATATGTCTACAAGTGTTACTGATGGATTCATTTCCACCCTCCTGTTTGCCACATAGATGGATTCCTTGGCAATAAGGCCTGGACCAAAGATTCAACCCTAGACCCCAATTCCCCCAGCCTCCATCCTGAAACTCCTCTACTCCTCATCTCATTTCCTCTTCTCCCACTCCCTTCTGTGTCACCTTTGCCCTCCCTTTATTGACCCCCTCAGCCCCACAGCACTTATGTCCATATCTGCAATTTAGCTATATCAATATCTACCCACCTAGAGACTGTAAGGTCATTATAGGCAGGTCTACCAACTCTGTTTATATTGACCTCTCTCCGGTTCTTTGCACAGTACGCTTCTGAAGTACTCAATAGAAACAATGATGGATTTCTCCTGCAGACACTCCCTGGCTCACTAACTCTAAGAGCAGGTGACAGGAACTCTCTGTTGCTGCCAACATCAGCTCACCAGGGTTTGTCCTTCTGAAGACAGCTGATCAGGTTGGACACGGTCCCTGTCCCACATGGGGCTCACGGTCTTAATCCCGATTTTACAGATGAGGGGATTGGGGCACAGAGAAGTGAGGTGACTTGCCCAAGGTAACACGGCAGACCGGTGCATGCCCAGCACTGTACTAACAGATGCGGTAGTCATAAGGTATTCGGGTCGGACACAGTCCCCGTCCATAGCAGTGCTCCCAGTCTTAACCCTCATGTTACAGAGGAGGGTTAGACCTCATTCTCTTATTTCTCATTGAAACTCTGGTTCCCAGCTAGCAAGTTCACCAAAATCACATCATTGGTGGACTTGGCAATTACAAACCAGTGTTTCAGTGGGAATGAGGTCATGTCCACCTGTGTAGTCCTTCCCAGCACTCGGAAAAGTGCTTGGCATATCGGAAGTGCTTATTCCTGCTATGACCACTCTTGATGTCTTCTCAAAAAAGACCATATCTGTCTTCACTAGAAGGACTTTCATACAGTGAATGCTTGTATTTGTGAATGTCTCTACAAAGAACCCTTCACTTTGAAAAATATGGGGCGCACAGTCTTAACCCCCGTTTTTCAGATGAGGGAACTAAGGCACAGAAAGGTGAAGTGACTTGCCTAGGGTCACGTGGTGGGCAAGAGGCAGAGCTGGGATTGGAACCCAGGTCCTTCTGACTCCGAGGCCCTGGCTCTACCTATTAGGCCATGCTGCTTCTGTATTACACTGGCATTTTCCATATATTATAGAATGCCGTGACTTGACCTCTATGACGTTTGATTCCATCTTTCCTACGGTGTTTGATTCAATCATTCCTTTTCCCAAAGGTTTCCTGGGTTATCAATATGTGTGGTCTCAACACTCGTTTGTTGAGCAGCTCATAGAGAAGCAGCGTGGCTCAGCGGAAAGAGCTCCGGCTTTGGAGTCAGAGGTCATGGGTTCAATTCCCATCTCCGCCACTTGTCAGCTGTGTGATTTTGGGCAGGTCACTTAACTTCTCTGTGCCTCAGTTAGCTCATCTTTAAAATGGGGATTAAGTCTGTGAGCCCCCCTTGGGACAACCTGATCACTTTGTAGCCTCCCCAGTGCTTGGAACACTGCTTTGCACATAGTAAGTGCTTAATAAATGCCATTATTATTTGTTAAAACTGTCTTTGATCTGCAATTCTACCCTCGGTCTACTATATGAGCTCCTATCTGAGTCCAAATAGATTCTTCAGTGGGAGATTGAAATTTTCTACTATCCCTTCCACATTTGGTAGGTCTTTGAAACCTTCCAGTTGTCCATTTCAAAGTTAAGTGTAGCCAGAGTTTCAAACCTATAGATTTATTCTTGCCATATTTTCTTCCAAGGTAACCATGAAGATGATGGATGGTGATGCTAGTAATAATAATAATAACCGTAGCATTTGTTAAGTGCTTACTATGTGCCAAGTACTGTTCTAAGCGCTGGGGTAGATATAAGCTAATCGGGTTGGACACAGTCCACATCCCACATGGGGCTCGCAGCCCTAATGCCCATTTTACAGATGAGGGAACTGAGTCACAGAGAAGTTAAGTGACTTGTTCAAGGTCCCACAGTAGACATGTGGTGGATTAGAACCCATGACCTTCTGACTCCCAGGCCTGGCTTCTATCCACTAGGCCACGCTCTAGATGTCCAGCCCAAACAGCTCTAGGGGAACCAGTGCTCCCCTTGCCCCCAAAACCCAACCCAGGACCCAGAGGTGGCAAGTTCCCTGTGGTCTGTGGGAAGCCCGTGGGCTCTAAGCCCACGGTTGAGCCAACCGGCTGAGTGCGGCTTGGCTTAAAGAGTAATTTCCATTTCCCCTTATCAGCCGATCATTGAGCGCTTATTATGTGGAGACCACTGTACTAAGGCCCCTCTCAGGGTCACGCCTAGAAAGTTTCCAGTACTCTACCAGTCTTGATTACCGGAGGGAGAGTCAAGCAGGTGAAGCATTTCATTTTTTTCCTGTGCTTCGGACCCCATTCCCTCTCATCTTATGAAAACTCTTGCCACTTCCATCCTCCCCTCTTTAACTTGCATCTTCAACCGTTCACTCTCCACTGGTTCTTTCCCCTCTGCCTTCAAACATAGCCCACATCTCTCCCATCCTAAAAAACCCTCTCTCTTGACCCCACTGCTCCTTCTAGTTATCGCCCTATCTCCCTCCTACTCTTAATAAAATAACGATGGCATTTATTAAGCGCTTACTATGTGCAAAGCACCATTCTATGCGCTGGGGAGGTTACAAGGTGGTCAGGTTGTCCCATGCGGGGCACACAGTCTTAATCCTCATTTTGTGATGAGGTAACTGAGGCAAAGTGAAGGTAAGTGACTTGCCCAAAGTCACACAGCTGACAATTAGCAGAGTCAAGACTAGAACCCATGACCTCTGACTCCAAAGCCATGCTGCTTCTCCTTCCTTTTCAGACTCCTAGAACACGTCATCTACACTTGCAGCCTTGAATTCTGCAACTCCAACTCTCTCCTAGATCCCCTCCAATCTGGCTTCCGTCCCCTACACTCCACCGAAACTGCCCTCTCAAAGGTCACCAATAACCTCCTTCTTGCCAAATCCAATGGCTCCTACTCTATCCTAATCCTCCTCGATCTCTCAGCTGCTTTTGACACTGTGGACCACCCCCTTCTCCTCAACACACTGTGCATCCTTGGCTTCAAAGACTTCGTCCTCTCCTGGTTCTCATCTTATCTCACCAGCCGTTCATTCTCAGTCTCCTTCGTGAGCTCCTCCTCCCCCTCCCATCTCCTGTAGGGTTTCCTCAAGGGTCAGTTCTTGGTCCTCTTCTGTTCTCTATCTATACTCACTCCCTTGGTGAACTCATTCACTCCCATGGCTTCAACTATCATCTCTATGCTGATGACACCCAAATCTACATCTCCTCCCATCTTCTCTCTTCCTCCTTCCAGGCTAGTATCTCCTCCTTCCTTCAGGACATCTCCATCTGGATGGCTGCCCACCTTCTAAAACTCAATATGTCCAAGACTGAGCTCCTTATCTTCCCTCCCAAAGTCAGTGTCCTCTCCCTGACTTTCCCATCACTGTAGATGGCACTACCATCCTTCCCATCTCACAAGCCCAGAAGTCCGCTCTCTCTTTCACCCCATACATCCAATCTGTCACCAAAACCTGCCGGTTTCACCTCCACAACATTGCCAAGATCCGCCCTTTACTCTCCATCCAAACCACTATCTTGCTGGCTCAATCTCTCATCCTATCAAGACTGGATTACTGCATCAGCCTCTGATCTCCCATCTTCCTGTCTCTCCCCACTTCAGTCTATACTTCACTCTGCTGCCCAGATTATCTCTGTACAGAAATGCTCTGGGCATGCCACTCCCCTCCTCAAAAATCTCCAGTGGCTGCCTGTCAACCTTAGAATCAAGCAAACACTCCTCGCTCTCGGCTTCAAGGCGTTCCATCACCTCACCCCCTCCTACCTCACCTCCCTTCTCTCCTTCTCCAGCCCAGCCCGCACCTCCGCTCCTCTGCCGCTAACCTCCTCACTGTACCTCGTTCTCACCTGTCCTGCCATTGACCCCTGGCCCACGCCCTTCCTCTAGCCTGGAATGCCCTCCTTCCATTCATCCACCAATCTAGCTCTCTTCCTCCCTTCAAAGCCCTACTGAGAGCTCACTTCCTCCAGGAGGCCTTCCCAGACCGAGTCACCCCTTTCTCCTCTCCTCTTCCCCTCCCCATCGCCCCTCGCCCTACCTCCTTCCCCTCCCCAGAGCACTTGTATATATTTGTACATATTTATTACACTATTTTATTTGTACATATTTACTATATTTATTTTATTAATGATGTTTATATAGCTATAATTATATTTATTCTGATGGTATTGACACCTGTCTACTTGTCTGCCTCCCCTTCTAGACTGTGAGCCCGTTGTTAGGTAGGGACCACCTCTATAAGTTGTCGATTTGTACTTCCCGAGCGCTTAGTACAGTGGTCTGTATGCAGTAAGCGCTCAATAAATACAATTGAATGAATTAAAGTAGGCCAAAGAGAAGTTAAGGGCGAAATCATTCTAAAGATTCTGCAATGAAACTGACCCCTGAGCAGAAATATTTTTCTAAATGACATGAACAGAAGATAAATAAAATTCAGTTTCATTTCCTACACAAATCTTCAGTTCCTCCAACTAGATTTATTCTATTTATGTCTTCCCCTTGAAGCCCTTTTAAAAAGACAGCTCCTCCTTGAGGCTTTTCCAAATATCAAGAGTTCAATCTTTTTCCATTAACTAAATCTTAAGTCACAATCACCAAACAATGTGAGAAGCATTCCTGGATGTATCTGAATATCAAGAAAGAAGTTAATTAAAAGAAATCAATAATACAAACTCAATTTTTCAGGATAAACATGTTTTAGTTCTGCTCTTTCAGGGGTATAGTAAGGAGTTTGGAGACTCACTGATGTTTGCTTCCATTTTAGTCTTGTTAGGAAAAATCTCTGCCATTTAGGGAACTAAATGTGTGTTGAATGAGGGATGAGCTGAGGATAACGCCAAGGTTATGGGTTTTTGAGACAAGGAGGATGGTGGGAAATCAGAGCAGGGGCAAAGTTTGGGTGGGAAGTTGAGGAATACTGTTTTGGACAGGTGAAGTTGGAGGTATAAGCAGGACATCCAAATAGACATGTCCTGACAGTAGAAGGAAATACTCCTCACCTTCCCTCCCAAACCCTGCCCTCTTCCTGACTTTCCCATCACTGTAGACAGCACTACCATCCTTCCCGTCTCACAAGCCCATACCCTTGGTGTCATCCTCGACTCTGCTCTCTCGTTCCCCCTCATATCCAATCCATCACCAAAACCTGCCAGTCTCTTCTCCGCAACATCACCAACATCCTCCCTTTCCTCTCCATCCAAAGCCCTACCTTGCTGGTTCAATCTCTCATCCTATCCCGACTGGATTACTGCATCAGCCTCCTCTCTGATCTCCCATCCTCCTGTCTCTCTTCACTTCTGTCTATACTTCACGCCACTGCCCGGATCATCTTCATGCAGAAACACTCTGGGCATGTTACTCCCCTCCTAAAAAATCTCCAGTGGCTACCAGTCAACCTATGCATCAGGCAAAAACTCCTCACTCTCAGCTTCAAGGCTGTCCATCACCTCACCCCCTCCTACCTCACCTCCCTTCTTTCCTTCTACAGCCCAGTCTGCACCCTCCACTTCTCTGCTGCTAACCTCCTCACTGTGCCTCGTTCTCACCTGTCCCGCCATCGAACCCGGCCCGCGTCCTCCTCCTGGCCTGGAATGCCCTCCCTCTGCACATCCGCCAAGTTAGCTCTCTTCCTCCATTCAAAGCCCTACTGAGAACTCACCTCTTCCAGGAGGCCTTCCCAGACTGAGCCCCCTCCTTCCTCTCCCCTTCCCCGTCCCCCCGCCCTATCTCCCTCCCCTCCCCACAACACCTGTATATATGTTTGTACAGATTTATTACTCTATTTATTTTACTTGTACTTATTTACTATTCTATTTATTTTATTTTGTTAGTATTTTTTGTTTTGTTGTCTGTCTCCCCCTTCTAGACTGTGAGCCCGTTGTTGGGTAGGGACCATCTCTATATGTTGCCAGTTTGTACTTCCCAAGTGCTTAGTACAGTGCTCTGCACACAGTAAGCGCTCAATAAATACGATTGAATGAATGAAATGAATGAAATACGAGTCAGCAAAGAAAGAGAGAGATTAGGCTGGAGAGGTGGATTTGGAATCATCTTCATAGAGATGGTAGTTGAAGCCATGGGAGTGAATGAGTTCTCCAAGGGAGTGGGTGTAGATGGAGAATAAATGGAGGCTCAGAACTGAGCCTTGAGGGACTCCCACAGTTACAAAGTGTGAGGCAGAGGAAGAGCCCCCAAAAAAGAGTCTGAAAATGAGCAGCCAGAGAGATAGGAGAAGAACCAGGAGAGAACAGTGCCAGTGGAGTCAAGATTGGATAATGTTTCCAGGAGAAGGGGATGGCTGACAGTGTCAAATGCAGCTGAGAGGTCAAGGAGGATTAGGATGGAGTAGAGGCAATTGGATTTGTCAAGGAGAAAATCATTGGTGACTTTTGAGAGGGCAGTTTCAGTGGAGTGAAGGGGGAAGAAGTCAGATTGGAGGGGATCAAGGAGTGAGTTAGGGGAAAGGAAGTGGAGGCAGTTGGTGTAGACGATTCACTCCAGGAGTTGGAGAGGAAGGTTAGGAAGGAGGCAGAGCGACAGCTGGAAGGAGCCGTGGGGTCAAGGGAGGTTTTTAAGCTAAGGGAGACATGAGCATTAAAGGAAGAGAGGGCGAAGTCACTGGAGAGTGAACAGTTGAAGATGGCGGCCAGGAAGGGAAGAAATGATGAGGCAAATGTTTTGATAAGGTGAAAAGATATGGGGTTGGAGGCTCAGGTGGAGGGGGTAGATTTTGAGTGGAGGCAGGAGATCCCCTCTTGAGATACTCCTGGGAAAGATGGGAGAGTTGAAGAGGGGATAGGAGGAAGGAGGGACTAGAGAAAGGCTGGGGAGATTTTAGGAAGTTCATGCCTGAAGGTTCCAATTTTCTTAGTAAAGTACATGGCCAGGTCATTAGGGGCAAGAGATGGCAGAGGAGTGGACACAGGAGAGCAGAGACAGCAGACATAAGCAACATTTATTTTTCAAGTTTATGCAGAAAGTTTTATGATGCTTTTCACTGTAGTGTATTGACAGTAACGTAAAAATCCTCCTCCTGTGATGTCTCGACAATAATAATAATAATGATGGCATTAATTAAGCACTTACTATGTGCAAAGCACTGTTCTAAGCACTGGGGAGGTACAAGGTGATCAGGTTGTCCCATGGGGGGCTCACAGTCTTAATCCCCATTTTACAGATGAAGTAACTGAGGCACAGAGAAGTTAAGTGACTTGCCCAAAGTCAAACAGCTGACAACTGGAGGGGCCGGGATTTGAACCCATGACCTCTGACTCCAAACCCCATGCTCTTTCCACTGAGCCACGCTTCTTCTCTGAGTGATAGAGAGTCTCTGTCACTGAAAATACTACTGGAGACTTTTGTTGTGTCTAACACTCCGCCAAAATCTAGAAGTATAATGGAAGTATCCAGGACAGAACTATGCATCCAGTTAGTGGGAGAGCAGAAAAACAAACTCTCCCAGCAAATTAGCTGGCAGAAGGAACTTGCATCAGGTCTTTCATATCACTTTCAAACCACTCTTTTGCTTTATACAAGGCCTTTTGTTTAGTTAAAGATTAACAACATATTAGAGTGTAGTTGGGGAATGTGTCTCTTGCTACTGTTGCATCAATAATCAATCAGTCGTATTTTTCCTATGCGCAGAGCACTGTAACAAGCACTTGCAAGAGTACAGTGGAGTTGGTAAACATGACCACTACTCACAAGAAGTTTATGATTTAGCGGGAGAGACTATGATAAAAATAAATTATAGATAGTCGAAGCATCAGAGTATAAGCATAAATTATCTGGGTTAGGGGTAAGGTGAATATTGAAGTGCTTAAGGGGTTTGGTTGCAACTGCATTTGACACAGAAGGAGATTACAGAGGGGAGATGATAGATTAGTGAGAGAAAGCTTCCTGGAAGAGATATGATTTTAGTACGGCTTTGAAGATGGGGAGAGTGATGGGGGGAGTGATGGTCTTTTGGATATGAAGGGGAAGGGAATTCCAAGCAGGAGACAGGGAGTGAAAAATGGGTCAGTGGCAAAGGAGATAAGATTGAGGCATTGTAAGTAGGCTGTTCCTGAGGAGCGAAGTATGTGGGCTGGGTTGTAGAGGGAGAGGAGCAAGGGTAGGTGTAGGAGGTAAAGAGTTGATTGAGTACCCTGAATTTGATGGTGAGGAGCTACTTCTTCATGTGGAAATGGATGGGCAACAATTGGAGGTGTTGAGGAGTGGGCAGATGTGCAAAGAACAGTTGGGTTTTTTTTAGAAAAATGATCTGGACATCAGAGTGAAAGATGGACTGGAGAGGGAAAAGGCTGGAGAGCATAATGGTCAGCGAGGACCCAACTGTCTAGCTCAGTGCATTGTTCACAATGGAGATCTATAACTGCCTTCACTACTATTTCATTGGGTAGGGACTGTCTCTATATGTTGCCAACTTGTACTTCCCAAGCGCTTAGTACAGTGCTCTGCACACAGTAAGCGCTCAATAAATACGATTGATTGATTGATTGAAGCAGATAAGGAGAAAGACCAAGGGTTAAATATCAAATCAATTTGGGTATTCCTAGAAGCTCTGGGAAAAAAATGGCACAGAGTGAGGAAGCTATTGACCGTCACAAAGTCTTTGGGTTTTCTGTGACTTTTATTTATGTTCTCTCTCTTCTCTCTATAGTTCTCTCACCTATCCAGTTCATCTGTCTCCCTGCTATTTCTCCAAAAACAGTCAATCAATCCATCAATCACTGGTATTATTGGGAGCTTACTATGTGCCGAGCACTGTACTAAACACTTGGGAGAGTACAGTGCAACAGAGTAGGTAGACATGTTCCCTGTCCATAAGGAGCTTACTAGGAATGGTAAAATGGACTTCACGGCAACAATTCAGATCTAGCATGTGCCATTAAGAAGTGAAAGACACTCCCATCCAGAGGGGAGGGTGTGAGTGATTTGATTAGATATCACCTTTTAAATCTAGGAACATTTTAATTCTTGGGAAGTGGGTCATCCCAATCACTCTTCCCCTCATCTATTTCTTTTGCTGGCCCATTCCAATCCAACCCAACCCTAGCCAATGCTCAGGTTTTATGACAGGTATTTTGGGAAAATTACAAAGGCAGTAATTAAGTGAATAATAATAATGATGGCATTTATTAAGCGCTTACTATGTGCAAAGCACTGTTCTAAGTGCTGGGGAGGTTGTAAGGTGATCAGGTTGTCCCACGTGGGGCTCACAGTCTTAATCCCCATTTTACAGATGAAGTAATTGAGGCACAGAAAAGTTAAGTTACTTGCCCAAAGTCAGACAGCTGAAAATTGGCAGAGCCGGGATCCGAACCCATGATCTCTGACTCCAAAGCCCGTGTTCTTTCCACTGATCCACGCTGCTTCTAAGATAGTGGGGATGGTTCTCACTCCATCATTTACTTGAGTATGTGTGGATTTTTCAGTGGAGACAGGTAGAAATGAAAGATTTACTAGCAGCAGTGGTGTAAATTTAAGTAGTCAAGTATCTGAAATTGACTATATTCATGAATATGTATTCTTGTGCTCCCACTTTTAGAAACCAGGGAGCGGTCATTTGTTTGATTGCATTCGATTCAGCTGGCACTCCAGTACAAGTTTTCAGAGTGAATTTTCAATAATATTGTAGCGGTAGATCTGTGAGTGTGGGTGTCTAAGACAGATTCTCTTGCATCCTTCCACAATTTGTCCATGAAAATACACCATTTCTGCCCCTTGCAATTTGGGATCAGCAGTGTTCAAACACCAGTGGTTTGAAGAGATTAGGTTAAGAGGGTTAAGTATAAGGTATGCCAGGAGTATAAGGTATAAGTATTATAAGTATAAGTATATGTATAAGGTATAAGTATACCTTATAAGTATAAGTTATAAGTATATACAAGGTATGCCAGGCACTGGAGTTCTTTTTGCAGTATTAGTGAAGGTTTGTATCGAGCCATCCTCACTCTCTTGCCTGGTGCCACTGTGCTCAGTAATATACATAATGAGATGGCTGGTAAACTATAGACACTGGAGTGTTAGCTCACTGTGGGCAGGGAATGTTTACTGTTGCATTATATTCTCCCAAACACTTAGAACAGTGGTCTGCACACTATATGTTGCCAACTTATAATGATGGCATTTATTAAGTGCTTACTATGTGCAAAGCACTGTTCTAAGCACTGGGGAGGTTACAAGGTGATCAGGTTGTCCCACGGGGGGCACCCACTCTTCATCCTAATTTTACAGATGAGGTAACTGAGGCACAGAGAGGTTAAGTGGCTTGCCCAAAGTCACACAGCTGACAATTGGCAGAGGCGGAATTTGAACCCATGGCCTCTGACTCCAGAGCCCGTGCTCTTTTCCACTGAGCCACGCTGCTCTGCACACAGTAAGCGCTCAATGAATGAATAAATACGATTGTCTGGTAGGAAGAATAGGTGCAATCTGAGGTCACAGAGCAGACTATCTCTGAAACCCCAACATCTATCAATCAATCAATCAATCAATTGTATTAATTGAGCGCTTACTGTGTGCAGAGCACTGTACTAAGCGCTTGGGAAGTACAAGCTGGCAACATATAGAGACAGTCCTTCCCCAACAGTGGGCTCACAGTCTAGAAGGGGACTTCTAGACATGTGTTTCCATTTGGAAATCCATCATTGAGCATAATACCTGGAGTGGCTTAATAAGGGTTATAGAGTTCTTGTCTATTTGGACTTCATTTGTTCTAAGGCTAGGCAGAAAAAAATTGAGTCTTAAGCTTCTCTGCTGAATCTGAAAGGCTCAGGTTTTCCACTCCAGGGCTCTGTCCCTTTCCTTGGCCAATGAATCCTGCCTTCCAGCCCCCAGCTCTTCCTTACCCAACTGCTGCTACTGGCTTCCCAGGACATTAGCGTTAGACGTCATGCCTCACTAATGTAGATGTTTGTATATGCCACCTGGTGATCACGTATCTACCCCGACTCCTAGAACAGTGTTTGGCACATAGTAAGCACCTAACAAACCCCACAATTATGATGATGTCTGGCTATCACAATGAGAGGTGAGTGGAAGCAGCTGAGGAGACAAAAATGAGTTGTGCAGCCAAACACCTGGAAACAAAAGCAATTTGGAGGGGATGTATAGAAAAAGACCTATCAATCAATCATATTTATTGAGTGCTTACCGTGTGCAGAGTACTATACTAAGCACCTGGAAAATTACAAAATAATAATAAACAGACACGTTGCCTGCCTACAGGAAGCTTACAGTCTAGAGGGGATCTGACCTTGGTCCCTGTTCATGACAAACAGCAGCTTCTCTGCACTAGCTCCTCTTCGCATTACTTACTTTCCAGGTTTGAACTAGTAGCGTCTTCCTTTTCCTCTAACTGTTCTGCTGTTATAGACTTCCCTGATAATCATTAGCTAATTGTGGGAATACACTATCAAGGGAGAATTTAGGTCCCAGATAGGTAGATGATAGGCAGAAAGCTATTTTCTGGACAGGGTTCTCCCCTCAGTAGAAAGGCTTTTCTTCTCTCCATCTCTCTCTGTAGCTCTAAATCACAGAGGAGATCACTTAAGGAAGAAAATATCTCCTGACAGTAAACCCTCAGGGAACAGTCATAAGAGTGCCACCCTCAAGGGAAGATAGAACTATCAGTTTTCCGGAGCAGCACAAATTTACTACTGTAAATTTGAGAATTAAATCCCCCTGGACCTTTTAGACTTCGGGCAGAATCATGACGCTATTAAGTGCACATTCTAGCATTTAATATCTGCTCATTATGGGAAACATTCTAATTGATTTTGCAGTAAGATATTATGGGGAAGCAGCGTGGCTCAGTGGAAAGAGCACGGGCATTGGAGTCAGAAGTCATGGGTTCAAATCCTGACTCCACCACTTGTCAGCTGTGTGACTTTGGGCACCTCACTTGACTTCTCTGTGTCTCAGTGACCTCATCTGTAAAATGGGAATTAAGACTGTGAGCCCCACGTGGGACAACCTGATCACCTTGTAACCTCCCCAGCGCTTAGAACAGTGCTTTGAACATAATGCTTAATAAATGCCATTATTATTATTCTTATTATAGGTACAGAGAAACCTGGAAACAGAATGGGTTGTTGCAGATAACTACTTCCTATTGACAATGTACCCCTATGAGGGACCCTTTAAAGGAAACCAACTAAAGCCAGTGTCCCTTCCCCATTATAGTTACCACTTGAAGAATGAACCAGAATGAACATGAGGAAGGAATTCCAAATCAACATGGTTTACTGTATACTGGCTACTTGGTACAACATGCCAATTAGTGGTCTCTGTCCAGCGAAGCAGACCGTGCAACAAGCCCTTTGAACCCCTGCCACATCCCACAGTTCTCCCTTATTCCAGTCAAGCACAGGTCTGTGCCTCTGATGTGTTTCTTGGGTGATTCGAGTTGCTCCGGGTTATGAGTTAAAGGCAGAGTAAGCAGGTAGGATTTGATTTTCCACCAACCCCCTCCTCTTGGATTCTGCGCAGTCATCTCAAACATTACCTCCGTGGCTATTTTTCTGGCCAAGAGTCAATCAGTCAGTCATTCAGTGGTATTGATTGAGTGCTTACTTGTGTGCAGAGCACTGAACCAAGTACTTGGTTCTCTTTATCTGCAGAAGTCCCCCGGGTGTTATGCTTTCCTCTCTCTGTATATAGCGTTCTTTGAAGATAATCGCCCACTGTTTCTTTCTTCACTATGTTCACTGTCCTTGAGAAAAATCTCCAGGTATTCTTACTCCTTCATCCTGTCTTTGGTGTTCTTGAAGACAATCTCTAGCTGATTTTCCCTAATCTTCTTCCATTCTGTCCTTTTGTCTCACAATCTATTAATCTCTCAGACCCCAAGACCCCCAACCCCCCCAACCCCTGCACCACAATCACCCCCAACTGGGGGCTTTAGGAATATATATGTTGGGTGTTTTCTCCCAGCAATGGAAGACAGACTTACAGCAAGTGACCTCCTGGGCCTGCCACATGATTCCTTACTTTCGGAACCTAGGACTGGGTCATTTGTTTGAAATTTGGATTTAGGAGTTGAGCTACAAAGGAAAACAGGCTTGAAAATTGTTCATCTATCTGAAAACATCTGCAGTTAGGACCAGGCCATGGATGGATTCCAATTCCTAGAGATTTCAAAAAATTCCAGTGTATGGAATAGCGTGAGATCACCTATTCTATTCCCAGCCTCCTATCAGATAGCTATTTGCCATTTTCTTGATCAATTTCCAGAAAAAGAAAGGCCACCCCTTCCTTTGTTAATGGATCTTGGGGTGTGTCAACTCTTCAAGTCAGTGTGACTCCCTAATATTCTATCAAATCTCTCCAGCTCCCATTTTCATTTTTTCAGTCTCTCATCAACCACTCAATATCCCTTCCTAACCTTGAAGACTGATTTTATTGCTGAGAGTCTGCTACTTCTTATAAGGTTAATGGAGCTTTCTTTGGCGAAGTTAGTCACAAGTCTCTATAATATACCCAGTCCCTAAAATTCCTTCATATCTGAGCATCACTGCTGGTACGTGACCCTTTCTGATACTTGATTGACAGACTAATGCTTATCAAACACCTTGTCAGACAAACAAATGTTCTTGTCTTGTATGTCAATAGGCAGCCCAATCAGATAGTCATTCTCTCAGAAATATCTAGAGAAAAGTGGTATTGTTGAGTAATTTATAAATGCACTGGAGATTTGGACTGAAAAACCAAGACTAATGCTCTGCGTTCCAAAAACCGGATAAAACGCAGCCCTGTGACCGGCCACTTCTCTCAATTATCTAAAACCACTAACTAAAGCTCCCAAATGTCTCATCTCAGAAAGTACATACTCAAATGGAGGAGTGTTAAGGACCATAAGGACTTTGCCTGAAAATATGCATGTCATTTTGAATGGGTAGAATTATGGCTGGGAATTAGAGAGCAGAGATTCTCCTACAGACCTGACTCCTGATGCCCTGTGGGAGGAACACTGAACCTTTCAACACCTTCATACCCAATCAAACAGGAAATGTGAGAGAGGATAAAGACCTGGGAAATAGCCACTTACTAGCTGGTGGGCACTTTTCATCTCTCAAGCTCTCCAAAAAGGTCTTTGCTCTCCAGGACTAACTGAGTGTGGGCTAACTGAAGTGGCACCCCCAGAGTGAGACACCATATTTTGATTTGGCACCTTCCTCTTGCAAACCTCTTTTGGTTGGGAAGGAGTTGTAAGTTGCTGCATAGAACTTCCCCTTTTTGGAATTAATTGGGCTTCCTTTACCCCGTGGGTCTGATTTGAGGCTTAGGATTTCATTCATTCATTCATTCAGTGGTATTTATTGAGCGCTTACTGTGTGCAGAGCACTGTACTAAGCACTCGGGAAGTACAAGTTGGCAACATATAGAGACGGTCCCTACCCAACAGCGGGTTCACAGTCTAGAAGGGGGAGACAGACAACAAAACAAAACATATTAACAAAATAAAATAAATAGAATAGTAAATATATATAAGTAAAATAAATAGAGTAATAAATATATACAAACATATATACATATATATAGGTGCTGTGGGGAGGGGAAGAAGGTAAGGCGGGGGGACAGGGATGGGGAGAAGGGGGAGAGGAAGGAGGGGGCTCAGGCTGGGGATACCCCCGGAGAGTCATAGTTTATCACTGCCACATTACAACTGTCATCCACCCAGGAAAAATTTAATTTTTAGATTGTCCCACTCTAATGAGGATGTATGTCCAAGAGGGTAACTTGTCCTATCTTATGCTGTCGAGTCGTTTCCGACCCATACCGACTCCATGAACACATCTCTCCCAGAACGCCCCATCTCCTTCTGCGATAGTTCTGGTAGTGCATCCACAGAGTTTTCTTGGTAAAAATACAGAATTGGTTTACCATTGCTTCCTTCCACGCAGTAGACTTGAGTCTCCATCTTCGACTCTCTCCCATGCTGCTGCTGCCCAGCATCGTTGAGTTTTAACTTGTAGCAGATTGCTTTCCACTTGCTAGCCACCGCCCAGGCTAGGAATGGAATGGGTATAATAATAATAACAATGATGGTATTTGTTAAGTGCTTACAATGGGCAAAGCACTAAGCGCTGGGGAATACAAGGTGATCAGGTTGTCCCACGTGGGGCTCACAGGCTTAATCCCCATTTTACAGATGAGGAACTGAGGCCCAGAGAAGTGAAGTGACTCGCCCAAAGTCACACAGTTGACAATTGGCGGAGCCGGGATTTGAACCCATGACCTCTGACTCCAAAGCCCGGGCTCTTTCCACTGACCCACGCTGCTTCCCAAGCCGGGTATGCCTCGGCTTGACTCTGCCTCCCATAGCTGAGACTGGAAGAGTACTGGAAACTCTCCAGGTCCGACGTTGAGAGGGTGGAGTGTTACAATAAAAAGGTTATTCCGGGAATCCTCATGCCACTGGAGCAGCATAGCCTAGTGGATAGAGCATTAATCTGGGAGTCAGAAGAAACTGGATTCTAATCAATCAATCAATCAATCGTATTTATTGAGCGCTTACTGTGTGCAGAGCACTGTACTAAGTGCTTGGGAAGTACAAGTTGGCAACATATGGAGACGGTCCCTACCCAATCCAGGCTTTACCACTTCTTTGCTGTATTACGTTGGATGAGTCACTTCACTTCTCTGTGCCTTAGTTATCTCATTTGTAAAACAGGGATTAAGACTGCGAACCCAGTGGGGGAAAGGGGCTGTGTCCAACCTGACAACCCTGTATTTACCCCAGTGCTTAGGGCAGTGCCTGGCACATTGTAATGGTTTAATGAATACCGTTTAAAAAAAAAAGATGGGAGAGGCTTGGGCTGAACCAGCTGTTGACATTTGGAACGGGAATAATAACACTAGTTATGGGTTTATGTCTTTAAGACAGGGGTACAAATATTAGAGAAGCAGCGTGGCTCAGTGGAAAGAGCACGGGCTTTGGAGTCAGAGGTCATGGGTTCAAATCCTGGCTTTGCTAATTGTCAGCTGTGTGACTTTAGGCAAGTCACTTAACTTCTCTGTGCCTCAGTTACCTCATCTGTAAAATGGGGATTAAGACTGTGAGTCCCCCGTGGGACAACCTGATCACCTTGTAACTTCCCCAGTGCTTAGAACAGTGATTTGCACATAGTAAGCGCTTAATAAATGCTATCATTATTACTATTATTATTACTCCTGATGTGTCTGCCTTCAGTACTTCTCCCCCATAAACGTTTTTTTAGATTGTGAATCCCTTGACAGCCATGGATTGTGTCTATTTCCCACCTATTTATTCCTTCCCAGAGCTTAGTCTTGGGCTCTGCATACAATAAGTACTCAATACTGTTTCCATTTCTAAGGAAAAAGCGTGGCCTAATGGAAAGAGCCCAGGACTGGAAGTCAGAAGACTTAATAATAATGATGGTATTTTTTAAGCGCTTACTTACTTAGAGAAGCAGCGTAGCTCAGTGGAAAGAGCACAGGCTTGGGAGTCAGAGGTCATGGGTTCTAATCCCAGCTCCGCCACTTGTCAGCTGTGTGACTTTGGGCAAGTCACTTAACTTCTCTGTGCCTCAGTTACCTCATCTGTAAAATGGGGATTAAGACTGTGAGCCCCCTGTGGGACAAACTGATGACCTTGTATTCCCCCAGTGCTTAGAACAGTGCTTTGCACATAGTAAGTGCTTAACAGATACCATTATTATTATTATTATTATTGTTATTATAATAGTAAGTGCTTAACAGATACCATTATTATTATTATTATTATTATTGTTATTATTACTATGTGCCAGGCACAGTACTAAGTGCTGGGGTGGATATAAGCAAATTGAGTTGGACATAGTTCCTTTCCCATGTGGGGCTCACAGTCTCATTTTCCAGATGAGGTAACTGAGGCTCAGAGAAGTGAAATGACTTGCCCAAGGTCACACAACAGACAAGTGGCAGAGCAGGGATTAGAAGCCACAAAATTCAGACTCTCAGGCGTATGCCATCCACTATGACGTGCTGCTTCTATGACTAGGACTTCTAAGACTTGGGTTCTAATCCTGGCTCTGCCACTTGTCTGCTGCTGTATCCTTAGGAAAGTCACTTAACTTCTCTAAGCCTCAGTTTCCTCACCTGGAAAATGGGGATTTAAAATTGGGATTCAATTCTATTTTCCCTCCTACTTAGACTGTGAATCCCATGTAATAATAATAATAATAATAATAATAATGGCATTTATTAAGCACTTACTATGTGCAAAGCACTGTTCTAAGCACTGGGGAGGTTACAAGGTAATCAGGTTGTCCCATGGGGGGGGCTCACAGTCTTCATCCCCATTTGACAGATGAGGTAACTGAGGCCCAGAGAAATTAAGTGACTTGCCCAAAGTCACACAGCTGACAATTGGCGGAGCCGGGATTTGAACCCATGGCCTGTGACTCCAAAGCCTGTGCTCTTTCCACTGAGCCACGCTGCTTCCAGTCCCACGCTGCCGGGACTGGATTATCTTGTGTCTATCCCAGTGCTTACTACAGTCCCCGGGACATAGTAAGTGCTTAATAAATACCACAAATATTATTATTATTCTCCTACTCCCTCCACTGCATGACCTATTACTGAGTCTTGTGGCTTGAATCAGCCAGCCAATCAATGATATTTATTAAGTGGAGTGCTGTACTAAGTGTTTGGGGAAGTACAATACAGCAAATTAGGTTGACACAATCCCTCTTAACAAGAAGCTTATATGTATCTGGGAGGAGAATGCAAAGGCACTGGACCAAATGGTTTGGTTGTTGACGGGGACAGGATTCCCTGTAGAGAAATACTCAAGGTTTGGATGAACTCTGTATTCTTTAAAGCACTCAGTCGCTCTGCCCCCTCCTACCTGAGCTCGCTACTCTCCTACTACAACCCAGCCCGCCCACTTCGTTCCTCTAATTCCAGCCTTCTCACTGTACCTCCATCTCTTCTATCTTGCACTGACCTTTCACCAATATCTTACCTCTGGCCTGGAATGCTCTCCCTCCTCACATCAGACAGATAATTGCTCTCCCCCACTTCAAAGTCTTACTGAAGGCACATCTCCTCCAAGAAGCCTTCCCCTAAACCCTTCCCTCCTCTTCTCCCACTCCATTCTGTGTCACCCCGACTTACTCCTTTCTTTCATCCTCCCTCCCATCCCCACAACACATATGTATATATCTGTAAATGCATATCTGAGAAGCAGCTTGGCTTAATGGAAAGAGCACAGGCTTGGGAGTCAGAAGATGTGGATTCTAATCCTGGCTCTACCACTAGTCTGCCATGTGACTTTGGGCAAACCACTTAACCTCTCTGTGCTTCACTTATCTCATCTGTAAAATGGGGATTAAGACTGAGCCCCATGTGGGACACCTAATTACTTTGTATCTATCCCAGCTCTTAGAATGCTTGGCACATAGTAAGCTTAACAAATACCATAATAACAATTTATTTATTTATTTGTTTATGTATTTATTTATTTATATCAATGTCTTTCACCACCTCTAGACTGTGAGCTCGTTGTGGGCAGGGAGTGTGTCTGTTAGTTGTTGTATTGTACTCTCCCAAGAGGTTAGAACAGTGCTTTGCACACAGTAAGTACTCAATAAATATAGCAATGAGTTGAAAGAATGAATGATGTAAAGTGACTTCTATGACATCAATACATTATAAGCAGTGCCCAACGCAATGTGTGTAAATTGGGCACCTCAGTGTCTGATATTCATGAGTGTCATTAGTGGCCACCTTAGATTCCATCAAGGCAGGAAGATTTCTGCACCCAAAACCTATGTGATGGAATTGATTAAAATGCTAGCGGTTTGCCCAGCATCATCCGTATTCTCTCACTCTGCAAGTATTGTTACCTCAGGGACAGTGGAAGCAATGATTGAGTAGGTGTGGAGGGGGCAAGACTTCACAAAATGCACGGAAGAATTTTATGTCCTGGAGCTTTTTATTACGGAATTATCTGTTGCATAATATGTTGCCAACTTGTACTTCCCAAGTGCTTAGTACAGTGCCCTGCACATAGTAAGCGCTCAATAAATATGATTGACTGAAATGAATGAATAATGCCTGTAATGTAAATTGTTATTCATATATTCATTGTTTCATTCTATTGTATTCATTCATTCGTTCAATCGTATTTATGGAGCACTTACTGTGTGCAGAGTACTGTACTAAGTACTTGGGAAGTACAAATTGGCAACATATAGAGACGGTCCCTACCCAACAAGGGGCTCACAGTCTAGAGGGGGGAGACAGACAACAAAACAAAACATAGAGAAGCAGCGTGGCTTAGTGGAAAGAGCCCGGGCTTTGGAGTCAGAGGTCATGGGTTCAAATCCCGGCTCTGCCAACTGTCAGCTGTGTGACTTTGGGCAAGTCACTTCACTTCTCTGGGCCTCAGTTCCCTCATCTGGAAAATGGGGATGAAGACTGTGAGCCCCCCGTGGGACAACCTGATCACCTTGTAACCTCCCCAGCTCTTAGAACAGTGCTTTGCACATAGTAAGTGCTTAATAAATGCTATCATTATTATTATTATTGTTGTGTGAACAGGTGTCAAGTCATCAGAATAAATAGAAGTAAAGCTAGATGCACATCATTAACCAAATAAATATAATAGTAAATATGTACAAGTAAAATAGAGTAATAAATCTGTACAAACATATATACAGGTGCTGTGGGGAGAGGAAGGAGGTAGGACGGGGGGATGGGGAGGAGGAGAGGAAAAAGGGGGCTCAGTCTGGGAAGGCCTCCTGGAGGAGGTGAGCTCTCAGTAGGGCTTTGAAGGGAGGAAGAGAGCTAGCTTTGCGGATGTGCGGAGGGAGGACATTCCAGGCCAGGGGGATGACGTGGGCCGGGGGTCGACGGCAGGACAGGCGAGAACGAGGTACAGTTAGGAGGTTAGCCGTAGAGGAGCAGGGGGTGCCGGGCTGGGCTGTATTGTAGTTACTGAATGCCTACTGTTTACAGAGCACTGTACTAAGTGCTTGGGAGAGTATAATACAGCAACAAACCGACACATTCCCTGCCTACAACAGTCTAGAGGAAGAGACAGACGTTAATATAAATAAATATGTAAATAAATAAATAATATATATATTTACATGAAATATATGTGTATCTATGTATATATGTAAGTATATTGTAGTAGTCCTTGCACTTGACTTTATACCCTTTATTCACCCTATCCTCAGCCCCATAACGCTTATGTACATATCTATAATTTATTTATATTATGTCTGTCTCCCCCTCTAGTCTGTAAGCTCACTGTGGGCAGGAAAGTGTCTGTTTATTGTTGTCTTACACTTTCCCAAGTGCTTAGTACAGCACTCTATGCACAGTAAGTGCTCAATAAATATGATTGAAAGAATGAAGGAATGAATGAATGCAAACTATTTGAAAGGCTGGGTTACAGCTTGACTTTACAATCCTAAAATTTTATCTGGAGGCACTATCTATTGTTCGGCCTTAAAGTACTTTTTCATTTTACTTTGAATTCTATTCCATTGTTTGACACAAAACTTTCAAAACTTTCAAAACCTTCTTTGTGTTCCATCTCTGAAAAATTGGCCTTATTTTCTTAATTAAATTTTATAGAAAATTAGGTCTTCATCACGGAGCAGACTATTTGGATATTTTGAAATAAAGTCAAATATCCCTATTGAAAGCACTGAAAAATTATCTTTGTCAGAGTGAGTTTTTCATAACTCATTTTAATAAACAGATTGGAATTAACATTCTAATGACTTTTGATGTATCACAACCAATATCAATTTATTGTAATGAATAAGGGTTCATAAAATTGCACATTTTAGAAAGCTCCCTAGATGAAATTTTTGAAGAAACGAAGCTTACATTTTTAAAATCCCAGAAGGATGGGTGTTGGATCCCTTTCAATTACCCTGGCAGCAAGATGGAGAGATTTAAAGTTAAGGAAAACCGAGCTACATAACTTTTGTCCTGCGAGTCTCTTTTTCTCTAACCGTAGTTTTCCAGGCCTGTTGGGTTGAGTTATGTTTGAGATGAAGACCAGCATAACCAATATCCACCAGGTCCTTCATGGAATAACAGATAAGGGAATACTGGGAGAAGGTGCTCCAAACAAACCAGGAATAAAAGTTTCCAATCCTCCAAACTCAGGCCCCCATCTGCATCTAGAACAAATAAGGAGATCTGGGATTTTTGATGTATTCTAGAGCAAGACTTGCATCCTCATGCTAGTCTAATTCCTCCGGGCAGGCTACCAAGAAGCAGAAAACAGTCCTATAGCTCCTGATCAAACCCTGACTATCTAGATAGAGTTGAAAATGTGAGTCTAATCCCTCTGGGCAGGCTACAAAGAAGCAGAAAACAGTCCTACAGCTCCTGATCAAACCCTGACTATCTAGAGTTGAAAATGTGACATCTGCCTTTCTGGAGGAATGACGAGACTATGGTCTGAAGAAGGGTTTTTGAATTAACAAACATTTGGTACCTGTGCAGACATCATGTGTGAGCACTTTTTATCCAGGGACTGCAACTGTTCGAAAGAAAAAAAGGATTTTCTAAGCAAGTCCCTTCTGAATCAAATGGATTTTACATGTCTCTGGAAAAGAAAGGACGTGATCTAAAAGGTTTATGATATTTCCAAAATGAAATTTCTCATTGTTCACAAACCGCTGAGGACTGCCAAACGATCTCCAGTAATAAAAAGAGAAAAAAATCTCCAGGGAAAAAGATACCAGGAATAGACCACTCTTTAAAATTTGACTTGTCACAGTTTCTTCTAACACTCTTCAATCTTACCCAAATTCATTTTCCCAGGAGTGTAGGAAACTTGAAAGCTCCATTAAGATATTTCTAAGGGAATTTTAGGATATTCTGAATGAATTTGCCACAAATAATTAAAGTATTCTAAGTGGCTGTTATCATTTGGTTGTAACTGTGAGCTCATTGTGGACAGAGAATGTGTCTTTATTGTTTTATTGTACTCTCCTAAGTGCTTAGTACAGTGCTTTTCACACAGTAAATGCTCAATAAGTACGATTGAATAAATGAATGAATGCATTGTTTCTGCATCTGTAGGATGGTTTGAGTGAGAGGGGCATTTTTAGAAGCCAAAAAATCAATCTGGGAAGAAAATGCATATTGAAACTTGAGTATAATTTCTAGCTCGTTTCAGCCTACCTTCAACTTCAGTCGATCAATCATATTTATTGAGTGCTTACTGTGAGTAGAGCCCTGTTGGGAGAGTACAGTATAACACACTTGGTAGACACATTCCTTGCCCACAAAAAGCTTACGATCTAGAGGGGGAGACAGACATTAATATAAATAAATAAATGAATAAATAAATAAATAATGGTTAAGCACGCAAATGCTATGGAGCTAAGGAGGGGCTGAATGAAGGGTACAAATCCAAGTGCAGGGCAACACAGAAGGGAGGGGGAGAAGAGGAAATGAAGGTCTAGTTGGGGAAGCCCTTTTGGAGGAAATGTGCTTTAAAGAAGGTTTGGAAGGTAATAATAATAATAGTGATGGTATTTGTTAAGCGCTCACTATGTGCCAAGCACTGTTCTAAGCACTGGAGTAGATAAAAGGTGATCAGGTTGTCCCACGGGACAAGCAGACAAGAGACATGGGTCAAGAGAAGCAGCATGGCTAGAGAAGCAGCGTGGCTCAATGGAAAGAGCACGGGCTTTGGAGTCAGAGGTCATGGGTTCAAATTCTGACTCCGCCAGTTGCCAGCTGTGTGACTTTGGGCAAGTTACTTAACTTCTCTGGGCCTCAGTTCCTCATCTGTAAAATGGGGATTAAGACGGTGAGCCCCCCGTGGGACAACCTGATCACCTTGTAACCTCCCCAGTGCTTAAAACAGTGCTTTGCACATAGTAAGCGCTTAATAAATGCTGTCATCATCATGGGGGCCTCACAGTCTTGATCCCCATTTTACAGAGGAGATAACTGAGGCACAGAGAAGTTAAGTGACTTGCCCAAAGTCACACAGCTGACAATTGGCAGAGCCGGGATTCGAAGCCACGGCTTCTGACTCCCAAGCCCGGGCTCTTTCCACTGAGCCACGCTGCTTCCCTAGAAAGTGATCTTCTGTTGGATATGAAATGGGAGGGAGCTCCAGGCCAGAGGCAAGATGAAGGAGAGCGATTGGCAGTGAGACAGATGAGATCGAGGTAGGGACTGTCTCTGTATGTTGCCAATTTGTACTTCCCAAGCGCTTAGTACAGTGCTCTGCACATAGTAAGCGCTCAATAAATATGATTGATGATGATGATGATCGAGGTACAGTGAGTAGATTGGCATTAGAGGAATGAATCTTATGGTCTGAGTTGTAGTAGGGGATCAGGGGGGTGAGGTTGAAGGGGACAAGGTGATTGAGTGTTTTAAAGTCAATGGTAAGGAGTTTCTATTTGATGTGGATGTGGATGAGGTAGCATAGGAGGTTCTTGAAAAATAGGGAAACGTGGGCTGGATGATTTTGTAAAAAGTGACCTGGGAAGCCGAGTGAAGTATGTTCTGAAGTGGGGAGAGACAGGAGCCAGAGAGGTCAGCAAGGAGGTTAATGTAGGAATCATGGCGGCATAGGCTTAGTGCTTATTCAGAATGAAGCCATTCACTTTTCTATCCCCTATATCCTATATACTCATTCCAGAATCAAGGTAAATAGCTTTGAACATATCCTAGTCAGTACTCATTCAACAGTTTGTACTAAGCCTCTCAAATCTCCAGCTTTGTTAATGCACGTTTCTCCATTCTTTAATGCTATCATTCCCATTGAGGTGTAGCATAAGAAAAACTCCAACTATGGAGAGCCTTCCATATACCCACCCAAGTATATAAGCCCATTGTGGGCAGGGAATGTGTCTGTTTATTGTTGTACTCTCCCAAGCATTTAGTAAAGTGCTCTGCACACAGTAAGTGCCCAATAAATACCGTTGATTGACTGACAAAACAGAAGAGGAGCCTTTGTTTCACAAATGCCATTTCATTCATTCATTCAATCATATTTATTGAGCACTTACTGTGTGCAGAGCACTGCACTATGTGCTTGGGAAGTACAATTTGGCTTCTATCCCTTATTTACTGGGGCCTGATGCAGCTGCTTCCCCAAATAACAACCGATTGACTTTCCCCTACTCCCTTTCTGATCTTTCCTCTTGTCTTTTTAAATGTAACCAGTGACTTTCTTCGCTTCTGGAAGCATGTAGCATTTCCCATTCTTCCCTAGCAGTACCCTCCAACTTGCTGCTCTTCTTCTTCTGGTCTTGGATACCATAAAGCCACTGAGCATTATGAAGGTGTGGGACCAGACCTCTCCCTTTATCATAAAAAAGCACTGAAAGAGGTAGAATTATGGATCCTGTTGCTGTGGTGAGGTTGGGCATTGCACCAGACTTAGGTATTGCACATCTTAATAGTTGTATTATGGGTGAAGTTGGGCATGTCATATAATAATAATAATAATAATAATAATAATAATGGCATTTATTAAGCACTTACTATGTGCAAAGCACTGTTCTAAGCGCTGGGGAGGTTACAAGGTGATCAGGCTGTCCCACGGGGGGCTCACAGTCTTAATCCCCATTTTACAGATGAGGTAACTGAGGCCCAGAGAAGTTAAGTGACTTGCCCAAAATCACACAGCTGACAATTGGCAGAGCTGGGATTTGAACCCATGACCTCTGACTTCAAAGCCCGTGCTCTTTCCACTGTGCCACACTGCTTCTCTTGTCGTATGCTCTGTGGAGGCAAACTGGGGGTAAATCCACAAGTCTCCCAACTGGAGTGACCCATGCTTCTCTCATTCATTCATTCAATTGTATTTATTGAGCACTTACTGTGTTCAGAGCACCATACTGAGTGCTTGGGAGAGCATAACAATAAACAGACACATTCCTTAGCCACACTGAGTTTACAGTTTAGGGGGGGAAACATACATCAGTAAAAATTAATAAGTTGTAGAGATGTACATAAGTGCTGTGGGGCTGGGAGGGAGAAAGAACCAACTGCTGGGCAGTAGCCTTGTTTGATGTTTGTGTGCTGACTTCCTTTGGCCAATCTGTCATCCTCCCATGTTTCTCAGTCACCCATCCTGTAGCTTAGTCACAGAGCCTTGAGATGGATATTAATTGATAGATGCATTTAGGGCCAAAGCATCCATGGTGACAATTTGTTTTGTTTTGTTGTTTGTCTCCCCCTTCTAGACTGTGAGCCTGTTGTTGCATAGGGACCGTCTCAATATGTTGCCAACTTGTACTTCCCAAGCACTTAGTACAGTGTTCTGCACACAGTAAGCACTCAATAAATACGATTGAATGAATGAATGAATGAATGAATGAACTTAAAGTCTTCCTCAAAAGACTTTTCTCTGGTAGGTTCTTCCCTCACCAGTCTGCATTCCTAATATGTTTCTCTTCTGGATTTATTCATTTGTGCCTTTCATATATCCATTTTTTCACTCTTGACTTTGGTATATTCTTCAATTCTTGTCTACTGTAATCTCCATTGGAATGGTAACTCCTTGCAGACAAAGACCAGATCATTTACTTTTTGGCATGTTTCCCAGGTACATACTGAATTGTTCTGCACATAACATGGCACCTAAGACATATAATTAAAATTGTTACTGGTGGAAACATGACTTCAGCCATTAATAGTGGGGACCGTAGGCTCTGAGGCTTCTGTGACCGTAGCAGCCTATAGAATGTAAGGGAGAAGGCCAGGTTGTAAAAAGGGCTCAGATGAAAAGCCAGGAATACAGATAAAGCTGAGTGTAAGGTGAAAGGCCAGGTTTGCAATACAAGTGAAAATCAACTGCTGAGAAAGGATTCAGACCACCAGGAAACAAGGATCAATGAAGAGGGGCCTCCCAACTCCCCTTGAAGCTGCTCACCTCTCCACTTCCTGGTTTGTTTGGAAGAATAGGCAACTTCTCTGTAAACAAAACAAAACATGCCACTCTCTCATGGAAGGGATGGATTTAGGGTTAGGAATGTAGAAATACCAAAATCATTCAACCTGTATCAAGCCTGTTGGTGATCAGGTGATCAGGTCTTCTAGACTTTGAGCCCACTGTTGGGTAGGGACCATCTCTATATGTTGCCAACTTGTACTTCCCAAGCGCTTAGTACAGTGCTCTGCACACAGTAAATGCTCAATAAATACGATTGAATGAATGAATGAATGAATCAGGTTGAAAGGCCTCTTTGGAGTGTACCGGAAATAAAGTGACAGGGGAATGTAACTCACTAGTGGGATGAACAGTGCTCGTCACATAGTAAGCGCTTAACAAATGCTATCATTATTATTATTATTATTATAACAGGTGGAACAGCTCCCTTTGGCCTGCATACAAAGTATGGAGGGGATTTTAGTAGTAAAGGTTTTTCTTGTACCATCCATCAGGATCAGGTATTTTTTCTACAGAGGGGATTGTTTTGGGTTTGGTTTCCCTATAACAAAAGCTAATGCTCACTGAGAACTTATTTTAGGAAATGCACTTTTCTAGGAGACATGTGGGCTGCTTACAATCCAGTGACAGAGATAGGCAAGCACTACAAGGGAACAGCCAGAAAATTCAAGTGACAGGGACATAGAACATAAAGGAAAAATACTAAGAGTAGAAACATTTTCAAAATGTAAAGAGCTGTTAAAGTGCTAGTGGGTTTAATTTGGAAAAGCTTCACGGAGGATGTAGCTTTTTTATCAGCGTTGGATATTTTACTCTCCTCAACTGCAACAAACGTGAGATTAGTCCTTACTTCTATATTTGTGACTATACTTGAAAGAAGACTTGTCAGGTCATCAATTTCATCTCTCATCATAGTGTAATAAAAGTGCCCATTCAGAGGATGTAAATCCACTTAATTTGAATCACAGGGTCAAGAAGATGAATTGGTTTCTGATCAACGTGAGAAGTGAAAAAGTACTTTTAATAGTTGGTGTCCTATTTACCCCTATACTCTTTTTATTCAACCTGTTCGATTGGATACAAAAGATAAAGAGGTGATTTTTGAAGATGTTTCCAATCACTATCAAGAAACACAAAATGAACAGTGAAAGTTCAATCACTTGGAGAAGCTGCTGAGCTCTAATACTGAGTGAGATTATTCATTTTTCCTCTGAGAAAACTAATTACTATAGACTATATCTTCAAAATGTCCTTGAGACTACATGTTTGGCAATTCAGCTCCTCAAGAGAGGGAATTCGGTTCCCTACAAGAGGTGACCTTAATTCTGAAGCATCATGGAAAGGGAAATCAACAGAAGAGCTGTGATACTTTGGGACTGATGGTAAGAGAGTTCAAGGAAGATGAGGAAGAGTGTCATACCAGGGCTAATAAATCCTAAAACAGTTAGGACAGTTCTTTCATTACAATTGAAATGGGGAAGCAGCATGGCCTAGTGAAAGGAGCATAGGCCTTAGAGTGAGAGGATCTGGGTTCTAATCCCAGCTCTGCCACTCGCCCACTGTGTGACCTTGGGCAATTCACTAACTTCTTAAAGAAAACCCAATTAGTTTTGCAACCTGGTAGAGGAACTGGATCTTCCAATTTCTCTCATGTTTCCAATGGGAAATTACAGGGATTGCATTCTTTCTGGGATTTAACTAGTACTTTATTTTTGAAACATACTACTAATGAGGAAATCCTATCAATCAATTGTATAGCAATTGCCATATGCAAAGCACTGAACTAAGCACTTGTGAGAGTACAATACAACTGAATTGGCAGGCATGTTTCCTGCCAACAATGAGCTTACAGTCTAGAGGAATAATTTTTCTAAAATGTCATTCTGCATACATCTCCAAACTCCTTTCCAAATCGACCAGAAACTCCTGACCTCTGGCTTTAAGACACTCTATCATCCCTCATTCTCCTACTCGTCTATTCTCTTCTCCCCCTACATTCTCACTTACAGATGAATATTGCTGGAGACACAAAGACATAGCACCATATCCAAAGCTCCTCTCAGGGACTGCAGTGTCACCCTGACTGAAAAATGGGAATCAAGAATTGCCCTTTTCCCCTACTCATTCCTGTCCCAACCCTTACTGTCGACTATGGAATCTTTTTTTTTAATGCTATTTGTTAAGCATTGGGGTGGATACAAATTGCTAAGGTTGGACAGACTCACTGTCCCTCATTGTGCTCACAATCTAAGTAGGATGAAGAACAGATATTCAGTCCCCATTTTGAATTTGATAAAATAGACACAGAGAAGTTGTTACTTTCTTAAGGCCACACAGCAAGCTAGTGGCAGAGCCAGGATTAGAACCCAGGTAATAATAATAATAATAATAGTAATAATAATAATAATAATAATAATAATAATAATAATGGCATTTGTTAAGTGCTTACTATGTGCCAAGCACTGTTCTAAGCACTGGGGGGATACAAGGTGATCAGGTTGTCCCTCATAGGGCTCACAGTCTTAATCCCCATTTTACAGAAGAGGTAACTGAGTCCCAGAGAAGTTAAGTGACTTGCCCAGAGTCACACATCTGACAAGCGAGAAGCAGCGTGACTCAGTGGGAAAGAGCCCGGGCTTTGGAGTCAGAGGTCGTGGGTTCGAATCCTGGCTCTGCCACTTGTCAGCTGTGTGACTTTGGGCAAGTCACTTCACTTCTCTGGGCCTCAGTGACCTCATCTGTAAAATGGGGATGAAGACTGTGAGCCCCCCCGGGACAACCTGATCACCTTGCAAACTCCCCAGTGCTTAGAACAGTGCTTTGCACATAGTAAGTACTTAATAAATGCCATCATTATTATTATTATTAAGTGGCGGAGCAGGATTAGAACCCATGACCTCTGGCTCCCAAACCTAGCTTCTTTACACTAGGCCATGCTGCTTCTCATGCTGAGTCCTCAGAGAAGTGTCCATATTGAAGGCTGGCCAACATTAAGGATGGGAGCTGAGGAAAGGGAGACCATCTCTGGTCAGCAACTGTCAATCATGTGTCCCACCAAGCAACTCAGAAGGACCAACCAAGGAAGAGTTACCTTGTTGTCCTGCCTTGTACCCCCTGGCCTTGCCTCCAGAATTGTCTTTCTCAAGCCTCAAAAGTCTCAGAAAATTTTGGTTCTCAATCCCTCTTCCATCAGATTGAAACAAAGGTGCTATTGTAGTGCTCCTGCAACAGCAGGCTAGACTCACTCAGATTCTTTTCATTTTTTTCCAGCCATGGAAGTAAACTTGACCTTTGCTTTCTCTCTAATTCTGTCCACTAATAGCCTTATTCACTGTCTAAATCAAATGGGGAAGACATCTTGAGACGTATCAATGAATAGATTTTACCCTAGGTAAGGTACAGAAGTGATTAGCTATTGCAAAATTATAGAAGCAGTGTGGTCTAATGGAAGGATCCCGGGCCTGGGAATCACAGGACCTGGGTTCTAATCCCAGATCTGACACTTGTCTGTTGTGTGAATATGGGTCAGTCACTTCACTCCTCTGTGCCTCAGTTGCCTCATCTGTAAAATAGAGATTGACTGTGATCCCCATTTGGGACACGGAATGAACCCAACCTGATTAATCTGTATGTACCCCGTTGCTTAGTACAGTGCCTAGCACATAGTAAGCACTGAACAAATACCATTTAAAAAATTGAATGAAAATAAATGGACTGACAACATGGTGGGAGAGGAAAAAACTTCCTGACTAAGGCTAGGACTGCTCTGGAAAATGCTACTTCTGCTTTAATCATCCATTTTTTGAGTGACGATGTTTATTCGATCTTTAAGCCCTTTTCAAATAACTGGACAGTTAAAGACAATGTGAATGTAGGGAGCCTGCTGTAGCTAGATCATTTTAAGTACAGCTTCTGTCTAGGGCCTGTGAGATCCTGGAATGGTTCACCCAAGGAGTCTGGCAACCTTATGAATAGATTATATTTCTATCCAACCTCTTAGCCATGGCTCAGAAACATAGATAGGGAGGTGGTCTGTTGAAAATGCCTCCCCTTCCAGGATTCCGGGATTGTGATGTTGCAAAACATTCATTTTCCAGGCATAGATATATCATGAACCCTATCAGAGACCCACTCATAAGAAATTGCCATGACCATTATGTCATTTCTTTAATGCCGAAGAGTCAGTACATGAAAGTAGATATTTAATTTTGCATGCATCACACTCCAGCAAAAAATGGATGTTAGAAAGCAGTCCATTATTTTGATGCACTATCTGTACACATTCATCTTCTTTATTCATCATCATTTGTAAGGGGATATTATTCTTTGCCACTCGATAGAGTTCACCATGCACTTTTCCATGGTATTATCTATCCAGACATCCATAAGTGTAATTAAAGAGATTAAAAAATGGAACATTGTTCTTCATTTACAAAAGAGATGGAGAAAGAAAAAATAATATTTAGAATTCATGAGATGATATTTGTTAATGGTTCAGAAAATAAAGCAAGATTAGAAATGAAAAGAGGCAATATCCTTCTTTCTGCCTTTCCTTATTGAATTGTTATGGAGAAGTGTTTCACCAGTAAGTCTTTACTCTCTCTGTATTTATCCAAGGAAGAACCGAAGAGGCACAGCTGAAAATACTCCCAGTGTTGGTGCAAACAACAGTAAATGGTCTGGATCTTTTTTTTTCTGAAACATAGCCCCTCGGACTTTTCTTAAGCTTCTGCCTTAAAAATAACATTCCTTGGAGACTTCCACCTCTGTTTAATGGTCAGCAGGGCTATTGAAATGGTCAGCAGGACTTAGTTTCACCCCATTTTCCTCTTTTATCAGACTTCTTCCGAACCCTCCAGCATTTTGAAGTAAACCCAGTTCTCCTATGATGCGAGATACTATCGCCACAATAGAGCTGACTTTCTTGAAAGCAACCATCTTGTTGGGCTCGTTTTCAGTTGTGAAATGACCTACAGAGACTAGTCTCTTTTCCAATGCTACGTCAGATCAATTTTGACTCTCCTAGGGAATGGTTGCTGGAGTAGGGGAGGAGACAGATGGCCCAGTCTGGCCCCAGGGCCATACCCTCTCTCCTTCCTGGGTTGGATTAATTTTCTCCCTTTTTTCATGATATTTGCCTAACACTTACTATGTGTTAGGCACTTTACTAAGTGCTGGGGTTGGACATAGTCCCTGTCCCATACAGGGCTCACACTCTTAATCCCCATTTTGCAGATGAGGGAACTGAGGCACAAAGAAGTTCAGTGACTTGCCAAGGTGACACAGCAGACATGTAGTGGAGCTGGGATTAGAACTCAGGTCCGCTGACTCTTAGGCTTGTACCTAGGCCAAGCTGCTTCTCCTGAAGAGGGAGAAGCTGCCCTCTCTGCTCATCTCATTATCAGCTTTCCCAAGAGACCTCCCCAGCCTGATGATTGGGTCCCAGACTCACCCCTGCCTTCCCTTACTACCAGCCATGGTTCTTCCAAGTTCCCATCTGGATCTGAATCTAACTTTCTCTCTCCTTGATGAGGACTGGGGCTGGGTTTGGGGCTGGACCTTGGCCTGGGGTTGAGTTGGGGCTGGGGCTGAGCTTTGAGGTTGAACTTGGTCCTGATGGACAGAGAAATCTTACCATGGCAGAGAACTCTTCCCCTCATTTTCTCCATCCCTCCCCTCTCTGCACCAATCAGAGCCCCGGGGGCAACTTGGGGCAAGGGGAATGAAGGGGGGTGTGTGTGTGTCAAATTTCCTGCTCCTCCTGGCTCCCTGTAAACCAGTCAATCAATCAATGGTATTTATTGAGTTCTTACACTGTGCTAAGGGCTTAGGACAGTATAGTACGAGAATGTAAGGAAGCACAATTCCTGCCCACAAGGAGCTTACAGACTACAGACAAATTATAGATAGGGGAAATGACAGAGTGTAAGGATATTTTGTGGAGCTAAGGGTGGGGCCAATCTAAAAGTACTTAAGTTCACAGACAAACAGAGCATAGAGTGTTAGGGGAAATGTGAATTTAGTCAGGGAAGGCCTCTTGGAAGACGTGTGATTTTAGTAGAGTTTTCAAGGTAGGGAGAGTGGTGTTTTTTGAATGTAATGCGAAGTGACATAAATGAACCTGCCCTACCCCACATGGCCTTTTTGGGAACAGATTTCACTGGAGGAACTGAGGAAGTGACATTAATGTTCCCAGTATTCCAGAGGGGTTAATGAATGTCAGTGGTTCAGTAACAAAAGACTCTCGAGCAAAGGGCAAGGGAGAGGAGCTCACCCTGATGGAGCTGTGTAGTGAAAGGTTAGGAAGGCAGTGGGCACGATGCCAGGGTCATAATATTTCCCTGGGCCTCAGGCTTTTTGTTTCATTCATTCAGTCATATTTATTGAGCGTTTACTGTGTGCAGAGCACTGCACTAAGCACTTGGGAAGTACAAGTCAGCAACATATTGAGCTTGGTAGTGTAGCTGTCCCATCACCACTTGCAGACACAGACCCTGCCTTTCCCCTCTTCCAACCAGGGGGCTTGAGACCCCTTATTTCCTCCCTTTTCTCCACTCACCAAGCCCCCTCAGACCCTTCCCCAGCCCAACTGAGACCTTTCCTCTCTCCTCTCAGGTGAGGATGTGGAAGAGAGGCACCCATATGGGAAAATCCACAAAGAACTCTCTGGGAGGAACTGCCTGGGTGGGCATGAAAGCCCAAGTTGGAGAGGGCAGAGATATACTGAGCAATTCTGGGCACTCTGCTGAGAGTCCTGTACAGCACTCTGAACACAGTAGGCAGGAGATAAAAATTAGTAAAGATCTTCTCATATTCAAAGGAGTTAGCCTCAAAAATCACTGTGTAAAACCTCTTAGTAAAAAAACAAAAAAACAAAAAACCCAAAACCTTCCTCAGGGCCAGATTCTCATCCTGGCTTCTAAGTTTCTGGCTTAGGTGGGCCCCCTCTAGTCCTTATTCATTCATTCATTCAATCGTGTTTATTGAGTGCTTTCTGTTTGCAGAGCACTTGGAAAGTACAATTTGGCAACAGATAGAGGCAATCCCTACCCAACAACAGGCTCACAGTCTAGAAGGGAGACAACAAAACAAAACAGCAGAAGCAGAGAGAAGCAGCGTGGCTCAGTGGAAAGAGCACGGGCTCTGGAGTCAGAGGTCCCGGGTTCAAATCCCAACTCTGCCAATTGTCAGCTGTGTGACTTTGGGCAAGTCACTTAACTTCTCTGTGCTTCAGTTCCCTCATCTGTAAAATGGGGGTTAAGACTGTGTGCCCCCCATGGGACAACCTGATCACCTTGTAACCTTCCCAGCGATTAGAACAGTACTTTGCTCATAGTAAGCTCTTAATAAATGCCATTATCATTATTATTATTATTATTAAGTCCTGACCAACATAGTTGCTGTTTGGGGCATTATTGAGATAGTGCCCTAAACAGACTTGTTAAAAATGGCTTCCACAAGTCAGCCCATGCGTGGTTTTTAAAGGGAAACCGTAAGGAATAGGCATCACCAGAGCAGAGACTGCATGCCCCAAATTCCTGGCATTGCAAGCTGTAGGTTATTCTTTTAAATATCTACCACTTCCCTCACCCTCTTCTCACTTCATTCACTCATTCAATCGTATTTATTGAGCACTTACTGTGTGCAGAGCACTGTACTAAGCGCTTGGAAAGTACAATTCAGGAACAGAGACAATCCCTGCCCATAATGGGCTCAAAGTCTAGAAAGAGAGAGAGAGACATCAAAACAAGTAAACAGGCATCAACAGCACCAATATAAATAAATAGAATTATAGATATGTGCACATCATTAATATAAATAGAATTATAAATATGTACATATATACACAAGTGCTGTGGGGTGGGGAGAGGGGGTAGAGCAAAGTGAGTAAGTCAGGGAGATGGGGAGGGGAGGGGGAGCAGAGGAAAAGGGGGGCTTAATCTGGGAAGGCCTCCTGGAGGAGGTGAGCTTTCAGTAGGGCTTTGAAGCGGGGGAAGTGTGGTTGTTTGGCAGATTTGAAGAGGAGCTTCCCCGCCCCTCACTCCGCCTCACGGAAAGGGGGGGAGAAGGGGAAGGGGAAACGGGGGCCCACTTAACCCAGCCATCAGAGGGTGGAATTAACTTAATTAACCAATGATGTTGATGATTTTTCTCATTATTATTAATAATAATAACATCCATAATAATAATTAACACAAAGAGAAGCAGTGTGTCTCGGTGGAAAAAGCTCTGGAGTCAGAGGTCATGGGTTCAAATCTCGGTTCCACCACTTGTCAGCTGTGTGACTTTGGGCAAGTCACTTAACTTCTCTGGGCCTCAGTTCCCTCATCTGTAAAATGGTGATTAAGACTGTGAGCCCCCAATGGGACAACTTGATCACCTTGTAACCTCCCCAGTGCTTAGAACAGTGCTTTGCACATAGTAAGCACTTAATAGATGCCATCATTATTATTATTATTTTTATTAATGACTGCCTCCCTTACCATTTCATCTTAGTGCCTCCAGGAGAAATCTTGTTGATTTCCTGGTTAGGGGAAGTCATTAAGCAGGTAATGAACAGAGAGGGGAAAAGTAGGCTTGGTGTTATGAGGCAGTTTGGGGTAAAATGGATAGCCAGAAATCCATGTAGAAGAGAAGTGGGCTGCTGGAGCTGATCTGACAGTGGTCCAGTGCTTAGAACAGTGCTCCAGCGCTTAGAACAGTGTTTCAGCACTTAGAACAGTGCTTTGCACATAGTAAGCACTTAACAAATGCCATTATTATTATTATTATTATTATTTGTTTATTATTATTATTATTATTATTATTAGTACCAGGCCCCAGGACTACTGGGGATGCAGTGTGTGGGCACAGAGGCACTGGTGCCCCACAGAGTTGCTCCATAATAGCACTGGTTCAGGCCCTTGGGGTGAGCCACATGTTAGAAGGGATAGCGGAGAGTGTGTTGGGGGGGTGTTGGCTCAATGGTGGAAGCAGTTTTGAGCCCCTCTGCATGCTGCAGGGCTCACCCCAGCCCACGAGGATGACACAGTGGCTTGGATTTCCCTCTCAATCCAGTGCATTTGATGAAGTAGCTCAGAGCTCAACTCAGACCATGGTTTGGAGATGGGGAGAAGAGAGGGGTCAAGGAAAACCACCAAGGCAGCCCAGGAATGTCCTGCAGCAGTAGATGCTCAATGTGCAGCATTCATCAATCATCAATCGTATTTATTGAGCGCTTACTGTGTGCAGAGCACTGTACTAAGCGCTTGGGAAGTACAAGTTGGCAACATATAGAGACAGTCCCTACCCAACAGTGGGTAAGCCACAGTTGTGGCAAGCATGGAGGGGGGGAGGGTGGTACATGATAATGAACGGGAAGGAAGGGGTCAGGACCAGTGTTTTCTCCATGGTGCGACTGTGATTTAACGTTACTGTTGGTCTGAGCTGGGAGGTTACTGAAATGCTGCTGTTCTTTTCATATCTGTTGTCATCCTTGCCTTTTAAGGTCTTTCATCTTTCCTGGTATGTCTCTTGCCTACCCTCTTTTCTCTGTAGTCTTAGATTGTGAGTGGGGACTTGGAGTGGGGCAGGGACCATGTCTATATCTTTACCTGGTTATTTCTTTCATTTAGGACATTTTAGTTCATTTCTTTCACATAGTATAGTGCTTTGCTCAAAATAGGAGCTTAATAAATACTATTACTACTAGCACCAAACTAGCAGTTTTGGCAAAGAATTAAATGATGCCTACTGGGTTAGGGGCAAGTGGCTTAATGGATGACACTGAAGTAATGTGTTTTCTGCTCCCTTTGCAATTCTTTTTAGGGTTGACTACAGTTTTCTGCAGTCACTGAAGACTTAATGAACTCAATTGACTTATTTTATGGAAAAGGCCCTTCCTTATTGACTACAATGGAGATGGTCAGGATTATTATTATTATTTTTTTGAATAATATTTGTTTAACACTTACTATGTGCTAGGCACTGTACTAAGCACTGGGGTAGGTGCAAGATAAATACAAGTCTTTCACCTTCTTTTAATATAAACATCCTTTCTACCCCCATGTAGATGAAGGGTAAATCATGGGAAACATTTGAGGTCAAACAATATAATATAATTTAGAAATGCTTACTTCACAACCCTCAACCTAAATCCTGTACCTTCAAGGAGAGGAAGCGTATGTATGGAAGAAAAATTAATGGTAATGCTATTTAAATGTCCCTCTAGACTACCTTGACTGTCTCTTGTCTTTTAAAAGAATCAGAATTTATTGGATTTGATGTAGATCTCACATACGCTAAAGCTGTTGTCTCAGTAGTCCCTTCAATAAACAGTACAATCATTACCCTTATCTCACCTCAGACACCTTATTCCCAGATCCCTGAAACATTCAGAAATTCTCATGTTGAAACTGTGATGGAATAAAGGTGTATTCAAGCAGATGGGAAAATATCGACATCTGAATGCAGACTGTTCAGAGGTCAGCTCCCACAGCGATATGATGAGCTTGAAATTAAATGAAGAATGCCACTGGGACAAACCTTCCAAAGGAAAGGTTGTTGAGGAAGAGTACAAGGATCAGATTTAGGGCAGGGGAGAGTTAAGATTTTCATGTATGAGGATAAGTTCTTGACTGAGAATGTACATTTTGGAGTTTAAAAACTTCATCACGATACAAAGCCTTTCATGAATTAAAATAGTAATTAAAATAAATGAAAAAAGTGCAAAATGTGGAGTTTTGTATGTAGACTTCCTCTTACTTGGACTTTGGCTATGCCAGGTAGACAATTAAGAACACGCTGATTCGACTTGGGCCCGCTTAGCTTGGGTGGAGCTTTCATGTTGATTACACTGTGGCCACTTCTGATTGGAGCAAACACCACATGGAGAGGAAGAAATGAAGTTGGCCATCTGTCTCATTGACCCAGAGGATGGGGGCTGGGGAATTCTGTCTTTTCTCTCACTGCCACTGCTGGTTGTCCCCATAGCCCACAGAACTGTAGGATGAGAAGAGCTGTTCAGTCATCAATATTTCATGTAGGGGTGTACAAAATAACAATATAACAGACACATTCTCTGCTCACAATGAGTTTGCTGTCTAGAGGAGGAGACAGACATTAATATAAATAAATTAAATTTCATATGAAGCTATAGTCGATCTGAATCCTGCACCAATCCTGCACCAGTGACTGGCCTGAAGAAGCAGTCCCATGGTCGCAAATCAATCAATCAGTTAATGAATCCATCAAAGGCATTTATTGAGCACTTGCTATGTGCAGAGCACTGTACTAAGCACTTGGAAAATACAATATGATAGAGTGGGTAGATGTGATCCCTGCCCAAAAGAAGTTTACAGTCTACAGGGGGGAGAGAGACATTAAAATAAATTACAGATAGGACTGGCAACAGGACAGCTTCTCTCCTAGGTTGTGGGCCTTAGGAGTCCAGAAGCCAAAGGGGTTTGGCTGGGAGCTCCCTGTTCATTTGGTGCCCAGTCCGGTCACAACCAAGAAAAAAGATACTAGGAAAGTCCAGATATGGATAAGTGCTTAATTTTTTCTCTCCTGGGATCGATAATGAATAATAAAGGAACTAGTAGTCAAGAAATATGCCCAAGATTAATGTTAGGAAGACTTGCTATGGAAAGCCTGTAAAAAGGCAGAAATGTGCTGATGTAACAATTGCCAAAAAATAGAAATAGTCAATTCCATGGTGTTTCCAGTGACAATGTATAAATCTGAAAGCTGGAAAGTGAAAAAACAGGATAGAAAAAGCATCAATACTTTTGAAATGTGGTGGTGGAGAAGACTTTTGCAAATACCATGGAGTGCCTGAAAAACAAACAAATGGATTTTGGAGCAAATTAAGCCAAAGTGGTCTTTGGAAGGCTAAATAACTTGACTTAAATTAACATATTTTGGACACATTATCAGGAGGACTAATTCTCTGAAGAAGACACTGAGCTAGGAAAAGTCCAGGGAAAACATGGAAGAAGCAGACCAGCAGCTAGGTGGATAGAGACCACAGCAATGATAATGGAAGAACCATTAGAAAGGTTATGGATTATGGCAGAAGACAGGACGTTCTGGGGAAAATATATCCACAAAGTCACTATGAATCGGAAACGACTCGATGGCACTTGATAATAATAAGTGCTTAAATAGACTTTGTAAGTCAATTAGTCAATCAATCAATTGACTGCTCTCAAATGTTCACAGTCTAGAGGGGGAGACGGACAAGAATGTAAATTATAGATAGGAGCAAGTAAAAGGGATCATAAAATGAGTGCTATTGGGTGTGTGTGAATACTTATGTACTGATTGGTATGAGAGTGTTGATGTGAATATTGAGGTATAAAAAGTGGGGAGATGAGAAATTAATTGCGGAGGACCTTATGAAAATGTAATTCCAAAAGGCTCTGAAGATGGGGAGAACAGTAATCTTCCAGATCATGGTGGGAGGGAGTTCCAGTCGAGATGAAGGACATGAGCAAGGGGTAAGAAGTGAGAGCAAGGTAATAATAATAATGATGGTATTTGTTAAGTGCTTACTATGTGCCAGGCACTGTACTGAGCACTGGGAAAGAATAAACTGAACAAGAATGGACTTAGTAATAATTGGGCTATTTATTAAGCACTGCGTTTGAGAAGCAGCGTGGCTCAGTGGAAAGAGCACAGACTTTGGAGTCAGAGGTCATGGGTTCAAGTCCTGGCTCCGCCAATTGTCAGCTGTGTGACTTTGGGCAAGTCACTTAACTTATCTGGGCCTCAGTTACCTCATCTGGAAAATGGGGATGAAGACCGTGAGCTCCCCGTGGGACAACCTGATCACCTTGTAACCTCCCCAGTGCTTAGAACAGTGCTTTCCACAGAGTAAGCACTTAATAAATGCTATTATTATTATTATTATTATTATTATTATTATTATCATGTTCCAGGCACTGTGTGGTGAGTGGATTAGTTTGAGGGGAATGAAGCATGTGACTTGAGGAATGGTATGGGAGGAGAGCTGTCCTTTGTACATGAAACAGAGCCCTTTCAGGGTGAAATTCCCCTTTGAGCGCGTGTGTGGCTGAAAAGACCAATGCAGAACCAGGAGCCCCTCACAACCATATTGTTGTGTTGTCATGATTAATGTTTGCAGCTCCTGGTGCTCCTTTTCTTTTGCCTACCTATCTCTTGTTCCTTCAAAGTTTTATTTGGAAAGAGCTTCTCCTTATTGAGGGCAGTAGGCCGTGCTGGCCCAACCTCAGCAATTGACTTCGAGCTTTTACCTGATATCGTATTGTCTGAAGCTTTGTTTTACTGTTTTACTGTGTCACTGAAACATTACCTTTAACTTCCTTGCTTTTGGTTTTCCAATTTCAGCTCTTCATGAAATAGTTATTTGAGTATCCTGCTGTCTTCACTTCTCTTCACTTGTTCCACCCATGTAGCTTTGGTACTAATAATAATGGAATTTATTAAGCACTTACTATGTGCAAAGCACTGTTCTAAGTGCTGGGAAGGTTACAAGGTGATCAGGTTGTCCCATGGGGGGCTCACATTCTTAATTTTACAGATGAGGCAACTGAGGCACAGAGAAGTTAAGTGACTTGCCCAAAGTCACACAGCTGGCAATTGCTGGAGGCAGGATTTGAACCCATGATCTCTGACTCCAAAGCCCGTGCTCTTTCCACTGAGCCACGCTGCTTCTAAGGGACTGACTATGTTCCAGAATTTCACTGTTTGTGCTCTTAATAATAACAGAAACAGGCCCGGGAGACATAGGGACCTGGATTCTAATCCCGGCTCCACCGCATGTCTGTTTTGAGACCTTGGGCAAGGCACTTAACTTCTCTGTGCCTCAGTTACCTAATCTGTAAAACGGGGATTAAGACTCTGAATCTCATGTGGCACATGGGCTATGTCCAACCTGATAAGCTTATATCTTCCCCAGCACTTAGTACAGTGCCTCTTGACTGTAAGCCCATTGAGGTCAAGGAATGTGTCTGTTTATTGTTATATTGTACAATCCCAAGCACATAGTCCATTGCTTTGCACACAGTACGTGCTCAATAAATAATATTGAATGATTGAATGAATGCCTGGCACACAGTATGCACTTAAAAATACTAGAAAATGATAATAACAATAACAATAATAATGATAATAATATTTCTTATGCTCTTATTAAGTGCCAAGGATTGTAATAAATGCTGAGGTAGATACAAGATAATCATTCATTCATTCATTCAATCGCACTGAGCGCTTACTGTGTGCAGAGCACTGTACTAAGCGCTTGGAAAGTACAAGTTGGCAACATATAGAGACGGTCCCTACCCAACAGTGGGCTCACAGTCTAGAAGGGGGAGACAGAGAACAAAATAAAACATATTAACAAAATAAAATAAATAGAATATGTACAAGTAAAATAAATAGAGTAATGAATACGTACAAACATATATACATATATACAGGTGCTGTGGGGAAGGGAAGGAGGTAAGGCGGGGGGATAGGGAGGGGGAAGAGAGGGAGAGGAAGGAGGGGGCTCAGTCTGGGAAGGCCTCCTGGAGGAGGTGAGCTCTCAGTAGGGCCTTGAAGGGAGGAAGAGAGCTAGCTTGGCGGCTGGGCAGAGGGAGGGCATTCCAGGCCTGGGGGATGACGTGGGCCGGGGGTCGATGGCGGGACAGGCGAGAACGAGGCATGGTGAGGAGATTAGCGGCAGAGGAGCGGAGGGTGCGGGCTGGGCTGTAGAAGGAGAGAAGGGAGGTGAGGTAGGAGGGGGCGAGGTGATGGACAGCCTTGACGCCGAGGGTGAGGAGTTTCTGCCTGATGCACAGATTGATTGATAGCCACTGGAGACTTTTCATCATCATCAATCATATTTATTGAGCGATTACTGTGTGCAGAGCACTATACTAAGCGCTTGGGAAGTACAAATTGGCAACATATAGAGATAGTCCCTACCCAACAGTGGGCTCACAGTCTAAAAAGGGGAGACAAAACCAAACATACTAACAAAATAAAATAAATAGAATAGATATGTACAAGTAAAATAAATAAATAAATGAATAGAGTAATAAATATGTACAAACATATATACGTATATACCGGTGCTGTGGGGAAGGGAAGGAGGTAAGATGGGGGGATGGAGAGGGGGACGAGGGGGAGAGGAAGGAAGGGGCTCAGTCTGGGAAGGCCTCCTGAAAGAGGTGAGCTCTCAGTAGGGCCTTGAAGGGAGGAAGAGAGCTAGTTTGGCGGATGGGCAGAGGGAGGGCATTCCAGGCCCGGGGGATGATGTGGGCCTGGGGTCGATGGCGGGACAGGCGAGAACGAGCTACGGTGAGGAGATTAGCAGCAGAGGAGCGGAGGGTGCGGGGAGTAACATGCCCAGAGCATTTCTGGACAAAGACAATCCAGGCAGCAGCATGAAGTATGGATTGAAGTGGGGAGAGACAGGAGGATGGGAGATGGGAGAGGAGGCTGATAGAGTAGTCCAGACGGGATAGGATGAGAGCTTGAATGAGCAAATGCAAATGCAAATGCACATCATTAACAAAATAAATAGAATAGTAAATATGTACAAGTAAAATAGAGTAATAAATCTGTACAAACATATGTACAGGTACTGTGGGGAGGGGAAGGAGGTAGGGCCGGGGGAATGGGGAGGATGAGATCCACAGTCCTAGTCACACTGGGCACACAAAATGGTTATGTTGATGCATTTAACGTTTATAGCATTTGGCATTGCTTTCTCTTTGGCTTCCTTGTCTCCGTTTCCATGCAAAGTTTTTGTTCAAACAGGGTCACTCCCTTTTTGATGACAGTGAGCCAGCCAGATCTATCCTCAAGGAATCAACTCCCAGTTTTCACCTAGGATGCAGCATTTTCTGAGACTTTGTTTTATCTTATTCTTAAAATGCTCCCTCTGCCCTCCTTCCTTTATGTTTTCCAATTTCAGCTCTCCATATAGCCATTGGGGTAGTCTGCTGTCACTCGTTCTCCTTACATATATCTCTCAGTGTAGACTTGTTAAGGTGTAAGATCCTCCTCTTGATTGTAACAACCTAGAAGGCCAGGATCTTGTCTGCCAACAATATTGTAGCACAAAAACATGAGGGTCAAAGCTTCAGAGAAAACAAAGCAATATTTCTTTACACTGAAGGTGGAAGATACATATGATTTATCAATCAATCAAGAATATTTATTGAGCACCTATTGTTTGCCAAAATTATGCTAAGCCCTTGGAAAAGAGTCCCCAAGGAGCTTACAGTCTAGCAAAGGAGTGAGACAATGAGGTTCACAGTCTTAGGGGAAGGGAGAACAGGTATTGAATTCCCATGTTACAGATGAGGAAACTGAGGAACAGAGAAGTTAAGTGACTTTCCCAAGGTTACACAGCAGGAAAAAAGCAAATCTGGGACTAGAATCCATATCCTCCGATTCCCAGGCCCATGTTCATTCCACTAACTTCATGCTGCTTCTCCTAAAATGCTGATGCAGATGGGTTTGGTGTGGCTGTGAAAAATGATGAACAAGGATGAGGTAGTGTTAGTCTGACAAGATTGACTCCATTTTAAGAGCGAGGCTGCCATTTCAGGACTCCATAAGGAATACGTAAGCATGTCTGAGCCCATTGGAGGGTAGGGACCGTCTCTATATGTTGCCGATTTGTACTTCCCAAGTGCTTAGTACAGTGCTCTGCACACAGTAATCACTCAATAAATATGATTAAATGAATGAACAAATGAATGAATGTCTCCGCCCCCTCACCTTCCCCACCCCACTGGGCTTGTTAAACCTGTGGCCTGGTCTCTGAGTTCCTCAGAGATAGGAGGACCAATTTATGAGTTCTTTAGAAATGGGGGGGGGCCCTCTTCGATAGCTAACAGATACGAAGTTGCTATGCCTCTGGGCTCTCAGTGATCCGCTCCCCGCCCAAGGTTTTATCAGGCTCCTGCAGACCAGTGTTGGGGCCGATTGTGGGACATCCCATAATTGGGCACATGGTTGACCCAGACTTGACTCTCAGGGATACCTGAGGGAGTCCGTGCCAAAGTGAAGGACTGCAGGGACTCCAGCTTGTCGGTTTTTGGTGTTTCCTTGTGAGTATGCTACTTCTCTGAACTGCAGTTTGGTTTTGCTTAAGGTTTTGTGGTTTCCTATCAAAAGATGTGCCCCTTCAGACATATCCCCCCGAATTAATTGCCTCGGGACTGTGCTAACCAGGAAGTCCGGGTGATCACCCATAAATCCTTGATTGATTGGTTATTACTTTTCTTTGTTGCAACTTTTTGCAATAAACCTGCTGTTGTGGCAAAGAATAATGGGCTCACAGGCTAGAAGGGGGAGACAGACAACAAAACAGAACAAGTGGACAGGTGTCAAGTCATCAGAATAAATAGAAATAAAGTTAGATGCACATCATTAACAAAATAAATAGAATAGTAAATATGTACAAGTAAAATAAATAGAGTAATAAATCTGTACAAACATATGTACAGGTGCTGTGGGGAGGGGAAGGAGGTAGGGCGGGGGGGATGGGGAGGATGAGATCCACAGTCCTAGTCACACTGGGCACAACAAATGGTTATGTTGATGCATTTAATGTTTATAGCATTTGGCACTGCTTTCTCTTTGGCTTCCTTATCTCTGTTTCCATGCAAAGTTTTTGTTCAAAAAGAGTCACTCCCTTTTTGATGACAGTGAACCAGCCAGATCTATCCACAAGCAATCAACTCCCAGTTTTCACCTAGGTTGCTGCTGTGGCAAAGAAAGTAATGCAGGCAGTTTTACTGTTGAAGAAGAATGGCCTAGTGGGTAGATGCCTGCCCCGGAAGTCAAGGGATGTGCGTTTCAATACTGGGTCTACCACTTGGCATTGAGCAAATCACAACATCTCTGTTCCCCAGTTTCCTCATCTGCAAAATGAAGAATGAATTCCTGTTCTTCCACCCCCTCAGACTGCGAGCTCCACGTGGTACTGGAACTCTGACTGGACTCTGACTGATCTACTTATTTTGTATCTATCCCAGTGCTTAATACAGTGCTTATTATGTAGTAAGACTTCAAACATATGGCAATTATTAATTATAAAATATCAATAAATTGAAGAAGAGTTGGGGTAAATCATAGAGAGAATGATGGAGGTATTGAGTGGTCCATTCCTAAATGCTGGGATTGATGTCAGGGAGGGCAGGCATCACCCAGTGCTTCCAGACACTGAGGCACTATATTGTTCTGGATGGATCATTGCTTTGGCCCAGTAATGGCACAACTGTGGGTTTAATTGGGTGTTTACCTTTTTTATTGGTATTTGTTTAGTTCTTATTATTCATTCAATCATATTGAGCGCTTACTGTGTGCAGAGCACTGTACCAAGCACTTGGGAAGTACAAATCGGCAACATATAGAGAGGGTCCCTACCCAACATAGGGCTCAAAGTCTAGAAATTAGTGTGTGCCAGGCACTGTAAGAAACATTGGAATACATACAAGGTAATCAAGTTGGTCTTTCTCGGGGTCGCACCTGGAGAGTTACGAGTATATCCTACCAGTGTCGGCTACAGGAGGGAGAGTCAAGCGGAGGCCTACCCACTCCATTCCTAACTTGGCCAGTGGCTAGAGAGTGGAAGGAAATATGCTACAAGTCAAAACTCTCCCATGCTGGGCAGCAGCAGCATGGGAGAGAGTTGAGGACAGAGACTCGAGTTTACTGCGGAGAAGGGGGCAATGGTAAACCACTTCCATATTTTTACCAAGAAAACGCTATGGAAACACTACCAGAACGATTGCAGATGGAGAGTGGGGCATTCTGGGCGAGATGTGTCCATGGTGTTGTTGCTATGGGTCAGAAATGACTCGACGGCACAAGACAAAATCAAGTTGGACACAGTCCCTGTCCCACAAGGTACTCACAATCTTAATCCCCACATTACAGATAGGGTAACTGGGCCACAGAGACATTGAATGACTTGCCCAAGATCACACAGCAGACAAGGGGTGAAACTGAGATAAGAACCCAAGTCCTTCTGACCCCCAAGCATGTCCTCTATCCATTAGACCTTGCTGCTGCACTGTACTTTGATTTCAGATACATTATTAGGATATTGGGTGGGTTTGGGTTATTACTGTTTACCAATTTCATACTGATATGGAGTCTTGTATTAACCTTAAATCAAGCTGACATTGAATTTAAGACACCGCATAAAATCCCATGCCTTAGAATGGACAAATAATTTTATATGGGAAATCACACCTCAAAATTTCAAATTATTTAGTGTGCTCAATCTAGATAATGTTCTCTTTTATTAAAGACATAAAAAAGACATAGAGCTTATGTGACATGACTTCAATTTTACCAAGTCATTCACTACCATCAATGTCTTCATCATTTCCACTGGAACCTATGCTACCTTTTTTTGCTACTTTTAAGTTCCTCACTTTCCCTCATTGTTACCCTCCACCCCCTCACAAGCATTTTCAAACACACACACACCTCAAAGATAAACACAATTATACCCATGACACAAGCACACATCATGCATACACACTCATTTCTGCTCCTTTCACCAAATTTCCTACTAGGCTTTCTATTTGTCAGAAGCAGCGTGGCTTAGTGGAAAGAACACAGGCTTGGGAGTCAGAGGTCATGGGTTCTAATCCCAGCTCTGCCACCTGTGACTTTGGGCAAGTCACTTAACTTCTCTGTGCCTCAGTTCCCTCATCTGTTAAATGGGGATTAAGACTGTGAGCCCCATGTAGGGCAACTTGATTACCTTGTATCTTCCCTAGGGCTTAGAACGTGCTTGGCACATGGTAACAAATAATGATTATAACAAATACCATCATTATTATTGTCCCACCTTCTCCCCTCCCTGTCCCTTCTCCTCCACCTTCCATTCCCCTGACATGACCGTGCATCAGCAATGGCAAGCCTTTGCCTTCTGGTTTCTAGGATGCCCGCATGTGCCTCTTGAAAATACTCTGCAAGGAAGTCACACATGGCAGAAGACATGATACCTGTCCTTCAGGAGTTATCAACCTGATGACAGACAAAAACACATGCCTTCCAAAAGCACGGAATGGGGAGTCAAGGTGGCCTGGTTTCTAATCCAGGCTCTGCCACTTAACTGCTGTGTGACCTTGGGCAAGTCAATTAATTTCTCTATGCCTCTGTCTCCTCATTTGTACGATGGAGATTAAATACCACTTCTTTCTCCCTTTTCTTACTTAGACTGTGGGATAGGCCCTATCTGACCTGACTGTATTCCATCTGACCCTGTGCCTGGCACTAAGAAAACACTTAACAAAAACCATAATACTATTATTCTTATTGCTATTATTTAGACACAGAAATGAGAAAACATAATAATCAACGCTTCACTATGTGCAATTGAGGACTAAAGACTTATGGATATGGAAAGAGAGATACTGGCTGATGCTCTCTAGAGTGTGAGGTTCCAGCCTTGAGCTCCACCAAAATAACCCTCTTCCATCCGCTGACAAAGCGCTTAGTACAGTGCTCTGCACACAGTAAGCGCTCAATAAATACAATTGAATGAATGAATAGAGTACCAACCCTCACAATTTTCAGAATGTTGGGAAGCTGCCCTCTTTCAGGACCAGCAACAAGATCAAGAACAAGATCAGGGACCGGAGGCTGTGGTCATCCACACTGGGCACTGGAAACTGTGGTCTCAGCAGATTGGGCTCTGGTAACTGTCGTGTCTCTGGACTAGAAACTGAAAATTAGTCACTCATTCATTCATTCAATTGTATTGAGCGCTTACTGTGTGCAGAGAACTGTACTAAGTGCTTGGGAAGAAGGGAATCAGGGTGATGGGAAGGGGAGAAGGAGCAGAGCAAGAGGAGAGTTCACTATGGGAAGGCCTCCTGGAGTAAGCAAGCTTTCAGTAGGGCTTTGAAGAAGGGACGTGTGCTAGTTTGGCGGATGTGAGGTCGGAGGGTATTCCAGGCCAGAGGTAGGACATGGACCAGGGGTCGACAGTGGGACAGGCAAGAACGAAGCACAGTGAGAAAGTTAGCATCAGAGTAGTGGAGTGTGAGGGCTGAGATGTAGAAGGAGAGAAGGGAGGTGAGGTAAGAAGGGGCAAGGTGATGGAGAGCTTTGAAGCCAGTAGTGAGGAGTTTTTGCCTGATAAGGAGGTTGATAGGCAACCACTTCAGTTCAGGGTCTATAAACTGTGAGGCCTTAAGGTTCTTGGACTTCACCATTCATTCACTCATTTATTGTATTTATTGAGAGTTTTCTGTGTGCAGAGCCCTGTAATAAGTGCTTGGGAGAGCACAGTACAACAACAAACACATTGCCTCCCCACAAACAGCTTACAGTCTAGGGGGTGGGGGGGAGAAAGACATTAATATAAATAAATAAATTACAGATATGTATATAAGCGCTGTGGGGCTGGAAGGGGGGAAGAACAAAGGGTGATGCAAGTCAGGGCAAAGCAGAAGGGAGAAGGAGAAGAGGATAGGGGAGTTTAGTCAGGGAAGGCATCTTGGAGGAGATATGTTATCATTAAGGCTTTGAAGAAGGTGAGAGTAATTGCCTGTCAGATTAGAGAAGAGAGAGTGTTCCAGGCCAGAGGCAAGATGTGGGCTGAGAGATAGATAAGATAGAGGCACAGTGAGAAGGTAAGCATTAGAGGAATGAAGTTTGCAGGCTGAGTTGTAATAGGAGAGTAGCAAGGAGAGGTAGGAGGGGGCAAGGTGATTGAGTGCTTTGAAACCAGTGGTGAGGAGTTTTTGTTTGATGTGGAGGTGAATGGGCAACCCCTGGAATTTCTTGAGGAGTGGAAAAACATATCTTGAACATATTTGCAGAAAAATGTTCTGGACAGCAGAGTGAAGTGTGGCCTGGAGTGGGGAGAGATAAGAGTCTGGGAGGTCAACAAAGGAGACAGATGCAGAAATCCAGGCAAGGTAGGATGAGTGAGTGTATTAACATAATAGCAGTTTGAATGGAAAGGAAAGGGCAGATTTTAGCAACGTTGTGAAGGTGGGACTCTTCACACCTCACTTGCTAATTACTCCATCCCTGTCCTTGCTTTTTAATCAATCAATCAGTCAGTCAGTCATATTCATTGAACACTTGCAATGTACAGAGCACTGTACTTAGCTCTTGGGAGAGCACAGTACAACAGAATTAGCAAATACAATCCCTGCTCACAGTGAGCTTACAGTCTAGAAGGCATTTCCCACAAATGCCCACAAACAGCCCAACTCCAGCATACACCATCGGTGTACTCAACAAATTCCCTCCCCACCCTGCACATAAAGTGGGTGTCAGGCAGATAAAAGGGTGTGAACAGGGAAGCAGCATGTCCTAGTGGATAGCGCATGGGCCTCAGAGTCAGAAAGACTTGGGTTCTAATGCTGGCTCTGCCACTTGTCTGCTGTGTGACCTTGAGAAAGTCTCTTAACTTCTCTGTGCTCAGTTACCTCATCTGTAAAATGGGGATGAAGACCGCGAGCTACATATGGGACAGGGGCTGTGTCCAACCTATTTAGCCTTTATCTACCCAATGCTTAGAACAGTGCTTGACAAATAGTAAAAGATTGTCAAACACCATCATTATTTATTTATTATTTACGAACAAGAGGTCAGCAAGGAGAGAGAAGAGAATGAGGCACTGCGAGTGGGTTGGCTTAAGATGAGCAAAGTATGTGAACTGAGGTGTAATGGGAGAGAAGGGAGGATAAGTAGTGGAGAGAGAGATGATGGAGTGACACAATGGTCAGTATTTTTTTTTGAGGAAGAGAAAAATGGGAAATGATTGGAAGCTTTGGAAGAGTAGAGATACTTGGGAAAAATGATACTTAAAATTATTTGGGCAACTAAATAAGGACTGGGGAAAGGAAACACTGGAGGTCGGGAGGTCTGCAAGGCTATAACTGATTGATTGATTGATAATAATAATAATAATAATAATAATAATAATAATGATATTTGTTAAGTGCTTAGCTATGTGCCAGGCACTGTACTAAGCACTGATGTGGTTACAAGCAGGTCGAGTTGGACACAGTCCCTGTCCCACGTGGGGCTCACAGTCTCAATCCCCATTTTCCAGATGAGGGAACTGAGGCCCAGAAAAGTGAAGTGACTTGCCTAGGGTCACACAGCAAACGGCGAAGCTAGGATTAGAACCCATGACCTTCGGACTCTCAGGCCCGGCCTCTAGCCACTATGCCATGCTGCTTCTATTGAATCACATGATTGATGTGATACCACATGCATTATGCCAGGAATGCAGTTCCATGTACTGATATCGTGTGCACCATTTCGTGGAAATATGCACCAGGCCACACAAACCTAGATTGTTTCTCTGGGGGTTCCCTGCTCCCCGTGGTTGATATGTGTTTCTTAGAGACACTATTGAACACAGTTGCTCTTCCCGAGTAGCAGAACTTGGCAGGTGCTTAGTTGAAGTGGGGCTGGATGTTTAAAATAAAAGGCCTTGGAGGTGTAATCAGTGCTGGGCAGGGGACAGATCCATCAATCGTTCAGTTGTATTTATTGAGCGCAGTTGGTATTTATTGAGCACTTACTGTGTGCAGAGCACTGTACTAAGTGCTTGGGAAAGTACAATGTAATAGAGTAGGTAGATGAGGACGTGCTGTTTGATATCATTATATCATGTTGTGAGCAAAAGCAGCATAATGTAATGGTGTTATGCTGATGAATGACATAATCCTGCTGAACCAGGAGGGTTTCTCCCAAGAAAGCCTCCGGTTCTACCCTACGTGCTTCAGTGCCATTTCATTCCCTTCCCCAATCCCTGTTTACCCAGTTACACCTTCATTCAATCGTATTTATTGAGTGCTTACTGTGTGCAGAGCACTGTACTAAGCACTTCTGCCCCACCCCTCACCCCTGCTGTCCTGCCAGTGCTCACCCCCAAGGCAAGCCCTGAGACCAATTCCTCACTCTCTTACGGCTCGGAGCTCACCCTGCCAGGAACTTCCTGAATATTATAAACTCAGGAGCGTTCTGGGGACCAACCAGTAGCCAAAGTGGCCTCCCTGCTCCTGACCACCACCAGGGGAGACCAGCTTGCCCCCAGCTGGATGAACAAAGTCCCCAGAAGCTGCTTCATTTGGGGCAGAGAATGTGTCAGTTATATTGTTGTACTGTACTCTCCCAAGTGTTTAGTACAGTACTCTGCACACTAAGCACTCAGTGAAAACGACTGACTGCTTCCCAGAACGCATTAACGTTGGGGAGGCTGGGCCATTCATCATCAAAGATGGTGGCTTTCTGTGCCTGAGGCCTACAATTCGCAATAATTATTTTTATTATTTTAATAATATATTATTTATATATATTTATATTATTTTTCCCCTCTTTATTTCTAATTTTTATATTTTTAATAGTTCCTATTGTTTCAAATTCATCCCAGATTTTCTGTAAGTCTGTCATCCCCTACTCAGTTTATGAAGCTCTTTATGGGACAGGAGCTGAGTTTGAATTATTTGTGTGCATTCCAGTGCTGAGCACAGGGCTCAGAACATAGATAAATACAACAATCATTCATTTTTGAATCTATATCATGTTATCATTTTTAGAACATAACCCTTAGAACATAACACTTCTAAGGGTTTTCCATGAAACATTTCTCAGAAATTCTCCCCCTGAAAGGGTCTAAGCAGGGACCACATTTACTGGGACTGACAGAAGTGTGGCATGAAGACGGCAGAGCAGGTGATTGGTGTATAGATAGCTTTTTGAACGTATCAGGCCAAAGCATGGTGAAATGAACTGAGAGCGAAGTCCCTTCTCCCCAAGGGCCCCCAGGACTGGCCATCTACCTCGGCATCAAAGACGCCATAGAGTTTTAAAGCACTCAATCACCTTACCTCCCTGATTTCTAATTATAACCCAACCCACACATTTTAGTCCTCTAATACCAATCTACTTATGGTACATTGATCTCAACCGTCTCACTGTCGACCCCTCTCCCATATCCTGCCTCTGGTCTGGAACTTACTCTTCATATCCTACAGACGGTCACTCTACCCACCTCAAAGCCTGGAATGCCCTCTCTCCTCAAACCTGCCAGACAATTGCTCTCCCTCCACTTCAAAGCCTTACTGAAGGTGTATGTCCTCAAAGAGGCCATCTCAGACCAAGCCCCACTTTTTCTCATCTCCCACTTCCTTCTGCACTGCCCAGACTTGCTCCCTTTGCCCTTTCCATATCTGTAATTTTATTTGTTTATATTGAGGTCTTTTTATTTGTATTGATGTCCTTCTCCCCACCTCTTGACTGTGAACTCAAAGTGGGCTGGATTTGTCACTCTTTACTGCTGTATTGTACTTTCCCAAGTTCTTAGTACCATGCTCTGCATACAGTAAGCACTTAATAAATATGATTGAATGAATCAATGATTTAATAAAAGCACATCTCTTCCAAGAGACCTTTCTTGACTAAGCCCTCATTTCCTTTTTTCCCACTCCCTTCTACATTGTCCTTGCACTTGGACTTAGACCATTTTTTCAACCCTCCCTCAGCTCTACAGCACTTATGTACTTATCTGAAGTTAATTTATTCATACTAATGTCTGTCTTCCCTTCTAGACTTTAAGCTCATTGTAGGCAGGGAATTTTTTTTTACTACTTCTGCTATTTGGTAATCTCCCAAGTATTTAGTACAGTATTCTACACACATTAAGTACTCAATAAATGCAACTGAATGATTGACTGATTGGTTGTGTTGACTGAGAATGAATGACAAGGGGAATGTAAAGAAAAAACACCCACCCACCCAATGGCTTACTCCTTCTTTCTCCTTGGTAGGACCTTTTTTTAAATCATTCTCACAGTCATTGTCATCATCACTATCATCATCGTCATCGGGAATGCAAAATAGAAGAAAAAGACAAAGTCCCTGTTTTCTCTCTCTCACCACCTGATAACCAAACGACACCTCAGACACCTTACTGTCCCACCATTTGTGCATCCCAGGGCTCTGCTCCTAGCAAATCCTGTGCTCCCAGGGCCCTCAATGTCCCCCCTCTACCCGATGACCAAAATACCGCCTGGGATCTTGCATCGTGTATCTTCCACGTCACCGAGGAACTTCCATCCTGACCTGCCTTGCACCATTCTAGCAGGTCAATGGACTAATAATAATAATAATAATAATAATAATAGTATTTGTTAAGGGCTTACTATGTGCCAAGCCCCGTTCTAAGTGCTGGGATAGATACAAGGTTATCATGTTGTCCCATGTGGGGCTCATAGTCTTAATTCCCATTTTACAGAAGAAGTGACTGAGACACAGAGAAGTTAAGTGACCTGCCCAAAGTCACACAGCTGACAAGTGGTGAAGGCAGGATTAGAGCCTATGACTTCTGACTCCCAAGCCCGTGCTCTTTCCACTAAGCCATGCTGCTACCTCCACAAAACCTTGGGAAGACTGCTTTGGCTACTGCTTTAGCAGTCCCTGTGGCTCCAGATGCAATTATAGACTCTGAGCTGTGAGGAGCCTGAAATTCTGCCACAATACCCTACTAATCTTTGTTTTTGACTTCGTGTTGCCTCAGGGTTTTTTGTTTCACCTCTCCTTATGTGTTCGTCTCCAGTCCTCCTCTTCTCCTTTTTATTATTAAACTGTGAGCCCTCTGAGGGGAAGGGATGCAGTCTAATTCACACCTGTGTATTCTTTCCCAGTGCTTAGTACAGTGGTTTACACATGGTAAGGGCTTAATAAATACTATTATTATTAACCCATGCTCCCAAGGAGTTTGCAATCCGATGGGAGAGATATATAGATACACTCTGGAAACAGAATAGGAACACATGTAAAATGGTTAGCGAAAAATGGTTAAAACAACATATTATACAACTCTGCCATTGTATTACAGATTTCTTTTAGACTCTGGCTTTCCTAAAGTGTATATATATTTGACCAAATAGTGTTCATATACCATAACTCCCCTCCCCACCCCCCTGCCTTACCTCCTTCCCCTCCCCACAGCACCTGTACATATGTATATATGTTTGTACGTATTTATTACTCTATTTATTTATTTATTTTATTTGTACATATGCATTCTATTTATTTTATTTTGTTAATATGTTTTGTTTTGTTCTCTGTCTCCTCCTTCTAGACTGTGAGCCCACTGTTGGGTAGGGACTGTCTCTATATGTTGCCGACTTGTACTTCCCAAGCGCTAGTACAGTGCTCTGCACACAGTAAGTGCTCAATAAATACAATTGAATGAATAACTTTTATTGAACTGCTATTTCTCTTCCTTCTTAACATCTGACTTAAAACCTTCAGCTCTCTCGGGTGCCAGATTTTATTCTCATCATTTCCACTCTCAACTCTGCAATTTTCATGCTGTGAAGCAGCGTGGCTCACTGGAAAGAGCACAGACTTTGGAGTCAGAGGTCACGGGTTCAAATCCCAGCTCCACCAATTGTCAGCTGTGTGACTTTGGGCAAGTCATTTCACTTCTCTGTGGCTCAGTTCCCTTATTGGTAAAATGGAGATTAAGACTGTGAGCCCTCTGTGGGACAACCTGATCACCTTGTAACCTCCCCAGCGCTTAGAACAGTGCTTTGCACATAGTAAGCACCTAATAAATGTCATAAAAAAAATTCCTGAAATTTTCGGTTCCTAACTTCTCCTCTCTCTGGGTATGTGGTTGTTTGGATACTGAAAGTTCTAAAGACAGTCACTCCAAATCCACCTGCTGCTTCAGAAGGCCAGGATTCATAACATTTTAGCCTCTAGATAGTCCCTTGAGAATTTGCACATCATCACAAATAAATTCTTTGTTTTCAGTTAAACTACAAATTTCCAAACCAAAAATTTGTACTTCTCCAATAAATCACAGTACTTATATTTCTTTTAAAAAAAAAATTAAAACCTTAGTTTCCTTCCCTTTATAAGATAAAATGAAAAAAATCCACTGATTATTATTATTCAACTCTGCCCTCAGGCATAGTACTTCCTATACTGTCTGATGCTTTGGTAGTAAGTTTAAGAGGAAATGTCATAATTCTCCAAGACTATTTAAAATTTAGAGAAGAGGTTGAAATGTGATTTAGAAAATAAAATAAAAAGTTGGGGCTGGAACATATTGAACATGGGCAGAATGACTCACTAATAGGTACTAATGTTAATAAAATATTCATTTTTTTTGGACTATTTTCAACTTTTTTTGTCTTAGAATTCCAATAAAAGTGGAACTATGTTAGCAAACTATCTTAATTCTAAAAGAACAGAATCATATTAGAGCTATTAAAATAGAAAATTATTGGGTAATGACCAAGAATGAAGAAATTATGGGTACATTTGTTGAATTTTATTCAAAATTATTCTCCACAGAGACTGTTAATGGCTCTTCATAATTTGATCAATTTTTCTTATACCCCAGTTGACCTAGATATCTTTCCGTTTTGCCATTGAGGTCATACATACTTTAAAGTTAACAAAAGTTATAAGACCCCAAAGATTCATAGCAACACTTTATGGCCTTCTCAGAGTTATTCTTCCCCAACTATTTAAATGAACCAAGTATTAAACATTTATCTCACAGAAGTCTCTTAAAAATGAAGTCATTCATTCGTCTAGCATCCTTCAATTCAGAACCTCAAAAAGCATTTGCTCTTGTCAATCTCATAATTAGCCCATTGTTTAGCTAGGAGGAAAATATGATTTTTTATTTCTCTTAGGAATCAGAGAAATTTGGGCATGAATATGTTATGACTCACCCAAAGACTCTAAGCAGAAGAATGACTAGTACATATGAGTCTTGCTTTGTGATTTAGAAGGAAATCGCAAGCAAATCCCAGCACCACTGTGACAAACTCACCCCAATTCCTTTTGCATTTTATCTTTGTCACAAGGGTCTGAAAGAAACCTCAAGTCTGGAGGGTGTTTGGGATTACAAAGCAGGTTGGGCCACTTGGTTTACTTATTATGTCATGTAACTATTTTTTATGGTATTTGTTAAGCATTTACTATGTGGCAGGCACCGTACAGGAATAGATACAAGATAATCAGATTGGACACAGTCCCTGTCCCACATTGTACTCACAATCTTAATCCCCATTTTACAGATGACTCAACTGAGGCCTGGAGAAGTTAAAGGACTTGCCCAAGGTCACACTGCAGAATTAGAACCCAGATTCCTCTGACTCACAGATGTGTGCTCTTTTCACTATGCTTTGATGCTTCTCTATTAGACTAGCATGTCTGCTTGGGAGGTAAAGAATAAAAGGTATAACCACATTTCTCCTTTTCTACAAAACAAACACACAAAAATATCACTTTTTTTCCAGAATGGTTCAGTACTACTAAGAAGGAACTGGGGAAGACTGGAATTTCTTAAAAACAGGGTTTTAAGTTCCTTCATTCCTTGAGGGAGGGAGCTAGTTAATCCTTGAGATCCTTTCCAAGTTAATGATTTAATAGATAAGCCTATAAAATATTAATTCTTATGAGGTGGCCATTTTTCAAAAAAATGGTGTAGATGTTGGCATGATGTCAGGTTAAAAATACACACATTTTCCTTTATGAATCTGGTTCACTAAACAAAACTTGGGGCATATCATCCATGCAAAATAACATTGTTTCTGCCATTTTGCATGGTTGTGTAGTTTTCCCCAGGTAACTCCAGTGATAAAAATCACTGGAGCTTCACTTCAAGTCATTTGTTTGTCCACCAGGATCATCTGGCCACAACTGTGGTCCAAAACTCTTCTCTTCTCACCCTATCACTCCCTCCACCAGCAGGTTACAAAATGTCTCTCCATGGTCCTAGTGCAGCTGTTGTTTCGCACCAGTGCATTAACAATCAGGTGTGAAATGATGTGCCCTGCTTTTCCTGCTGGAAACCAATTTAGCCTGAACTTAAAAAGAACTCAACCGCCAATTTTATTGTTAGGAGAGAGAAGTCAGGGTCTAGAATCTTAATGATGCTTTCCTTTAATTGTGTCGTGTCATAAATGACCAAACTGTCAGAGCTTTTTGAATAGTTAGGGGGAGAGAGAGGGAGGAAGGAGCACTTTCGCAGCTGGGATGAAGCATGTTTTTAGTTTAGGTCTTAGCTCTTGCAGACATGGGAGGGCAGAAATCATGGATTCCTTGGAGAAGTCTGGAGAAATTAATCGGGTCCACAGCTAGTTGGATGGCCCAGTGTTTTTCATTTTAACCTAATGTTTTTCAACAATCCAGCCTGGACTCATTTCAGGTAACCTCTTGGTTGGGAAAACCAGTATCCAGATAATAGACTGTGTTCATTTGAATGTACTTTTTGTCAGAGGTGGCTTTAATCCAAAATGTTGAACTCAACAACAAATTAACAAAGCTCTGAAAAAAAGATGTCATCTCTTTGTGCTGTTAAGCCTTGTACTCTGAACTTCCAGCTTTCACTGGTTTTGACTGAAGTTTTAATTTCTTTCTCCAACCTATTTAGCTCAAATTTTGACTTTTGCTAATGAATAAGAGGCCCTAGTTCTTCAGAATTCTCCAGCTCATTATTATTAATGTGGAGATGTTTTTAGTTCTTATTCGGGTATTAAATCATCCGTAGGCCTTTCAGCATCGCCATTCTCCGCTTCACTTCTGTTTGTTGCAGCAGAAGGCTTGGCCCTTTTTGAATTCTTTTTCTGGCAGTGCTGCTTCTCCTGCCTTTGAAATGAAATGGAAGGAAGGTGAGAGAGTCTTGCTTAGAGAAACTTTCTGTCTATCTGGAGGAATATGTTTTTTTTTAGCGGGGGATATTTCTTGGAGAAGTGGTTTTCATTTTCAAAGCAATTCTTTGGAGATAACAGTGGAATCGTTATCAGGAACTATAAAACATACACCTTCATTTTTTGTCTGCCTTTATATGGACTGTTAGCTGGATGGGGAACTTTAGAATTGATTGATTCATTCAGTGGTATTTACCACTGCTTACCGTGTGAAGAGGGACTGAACTAAACTCTTGGGGGAATTTGATACAATAAACAGACACATGCCCTGCCCACAGTGAACTTGCAGTTTAGTGGTGGGGAGACAGACATTACTATAAATAAATGAATTACAGATAGTTACTTAATAGTTACCATTTTCTTTTTGAGATCCTTTCAATAAACTTTTTCTTATCCATCTGAATAATACCCAGTGAGGAGAAAGGTGAGGCCAGAATCATACTCTCAGGACCCAGAAGGGGTATGGGTATGGGCAGAAAAAGTGACAGAGAGGGGGTCCCATGATAAGAAACTAGCTAATGCTTGAGGCTAAGCTAATCAGCTTTATTTTTTCCAGAAACAGAAAGACATGCAATCTGATTAAGCACTTGGTGAAAGGTGTGGTTAGATCTCGGGATTTTGGGGTGAGAACACTGACAGATAGAAATAATAAGCATAGGCAGATGACTAAACCAATAACAAAGAAATATCGTGGCCTAATGGAAAGAGCACGGGCCTGGGTGTCTGAGGACCAGGGTTCTAATCCCAGCTCTGCTCCTTGGTTGCTGTGTGACCTTGGGCAAGTCATTTAAATTCTCTGTGCCTCAGTTTCCTCATCTGTGAAATGAGTACCTGTTTTGCTGCATACTCCAAGTCAGGGACTGTGTCCAACCTGATCAACTTGTACAAACAAACAAAATTAAACTGCAGATCAATATATTAGAGTGTGGCAGAGAATGGATGATGAGAATGCGGTGGTGGGGGGGTTTAATCAGGGAAAGCCTCCCTGTCTGGCATAGAAACAGCTTTCAAAAAGCAAGTGTGCATGAGGTTCCATTGCAAGTAGGTGTGCTTTCGGAGAAATAGATGTCTTTCCCCCTCGGGTTTGCCAAGCCCTGATTCTGTGTGAGGCTGACCTTGAAATCTCATTGTATTGTTCTGTCCAATCAACAGTTCTTAATGCATACTCAAGCCCCATCCATCCAGAACTGTTTTATTTATGTTGATTGATCTGGATTATTACAAAACATCCTTGCTTATTCAGAGGGTTGAGTGAGGAGCTTTTTCAGGACTGACAGTGCACCAGAGTGCGGGAAAATCTCAGGGAAAATGGAGCAGTACCGTAGCTTGATGGTAAACTCTGAAATTCTAACTATTAAAGGTTCAAAAAATAAAAACCCAGGCTTCTTTAGTACCAAGAGAGTTCAGATGGATTTCGGCTGGGATGGTTAATGTGTTTGGAAGAAGAGTGCCATAAAATATCTCATCCACCTGTCTTTGTGCTGGAGTCTCAGAGTTTGCAATATGGTCCCTATCTAGATATACTGGGCATGGCCTGGCCCAGATGCTCAGTAATGAGAAAAGCAGGTTTTCTCTCACAGGCTGTTGGTTTTCATGAATCAGCCAAAGGCCACACTTTCTGGTGATTGCTCTGCAGCCTGTCTTCGATGACTTCGCAGGGGTTGGGGTTCATTTTCTATCCCCTGCAAACAAGGATTGATCAGCAAAATTTACTTTTCTGGCATTGCCCCTCCCCAGCCCCCAGTCTGTACTATAACAATGGGGGACTCTGCTCTCCATCTCTTTCTTCTGTTTGATTAAGATGGGGGACAGAGAGGGAGGAAATAGCAAAATGAGTAGCAGCATGAATTCCTAATATATTCCCTTGACTTCTGGTATGGGAATAGATCTCTCAGCAATCACAGAGTTCCTAACTTGGGTCTGATCCGTTCTTATTAAATCATAGTTTGGGTGCTTAGTGAGTGCTGAGCATTCTGAGAACTAAACACTGTCCCTGTCCCTCACAGGGTAGGAAAAACAAATATTTCGGCCCCATTTTGTAGATGAGGAAATGGCACAGAAAGGATACAATACTTGTCCAAATTCACAAAGCAGGCCAGAGCGAGGATCAGAACCTGGATTGAGTAAATGGTGTAGATGCACATTAGTTAAGCTACATTTGATTGGACTAAGGACATCCCTAGGTGTCAAAATCTGATTGCATTCCACCCAGTTGAAGCCATGCCAGCACCACAGTCCCTCTGTCCAGTCGTGGGGGGAGGGAAGGAGAATCAGAGCCCCCCTCCACCTCCTATCTCTGTCTTGGTCCAGAGAAGCCAGTTCAGGAAGAAGCAGAACTGAGCTCACTGTACTGTCCCACCTCTCTCTTTCCTGGCTTCTCCCCTTTCCTCTAGACTGATGACTAATGTGATTTAAACCACCTAGGCAGTGGATGAGATGGCATGATGTGGCCTGTTTGGAATCTTTCTCAACAATAGACTTCCACAACAATAGACTTCAGAATGGAATTTGGTGCATCAGGTAACCTTTCAAAAGGAATTTGCAACATAGGGAACACAACATGTGATACTCTAATCTGCTTATTTTAGAGAACATTAAGGACTCAAATAAGAGGGTCATAGTTCAAAATGATTCTAATTCTTTGGGGAACTCTAAACTTGACTGAGGGGATGATATGGCTCACAGTATAGGAGAGTCAAGAGTGATACAGCTAGAAGATTGCCTAAAGAGGAATGAAGACAGAAAGTTGAGGAATAGCAGAAGAAAGCAAATAGGTAAAGTGGAGTTGATGGTAGAGGGGCTTGAAGTGAATCATGGGGAGTTTTTGTTTGATGCAGAGAGGCACTGGGAGACAGTGGAGGATTTTGAGGGTGTTCTTCTATCATTCATTTATACAACCTTGACCTCTCCAGTAATCTCTCACTTTCCACAGTATTTTGCATTGTGGGCATTCACGTTCTAAGTGTTTGCTGTGCTCTCTGAACTGGAAGTCTCTGCAACACTGATACTGAATATTATCAATCAAGCAATGAATCGATGGTATTGAATGAACACACTGTATTCAGAGCACTGTACTTAGCACTTGGGAGAGTACAGCACAGTGAGTTTACAGCCTAGAAGGGGAGACAGACATTAACATAAATGGATAATTCATAGCTATGTACGTAAGTGCTGTGGGTGGAGTGAATATAAAGTGTCCAAAGAGTACAGATCCAAGTGCAGAGCTGACATAGAAGGGAGAGGGATTGGGGGGAAAGAGGGCTTAATTGGAGAAGACCTGTTGGAGGAGATGTAACCTTAATAAGGCTTCGAGGGTGGGGAGGGTGGTGGTCAGGCATATATGGAGGGGGAGGGAATTCTAGGCCATAGGGAGGATGTGGGATAGGGGCCAGTGGTGATGTAGGTTAGATCAGGTCACAATAAGCAAGCTGGAGTTAGAGGAGCTAACTGGGTGAACTGCATAGGAGTACAAAAGATTGGTGAGGTAAGGTAGAAATGGGAGACCTGATTGAGTGCTTTAAAGTTTCTGTTTGATGCAGAGGTGGATGGGCAGCAACTGGAGATTCTTGAGTGGGGAAATGTGGCCTGAATGTTTGGTTTTCTTTTCAAATGATCTGGACAGTGGAGTGAACTATGGCCTGGAGTGGGGAGAGTCAGGAGGCAGATGCAGTAGTCGAGGCAGGATAGGGATAAGTGGTCGGATCAGCATAGTAGCAGTTTCTATGGAGATCAGTGTGTTGGAAAGAACGGGAGCCTGGAAGTCAGAGGACCTGGGTTTTAATCCTACTCCACTACTTGCCTACAGTGTGAACTTGGACAAATCACTTAATTTTTCTGTACTTAATTTCCTCATCTGTAAAATGTGAATTGAATACCTGTTCTCCCTCCTACACAGACCATGAGCCCCGTGTGGGACCTCATTGCCTTGTATCTACCCCAGCACTTAGTACAATGCTTGACACCTCGTAAGTGCTTAACAGAAAACATTATTACTATGGAGAAGAAGGGGTGGATTTTAGCAATTCTGTGAAGGTAGAACCAACAGGATGTGGTAACAACTTGAATATGTGGGTTTGTATGAGAGAGGTGAAGTATTTCTTTAGCTAACTGTTGTGATTCAGTGGAAAGAACACGGGCTTTGGAGCCAGAGCTCATGGGTTCAAATCCTGGCTCTGCCAATTGTCAGCGGTGTGACTTTGGGCAAGTCACTTCACTTCTCTGTGCCTCAGTGACCTCATCTGTAAGATGGGGATTAAAACTGTCAGCCCCCTATGGGACAACCTGATCACCTTGTAACCTCCCTAGACCTTAGAACAGTGTTTTGCACATAGTAAGTGCTTGATATATGCCATTATTATTATTATTATTATTATTATTATTATTATTATTACTGTAGGACACACCACCACCCTCCCTGTCTGACAAGCCCATCACCTTGGTATTATCTTGGACTTTCCTCTCATTCAATCCACATTTTCAGCCTGTCACCCTGTTGGTTCTACCTTTACAACATGTCTAAAATCTGCTCTTCCCCCTCTATCCGAACTGCTACCATGGTCTTCCAAGCCTTATCCTATCCCACCTTGATTACTGCACTGGGGTTCATCAGGGAGGGAGGAAATGGCAGTGAGTACATTGGGAGAGTACAATACGATGAGTTTACAGCCTAGAGGGGGAGATGGACATTAATATAAATGGATAATTCATATCTATGTACAAACATGGGGTGAATACCAAGTGCACAGATGACACAGAAGGAAGAGGGAGTAGGGGAAAATGAGGGCTTAATTGGGACCCCAGCCCTGGTTGCCAGGTGATCCGATTTGCTCTTTCTGGAAGCTTGGTGGGAGAGCTAATCCTCAGTTACTGTTGGCAACAGGTAAGAAGGGCACCCAGCACTGGGTGGGACACAGTGAAGGGTTAAGTAGCAATTCTGCTCCCCCCGGCACCCATCCTGAGTCTTTCAGCCGGGTGAGACCAGGCCATGGCAGGGCTGTTCCTCCCAAGGTGATTTTAGTGCTACTTTGCATTCACTGCTATATCTACCAACTCTGTTACATTGTTATATTGTTTCCTCCCAAGGGATTAGTATAGTGTTCTGCACACAGTAAGTGCTCAAAAATATGATTGATTGTTCAGCCTCCTTGCTGACCTCCCTGCCTTTAGTTTTCCCCTACTCCAGTCCATACTTAACTCCGCTGCCTGGATCATTTTTCTAAAAAAAACGCTTCAGTTTACATCTCCCCAGACCTCAAAAGCCTCCAATAGCTGCCTATCCATTTCCACATCAGTCAGTCGTATTTATTAAGTTTTTATTAATCTCCCCCTTTTAGACTCCCCCCCCACCCTTTTAGACTGTGAGCCCAATGTTGGGTAGGGACTGTCTCTATGTGTTGCCAATTTGTACTTCCCAAGCGCTTAGTACAGTGCTCTGCACATAGTAAGCGCTCAATAAATATGATTGATTGATTGATTGATTGAGTGATTACTATGTAAAAAGCATCATACTAAGCACTTTGGAGTACAGTATAACAGAATTTGTAGACACATTCCCTGCCCACAGTTGAGCTTACTGTCTAGAGGGAAAGACAGACATTACTATAAATAAATACATTATGGATAGGTAGAAAACTGCTGAGGGAGAGCCGAATAAAGAGTGCAAAACTGAGTGCAAGGGTCATGCAGAAGGGAATGAGAGAAGACAAAATGAGTGCTTATTCGGGGAAAGCACCTCCAAGTAGAGATGTTCTGAAGGCAGGGGGAAATGTGAGAATGCAGAGAAAAAAAGAAAACAGGGCTGGGGAGGTAGATTCATTCATTCATTCAATCGTATTTATTGAGCACTTACTGTATGCAGAACACTGTACTAAGCGCTTGGGAAGTACAAGTTGGCAACATATAGAGACGGTCCCTACCCAACAACGGGCTCACAGTCTAGATTTGGGAATCATCCACATTGAGATAGTAGCTGAAGCCATGGGAGCGAATGAGTTCGGCAAGGGAGTGGGTGTCGATAGAGATTAGAAGGGGACCTAGAATTGAACCTTGAGGGACTCCCATGGTTAGGGGATGGGAAGCAGAGAAGGGGCCTGGGAATAAGGCTTTGAAGGTGGGAAGAGTGATCATCTCTCAGGGAAGAGGGAGGCCATTCCAGGCCAGAGCCAGGACATGGGTGAGAGGTAGAGATAGATGAGTTTGAGATATAGGTTGGCATTAGAGGAGCAAAGTATGTGGGCTGGGTTGTAGTAGCAAATCAGGGAGGTAAAGTAAGAGGGGGCAAGCTGACTGAGTGCTTTGTCTATGGTAAGGAGTTTCTGTTTGATGTGGAGGTGGATGGGCAAACACTGGGGGTTCTACAGGAGGGGGGATAAATGGACTGAACAGTTTTGTAGAAAAATGATCTGGGCAGCAGAGTGAAGTACAGAGTGGGGAGAGACAGGAGGCAGGGAGGTCAGTGAGGAAGCTGATTCAGTAATCTAGGTGGGATATGATAAATGCTTGGATTAACATGGTAGTTTGGATGGAGAGAGAAGGGTGGGTTTTAGTAATGCTGTGAAGGTTGAACCCACAAGATTTGGTGGTATTGACTATGTGGGTTGAATGAGAGAGAGGAGTCAAGGATATTGCCAGGGTTATGGGCTTGTGAGTCAGGTAGGATGGTGGTGCTGTCTACAGTGTTGGGAAATTCAGCGGAGGACAGGGTTTGAGTGGGAAGTTAAGTTCCGTTTTGGACATGTTTGAAGTGCTGGTGTGACACCCAAGTAGAGATGGCCTGAAGGCAGGAGGAAATATAAGATTGTAGAGAAGGAGAGAAATCAAGGCTGGCGAAGTAGATTTGGGAAACATCTGCTTAGAGATGGTAGTTGAAGCCGTGGGGGTGAGTGAGTTCTACAAGGAATTCAGTGTAAATGGATAATAGAAGGGGACCCAGAATGGAATCTTGAGGGACTCCCACAGTTGCCAGGGATGGGGGGGAGGCAGAGGAGGAGCCTGTGAAAGAGACTGAAAATCAGCAGCCAGAGAGATAGGAGGAGAAACAGGAGAGGTCAGTGTCAGTGAAGCCAAGGTTGGATAATTTTTCCAGTAGGATGGGGTGGTTGACGGTGTTGAAGGTAATTGAAAGTCATGGAGGATTAGAATGGAATAGAGTCTATTGGATTTGGCAAGCAGGAAATCACTGGTGATTTTTGAGAGGGCAGTTTTGGAGGAGTGAAGGAGGTGGAAGCCGGATTGGAAAGGGTCATGGAGAGATTTGGAAGAAAGGAAGTAGAAGCAGTGGAGGAATCTAACACAATCTCCTTACCATTGATTCTAAGGCACTCAGTTAGCTCTCCTTTGCCAACTTTATCTTGCTCATCTCCTGTTGGAACTCAGCCAGCATACTCCAGTCTTTTAAAGTCAACCTGCTCTCTGTACCTCTATCTCCTGTTTCCTGTCACTGACTCCTTTCCCATTTCCTCCTTCCGGCCTGAAACCTCCTTGCTTCATACCTCACTGAATGCCACTCTCTCCATATTCAAAGCCCTCCTAAAGTCACATCTCCTCCAAGAGGCCTTTCCTGACTTAGCCCTCATTTCCTTATGTCATCCTCCTCTCTATGCATTTTGGATCTGGACCCTTTAAGAACTTGATATTCATCCCACACATTCATCTCCACAGGACATACGTACATGTTCTTACACTCTGCCATTGTTCCCTTTCTGTACTATAAACGACTGTCTTTCCCTCTCAACTATAAGCTCCTTCTGGAGAGGGATCTTGTCTAACAACTCTATTGCACTGTCCTTTCTCAAGTGCGTAGTACAATGCTCAGCATGCAGTGAGCATTCAGAAAGTACCGTTGATTGATTGAGTGATTGATGTGGAACTGGGAGACAGGTGACCCAAGGGACTCCCAGGGATTAGCGTCATTTTGAACCATAACCCATTTATTTAGCAAAGTCTTCCACGATGATCGGCCAAGCTGCTATGGTATTTTACTACCTCATCCACTGTCTATGTAGTTTAAATTACTTTAGGGATGCCCACCGATCAATGAAATGTGCCTCAGGCAAAGCAGAACTTTATCATGTACCCAACTTTAACCCTGATGAACTTCTTTACACCCTCACTGGAACTCATGCATTTGAAGCCTCTCAGTGGCTTGTTTAATGGAGTGGTTTGTGGGGGGGAATTAAATATGCTTTATTGCTCTCATTGGTAACTAAATATTGCCTTATATGTATTTAAAATCCCGTAACTGCAGGAGCATAAGTTGATAATGTATTGCCAGATGTAAAGCCTCCATCTGGGCTTTTAAAACTTAAAACAGATTTCTGGTTTACCTAATAAAAGAGACAAAAATTCATGTTTATTGAAGCTCATCACTGTCAATTTCCTTGTGGCCTGGTTTATAGGGACTGAAAAGTAGCCATTATGAGGGATTTACCCACAGTAAAATATAAATCTTGGCAGTAATTAGGCAGCTGTATGTTTTTTGTACCAAATGTATTTTAATTTTTAATCAGGGCCTTTGTTTAAGCTGACAAAATAATGGTCTGTTTGGAATCTTCCACAGCAATAGACTTCCGAAATGGAATTCAGTGCATCAGGGAACCTTCTACAATTCATTTGCAAAACAGGCAACACAACATGTGATACTCTACGTGAAAAGCACTAGAAAAATATAGCTTGCTTTTCAAATTGGTTATATTTCCTCCCCATATAAGCTATTTTACAAGTAAATAAAAATGGGTTGTTAAAATCATATAGCTCTGTCCTGTGGGAAATGGAAGAGACATAGGATTATAAATGTGTTGGAAATATTACGTTAACAGCCCGTTATGTCAATGAAGAGCCCTGAATATAGATTATGCACTCTGAGGGCTGCAGATGGGAAATCTAGGGAACACCCCTCAGGTTATTTTTCTTTCACCTATGGTAGGAAAAACAGGTTTTGTTTTCTTTTAACAAATTGATGGAGTTTGGTTAAAAAAGATTGTGGCCTCAAGGAAATCAGCATGCAGATGAGAAACATATGGAACAAATGTCTTCCCCAAAATGGGTTTTAAGTCAAAAATGTTTCTTTCCTCCATTTAAATAATTTCATTAGGTGGAATTGATGCCAAAAGGCCGTCTGAGGCTGAGTAGGGGATGGTGGAGCAGCATTCAGCCACGTAGGATCGTCCGGTAGCTGTTGCTTCCTGGGGCACGCTGCCTAGGTGTTGTCTGAAAGCCTCATGGTGGAGAAATGGTCTCGAATGGGAAGGGATAAATGCAAGGACCCAGAATTGATTGTCAACTGCTGGGACACTGAGAAATAAGAAGCTTGATTTCCCCTGGCAGAGCTGGGCATTACGCCAAATGGACAAAGGGAAGGAACTTCAAATGTCTTCCAACTGGGGCTTAATTAATTCCGGGATTTGCTGGGACTAGCCCTGGGACAAGTCCGTGACATTATCCTCAACTCATCTCTCTCATTCAACACGTAAATTCAATCTGTCATGAAATCCGGTCAGTTCTACCTTCAGTAAATACCATTGATAGACTGATTGATTGTCCTGTTCCCTCTTTCTGGCCGCTTTGGGGAAAGACCCTCAGGAAAGACCCCATAGCAGCAGCATATCCTTGTGGAAAGAGCACGGGCCTGGTAATCAGAGGACCTGGGTTCTAATCCTAGCTCCTCCACTTGTCTGTTGTGTGACCTTAGGTAAATCACTTTATTTCTCTTGCTTCAGTTTCCTCATCTTTAAAATGGAGATTCAATACTATTCTTTCCTAAATAGACAGTGAGCTCCACGCGGGCCAGGGACTGTGTCCAATTTATAAACTTGTATCCATTCATTCATTCATTCAGTAGTATTTATTGAGCGCTTACTGTGTGCAGGGCACTGTACTAAGTGTTTGGGAAGTACAGTTCGGCAATAAAGAGAAACCATCCTTGCCAACACTGGGCTTACAATCTAGGAGAGGGGAGAAAGACATCAAAACATGTATACAGGCATCAATACAAATAAATAGAATTATAGATATATACACATACACATAAGTTCTTGGGGGAGGGAAGAGCAAAGGAAATGAGTTGGGCAATGCAGAGGGGAAGGGGAGATGAGAAAAAGGGGGGCTTAGTCTGGGCAGGCCTCTTGGAGGAGGTGTGCCTTCAGTGGGGCTTTGAAGGGGGGAAGAGTGATTGTTCGGTGGATTTGAGGCGTTCCAAGCCAGAGGTAGGATGAGGGACAGGAGTCGGCAGCAGGACGGGTGAGAATGAGGCACAATGAGAAGGTTAGCACCAGAGGAGCGGAGTGTATGGGCTGGGATGTAGGAGAGAAGGGAGGTGAGGTAAGAACAGTGCTTTGCACATAGTAAGCGCTTAATAAATGCTATCATTAAGAAGGGGTAAGGTGACAGAGAGCTTTCAAGCCAATAGCGAGTTTTTGTTTGATATGGAGGTTGATTGGAAATTTTTAAGGAGGGGTGTGACATGCCCAGTACGTTTCTGTAGAAAGATAATCTGGGCAGCGGAGTGAAGTATAGACTGAATTGGGGAGAGACAGGATGTTGGGAGGTCAGAAAGGAGTCTGATGAAGTAATCCAGTCAGGATAGAATGAGTGATTGTACTAATGCGGTAGCAGTTTTGATGGAGAGGAAAGGGTGGATCTTGGCGATGTTGTGCAGGTGAGACCGGCAGACCTTGGTGATGGATTGTATATGTGGGGTGAATGAGAGAGCGGAGTCAAAGATGACAAGACCAAGATTGCCGGTCTGTGAGATGAAAAGGGTGGTTGTGCCATCCACAGTGAAGGGAAAGTTAGGAAGAGGACAGGATTTGGGAGGGAAGATAAAAGGCTCTGTCTAACCCAGCTCTTAGAACCGAGCTTAGCATATAGTAACCGTTTAATAACATACCAAAATAACAATAATATTATTATTATTACTACAATCACAGCAGTCATGGGACTCACTGCAGGTGTCAGAGATGCCACCAACCATCAGAGATGTAGAAGCTGAAGAGACAGGTGATGCTAGAAAGTCAATGCTACTCATCAAACACCCATCTATTTCCAGTCATTCTTGGGTGATGGGGTGGATGGGGAACCCGCTGGGTTCCAGGTTTGCCACAGCTAGACACCTTTCCCAAAGCTGCCACCGATCAAACTTTCATTTGTAGGTGTGAACACCTGAAGCTGGTCAGTGGACCCAGAATGAGGAAAGAAGTAACATGCCTTAGTGGATAGAGCAGTGGGCCAGGGAATTAGAAGCACCTGGGTTCTAATCTTAGTTCTGCCGCTTATCTGCTGTGTGACCTTGGGTAAGTCACTTCACTTCTCTGTGTCTCAGGTACCTCGTCTGTAAGAAATGGAGATTAAGAATGTGAGCCCAATGTGGGACAGGGACTGTGTTTAATCTGATTAACTTGTATCTACTGTTGTACTTAAGAACAGTGCTTGGCACATAGCAAACACTTAACAAGTACTACTGTTATTATTATTATTATTATTAAGAGTTGCAGGAGGAAAGGCAAAGCAGATGGTAATATACGTTAACTCTCAAATTAAATATACCTAGCTGCCATCTTCAGCACATAGGTTTTTTCTAAGCATGCTTGGAATAGTCCTCTAGTGTTCTAATCTTCTTCTAGTCATCTTGACATATTCTTTCTATTACCTGTTTTATCCCTGTTCTCCTGCTCCTACTATGTGTACTGGAATATGAGTCTACCTACCTCCTCCATTAGATAATAGCAGGCAAGGGGTAGAAGATTAGCAGGTCTCTTTCCAGGAAAGACACCAAAGTGGTGGCTTTCTGGCTTTAACTCATTAATGTTTGCTTTCTTCTAGTTCTCATTCCCTGGAGAATTCATGCTCTCTTTCCATCCCTTCTTTCGAAATGAAAGGGCAGGAAACTCTTCCTTTGAAGAGAAGGACAAGTTGGCAGCAACTCTGATTGAGATCCAGATGCTTTCAGAAAACATTGAATAGATTGAAAGCTGTCAGAGGACTGAATGCATTCAGTTTTGTGTAAGGAAGGCCTGTCAGCAGTTTCTTTAACTTGAGGCAACCACAGCACACCATTCCGGCTGTTTATGAAGTTGCTCTCAGAATACCTCATTCGTGGGAAACCCGTCTGGGATTGCTATGCAGCTGTACCATTCACACCCTTTGTTATAATTATAAAAAAATTACAGTTTACGATTTAGGATTTCTGATGTTTTGATGACCTAGGCCCTTTCTTGAATTGGAATTAAATGATGCAACAGCCATTAGAGGATAAACATTTGTGTAATACATGAGAACAGCAAGTTGGTTGGCGAGGTAGTGAAAACTCAGCCTTTGTTTTACCAAGGAAGCTTTTGAACTTGAATCAAATAGGCTATAGAGACAGGCATCCAGGGTATATGTAGAAAGATGGAAAATAAATGTACTACACAGACGGCTGGGTTGTTTTAGCTTTTTAAGAATTTAGGGGTTAGCTAATGGTTTGAATGAGCACATAGTGCATTTCATTTAGCTGATGCTAACACTGACTCCTTTGATATTTTTTAGGAGCCATAAAATGATAGAGATAGAAGAATAATTTTCAGTTTAATTTTCCAAAGCTTAGTCACCCTGAGTACACTAAGAAAGGGCTTCAATGGGATTTGGGACCAAAATTTCCCCCAAACAAGTACCTATGGCTGCGCTTATGTTATTCATCTGCAGACAGTGACACTTCCTTGCACTGGGGCATATCAACAGAAACCATTTTCTTAGAGGCCTTTAATCACTGAAGTCAAGTTACCCATTGGGTTTCATCCATGAGCCTGAATAGGATGTGTGTTGGGGGGCGTTGGATGAGGTGGGGCACAATTGTTTAAAATTAAACATCTCTAGTCAGTGGTATTTTTTGAGCATTACTGTGTGCAGAGAATTGCAGTAAGCACTTGGGAGAGTGCAGTCCAATAGAAATGATAGACACATCCCCAGGCCACGAAGTGGAGGCTAGAATTTAGAGGAGGTTATCGGTAAATTCAAGCGGTTGGATATAATGATGATGATGATGATGGCATTTGTCAAGCACTTCAACACAATCATCAAAAATCTAGGCTTGACTGGAAATGCCTTATTCAATCCAGGTTTTGGGATTGTGAAGTGGTCCTAATGGCTGGAGGAAGGAGGTCGCTTTGGGGCAGCTATCTAGACTCAACCAAGGGTGTGGTTCTTGCCAACCTGGGTTCCAGGGGAGTGTGTTGTGCAAAGGTGTGCTCTGTGACCCTAACTGTCAAGGGCAGGGATTATTCTGGTTAGGGTTGGGCTCGTTAGCCTGTACCCTGATGAAATGGGACATGTCAATCAATCAATCAATCAGCGGTATTTATTGAGCACTTACTGGGTGCAGAGTACTAAGCACTTGGGACAGTACAGAGAAGCAGCGTGGCCCAGTGGAAAGAGCATGGGCTTTGGAGTCAGAGGTCATGGGTTCAAATCCCGGCTCTGCCAACTGTCAGCTGTGTGACTTTGGGCAAGTCACTTCACTTCTCTGTGCCTCAGTTCCCTCATCTGTAAAATGGGGATTAAGACTGTGAGCCCCCCGTGGGACAACCTCATCACCTTGTAACCTCCCCAGCGCTTAGAACAGTGCGTTGCACATAGTAAGTGCTTAATAAATGCCATTATTATTATTATTATTATTACAGTAAAACAGTTCACGGACACATTCCTTGCCCACAAGGAGCTTACAGTCCAGTGGGACAGGCAGACATTAAAAAACATTATGGATGTGTACATAAGTGCTATGGGGCTGAGAGTGGGTTTATAAAGGGTTACAAATCCAAGGGTAAATCCAAGCGGCTTGGGGAAAATGGAAATAAGAGCATACATTGAGGAAATGGGTGGAAAGCTGGAAAGCCAGAGTCAGCATTTGAATTGTGTGAGTGGGGCAATGGTGGAAACTGCAGAGTTGTGAACTACAAGGCACATCAGAGACAAAGCATCGGGCACTGTAGCAAGATTCCTGCTTGCCAGTGAAGAGGAAGAAGGGTGCAGTTAAAAACCAGTGAAGCAGGGCAAGCCAGCATTTCCTGCTGATTCTAAAAATGGTTTGAAATTCTTCATCAATTGACAGCTATTGTCCTTAAAAGGAAAAATCTTCCTTTTCCCTAAAGCCACTAGTCCTCCTGATTCATCCTACTCCCTGAATGAATCATCTGTAGATGAGAAAGGCCTGAGCATTAGGGAAATATCTTCCAATCTGTGGCTCTGTGAGTTTGTTTATGCTTCCGTCTTTATTAGCATCCAGGCTCTCTCCGGGCTCTCTGGGAGGACATTTTCTTGTTTTGGAACCACAGGCAAACAGCTGTTTAGAACTTCCAAAGCAGAAGATTTGAAAATGAATTCCTACTCAGAGTAGAAAGCGGCCTTACCCTGAGGTTCACTGTGCCTTAAGTAATCAGGCATGTTTTCCTCCAATCAATCAATCAATCATATTTATTGAGCGCTTACTGTGTGCAGAGCACATACTAAGCGCTTGGGAAGTACAAGTTGGCAACATATAGACACGGTCCGTACCCAATACTGGGCTCACAGTCTAGAAGGGACTAGCAGCCCTCCAGGGACTGCTGACCTTGGGCTTCTAATCCCAGCTTTGCCACTCATCTGCTGTGTGACCTTGGGCAACTCACTTAATGGCTCTGTGCCTCAGTTGCCTGCTCTGTAAAATAGAGATTAAGACTATGAGCCTCATGTGGGAAAGACTGTGTCTAACCTGTTTAACTTGTATATACTCCAGCGCTTAGTACAATGCCTGACAAAGTAACTGCCTAAAAAATACCATTAAGCTTGAGAAGACTATTAGAAAAACAGCATGGCTTAGTGGAAAGAGCACAGGCTTGGGAGTCAGAGGATGCGGGTTCTAATGCCGGCTCCACCATTTGTCTGCTGTGTGACCTTGGGCAAGTCACTTCACTTCTCTGTGCTTCAATTTTCGCATCTGGAAAAAGGGGATTAAGACTGTGAGCCCCATGTGGGACAACCTGATTACCTTGTATCTATCCCAGCACTTAGAACAGTGCTTGGCACATAGAAAGTGCTTAACAAATGCCATAAAAATAATAATAATAGACCACCCAGAAAAAACTAGTGGTTAGAAAAAGCAATGCCCAGAGCATCAGATGGATCAGCAAGCATAACCTGGAAAGTTCAGAGGTCTCTTCAGTACCTTAAGCAATTAATAGTATTTATTGAGCACCTACTAGGTGCTGAGATTGGGAGAGTACACTAGAGGCAAATTTGGTTCCTTCCCACAAGGACTTAATAAGTGTGGCATTTGTTAAGTATTTACTAGTTTTCAAGCACTGGGGTAGATGCGACATAATCAGATTGAACACAGTCCCTGTACTGCATGGGGCTCATGGTCTAAGAGGGTGGGAAAACAGGTATTTAATCCCCATTTTACAGATGAGGAAACTGAGCCCAAGAGGAGTTGCCCCAAATCCCACAGCAGGCAGATGGCAGAACGTTTTTTTTTTAATGGTATTTGTTAAGTGCTTACCATGTGCCAGGCACTGTACTAAGCACTGGGGAAAATACAAGTTTGTCAGGTTGGACACAGTCCATGTCCAACCTGGGGCTCCCAGTATTAATCCTCATTTTACAGGTGAGGTAAGTGGGATGCAGGGAAGTTAAGTGACTTGCCCTAGGTCACACAGCAGACAAGTGGAGGAGCTGGAATGAGAAACCATTTTTGTTCTGATTCCCAAGTCTGGGCTCAATCCACTAGGCCATGCTACTTCTCACTGTTCCCGTGCTCCCATGGAGTTGGTGCCTATGTCCAAATCACTTATTCACTGCCCTAAACAATAAGGGCAGAGCCTCAGAAAAGTCAGCCTCCCTGCCTCCCCTTCACTCCCTATCCAAACTTATTTCAAACTTTTTCTGAGCCTGTTCCAGGTTTTGTTCTGTCTAAAGTGATTAACTTTCATCTGCTAACACCCAAGTCTGCCTATTTATGAATAATTTCTGTTTGGATGCTGTTTGATTGGAAAGCTTGAAGAAAATAAAGTATGGCAATTGTGGTAGCGCTGTGCTGAATGCTGGGTTAATTACAAGATAATCAGGTCAGAAATAGTCCCTGTCCCACTTGGGACTCACCTGTTCATTTGGTGAGCTTAATCAATTGCTATCGATGGTATGAGAGACCAGACTTATCAGACTTTTTATTTGTGGGGGTGGGTGAGAGGAATTACTATTGCTCAGTCTATTTCAGATATAGGGGGATTATTCAATGCTGGACTAGATGATCTTTTGAATATCTCTCCCTATGTTCTGGATTCCACAGGCATCTTTCTTAGACTCAGTTTCTCCTCTTTCCCTAGAGATTAACTGTTCCCATTCTTAAAATCTATGAAAAATTCCTAAGCTAAGAAATAATTGACAACTAAAGACTTAAATAGAAAACTGAGCTTTATGAACATTGGGGTTTTGCCTCCCACTCAAGAGAGTCATAGTAAAGGAAATCCAGATATCACTAGTGTATACCACTCCCTGAGAGTAAATCAGGAACTTATTTTAGGCCACTGATAACCTTTGGAAATTGGATATCGCTTATGCTGTTGCCACCAGAATGTCTTCAGGTGGCAGAGTGGACAGGTAAAGATATTCCCCCCAAATCTTTGGTTAGGTAAATAGAGTCTTAGCATCTTGACTGCTTTCTCTCCTTGGACAAATTGATTAACTTTGCTGGGCCTCATTTCCTCATCAGTAAAATAGAGAGTCAATGCCTGCTCTCCCTCCTACTTCAATCAATCAATCAATCAATGGCATTTATTGAGCACTTACTATGTGCAGAGCACTGTACTAAGTGCTTGGGGTAGTACAATGCAACAGAATTAGCAGACACATCCTCTAACCATAACCGTGGGGAGCGTGGGAAAGATAGGGAGTATGTGCACACAAACCGTACCCAACGGCTCAAAGCCAAACAGACTCAACAACAGGAGATAAAGGGACCAGGGCAAGAAAAACAACCTTGCACCTGCAAAGCTCGGAGGCAACCTCAAGGCCATATCCACAGCCAGCAATGGTTGGCAACGGGTGGCTGGGGGCCAGCCAGAGCAAACGCTTCGTGATGGACAGAGCTGTTGCTAGGCTAGTGGCTGGAGGGTGGCGAGTGAGTGTGCTACATGGCCTGAGAAAATCCTGCCCCCGGGCAACGGGGGGTATAAGAGACGAACAAGACAAGGGGGGGTGCAAGCACGCACGCAGCTCACACGCACACACAGGTGCCCTCTCTTCCTCCCTTTCTCTCTCTCTCTCTTTCCCTCTCTCTTCATTAACCATGTAATCGCTGATAGCAAATAAACGGCAACCAAGCTTTGGACCTCTGGCTGACTCTTCCTGGTGTGAACGCGCGGCCTGCGTCCGGAGACGTCCGAAGACCCGGAAAGGGTAAGAACCCGAGAGTTGCCCCCGAAACCCCGGGGAGCAACGACTGGCGCCCAACGTGGGGCTCGGGTACCCCCATAGGGGAAGACCAGGGAGAGTGCCCCGTAGGCCTGGTAGCTAAAGGTCAGGCGGGAAGATGGGGACAGTACGATCGCTGCCCATATATAAGCCAGAAGATAAGGAATTGTACACCCGGCACTGTTACAAGATATTGAAAAGTAAAGGGGTAAAAATTGAGCTGAAAACAATAAGGGAATTTATAGGGAAGGTAACTATGACCTCCCCGTGGATACTTGATTCCGGGATCACGGAGGAGAGATGGGACGTTATTGGGGAACAGATGACGGCCTATGAAGACTCCCACCCGGGGGAGCTAAAGGACGTGGACTTTCTTATACACGGTATCCTCCGTGCGACCTTTCAAGGGCCAGAGAGACTCGTTCGTAAGTTTGACGCGACCTGCCAGACTGACAAGGAGGAAGCGCGGCAGGAAAGAGGAGTACCAGAGGCTTCGGTCCCGGGAGCCACTTGGGCTGAAGTCCGATGCCTGGCCCCAGTGGAAATCCGACCCGGGGACACTGTAAACGTCCCAATACAGCCCCTCCCCTGGAGGGCCCTAGTGGTGGGGCTTCGGACAAGGGCGGCAGGGGTCGTTCATACATCCGAACGGGGGGAAGGGCCCGGGAAGATTCCCCTCACCAACCATCATCCATATGGTATATACCTAGGATCGGGAATGGTCATTGCTCGCGCTACGCCCCTTGACCCCCCACCCCCTGATCCCCCGCCCCCAGCTATTGGAATAATACAGGAAATAACCCTTGATAAACCGTGGCGGACCCTCTTAGTTGAGGGAAGCCCCTTAAAGGGCTCCTGGACACCGGGGCCGATCGCTCCGTTATTCAGGATTGCTGCTGGGCAGCGGAGTGGCCACTAGCAAACCACTCGATGGGGGTGCAAGGCGTAGGGGGGACTGCAGGCCGCGAGAGAGGCGGGCCGTCCGTTGATTTGGTCTTGCCGGGGAAGGCAAGGTGCGTTCGTCCCTCTGTGCGTTCAAGGGCTCCGTATGAATCTGTGGGGTAGAGATGTGCTGCAGGGGCTGGGAGCCCACCTTATAGATGAAGCTGATCCTTTTTAGGTGGGGCCACTGGGTTCCGGGGCTTGTCCACACCCCCGCTGGTGTGGCTTCCACACCCACCGGTATGGGTGGACCAGTGGCCCCTGACCAAGGACAAGCTGCAGGCGCTGAGGGAATTAGTTGCGCTCCAATTTGCACAGGGGCACCTAGAGGAATCGTTCAGCCCCTGGAATGCCCCCGTATTCGTTATAAAAAAGAAAGCCGCGGGGAAGTGGCGCTTCCTCATGGATTTAAGAAAAATCAATGCGCTCATTGTGCCAATGGGACCCCTACAACCCGGATTGCCCTCCTCTAACATGATTCCAAAAAATCACCAGATCCGGGTCATAGACATTAAGGACTGCTTTTACAGCATCCCGTTGCACCCTGACGACAGGGTGAAGTTTGCTTTTACTGTTCCGAGCCCGAATTTCGCGGAACCAGCACTCCGGTACCAGTGGAAGGTGCTGCCACAGGGCATGTCTTGTAGTCCCACCATATGCCAGTGGTTCGTGGGGCGGATACTCGCCCCTTTCCGCAAGGAATTCCCAGGGGCGACGATCGTCCATTACATGGACGACATCCTTCTGGGTATGCCCGATCAAGGGCAGGTACAGACGCTCACCCGGCGAGTGGTGGCTGCCCTCGCAGCCCAGGGTTTATTCGTAGCACCCGAGAAGGTACAGGAATCAGCCCCGTACACGTACCTTGGGTTTGACGTCACCGAGACCCGGGTGACTCAAAGACCACCCCAAATTGACCCCCGAAAATATGTCACGTTAAACGATATACAGGGTTTGGTAGGGAGGATTCAATGGATGCGCGCGAGAACGCCCATCCCCTCCGCCCTCATGCAACCCCTGTACGATCTCCTAAAAGGAGACCCCAATCTTAAATCGCACCGCGAATGGACGGTGTCCGCGAAAAGCGCACTCCGAGAAATCACACAGCGGTTGGCGGGTAGCCATACTTGTCGCGCTGAACCCCACCTCCCTATGGAGGTCACGATATTTCGGGAGGGTAGCCTTTTCGCGGCTATACACCAGGGGACCGAGATTCTCGAATGGTGTTATCCTCGAAACCCCTCCCGTGTTCTCCCAAAGGAGACTGAGCTTCTCGGTCGCTTTTGCCAGAACGCCATACAGCGGGTAGTGGCGCTTTCGGCCACTTACCCTATAGTCCATGTCGGGATAGCCATGGGAGACCTTGAGGCGATAGCCAGGGACAGCTTCCTGTGGGCCATGCTCTTACAGCAGGCCACCTTTACGGAACGCTCCCCGTTGACTCTTAGCCACTTATACGAGGGATCGGACATTCTGACCCCTCGGGTGATCTCCGATACTCCGGTCGGGGGAGACAATGTTTTTACGGACGCTACCAAGGAACACCGGGCGGCAGTTTTCAATCAGACCACCGGTGCCTTGTCGGTGCTCGACACGCCATACGGCTCGACTCAGCGAAATGAACTTTTCGCTATCATATGGGCAATGACTACCTACCCCCAGGCGATCAACATTATCTCGGATAGCTTGTATGCCGTTAATCTTGCCCGGCGAATTGAAACCTCCGTACTTTTCGACAGGTACTCGGAGATTGGGAACATGATCTCTCAGCTCCAGGCTGCTGTAGCGGCTAGGGAATGTAAGGTATACCTCATGCACGTCCGTTCCCACACGGACGGACAAGGGCCGATCTTTGACGGCAACCGAACTGTGGATGCCAGCCTACACGCCACAGGGCCGTCACTAATGGGGCTGGATGCCGCGGCTGCGGCGCATAGGGAGTTCCATCTCCCGGCCACCTCGCTCCGTCGGCTGTATGGGGTCACTAGAGAGGAAGCCCGGTCTATTGTCCGGCGCTGTACTCGCTGTCTTCCGTTCGCCCCAAGGCCGGCAGGGTCGACGGGAGTGAACCCCCGGGGGCTCGCGCCGAACGAGCTGTGGCAAATGGATGTCACCCACTGGGGGACCTCCACGATTCATATGTCCATTGACACCTTCTCCGGATTCATGCTGGCGACATGCCAAGCAGGAGAAGCCGCAAAACATGTGCAAAACCATTTGTACCATTGCTTTGCCACTATAGGCACACCCCAGGAGATAAAGACGGATAATGGCCCCTGCTATGTCTCCAAAGCCATGTCCCTCTTTTTCTCCTCCTTTGGCATCTCCCATGTTACTGGGATACCTTACAACCCCAACGGTCAAGGTATAGTGGAAAGGGCAAACAGGACGCTGAAAACTCTCCTGCAGAAGCAGGGGGTGGGGAAGCGGGTCACGCAGTGCGCCCTAGACAAGGCAACGTACACCCATAACTTTCTATCTGTTGATCGGGAGACGGGACTCTCCCCCGCCATGCGGCAACTCTGCCACAGGTCCGCGACCGTGGAACCCCGGCGCCACCACCCGCACGCCCGCACTATGGGGCGAGCGATGTGGCGTCCTGTGGAGGGCGATTGGTGCGGTCCTGATCCGGTACTAATTCGGGGTCGAGGATATGCTTGTATCTCCACAGGTGACGGCCCCGTTTGGATCTCCTCGCGACATCTCCGCCTCGTCGAGGAAGACGATGCCCGGCCGCAGGGGAAGTCCCTGCGCCCTGATTCCCCTCCTCCTCCCCCTCCTTCCCCTTCCCCTTCTTCTTCCCGGGGGCGCGGTGGGGAGGGAGGCCGGGACGTGGGTTAACTGGACTGCTCTGGTAAATAGCCACCTAAAGGATGTTGAGGAGCAGAGCGGGGTTTGGAGGTGGGCCCTCCTCGCCAATGCGCCTTTGTTACGCATGGTCTCCTGGAGGGAGGACTCCCCCCAACTCTCATTTCAAGGGAATGTGACCAAGCTTACGGGCCAGCACCAGGGTCAGTCCCCAGACCCTGACCAGCATGACATCCGTATTCGGGGCGCTATCTTGCGCAGCACTGGTCCCCCCATATGCTGGTACACCGGCAATGGGGCTTTCTCGGACCGGCCCGAGGTGACCCGATCTTGCTTGCGGTTGCTAAATTTTACTTCTACACTGGAAGTCAACATTCCCCAAGGTCAGGGGCATCCCACACACCGAAACCTTACCCTGCTGGGGATCCACGGCACAATTCAGTGCACCCCCGGCGGCACAAAATCCAGCGAGGGAAGTGGGGGGTTTTTTGGCCCTATCCGCAATGCGAGCTCGCTCCCCGGTCCCGGGAGACTGTGCGCCGAGGGTCGGGGTGGGGTTTGGATGCCTCTAACTGACTGTTCCACAGGCATATTCCGCTGTCTTCCCCATAGTGCTAACGGTACCCTCCTGCTCTCCTGGGATGACCACATTGGGGGCCGCACATATACAGAGGCGGCCGCCCCAGGGCTTTACGCGCTACCGTGGGGGACGCATCACCCCGGTCTCTGGAAAGCCTTTACTTCCCTGCGCTCCCCCACCGCGACCGTCCGGGTCCGCTCGTGCGCCTGCCCTGACGGGGCGACGTGCCAGGATTACCCTTTCTCGGTGTATCGTATTATTTTCCGTGAGGGTCTGAACGTTTCCCTGCACTTGCGGGGCAATTGTACCGACCATGATTACGTCTTTCAAGGGAACGCCCTTATCCCTGCCCCTTACGCGCTTATAGCCTGCCCAAGTACTGATCCCAGCTGGACCCTTACTGCCTCCCGGTCAGCTTATGGCGACTTTTCCTTGTCCACCACGGGTTCCTCGCGATGCGTCCTTATGTCTCGGGCGCGACCCATGACCACGGAGGGTGCGGCAGATTACGCTGTTTGGCTGGTCCGGCGGCCCCGCTACACCCTTATACCCGTTAAGTCTGCTGACCCTTGGTTTTCCCAGGCCTCCGACCATCGGTGGCACACCCTAGCGACCCGCTTGCGTGGCTTGCGCACCCGCAGGGAATTATTTGAGGCCATGCTGGGTATTGCGAACCTCGCGTTTTCCGCCTTCCAGGAATGGCAAATCCTGAATCTGTACGATCGGACTGGTTTCCTCGCGTCTCAGCTCTCGGCCTTCATGCACTCCACCCAACTGGCGTGGGGGGTTCAGCGTCACCTGGCCGCTTCCCTGCAGCAGGAGCTGATCGGCCTTGAGCACGTGATCGAGACGCTCGGCGACGAGGTTCGCCTCCTGTCCCTACGGCAGGCGGTGAAATGTGACTACCGGTATCGGCATGTCTGCGTGCTTCCGCTCCGCTGCAACGCCACCAACTCTTCGTTCCCTGCCTCCTGGGACGGAGTGAAGAAACACCTGGAGGGACTTTTCCTGGCCGCCAACGTGACCGGCGAGTTACAGGAACTGTGCCGCCTTCTCGACGAGCTCAACGCCCAGTCGCTGCGCTTCCCCAAGGCTTGGGATGACCTAGGCCGCGGGGAGGACGCGGTGGAGGAACTTTGGGACTGGATTAAACGCGTGATGCCCGGGGGATTGGCCCCTTGGCTGGTCTCGGTCCTTGCCGCCACTGGGGGGGGTTTTACTTTTGCTCATGTGCCTCCCGTGCCTCCTTCGTCTCTTTTGCTCCATTGTTGCCCGGGTGGTCCGCGAGCTTAAGGTCGAGATGCTCCCATTGCGCGGACGCCCCTAGCGGTCCCCGCCATAACGGGAGGGGGACACGTGGGGAGCGTGGGAAAGATAGGGAGTATGTGCACACAAACCGTACCCAACGGCTCAAAGCCAAACAGACTCAACAACAGGAGATAAAGGGACCAGGGCAAGAAAAACAACCTTGCACCTGCAAAGCTCGGAGGCAACCTCAAGGCCATATCCACAGCCAGCAATGGTTGGCAACGGGTGGCTGGGGGCCAGCCAGAGCAAACGCTTCGTGATGGACAGAGCTGTTGCTAGGCTAGTGGCTGGAGGGTGGCGAGTGAGTGTGCTACATGGCCTGAGAAAATCCTGCCCCCGGGCAACGGGGGGTATAAGAGACGAACAAGACAAGGGGGGGTGCAAGCACGCACGCAGCTCACACGCACACACAGGTGCCCTCTCTTCCTCCCTTTCTCTCTCTCTCTCTTTCCCTCTCTCTTCATTAACCATGTAATCGCTGATAGCAAATAAACGGCAACCAAGCTTTGGACCTCTGGCTGACTCTTCCTGGTGTGAACGCGCGGCCTGCGTCCGGAGACGTCCGAAGACCCGGAAAGGGTAAGAACCCGAGAGTTGCCCCCGAAACCCCGGGGAGCAACGCATAACAACCTTATGGTCTAGAGGGAGCTTGTAAGCCCCATGTGGGACAGGGACTGTGTCTCTACTGATTAACTTGTATCTACCCCAGTGCTTAGAACAGTGCCTCACACATAATAGGTGATTATAACAACTACAATAATGGTAATAATAATAATCTTGAAAAAGTTCCCGCAGTTTCAGATGGTGTCTCAAGTACAGCCAGGGAGAAGCACAGACCCTGGGAGAATATGAGTCATTCTGAATGATTTAACTCTGTTCATTTTTATCACACACAATATAAAGCATATGTTTCCTTAACAATGATAGGGAAAGATTTTCTAACTCTAGTTTTATAAAACTTTGTCTAAAAGGTAAAAGTTCTAATGTCACTAATTGAAAAGTGCTATTATAACTCTCCCTGGCAGATTATCTGTGTTTTAATTAACCCTAGGCAGTTGACACAGACATAATGACTTCTGTACGTCCTACAATTCATTTCTTAAAGGCACCTTATTTGGTCGATAGTAAGTCATTTAAAACAAAATGTTTAATTACCTTTGGATAACAAAGGAGACAAGCATCAGTATCATCTCATCTGTACTTTTTTCATCTTTTTCAAATAAATTTGAATAATAGCAGAATTAACGTAATGTCCCTTTTAATTTTATTCATTAATTAAAGACTAGGCTCCTGCAATCTACCCAGTATGTATTAGTCAAATCTGAGCCAAATTTAAAATGCTTTCCAATCACTATGATTAATACATCTATTTCTTTGAAATCCAATTATTTCCCTATTAAGCCCAGTCTCCCTGGCCTTGGCTAATTAGCATTCTAGATAATATATTCTATGTAGCCATCCCTTTATATAACCCACTAGGTGCAAAAATCAAATGAGGTCAAAGAAAACAAAATCAGAGAGGAGGGATATATTTCAAACTATGCAGTACTCATATTAATAAAGACAAGTAATCTGGAGAAAACTGGCAGATGTGCAAATTCCAACACTATTGTTAAGAAAGATCAGGTGAAATCGCTACCTTGTCATTTATTATAATTGAGTGACTCATATTGGCATTTTAATACAAAGGTATCATTTTCATCTCAACATCTCTGCAGAAATTTAGCATGATCATAAATTACCATATATGTCAGCATATTTTGACAGGTTAACATTGTATTATTGTATTGAAGATAAGGTGCACGCCTTCATTTTCAAGTTTCAAAGTATTGAAGCGACAGTCTCATGTGGAAATACATGCAGTAGGGAGACAGCTATTCCCAAGAAAGTAAACCACTCTTGCAATGGCACCTTGGCGAGTTCTTTCACAGCAAAAGAGCTTGCAAGAAACTGTGTTTACAAAATGGTACCCTAAAGGACCATGGCTTCACGCAGTTTTCAAAGTTCCCTAACTTATTCCAAGAGGAAACATAAGTTTCCTGGGAGAATCTGGCCAATTCCCACTTTGCCCTCAGCTCGATTTAAGGGGAGACTGGCCAGAAAGAATAAAAGCAGGAGGTAATAATAATAATAATGATGATGATGATGGTATTAAGTGCTTACTACATGCCAAACACTGTTCTAAGCGCTGGGGTAGATACAAGGTAATCAGGTTGTCCCACGTGAGACTCACAGTCTTGATCCCCATTTTACAGATGAGGTAACTGAGGCACAGAAAAGTTAAGTGGCTTGCCTAAGGTCACAGAGCAGACAATTGGCGGAGCTGGGATTAGAACTCACATCCTCTGACAACCAAACCCGTGCTCTTTCCACTAAGCCACCCTGAGGTATTTGCCAACATAGCTCTATCTTCCCAGGTTGCCTTAATCTAACATCTTCCCTTAAACCTTATGTATTTTCTCAATTTACATTAATTTGTGCTTCTATTTTTCTATTTATCCTTCCATTCTCCTACTCTCAGCACCTGTAGCATTGTTTCTGTCTCCTCTCCCTCCAACAACTGCATTTGAAAGTAAATTGTGCCTGCCTCCCCCATTAGTTTGGAGACAATTTGAGGGATCCTGTCTCATACTCTCCCAAGAGATTAGTATCGCGTTCTGCATACTGTAGGAACTCAATAAGTTCTAATGGTTGATTGACTGAATTCCCTCCCAGGAGTGCTGATGTGAAGCAGTGTGGCCTGGGGAAAGATCACAGGTCTAGGAGTCAGGAGACCTGAGTTCTAATCCCGGATCTGCCACTTGCCTGCTGTGTGACCTTGGGCAAGTCACTTAACTTCTCTGTGCCTCATTTACTTCATATGCAAAATAGGGACTAAGACTGTCAGCCCCATGTGGGACAGGGACTGTGCCAACCTGATTAGCTTGTATCTAACCTAGCGCTCAGTACAATGTGTAGCACAAAGTAAGCACTTAACAAATACCATAAAAAACAAAAATAAACAAAAAAACTGGAGTAGGACTGCATATTTAGAGAGGAATTCAGGGGCCTACTGGAACAGTTTTCAAAGTTTTCTTAAAACTGAACCATTGCTCTTTTATTGAATTACACACACATCACCAATGGCTAGACAGTGAATGGATTTATTTTCAGAGTCTGATGTGTTTGTCTTGGTTTATTTTTCTCCTTTTTGTGTGGAGAGGAAAGATGTAAGGAAAGGAAGGTGCATTGGTCGGTGGGGGGGATGCATTCATTGATATATGAATCTATATCTGTACATATATACCTATATATATAGATATATATGAATATATATCTGTACATATATACCTGTATATATGGTTGTACATATTTATTACTCTATTTATTTATTTATTTATTTATTTTGCTTGTACATTTCTATCCTACTTATTTTATTTTGTTGATATGTTTGGTTCTGTTCTCTGTCTCCCCCTTTTAGACTGTGAGCCCACTGTTGGGTAGGGACTGTCTCTATGTGATGCCAATTTGTACTTCCCAAGCGCTTCGTACAGTGCTCTGCACATAGTAAGCGCTCAATAAATACAATTGATTGATTGATTGATTGATTGATGTCCATTTGATTTTTCTTTTGGTTTGGAAGCGTTTCAGATTTCATCTCCCCTTGCCTTTGTCAGTGCTCTGACACACCTTCTGTCTGCTGTCCTAGTGTAATCACAATTTGGGGTTTGATTTATACTTTTTTTCAATCATGCAGGCATTCATTCATTCCTTGAATAGAATTTGCTATGTGTGAAATGTGTACAGTGCTGAGGTGTTTGGGAACGTGCAATAGAAGTAGACGATACAGCCCCAATTCTCGACAGGGAGGACAGGCTGACATAAATGGTGTGCATACTGTGGGAGCCACAGGCTGCCACTCCATGAGGATTATGGTAGTCCATCATCCCCATGGGGCTAGAGCCAGGAGGACAAAGGTCCACCCCCTTAGCTTTTTGGGCATGGTGGACAGCTGTAATTAGCCTGCCCCATCTCTTGGAGCTAGGAAGCCTATGGGCACAGCCTGACTCAGTCATCCACGGGGTTTCGGTCACCCACCCCAGGTTGCAAGACCTTCCTTGCAACTGGGGAATGGCCATCTCGGGCCACCACATTTCAGGCTTCAGAGTCCCTTGGGTCATCCCCAACCCCAAATGGTTCAGTACGTTATGAAGAGGGATTTGAAGATTGGGAGACCTGTGGTTTAGTGGATTTGAAAGGAAGGGAGTTACAGACAGCAGAAAAAACATGAGCTAGAGTTAGGAGACAGGAGAATTGAGAACACTCCATGTTTCTGCCAAGTATATGGAAAGGTGGTCTGGGTTTGGATTTGGTGTTCACACTATCACGGGTTCCCCCTGGGATTGAAGGTGATTTTTGTTAAACTGGAGGGTCCAGAATATCACTTCTCAAGGATAGGGTGATCCCAGGATCTCTTCCTAGACTGATGGAGACAATGGAGTGTTGGAAGGAAACTGCCCCCATCAGATTGCCTTTTCAGGGGCCCAATTCATCCTTTATCCACATAGAGCTGATAGAGACTTTAATTGACGAATTTATTCCTTTGTTCTGGCAAAACCACATCAGTAGCCCTGCTTGCTCTGCCTGGCATGCTGAGCTCAATCCTTGGGACTAATTTGGATTGGAGGAGAGATCTGGGATGGCAAAATCTTCATCTGGGGATGAGCAAACTGAGCAAAATGAGCAAAATCCATAATGTCAGGGACCAACACTTCAATAAATCAGTAGTGCTAACTGGTGCACAGAGCAATGTAGTATAATATGATGGAGTAGGTAGAGGTGATTCTTGCCCTCTAGGAGCTTACAGGATTGAGAGAGACATTGCACAAGTGTATCCATGTGTGCATATGAGGAACCATTACTGCATTTTACAACACTGCTGCATATAATAATAATAATAATGTTGGCATTTATTAAGTGCTTACCATGTGCCAAGCACTGTTCTAAGCGCTAGGGTAAACACAAGGTAATCAGGTTGTCCTACACGGGGCTCACAGTCTTCCTCCCCATTCTGTAGATGAGGTAACTGAGGCACAGAGAAGTGAACTAACTTGCCCAAGGTCACACAGCTGGCAAGTGGCCTATCCGGGATTACAACCCACAGTCTCTGACTCCCAAGCCCAGGCTCTCTCCATTCACTAAACACGCTGCTTGTCAATTGAAATTGTACTTTCCAAGCACTTAGTACAGTGCTCTACACACAGTAAGCGCTCAATAAATACGAAAATGAATTAGTCGAAGGGATTACAGAGACTTAATCTCGTTTTACAGTTGAGGGAACTGAGGCCCAGAAAAGTGAAGCTCTGCACACTGAATGAATGAAGCAACTGGCCCAAGGTCACAGAGCAGACAAGTGGCAGAGCTGGGATAAGTGACTGGATTAACACTGTAGCAGTTTGGATGGAGAGGAAAGGGTGGATTTTAACGATGCTGTGAAGGTCCAACTGACAAGATTTAGTGATGCAATATATGTGGGTTGAATGAGAGAGAGGAGTCAAGCAGGATGCCAAGGTTACAGGCCTGTGAGACATGAAGAATGGTGGTTTTTAATGATGGGAAAGTCAGGGGGAGAACAGGGTTGGGTGGGAAGACAAGGAGTTCTGTTTTAGACAGAATGTTTCAGGTGACAGCAGGGCATGTAAGCAGAGATGTTTTGAAGGCAGTAGGTCATGTGAAACTCCAGAGAGGGAGAGAGAACAGGGCTGAAGATGTGTAGACTTGGTTATGATTTGCATAGAGGTGGTAGTTTAAGTCCTAGGAGCAAATGAGTTTTCCAAAGGTGTAAATGGAGAATAGAAGGGGGCCCAGTATCAGCCTAGTCTTTACTTTCATTAAATAGGGTCTGAAAGCTGCAGTTAGAATATACCACTGATCCTCGGGGAAATTCTTCCAGTTCAAGAAGCTACAAGCACCATAAAATCTTACAATTACTATGGAAAAAATAACAATAATAAAAAAAATCACTAAGAACATATGTGCCAAGCACTGTATTGTGTTTATGTTAAATACAAGTTAATCAATCAGATTTATTGAGCACTTACTGTGTAAGGCTCTATACTAAAGGCTTGGGAGAGTACAACATAAGAGTAGGTAGATGCATTCCCTGCCTACAAAGACCTTACACTCTAGAGGGGAAGACAAACATTAATACAAATGAATTACAGATATATACATAAGTGCTGTGGTTCTGAGGAGGGTCCCAGGGGAATTGAATAAAGGAAGCTAATCAGGTTGACAGAAAGGAAAGGAGGAAATGAGGGCTTAGGGAAGGCCTCTTGGAAGATAAGTGTCTTCAGTAAGGCTTAAAGGTGGGGAGGTAAGGAAGTAGATTGAAGGTGATTGCGTATTTAGTCCTGTAGACTATAAGCTTCTTGTGAGCAGGGATTTCATCTTCCTCCTCTATTGTATGGTACTTTCCCAAGTGCTTAGTATCATGCTCTGCACACAGTACATGCACAATAGATACCATTGATTAATAAGAATAGAATAAATAAAATTACTAGAATAAACAGAATTAGGCCCACTATGCCCCTCTGCTTTAGCCAGAAGAGTGTACAGTCTTTCTGGACAAGAAATATGTCTTGCGTTTCTGTAGTACTTTCCCATGCCCTTAGTACAATACATTGCGCAGAGTGGATCCTCAATGAATATCATTCCTTCTTTACTGCACTGGCATTGGGGAATGGATTGGCAAGGGCACTGAGGCTGAATCTTAATGAACTTTTTGTAGGGTGAACAAATTTTCTAAGTAAATTCCAGAGTCAGATCTATGAACATCTTGAAGCAATAAATCATTTCGATCACATGTTATGTGTTTACCTTATTTTCAAAAAGAAAAAAACTCTAGCAGACAGCAATAATCCACTCACAGTAGCTTCGCAAGTAATTCACTGAGGGTCCCAGGAAATGAAGCCTGGAACCATTGAATGAAACTTTCATTCCAAATAACCAAGAGTTACCCAGAAGAGATCAACAATGTCAAAAATGTCAAAATCATAGTCAAACTGAACAAATTGTCCTTTGGGGAAGGAGACAATAAATAGGGAAGCAGCATGGAGTAGTGGATAGATCCCAGCTCTGCCACTTGCCTGTTATGTGGCCTTGGGCAAATCACTTTACTTCTCTGTGCCTCAGTTACCTCAACTGGAAAATGGGGATTGAGACTGTGAGCCGAACGTGGGACAGGGATTGTGTTTAATCCTCTTTGCTTGCTACCCCAGTGCTTAGTACAGTACCTGGCACAAAGTAAGTGCTTAACAAATACCATTATTATTATTATTATTATATAATAATAAAACAGAATTGGAAGATACATTCCCTGCCCATAATGAGCTTAAATCCAACTTGTCGCCAGTCCCCAGCCCCCACCTACAAAATTTCCCCTCCTTATGTAAACAGACAGATAATAAGGGCTTTTATCTAGAATCTTTGTCTTCAGTGCCTGACTAGAGAAGAAGGCAGATGAGCCCCCACACTAAGCCCCCCCCTTTCCCAGACTAAGCCCCCCTTTCATCAGCTCCCCCTCCCCTCCAACATCACCCTAACTCGATCACTTTACTCCCCTCCCTGCCCCACTGCACTTGGGTATATATATATATATATATATATATATATACATATAATATATATATATATACACATATCTATAATTCTACTTATTTATATTAATCCCCGCTTTACTTGTTCCGATGTGAATGTATATCTCTAATTCTATTTATTTATATTGATGCTATTGATGCCTGTTTACTTGTTTTTGATGTTTGTCTCTCCTCTTCTAGTCTGTGAGCCCGTTGTGGGCAGGGATTGTCTCTCTTTGTTTCTGTATTGTACTTTTCAACTGCTTAGTACAGTTCTCTGCACACCGTAAGTGCTCAATAAATGCGATTGAGTGAATGAATGAATGAATGAGGAATTGGCTGTGTGGGGAAGAAGGGGAAATCACTCAGGTGATTCTGGGAGAATGGGGAGGGAAGGAAATAGAAGGGTGCTGGCCAGCTTCACCTCCCCAGGACCTTCTCTCCTGTATGCCACACTCTCAGAGAATATGGCAGCAATGGGTTGCATCTCAGGGTGGGAGGGAAGGGAAGAAGGGGGCAGAGTTAGAATGATGACTCTCCTGTCAGGAAGATATACAGTAAAATCCCCTACTCACTTAAAGCAAACGTTGCCTACTCATGAGCCGCAGGAACACAGTTGCTATTCCAGGAAAAGCTGGAGCTACTTCAATTATTCAATTGTAATTTTGGAGTGCTTTCTGTATGGAGATCACGGTACTAAGAGCTCAGGAGAGTACATTGCAACAATAAACATGACATTCCCTGCCCACAACGAACTTACAGTCTACAGGGAGAGATAGACATTAATACAAATAAATAAAATTCCAGATATGTGCTGTGAGGCTGGGAGGTGGGAGGAGGAAAAGGGAGCTAATCAGGGTGACACAGAAGGGAGTAGGAGAGGAGCACAGGTGGGGCTTAGTCTGGGAAGGCCTCTTGGAGAAGATTTGGCTTTGGAGGGCAGGAGAGTAATTGTCTCTCAGATTTGAGGAGGTAGGGCATTCCAGATCAGAGGCAGGACATGGGCTAGGGCTCGGCTTTGAGATAGGCAAGGCTGAGGTATAGTGAGAAGGTTAGTACTAGAGGAGCAAAGTGTTTGCAGGCAGGGTTATAGAAGGAGAGAAGTGAGGTGAGGGAAGAGGGGGCAAGGTGGTGGAGTGCTTTAAAGCCAATAGGAGGAGTTTTTGTTCACAACTGATCCTTGGGCAGATCAAGTAAGACTTTTTGCTGCCTCAACAAACCTTGCCTTGAGCATCATTTTCAAAATGGGACAGCTGGAACCATGGAAATATTTTTGTGTGGGGGAAACTGCAAGCCACTAGGAGAACCCCAAGGCAGTCCCCTCTTAATGGAGAAACCCAACCCTATCCCACTTACCTGAGGATACCAATGAGGGCCTACCTCCTCTCCAAGGTAATTATACTCACTATTCTAGTTGATTAGGTTGGGTATTTAGTTCTTTCTAAATGCTAATCATGGGGAAATAGTAGTATTAGTAGGCCTTATTGAGTGTCCATTTGGTGCAGCACACTGTGCTAAGCACTTGGTAAATACAAAACAAAGAAATGACATGTTGCCTACCCAGAAGAAGCTGGCATGATAAATAATTCATACAGAAGTGGCCCCATATTTTACAGCAGTGTAGACACAGCCCAAATTCTATTTTGACCTGGTTATATAAAGTGTTTCTTTAAAAAAATGCTCAGCTCCTGAAGGTAGCAGGGAAAAACCCCCAACAACCTCTGTTCTTGCTTTCTTACTTTTGAAAGTATTTGTTTTTAAGAATCTTAGCAATTTGCTTCATACATTATTCATGAATTTCTCAGCTGGCTGGTAAGGCAGTTCTGCTCTTCATTTTTCATCTATCGTCTTTTAAAGGAAGTGAAGCAAAGGTGAATTTGGGGAATGAGGAAGTGAAAAATTCCTTATCCAATCACCCTGACAAGAAACTATATTCAATTTGCTCTGTAGCTTTAATATTATTCTCACCACATTAAACCATAGCGTTCAAATCTGACTTTCTTGTTTTGTTGCTTATGAAAATTAATTTCAATTATTTACTTTGTAAATACACCAACCTTGACGTTGGTGTGAAAATTTTAATTACATATGAAATACAATGCAATTATGTAGTCATTAAACAGGAATGACAGTGGTGTTAATGCCACTCAGGGCTGAATTGTCATAAGATGAATCACTTACTGCCATTTTTAGGTCTAATTTACTTTTTGTGTATCCAAAGTCTAGCCTGTAACAATCTGTCAGTGTTATTCCTTTTAACTTCAGAGAAGTTAGATTTTTTTTCTATGTTTCTGTGTTAAAGATGGAAGCGGCAGAACCATCCCAGGATAGTCTACTGAAAGAACAAATATGCCTATTAGCTCAAGAAAAACAGGGATTGTGTGCTGGATGAGCACTATATAAGAATTGATGTGAGTGATACTGAGTGCTTCAAGTATCTGTATAGCAAAAATCTTCATAATCTGGGTTTTAGAAAAAAAAATTGTGATGAAATTTACTTTAGCAAATTAGATTTTTTTAGCTATAGGAAGGTGAAGGGTAAAAAACAACAAATGCCATCTCAGTACCTCTGTGTCAGCTATGCACGGGGTTCTCCTGACACCTGTAGCAGCTCTTATCAGCATCATCAATGGTTTTTATTGATTGTGTCCTCCATCTCTTGCCCCAGATAACCACCTGGCTGCCTACTTTACTGAGAAAATTGAAACTACCAAGAATCTCCCTAAAATCTCCCCTACTCCTCTCCGGTCCTTCCCTCTTTCTGCCCCTTCTTCTATTCTCCATCTTTCCCAGCAGTAGCACAAGAGATCTCCTGTCTTCTCTCAAAATCCACCACCTCCATCTGGGCAACCCATACATCTCTGCATCAAACAGAAACTCCTCACCATTGGATTTAAAGCACTCAATCAGGTCTTCTTCTCCTACCTCACCTCTCTGCTTTCTCACACAACCCAGCCCACATACTTACTTCACTCCTCTAAAGCCAAAATGCCCTGAACACAGTAAGTGCTAAATAAATACAATTGCTTGCTTGATTGATAGCAGAGCATTGTACTAAGTGCTTGGGAGATCATAATAAAACAGGGTTGGTAGACATGTTCCCTGCCCACAACAAGCTTACAATCTAGAAGGGGAGACAGATATTCTTAAAAATAAGTAATTTGTAGCATATAATTTGTAGATAAGTACATAAGAGCTGTGGGGCTAAGGGTGGGGACCAAGTGCCCAAATTTCATAGATCCAAGTGCATAGCCATTTCTGTGCATAATAACTTACAAAACCCAACTACCCAAGTACTCACTCATCTATGGTCCCAATTTTCCTTTTCTTCCTCCTATCTATAAGTTACTTTAGTATCTATCTTTTCATTCATTCAGTCATATTTATTGAGCACTTACTGTACTCACTGAAGATAGGGATCATGTTTGCGAACTCTATTTTACTCCCCCAAGTCCTTAGTACAGTGCTGAACACAAAGCAGACACTTAATAAATACCTTTAATTGTTGAAAAGCAAGAATTTCCTGAAACAAAGTGTTCTGTAATTTCTGAGGAACATTATTCTACAATGGGACTGGGTTGGTCATATTCTGGTCTTAAGAGAGAACAGAGGCCAACACTACCATTCACTAGGTTCCCATAATACTTGGCAGGTAGTAGGGAGGTGCAGAATTTGTGACAGTCTGAGAGCCACAGCAGCACAGTTTTGGGGGAGCCTAGGAGCTCTTTCTGTATCGAAAGCAGAAACTCATGGAAAAGGGATATCAAACACTGTGTTTTTCCATCTCTCCTGACTACCAGCTCCCTGGCCTTTCCGTTGCAAGAGCAGCAATTGTGAGAAGAGAGGAGGGACAGAGGAAACAGTTTGAAAATCAAACAATGTTATTTATTGAGTTATTACTGTGTGTAGAGCACTTGAGAGAGAACAATAATATCAGAGTTGGTAGTCATGATCTCTGCCCACAGTGAACTTACAGTTTAGACAGGGGGTGGGGAGAGAGTCTGGAGCTCGGTGTGGAGGGCTGACCGCTTGGAAGAGAGGAGAAGTTGACATTAAATATGCAGGTTGAATGAGAGAGTTGACAGTAGGATAGCTCCAAGATTGAGAGCATAAAAGGCAGGGAGACTGGTTGTGCTGTCTACAGTAGAATCCTTCATGCCCCTGGGATGGCTGGAGGTGAATCAGACAGGAAATGGTTAGTTGAGTCTTCCTAAGGGAATTAGATGCTATTCAGATGCAGTAAGTCTTCTAGACAGCAACTAGAATATCCAGTTCTCCTGTTGAACAAAGTTGGCATCCTTTCCTATGTTAAGGAAAACACATATTGTGGTACCCACACATGCCACCCTTCCAATTCCATGGATTGCCACAAAGAACATTCTAGACCAAACATGCCCTTTATCAGAACTGTCTTCTGTGTGACTTTGGGCAAGTTACTTAACTTCTCTGTGTCTCAGTTACCTCGTCTGTAAAATGGGGATTAATACTGTGAGCCCTATGTGGGACATGGACTATGTCCAACCTGATTGGCTTGTGTCTACCCTAGTGCTTAGTATAGGGCCTGAAACATAATAAACACTTAAGAAATACTATAACCCTCTCCCGCAAAACTGAAAGAACAGTGCACTCAGCAATGGTGTTCAGGATTTAGTAAGGTGTGTTTAGTCCCTAACAAATTGTCCCCAGCCCTTATATTATAAAACATTACACAGACTAGGTCACTAATTTTGCACTCATTAATCAATCAATCAGTGGTATTTACTGTGTGCAGAACATAGTACTAAGCCCTTTTTTAAAAATGGTATTAAGCACTTACTATATGCTAGGGACTGTGCTAATCACTACTGTAGGCACAAGCTAATCAGGTTGAACACAGTCCATACCCCACCTGGGGCTCATAATCCTAATCCCCATTTTACAGATGAAGTAACTGAGGCACGGATAAATTAAGTAATTTACCCAAGGTCACACAGCAGACAAATGGTGAAGCTGGGGTTAGAACCAGATCCTTCTGATTCCCAGACCTGTGCTCTTTCCCTTAGGCCACACTGGGAGGGTACAGTACAACAGAGTTGGTAGATACATTCCCTGCTCACAACAAGCTTATAGTCTTGAGGAGGAAACAGACATTTATATAAATAAAAAAAATTATAGCCATATACATAAGTACTGGGGGGCTGAGGATGGAACAAATACCAAATGCCCAAAGGATGAAAAACCCTGTGCATAGAGGAAGCAGAAGGGAGAGGGAGCTGGGGAAAAGAGGGCTTAATTGGGAAGGTGTCTTGGAGGCGTTAATAAGGTGGAGGGGTGTAGTGGTGACAGTAATAATGATAATTGGATAACAGATCACTCCATAGCCACAAAATCTTCATACGCCCATTTTTCTGACCTTATCTTGTGCTCAGCTCTCCCAGTGCTGACCACTTACTTGCTCCTGAGCTCTCCTCTTTCCCTCTCCCTTCTCGTGTGGATTTTGTATGGAGCAGGAACTGTCACGCATCTGATGATCTTGTATCTACCCCAGCACAAATCACAGAGTTAGTGCTTAATGAATGCCGTTAAAAAAATTGCCACAAATCTTACAGCACTATTTTTCAGTGTTATCTGTTAAGCCCTTTCTATGTGCCAAGCTCTGTTCTAAGTGCGGGAGGTGTATCACTCTGGTCAGACACAGTCCCTGTCCCATGCAGAGGTCACAGTCAAAGGGGAATGGAAAACTGATATTTAATCCTCATTTTACAGATGATAAAACTGAGAAAAACAGGCTGTATGGAGCTGGCTATGAGCCAGGCAATCCAGATAATTATGTTTCTGCCACGGCAAATTGTGCTCTGCAATCTTTGCTGCCTGGTGGAAGGGAAAAGTGAGGACCCAGCTTTATTGGCAACCACACTCAGGCAGGTGCAGCCAAAGGAGGTTTGTTGTGTTCATTTCAAGAGAATTTAACAATTTATTCTGCAGAGGAAGTTACCAACAGGATGGGCGGTGCAGGAGACAGAGCCAATATCTGCCATGCCAGTGCCTTCTTAGGCCCAGGATCACAGCCTCTGGGTGGAGCATACCCAGGTGGGTGGCAGTGAGGAGCAGTGTGGCATCTACAGACACACCAAGACTGACCATATTACTTTTGTTGCCAATTAAAACCAATGGACGTCTTCCCAATGTAGGCCTCCTTCTCCTTCCCGCTCAGTGACCATGATGTAGATAAGGGGATGGAGAAAGTTGGGTTGAACCAGCTCCAGAAATAGAAAGAGTTGTGGGCCGCAGACTGTGCAGTTCAATCATTCGTGTTTATTGACCACTTTCTGTGTGCAGGGCACTGTACTAATCGCTTGGAAAGTACAATACAGGAAATAAAGAGAAACAATCCCTGACACAATGGACTCACAGTCTAGAGGGGAGGAGACAGACATCAATACAAGTAAACAGGCATCAATATAAATAAATCAAATTCTAGATACACACATATATACATAAGTGCTGTGGGGTGGGGAGAGGGGGAAAGAGCAAAGGGAGCCAGTCAGGGTGATACGGAAGGGAGTGGGAGCTGAGGAAAAGTGGGGCTTAGTCTGGGAAGGCTTCCTGGAGGAGGTGCACCTTCAGTAGGGCCTTGAAGTAGGGGAGAGTGATTTTCTGGCAGATTTGAGGCGGGTGGGCGTTTCAGGCCATAGGTAGGACATGGGCCAGGCGTGGGCGGTGAGATAGGTGAGATTGAGGCACAGTGAGAAGGTTAGCACCAGATGAGTGGAGTGTGTGGGCTGGTATGTAGAAAGAGAAAAGGGAGGTGAGGTAGGAGGGAGCAAGGTGATGGAGAGGATTAAAGCTAATAGTGAGGAATTTTTGTTTGATAAGGAGGTGGATAGGCAACCACTGTAGATTTTTGAGGCGGGGGCCAGTGGTACACCCTGAACCTATCTGTAGAAAGATAATCCTGGCAGCAGAGTGAAGTGTGGACTGAAGTGGAGAAAGGCAGGAGGTTGGGAGTTCAGAAAGGAGGCTGATGCAGTAACGTAGGCAGGAAGACTGATAGTGCATATAGCTTTAATTCTATTTGTTCTGACAACTTTGACACCTGTCTACCTGTTTCGTTTTGTTGTCTGTCCTCCCCCTTCTAGACTGTGAGCCCGTTGTTGGGTAGGGACTGTTTTTATATGTGGCCAACTTGTACTTCCCAAGCGCTTAGTACATTGCTCTGCACACAGTAAACACTCAATAAATATGGAGTGAATGAATGAATGATTGTACTAATGGAATAGCGGTATGGATGGAGAGGAAAGGGCAGATCTTGGTGATGTTGTGAAGGTGAGACCATCCGGATTTGGTGACAGATTGGATAGATGGGTTGAACGGAAGAGCGGAGTCAAAGATGACACCAAGGTTATGGGCTTGTGAGACGGGAAGGATGGTTGTGCTGTCTACAGTTATGGGAAAGTTTGGGAGAGGACAGGGTTTGGGAGGGAAGATAAAGAGCTCTGTTTTGGACATGTTGAGTTTGAGGTGGTGGGAGGACATCCAAGTAGAGATGTCCTCAAGGCAGGAGGAGCTGTGAGCCTGGAGAGAGAATTGGGGAGGAGATGTAGATTTGGGTATCATCCATATAGAGATGGTAGTTGAAGCCATGGGAGTGAATGAGTTCCCCAAGGGAGTGAGTGTAGATGGCGAATAGGAGAGACCAAGAACTGAACCTTGAGGGACCCCTAGAGTTAGGGGATTGGAGGGGGAGGAGGAGCCTGTGAAGGAGACTGAGAATTACCCACCAGCGAGATGAGAGGAGAACCGGGAGAGGACAGAGTCAGTGAAGCCAGGGTTGGATAACATATCCAGGAGAAGGGGATGGTCCACAGTGTCAAAGGCAGCTGAGAGGTCAAGTAGGATTAAGATGGAGTAGGAGTCATTGGATTTGGCAAGAAGGAGATCACTGGTGACGTTTGAGAGGGTGGTTTCAGTGGAGTGAAGGGGATGGAAGCCAGATTGGAGGGGGTCCAGGAGGGAGCTGGAGGAGAGGAATTTGAGGCAGCAAGTGTAGACGACTCACTCCAGGAGTTTGGAGAAGAAAGGTAGGGGGGAGATGGGGTGATAACTGGAGGGGGCTGGGGGGGTCAGGGGAGGATTTTTTAGGGTGAGGGACATGTGGGCATGTTTGAAGGCAGTGGGGAAGAAGTCATTGGAGAGTGAGCCGTTGAAGATGGTAGTTAAGGAGGGAAGGGACGAGAGTTTTTATAAGGTGTGAGAGTTTTTAGAAGGTGTGAAGGAAGGGGGTCCGATGTGCTTGGTGAGGTGGTGGCAGGTCCTGAGCATGCTCCAGCATAGGTTTGGAAGTGCAAATTTTTAAAGGGACAGGAATGGTTATCCTGAGCTCACATTTTTCCTGTCATTAGAGAGAAATCACAGTGAGCAAATTGCCCCAGTGGAGGTGGTAAATCCACAAAGGGGCATTTTTAGTTGCTTGACTGAGTAGCTGTTTAGCACACTGCAAAGCAAAGCTGAAGAGGAAAGCCAAAAACTATCAGGGAGCATAGCATGTGCAATTCTGTATCATCGACATGGAAGAGTTTCTGTATGACTATACAAAAGGTTACATTAGCTGCTTAATTATGGATGTTAATGTCAATGCTGATCTTTGTAGATTTTTTTCAAAGTAAAGGTTATTCTGTCAATGAGTAAAGAAGAGAGACAGCTTTGCTGAACAGCTGCCTGTGCAGTGATTCCAAATGATCTCATTAGGTAGAGTCATGGCTTCTTCAAAGCAGGAAGAAAGGAAATAACAGTATCCCTTGAACAGTAACTTTTATCCAGACTTTATAAGTGGGATTTTAGAAAAGTAAACCTGGAACAAGTCTCAGAATACAAGAAGTGTCTTTTACACTGGTGGAAATCTGAGTTCAATGCAGCTTTTTTCACTAAGCCAGGAGGTTCTCTACTGCATAGATTTGCCCTGAAAGAAAGGAAGATCTCTGGGGAGAAGCATTAGCTCTTTCAGTCTCCTAAATGCATGATGGGGATGACAATGATTCCTCTCTGCTCCTTCTCCACTCCCAAAGGAGCCACCTGAGCTACAAGAGAGAATTTCTAAGCAGTATGAGCACTAAATGCCTGAAGAAACTGAAAGAGGAGTTCTGGAGTCCCCTCGTTGGTAGATTTTTTTGAGCCCAGCCTGGTTATTTACCTTCACAGGATGGTATAAAGCGTGACTGAAGGAAAGACATGGGGCTGAGGGAACTTTCCAGGGATTACCCAGCCTTGTGAGTCTGAGAGTTTAGGCAAGGCAGATTTTGCCTATCAGAGACACTGGTCTTAGGATCTAAACCTCCCGGAATGGAGGTTATTGTTCTGAACCAAAAGAGGGTCAGCCCTCTCTCCCTCTCAGAAAGAGACTTCACTCATTTTGGAGACCTTCATATTCCCCTCTCTCCGCTCATTTGAATCACTGATGAACCTGGGAGTTTGGAGATTTGCCCCAGGGCCTTACAGGGTGGGAGCTGTCATTCTATCTTCCATCCCACCACTGTCTTCCAGGGACAGAGTGTGTGTGCGTGTGTGTGTGTGTGTGTGTGTGTGTGTGTGTGTGTGTGTGTGTGTGTGTGTGTGTCTGGCTCCTTTTGCTCTTTCCCCCTCTCCCCACCCCACAGCACTTATGTATATATGTGTGTATCTAGAATTCGATTTATTTATATTGATGCCTGTTTACTTGTATTGATGTCTGTCTCCTCCCCTCTAGCCAGGATGGGTTTATCAAGGGGGAACTCAGTCTCTCCTCGACACTCCCCCAGTGTTCTGTACAATGCTCTGCACACATTAAGTCCTCAGTAAATAGCACTGACTGATTCACACACATGAAAACTTACATATACACACACACACTCTCTCACACACACACACACTTTGGGCAGGGTTCAACTCCTTCATACCTAGCCTTCCAAAGGGTAGTTGTCATCATTTCCCTGGATTACTGCATCAGCCTTCTTGCTGACCTCCCAGCTTCCTGTCTCCCCCAACTCCAGTCTATACTTCACTCTGCTGCCTGGATCATTTTTCAACAAAAACATTCAGGACAAGTCACTCCCTTCCTCAAAAAACTCCAGTGGTTGCCCATCCACCTCCTTACCAAACAAAAACTCCTCACCATTGGCTTTAAAGCATTCCACCACCTTGCCCCCTCCTACCTCACCACACTACTCTCCTTCTATAACCTAGCCCGCACACTTTGTTCCTCTAGTGCTAACCTTCTCACTGTGCCTTGATCTTGCCTGTTTCAGGGCCAGCCCCTCACCCACATCCTGCCTCTGTTCTGGAACACCCTCCCTCCTCAAATCAGACACACATTTACTCTCCCCACCTTCAAAGCCTTACTGAAGGCACATCTCCTCCAAGAGGCCTTCCCAGAGTAAGCCCTATTTTTCCTCATCTCCCACTCCCTTCCGCATTGCTCGGACTTGCTCCCTTTCTCTTCCCCTGTCCCAGTACCACAGCACTTATGTACATATCTGTAATTTTGGTTTTTTTTTGTAGTAATGTCTGTCTCCCCCCATCTAGACTGTACGCTCATTGTGGGCAGGGGAATGTCACTCTTCATTGTTGTTTTGTACTTTCCCAAGCACCTAGTACAGTGTTCTGCACACAGTAAATGCTCAATAAATAGTATAATATAATAGACTTGTCCAAGGTCACACAGCTGACTTGCATCCATTTTGCAATGTGTGGCACTCCCGTTCCCCTCCTCCTTTACTGCACTCAATGCCACATGTTCCTCCATGACTGGCAGGAATGAGGGAGTGCTGATGGAATGAATTCCTTCAGGCAGATTCATGGCCCTAAAGTTCAAGGAATGAGGCTCATCTGCCATGGTTATTGAGAGGCTCCACCATCAATCATGAATACCACAATCCAGCTTCCTTAAAGTGGTTCCTGTGTTCTCAGTAGCATAATATTCTAAGCACTTGGAAGAGGACAGTTGTATTTTTAGGCATGATTCATTAGTACAGTGCTCTGCACGTAGTAAGTGCTCAGTAAATATAATTGATCGATTGATTGATTCATACCCTAAAGAAGGTCAAAGTCCAGTGGGGGAGCAATCAGTCATTCTATTGTGTTTATTGAGCACTTACTGTGTGCAGAGCTCTGTATTAAGCATTTGGAAGACTACAGTATAACAGAGTTGGAAAATGCATTCCCTGCCTGCAATGAGTTTAGATTCTAGAGGGTTTCAGACAATATAAAAATAAACTACAGATATGTACACAAGTGGTGTGGGATTAAGGAGGGGTGAATAAAGGATGCAAATCCATGTGCAAGGGTGATGAAGGGAGTGCGAGAAGAAGAGATGAGGGGTTAATTGGGGAAGGTGTCTTGGAAGAGATGTGCTTTTAATAAAGTGCTGAAGATGGAGAGAGTGATCGTCTGTTGGATACGAAGAAGGAAGGCTTTTCAGGCTAAGCTTTTCACTGTACCTCGATTCTGTCTGTCTCACCACTGACCTCTCGCCCACTTCCTGCCTCTCACCTGAAACTCCCTCTCTCCTCATATCTGAAAACTTCTCTCCCCTTCTTCAAAGCCTTGCGGAAGACACATCTCATCCAAGAGGCCTTTCCTCACTAAGCCCTTCTTTCCTCTTCTCCCATTCCTTTCTGCCTCGCCCTGACATCCTCCCTTTATTCATCCCTGCTCCTAGACCCACCAGACTTATATCCGTATCTGTAATTTATTTATTTATATTAATGTGTGTCTCCCATTCTACACTGCAAGCTCATTGTGGGCAGGGAATGTGTCTGTTTATTGTTACATTGTACTCACCCAAGTGCTTATTACAGTGGTCCACACACAGTAAGTACTAAAAATAAATGCAATTGAATTAATAAATGAAAGGATGTGAGAAAAGGGTTGGCAGTGGGAGAGATGAGATCAAGGCACAGTGAGTAGGTTGGTTTTAGAGGAGCGATATGTGCGGGATATACTATAGTAGGAAATCAGGGAGGTAAAGTAGGAGGGGGCAAGATGATTGCACACTTTAAAGCCAATTGTGCAGAGTTTTTGTTTGATACAGAGGTGGATGGGTAACCAATGGAAGATCTTGAGTAGTGGGGAAACATGGTCAGAATGTTTTTCTAGAAAAATGATCTGAACAGTAGAGTGAAGTATGAACTGGAATTGGGAGAGACATAAGGCTGGGAGGTCAGCAAGGAGGCTGATGCAATAATCAAGGCAACATAGGCTAAGTGCATGGATTAACATGGTAGGAATTTAGATGGAGAGGAAAGGACAGATTTTAGTGATGCTGTGAAGTTTGAACTGGCAGGATTTGGGGACAGATTAAATATTTGTGCTGGAGTTGATGAAAGTGCCAAGATTATAGGCTTGTGAGGCAGGAAGGATGGTTGTGCAGTCTATAGTGATGGGAAAGTCTACAGGGTTCGAGTGGGAAGATGAGGAGTTCTGTTTTGGACATGTTAAGTTGAAGTGTTGGTGGGACATCCAGGTAGAGATGTCCTGAAGGCTGGAGGCAATATGAGGCTGGAGAGAAGGAAAGATATCCAGGCTGGAGATGTAGATTTGGGAATTAGCTGCATAGAGAAGGAACAAAAGAATTCTCCAAGGGAGTGGGGTATATATGGCGAATAGGAGGGGACCGAGAACTGAGCCTTGAGTGGCTTCCACTGTTAGCGGGTGAGAGACAGAGGAGGAGCCCATGAAACAGACTGAGAATGAGCAGCCAGAGAAATAGGAAGAGAACCAGGAAAGGACAGTGTCAGTGAAGCCAAGGTTGGATAATGTTTCAAGGAGAAGGGGGTGGTTGACAGTGCTGAGTGCAGCTGAGAGGTCATAGAAGATTAGGATGGAGTAGAGTTCAATGACTTTGGCAAGAAGGAGATCATTTGTGATCTTTTAGAGGGCAGTTTTTGTGAATGAAAGGAGTGGAATCCAGTTGGAGAGAGCCAGGGAGAGACTTGGAGGAGAGGAAATGGGAAAGCCAGTTTAGGCAACCTCCTCAAGGTGTAAGGTGAGGAATGATAGGTGGGAAAAGGGGTGATAACAGGAAGGAGCCATGAGGTCAAAGGTGGGTTTTTTTAAGAATAGGGGAGACATGAACATGTTTGAAAGTAGTGGGGAAAAAGCCACTGGAGTGTGAACAGTTGAAGATGGTAGTCAGAGAGGGGGGAGCAAGTGTTTTGAAAAGGTATGGGGTTGGAGATGCAGGTGGGAGGGGGATGCAGACACTAAAATAAATTACAGGTAGAGCAAAGCACTAAAGTATAAAAATCTGTATGTATGTACAATAGGAGTGGAGAGGGTTAGTTAACCGTGTGCTGAAGAGGAAGTGGAAGGAATACAAAGTGGGGAGATTAGAGATTAATTAATCATGTAAAGCCTCCTGGAGGAAATGTAATTTCATAAGGACCCTGAAGATGGGGAGAGCAGTGGCCTGTAGATGTGGAGGGGAAGAGAGCTGACTGACTCACCCCACCTCTATCACCACGACATTTAAGTACAAATCCTTGCAATCTGTTGCTTCCCTTATCTATAATGCATTTTAATGTCTTTCTCCCTTACTAGATTGTAAACTCCTTAAGGGAAGGGAGGGTGCCTACCAACTCCACTGAACTCTCTCTAGTGCTTAAAGGGACATAGGACAAATACTGCACACAACAAATACTCAGTAAATACCAATGATGGACTGAGAGCCCTTGGAGTCAATAGCCCTGAGCTTCTGCTTAATGCAGAGATTGCTGGGCCAACTTTGAAGGTCTTTGAGAACTGGGGCTACCAGAAACTGGGAAGAAATTCTCCCTTTTGGTTTGGCAGGAATGAGGAAATAGAAAATCAAAGAGCTGGGTGAAGAGGAATCTCTCTCTTCTCTGCATCCAAGGAAATACTTATTTCTGCATGTATTTAATGTGGGAATTTAAAGCTTCAGGGAAAGCCAGGAACATCTGAGTCTTCCATCAATTAATCAATCAATCAATCATATTTACTGAGCTCTTACTGTGTGCCAAGCACTGTGCTTGGGAAAGTACAATATGAATAGAGTTATAGACACGTCTCCTGCCCACAGAGTGCTTATAGTCTAGAGGGGAAGACAGATATTGATGTAAATAAATAAATTATGGCTACATGCAGAAGTGCTGTAGGGCTGAGAGAGAGGTGAATAAAGGGTGAAAATCCAAGTGCAAGAGTGAGGCAGGTGGGAGTGGTAAAAGAGGAAATGAGTGCCTAGTCAGGGTAGGCTTTGAAGGTGGGGACAGTGATCATCTGTCATATATGAAGAAAGAGGGCATTCCAGGCCAGAGGTCAGAGGTCTTTATCTACAGTAGTTCATTGTCTCAGATCCAGGCCCATGACCTTACTGTTCCCCACAGAAATGATAAATTCATGGACTGACTATCCACAGAAGGCAGGATACACACTGAACAATAAGGACTCCATCCTTAAAAGGTGCTAGAAACTGAGAAAGAAGATAACTTGGGAAAAGATTGGATCTCCCTCTCAAAAGTAGACTAGTTTTTGTTAGCTCTGAGGTCAGCACATTAAACAAGACAGCGGGCAAACTGGGTGTCAATAGAAAAGGGACAAGAGATAGAAGAATTAAACTTTCCATTCTTATGTTCATTAGTGTCAAAAAGTCTGTCTCAGTCCCAAGTTAGAAAGATCACCCTTTGATTGTCTTTCAAATATGACTTCAAATATGATTGGGAAGCAGTGTGGCTTAGTGGAAAAAGCACAGGCTTGGGGAGTCAGAGGTCATGGATTCTAATCCTGGCTCCGCCACTTGTCTGTTGTGTGACCTTGGGCAAATCACTTAACTTCTCTGTGCCTGAGTTCCCTCATCTCATCTGTCAAATGGGGATTAAGACTGTGAGTCCCACTTGGGACAACCTGATTATCTTGTATCCACCCCAGAGCTTAGAACAGTGCTTGGCACGTGGTAAGCGCTTAACAAATGCCATCATTATTATTATTTTTATTATTAAATGAGGTTAATGAGACACTTCTTAAACCACAGCCAAAGTGAAATAGTAGCATCCAGTTTCATGGGGCACCAAAAGGCAAAATGTGAGAGGATGTGGGTGGGTTGAACAAGATTATTCCTTTGGGAATAAACCACTGGCAATGGGCTAGGCTACGTAGGAAGCCATCGATGGAGTTCTTCCTACTAATGTGACGTTTTGGGAATCGTTACACAATTCATTATATTTCCCCATTATAAGGGCGCTCAAGTACTTAGTTCAGTGCACTGTACCTTTTGGAAGCTCAACAAATACAATTACTACTACTATTCCTAGTACATCTAACATCTACTACTATTCCTACTACTACAACATCTATTACTAATCACATATTCTGATATATTCCTTGCCTCTTTTGGGAGGGAATCGCCACCTCCTATTAACTCTTCCAGGTCCTCACCCTGAAGTTTAAACAAGTCCTAAAATCAGCACCCAATCTTGTGCTTCCTAAATTAGAGACCCCATTAAGAGCCAGATTAGGTGAGGACTTTTTAAATTTAGCCCACCCCTTGTAGACTCTTCATCACTGCCACTTTCCTGTTAGTGTAGAATTGAGACTGGTACCTAGAACTTGGGTAGGGGATTCAGTTGTAGTTGTCTGGAAGGGGGAATCAACTATTTCTCTTTCAATTCACTTGGGAAGAGTCCAAGCAGGAGGTGGATCAATCAATTCATGGTATTAATTGAAGGCCTCTGGGAGCAGATGATTGTTCTGGGCTCTTTGGAGTGAACACTGGAAGCAAAGTACAAGGTTTCTGCCTCGAGGAGGCTACAGTCTGATGGAGGAACTTACGATCTAAGAGGCCCCCGCAATCGTATGAATGCTATGTTGACCTGTTTCCCCTCAAGGGATGCCCAGGGAATAAAGCAAGCTTGGCCTCTTGCTAACATGGTCAAGGTGCCAGAGTACAGGAAAAAACTGGCCATTTCCCCAGCATCCACTGGTGGTCATGGCTATGAAACTAGACCTCTCACTTGGCAATGTCACAAAGGAGAGGTGGTGAGGGGATAATGGCTACCCTTGGTAGGAGGAAACAGATAAATGTGCTTGTAAATGGCATAAGAGTCAGACTGCTGCAGGCTCTTTTCTGCAAGCTACTGTTGTAATTTTGACTGTGGCCACAAACTACTTCAATAAACTCGTTAAATGATATCCACCTGGGTCTGGAAAAACATGCCCTTTTTTCTTTATGATCTGTTTCACTAATCTTTTTATGTTTGTTTTTCCCTTTCCCAGCACCTGAGGATAAAGAACAGGAGTAAAAAAGCTTTCCACTTCTACCTTAAAGGAGCTCGCATTCTCCAAGTTTGTGCTGTTAGGTCAGGGCTGACCTTTACCCTGGTGTGGTCCCTTACTAGATAGCCCCTGGATTCAGCTCAGCACTGTGCCCCATCCATCATGGGATCTCACCAGGACTCCTCAAGCCTCCTTTCTTCTCCTAGTTGAATGAGCATGGGCCCGAGAGTCAGAGTACCAGGATCCTAAATCCCGGCTCTGCCACTTGTCTGCTGTGTGACCCTGGGCAAGTCACTTAACTTCTCTGTACCTCACTTTTTTCATCTGTCAATTGAGGGTTCCATACCGGCCCTCCCTCCTACTTAGACTGAGAGGTGGGGCTATCGTGTACCTAACTCAGAGCTTAGAACAGTGCTTAGGTGTACTAGTAACCACTTTAAAATACCACATAGTATTTTTATTATGAAAGTTGCACCTTCCCTCCTGCCTCATCTAAATCATGCTATCTGTGGGCTGTCCAGGTGAGACAGACCTGATCCCTTCCTTCCAGACAGCTCCACTATAAAACAGACAAGCTTGACTCAGATGTCTAAATAGCCCTGTACACACTTTGTAGTAGAGAGAAGACACATAGGAACAAAATAGGTATAAAAAACAAGTGTTCATCAAATGGGTCCCCTAATTCCTCCAGAAGTCAGCAGCACAGCGCACACTTTCTGATGGGGGTACGATACTAGCCCAGGATTGAGGTGGTTCTGAGCAGCACAGACTTTTCCCAATCTTCTCTCCTCCCTTTCCACTGCCCTGGTGCCATTTCTGGGGTTGGCCAGGGTGAAAGAGTTGGGGGCTGGATGGGAAGATTCAACCAGTCACACTGGACCTCGGGGTTTGACTCCTTTCCTCCAGACTTAGACTTACTTTCTTCCCCAAATCTCCCCAAAGCTGCCCTCCCCTTCCCCTTGTCCCAAACCAAGTCAAGTGAGGGGCCATCCCTGGCACTACAGTTGGGGGCATTCTTGGAAGTAAGGTGGGCAATGCTTTGTTACAAGCCCTAGTGCATTTTTTCCCTTCATAGCTCTTTTGTGAGAGTGAATACCTTCTCTTCTTATTTCAGATTCCATAAAAACACCTGAGCTCCCGGGAAGAAAAGTTGTAGCTAAATGTAACAATAAAAAATAATTTTTGGATCAGAGGACCCTTGGATCTGAGATTGTGTCTTTCTCTGTAATTTGGTTGTCTTTGATGGTACATAATGATAATAATTACTATAATAGTGATGACCTGCTCCCTAGAGAGGAGTTTACCTTATCTCCAGCCTTTCTTAGGAATTGTCCAGATAAACATAGCCTGATAAAGACAGATGATATATTTTTTTCCTCCTACTGTGAGTCTTTTCAATTCTTCCGCTGGCTGAAGCCAATCTCCCAGTTTCCTTCATGGCCAAATCCTGGCTTTCTTGTTTCCATTTGCTCCCTGTTAGTACAAACGTCTTCCTGGGCCTGCAGTGGGGTCCCCAATATGTATCCTACTGTCTGAGCCCCACACCATGCCCTCTCTAATGATAGAATGCAGGTGGCCAGGACTCATTTCTTCCCGTTCACCTAAAAGGGAACATTCAGGAATTACTGTCTTTTTCGAGCCTTTCTAATCTTCATTGAAATGTCTGGCTTTTGACTTCTATTCTTCTGTTTTCCTCTACCTACAGTGTAGCAAGTGAAAAATTATTCTCAGGTTCTTCCAAGGAGAAAGAGGTACATGCAACCTGTCTTTTCAATTAATCATCTAAGGTGGGGCCAACTGACTCTCCCTCATACAGTCAAGTTCCTGATTTATAAAATAAAAGATCAGTTTTCTCCAGCCTGTCCACTGAGGGAATAGATGCACACACATCTGGGCATAAGGGGGTCTTCTGAAGACCCCTACCCTCTCTTGAACCTTCCACTGTTATCATGGGATGTTTTTCCTTCTGCACCCCGCAAACTCTCCTTCATTTCTCCTTATTTTCCAGCACTCACTCTTCATTGCAGACCAGTCTGTTTTGCATCCTCTGTCCTTATGCTCTTTCTGAGTCTCTGGACAAGGTAACCATGATATAGAGGCCACTCCCAGCTCTATTTTCCCTACCACTTCCTCGCTCCACAACTCCAGATCCAGGCACCCCTCTCTGGGAACCCCATTCTCTAAACTGTGAGCACCTCTCCTCTCTGCACCTCACTCTTAACATTGTTGGGTCTGTATTATCCACGGGGGTAGTGGGATCTTCTTTAATTAATTAATTCATTCATTCAATCATATTTATTGAGCGCTTACTGTGTGCAGAGCACTGTACTAAGCACTTGGGAAGTAGAAGTTGGCAACATATAGAGACGGTCCCTACCCAATTACGGGCTCACAGTCTAGAAGGGTCTAGAAGGGAATTCTAGAAGTGTAGATTTCTGCTCTCCACATGAAACCCCTCCACACTCAAACCATCTTCACAGTCCCTCTCATGACCCAGGATGATCACTTCTGCCTGGGTGACTCCCTGCTCGATGTTGAGTGCAGGTTTTCATATTATCTTTCACATTTGTCGCTGACTTGTACTTCCCAAGGGCTTAGTACAGTGCTCTGCACACAGTAAGCGCTCAATAAATGTGATTGAATGAATGAATGAATTTTAGAATCTCTCAGAGGGTTTGTAATTTTTTATAGCATTCATTAAGCACTTACTTTGTTCCAGGTACTGTATTAAGTGCTGGGGTAGATACAAGGTAATCAGGTTGGGCACAGTCCATTTCCCACATGGGGCTCACAAACGTAATCCCCCATTATACAGATGAGGTAACTGAGACCCAGAGAAGTTAAGCAATTTACCCAGCAAACAAGTGGCAGGTTCAGGATTAGAACCCAGATTCTTCTGACACCCAGGTTTGTGCTCTATCCACTGAACCTCTCTGCTTCTCTAAGCACCTATGAGCTGAATGCCATTGTTCATGGCTACTTTTCTAGCCAATTCAATAAATCTATCTAGAGGCTGCTCAAACAAACGTGTGAGATGAGGCAGCCAGATTTTGAGAAGTGGCTCAAGAGGTATTTCTAGCCTCCATCTTCCAACTCTCTCCCCTGCTGCTGCCAACAGTCTTCTGGGGCACTGTAGAACAGTTGATCTCTCAGTCACATAACTATGCTGATGTCTGGGTTTCTGGAACAGGCTTGGTTGTGGGAATAGTGCTGTTTGTGTCCAAAACATCTCTGCTGTACTCTCCACAAGACAGTTTTTGTGGTGCCAAAAGCATGGCTGGCTTTTGAATAGCATTGTGGCAAAGTGGAATGCCTTGGAAGTCTAGTCCCAGCTCTTTCACTGGCCTCCTGCATGACGCTGGGCATGACACTTGATCTCTCTATGCCTTAGCCCTCTCATCTCCAAAATGGTGATAATAATACATGCCTCTCCCCATCACACAGGGTGTTCTGAGAACTAAATTCTCTAAGTAGCTTCAAAATGTTTTTGGCAAATTCAAGTGCTAATTTTAATGCTAATCAACCACCTCCTGTTTTAACTAGACTAGTTTACACATGCCCAACTTCTCCCAGTGTAGAGGGATCTTCGCAAAGTGGACAAAGCACTCTGCCCCTCTAGACTGTACACTCATTGTGGGCCGGGAATGTATCTGTGGATTTTATATATTATATATATTGTGTATATTGTATATAGAGAAGCAGCGTGGCTCAGTGGAAATAGCGCAGGCTTTGGAGTCAGAGGTCGTGGGTTCAAATCCCAGCTCTGCCATTGTCAGCTGTGTGACTTTGGGCAAGTAACTTAACTTCTCTGGACCTCAGTTACCTCATCTGTAAAATGGGGATGAAGACTGTGAGCCCCCCGTGAGCCCCCCTGTGAGCAACCTGATCACCTTGTAACCTCCACCGCGCTTAGAACAGTGCTTTGCACATAGAAAGCACTTAATAAATGTCATTATTACTATTATTATTATTATATTGTACTCTCCCGAGTGCTTAGTACAGTGCTTTTCACACAGTAAGCGTTCAATATATATGATTGAATGAATGAATGAAGGACTGAATAAACAAATTAGATGTATGAGTGAAATATCTCAGTCTCACAGCAGCAGATTCCCTGTCAAACTTCTTTGGCAAAGGGAACAGTGGAAACAATTTTCTGAACTATGCAGGTTAAAGGATCTTGTGATTCCACCAAGGCATTTAGAAATCCTGGATGACTGAAATTGGTTGCCTGCACTACTCAACCACACAGGGTATTGGTTCAGCTCTTCTCTTCAGGCTTGCATGCACATTGTTGTGACACTGGCCGGTTCAGCATTTCACCTGCACTCTAGGTCAGCCAGGTGATTGAAGGCCTGGGGATCCAGGGAACACCATTACACTTGGTTGGCCACTCTGTAATTTATTTATTATATCTGTGATTCATTTATTTCTATTAATGTCTGTCTTCCCCTCTAGACAAAGTTCCTTGTGGACAGGGAACATGTCTACCAATTCTGTTGTATTGTGCTTAGAATACAGTGTCAGCTGTGTGACTTTGGGCAAGTCACTTAACTTTTCTGTGCCTCAGTTGCCTCATCTGTAAAATGGGGATTAAGACTGCGAGCCCCACGTGGGACAACCTGACTACCTTGTATCTGCCGCAGTGCTTAGAACAGTGCTCGGCACTTAGTAGGTGCTTAACAAATACCATCATTATTGTTATTATTGCAATGCAAGTGCTTAGTACTCTGCACACAATAAGTGCTCAATAAATAACATTTATTGATTAAGGAAACACTTCTCTTATTACTCCTAGGATTCAGAGAATTGTTTTCCTGATCCTAGACAAAGTTTGGAAATATTCCCAGATACTGTCCCAGCATGTGCCTGTCTTCCAGTCGACACCTAGCTTAAAGACAGAGGGAGAGACGAGAGGGAAAGAAAACAAGAGAGAGGTAGAGAAAGAAATAGAGAGAGAGACTGAGAGAGCAATAGCTAATGAGATTCTGCAGTGGATACATCTCCATTTATTGATGGTGAAGAGAGGGATCCTCATATTTCGGCATTAGAAAGCAAAGTAAATGACCATGACAGATCGATTAACAACACACTCCCAGGACTGGCTGCATGTGAAAAATTGATTTAACACTTTCAAGATAACCTAGATGAATTTGATGGCTATTTTGGGACCATTTATGTGGAGCAACTGATGACCTTAATTTTACACTCCAGATTGCCAATCAACATCCCAGCTTGTTTACTAGGAGTCAGGAGAGCATGGAATCTGATGACCGCTGTGCGTGTCTCTTAGAGCCATTTGAAAGAAAAATCAGATGCGGAGGAGAGAAGGGAACTGGGAATGAGTCCCGGTCAGATAACACATATTCATTTGTTTCTTCTATTTGATGATCAAGGTAGAAAAGTGTGTTTTTGTCAGAGGGAGAGGAGTGAATTCTGGTTGCATTTACTCTAAGAGGCCTTGTTCATGAGGTAATCAAGCAAAGGAAATGACCATTTCTGAGTGCCTCCTGTCTTCTCTGTCAGCATCCCTCCCTGGACAGTGGTGATGTGTTCCTCTCAACCAATGAAGAGAACACAGTGTTGCTTTATGGGGTGGGCACAAGTGAAGAGGAGGAGGAGAAAGCGTTGTCTTCCTCATCCCAAGTGTTTGGGTGTCGCACCGCGACCCAGTGCCGTCAGGTTCAAGTCAATCGATCCATCAATCAATGCTATTTATTGAGCATTTACTAAGTGCAGAGCGCTGTACTAGGCTCACAGAAGAGTACAGTACCACAGGTTTAACAGGTTCCCTGCCCACAGTGAGCTAACAATCTAGAGGGAGAGACAGACATTAATGTAAATGATTTATAATATATAATTTAAAGATATGGACATAAGTGCTGTGGGGCTGAGGGTGGGATAAATACCAAATGCCCAAAAGTTACAGATCCAAGTGCATAGGTGATGCAGAGGGAAAGGGAGCTGGGGAAAAGAGGGCTTAATTGTGAAAGGCCTCTTTGAGGAGATGTGATCTTGAAGTGTCAAGTGTTTCACAAACTGGAGTCTGTTAGGGGGAATGGAACAGTGATGGGTCTAACCTCTGCAGACAAACTCCATCCAGCTACCTCCAGCAGCAGCTCTAGCAGCCCTTCCTTCTCTCCCTACCCTCCGGGAATGGCCTTGGAGGCTCAGCATGAAGCCTTGAGCTGCCACTGGCATGGAGTCGGCACCCTGCCCCTACCTCCACAACTGTACAGTGGTATTTAAGGAGTGCTTACTGTGTGCAGAGCACTGTACTAAGGGCTCCAAAGCATACCTCCATGTCTCCAGGCATGGAACTGGAGTCTTCTGAGTAGTGTGGAGTTCCTGGAGTCACGGTGTACCTCCAACCCTTCCTCCCTTCCCTGATACTTCCTCCCAGTTTCACAGTCGGGATTAGCGACATATCATATCTGATATGTTCATATCTGCCGCGCCAGGCCCCCTCTCCAACCCCATGGCCACAGTGTACATCTGAGCCCGCAGTCCTGGAACTGAGCTCTGCAGGAAACCTTGGGACCACTGCTACTATGGCACAGCTCTAGGCCATCCTTCCTTCCATGGTCTTGGGGCCAGACCCTAGCACCCTGGATTCCCCTGGTTCCTTGGCCCCAGAGTAATGCATTAACATCATCATCATCACTATTATATTTGATAAGCACATAGTATTGGTCATGCACTCTTCTAAGCTCTGGGGTAAATATAAGCTAATTTTTTAATGGTATTTATTAAGCACTTACTATGTGCCAGGCACTGTACTAAGCGCTGGGTCAGACAAGGTCCATCTCCCACATGGGGCTCACAGTCTATGGGTTTGACTGTAAGCTTATTGTGGGCAGGGAACATGTCTACCAACTCTGTTATATAGTACTCTCCCAAACACTTAGTACAGCACTCTGCACATAGTGCTCTGCACTCTGCACTCAGCACTCTGCAATAAATATGACTGATTGATTGATTGATGCCAGTGACTCCAAGATGATGGGTTTGGCCACAAAGAGGAAACCTAGGAGGGAGCTTCTAGGTCACTAGGGGAGACTTACAGGATTTTTTGTCGTAGGGTAGGGTTTGCTGAATTGTACTTTCCAAGAGCTTAATACAGTGCTCTGCACACAGTAAGCGTTCAATAAATATGATTGAATGAACTGAGTGAATGAATAGGGTAATATTCAAGGAGGGATGACGAATGATGCATGGGCAGCTTCAACAGAGGAGAGCTGACTGACAGCTCAGAGACCAGTGATGGACTTTGGAAAATTGATGCAGATGGAATCACTTGGGGGAGGGATGGAATAACTGACTGCTTCAGCTAGGGGTGGTTTGGCGTGAGCAAAGCCCAGATCTGCAGGCAACATGGGCTTAGTGCTTGGGCCTGGGGACACTTGCTTAGACCTCCCTGGAAGGTCCCTTGACCTGGAATGAGCTACTGGTTCATGTCTTTTCTATGCTATTCCTCGCTGGAAGTGGTAGCAGTGGTCAGGAAAAGAGTCAATTAACTAATTCAACAAAGAATTCCAGGCTTACCAGTTTGCAGAGCTGATCTTATTCTTCTTCAAAATTTAGGAAAATAGGTAGATCACCTTTAGCAGAAAGCAATCTACCCCGACACATCTTTTCTCCCATACAGACAAGCAGTTCAAGTTTGGAACAGGTCTATTGTAGGAATGTGTAGATGACAATACTTTTATCAGTCAGGAGAAAATTTTTCAGGTTTTCCTGGCCATGGCATGGAATTTTGATTTTGCGTTTCCTTCATGAGCGCTGCCTATCTATAGCTGCCCATGACATATCATCTCTCATGCTTCATTCCTCTCCAGACAACGTTCTCACTTTGGCTCACTCTCATCTCTCGCACTGCTGATGCCCTCGCCGCTTCCTGGAAATCCCTCCCCATCCACATCGACATCCCCCCATCTCATGACCCTCCTGAAATCACATCTTCTCCAGGAGGCCATCCCAAATTAATTTCAATTTTTCCCACCCTATTTCCCCCACCGACCTCCCCTCTGAAACTTCCTCTAGTAGGGGAGATAGACATAAAACTATTTGTAAATACTGGAATCAAAGTAAATAATCAAATATATGGGTTTGAATAATATTCATTCGAAAATGCTAAGGATGAATATAAATAAGTTCATGAAGGCTGGAGATTACCATTTTAGGATTTGGACACTCCTATCTCCATCCCTGTTGCAGTTATCTTTATACTTTAGTTCCTTTTTCTCTCAAACAATGGTATTAATCAGTGAGTATATACTGGGCATACAGTACTATAAGCACTTAGTACAGTGCTCTGCACACAGCAAGCACTCAGTAAATATGATTGAATGAATGGTTTGCTTGGGAAAGTGCAGTGCATAGAGTTAGGAAACATGATCCTTGTTCACAAGGAACTTACAATCCGCAGAGGGAGAAAATCATTAAAATATATTTTAAGATGTAAGGAAATGTACATTAAGTGCTGTGGGGCTGAGCGTGAGGTGAATATCAAGTGCTTATGGGTACAGATCCAAGTGATTAGGTGACCACATTGCTCCATGCATTCAATAGCCTCCTAAAATCCTACCTTCTCCAAAAACCTTCCCTGATTAATTTCCAGCTCCCCAAGTCATGTAAGTGTACCAGCAATCTCCAGCCCTCATGCACTTCTATATACTCATTCTCTGCATTTTTGAATAAATGCTATTCAGTTCCACACATTCAATTATTTACTTTGCCCTATTTGTAAATATTTGTGTGTCTATCTCCACTACTAGTGTGTAAGGTCTTGTGGCCAGGAATCATGTCACATGTCTGTTTTTCACTACTCATGAGCTTTGAATAATGCATTGCCCTCAGTGGGTGGTCAAACATACTATTACTAATACTTCTACATGGCATAATGCGTAGAGCATGGGCTTAGGAGTCAAAACTTCAGGGATTCTAATCCCAGCTCTGCCGCTTGTCTGCTGTGTGACCTTGGGCAAGTCACTGAACTTCTCTGTGCCACGGTTACCTCATCTGTAAAATGGGGATTCATTCATTCAATCGTATTTATTGAGTGCTTACTATGTGCAGAGCACTGTACTAAGCGCTTGGGAAGTACAAGTTGGTTGAGATTGTGAGCCCCATGTGGGACAGGGACTGTGTCCAACCTGATTTACTTGTATCCACCACAGTGCTTAGTAAAGAAGTTCTTGGCACATAGTAAGTGCTTAACAAATATCACAATTATTACCATTATTACTATTACCACTAGAACTAAAAGCCATCATTATCATTATTATTAGAACTGCTAGTAATAATAATAATAATAATAATATTGGTAGTTGTTAAGCATTTACTTTGTGCTAAGCATTGTTCTAAGTGCTGGGGTAGATACAAGGTAATTAGGTTGTCCTACAGTCACAGTCTTAATCCCCATTTTACAGATGAGGTAACTGAGGCACAGAGAAGTGAAGTGACTTGCCCAAAGCAGACAAGTGGTGGAGCAGGGATTAGAACCCATGACCTCTGACTCCCAAGCCCATGCTCTTTCCACTAAGCTACGCTGCTTCACTACTACTACTACTACTACTACTGCTGCTACTGCTACTACTACTACTACTACTACTGCTACTCTCACTCAGGTCCCTGTAGAGAGGAAACGAGTCTCCAGAAGTGATAAGAATGATTTTCCTCCTGTTACTTCCAGTCCTGGAGAAGACAGGGACTGGTTTTGTCTTGGTCAGAGAATGTAGACGATAGGGCTGAGAAAGGGCGAAATGTGTAGCTGGAAAATAGTAATCTGGAAAATAGTACCCTCCTCTACATAAAGAGGAGCTCTCAGATCAATTTGCAGTTTATTCCTTAGGACTAATAATAATAATAATGATGGCATTTATTAAGCGCTTACTATGTACAAAGCACAGTTCTAAACGTTGGGGAGGTTACAAGGTGATCAGGTTGTCCCACGGGGGGCTCACAGTCTTAATCCCCACTTTACAGCTGAGGTAACTGAGGCCCAGAGAAGTTAAGTGACTTGCCCAAAGTCACACAGCTGACAATTGGCAGAGCTGGGATTTGAACCCATGAACTCTGACTCCAAAGCCCTTGCTCTTTCCACTGAGCCACGCTAGTGCCGGAACTAATGAAAAAATGTTCAAAGAATGTGATTCAAAAGCATTGAAAAGGATGTATCAATCCCTACATGAGAAGTGTTACTCACCTGAGATAGATTCTGAGGTAGCTAGATGAATCCCTTTATATGAATTCAATCCTAACAAATAACTGTGGAGACTAAATATAGACCACATGGAGCATGGATTAATCAGTGACAGGGACTCTGCTGAGAAAAAGTGATCTACCAGCACACCAAACAGCTGGCACAAGCCTGACCACTCTAGGTGAAGGAGAATGAGTGGAGGGTGAAAGCGAGGTGCTTCAGCGTACAATGTGGAGAGTAAGAAGCTTTTCAAAGAGCTCAAGGCAGGCTGTGGACTGATATCCAGGGGTACTCGGCCCTCACTACATGCTGAGTCACACCTGCTGACCAATAATAATAATAATGATGGTATTCGTTAGGTGCTTACTATGTGCAAAGCACTGTTCTAAGCGCTGGGGAGGTTACAAGGTGATCAGGTTGTCCCACAGGGTGGCTCACAGTTTTTAATCCCCATTTTACAAGTGAGGTAACAGAGGAGTTAAGTGACTTGCCCAAAGTCACACAGCTGACAGTTGGCGGAGTGGGGATTTGAACCCTTGACCTCTGACTCCAAAGCCCGGGCTCTTTCCAATGAGCCACGGTGATGACTCTGCAACTCTTGGAACAGTTTGGCTGAACTCTTCCAGAAAGTTCTCAGTTGCCCATCCTCATCTTGAACATGGCTATAAGAGATCTGGGGCAGTCTCCCACAGTCAACCGTCTCGCATTCCCATGCTACCAGAAATAGTGAAGGCAAGGCATCAAGTTTCAGACTATAAAGCTGCGGCCCTAGATGGCATTTCAGTGGCGGTAAGAATAATAATTATGGTATTTGGTGAGTGTGTCGTGTGCTAAATGCTTAAGTAAATGCAGTATTATCAAGTCAGACACAATTTTTTCCCATGTGGAATTCAAAGCCTAAGAGGAAGGGAGACCTAGTATTTAATGATAATAATAATAATAATAATAATAATAATGGCATTTGTTAAGTGTTTACTATGTGCAAAGCACTGTTCTAAGCTCTGAGGGGGGATACAAGGTGATCAGGTTGTCCCATGTGGAGCTCACAGTCTTAATCCCCATTTTACAGATGAGGTAACTGAGACTCAGAGAAGTTAAGTGACTTGCACAAGGTCACACAGCAGATGTGGCAGAGTCGCGATTCGAACTCATGACCTCTGACTCCAAAGCCCGTGCTTTTTCCTCTGAGCCACACATTTTGACAGATGAGGAAACTGAGGTTCTGAAAATTTACGTGACTTCCCCTCAGTCACATGGAAGGCAGGAGGCAGAGGCAGCGATAGAAGATAGGCCTCTTAACTCCCAATCCTGTGCTTAGGTAACAGTGCTTCGCCAAGCCCACCAAAATCTGACCTATTTACTGAGCACAGTCTGGGAATGAGAAATACCATAGGTCTTTCAAAAATCTGCACATCGCCTGCCTGCATAAGAAGAGGGGTGATTGTGCCTCATGCACCAGCCAATGTGTGATCTCTCTTCTGGCCTCTGCTTGGAAGGTTTTAGCCAGAGTGAGGCTGAACTATCTAACTGACCAGATGGCAGAAAAAAATATGTACTAAAAGCCAGTGTGGCATTTGATCTGGAAGTGTATTATGGACATGATCTTTGCCTTGGGACAGCTGCAGGAGGAATGCAGACAGCAGAACCAGGATATGTATATGGTCTTCATCATTTGGACTTTGGACTCAAATTGTGATGTCCTTGGTCATTCTTCATCAATTTGGCCATCTGGAATTATCTGTTAACATTACAAGATTACTTCATGATGGAATAACAGTTGGAGTTCTGGGGCACTGTAGCTTCTTGACACCCCTCACGATCACAGATGGCATTAATCAAAACTACATTCTCCACAACTGCTTTTCAATATAATGTTTGCAGCTTCCTGGCTGATGCGCTGAGAGATGGGGAACATGGGGTCTACATACAATACTGTCTTGACAGTGAACTCTAAAATTTTCAGCAGTTTTGTGCAAAGAAAACAATGGCAGAGAGTCTCATCCACTGATGATTGTGCATTAATAGTGATAATAATAATTATAATAGTATTTAAGTGCTTACTATGTGTCAAGCACAGTTCTAACTGCTGGGTTGGATACAAGGTAATCAGGTTGGGCACTGTCAGTGTCTCGCGTGGAGCTCACAGTCTTAGTCTCCATTTTACAGATGAGGTAATTGAGGCATAGAGAAGTTAAATTAAGAAGTTAAGCCCAAGGTCACACAGCAGACAGGTGGTGGAGATGGGATTAGAACCCAGGTCCTTCTGACTCTCAGGCCTGGGATCTATCTAATAGGCCATGATGCTCTTTTATTGGATTCAAAGCAGTCAATCACCTTGCCCCCAGTTATCTCATCTCACTACTCTCCTATTACAACCCAACCTGCACACTTTGCTCCTCTAATGCTAATCTTCTCACTGTACCTCAAGCTTGTCTATCTCACTGTTGATCTCTTGCCCACATCCTGCCTCTGGCCTGGAATGTCTTCCCTCTTTGTATCCAATGGACAGTTATCCTCCCCACCTTCAAAGCCTTATTGAAGGCACAGCTCCTCCAAAAGGCCTTCTCTGATTAAGATCTCCTTTCCTCTTCTCCCACTCCCTTTTGTGTCACCCTAATTTGCTCCCTTTATTTATCTCCCCTCCCAGCTCCCCAGCATTTATGTATGTATCTGTAATTTTATTTATTCATATTTATGTCTGTCTCCCTCTCTAGACTATATGCTCATTGTGGACAGGGATTGTATCTATTATATTGTTCTATGGTACTCTCCCCTAAGCGCTCAATAAATACAATTGACTGACTGACAGAATGATTGACTGATTACTCTTGGAGACATACTTGCTGAATGTTTTGCATGAGTTGCTAGACATTTTGGGCTGAAAATCAGTCTGGAAATGGCTAAAGTCATGCCCAGTTAAAATCCAACACCCTAGCACGTACTCCAGTGGTATGTAAAGATGGTGTGTAATGTAAAGCCATAAAAAAATTCTGCTACTTGGGGAGCATGTACTCAGAATGCTGTTCTTGATAATAATAATTATTATTATGATTATGGTATTTGTTAAACGCTTAGTAATTGCCAAGCACTGTTCTAAGTGTTTGGTAGATACGAGGTAATCAGGTTGTTCCATGTGGGGTTCACAGTCTTAATCCCCATTTGGCAGATGAGGTAACTGAAGTACAGAGAAGTTATGTGGTTCGCCCAAGGTCACACAGCAGACAAGTATCAGAGCCTGGATTAGAACCCACATCTTTTGATTCTCATACTCTTTCCACTAAGCCACGATGCTGTAAGCTCATTATGAGAAGGGAATGTGTCCGTTTATTCTTGTACTCTCCCAAACACTTAGTACAGTGCTCTGCACATAGTAAGTGTTCAATAAATATGATTGAATATACTGGGTGTGTCAGCATGGTCGGAGCAGCATTTGGAAAGCTTTTGGAAAGAAGGAAGCAGCATGGCTTGGTGGAAAGAGCACAGGCTTTGGAGTCAGACGTCATGGGGTCAAATCCTGACTCTGCCAATTGTCAGCTGTGTGACTTTGGGCAAGTCATTTAACTTCTCTGTGCCTCAGTTCCCTCATCTGTAAAATGGGGATTAAGACTGTGAGCCCCCTGTGGGACAACCTGATCACCTTGTAACCTCCCCAGAGCTTAGAACAGTGCTTTGCACATAGTAAGCGCTTAATAAATGCCATTTTGAAAAAAAGCTGAAGCATTGTCCTTGCAAGGAAAGAAAAGTCGGCTTAAAGACTAAGATCTGACAGGCTCCTGCAGCTACAACATGATATAGGACAATGAGGCATGCATATCATGCCTGTAACACATCAAAAACTTGCCCAAGTCCATTGGTACTCTTTGAGGCATATAGCTGGCTTGAAAAAATGACCTCTCATCCCAAACGATGAGGTCCTGCAGGGTTCTGGGCACCGAGGCCGTGATGACCAGAGGTCAGTTGCAATGATGCACGATAGCAAGGTCACAGAGCTAGCAGAAGGCTGGCCTCCACCCAGAGCATCAGCTGGAGCATTGTGAGAGGAAGCAGAGAGGCAGTTTGGCCTAGTAGATAGGACATAGCCCTGAGAGTCAGAGGGACATGAGTTCTAATCCCGGCTCCACCACTTGTCTGCTATGTGACCTTGGGCAAGTCGCTTACCTTCTCTGTGCCTCAGTTCCCTCCTTTTTAAAATGTGGGTTAAGACACTGAGCCCCATGTGCGACAGGGACTGTGTCCAACCTGATTAACTTGTATCAACTCCAGCACTTAATACAGTGTTTGGCACATGGGAAGCACTTAACAAATACCACACACACAAAAAAAGAAAATAAAGGAGGCTGTCTTTTCTCCCAATAGAGGGAAATACTGGGGTAGAGCCATGTTCTCCTGTGGGCAGAGCGAGGGGAAGTTAAGCAGTTGGAACTTGTAGTAGGCTGGGATAATGAGCTCTTAGCTTAAAACATACCTGAGGTAAAGGGAAGATGTCTTGTCTTATGCCGTCGAGTCGTTTCCTACCCAAAGTGACACCACGGACATATCTCTCCCAGAACGCCCTGCTCTCCATCTGCAATCGTTCTGCTAGTGTATCCATAGAGTTTTCTTGGTAAAAATTTGGAAGTGGTTTACCACTGCCTCCTTCCATGCAGTAATCTTCAGTCTCTGCCCTCGACTCCCTCCCATGCTGCTGCTGCCCAGCATGGACGAGTTTTGACTTGTGGCAGATTCCTTCCACTTGCTAGCCACTTGCCAAGCTAGGAATGGAATGGGTATGCCTCCGCTTGACTCTCCCTCCTGTAGCCAAGACTGGTACAGTACCAGAAACTCTCCAGGTGTGACCCTGAGAGGGGAAAGGGAAAATAGGATGAGTTAATGTGAGGGCTCCAATAGCCACTTCTGTGGCTGAAGAATGTGGTCCCTGCCTTCTGATAGATTATCCACTTGGTGTGGCCACCTTGAACTCTAGTGTAGGTAAATTTTACCCTGTAAACTACAACTTTATAATTTTATGTTATGATATTTTCCAATTTGTGGTATTAATTAAATCCCAACTTCAGTCATTTCTTGTTTGGGAATTTGGTTCAGCCACAGTCTCTGGAACCCTTATAGTCTTCATAATCAGATCCCAGAGGGATTTGTTTGATTCCCTAATTGACCTAGATAATATTGAACATAGGACAGTCAGTAATTTTTGCCCTAGGTTTCGGATATAGAGATAAACAACTTTAACTTCAGTCTCCTAAGGAAAAAGCTTTTGTGGAGTCTAATAATCTGGCCATATGATAGGATTCCCAAGATGATCTTTCCTGGAAAGTTTAGGACTGGAGCACACTCCAGAAGTTGCCAGTGGAAGTAGTGCAAAGATAGACTGAAGGCCAACCTCAAAACATGTTCCATTAACATTAATCCTTGGGAACTTGCACCTGAGACTGGTCCTTCTCATACCCACCATTCAGCCTTTTGAAGATAAATGCATTGCTACTGGATAGGATATATCTGCTAGACCAAAGATAGCTTTAGGTAGCTATAAACAACCAGAACTAGCCTTCACATGCTTGGTCTGAGGCTGGCCAAATGTCACATACCATGGCCTCTTTGCACACCTCATCAGGCACCAGAAGTGACAGAGACTCATCTGTCACTTACAATAAGGAGATGCCACCTATTCATAGTCAAACCAGAAAGAATGTTCACATTAAATCAGATCAAACATGATGAAGAAATTCCTACAGGACAATTTAGTGCAAAATCTGATTGACTGAAATTTAAGTGGTCTATGCATTAATAAAATCTACTTAGTAAGAGCCATAGTGAGAAATTCCCCTTGGTTCTTCCTGAATAAACCTGTTTGGGTCAGTGTTTCTCTTCAATTTAAAATACAAGTGACCTGATTTCCTGCATGCCCCAATTTTTAGAAAGAATATGGATGACATTCCCTAGTGAGGAATTCAGATGACTTTGAGAAGTTTAGCCTATGCACATGAGCCCTAATTTTTATTGAACTTCAGGGCTGGAAAATTCCTGCATGTTTCAAGTAGTGTTAGTGAACTGAGTAGAAGAAAACAGCATATTTGAGGAACAAATGACTAAGGTTCTGTTCACAATAAGGGAAAGAGAATTATTTGGAAATGAGGTTAGTTCAGAGCACTGATAAAAAATTTAACTGAATAAAGCTAGGTACATGTCTACCTGATGTTCATTTGATTATTGCAAACTTCACAGCTGAAATCAAACTAACTAGGTATCTGAGAGGATTTATCCTATTACTTTTGGAAGAATTTTCTGTTTCCTTCTCAGACTATTGTTCTGCAGATACTAATATTTCTCCTCATCATAATTGAGCTGGATCCACCTCGAGGCCACTGATTTGTGCACATTAATAATGTCTCAAAATTTTTAAGGCACCTTGGCCTTTCTGAAGCATTTTGTACATTATGTACATACCTAAGAGCTATACGTTGTAAATGATCTATATGCTTATTGTGGGCAGAGGATCTGTCTATCAACTCTGTTGTTTTGTATTCTCCCCAGTGTTTAGTCCCTGTGAGAAAGACATTGTTAGGTCCATTTTACAGATTAGGGAACCAAGACCCGAAGAGATTAAGGTGACTTTTTCAAGGTCACATCACAGATGAGTGGCAAAACTAGATCCAGAAAGCAGGGAGCATGAACACTCAATCCCTTACTTTTCTGCTAGACAATTATCTGTCTCATGGAGACAGATAATTTACTTTATGGGCACCTATTTAAGAACAAGGTCCACCACTTTGAAAATGCTTGGTAATTAGCGCAGCTGGACAAGAAGTCACCCTATCTGCAAAGGAAAATATCATCCAGCACAGGACACCTGTGCAAGGTTGAGCCTTGCTTGAGACCCTTGCTCCTTAAATCCTCTATTGTCCCTTGCCCTGCTTTTATAGATACCACTTCCATCAGCACCTTCCTTACAATCTTCCCTAGGTGTTGAGGGAATCTGGTTCCAGAAGTGGAGTGGTTTTCGAAGAATTTCCTATTGAATTTGACTCTGAGAATCAGAGGTGAAAAAAGGCATCCCTATATTTTTGTGAGTCTTGATCTTCAGAACCTAAATTGAAATGTTGATTCCTTGTAGGTTGAGCATTTGATTTTTTAAGCCAAAGCGGCAAAAATGTACCTAATATATTGCTGAAGCTTCCAACTTTATATGAAATACTTTATCTACATTAAGCAAATAGCTATTTAAATGTCCCCAGTATAACATGGCATGTTATTTGGCAATTTTCCATTTTCTAAATGGAAAGGAGTAGCCTTTCTGGTGAATTCACTTTTGGGGTCCTCATGAAACATGAAATCTGGTCTCCAGTGACTAGCATGCTTCCTGAAAGCTGGCCAATTAACCTCAGTCGAATGACGTCTAAAAATAAACAAATATGTGCAGATTAGGGGTAACTACCTAGATGGAAATTTCAATATTATTCTTTTATTCAGAATAGAGAAGTAGAGCTAGAGGTCAGAAAATTAGGGACAGAGGAGGGACTAAATAGGACTGGCTTCAGGTGACAAGAAAGGTAAGCAAACACCTCATGGCATGGCATGGGGAAGACTGTGTTGCTCTCACAAATATGGTGGTTGCCCGACTTTCATAAAGATGATGGAGCCAAAGTGTATACGTCCCTCTGTCCCTCTCTAAAATGGTGAGAGCAGGGTTGTGTGTCATGTCGGTTGGAAATTATGTCCTAGTAGAGCATGCATTGGAGTGTCAGAGCCAAGTTCCTTGGTGTGCTCAGTGAAAAGGAAGTACTAAAGAAACGCTCATGGGGCAGACTGCCACATAACATTGCATATGACATCATTATGTTAGTCATCATGTGAGGCACTGCTTGAATGAAAAATGATGTTGGAGTAGAATATAATATAATGACATTCTGTGGAAGCTTGGGCTACTGGAAAGAGCCTGGGACTGGGAGTCAGAACACCTGGTTTTTAATCCCAGCCCTGTTGGATGACTTTAGAAAATTACCTAACCCCTCTGGGTCTCATTTTCCCCATGTGTAAAGTGGTGAACAATTCCCGGCTCTCTTAACAACTTAGGCTGTGAGTCCCATGTGAGAGCGAGATTTAAGTTTGAACTGATTATCTTCTATCTTCCCCAGGATCTAGCACAGTGCTTAACACGGAGTAAATGCTTAATAAATTCATAGTAATGCAGAACATGGATAAGGGTGCATGGCTGTTTTTTCCCAGGCTCAGTGCTGCTAAATGTCCGAGCTGGCCCTGGGCATAAAACACATGGTAATAAAGGCAATACAAGAGGGATTTTTGACTATTAAGGAAAATTGAAAATACCTCACCTCAGAGGAGCTGATGGAAGACAGGTGAAGAGCCTTGGGATCCATGGACAGATAAGTAATTGACAAGTTCAGACTATCATTCAAGCATAAATTAGGGGAGATGTGTGTTGGTAACTTTGTTCATATGCATCTCTGACCCTGTACTGATGCAACCTTGTGGTCTATTGTAAGTTTGTACAAGTCTAGGTGTTGTTTAAGATTTTGCTCTAACACTGGAAATATCTTTAGCTTAGGAAAATACTCTTTATGTCCTAAAATAGAGAGGGAAAGTCTGTGTTCATGTTCTGGAAACTTGTCCACCTTGATTAATCAAATCAATCAATGGTACTTACTGAGTGTTTACTGTGTGCAGAGCACTGTACTGAGTGCTAGGGAGAGTACAGTACAACAAAATCAGTAGACATATTCCCTGCCCACAAGGAACTTATAGTCTGGATGGAGAGATAGACATTAATAAATCTCAGTTCTCTGTGTAAGTGCTGTGGGGCTGATGATGGGGTGAATATCAAGTGCTTAAAAGCTACAGATCCAATTGCATGGATGATGTAGAAGAGAGAGGGAGTAGGGGAAATGAGGGTTTAGTTATAATAATAATAATGACATTTATTAAGTGCTTACTATATGCAAAGCACTGTTCTAAGAGCTGGGAAGGTTACAAGGTGATCAGGTTGTCCCATGTGGGGCTCACGGTGTTAATCCCCATTTTACAGATGAGAGAACTGAGGCACAGAGAAGTTAAGTGACTTGCCCAAAGTCACACAGCTGACAAGTGGTGGAGCCGGGATTTGAACCCATGACCTCTGACTCCAAAGCCTGTGCTCTTTCCACTGAGCCACGCTGCTTCGTTGAGTACGGTGTCTTGGAGAGGTGGTTTTAATAAGGTTTTCAAGGTGTGGGGAATGGAGATCTGTCATATATGAAGGTGGAGGGAGTTTCAGGCCAGATGGAGGAAGTGGACAAGGGGTCGGTGACCAGATATGTGAGATCAAGGTACAGTGAGTAAGTTAGCATTAGAGATGTGTAGTTTGCGGGCTGGGTTGAAGTAGGGTGAGTAAGGTAGGAGGGGGCAAACTGAGTGCACTACAGAGGTATTCAACAAACGGCATTTATTGGGTTCCTACTGAGTGTAGACCACTGTACTAAGTGCTTGGGAGAGTAAAATTCAATACAGAAGGAAGTGTTAGTATTGGAGCTACCCCTCAAAACATAACTGCCAGCCCAAACAATGGGCAGGAGATAGCTCAACCGCAGATGACTCTCAGACCTCTCAGTGGGCTACAGTTCTCTTCCAGGGATGTCAGCCATTTACCTGAGTGATCCCAGAGTACTCTAGCAGGGAAAACTTTATTCCAGACTTATATTTCCTTCTAGAACCTCCCAATGTGAATACCTGCCCCCGTCCTCCACCACCTTACCCTAATAACTTAGCCCTCCCTATGGACCTCCCTCTCAGCCTTCTCTGAAGAAGAGGTCTCTTTCCTTATCCCTGCTCACCTTCTAAAAGCACTTGCTCTAATCTTTCATTCCTTCCTTATATGATATTGAGCCACTCACACTCTGGCGGTTACTTTGCCTCCGCCTTCAAATATGTTCAAGTCTTTCCTATCCCAAAAATTATTCCCTGGATCCCACTGCACCTTCTGCTATTGACCACTGCTATTGCCGTGTCCATTCTCTTTGAGGGAATTCTACAAACTTTGGCCTTTACTTCCTTTCTTTCAACTCCATTCGTGACACACTACAATCTGATTTCCTCCTTTTTCACATCACTGAAACTGAACTCTCCGAGGTCAGTGATATCTTTGCTGTAAAATCCAGTGGACTCTACTCTATCCCTTCACTTCCTGGTTGCATCTGGCATGATTAACCATTCCTTTCTCCTGGAAATGCTTGTCCATCTTGGTTTTCCCAACAAGGTTCTCTCCTAGTTCTCCTGCTTCTCAGACTCTTTTACAGTTCTTTTCTTCTCCCACCTCCTAATGGTGAGTGCCTCTCTAGGCTCTTTCTGGGCCCCTTACTCTCTTAACTACACTTGCTAACTTGGGTAGCTCATTCACTACCAAGGTTTCAACTACCACCAATATAGGAATATACGGATGGCTCTTTCATCTGCCCTGCCTTGTTAGTCCTGACTTCTCCCTTCCTCTGTAATCTCATGTTTCTTCTTGCCTCCAAGATATCGCTTCATGGAATCCCACTAGCTCCTTTAGGTTGAGGAGAGAGGTTTAGGGTGTTCTGGGAGAGATGTGTCAATGGTGTCACTATGGGTCGGAGATGACTTAGAATAAGACAAGACAACACCTACCTAATTTCCTATCTCAGTGTACACCATCACCGTGCTCCCTGTTTATTAATTTCACAATTTTGGTATTTGCCTTCACTCCCTCTTTTACATCTCTCAAATTCAATCCATCGCTATGTTTTTCTTCAACAGAATTTTCCAGATCTGGCTCTTCATTTCTATCCAAACAACCACCACTCTGGTCCAAACATAGTGGAAGCCTGTATCAGCCTCCTCGCTAGTTTCACTGTCTCAAGACCTTCCTCTCTGTAGTTGAGATTCCCTTTTGAAAATTCAGATATTTTTTCCATAATGCCATTCAGTACACATCTCTTCACTCTTCAAAGACCTTTCCACTCTGCATTAAGCAGAAACTCCTGGCCATTGACTTAAAGACATTTCATCAGCTCTGACCCTCTAATTCATCAACTTTCTTGATAAATAACTGTGTGATGCACAAATAACTGCTATATGGAGAATGAAAATTGGGAAATCGAAGACAAGAAGGACTGAGAGAACATTTTAAGGATTTGGTAAAACAAAGCCTCTGACAATGCTCCATCCCACCTGAACACTGGGAATCAAAAATTGATGAGGCTAGATCAGCATGGTGAATCATATAAAGAAAGAAGCATTCTTTTGGAACAAAAAAATCCAAAGAATGAGGGACAAGGTGGCAAAAGTGAAAACAAGTGCTATAAATATCAAACATGACAACACAAGATATAAATAAAGGTAGCCAAGGTTATGTGTATATATTTCTGTGTATGATATACATATCATATAATGTATACATATATTGTATATATACACACACACATATATATATATATACACACATCACCATTGCATCACTTACGCATTCACAGCCAAATTTGTCCAACCCAATTATCTTATATCTATCCGAACACTTAGTGCCTGGCATATAGAAAGTGCTTAAAAATACCACTAAAATAAAAATATGATTACACATATTCTATTATTTAAGCATTCACTTATTCATCTAGACATTTTCTATTCTCTTCAACCTCCTCAGTGTTTATTATTTCATGACTATGTATTTCATTTGATTGTAAGCTCCTCTGAAGGGATTTTACTTCTATTCTATGCTCCCATGACTTCCATAAAAGTGCTCTGCACACTGTAGTGACTCAATAAATGCTACTATTGATAAAGAACCTCAGGATTCCAGTGGTTCAGGTCAGGGGAATTTTTAGGTGTTGCAGTAGATAGAAAGTCTTGGCACAACACAAATGAGCTCTTTTGATTAATAGATATCATTTTGAGGGATGCAAAGAATCTCTGGGTGACAAATTGATCTGCCCCATGGGTGGCAGAGTAGTGGAGACTCTACCCAGGCTGCCATAAGTATTTACAGCATATTAAACACTGTACAAAGCACTGAGGAGAATCAATAGACACTGATTTAGACTCAGTCATGGCTCCTCAGAAATTCAATAAGAGGGAGAAAGACTGGCTAACAATATAAATGGTTGGTTGATTCCATATTTCAGAAACAATAGCAGCTTCTCAGCCCCTAGACCATTCTGTCCTACCCTGAGTTCCAATAGCTTTCTCAATGTTCTATATGCTCTAGTCTCCCCACTTTATATTCCCCAGATTCCCACACTTTCCAACCACATAAGCATTAAGCACTCACAATTCCCTGTAGTGCTTATAGCCTATTTCTTAATAATCATTCTATAATATTTTCTGTCTCCCCTACGTAGTTCTAAATGCCTTGAGGGTAGGGATGATATCTATTAATTCAATTATACTCTTCCAAACATGCTCAGGGCTCTGCATACAGTAAGTGCTCAATAAATACTATTGTTTGAATGACTGATGATTGATTGACTGGCAGCTGATAGTCTCTCACAATGGCAGGTGAGAGAATGTGGCAGGCCTAGAACTTTGGCACTCTTCATGAATTCTGGTTTCCTGAATTTGTGGAGGTCTCAGGCCACATATTGCCATTGTGTCTTCCCCCTCTTCCCTGTGGGTTAATCGGATTTCCCCAAATGACAGTGGTTTGGTATTCTGAAACCTGTACAATGGATTAGTAATTGACCAGAAGTTGAACCCAACACAGTCTCTGCTCTGTAGAGATCAGTAGTCTCTAAAGAACCTGATCCGGACAAACAGAGTCCTGATGCCGACACACCAAATGCAGCTCAGAACCCCATTAACACTGCAACTGACCCTCTGAGATTACCTTTAAATGTGTGTTTGGGGACATGGAAACCTGGAGTTCAGTCTCGGGTTATTCTGTGTTGAACACTCACCTCAATTCACACAACATGGGGAAGTGAGTAATAGTACTGCTATCCTAGTTCAGTCAATTTATTTATTTTTTCCTTGGAGTACTGACAAATTCTGCATTCCTTCCATCTTTAGTAGGCAGGATTCTCCCTTAGTGAACAATTATATTTTTACAAAATGGACTCTAGATGGAGATAGTCATCTATAGCTTTTTTTTTGTTTTCTAAAAGGCTGAGGTGAATAATATACTCCAGAGCTGAAAGAAAGTAAATTAGAATTGTTTTTCAGCTTAAAGTCTCCTGAAGACTCCTAGAAGTGATTTAAAATATTATTTGATGTGGATGAGACCTGAAACATGAAAAATGTTTTTGAAATGTTAATCCAGATAATTTATAAAAATGGAACACTGCTGTATGATACTTCTTTATATATATATATATATATATATATATATATATATATATATATATATATATATATTTCTTGCAAAAGATATAAAGCAATCATCTTTTATATAACATAGATGTAATCAGAAAGCCAAATGAGTACGGTATTTCAACTTCTTTCATGAGATCTGCATTTCTTAAAAAAAAAAACCAAGAAACTTAAGGGAAAATATAGTGGAATTCTCTGCTAGAAAAAGACAGTTAGCAAGTGAATCTTTTTATTTTTTTAATTGGAACTTTTCTTGAAATGATGCAGTGCTTTCCATACCTGAATTTTTATTATCAGTGATTTCGCATCCCTACTAAGGATGTGAAAACACGTGTAAATTGGGCCACATGAGGTTTCACAAGGCTTAGCTGTCTCCTCTGTTCTATAGCAGCATCTACGTGTTTTTGTTATGTCCAGGAGGAATTTCTGAGTTCGGGATAATTTGCTGGGCAAACTAAATGTCCTGCCCACACTCCCCATCTAACAGGAGCAGCCCCATGCCTTGGAGGGAAGAGGAGGGACAGAGACTTGGATTAGTCCAAATTAGACTAGCCCACACATAGAAAGGGAGGAAAGAACTAGAAATTTCTAGAGCAGTAGAGCTGCTCACTCCTAAATAGCCCTCCAAAAGAGGAAGTCTATTTGCCTGGGATGTCAGTCACTTAATGAAATCAGCATAGCCAATCACAGAGAGGGATTCAGTCAAGGAAGAAGAGAGGAGTGAACTCAGTAAGTTATGAGGAAAGAGAGTCCCCTTCCTAGAGGCTGTTCCTCAGGGAAGGGGTCTGGGGAGAGAACATTCCTGGTTAATCTCTCGAGTTGATCGTACCAGGCTTCCAAGAAGGCAGGAAACAGGATCTTAGTACTCTCCTTAAAAGCTGTGCCTTTAGCAGCTTTGAGCTATAAGAACTTAAGGATACATGAGAACTGATAATGGAGTTAATAATAATAATGGCATTTATTAAATGCTTACTATGTGCCAAGCACTGTTCTAAGCGCTGGGGAGGATACATGGTGATCAGGTTGTCCCACGTGGGGCTCACAGTCTTCATCCCTATTTTACAGATGAGGTCACTGAGGCACAGAGAAGTTAAGTGACTTGCCCAAAGTCACACAGCTGACAAGTGGTGGAGCCGGGATTAGAACCCACATCCTCTGACTCCCAAGCCTGTGCTCTTTCCACTGAGCCACGCTGCTTCTCTGTTAAGTTAAGGCAATCTGTTTCCTGTGGGGCAACTACCACTGGGTTGAAGTTAGGAAAATGTTCTAGATCAGGGACAGTATATTATTATTGGATTTGCGGTAAGACTGTTGTATACTTACTGAGCATATAAATCCTTAAGATAAAAACAGTTACCTGTTTTTAACCAAAGTGTGCTCTGGTGTAATCTGTGTGTGGGTAACTCACATATTCAAAGAGGTCACTATAGGGAGGGAAAGGACTTTTGCTTTACTCTAAACCTCACCACAAAGCATTTAGGAAGAGAGAGTGGTTAGGGGAACACCATAATCTCCCTACACCATCAAATTCTGAGAGTCATATGTTTGGGAAGGAATGGTAAGAGGGAATGGGTCGATAACTGGAGGGGAGTGTGACATAAAGAGAGGGTTTTTTAGAATAGGGATTACTTGGGCATATTCCAAAGCAGCAGAGAAAGAATGATGGGAAAATGAGTGGTTGAAGATTATGGTCAGGGAAGTAAAAAGGGAGGAGGCAAATACTTAAATAAGGTGCAAAGGAATAGGGTTGGAATCACAGGTGAAAGAGGTGGATTTTAAGAGTCAGGATGTCTCCTCTTGATACTGCTGAGAAAGATTAGGGGGTTGAAGAAGAGGCAGTAGTAGGATTGAACTGGAGCGGTAAAGGGGAAATTTTAGGGAGATCATGCCTAAAAATCCTCAAAGATGGACTTGCCAAATCCTGCATACTTCATTTACTGTGTAATAGAAATAATCATAATTAATAATTATGGTATTTGTTAAGTGCTTACTATGTACCAAGCACTCTTCTAAGCAAGGTGAAAATCTCTCCTGGATAGGCTCATTGAGTTAAAACATGTGCCCATCGCCCAAACCGCTCCTTTGGAAGCATTAGATCTCCATACTCCGGGGTGGCAATAAACAGTGTCAACAGCACTGCTGATAAGGCCGAATGTGTTGAAACAATAGCTCCATATCTGGAAGAGTGAGAACATAGGGGCTTATAACAGAACGGAAGATTGTCAAGCCAAACCCTTACACATATTTCTGTAAGATATCCATTTACGGTTTTTGACATTTATCATTCTTTGTCCATTTGTGTGTGTCCTGTCTGACCCATTAGCCTATAAGTTCCTTGAAAGTTCTGTTAATCAGCAACCCTAGGTTCTACTCCAGTTCAGCCACTTATTGGACCCAAGACTTCAGTCCAGTTATGCAACAGTTTATTGCATCAGTTTACTTATCCATAAAATGGGGATAACCCTTGCTTATCTCACAGTGATATTGTGAGGAGAAAATTAGAGGTCATGCAAAGCTAACTCCCCATTTCAGTGAAACTTGTTTTTATTCTTTAGAAAGTTTTGTCCCTCAAACATGAAACCTCTCCCTTCAATCCAAGGCCAAGGTGCATCTCAGAGACAAACTCCTGACTTTGGTCCCAGATGCTGTCCAATGGGACCCACATCTTTTCTTTCTGCAACTGACCCATTCCTTCACTCAATTTCCAGAAAAAAAGACCCGTTCTAGTTCCATTACAGGAAACCCTTGTAGAGGAATGTTTAAGCATATCACAGCTGGGGAATTAATCCAAATATGCTTTTCATAAAATTTGAAAACATGGGTCAGGTATAAAATAATAATTTGAGATGCACTGATTATTTCATGAGTTGAAAATGAATTCAGTCTTGAAAGAGGAATTTAAGATTTTCCACTCTACATCAAATCTTATATCTTCCCTTCAGAGATGAACAATAATTTTGTAGGGAAAAATTCATGAAATAATTCCATTTTTTCATCCAACTATTCATTCACTGAACCATCCATCTATCTGTCTGTTCATTCATTCATTCATATATCCAGAGATAATTTTGAAGAGCCACACAGTAAGCACTCAATAAATAGGATTGAATGAATGAATGAATGTGAAAAATGTGGATAACTTACTGCTTCTTCTACTTTATTTTATCTCCTTCCTCCAAGGCCTCATTTCTATACTCCCATCACTTCAGGGATACCAGTTTTTCCACCTCATAGGTACTGAAGGGAAGGTGAGATTTTTATTAGGGTGGGAGGCAAAGACCATAACCCCACAGTGGAACACCCATTTACATGCTCAATAGATGCTTCTTTAAGTCCCAGAGAAGTAGTGTGGTGCAGTGGAAAGACCACAGAGAGTCAGAGGACCTGGGTTTTAATCCAGGCTCCACCACTTGGCTGTTGCGTGACTTTGTGCAATTCATTTAGTTTCCTCATCTACAAATGCCCGTTCTCCATGCTAGTTAGGGAACCCCATGTTACTCTGTGTGACTTGATTATTTTCTTTCTACTCTAATGCTTCGTACAGAGCTTGATACACAATAAGCCTAAACAATCAATCAATCAATCGTATTTATTGAGCACTTATTGTATGCAGAGCACTGTACTAAGCCCATGGGAGAGTACAATTGAGCAATATAGCAGACACATTCATTGCCCACAACAAGCTTAGTCTAGAGGGGAGACAGACATTAATATAAATAAATAAATTGTGGATAGGTACATAAGTGCTGTGGGCCTGAGATGAGGTGAATAAAGGGAGCCAATCAGGGCGGTTGTAACATTTTAACAAATACCGCAATTACAATAATAATGATTTTTTATCAATAATCACCAGAGAACCCTATGAGCTGACTCATGCTAATTAATCCTCTATTTTCAGTGGAAAGGTGAAATCTCTCTCTCCATAACCTTCCCACCTTCTCCATGTCAACCATACTTATATCTGTTTTGAGAGAAGACAGAGAAGGAGGGATGTCTTCCCTGCCCAACTCAGACTTTACCATGAAGCCGTCCATTTTGCCAGTTGCTTGACAGATCCTTAGGAAGTAATATTCCTGGAGATATTAAGATATGCCTTTGCCAGGGAAAGAATTCCTGGGGAGGTGTGTGGCTGGGCTCTGTTCCTGGCTTCCTCTTCCAAATAGAGCCAGGTGCAAGAGGCCAGGCTAATTCTGGGCCCATATCTGGGCCGTAGCATACCCTAGTTCTGGGCACTCTGGGGAAGAGATATGCTCTCCCTCCCTCCCATCCTTCTGCTCTCTAAACCTCTAGTCTGTAAGCTCGTTGTGGGCAGGAATTGTCTATGTAGTAATATTTTGTACTCTCCCAAGCACTTAGTACAGTGCTCTGCACCCGATAAACAATCAATAGATAAGACTGACTGACAGACTGACTAGACTTCCCCTCCACACATTGAAAGCTGCTCTTGTCATCTTCAGAAGGGAAAGAACTAAACTCTCTCAAGTAGAGGAGTGTGGCCTGAAGAAAGCACATTTGGGTTTGATGTTCCTTGAGAACAGTCAGCTGCATCCATTCCCCAACAGCATATCCACATGCTCAGCCCCTCATGTCCTGAGCTGGTGTTTCCTGAGTGGGTGATTCACTGCCATGTCTACCATCTCTGCTCCTTTAATTCAGACAAAAGCTGAAGTATTAAATAGCATCTATGTCACAGTTGCTATAGAAACCAATCAAAATTCATGAAAGGGACTAATTTGACTGGCCGGAAGGCAACATATTATTTCATTTGTGTGCACAATAGTAAGAGAGATTACTGTCCTCAATTTTTAAAGGGTCTTTCAAAGAGGTTCAGGAAAATGGTTGCATCACAATTTCATTATTATGGGAGACAAGTATTATACAGCTGATGGAGAAGAGTTTGTTTATCCTAATGACAAGACCCAAGAGTTTACTCTTGGTAAATAAACTCCAGCTATAGAATTTATCCCCTACTGTTTTCCCCACAACTATTCTCAACACTCCCAATTTGGTTTTCTAGTTCTTTCTCACCTTGATTAAATACTCCTTTCCCCACATCTGCATTTTGGGACTGAAACTGGGCTTGTGATTAAGGTTTCCTCCAGAATAGGAAATTCAAAAGGATTTCAAGTCCAACATGCTTTCACTCCCCGCTTTCTGGCAGTGCTAAACTGTCTGATTTAATCCATTGTATAGATCAGAGGAGAATGGCGCTGGGTCGCTAGGTTGTTTTTGATTAAAAGCAAGGACTCTTGTGCTTTTTCTGACTGCATTGATTGTACTACTAGTACTTCTACACTTCAACCTAATAAGCTGTATCTACCCTAGCAGTTAATACAGTGCCTGACACATAGTAAGCTACATCCAAGCTGTCACCAAAACCTGCCGATCTCAGCTCCGCAACATTGCCAAGATCCACCCTTTCCTCTCCATCCAAACTGCTACCCTGCTCATTCAAGCTCTCATCCTATGCTGTCTGGACTACTGTATCAGCCTCCTCTCCGATCTCCCATCCTCATGTCTCTCCCCACTTCAATCCATGCTTCATGCCGCTGCCCGGATTGTCTTTGTCCAGAAATGCTCTGGGCATGTTACTCCCCTCCTCAAAAATCTCCAGTGGCTACCAATCAATCTGCGCATCAGACAGAAACTCCTCACCCTCGGCTTCAAGAATCTCCATCACCTCGCCCTCTCCTACCTCACCTCCCTTCTCTCCTTCTACAGCCCAGTCCGCACCCTCTGCTCATCTGCCACTAATCGCTTCACCGTGCCTCGTTCTCGCCTGTCCCGCCGTTGACCCCCGGCCCACGTCATCCCCCTGGCCTGGAATGCCCTCCCTCCACACATCCACCAAGCTAGCTCTCTTCCTCCCTTCAAGGCCCTCCTGAGAGCTCACCTCCTCCAGGAGGCCTTCCCAGACTGAGCCCCCTACTTCCTCTCCTCCTCATCCCCCTTTCCATCCTCCCGTCTTACCTCCTTCCCTTCCTCATAGCACCTGTATATATGTATATATGTTTGTACATATTTATTGCTCTATTTATTTTACTTGTACATATCTATTCTATTTATTTTATTTTGTTAATATGCTTGGTTTTGTTCTCTGTCTCCCCCTTCTAGACTGTGAGCCCACTGTTGGGTAGGGACAGTCTCTATATGTTGCCAACTTGTACTTCCCAAGCGCTTAGTACAGTGCTCTGCACACAGTAAGCACTCAGTAAATATGATTGATTGATTGAACAAATGCTATAAAAAAGATAAAGAGGACACGTCTACCATTTCTGTTGTATTGTACTCTCTCAAGAACTTACTTCTGCCCAAGGAGTAATAGTATTGTTAAGTTGTTACTCTGTACTAAGCACTGCAATAAGTGCTGGGGCAAGATACAAGATAGGCAGTTTGGACATAATCTAAGAGTGGGGGGTAATAGTTATTTTATCCCCATTATACATATGTGGGGAATGAGACACAGAGAGATTAAGTGACTTGCCCAATATCACACAGCAGGCAAGTGAATGCTGAGAATTTTAAGAAAAAACAGGTGGTTCCAAAAGGTCAGTGGTCTTCACTTCAAATTGCACTTATCTCCAGGGCTTAATTGTTGTGGGAACCTGAGACATGACCGGGAAGCATACCCTTGGAGAAGAAATTAGGAGACTCATATAAGAGGGATGGAACAGCTCCTTTTAGATAGAATCAGAGTTGGAAGGTCATCTCATCCATGCCCCTGCCTCAAGGCAGGACTGCACCTGAGAAAAACGACACTTTCCACTATACACACATCCACAAAGGGACCTATGTCATTGATTTGGAGAAATAGAACACAAACAATGGCCTAGGCAACATTTTAAATTTTTTAAGTGACTTTTTAGTGTACTTGTTAGAAAAATGAAGAGACGGCCTCACCTATAATGCTTGAACAACTACATTGCATGTTTAAATGACAAGTCAAGACCTTCAGTATTGCAGTGCATTGGTGACATAAGGAATCTGCTAAACAACTCAGTCAGCCTCTGCATCTCCATCCAATAACTAAATTCAAGAGCCTTTCTGTCCCAGCTTCCTTGCAGAACAAGAATAGCACAATAAAAAAGTCACATTTTTTGAAGACGAATCTCCTTTTGTCAAGGTGTATAATTTTAAGAGGCTGGATAATTAACGAGATGTGAACCCCAGAGAGTGTGAGAAGCGGTCTAAGAGGAATCTCTTCTTCCATAGAAGGTAAATTAACCTTGACATGGAAACGGTACTGCTTTCTACTCCAAAAGGGACAATTTACTAAATGAAATTGTCTGCCCTAGGCGAAGCTGATGGCAAGTTTAAACTAATGAAAAGAGACTTACCAGATACTTCTTGTTTCTAACATAAGCTCACTTTCTAGCCATCAGAAGATGCCTTAGTAACTGATGCCCTTAGGGGACACTGAATTAGGTCTGAAAAGACAAGACAGGCCTGCTGGAGGATTACTTCCTCTTGCATGACTCTTGTTTGGCTGAAGAGTTGACAGCAACTATCCTGGTACTCCCTCACCAGTCTACTGGGAAGCCTCACATTTTTCCAGCCTAGGAATGGGGTGGGCAGAGGGGATCAGGGAATGAGAAAGCCTGAAATATCTCATCTGCCAATTAGGTGGTGACACTGATGAGGTAGTGTGTGGGGCAGGCATAATTGCCAGTTGGTTTTCACTGTTTGTGGCTCCACTGTCTGCCAACTGTCGTCCACATGATGCTTAGTATTGGAAATTCCTTGTAGACGATTAGGAAAGAAACACTATTTTGTCTCAAACAATCCCTTCAAAAGAGCATCCTGGCCTAATCCAGTCATGCCCAGCAAATGTTGCCATTCAGATAATGTGCATTCAACTCCTGTAAGGTAGTAGATTTTCCAGTTTGGGAACAATAAGTCAATGGCATTTATTAAGTGCTTACTGTGCACAGAGTACTGTATTAAAAACAATAATGGTGGCATTTGTTAAGTGTTTACTATGTGCCAGGCACTATACTAAGCACTGGGGTGGATACTAGAAAATTGGGTTAGACAGCCACTTGGGGCTCACAGACTTAATCCCCATTTGACAGATGAATAGCTGAGGCACAGAGAGGTGAAGTGACTTACCCAAGGTCACACAGCAGACAAGTGGCAGAGCTGGGATTAAAACCCAGGTCTGGCTCCCAGGCCTGGGCTCTATCCACTAGGCCATGCTGCTTCTCTAAGCATTAAACACTTGGGAAAGTATAATACAACAGAGTTGGTAGATGTGATCCTAAAATTAAGACAACTAAAAGGGAAATGATCCAATGATTTGGGGTAATGGAGACAGACTGAATGATTCGAAAGGTCTTTCTTTTAAGATGGTCTTTGTCCCTGAATTATCTGGATAATTTTCTTATTCCTCTTTACCTTTTGTAGGCAGATACTGCAAAACCACAATGCTGCCTCTGTTTTATTTTCTCTTTCTCTTCTCTTGCGTCATTTTCTCTTGTGTCTGTCCTTCATGCTTCATGCTTCTTTTTTCCAGGAAATAATATATTATTACTTCATTTTCACTTTCTTCCTTCTCTTTTATATCCTCTTTATTAATGATTCACATTTATTGGGTGCTCACTCTGTGCATGCTTTGTTCTTTTTTCCAGGAAATAATATGTTATTACTTCATTTTCACTTTCTTCCTTCTCTTTTATATCCTCTTTATTAGATTCACATTTATTGGGTTCTCACTCTGTGCAGAACACTGTACTAAGCTCTTGGAAGAGAACAGTATAACAGAGTTGGTAGAGCACATTTCCAGCATACTATGAGTTCACTTACTGTGTTCACAGTACTGTACTAAGAGGTTGGGAAAGTACAGTGTGAGGAGAAGCAGTGTGGCTCAATGGAAGGAGCCCGGGCTTTGGAGTCAGAGAACATGGGTTCAAATCCTGGCTCCACCAATTGTCAGCTGTGTGACTTTAAGCAAGTCATTTAACTTCTCTGTGCCTCACCTCATCTGTAAAATGGGGATTAAGACCGTGAGCCCCCCGTGGGACAACCTGATCATCTTGTAACCTCCCCAGCACTTAGAGCAGTGCTTTGTACATAGTAAGCGCTTAAGAAATGCCATCATTATTATTATTATTACAGTACAATAGCCGTGTTAGACGCGCTTCTTGCCCACAAAGAACTTACAGTCTACAAGGACTGACAGACATTAAAATAAATTACGGATATGTATGTAAGTCCTGTCCCCTAAGGGCTGCACCTGGAGAGTTTCCAATACTCTACCAGCCCTGATTATGGGACGGAGAGTCAAGCAGAGGTATACCAATTCCATTCTTAGCTTGGACAGTGGCTAGCAAGTGGAAAGCAATCTGCCACAAGTCAAAACTCCCCTGTGCTGGGCACCAGCGGCATAGGAGAGAGTGGAAGGTGAAGACTAAGGTTTACTGCACGGAAGGAGGCAATAGTAAACCACTTCTGTATTTTTACCAAGAAAACTCTATGGATCCACTACCAGAACAATTGCAGATGCAGGTGGGGCGTTCCGGGAGAGATGTGCCCATGGTGTCAGTATGGGTCAGAGACAGCTCAACAGCATAAAACAAGACAAGACATAAGTGCTGCGGAGCTAAGGGTGAGAAAAATATCAAGTGATTAAAGGGTGGATATTGAAGTACATGGGCAACAAATATGAGAGGGAGTAGGGGAAATTAAGGATTAATTGAGGAAGCTTCTTGGCGAAGATATGATTTAAATAGGGTTTTGAAGATGGGGAGAGTGTGTCTTATATGGAGGGAGAGGGAATTCCAGGCTAGAGAGAGGGCATGGGTGAGATGGCATAGATGAGACTGTGATACACTTTGGCAGTAGAAGACCAAAGTGTGGGTTGGGTTGTAGAAGCTGATCAGCAAAGTAAGATAGGAGGGGGCAAACTGAATGCTGTAAAGATGAAGGTAAGGAGTTTCTGAATGCTGTGGAGGTGAATGGGCAGCCAGTGAAGGCACTTGAGAAGTGGGGAGATTTGGGCTGAATTTTTTTTTTAGAAAATGATTCAGGCAGCAGAATGAGGTAAGGGCTGGAGTGGGGAGAGACACGAGGCAGGAAAGCAAGTGAGGAGGCAGATGCAGGAGTCCAGGGGGTATATAAGTGCTTTAGTCAGCATAGTTACAGTTTGGATGGTGAGGAAAGGGTGGATTTTAGCGATGTTGTGAAGGTAGAACCCAGAGATTTGGACATGGATTTCCACATACATATCCAGAAAAACTGCCTGAAATGGAATTGTGACACAGAAAATTGATACAGCACTGAGTTTATTTTGAGACAACTTCCAGGGATATCCCTTAGCATTTGCAGAGAATTTCCCATTTCTCCTTCCTCATAATTTCCTCACGACTTCTTTATGACTTCCTCTCCTTCCTCTTCTCTCTAGACTGTAAGCTCATTGTGGACAGGGAATGTGTCTGTTGTTATAGTGTTCTCTCCCAGGCACTTATTACAGTGCTCTGCACACAGTAAGTGCTCAATAAATATGATTCACTGACTCACTGACTGACTTCTCCAGCAAGGCTCCATGATGCAGATTTTAGTATTCTTATTATATCTTTTGAACCCATGCAGCATTTTCAGTTGTTTGCTCTTCTTCAAGCCAAAAATTAGAACATAATTGAAGGAATTACTAGATCATTATATGAGGTAATTATATGAGGCCATTTCTTAAACAAAAAGGATTTGGATTTCAGAAGATTTTAGCTTAATAGATCTGTGGGGATCACAATTCTTAGTCTTGGTTTTGCTTTTTTTATTGTGCTGGAATGTAAACAAGCTTCACTTTTTAACCAATGGGATTCTTAATCCTTCTACATCTGAAAGCTGCTCAGAACAGAATGTCTGAAAAGATCATTGTTGTCGAAGGCTTTATATGAGGGTGCCACGGAGGATCTAGAAATATTAATTTTCCTCTTATGAGCAAGATGAGAAGGGCTCTTCTTCTTTCTTTCTTTCTTTGTTTATTTATCTATTTATTTTTTTATTTTATTTGTACATATTTAGTCTATTTCATTTTGTTAATATGTTTTGTTTTGTTCTCTGTCTCCCCCTTCTAGACTGTGAGCCCACTGTTGGGTAGGGACCGTCTCTATATGTTGCCAACTTGTACTTCCCAAGAGCTTAATACAGTGCTGTGCACACAGCAAGCGCTCAATAAATGCGATTGAATGAATGAATGAATGAATGAATGAATGAATGAAGGGCTGTATCAGGAATGAGTATGTTGGCTCATGTCGGCCTTCTATATAGCTATCTTTTGGGGTTGAAGTTGACATTTTTAATGGGTGTATTGTATGTGCATGTGTCTGTGTGCATGTATGTTTCTCATAAAATGAACACATGGGTAATAATCTCCTCACCCAGCAGGGAAAGCAGGGAAAGATTTCCCCTTGCCCTTTCTACACCAATGAATGGATTACCCACCATGCCCCAAACTCTTTTCATTTCTTCTTTGTATTGTGATGTTCTCAAAGCCACTTTTCAAGGAGAGTTATTCTATTTCTAATTTATGGGTTTCAGGATTCTGTTTGCTATGTCTCATCATTTTTGGTTAGTTTCAAAGAGTTTCTTATGGCCACCTAATTTGTGGTTTTTTCCATTTCATCATTGATTGGCTATTTGGATATTGACTGCCCTCCATTCTCCTTGATTGTCGGGGATTGTCATCATCATCACCCTCAATAACAGCATTACTGAGCACCCACTCTATGTGCAGAGCACTGTACTAGATGCTTAGGCCCAGGTAATAAAGCAGAACATGTAGTCTACGGTTTCTAGAAATGTAAAATCTAATGGGAAAGGTAAACGGATATAAAATGCCAAATATATCAGATAAAAATATGAGAACATAGGTTTAAATGATAAAAAGTAGGGAATTAAATAATTGTTTAAATAACGAAGAATAGTTAAACAGATACAGATTGAGGAGCAGTGTGTCTTAGTGGATAAAATATGGGCCTGGGGGTCAGAAGGACCTGGGTTCTAATCCCACCTCCACCATTTGTCTGCTCTGTGACCTTAGGCAAGTCACTTAACTTTGCTGTGCCTTAGTTGCCTCATCTGTAAAATGGAGGTTAACACTGTGAGCTCCATATGGGGCATGGAGGGTGTCCAACCTGATAAGCTTCTATCTACTCTAGCACTTAGTACAGTGCCTGGCACATAGTAAGCTCTTAACAAATGCCATAAAAGAGATACAGCGAACATATTCATTCATTCATTCAATCATATTTATTGAGCGCTTACTGTGTGCAGAGCACTGTACTAAGCGCTTGGGAAGTACAAATTGGCAACATATAGAGACGGTCCCTACCCAACAACGGGCTCACAGTCTAGAACATATCTACCATTTCTGTTGTATTGTACTCTCCCAAGGATTTGGTACAGTGTTCTGCCCACAGTAAATGCTCAAAAAGTAGCATTGCCCGATATACTCAAGAGCTGGCATGACTGATGGAGTGATATGCCCAGGGATGAGGAGATTAGCCTGGGAATGCCAAATGAAGGAAGTGGCTTTTTAGGAGGTTTTATCTCTAGAGCACCGCAGTGGCTTGCCAAGACTTTTGCCTCCTCAGGGACCACGTGATAAATTATAGCTCACCAAGGAAATAGTGAGGTGGTGGGTATAGCTGAGAAATGTTCTCATGAGGTCAGGACAAACTGGGCAGTGTTACCAGTAGCCCAGGGGTTCACTGGGCACAAGGTATGCCACCTGCAGAATAATCACAGCAAGATACCTGCACTGATCTTGCGTCAGGTCCAGGGAGGACAGGCTGATCACCTCTGGAACTGCTCAAGGAGAAGGTTCACGCAGTTAGCTTGCCCAAGGTCACACAGCAGACAAGTGACAGAACTGGGATTAGAACTCATTACATTTCTCTGTTCCAGGCCCATGCTCTATTCCCCAAGACATGCTGCTTCTTATAAAAGCAAAAGAATGGAGGAAATTGCTCAGCCTGAAGAACATTAGAGAAGCAGCATGGCTCAGTGGAAAGAGCCCGGGCTTTGGAGTCAGAGGTCATGGGTTCAAATCCCAGCTCTGCCAACTGTCAGCTTTGTGACTTTGGGCAAGTCACTTCACTTCTCTGGGCCTCAGTTACCTCATCTGTAAAATGGGGATTAAGACTGTGAGCCCCCAGTGGGACAAACTGATCTCTTTGTAACCTACCCAGCGCTTAGAACAGTGCTTTGCACATAGTAAGCGCTTAACAAATACCATTATTATTATTATTATTATTATTATTATTATTATGTCATGGGTTGAAATCCTGGCTCTGCCAATTGTCAGCTGTGTGACTTTAAGCAAGTCACTTCACTTCTCTATGCCTCAGTTCCCTCATCTGTAAAATGGGGATTAAGACTGCGAGTCCCACGTGGGACAACCTGATCACTCTTTATCCCCCAGTGCTTAGAACAGTGCTTTGCACATAGTAAGCACTTAACAAATGCCATTATTATTATTATGTTGGACTAGGAACTAATGGGAGGAGTTCAGGAAGCATTTGGGAGTATAGATTTCTTTAGCTAAAAAAGGCACAAACCTTTGCTATAAAGGTGTGTGTCTACCAGATGATCTTGGGAAGGTGCCCCCTGGCATGTGGAGCCAGTGGGTCACTTTAATAAAGAGCATCTGTGGTAAGTCATGATCCCGGTGTGTGTGGTTCCTCTGGAAATGATTTCCTAGTGGGACAGTCCAGTTTCCCAAATGGCATTAAAAGGCAGATCTAGAATGACTAATAGAAAAAATGAATAGAAAGATGAGAGAGTCGACTATCCCGTAGACCTTTGGGCTAGTGCAGAGAAGGAACAGGAAACCAACGAAACATGGAATGGACTTTCTTAATTGCTAAGGAGTCAGAGAGGAGGGAGGATCCAGCTACCAAAGGTGATTGTTAAGGTAAAATCCCAGATACAAAATGGAAACTGGGAGCAAGACAAAGAAAGGAAGAAGCCTAGAATAAAAAGAATGGTGAATATGGGAGAAACTTAGCATCCAGTTGGACATAAAGATCTATAAGTGAAAAGCCAAAATGATTGTTGTTCATGGTTTGAAAAGGAGAAAATAATTATAGCTTCCCAACACTTAAGATTTAGCTACAGAAATTTTTTTTAAAAACTTACAATTGTAGAAAAAAGATCAAAATAATGGATTTACTTAAAATTAAGAAACTTTGCATCAACTGTTTTAACTCTTAAGGCAGGTTTTAGTTTCTAGGACAACTCACCTCTAGAAACATGAAAGGAGATGGGTAATAGACTGGGTCTGGGTATATGGTTACTGAGGGGTTTAATTTTTGCCAGTCCTTGCTGGGGTTTATAATTGGCACCTCTAAAACTGACCGTTAAGAACCCTCCCTAGCACCTCTGGCTTGCGAATTCATAGTCCCAGCACCTGTGAAATTGGCAATTGATAGACCTGGCATATCTGGCCTTGGCAGTGGCCATCCCTGGCAGAGTTATTATCATTGGCAATGATGACTCAGTGATCCAGAAAGCTGCACTGATGCCACCCAGTTGCAGCTTCTTTTCTGTCAGTCCTCTCCATGGAAAACAATAGCCACTTAGCAGTGCATGAACAGACTCTCAAAAAGAGATTAAAAGGTAATCAACGTTTAGGAGTTGATTATCAAGAATGACCTTGACAACTAGCATTTAACAGATTATCCCTCAGTTGGAACAAAACCCATAAGTGGAATTCAACCTGCTACCTCAGATCTGTCAGGCTTTGGGACAGCCAGCCTATCTGCATCATTCTCACCAAGTTTTTCTCTGTGAGTCTGGACCATTGAAGCAGGCAGCATTTTTGATTGAATCCTTTGAATAATTGCAAAAGTGCAGACCTGGCCTTAGAGGCAAACAGCAAACTAATGGCAGACTCCAGATTGCGCTCTGGGAAGGAATTGTCAACATAAATATTACCGTAGAGCCATATATTGCCTCATTACATACCTTATGGCAGGAAATATATTTTAATATATTTTGTTACTCACAACTCAAAGAAAATATGTGGTATTTTAAAAGATTACATTGCTCTAAAAATAGTCCTGAATTTAACAGGAGAAGCATCTATCTAACTTGGTCAGGTAGATGAGGTTTAAACAATATGCATCACCTATCAAGAAAGTGCTTCATATTTAATACTGATGTATGCTTAACACTGTAAATTAATATATGGATCCAATACCGCTGAGAAGGAGCACTGCTACAGAAGCAGGATTGTAAATAAATAAAATTCACTATGAAGCTCCCTGCAGTTGGAGCTTATCTCTTTCAGTGGAAAAGGCTATACAAATTAAATCTCTGTATGATAAATGAGCAAGGAGATCAAGCTTGGGAGACAGCTGACTAATTATTGTGCACTATCAATTCTCTAGTTAGAATGATACTGCTGGCATAAATAAGAACCACATCCTTAGGTTTTTCACAGGGCAACAGAGAACAGCAAAGGTGGGCTACTCTGTGTGCTCCCATTTTAGAATTTTAAACTATTAACATGCCTGGTGAGAGCAACATGATGCTGTCTTCAAGTTAAGCCCCTGAACAGTGTTTGTACTTCCCTCTATTTTTGTTATTTTTTTATTCTTCTTTAACCATCGCTTTTAGTCTGTACTTGAGGGGAAGGAGGGAGGCACAGGTAATGATTCTCTGTTTCCAATGACACCAGCAGGGACTGTGAGTGAGGATTTGCAGATGGAATCTGGCCCTCAGTTCTTAGCCTCCTCCAAGGAATCACTCTCATTACCAACAGATGGCACAACTAACCCTGTGCACTTTCTGGATGCGTCACACTAATTGCTGTATAGTTTCATCTCTCATAGTGCTCTGGCCAGTGATAAAAAATGTTCAGGTAGGACAAAGGACAGTAAAATGAAAGAGAGGAGATATTTCCTATGGACTAATCCTTGTCTAAAATATTCAGATTCTTCTCCAGTACCTCAAAGTTCCTTCCTGTCACCCATTCTGATAATTTAATGAGGTGGAGATCTTCAATCAACCAGTCCGTCAATGACATTCATTGTTTTCCTACTGAGTGCAAAGCACTGTACTAACTGCTTGGGAGACCTCTGCGGATGCAATAAACTTGTTTCCTGACCTCAGGATTTTAGAATCTAATAGGGTTAACAGATATATAAAAATGATAGCCAAATAGAGAGAGTAGAAGGAAGAAAACGGATAAAATAGAACCTGATACAACTATATCAGGATGAAATCACAGAATAATGGCTTAGAACTCCCTCCTCCTTTGTATCCAGAAGATGATCACTCACCCCACCTTCAAAGACTTATTCAAATCACATCTCCTCCAATAAGCCTTCCCCAGTGAATTCTTCATTCCCCCTACTCCCTTTCCTTTTTGTGTTGCCCTTGCATTTGGATTTGTATCATTTATTCGCCTCCACCCTCAGCCCCACAACACTCAGGTACATATCTGTAATTTATTTTAACGTCTGCCTCCCCCTCTAGGCTGTAAGGTCCTTGTGAGAGGGAACAATTGTACCACCTCTATCATATTGAGTGCTCCAAAGCACTTAGTACAGTGCTCTGCACACAGAAAGCACTTAATAAATACCATTGATCAATTGGTTAAGTGACTGATATGTAGAGAAGCAGCTGTGGCTTAGTGGAAAGATCACGGGCTTTGGAGTCAGAGGTCGTGGGTTTGAATCCCACTCTGCCACTTGTCAGCTGTGTGACTTTGGGCAAGTCACTTAACTTCTCTGGGCCTCAGTTCCCTCATCTGTAAAATGGGGACTAAGACTGTGAGCCCCATGTGGGACAACCTGATAACCTTGTATCTTCCCCAGCGCTTAGAACAGTGCTTTGCACATAGTAAGCACTTAACAAATACCATCATTATTATTATTATTATAAATAAATATGTACATTTGTACATAAATACATTTTTCATTGTCCTTGTTCACTGGGGAAATAATACAAAGCAACAGATAACGCAAAATTGTGGAGGGGATATTAGGCCCCATGTGGGAAAGGGACTGTGCCCAATTTTATTGTACTGTAACTCCAGCTATTGGCACAGTGTGTGACACATAATAAACACTTAATAAATGCAACACTTATTAGAGGATGACAATCCAGTGACCTGCCTGGATGATGGGACAAGGTAAACCCTGATTCCTAAGAGAAGCAGTGTGGCTCAATGGAAAGAGGATGGGCTTTGGAGTCAGAGGTCATGGGTTCGAATCCCAGCTCTGCCAATTGTCAGCTGTGTGACTTGGGGCAAGTCACTTAACTTCTCTGTGCCTCAGTTACCTCATCTGGAAAATGGGGATGAAGACTGTGAGCCCCACGTGGGACAGTCTGTTCACTTTGTATTCTCCCAGTGCTTAGAACAGTGCTTTGCACATAGTAAGTCCTTAACAAATGCCATTCTTATTATTATTATAAGAGCCCATGGGGGATATTAGCTGACTGTGCATGCTACAGCATGGCAGATGATGGGAGGAAATGGGGGCTTGGAACTACTCTGAGAATATTAAGATATTAAATGAATAGTCCTGAGTCTTCTATGGAGAACTATCCTTTGGTGTCTGAACAATACTCGGTCTTAATTGCAAGAGGCCAGAAAAGGTGGACTATGTACTACGGAATTGAGGCTTTGTGGAGGCTATGCCAGGCTGTGGCTGCTTTTCTTTGTCCCTCCTAGGATGGTGGAGTCAAGTCAGGATGGAGACACCATGGTGATGTGGAGGAGAGCTGGTGTGGGGTTATGGGGAGGCAGGTTGATAACCATGTGGTTAAAGAGGATGCTGAGGACCTAGGAGTCTCAAAGGTTGGGGCGATGGGAAGGAAGGGGGCGAGGAGTCGTGAGTCAGTCGGGTGGAGTGAGGCCACCATAGGTAATATACCGATGAATAATAGCCAAACTCAAAATTCAATGTCAGATTCACTAGACATTTTTTCCCCCGACAGATGGTGAATTTTTAATTTCCTTTCACTTTAAGCGTATAATCCACTCGTTTTAATCAATAGGGGTTTCTCCACTCAGTCATTTCCAATATATTTCAGCTCTCACACTGGTAAACTTTCAGGATTGTTACTGCATGACTTTTAATCTTCCTAGAATGAAAATTAGAATGAGACAGTTTCTGAGATTTTACAAAATTCAATAATATTCCCCCAATTTGGGATTTGAGATTGAAACAAATAATCACTTATAGTAACCCACTGAGTTGCACTGACATGATTTGATGGCTTTATGAATGCTAATCCACATGAGACCCTCACCTTGAAATTCGGATGAAGCGTATGCATAGTAGGAAGTAGAGTAAGAGCAAAAAGTACCTTTGTCTCTTTCATGTATCTACTTTCAATCAATCTTTTTTGCCTTGTGATTGAAGATTAAAGAAAGCATCCCAAGGGCTCTTTAACATACAGAAGATCTATCCAGATTTCTTTAAAGACTCTGGAGAGGGGTTTATGCAATAAGACTATGAGGAGAGTATATACTTATGTGTGGGTTTGCACGTGCACATGTGTGTGTGTGTGCACGTGTGTACTTGTGTTTTTATTTCTATATGAACTATCATTGATACTGCTTCTGTTCAGTCATCTCCCATAAGTATCTCTGAGGAGGTTTGAGTGAAAGAGCTGAGATCAGAACGTATCAAATGAATTCTTGGAAATCGAACAGAGCTCAATTTCAAGTGATGAGCAAAGGCTCTCGTGCTGAGCTGAAGCATAAGATGATTCCTTAGACCAACACAAAACTGAGAAATGATTCTTTCAAGTGCCAGTTTGGAACTGCTGCCTTCAAGTTACTACGAATTCGTTCATTAGAGTAAACTAATGTGTGGATTTCAAATATCAGAGAAAAATATGTTCCCATTTTTATTGGTAAGTCCACTAGTCCCCTTGTGTGTTTGGAAAGGCTAAAGCACAGCACACACATGTGCTAGATTCCTTCAGGTGGTTGTGGAGCAGGGAGAGTCTGGATGAATAAAATCCACAGATCATCCCCTCACTAATAGATTCTTTCTGTTCAACCTTTTCCAGACTTTCTAATGAAGATGAACATTAGAATGCTTTTGAACTTCGCCTCCTAGTTCTTCTCTTTTCCCTCTCTGACTGAGATACTCATAAGTTAAATGTGACCAAAGGATTGGTTGAAAGGGCCTGGATAATAGATAATTGGCCCCTAAATAATTAAGGGTTGTATTTTTTGTGTTTTTAAGGAGACCCTCTCCTCCTTAAATGGTATTTGTAAAGTGCTTACTATATGCCAAGCACTGTTCTAAGCACCTGGGTAGATACAAGATAATTAGGTCTCACATGGGACTCGCAATCTAAGTAGGAAATGGAATACATGTTGAATCCCCATTTTACAGCTGAGATAACTGAGATACAGAAAAATGAAGTGACTTGCCCAAGGGCATACAGCAGATATGTTGCCGAACTGGTATTAAAACCCAGGTCCTCTGACTCCCAGGCCTGTGCTCTTAAATGGGTGGGACAAGGGCAGAAAAGGTGATAATACACTGTATTAAGGGAATGTAAATGCAAATGTAGTATCTTCATGTCCTCTTCCATGGAGAGAGGGAGAGATTTGCCTCTTCCCTTCCCCATCCCTTCTCTCCCCTGCCCTTCCTTTCTCTCCCCTGCCCTCTTCCCCTCCCTCTCCCCTCCGCTCCTTCCCCTCCCCTCCCTTCCCCTTCTCTTCCCTCCTCTCTGCTCCTCTTCCCTCCCCTCCACTCCCCTCCCACCTCTTGCCTCTTTTCCCCTTCTCTCCCCTCCCCTCCTCTCCCCTTCCCTCCTCTCCACCTCCACTCCCCTCCCCACCTCTTGCCTCTTTTCCCCTTCTCTCCCCTCCCCTCCTCTCCCCTTCCCTCCTCTCCACCTCCACTCCCCTCCCCACCTCTTCCCACTTTTCCACTCCACTCCCCGCCTCACCCCTCTCCTCCCCTATCCTCTCCCCCTCGTCTCCTGTCTTCTCCCCTCCTCTCCTCTCTGCTCCCCCCTCCCCCCTCCTCTCCTCTACCTCCCCTCCCATCCCTTCTTGTCTCCTCTCCTCCCCTTTCATCTCCTCTTCTTCCCTCCCTTTCCCTCTCCTCCTCTCCCCTCCGCACCTCCTCTTCTCTCCTCTCTCCTTTCCTCTCACCCCTTGGAATTTACTTGGGACAGAAGACCTGGGGAAGTCCAACCTAACTTCATGTGCAAGATGTTCTGCCGCAGTATAAACCCAGGAGCTCATATCCGTATATGGATGCTAGCCAGGAGCAGGGCCTACTGAACATTCTAGCTCTGTAGTAGTAACTGTAGAGCCCTGATGCATATTTTCCACACAAGACCTTGGAAGCCATTTTGAAAACTAGCATTTTTAAGGGAGTCAGGGACTGGAAAAACTTTTCCCTCCATGTCCCAGGAATTTTATCTCCCTAGCATGTGGGGGGGAATCAGCTCACTGTATCAAAAATGCAGCCGAGTTGGATGGAACAGGTGGCCCAAATACTTATTGTCAGCCCGCTGTTGGGTAGGGACCGTCTCCATATGTTACCAACTTGTACTTCCCAAGCACTTAGTACAGTGCTCTGCACGCAGTACGTGCTCAATAAATACGATTGAGTGAATGAATGAATGAATGGCAGGGAATCTTAAAAAGAGAAGACAAGGGAGAGTAATAACAGGGAACACCCACATTTCCATAACTAGACTGGCAGACCAGTATTAATGACTTTACATGGCTTGCTGTATGCAATTATAGTCCAGTGTCATTCATCCACTCAGGCTATTAGGGAAAAGCCATGCACTGAATACCATCGTCATTACTTTAACAAATGACCTAGTGAAAGATCCCTTCAGCAGTTCTGTTGACTGATAACGAAGTAAACTAAGATCCTTTTTCCTAAAAAGAAGGAAAAAGTAGTAACTCAAATTACTTATAGTCAGAAGTGCAAAGAGGAATCCTTCAACATCAGATTTGTAGCTCATCAGCATCAACAATGAGACATTGTTGGGTGGGAAGAAGAGCGATGGAATCCATTATTTGTTGGTGGAGACCCAGAAATCAGGCTGACCTCATCCATCTCAAACTCATCCTCACCTGCTATAACTCTGCCCTCTCCTCTGCCCAGCAATATTTTTCCATCCTATTGGTACTCGACCACTGCCCACACCAGTTGTTTCAGACGTTTAACACCTCCTCAAATGCTTTATCCCCTGATTTACCCTATCTTTTGTTCCTAATGACTTTGCCACCTATTTCAACAATCCCTCCTCCCAGCCCTACAACAGTTATGTACATATCTCTAATGTATTGATCTTAATGCCTGTCTCTTCCTCTGTAAGCTTGTTGTAGTCAGGGAATGCGTCCGTTCATTGTTATACTGTACTCTTCCAAGTGCTTAGTACAATACTCTGCACACAGTAAGCAGTCAGTAAATATGATCAAATGACGGAATGAATGAAAACAGGGATTTAAAACAGTTGTCAGGGAACCAAATATCAGTTATAGCCACACAGGGACAGCTGAGGCAGCTACATGGCTCAGTGGAAAGAGCACGGACTTTGGAGTCAGAGGTCATGGGTTCAAATCCCGGCTCTTCCAATTGTCAGCTGTGTGACTTTGGGCACGTCACTTCTCTGTGCCTTAGTTACCTCATCTGTAAAATGGGGATTAAGAGCATGAGCCCCCCTTGGGACAACCTGATCACCTTGTAACCTCCCCAGTGCTTAGAACAGTGCTTTGCACATAGTAAGCACTTAATAAATGCCATTATTATTATTATTATTAATAATAATCTCCACAATAATATGACAGCAAGGCTGACCTTGACTTTCAACATCTCCAGTAGTCAGACCATATGGCATGTCACAAGATTGTTGCAAGAACCCTAAGAGAAAGTCACACAGTTGAATATGAAATAATTAATAATTATGACATTTATTAAATAGTTTCAAAGCCTCCTTATTAAAGTCACATCTCCTCCAAAAGGGCTTCCCTTTTCAGCATGCTTTCCTCCACCTCCCTCTCCCTTCTGAATCATCTATTCACTTAGATCTTTACCCTTAGGGCACTCGGTATTCGCCCTAACCTCAGCCCCACAACACTTTTGTACATACCTGTGATTCATGTATTTATGTTAATGTCTGTCTTTCCTCTGGACTGTAAGCTCATTGTGAGTAGGGAATGTGTCTACTAACTGGTGAGCAAGAGTGACTCCATCTTGTATTACTTGACCCCGGGAGCAACATGGCCCAAGAATGATTTCTAGGAGAAAAGAGTGACTCTATCACATAGATTATTTGACCCCAGGAGCAACAAGGCCAAAGGAAGAATTGGATGAGACACCGTATTATATTTCTGAGGAGTTTTGAGGACCTGAATTGTTGGAGAGGAACTGAATTGTTTTGCAGAGGGGTTGAAGAAGGGCCAAATTGCTCTGCTGGGAAGGAAAAAGACTGCTGGCTAGGGCTATGCCTGTGGGGGTTAAGCATGGGGGGCAGGGGCGGAAGAAGTTGCTGTCCCCCATGGCTTTCCCAGTAATGAGCAGAAGACAATCCTGAGGTGCCCCCTGCTGCAAATCCACCTCCCCCCCAACCCTGAGGATAAAAGGGGGAAAGAACTGGCCTGCTTCACCCAGCATGAAATCACCTAAGCCATATACTGAGACCTACTGTGTCCATGGCCATAAAAAGCACCCAAGGCTTGAACCAGGATGATGACGAACTAAGGGCATCCCTTCCCCACAGCACCTGTATATATGTATATATGTTTGTACATATTTATTACTCCATTTATTTATTTATTTTACTTGTACATATCTATTCTATTTATCTTATTTTGTTAGTATGTTTGGTTTTGTTCTCTGTCTCCCCCTTTTAGACTGTGAGCCCACTGTTGGGTAGGGACTGTCTCTATATGTTGCCAACTTGTACTTCCCAAGTGCTTAGTACAGTGCTCTGCACACAGTAAGTGCTCAATAAATACGATTGGTTAAGGGCGGTTGGAGTCCTTGAAATTCCCCCAACGTGGGATCATCTTCACCAAGACTTGGGGAAAACCAGTTGGGTTGGTAATTACAGGTGCTGTAATTAAGGAAGTAGCATTGCATAGTGGCTAGAGCACAGACCTGGGGGTCAGAAGGTCATGGGTTCTAATCCTGGCTCTGCCCCATGTCTGCTTTGTTACCTTGGGCAAGTCATTTCACTACTCTGGGCATCAGTTACCTCATCTGTAAAATGGGGATTGAGACGGTGAGCCTCATGTGGGACAGGGACTGTGTCCAACTGGATTTGCCTGTATAATAATGATGGCATTTGTTAAACACTTACTATGTGCTAAGCACTGTTCTAGGCGCTGGGGGGGATATAAGGTGATCAGGTTGTCCCATGTGGGGCTCACAGTCTTCATCCCATTTTACAGTTGAAGGAGCTGAGGCTCAGAGAAGAGACTTCCTCAGAGGGCAAGTCATAGTAAGTGACTTGCCCAAGGTCACACAGCAGACATGTGGTGGAGCCAGGATTAGATCCCATGACCTCTGACTCCCAAGCCCGGGCTCCTTCCAGTGAGCCATGGTGTATCCATCCCAGTGCTTAATATAGTGCCTGTAAAAAGTGTTTAACAAATACCATTATTATTACTGATCAATGCGTGTGTGTGTGTGTGTGTGTGTATGTGCACGTGTGCATATATAATAATAATTATAATGACATTTATTAAGCACTTACTATTTGCAAAGCACTGTTCTAAGCACTGGGGAGGTTACAAGGTAATCAGGATGTCCCACGGGGGGCTCACAGTCTTAATCCCCATTGTACAGATGAGGGAACTGAGGTCAGAGAAGTTAAGTGACTTGCCCAAAGTCACACAACTAACAATCGGCAGAGTTGGGATTTGAACCCATGACCTCTGACTCCAAAGCCTGTGCTCTTTCCACTGAGATATGCGCCTAACCCCTGTTTTTAGTATAAAATAAAGTTTTCCACTGTAACAGTGGTGTTTGTTTCACTTCTGGAACATGTCATTTGAGTGTCCGAATTAAAGAGGGAGTCATATTCCTGGTGAAGGGCTCATAGGTCAAGCACCTTCTAATAAGTGGGGGGAATTCACGGGATGCAGATCATGACACTAATTCTGTTATGTTGTACTCTCCCAAGCATTAGTACAGTACTCTGCACACAATAAGTACTCAATAATTGCCACTGATTGATTAATTCCAAGCACTTCATTAGTCACTGTAATAGATAAGATAAGTTATTCAAGTCTGACACAGCGCCTGCCCCATCCCAGAAAAGAAAAAAGGAATAAAGAAAATAGATATTACTTTCCTGTATCTATCTGTATCTATAAATATAGATGCATATAGAGCATTGCATCTACATAAGAGTTTAGCAAATGTTATTATGATTATTGTTATTATTATCAGATGCCTTGGTTAAAGAGAAGCAGCGTGACTCAGTGGAAAGAGCACGGGCTTTGGAGTCAGAAGTTATGGATTCAAATCCCGACTCTGCCAATTGTCAGCTGTGTGACTTTGGGCAAGCACTTCTCTGTGCTTCAGTTACCTCATCTGTAAAATGGGGATTAAGACTGTGAGCCCCCCGTGGGACAACCTGATCACCTTGTAACCTCTCCAGCACTTAGAACAGTGCTTTGCACATAGTAAGTGCTTAATAAATGCCATCATTATTATTATTATTATTATGGGTTCTAATCCCGACTCTACCACATGTCTGCTGTGTGACCTTGGGCAAGTCACTTAACATCTCTGAGCCTCATTTACTTCATCTGTAAAATGGGGATTAAGACTGTGAGCCCCACATGGGAAACCCTGATCACCTTGTATCCCCCCAGTGCTTAAAACAGTGCTTTGCACATAGTAAGCACTTAAAAAATGCCATTATTATTATTATTATTATTAAAGTCACTGCTATCCGTGAGTCTGAGTGACTTAAGAATTTGATGTTTCATTGATAAAGTAGTTGCTCGTCTACACTGACCTTTCTCAATGTGCACTGGAGTGTCTGAAAAGACCAATGTGAGACCGAGGGTCCTTTCCACATTATACACATATAAAAATGTTTCTGGTTATGCTTCTGCATTAACTTCCTGTAGCACTTGATGCTGATTTAGTTCTTCCCCTCTTTCTATGGCCTCTTCTCTAAAAGATTTACTCACATTTACTCACATATTTTCTTCACATGGAAGAAAATATGGAAATTCCATAAGCATATAATGTCCTCTTCAGTACCCTTCTGAAAGAGTGTCAGGGCTAGGTACGATTTCCAGACTGTGTCCGAGTCCTTCAAAAAATAAAAGATAGCATTAATTACCATTCTGAGCAAAAGACTTGCTAACAAAAATCAAGGACCTACTTACCCTTAAAAGTATGCTAAAAGGTGGACAAAAAATAAAATGAGCAAGTCAGCATTCTTCCCTTCTTTTCTCAGCCTACATCACTCCATCTTCCAGGCCAGTGGCTGAGCCCCTAAATTCAAAGCTGGATTAAAGATGTGGAGTCCCTGAACTTACTTGAAGGTAAGATTTCCTCTCGGCTTCTTTCTAAATGAAGTCAGGGAGTTTTTGCCCTTTCTGGTGCCTTGGTTCCAGTGTTTCAAAGTCGCATCAGTTCAAGGAAAAGAAGCACTTCCCTTGCTATGAACAAAGCGCTTCTGACCATAAAAATAAACAAAGCCAACTTCAGAGAATCAGGCTAGGAAGGCAGATCAGGGAGACAGGGTCCTTACTTGGGAAGTAAAACATGTTCAATGAAACAGGAAAGTGACATGTTTGCTCCAGGAAATCCTATTTCACAGGCAATGCTTATTTAACATATTCATTCTGTCTCCACTTCTGTTTATGACAAGAATGCTGTGAAGTATCTGCATTCTAGACAAAATAATGAACATAATTAGGTCTAAGCGCTGCCAGTTTCAAGATATTTCACAGGAAGTTGTCTTGGATGGAACCTGGCTTTGGAAGTGGATTCTCTCCCTGCAGCCTATGTCTTTATGTTTGACTCTCACTCATTTGCTAGACATTTCCATGATTCAAGAAATCTTGTACTTGTACTTCCCAAGCGCTTAGTACAGTGCTCTGCACACAGTAAGTGCTCAATAAATACGATTGATGATGATGATCTTGCAATGGGGCTTCTGATCAGTGCCTTAATCATGCAGCTCTGCCATCACACTTGTTTTTATGTCATGTTTTGGCTACAACACTGCCTAGGAAATTAGGGAAGGCTTGTTCAACTTGGCAAGCCTGTTAGAACATCACACAACTCCTATGTCAGAAGACATAGGATCCTCATGTCATGGCATTGGACACAATGGATCCCATAACTACAGTTTTCCTTTATTTGGAATTTTTCAAGAATACAATCCTGACAATAGAGTAGAAGAGGGTGTATTATTGGGTAATAATAAATGTTAATTCAGCATTTACAACACTATAACCAGTTCCACTAGCCCTCAAACTTGGGAAAGGGAGGGGAAGCCAGAAGAGTCACTTCCATGTCGTGGAGTCATGGCAGCAATAAGGGTACAGGAACTTGGGGAGCAGTTAATAGGACATCCTCAAAACCTGCATTAGAATGATGGGAGAAACAGAGTGCTTTGTAACCCAGTGGAGGCTGAGTGGGGTCTGAGTGCTGCTTAAATGACTCTGCGGCTTCTTTTGTCCAGAATTTGGTGCTGAAAACACCCTGGAACAAACACCATTATGACCATCATTATCATTACTATAATCATCATTCCCATCATCACCTCCATCACTCGTGTCCTTTCCACCCATTTTCTTTTACTACACCCTTGTACTCTGATTTGCTCCCTTTTTTCACCCCTCCTTCAGCCCCACAGAGTTTATGGCAATATCTGTAATTTTTTAACTTATACTATTGTCTGTCTCCCTCTCTAAACTATAACCTCAGTGTAGGCGAGGACACATCCAGTCAGTGCTCAGTGAATACCACTGATTGTTTGAGATATGTCAATTATACATTACAAATTATTAATGTGTATTACTGTCTTTCTCCTTATCTAGACTGTAAGCTCATTGTGGGAAGGGAACATGTCTACCAGCTCTGCTGTATTGTACTCTCTCACGTGTTTAGTACAGTGCCCTGAAAACAGCAAGCACTCAGATTGATTGATTGATTAATTGATTGATTGATTGCTGTATTAGCAATAGCAGCAATATCAAGGTCTTCATCAATGATTGTTTATTGAAGAATAACAGAATACATGTTCTCTATTTGAGGAGAGTTTCACAGCACAAAGAAAAAGATTTACTATCCAAATGAAACTTTTGGTGTAATTCAGGGTTTTGTTGATTATTGTGATGAAGATAATGATGATCATTCTTGTTGTGACTTAGGTGGGTTGAAGCCACAAAACCACAACAAGGAGCAACTCAGAGGCAGCAAGAATCAGCTTTGTTGTCATCACATACCAAGGAAGGGCACCCCATCAGTCACAATCTGGAGGCTGAGCTCTTTAGGCAAACGTCAGCCGAAGAATCACACCAATCACCACAATCTGCCCACATATAGACACCTTCCCTCAGGTCCATTAGCTGTTGGGTGTTTCTACTGGATATTCATTGGTCTTTTCTGTCTCTGTGACCTATGTGTTTAGTAAGTTATGGTGGGCTCTTCTCATGCCTTATGCACCTCCGAACTGGTAGGTGATGGTTTTTTTTTACTTATGCTGGACTCTGCCCTCTGACATGATCAATTTCTTTTTTACCACCATAAGTCTCAAGTGAGCCTCATTCCACTGCCACCCTTCCTTTACGCTCTCTCATTGTAATACTTTATGCAAACATAATCAAAACCAGACTGACACAGCAAATAAATAACACAGTTTGTTATTGCATACCCCTTACCATTCTCTTAGTCACAATCATAACAATTTTTATGATGTTCTCCTTCAGGCAGATACCAAATCCTGGGTGATGGGAGTGCCATTTTCAGTCTCTCTGTCCCACGTGGCCACCCATCCCACTCTTCCCCCACTTGAGCCTGCTGCTTCCCCTCTTTATCCAATCTTCCAAGACACATCGAGTTAAAAATTATTTTTTGGGAAATCATTTTTCAGAAGAGATATTGTTTTGCATGCAAACTGGGGGAAAATAACCACTGTTGTGCCAGGCAATAGAGCTCAAGTTGGTGGACATCCAAACCAATCAAGAGGTAAGTTGTTGTATGTCCTCCCATATAGCACATCTGATCAGCCTCCACAAACCCAACTTAGTGTTTTCCAGACCTATAATGATGCCAAAATGCACTGGGTAAATAGGCTCTATCGTTTGGATGATAATGGGGTTGCTGATACTAACTCTGTCCACAAACAGGCAATATCCTAGAATATGCTTTCTGTTCTAGGTTCATCAGGGGCATAGAAATGTAAGCAGTGCCCTCCTGGGTCAGACCAGAAGCCCATCCAGCTAAGAATCTGTTGTCTCCATCAGTGACACGAAAGGATGCTTGAGTGAGTGGCATGGTGATTGCTCTCCTTATATGCATTCTTGGGGTTAGGGATTTCTTTTTAACACCCCTACCTTTCCCTTTAATAATTCACCAGGACTCATTTTCTATGAATTGGAATATGTCCTGAGGCTCTGTTGCTAAATTTTCCCTCAACATTACTCATTTCCCTCCTTATCAACCTACTGTCCATGAATTCAGATGAAAGTGTCTGCCCTATCAAATTCCTGGAGTAAAAAATTCCCTTTGCTTACCATCTGCCAGGTAAATGGGGGCGACTACCAGGCGAGGTGGGGGAGTGCTTGGTTTGGGACTTCCCAATGGATCTGAGGAATTCTGCCTCTCACCTGCCCCCTTACCCCACACACTGGAGCTCCAGGGCCACATGAACACTCTTGGGGTGGTTCGTCCCAACTGGGGAACCTGTCCAAGGTGTCTGCAGTTTCCTTTGACCACCTTCATGTTAGAGGGCTGGGATGGGCAGGTGGCCTTCCCTTGAGAGGAATCATTCTGATCTGGACACTGCAGATCCCAGATGTTGGCTAAAGGTTGACCACAACACCTTTTTGCAGGGGGCAGATTCTGAGGCACCTCCACTCCTCCTACTCCCTGAGTTAACCAAGACCTTAGTTTCTGCGGTTCAACTTGACATGAGGAAGGAGAGAGGTAGGACAGCAGTCCTCTGGGGAACGTTTTTTTTTTTTAGTTTCCTTCTCAGATTCGAGGAGGAACAAATCTTAACTGTGCGTCTCTCGACTAGTGAGTAGGCTATCAGAATAAGAAAAGAAAATGAAGAAGCATCCCTTCTGGAAGGAGGTAACAGATATGTCAAGGATGGGATGCTCGGTTTGTTACTTTCATTTTGAGAGAGACAAGCTTGAGGCTTTATCAGATTTGACATTGAATAAACCTTTGTTTATAGGATAAAGCAACCCGCCAGCAGAATAATGGCTTTCCTCCGGTGAGTAATTTTGTTTATACCATTGCTGGAATCTGAAGTTCTTATTACCCCCTACAGCAGTTTGATCAGAAGCTATTACAGTAAGATAACCTGGTGACTTACTAGACCAAACAAAAATGACTCACATCTAAGAGATGGCTAAGACTTTCAAAATGGTAGACACCCTGATAATGGGAAAGATGCTGACAATGAAACCATTTAAGGAAATCTAGACAATGCACCACACAAACACGGAAAAAATGTTAAAAGTTTTTGCTGGTAATACTTTATAGTTACTATCTACGTGCCGGTCCATCCCCATCTCCAAGATCTTAAAGCATTTCATCAAAGAAGGAACTTGTTTATTCAGCTTTTTGCACTTTGTTCCGTTCTGAAATCCTTTCAGCCTAAGATTTATTTTCAGTGTTGAGTTTCTATTGTCCTGGTATCTGCTCATCAACAGGTTTTGACATCTCAGCTTAAAATGCTGACACATCTTGAAGGTATCTGAAAGAATCCCCTGGGCCACATACTGAATTGCATGCTACACATGGTTAGGAGCGTGAGAGAAATGAGAACTGCAGATCCTTTATACCTTAGCCTGAATTCCTTTTGGGGGCTAGACTGCCTTATTCAGGAGGAATATATTCTTCACAGTCTCCTCTAAGAGGTATTCTGGTGTGAAACTAATCAACCTTGGCATCTAGATTTGAAATTTTCATTCAAAATTTGAAGCAAATGAAATATGCTTCACTTGAAAATGTTATAAAAGGACTAAAACTAAGCCTAGCAGGAGACCAGCAAAAGCATTTTACAGAACTAGTATAACCAAGACTTCAGTTCCTCCCAGCCCTGATTCCTTGTTCAGTGCCCCTAAACTCCCCAGTGGTGCATGCAAAATATCATCTCATTCTTTCTGTATAGCTAAGTCATAGTGAAGAGGTGGGGAAGTAGGGTATCTTCTAGCCCCAGAGGATGCTAATAATGGCCTCCCAAATTTACTGGCTGACACATTTAATATTTAAATCAATCTACCCTTCCGCCAGGACATTCTGCACCATGTATAATTGTACTCGGCTCCCAGGATGGTATTACCAACCGTGGTAATGATCCAAAGGTAGAGTCACAGCTAAGAAGATTGAGGTAGGACCAGCCGTCATTTTGATGAGACACAAGTAAAAGTGATTTTGTGGCTCTGGCTATATAATAATGATGGTATTTTTTAAGTGCTTACTTTGTGCCAAGCACTGTTCTAAGTGCTGAGCACTGTTCTAATGCTACCTGTCATTTTTGGTGTTGTTTGTGTTCCTACCTCTTCAAGTCATGCCTGTAATTTATTTGTTTATATTAATGTCTGTCTCCCCTCTTAGACTATAAGCTCGTTGTGGGCAGGGAATGTGTCTGTTAAAGTGCTTTATTGTACACTACCAAACCCTTACTACAGTGCTCTGCATCATCATCATCATCATCAATCGTATTTATTGAGCGCTTACTATGTGCAGAGCACTGTACTAAGCGCTTGGGAAGTACAAATTGGCAACATATAGAGACAGTCCCTACCCAACAGTGGGCTCACAGTCTAAAAGGGAAAGAGCACACAGTAAACACTCAATAAATACAACCGACTGGTTGATTGTCCCATTCCTGACAGGCCCATGCTGGGCTGGCCTGTCTTCTGTTGTCGTCTCCCAGCAGGGCACAGCTCTGCTGCAGGGAAAGAGGTTGAGTTTTACTGAATCTTTCAAACAATTCTTCTGTTCGCCCTGATCACAGCCCCTCCCCTTTCAGTTTCACTGCTGTTTGGGTCTCCTGATGACATTCGTTCTCACGCATGCTTGGTTCAGTGAAGTCCTGATCAATGATCATCCCTCATCAGGCAGAAATCACAGTTTGCCTCTGGCAAAATGGTGAGAGGTTCCTGACTGGTACGTACTCAGCAGCATCTAACCTGTTGCACTGTGGAGCAATCAGGATTCCCAGAGTGAACCACCCCCTTCCCAGTTCAGGAAATCCAAGTATTTTTAAGGAATTCAGCTAACACCACTGTTTTTAAGCAGTGTGTTTCTTCAGTGAGCTTCAATTCTACCTGCTTTAGTTTCTGCTGTTGCTGTTCTGAAGGTCCTTCATAGGTCATAACCTGGAATTCCTAAGTCATTCATTCTGCTTTTGCTGTTCTGAATATTCCACCCTGAATCCTTTCCTGGCAGAGGGAAGTTGTTGTGGCAAGAATGATGATTAGGGAGAGGATGTGAAATGTTACAACAGCATCGTTTTGAGTATAAGGTAATAGAAACTGCATTAAAAAATATAGCTGGCTTTTCCAAACTTTCAGTATTTCCCAAGCATGCCTGAGGAATCACAAACTTCTGACAGGCCCTAAGGAACAGCAGAGGTCTGATCCTATTTTCCTATTGATTGAATGCTGATATGGATTTATTCTAGGAAGCAGCTGCTTATAGCAAGGCATTCGTATTTGCATTAGGATTTCTTGAGAAATCTCCATTCAGTATTTCAGGAGTTGAAAAAGCTGGTCTATCTCTCCACAAAGGCTAAATCATTTTTATTTATTCATGTTACATTTGGAAAGTGAAGGGAGTTTAGAGGCCATCATTTTTCATCTTATCATTTCGTTTTACTTGCTTAAAATGGTTGACTCTGAATGATGGAATCATGTGAAGTAGGGGTGTGTGTGTGTTGTGTGTATGTGTGCCTGTCTGTCTATGTGTGTGCTAGCTTCACTGCTTCATGGAATACTCCCTATAATTAAACTGGAATCTGCAATAATGTTAGTGAGTGGATGGGATAGAAGGGAATGGAGAAAGGAGCTGCAATCCAGGGTGTTTGACTGGGGAGATGCAAAGAAAGAGGATACTAATGAGTTGCCTCCAGTAAATTTACCTCTGTGTTCCTCCATCACCTGACCAGGAATAAATCTTTTCCATCTTCCATCCATGTATTCTACCTATGGCAAAGTGTACAGTTGGATGAACAAGGAACAAAGATATTTATCATCTGTGCTGAACACTGTGAATTTCTAAAACATATAAGATTTCCAGCATGGTGCTGTAAATTATTATATATGTCTATATGTAATGTATATGTATACATGCTTGAATATATGCACATGTATAAAAATATGCAAGCATAGGTAATCCTATTCAAAGGTCCTTGAAGTTCTGGAATTTAGTCCAGACTGAATACCAGATATTGTAAAATGATAGATGGAATCCTATATGCCTGAATCTAAGGGAGGTAATACTAGAGCTGTTGCTCCTCAGATTTGGCAGGATCTATGACTCTAACACCAGATGGGTTCATTCTTTTTCTTTGTATTACAAATACTGAGATTACAGCAGCTTTGACAAACTGTAGTCCAGTTCAGAATCACTACCCCTTGCAGAATAGAAAACTGCAGGATATTTATGTCCACAATATTGGGAGTTTCTCTGTCTCTGATTTTCAGATAGGGGGTACAAGGCAGAGGTTATTTCTGGGAGGGGACCTAGCTCTGCTAGTGCATTTTTCCCCTTCCAAGCCAGCGTTGTCATGTTCTGGGTAGCACTCAACTGAAGTGGGGCTTACTTTTTATTCATCTTTAGCCCTCACATGGCTGTTATTGCCTGATAAATGCAATAATAAAGAGAAGATAGGTCAGAAAACTACACTCTTTTGAAATTCCTCCTCCTCTACTCTCACCCCTGGCAGCCCTAAAGCATGGGCTTGGGAGTCAGATGTCACGGGTTCTAATCCTGGCTCTGCCACTTGTCAGCTGTGTGATTTTGGGCAAGTCACTTAACTTCTCTGTGCCTCAGTGACTTCATCTGTAAAATGGGGATTAAGACTGTGAGCCCCACATGGGACAACCTGATTCCCTTGTATCTACCCCAGCACTTAGAACAGTGCTTGGCACATAGTAAGCGCTTAACAAATACCATCATTATTATTGTATACTACATTCAATGACAATCACTCCATGAATGTAAGATCAGAAACCAGCAAAGACAGAGGAAGTGAGAGGGAGTGTGTGTGTGTGTGTGTGTGTGTGTGTGTGTGTGTGTGTGTGTGTGTGTTTGTGTGTGTGCCAATTAAAAAGTTGACAAATTAATGGAGGAGTCAAACCAGAGCAATTGTTAATAGACAATAGGAATAAGAGTTAAGCCCAGATACTATGGAAGAAACCAGAAGTAGGAAAATAAATCAATCAGTGACATACACAGATATATCTAAGCATGAACACTCATGGTGGCTGATTGGGTGGCTTGACTATGGAGGTAGATATCAGTCAGTCAGTCAGTTGTATTTATTAAGCACTTATTAAGCAGAGCATTGTACTAAGCGCTTGGGAAAGTACAATATAACAATGTAATGGACACATTCCCTGCCCACAATGAGCTTACATTCTAGAGGGGGAAACAAACACTAATGTAAGTATGCTGTAATTTGCCCCACACTTTAATAACATCAGAGTCACTGGGCTCTGTTCCCTCAAGGCTCACCCCATGAAAACCTCCCTTTGGTGTCAAGACAGGGAGAGGCATTTCAACATTGGACCCTTTCCAATGTCCTGCTATCAAAGCTTTCCCTCATTGGCCGTCTCTATATGTTGCCAACTTGTATTTCCCAAGTGCTTAGTACAGTGCTCTGCACACAGTAAGTGCTTAATAAATACGACTGAATGAATGACTGAATGAATTGGCCAGGAAAACCACAGACTACTGACTTTCCGTTGGGCTTCCCTTCTACCCCTTGTTCTTTGTGGCTATTCAAAGTTGTTGCCAAACATGGAAATACCTCCAGAGGAACAGTGGGACAGGGAATAGATGTGGAAAAATGGTACCTTGATCTCAACTATCACCTACCCTTTACTCACGTTCTCCCTCTGATCTGGAATTCCTTCCCCCTTCATCTACATGAGATTATCACTCTTCCCACCTTCAAAGCCTTAATAAAATCACATCTCCTCCAAGAGATCTTCCCCGATTAATCCCTCATTTTTCCTACACCTTTCTTCTGCACGCCTAAGATCTTTGATCTGTTCCCTTTAAACACTTGACACTTCTGTACATATCCCTAATTCATTTCAACATTTTTCTCTCACCCAAGAGTGTTAACTCCTTATGAACAGGGAAAATGTCGCCAATTCTGCTGTACCGTATTTTCCCAAGCTCTTAGTACAATACTCTACACACAGTATGCTCTCAATAAATAGCATTGACCATTTGATTTGTTGCCCAATGTGGCATTGGAGCTACCTTGACCCCCATGTCCCCTCTCTGGTTACCACTGCTTACCTACTGTATATTCATGCTGGACCAGAACAGTTTAGCAAGCTTAGCAAGCTTTGATTCACTGGCTTTCAAGGCCTCTCAACTGGCTGCATGTTGCTGATGAGGAAGTATCAGAGGAGAGGTAGGGAAGAGCACCTCAGATTTTTCTCCACTATCAATGGCATAACATCACATTCAATTCATTCAATTGTATTTATTGAGAGCTTACTGTATGCAGAACACTGTACTAAGCACTTGGGAAGTACAAGTTGGCAACATATAGAGACGGTCCCTACCCAACAACGGGCTCACAGTCTAGAAGGGGGAGACAGACAACATGTGGACAGGTGTCACGTCATCAGAATAAATAGAAGTAAAGCTAGATGCACATCATTAACAGAATAAATAGAATAGTAAATATGTACAGGTAAAATAGAGTAATAAATCTGTACAAACATATATACAAGTGCTGTGGGGAGGGGAAGGAGGTAAGGCGGGGGGATGGGGAGGAGGAGAGGAAAAAGGGGGCTCAGTCTGGGAAGGCCTCCTGGAGGAGGTGAGCTCTCAGTAGGGCTTTGAAGGGAGGAAGAGAGCTAGCTTGGCGGATGACATGTCACTTGACTATTCATTGGTTTAAAAGTAAGCTTAGCCAAGTCAGCAACTCTGCTGCTCAAAGGACTCATGAACAAAATAATATCACTTGCAGAATTTGGAATGACTTGATCATTTGGGGTGTTAAATATTTAGGGGTAATGTTCTCACCTGACACCTCTTAATTATTTAAGCTAAATTTACTTCTACTGCTGGATGTTCCCCAGTCAGATTTTAGAAGCGAGTGCTATCTCCTTCTCACAAGTGAGTAGGTTTATAGTTTCATTCAAATGAGTGTTACCTGAGGTATCATGCACATCATAAACTATTTCCATTATATGGTCAGTGTGGTGAAAATAAAAGGAATTTTTTTTAAAGGAGAAAGTTTTAGGACATTTTAATGGCAAGAGAAAGAAATCATAGGTTATTTTAATTAGAATTAAACCTAATAGAAGAGCCCCTTAATGTCTCACTTGGTCAGAGATTATGTGCGGTCAGGATTTTTTTTTTAATTTCTCTTCATGGAGTCATATGGGGGTAGAAGGAGGAAAAGAGGACAGAATCAAGTTTTGAAAAGTGAAAACATATCTCTTTTCATCCCCTAAATATATTTAGGTTCATTGGATGAAGGACCTGGTGAGGGTTCTACAATATTCACATATGGACATAAAACCAAGAGAGTAAATGAGTGAGCGTTGTGGGCCTAGACCCCACTTTGGGAAGATCCTGTTTTGCAGTAAATGCCTTAGTACAACCATGAAAATAAGCACTGGCCTGTGTGAACGGGGCCCAGAAGAAATCAGTAGGGGCCTATGAGACTCAGGTAGTGGATTTCAAAGATATTAAAGGCACACCGTCTCTCATTTTTTTAATAAAAAAAATGGATAGAGCATGGGCTTGGGAGTCAGAGGACCTGGGTTCTAATTTCGGTTCTGCCGCTTATCTGCTGTGTGACCTTGGGTAAATTACTCCACTTCTCTGTGCTTCAGTTCCCTCATCTGTAAAATGGGGTTGAAGGCCATGAGCTTCATTTGGGACAGGGACTGTGTCCAACCTGATTACTTTGTATCTACCCAGCACTTATAAGAGGGTTTGAACCATAATAAGTGCTTAACAAATGTGTAGTGTATAGAGCATGGGTCTGAGAGTGAGATGGTCATGGATTCTAATCCAGGCTCCACCACTTGCCTGCTCTGTGATATTGGGCAAGTCACTTCACTTCTCTGTGCCTCAGTTATCTCATCTGTAAAATGGGGTTTGAGACTGCGAGCCCCACAAAGCACAGGGACTGTGTCCAGCTTGATTTGCCTGTATCCATCCCAGCGCTCAGTACAGTGTCTGGAACAATAGTAAGCTTTAACAAATACTATAAAATATTAACGATGATGATGGTGTTTGTTAAGTGCTTACCATGTGCCAGGCACTGTACTAAGTGTTGGGGTAGACACAAGTAAATCAGATTGGACATAGTCATTTCTATTCCCATTTTGATGTTATAAAAAATGAATCTATTATTTTTAGAGATGTATCCTGACAATACTGTTATTTCAAAACCAAAACATATTTTTTTCCTAATTTCTGGCCTGAAAAGCAAAGCTGACTTTATATTCCAAGTAAGTGTAATAAAAGTGCTTTCTGGGTGCTGGGGGCTGAGAGCTGAAAGTCTTGATTTTATTCTCAATTGCTTCTGCTCAAAGTCATTCTAGAAGAGAGGGTGGGGCCCAACCCTGGGAGAACAAATACCTAAGAAAGCTCCTCTGCTTTCTTTCTCAGAAGAATTGTTGGTAAAAGGGCAAGACTTCAGCCCCTGGGTGTTTGACGCAGCAGAAAACACAAAATTTCTCTCTGCTTTGTGCCCACTCTGTGCACCTTTCTCCCTTTCTTATTTTTCTCTTTCTTTCCTTCCCTTTCTCTTCTTCTCCCTCTTTATTATTTTTAGGAATGTGGGATGGAAGGCTAAGAATGAAGGGGCCATGAATGGAGAGGTAGGTCAAATGGGATAACTTTCAGTGATAGGAGACAAGTAACAGGCCCTAGCAGCTGGTGAATGAAAGAGTGCATTAATTTATCAATCAATCAATCAATCATATTTATTGAGTGCTTTCTGTGTGAAGAGCACTGTACTAAGTGCTTGGGAGAGTATATATAACAATATAACAGACATATTACCTGTCCACGGTGAGCATGCAGTCTAGAAGGTGGGACACATCAATATAAATAAATAAATAAATTACATGTATACATGTAAGTTCTGTGGGCTTAGGAAGGGGGATGGATAAAGGGAGCAAGTCAGAGCGATGAAGAGAGAAGTGGGAGAAGAGGAAAGGGGGACTTAGAGAATACCTCTTAGAGGAGATGTGCCATCAATAAGCCTTTCATATCTGTCGGATATGAAGAGGGAGGGCATTCCAGATCAAAGGCAGGATTCTATTCAGTTCAATTCAGTCATATTTATTGGGCACTTTCTGTGTGCAAAGCAACCAACAGACACATTTCCTGCCCACAACACACTCACAGTCTAGAGGGGAGACAGACATTAATATCCAGCACTTAGTGTAGTGCCTGTCACATAGTAAGCACTTAACAAATACCATAATTATTATACATAACTGAATGAATTGCAGATATAAACATATATGCTGTGGAGATGGGAGGGAGAATGAATGAAGAAGCAAGTAAAGGCAAAGAAGGGAGGGGAAAAGAGGAGAGGAGGGCTTAGGAAAAGCTTCTTGGAGGAGATGTGCCTTCAGTAAGGCTTTTAATTGCAGGAGAGCAATTGTCTGTCTGATACGAGGAGGGAGAGTGTTCCAGGCCAGAGGTAGGATGTGGGCAAGAGGTAGATGGTGAAATAGATGAGATCGAGGTCCATTGAGAAGGTTTGGATTAAAGGAATGAAGTTTGTGGGCTGGATTGTAGTATGAGAGTAGTGAGGTGAGGTGGGAGGGGGCAAGGTGATTAAGTGCTTTAAAGCCAAAGGTGAGGAGTTTTTGTTTGATGGGGAGGTAGATGGGGAACCACTGGAGTTTCTTAAGGAGTGTGGAAACATGATCTGAACGTTTTTGAAGGAAAATCATTTGGGCAGCAGAATGGAGTATGGACAGGAGTGGGAAGAGACAGGAGGCAAGGAGGCTGATACAATAATCAAGGTGGGATAGGATAATGCTTGCATTAACAATAATAGTAATAATGGCATTTATTAAGTGCTTACTTTGTGCAAAGCACTGTTCTAAGCGCTGGGGAGGTTACAAGGTGATCAGGTTGACCCACAGGGGGCTCACAGTCTTAATCCCCATTTTACAGATGAGGTAACTGAGGCCCAAAGAAGTTAAGTGACTTGCCCAAAGTCATACAGCTGACAATTGGCAGAGCTGGGATTAGAACACATGACCTCTGACTCCAAAGTCCATGCTCTTTCCACTGTGCCACACTGCTTCTCTGCTGCATTAATGTGGTAACAGTTTGTATCAAGAGGAAGGGGAAGAGTTTGGTGATGTTGAGAAGATATAATAATACTACTACTACTACTACTACTACTACTAATAATAATAATAATAATGTTGGTATTTGTTAAGTGCTTACTATGTGCAAGCACTGTTCTAAGCGCTGGGGTAGATACAAGGTAATCAGGTTGTCCCACAAGGGGCTCACAGTCTTCATCCCCATTCGACAGATGAGGGAACTGAGGCCCAGAGAAGTGAAGTGACTTGCCCAAAGTCACACAGCTGACAAGTGGTGGAGGCAGGATTTGAACCCATGGCCTCTGACTCCAAAGCCCGTGCTCTTTCCACTGAGCCACGCTGCTTCCCAACTGAAAGGATTTAGGGATTGCTTGAATGTGTGGGTGGAACAAGAGAGTGGAGTCAAGGATAATGCCGAAGTTACTGGCTTGAGAGACAGAAAGGATGGAAGTGCCATTACCAGTGATAGGAAAGTGAGCAGGAGGACAGAGCTTGGGTGGGAAGATAATAGGTTCAGTTTTAGCCATATTAAGTTTAAGGTGACAGGAGGACATCCAAGTGGAGATGTCTTGAAGGCAGGCGGCAATGCAAGACTTCAGCAAGGGAGAGAGATCAGGGCTGGAGATGTAGATTTGGGGGTCCTCAGCATAGAAGTGATAGTTGAAGCCAAGTGGGTAAATGAGTTTTACAAGGGAGTGAGTGTAGATAGAGAAAAGAAGGAGAACCCTGAACCTTGAGGGCATGTATAGTTAGAGATGGGATGCAGAAGAGGAGCCCACAAAAGAGACTGAGAATGAGTGACCAGAGAGATAAGGAGGAGAATCAGGAAAGGACAGTGTCAGTGAAGCCAAGTTGGATAATGTTTCCAGGAGAAGGGAGTGGTTGATAGTGTCAAAGGCAGCTGAGAGGTCGAGAAGGATTAGGATGTAGTAGAGGCTGTTGGATGTGGCGAGGAGGAGATCACTGGTGACCTCTGAGAGGGTGGTTTCTGTGGAGTGAAGGGGATGTGAAGCCAGATTGGAGGAGGTCAAGGAGAGAATTGGAGGAGAGGAACTTGAGGCAGTGGGTGTAGACTCAAAGATTTTGGAGAGGAATGGTAGGAGGGAGATGGGACAATAACTGGAGGGAGCTGTGGGGTCAAGGGAGGGTTTTTTAAAATAGGGGCGGCATGAATATGTATAAAAGCAGTGAGGAAGAAGTAGGAAAGTGAACAGTTGAAGATGGCAGATAGGGAGGGAAGAAGAGAAGAGGTGAGTGTTTTAATGAGATGCAAGGGAATGGGGTTAAATGCACAGTTGGAGGGGGTAGATTTAGAGAAAAGACAGGAGATTTCCTCTAGAGATAGTGCTTGGAAAGGGGCAAGTTGAAGAAGGGGTATGAGAGGGGAGGGACTAGAGAGGGGCAGGATAGATTTTGGGGAGATAACGCCTGATAGTGTCAATTTTGTTGATGAAGTAGGAGGCCTAGTCACTGGGGGCAAGGGATGAGGGAGGTGGGGGGGGACGGGGGCCTGAGGAGGGAGTTAAATGTCTGGAACGACTGGCGAGGAAGATGGGCATGGTGTTAAAAGGGTGGAGAACTAGTTTTGCCAGACATAGGAGAGGGCAGAGTTAAAGTGTGTAAGAATAAGCTTGAAGTGGATGAAATTGGCCTGTTATCTAGATTTCCGCCAGCAATGCTCTGTGGCTCATGCACAGAATTGAAGGAGGTGGACTGCAAAGGTGGTCCAGGGCTGTGGGTTTGGGGTATGAGATCAATAAAGGGATAGGGGAGAGAGTGAGTTGAGTTCAGTAGAGAAGGTGATGTTGGGAGTCAATTTGTTCATCAAGAACAGGTAGGTTGGGTATGGAGGATAAATGGGGCATGATGACTTGAGGAAATTGGATGGGGTCAAAAGATCGGAAGTCTCTGTGGGGAAACAGTACAGATTTATGAGGAGGAGTTGTGAGGGAGAGACGCAGATGAGGAGGTTGTGGTCATATAGAGGGATTTCAGAGTTGGTGAGGATAGAGATTGTGCACTGGTTGGAGATGATGAGACCTACCATGTGTCCAAGTTGGTGAGTAGGTGAGGTGTCGTGGAGCAAGAGGTCAGTGGAGTTGCGGAGTGATCAATGGAAGGGTCATTAGGAACATCTTGTGGATATTGAAGTCCCCAAGGATCAATGTAGGCAAGGAGAAAGAGAGAAGAAATGTGGGAAAGGGCTCAAAATGATTAAAGAAGTTGGAGATGGGACCTGGAGGGCAGTAGATGATTGTGACTAAAATCTGGATTGGGTGGTAGCGGCGGAAGATATGAGCTTTGAAGGAACGGACAGAAAGGGAGAAGCAGTGGGTCTCCGTGGAAAGCGCACGGGCTTTGGAGTCAGAGGTCATGGGTTCTAATTCTGGCTCTGCCACTTGTTTGCTGTGTGACCTTGGGCAAGTCACTTAACTTCTCTGTGCCTCAGTTACCTCATCTTTAAAATGGGGATTAAGACTGTGAGCCCTACGTGGGACAATGTGGTTACCTTGTATTTACCCCAGGGATTAGAACAGTGCTTGGCACATAGTAAGTGCATAACAAATTCCTTAATTATTATTATTATTATTATTATCAATGCTTGGATGAAAGTACTAGTAGTTTGGATGGAGAGGAAAGGACAGATTTCAGCAATGTTGTGGAAGTTGAACAGACAGGATTTAGTGATGGATTGAAAATGTGCGTAGAATGAGAGAGAGGAGTCAAGGAAAATGACAAGGTTACGGGTCTGTGAAACAAGAAGGATGGTAGTGCTTTTACAGTGATGGGAAAGTTAGGAGGAGAACAGAGGTTGCGTGGGAAGTTCAGGAATTCTCTTTTGGACATGCTAAGTTTGAGGTGATGGCAGGGTATCAGAACTTCAAGCTTGTGGGGCTAATTTTAAAATAAGGGCAGTCTGGTTTTTGGAGAATTATGGTGTTACCTGCAGACAGCTGCTTGTAAAAATGTCACAGCATTTACAGGATGGGAGAGGTAATATACCAATTGTCAGTTGCATATACAGTGTTAAATTGTAGGGTTGTGGCCACCTTCTAGTGGTTGATCAAATCAGGTGCATTCAAGCACTTAAATGCCTTTTCTCAATAGTTTCTCAGAGTGACAACACTCCTTCAGCCCAAGTCTGAACAAGATAGGACTATGGAGCCATGAAGCCAGGTTCATGATGGATCTAGCTTGTTTGGATGTAGGAGTGAATAAAGGAAAAGGAAAAGGCAACAGCTCTCTACAGCTTTAATTGTTTTTCAAAGAAATCACATTATATATCTGGCTGGATTCCTTCTGTGTTAATTTTTTTCACAATCCATGGTTGCTAATACAAGAATCACAAAAACAGTATATGAATCTGGAAGTTAGTGTGGTAATGAACACAAAATAAGATGCTTTATTTTTTTAATGGGATTTGTTAAACACTTACTATGTGCCAGGCATTGTATTAAGCACTGGGGTAAATACAAGGTTGGACACAGTCCATGGCCCAAGTGGGGCTCACAGTCTTAATCTCCATTTTATAGATGAGGTAACAGGGACACAGAGAAGTCAAGTAACTTGCCAAAGGTCACACAGCAAACCAGTGGCAGAGATGGGATTAGAACCCAGGTCCTCTGATTCCCAGGCCCATGCTCTTTCCAGTAGGCAACACTGCTTTCCATGCTAATAGCCTTACTTTCTTGTCCTAGTAAGGCAGTCTTTGTTGAGTGCTGTCAATATGCTATCACTATATTAACATTGCCTGTTGTCAATAACAGTATAGTGCTCATTGAAAGAGGAACCACTTTTTGCAGCACTGGATGCTTTGCAGTGTTAGGAAGACACAGTTCTACATTCCAAGATATTGCAATCCAAGGGGAGAGATAGGACAAATACAAAAATAGTAAAGCAACATAGTCATCCTCGACTCCGCTCTCTCATTCACCCCTCACATCCAATCCGTCACCAAAACCTGCCAGTCTCACCTCCACAACATCACCAAGATCCACCCTTTCCTGTCCATCCAAACCGCTACCTTGCTGGTTCAATCTCTCATCTTATCCCGACTGGATTACAGCATGAGCCCTACTGTTGACTGTTGCCAACTTGTACTTCCCAAGCGCTTAGTACAGTGCTCTGCACACAGTAAGTGCTCAATAAATACGATTGATGATCAGCCTCCTCTCTGATCTCCCATCCTCCTGTCTCTCCCCACTTCGGTCTATACTTCATGCTGCTGCCCGGATCATCTTTGTGCAGAAACACTCTGGGCATGTTACTCCCCTCCTCAAAAAATCTCCAGTGGCTGCCTGTCAACCTGCGCGTCAAGCAAAAACTCCTCACTCTAGGCTTCAAGGCTGTCCATCACCTCGTCCCCTCCTACCTCACCTCCCTTCTCTCCTTCTACAGCCCACCCTGCACCTTCCGCTCCTCTGCCGCTGATCTCCTCACCGTGCCTCGTTCTTGCCTGTCCCGCAGTCGACCCCCGGCCCACATCATCCCCCTGGCCTGGAATGCCCTCCCTCCGCACATCCGCCAAGCTAGCTCTCTTCCTCCCTTCAAAGCCCTACTGAGAGCTCACCTCCTCCAAGAGGCCTTCCCAGACTGAGCCTCCTTTTTCCTTTCCTCTTCCCCCCGCCCTACCTCCTTCCCCTCCCCACAGCACCTGTTTGTACAGATGTATTACTCTATTCATTTTACTTGTACATATTTACTATTCTATTTATTTTGTTAATGATGTGCATTTAGCTTTGTTCTGATGGCTTGACACCTGTCCACATGTTTTGTTTTGTTGTCTGTCTCCCCCTTCCAGACTGTGAGCTCATTGTTGGGTAGGGACCGTCTCTATCTGTTGCCAACTTGTACTTCCCAAGCGCTTAGTACAGTGCTCTGCACACAGTAAGTGCTTAGTAAATACGATTGAATGAATGAATGAATAAATAAGTTTTTTTGGCTCAGAATTATCCAAAAAGTAATGAGAGGTACAGGAAGGACGAAGAGTAGGGGTGGGTGGGAGATTTATTGGCATGAGTAGAGGTTCTGCAACTCACGTTATGTCATCTAATTCACAGAGAAACTGAACAATGACCAAGGATCTTTAAGCGGGGTCCTTAAATTTGTGGCTTTAACAACCAAGGAAAACAACAATGCCATCAGCTTTATTAACTGAGAAAAAGCAGAGAGGGGGTCTGAACATAAGCAAGTTAATAATAGGGAAACAGAAGCCCATGTCAATATATTCATGAATTAACTATATTCTGATGGCCAGTGATTTGCTCAAAGAAGCAGCTTGGCCTGCTGGATGGAGCCCAGGCCTGAGAGTCAGAGGGACCTAAATTCTAATCCCAGCTCTGCCAATTGCCTGCAGAATGACTTTGGTCAAGTCACTTAACTTCTCTATGCATCAGTTACCTCATCTGTAGAATGGGAATGAAAACTGTGAGTCCCATGTGGGATGTGGACTGTGTCCAACCTGGTTAGTTGGTATAACAATAATGATAATAATTCTGATGATATTTGTTAAGCACTTACTATGTGCCAAGCACTGTTCTATGTGCTGGGGTAGATACAAGGTAATCAGGTTGTTCTACGTAGTGCTCACAGTCTTAATCCCCACTTTACAGATGAGGTAACTGAGACACAGAGAAGTTAAGTGACTTGCCCAAAGCCACACAGTTGATAAGTGGCCGAGCTGGGATTAGAGCCCACCACACTGACTCCCGTGCCGCAGTGCTTAGTACAGTGCCTGGAACATAGTAAGCGCTTACCAAATAGCATAGAAATGAAATAAAATTAAAACACTCTCACATAAGTGTAAAGGCTTTTGAATTCATTGGTTTCCAATGGCCTGCTACCAACACTCACTGACCAACTCAAAATGCAGGCGATTTTCTAACAGTCTTTGGCATGAGTTGTCTCCCTCAGTTATAATCCATGTGGTAGCTGTCACAGTTGCCAGTCCATAAAAAGAGCCTTGCTTTCAGGTGCTGTCCCTTTCTTAACTCTCTTTTTCTGCCAGCCTGGTTTGGGTATGCAACTCCAATAAACCCCCTGCCACTGGGGAGGGTAAATTGAAGATGGATTACCTGGGGGTTCCTACATGCTATGCTCTAACTAATCATTCTCCCCGGACCTTACTTATTATTGCAAAAAAAAAAAAAAAATTAAGCAACAATGTGGCATTGGGGACTCATGTTCCTCTTTGGTTCCACATTACCCCAGATCTTTTACTATCACACTAACACAGAGCTTCCTCATCTCATATATACTTTGCCTCCCTGCGCCATTTATGCTTCCCTGAGAATTTCACAATGCAGAGGTTAATTTTGAGATTCAATTCTGTTTTGAATAGACTCTTTAATCATTCTGATCTATCATTGTGAAAACCATTAATTGGAAAGACATCTTCTTGCTTTACCACTGACTATGTATCTTAATACCTTAAGAGAATCTAAGTGATCTTAAAATACTTATATATTTTGATTTACCAGAGAGAAACCCAAAGGAATTTTGTGAAGGCAAAACTTCATTTATAATCCTACTAAATAATGGGCTGGAGGTAAAATAATAATGAGATAATGCTACAGAAGCGCCGACTAACCCAAACCCATGCTTCCTTTCTCCATCACTCATTCATCATTAATTTTTGGACAAACTACCTAGCTTCAATACTCCTGCATCATGGCACTGTTGGATGGATTATTCTGGTCCGTACCAAGACTTTGTAACTCAGGGAAGTGTGTCATCTATAATCCTCATGGTATTTAACTGTTTTCTGTTGATTTGGATTGGAAAATTACACTGCTGAAATAATAATAATATTTGTCAAGCGCTTACTATGTGCAGGCACTTCACTAAATGCTAGGGTGGGTACAGGCAAATTGGGTTGGACACTGTCCCTATTCCCCATTTTACAGATGAGGGAAGTGAGGAGGCCCAGAGAAGTGAAGTGACTTCTCAAGGTCACACAGCAGACAAGTGGCAGAGCCGAGATTAGAATCCATTACCTTCTTACTCCCAGTCTCATGCTGTATCCACTACGCCATGCTGCTTCTCTGCAAGATATGTTACATCTTTGACATGCAAAACTTGGTATGCTGACTTAATAATGATATTGATGATGATAATAACAATAATAATGTTTATTAAGTACTTCTAAATGTTCCAAGCATAGTGTAAAGTAATGGGGAGTAACAAAATAGATTGAACAAAGCCTCTCTCTAGAATAGGGCTTAGAGTCTAAGAGAGTGAATGTTTACATTTCTAAAGAGAAACTTTCATTCATTCCTAAAAAAAAACAAATGTAGTATTTGGATAATAACAACTATTCTTTTATCTTGAAATTGAGAAGCACACTTAACAGAGAAGAGACAGTGAAATTCACTGAAATTGTTAATTGCAATCTTACTCTGCACTAATTAGGATTTTCGGTTGTTGATAATTTAGCCAGTGTTGATGCCAACAACCTGGTTTGGGAGGATTTAGTGGAGGTTGAACTCCACTCATGAAATTATTTTTGGTGAAGTTATGGCCTAGAACATGCAAGTTATAGAATTGCTACTAGAAAGTTCATATCACTATAAGGATTTAGAGAGGGAAGTTGCAAGCACTCCAGGAAGTAGGAAGTCATCTTGCCTGAAGATGAACTTTGTGATTGTCACGCTGAGCTCAGTTAATGTCGGTGTTTCCAAATAAAGTGTACTAAAAGGTAAGTCAAAGAAACTTCAACCAAGTATAATCTCATCACGCTTCCCAGGATCCTTAGCTAGAAACCTAAGTTCTATTCACTACCTTTTGGGTTTTGTTTTTTGTTCTCTTTATTGCTTAATAGTGGGAGCCTGGTTTAATTTGGAAAAGGAATTAAGTAAAACAACTCAAGTAAACTGATGGTTCTCACATGAGAGGGCAAGTTCTTTGGGTTTGTTTGGTTTTTTTTTGAAAAACTTTCAATTAGTGGGGAGTAGAAGTCAGAGAGCATTTGATTCTCATTATTAATGCTGATCAGATTGGGCACCTACATATTTAGGTTAACTTTAAACTGTCTAGGTCTTTTCCAAACACAAGCTCTTAAACTTGAGCATATCCATACATTATTTTGTTGTTAGTGTTAACCACCCATTCTTTTCCTTGGCTATTTTTTTTAATTACCCAGAAACTGAAGGTCAGCAATGAATATTAAAAATTGCTAAGGTGAACACCACTCATTTTAGATTATTCATCATTATATAATTTTTAAAAAATATAAGAATAACTAGGACATTGCTAATGAAACTTTTTTAAGGGAGCCTTGTCATTGAGTACTGAGAGAAGTAGGCCTACTTTCGTACTACCTTAGGTGAGGAGGCAGGTTTTATGGTTCCAGTTGAAATTAGATGAAAACTATGAGAACTCTTAAAGAATGAGGTTTTTCTCAAAGGAAGGTGAGCATCACTAAGAACCTTAGATTGGGCTGAATGAATGAATGAAAAATGTTGAGGCAATTCATAAGAGCCCAAATCAAGGATACATTTTGCATTAAGCATTTCACTGCTCCTCCTGGGCACTGAATAACCATAGGTAAATAATAGGTAGAAGTGAATGCTTTGTATTTTTGGTGTGTGCCACTTGTTGATAGCCATATCTACCATACATGAAAATATGTAGGTCCTCCATGTCAATTATTATCAGCATCTATAACGTTATAGCCCATATACATGTGTTTCTACTTATATGTAGTATAACACACACACATATGAACTTAGAGCAATGAGAAAAGTCAAGCATCAATTATAACTCACAACTAACGTACGGTTTGTAAGCACTATGAAAAATTCTGCATAATGTGGAAAACTGAAGATATTTTGATGTTGTGGTGTTCATTGTCTTAAAGTTTTAGGCTACTCCTGTGTGTATTTAGCAATCTAGTCTATGTGTGAGAGTCACATTTTCTTTGAATTTGTATTACACGTCTATATTATTGTACAAGAGAATAGAATTAAGCTGGACAATAAATTATATTACAATTTATCTCCATTTTAATCTGCACATTAATATTAGCACTAGCATATTAATAGTCCATTCTAGAATTCTGTGGTCAATAAAGATAGAGAATATCCGAATTAAAGTATTAATGTAGGGACCTCCACAAAGGAAGACTGCGAAAAAGGAAATCTAACTTTTATTGAGAGAGTTAGATTAATTTGGTTTCCATAGCAACTAAAATGTCAACAAATAGGATTTAATCCTCAGTGGCCTCAAATTCTTGTATATTTGAACTCTCACTTTAACAGCATGATCAGAGTGATTTGATTACTTTTTACTGGAGAAAATTTGGAAGTGGATTCTGTTTATGAAATACTGAGTTTCAGAATGTCTGTGGGCCAGTACAGTGAGAAACTCTTTTTTGTTTTTTGAGTCCTTCAATAAGGAAAAATCACCATCAACACCATCAATACCATCACAATTATTTGCTGAGTAAGGCTGCAAGTATTAACCCAGACATAGTAAATAATACAATGACAATTAGCAGGAAAAGTCTCTGCCCTCAAATTGCTCACTGGAATATATTTGGTTTTATTTATTATGTCCGTGTGTTTGTTCAACCTAACCCCCCAGCACTGGTCACCTCCCAGTTAAGGAGTTGCGTCTTAGTATTCCTTTGCAATTGCCCACATTAAGTTGAAGTCTGGACAGAGTGGGCTCCTGACTCCTTACATATAATTACAATAGAGGCAATCAACTCTTCGGTAGGGAAGCAGCATAGTCAGAGGACCTGGGTTCTAATCCTGCCTCCCCCACTTGTCTGCTGTGTGACCTTGTGTAAGTCACTTAACTTCTCTATGCCTAACTTACTCCATCTGTAAATTGGGGATTAAGACTGTGAGCCCATGTGAGACGTGCACTGTGTTTAGTCTGATTATCTTGTATCTACCCCAGAGCTTAGTTAAGTGCCTGGCATATTGTAACCAATTAATAGTGCTTACTATGGAAAACAGCATGGCCTAGTGGAAAGAGCGTGGGCCTTGGAGGATCTGGATTCTAACCCCAATTCTCCCAGTTTCTTACTGTGTGACCTTGGGCAAGTCACTTAACTTCTCCATGCCTCAGTTTCTTCAACTGTAAAATGGGGATTCAAATCCTATTCTCCCTTCTGCTTAGACTTTGAGCCCCATGGGGGACAAGGATCGTGTCTGACCTGATTACCTTCTATCTACACCAGTGCTTAGAACAGTGCTTTACACATAGTAGGTGCTTAACAAATACCATAAAAATCCAAAAGCAAATACCATAAAAAAGGTAAATTCTTAACATTTAAACATAAGAAATCCCTTACTGGCTATTCATATAGTCTATCCAGCCCAATGTTTATTCTCCTACAGTGGCAACAAAGGATAGTTGAAGGACTAACGTGAGAATTGTATTCTCTAACAACCCTAATATTTGATGATGAGATGGTATTTGTTAAGTGCTTACTATGTGCCCAGCACTGTTCTAAGCTCTGGAATAGATACAAGGTAATCAGGTTGTCCCACGTGGGCTCACGGTCTTAATCCCCATTTTCCAGATGAGGTAACTGAAGTTAAGTGACTTGCTCAAAGTCACACAGCTGACAAGTGGCAGAGCCAGGATTAGAACCCACAACCTCTGACTCCCAAGCCACTTTCCACTCTGACTCTTTCCACTAAGCCACGCTGCTTCTCATATTTCCCTTCAATAGATAGCACTGACCAGCTTTCGAAGATCAAACTTCCGATTGTGTGGTTTCAGCCATATGTTTGTGTTTAACTGAAAAGATTGATACACAACCAACAGTCACAGCCACATTGTGGGCATCTGAAGACAATATATCCCAAATGATTGGGATCAGAATCTTTCTGGTAGTGAAAAGCAATGAGAAAATCCAATAACTACCAGGCTAATCTCCCATTTTTTTCCTTGATGGTAATTTCTTGGCATGAATTTTTCCAAATTCCTTTTGAACCTACTGATAGTTTCTGTCTGAACAACCTTGAAGAATAATACAGTCTCTAAACCTTTTATTTACCTCGTGAAAGGTTTTCCTTTTTTTCTTAATTAGAACCTACTCAAAGTTTCAGGGGAAGACTCTAGTCCCAATGGCTTAAGATTTAGTGAACAAAACAGTCCATATTCACCCTGTCCCTCCCTCTCCACGATTTTGTCCATGTCATCATTCTCTTTCTTAGCCTATGATTTTCCAAACTGAAAAACTGTCATCTTTGTGCTGCGGGACATCACTTTGCCCAGGTACAAGCTTTTGAAATGACATTTGACTTTTGAAATGTTCTAGTCCCATGTATTTTTTTTAAATGTAGCTCTTTTCTTTCTCACTATCATGAAAGCTAGTTCTATCAAATTTGTTCATAGTAATAAATACAAGGTAGTTTAGGGGAAGGGATTGAAGGCTACAGCTTCATGCTTAGCTCAGTGCAATGTGTGCAGTCTTCCTCTTATTTCACATTTCTCCAGCTGCCATTCTGTCAGTTTTCCATTTGTCAATGTGAAGAAAGTGAGGAAGGGGTGGGGGTGGGGGTTCTGTGGGAGCAAAAGAGGTTTCAGTGGCATGATTGTACTCATTCTCACATCTCCTACCTCCATTCCCTTTTTCATGCTATTGCTTCAGCCTGAGACTTCTTTCCCAACACAGATCTGACAGGCCCACAGCTCTCCCTATATTTAAAGCCCTGCTAAATCCCACTTTTTTATGGCATTTATTAAGCGCTTACTATGTGCAAAGCACTGTTCTAAGCACTGGACAGGTTACAAGGTGATCAGGTTGTCCCACGGGGGGCTTCCACAGTCTCACTTCCTCCAACAACCCTTCCTAGATTAACCCCCATATCCCAAATTATACTAACAACCGGCAACAACCTCTGTTACCCTGTTGTACTCTGCCAAGTGCTTAGTCAAGCGCTTAGTACAGTGCTCTGCACCCAGTAAGCACTCAATAAATATGATTGAATAATAATAATGATGGCATTTATTAAGCACTTACTATGTGCAAAGCTCTGTTCTAAGCGCTGGGCAGGTTACAAGGTGATCAGGTTGCCCCACAGGGGTCTCACAGTCTTAATCCCCATTTTACAGATGAGGTAACTGAGGCACAGAGAAGTGAAGTGACTTGCCCAAAGTCACACAGCTGACAATTGGTGGAGCCGGGATTTGAACCCATGACCTCTGACTCCAAAGCCCGTGCTCTTTCCACTGAGCCATGCTGCTTCTCGCCCTCTGCACACACTAAGCGCCCAATAAATACCACTGATTCATATATCATTTTAGCTTTTCTGCTGCACTTGTGTATATATACTTAATCTAATGTTCAATCAAATGTATAGTCACATTATTCTATTTGTAGATTTCAGCATGTCTGTCTACCCTTTAAAGTGTGGATTCCTTGTGAATAGGAAACATGCATCAGGCTTTTGTTATCATTCCCCAAGAGCTTCATTTGATGCACTGCACCCAGTAGATGCTCAATAACTACCACTGCTACTGTGGGTAAAGAGGGTTCTGTGAGTTAGAGAAACTATGGACAAGGACTATGCCTGCTATCCATTGTATCGTACTCTCCCAAGCCCTAGTACAGTGCTCTGTACATAGTATGCACTCAATGAATACCACTGATTAATTGATTAGCGAATCTCTCCAGTAATGGTTAAACTTTCCTTTCCCTATTCAGTGTTTGCATTTAGTTTGTGATTGGCGTTCAGCCGGTGTCACTGATTCAAGAGCCAAGCAAAATGGACGTTTTCTGGTTTGGATACAATTAAATCATGCTCAGGAACTTTTTTAATTTTAGTAAACAATCATTTAGCAGCCTCAGGTAGGAGACGTAATGATTACAATTTTGCCTTTAACAACAGAAGAGACAAATACTGTAATTACATAAAGTACAAATCAAATCACATAATTAAAGCAGGGGGAAGAAATCAGCAATAGTTACAAAAAGTACAGGGCAGTTAGGGTCTATGTTGAAAGTACCTACAATTGTAGGAACAGGTTAATATGGTGCATGTGATAAGGCATTGCAACAGGGCCTGAACACATGAATCATATCAATCATATTGATTGATACATATAAACACATAAACCCCATCTACATTAATTAACCTAAATATTATATCTGTGTATATAAAATGGCTTCATTTTTTCAGAAATTTCTCTTGAAATTTACACTGATTTTACTTGACATTTTCTCTCTGACCCAATGGTTATGGTTCCTGCACCCATGTAAAAATCTGGGATCCCTGAAGGAGTGATGACCATCAGCTAGGGTAAGCTAGTGCAGAGAGAGCCATATCTCCATCAACAGCCCCATTATCAAACGAGTGCCATCACTGCATTGATGCCTACTAGAGGAAATCACACCAGCACAGAGAGTACATTGGCCGCTTCTCTGACAGGATGGGGGAAAGCTGGATAAATCCTCCATTGTGCAGGAGTCAACAGTAACCAGTCAGCAGTGCCCAGCCCTGATCTCTCTCCCTCTCAGCTGCAGTCTCACATTTCCTCCTGCCTTCAAGACAGTTCTACTTGGATGTCCTCTGGTCACCTCAAACTTAACATGTCTAAAACAACTCTGTATCTTCCCACCCAAACTTTGTCCTCCCCATTACTTTCCCATCACTGTAGTTGGCACTACCATCCTTCCTGTCTCACAAGCTTGTAACCTTGGCATTATCCTTGACTCTTCTCTCTCATTCATCCCACATATTCAATCCATCATTAAATCCTGTTGGTTTGATTTTCACAACATTGCTAAAACCACCCTTTCTTCTCCATCCAACTTACTACCACATTAGTTCAAGCACTTATCCTGTCCTTCCTTGATTACTATATCAGCCTCCTTGATCACTTCCTAGCCTCTTCTCTCTCCCCTCTCCCATCCATACTTCACTCTGCTGCCCATTCAGACCATGTTTCCCCACTCCTCAAGAATCTCCAGTGGTTGCCCATTCACCTCCGCATCAAACAAAAACTCCTCACCATTGGTTTAAGCACTCAATCACCTTCCCCCCTCCTACCTCACCTCGCTACTCTCTTCTTGTAACCCAGCCCTCACGCTTTATTCATCCAATGCCAACCTTCTTACTTCACCAAGATCTTGTCTATCTCGGCACCGACCTCTCACCCATGTCCCGCCTCTGGCCTGGAATACCCTCCCTCCTCGTATCGGACAGACAATTACTCTTCCTCTGGCCTTCAAAGCCTTATTTGAAGGCACATCTCTTCCAAGATGTCTTCCCTGGCCAAGTCCTCTTTTCCTTTTCTTCAACTCCCATCTGAGTCACCCTGTCTTGGTCCCTTCATTCATCCTCTGTCCCAGCCTCTCAGCACTTATGTACATATCTGTAATTTATTTATTCATATTAGTATATGTCTTCTTCTCTAGACTGTAAGCTTGTTTGGGCAGGGGATGTACCTTTTACATTGTTATGCTGTACTCTCCCAAGTGCTTAGTATAATGCTCTGCACACAGTAAGAGTTCAATACTTGTGACTGACTGACTGGCCGACTGACTGCTCATTGAAAGCCAGTGTTGGAGGAAGAAGGGTAGAAGGAGGCAGGGAGGATCTGTATGGGTGAGGATGTAACAGTAATAATAATAATAATGATAATAATAATAATAATAATAATAGTAATGGCATTTTTAAGTGCTTACTATGTGCAAAGCACTGTTCTAAGTGCTGGGGGATACAAGGTGATCAGGTTGTCCCACAGGGGGCTCACATTCTTAATCCCCATTTTACAGATGAGGTAACTGAGGCCTAGAGAAGTTAAGTGACTTGCCCAAGGTTACACAGCTGACAATTGGCAGAGCCGGGATTTGAACCCATGACCTTGGGTGACGTTGTGACCTGTGTGACCTTGGGTAAATCACTTAGAGCAAGGGTTTGGGAGTCAGAGGCCGTGGGTTCTAATCCCGGCTCTGCCACTTGTCAGCTGTGTGACTTTGGGCAAGTCACTTAACTTCTCTGTGCCTCAGTTACCTCATCTATAAAATGGGGATTAAGACTGTGAGCCCCTTGTGGGAATACCTGATTACCTTGAATCTACCCCAACGTTTAGAACAGTGCTTGGCACATAGTAAGCACTTAACAAATGCCATCATTATTAGTATTCTCTGTGCCTCAGTTTATTCACCTGTAAAATGGAATTTAATACCTGTTCTCCCTCCCACTTAAGACTGTGAGCCCAATGCAGGACAGGGACTGTGTCTGCTCTAATTAATTTTTATCTGCCCCAGAACTTACACCAATGTTTCACACATAGTAAGTGTTTAACAAGTACCATCAAGCAAAACATAAAAAGATGTCTGAAATCACTATTGTATTCATTTTTTTCCCTGAGTTAGAACAGTGACACCAATTCACCCTGCAGTGGATTATTATTTTGTCACATCACAAATTCCACTGGCACTCAGTCAACACCTTTAAAAATAATAATGATGGTATTTTTTAAGTGCTTACTATGTGCCAAGCACTGTTCTAAATTCTGGGGTGGGGGGGGATACAAGGTAATCAGGTTGTCCCAGATGGGTCTCACAGTCTTAATTCCCATTTTACAGATGAGATAACTGAGGCACAGAGAAGTTAAGTGACTTGCCCCAAATCACACAGCTGACAAGTGGTGGAGCCGGGATCATGAGCCGGAGTCATGACTTCTGACTCCCAAGCCCTTGCTCTTTCCACTGAGCCATGCTGCTTCTCTATATTTGTTAAGCACTTACTATGTGCCAAGCACTGTTCTAAGCACTGGGGTAGATACAAGCTAATCAGGTTGTCCCATGTGGGGCTCACAGTCTTATCTCCATTTTACAGATGAGGTAACTGAGGCACAGAGAAGTTTAGTGACTTGCCCAAAGTCACACAGCTGACAAGTGGTGGAGGCGGGATTAGAACCCATGACCTCTGACTCCCAAGCCCGTGCTCTTTCCACTGAGCCACGCTGCTTCTCTATATACAGTCCCATGCATTGGATGCCCCTGAAAATCAGACCACAGGAGGGAAATTCTTCCTAATTATGGAGAATGATTCCCTCATAATCATTAACAGTCTACAGGTCAGTCCCAAAGTTAGACCTGAAGGTCCATAATGTATTTTATTGTGTTTAAAGAAGAGTTTTCACTCTCTTTTGATGTACTGGGTGAGACTAATAAAGCTATTAATGCAGATTAATAATAACAATAATAATGACATTTATTAAGTGCTTACTATGTGCACAGCACTGTTCAAGGCACTGGGAAGGTTACAAGATGATCAGGTTGCCCCATGGGGAGCTCATAGTCTTCATCCCCATTTTACAGATGGTAACTGAGGACCAGATAAGTTAAGTGACTTGCCCAAAGTCACACAGCTGACAAGTGGCAGAGCTGGGATTTGAACCCATGACCTCTGAATCCAATGCCCGTGCTCTTTCCACTGAGCCATGCTGCTTCTCTATTAACTGCTCTATAATCTTCTCTGTTAGATTAGCAGATTAGAAATATCCACCATCTCAGGATCAAAATTGAAATAATTGTAAACTCATTATGGGCAGGGGATATGTCTAATTCAGTTGTAGTGTACACTCTCAAGTGCTTCGTACAGTGCTCTCTACATAGTAAGTGCTCTAATGCCATTGCGACTGATTGAAATCAAGACATAAATTTTTTAAGGCTCCCTTTCATTTTTATTTCTTCAGTTAAGACTTCTATGGACAATTTTCTTGAATACTTTTGTCAGAGGCAGATTAATTAATTAATACCTTTTTTCTTCAGTGTGCCCTGGCACTATATCAGGAGTTCAAGACAGTATGGTTCCTAGCCTTAGGTATTCCCTAGGGATTGAATATGGCTAAAGCAATTAAAATCAATTAGTTTTACATGTATCAATGGATATATGTGCATTTATCTTCCCCTTGCTTAAGAGTCCTTTGGGACCTGGGTCTGTCTTCTTCTTCAATCAATCAGTCAATCAATGATATTTATTGAGGTCTTACTGTGTCAGAGCATTATGCTAAGCACTTGAGAGAGTACAGTACAAAAGGGTTGGTAGACATGTCCCCTTCCCACACTGAGCTCATTCTGGGCAGGGAATGTGTCTGTTTATTGTTGTATTGTACTCTCCCAAGCACGTCGTACAGTGCTCTGCACGCAGTAAATGCTCAATAGACATGATTGATTGCTTGATTGAGCTTAGAATCTAGAGGAAGTCTCATTCGTTCATTCATTCAATTGTATTTATTGAGTGCTTACTGTGTGCAGAGCACTGTACTAAGCGCTTGGGAAGTACAAGTTGGCAACAGATAGAGACGGTCCCTACCCAACAACGGGCTCACAGTCTAGAAGGGGGAGACAGACAACAAAACAAAACATGTGGACGGGTGTCAAGTAATCAGAATAAATAGAAATTAAGCTAGATGCACATCATTAACAAAATAAATAGAATAGTAAATATGTACAAGTAAAATAGAGTAATAAATCTGTACAAACATATATATAGGTGCTGTGGGGAGGGGAAGGAGGTAGGGCGGGGGGATGGGGAGGAGGAGAGGAAAAAGGTGGTTCAGTCTGGGAAAGCCTCCTGGAGGAGGTGAGCTCTCAGTAGGGCTTTGAAGGGAGGAAGAGAGCTAGCTTGGCAGATGGGCATAGGGAGGGCATTCCAGGCTAGGGGGAGGACATGGGCCGGGGGTCGACGGCGGGACAGGTGAGAACGAAGCACAGTGAGGAGGTTAGCGGCAGAGGAGCGGAGGGTGTGGGCTGGGCTGGAGAAGGAGAGAAGGGAGGTGAGGTAGGAGGGAGCGAGGTGATGGACAGCTTTGAAGCCGAGAGTGAGGAGCTTTTGCTTGATGCGTAGGTTGACAGGCAGCCACTGGAGATTTTTGAGGAGGGGAGTAACATGCCCAGAGCCTTTTTGTACAGAGATGATGCGGGCAGCAGCATGAAGTATAGACTGAAGTGGGGAGAGACAGGAGGATGGGAGATCAGAGAGGAGGCTGATGCAGGAATCCAGTCAGGATAGGATGAGCGATTGAACCAGCAAGGTAGGGGTTTGGATGGAGAGGAAAGGGAGGATCTTGGCGATGTTGCGGAGGTGAGACCGGCAGGTTTTGGGGACGGATTGGATGTGAGGGGTGAACAAGAGAGCAGAGTCAAGGATGACACTAAGGTTGTGGGCTTGTGAGACGGGAAGGATGGTAGTAACGTCTCCTTCCTTTGGATCTCCTTCTAGAACATAGACCCATGCAATGGATTAAGCAAGCATGTAATAAATACAGCTGACTGACTGGCATATTCTAGTTAATCCTGGAGCTCAGTAGGTGAGCTTGGGCTGGGGTTGAAGTTTAGTAAACCTTCAAGTACATGGCTCTGAACACAGTAAACATTCAATAAATATGATTGATGAATTGATTAATTAAATCTGGTGATGCGCATCAACATGTCACAGGTTGAAAATTTTTCAAAAATCTTCACAGCTGCAGTGACATTTTCCTCATCATCCATATTAACTAGAGTTCATTGAGGACCATGCCATGCTGGAAGAGTTCAACAATCAATCAGTAAAGCATTAATAATTTTAGTGAGCACATGCTGTATGAAGAGTCTGTACTAGATTATTTGGGTTGTACAATATGTAAGTGAAGGATCAGGACCCTGTTCTGGAGGTCACAATCTAAGGGATATCTAATACAACACAGAATAAGGGCTGGAACCTACCCTCCAGGCATTGATTAGGTTGAGAAAGCAGAATTCTCCCTCAAAGAGCAGTGTATTCAGAGTTAAAAGCTAATGACATCTGAAGTTCCTCGGACACCTATGGAGCAGGACTATGCAACCAAAAGAGACAATTCATTTCTTGTCGGATTGATACAGAATCCAATTATTAGGCCTGAGTTCCTCTTCTTGGGTGGGGCAGATAGGCAGAGGGTCTGTCCTGGTTTTTGTTGTTGTTGTTTGAGGCCCTGGAAGACATTAGTGCATCACTGTAAGGAGCGTGTACCTTGGGAAGGAAAAATATCAGTGTCAAACCCTTCCCACTGGTCCTGGGGAGTTTGTTTTCTGTCTTTTGATCCTAGGCATGACCTCATTCTATACAAAACAAATAATGAATGTTACCCTAAGACCTCCTTCCTCTTTGCTGTGTCCATCTCCACGTGTCATATCCACCCTTTCTTCTCCAACCAAACTACTACCACATTAATACAATCATTTATCCCTCCTACCTGGATTACTGCAACAGCCTCCTTGCTGACCTCCCAGCCCCTGTCTCTCCCCACTCCAGTCCATATTTCACTCTGATGCCCGAATCATTTTTCTACAAAAACTTTCATGATGTGTCATCCCACTCCTCAATAAACTCCAGTGGTTGTCCATCCATCTCCACATCAAATAAAAACTCCTCACCATGGGCTTTAAAGCACTCCACCACCTTGCCCCCTCCTACCTCACCACACTACTCTCCTTCTACAACCCAGCCTGCACACTTTACTACTCTTTTAGTGCTAATCTTCTCACTGTACCTCGATATCGCCTGTCTCGTTGCCAACCCCTGGCCCACATCCTGCCTCTGGCCTGGAACCCCGTCCCTCCTAAAATACGACAGACAATTACTCTTCCTCACTTCAAAACCTTATTGAAGGCATACCTCCTCCAAGAGGTCTTCCCAGTCTAGACCCTCCCTTCTGCATCATCTTGACTTGCTTCCTTTGTTCTCCCCCGTGCCCGGCCCCACAGCGCTTATGTACATATCTGTAATTTTATTTGTACTGATGTCTGTCTCTCCCCTCTGTTAACCTCGCTGTGAGCAGGGAACATGTCTTTTGTTGTACTGCACTTTCCTTAGTGCTCAGTACAGTGCTTTGTACACAGTAAGTGCTCAATCAATACAATTGAATGGAATAAATAATAGTTATGGCAAAGAAAGGAGGTTCAGCTATGTAAGCTAACAGGAGACCGCATGTTTAATTACATGGTATTGCAGAATAGGATGGTCTCTATCTGCTGGCCTCTGACTGCATGAGTGCCCCTTTCAATGTTTCCTTGGTATGGCCAGTTATATGTCATTTCAAAAGTTGTTTGAACATTGAAATTGAAGCCATGATGTTTGTTACCGTGGAAAATAAATGGGAGAAAACCTTCAATCAGCCTCAGTTTTTTTTTCAGTGCCAGAAGATGTGAGAGCATCATTTTCATTACTTCCTATTCTTCTTCACTGTAGCTAAAAATCAATGTGCCAAGATCCTGAAGTGATAATGTAAGTCCTCCCTGACTTGGAGCTTTTAAGGCCTGTTGAGAGGAGAGGTAGAAAGCTGAAGTGATTGGTATACTGTGCGCAAAAGACACAGAACTTGGCAAACCAGAGTTGAAAAAAGAACTCTCAGCAAGGTGACTCTACCAGCCCCAAAGTAAGTCTATACTGGGTGCAGCAGTAGCATGCAGCCTTTAAGTCATAATGCAATGTCATTTCCTTATGGACAATAGAGGGTAAGGGGATAGTATATGTGAGTGAAACTAAAGTGTATTTAGTCTTGGGATCCGTTTGGGGGTATATTTTGTGTCTGTGGTCAGGGCAATGATGAATCTTCAACATATGACTGCATCCAACCTAATTAACTCCAGGGCTTAGAACAGTGCTTGACATGGAGCAAATGCTTAACAGATACCATTGCAAAGAATGTGATGTCTAGGGGTTAGGAAATATAGTCTCCTGACTATATATTGTGCTGTTTGAACTCTTCTGAGTTTTGGTCACCCCATTTCAGAAAGGATATGTTTTGAGGTACTCAGGCTGAGGAGTGCAGCTCATGTGAAGGCTAGTGCTGTTTGATTTGCAGGGCTTAAAGCCACCTTTAGTGTGGCAGATCTCTCCTTTGCCCCAGAAATGTGCTTGTCCTCAAGAGGCTGAATGGCAGACTGGTTGCCAGTAGCCCTGGTTACAGGTCATAAATTCATAGTAATAATAATGACAATGGTATTTGTTGAGCACTTCCTATGAGCCAAGCACTGGGAGAGATAAAAGAATATCAGGCCAGGCACTGTCCTTGTCCTTATCTAAGGGGGAAGGAGAACAAGTATTTTATCCCCATTTACAATTGAGTAAACTGAGGCAATCAGCAGGCAAGTGGCAGAGCGGGGATTAGAACCCAGATCTCCTAAGTCCAAGGCCCATGCTATTTCCACAAAGTCATGTGGCTAATTTGAGCTTCTTCTTCCCAAAGTAGCATGTTTTGAGGGAAGCCAGTACATCTTTGTACCTCTACTTCTCTTCCCAGCCCACCTCTGAAGTATGCATCAATGCTAAACTCTGTTTAAAAGGAATCATCTCTCCCGTGGCTTCAACTACCGTTTCAGTGCAGATGACACCAAAATCTACATCTCCAGCCCTGATCTCTCTCTCCCTCTCTCCAGTCTTACAACTCCTCCTGCTTTCAAGACATCTGTACTTGGATGTTTTCCTGTCACCTCGAATTTAACATGTCCAAAACAGATTCCTTATCTTCCCACCCAAACCCTGTCCTCCCCATGACTTTCCCATCATTGTAGATGGCACCACCATCCTTCCTGTCTCAAAAGCCCATAACCTTGGCATTATCCTGGACTCCTCTCTTTCATTCAACCCACATATCCAATCAGTCACCAAATCCTCTCATCATCATCATCAATCATATTTATTGAGCGCTTACTGTGTGCAGAGCACTGTACTAAGCACTTGGGAAGTACAAGTCGGCAACACATAGAGACAGTCCCTACCCACCAGTGGGCTCACAGTCTAGAAGGGGGAGACAGAGAACAAAACCAAACATACTAACAAAATAAAATAAATAGAATAGATATGTACAAGTAAGATAAATAAATAGAGTAATAAATATGTACAAACATATATACATATATACAGGATATACATATATACAAATACCATCATTATTATTCATTCATTCCTTGTTGTATTTATTGAGCGCTTACTGTGTGCAGAGCACTGTACTAAGCGCTTGGGAAGTCCATGACGTCTCGGCCCCACCTTCATGACATAGCTAAAATCCACTTTATCATCTCCATCCAAATTCTACCACGTTAATACAATCACTCATCCTATCCCACCTGGATTACTGCATCAGCTCCAAGCTTCCTGTCTCTCCCCACTCCAGTCTATATTCCATTCTGCTGCCCAGTTCATTTTTCTACAAAAACATTCAGGACATGTCTCCTCACATCTCAAAAAACTCCAGTGGTTTCCCATCCACCTCCTTATCAAACAAAAACTCCTCTTCTTTGGCTTTAAAGCACTCCATCACCTTGCCCCCTCCTACCGCACCTCGCTTCTTTCCTACTACAACGCAGCAAGCACACTAGTGCTAACCTTCTCACTGTGCCTCAATCTTGCCAACCCCTAGCTCATGTCCTGCCTCTGGCCTGGACCCCCCTCCTTCCTCTAATCTGACAGACACCGACTCTCCCCTGTTTCAAAGCCTTATTGAAGTCCCATCTCCTCCAAGAGGCCTTCCCAGACTAAACCCCACTTTTCCTCATCTCTCACTCCCTTCTGAATCGCCCTGACTTGCTCCCTTTTTTCCTCCCCCCTCCCAACCCCATGGCACTTAAGAGAAGCAGTGTGCCTCAGTGGAAAGAGCACGGGCTTTGGAGTCAGAGGTCATGGGTTCAAACCCCGACTCTGCCACTTGTCAGCTGTGTGACTTTGGGCAAGTCACTTAACTACTCTGTGCCTCAGTTACCCCATCTGTAAAATGGGGATTAAGACTGTGAGCCCCTTGTGGGACAACCTGATCACCTTGTAACCTCCCCAGCGCTTAGAACAGTGCTTTGCACATAGTAAGCGCTTAATAAATGTCATTATTATTATTATTATGTACATATCTGTAATTTTATTTATTTCTATTGAAGTCTGTCTCCCCCACTCTAGACTTTGAGCTTATTGTGGTCAGGGAATGTCACTGTTTATTGTTGTATTGTACTTTCCCAAGTGCTTGGTACAGTGCTCTGCACGCAGTAAGTGCTCAATAAAAATGATTGAATGAATGAATATTTAGCATATTTACCTTTATAAAAGGACTCTACCCTATGACAGCTCCATTACAAATGTGCTCTGTCATCACCTAAGTTCTTGTCATCCCTCAACATTGCTGGGCCTAGGTGTTCAGGTTGAGAGCTTGCCATTTTATGCAAACTATCCAGCTCAGACAGCACAGGTGGAGCTGAATAAATTTGTTAAATTGTGCCACTGGTATAGTGTTTCCCAGTCATATAGCACTGCTGTTGCACCAGTGGTGCAATAGAAGTCAATCTTTGCCTTTGGGCTGACTCTTTCTTTCTAGAACTTACATTCCAGTCAGTTAGATAGAGTGATGATTTCATCTATAACAGCATTTTGTGTAAGCACTTAGTACAGTGCTCTGCACACAGTAAGCACTCAATAAATACTATTGAATGAATGTAAGAGCTCACTGCCCAAGTAGCAGATTTTTTTTTTCATATTTAAGATGCACACAAATGATAAATACATGATAATTGTTTGGTGTTTGGTGTGGCAACACACTGTACTAAACTCTGGGGGTAATAACAATAATAATAATTATTATTATTATTTTGTACATATTTATTACTCTATTTTACTTGTACATATTTACATATTCCATTTATTTTATTCTGTTAATATGTTTTGTTTTGTTGTCTGTCTCCCCCTTCTAGACTGTGAGCCCGCTGTTGGGTAGGGACCGTCTCTATATGTTGCCAACTTGTACTTTCCAAGCGCTTAGTACAGTGCTCTGCACACAGTAAGTGCTCAATAAATACGATTGAATGAATGAATGAATGAATGATAGTATTTTTAAGCGCTTACTATGTGCAAAGCACTGTTCTAAGCGCTGGGGTAGATACAAGGTTATCAGGTTGTCCCATGTGGGGCTCACAGTCTTAGTCCCCATTTTTACAAATGAGGTAACTGAGGCACAGAGAAGTTAAGTGACTTGCCCGAAGGCTCACAGCTGACAAGTGGTGGAGCCGGGATTCGAACCCATGACCTCTGACTCCAAAGCCCGTGCTCTTTCCACTAAGCCACACTGCTTCTCTAAGATTCAAGATAATCAGGCCCCACAAGGGGTTCATAGTTTAAGTGGGAGGGAGAACAGGTTTCAGGAATCCCCGTTTTTCAGATGAGGGAACTGAGGCACGGAGAAGTTAAGTGACTTGCCCATGGGCACACAGTAGGTAAGTGGAGGAGTAGGATTGGAACCCAGGTCTCCTGACTCCCAGACTCATGCTTTCCCACTAGGCCACACTGTGTGAACATTATGGTGAAAAGCATCATTGTGAAAACCCAGACTTGCTAGACAAACAGTGTGGAGAAACTCCCTTGATCCAGAGTTCTGACTCTCATTCCAACAGGTAGCAGCTTTGGTATTAACAGCCTTTTCCATTTAGCTGTGAAAAAAGACTGCTAGGCCACTGTGATTTTCTGAAAGTGTTTGGGAAGTCATTGCAGACCATGTACATAGGTCCTCAACTGCTCTCTGCTTTTCTCCTACATCGTGTCGAGGGTCAGGTTTGTGGTATCACAACTGGGTCAACAGTTTCCTTGGCTTTGAGGAAGTACAGTTTTTGCCAGTTAGTTACAAAGTTCACTATTACTCTGAACTGGCTACCAACTGCCCAGCAGGGTCCAGGAGAACTATCCTATGACACTTATTAATGATTCCTATCTTTTTTTTTAACAGATGAGGAACACACACATCTTTGACCACCTGAGGTACTTCAATCCCTTCCCAGATTTCGTTCACAGCGGGTTGGTAAGCTTTCCGGCAAGCCTGAGTAGCCGCTGCAGAAATGCTGTGTGGACCAGTGGGTTTTCCTTCTGAAGCTCGATTTATAGTCTTCAGTACTTCTGACATGGTTGACAGAAAAGTGAAATGGTTAAACGTAGGAAGCTGCCCTACATCAGCTATAGCAATATTGAGATGTTGATGGGCAATTGAGATTTTTATTGAAGCGATCAGCCCATCTGTCCTGGACTCAATCAATCAGCAATTGTTACTCCTCAGCATTGAAAATGGGATTAGAGCCCCTGGACTCTAGTCCAAAGCTTTGTATGATGCTCTTTGAAAAACTTCTTGTTGTCCTTGAGATCAGCTGCTGCCTATGGCTTCTCAGCACTTCTCTTTAGCCTGGAGAAATAGACTTTGTATCAGCTGCTTGGTGTGTTGGTAGGGCAATTTTTTGCCACATGGTTTCTATTACTAAGGTATTCTCAATAGTCTCCAGCAGATTTTTCTTGGGGGAAAGCCAAAAACACCTTACAAATAAATCGATAGAATCCTTGAATGCCGACCACACAGTCATAAGTTCTGTGCTGTGAGATATGAGAATGAGTCATCTAATATGAATAGATAGCAAGTCTTAGATGGGTCTTAACTACTATCTTTGGGTAATGTGAGAAATTTGGGGGGAGGATGCTGATAAATTTTTTCCTGCCCAGTGTACACTAACTCAATCAATCTTATTTACTGCATGCTTTCTATGTGCAGAGCACTTGGGAGAGTACACTATAATAATAATAATAATAATGGTATTTGTTAAGCTCTTCCTTTGTGCCAAGCACTGTTCAAAGTGCTGGAGGAGATACGAGGTTATAAAGTTGTCCCAGGTGGGGCTCACAATCTTAATCCCCATTTAACAGAGGAGGGAACTGAGGCACAGAGAATTAAAGTGACTTTCCCAAAGTCACACAACTGACAAGTCGTGGAGCTGGAATTAGAGCCCATGACCTCTGACTCCCAAGCCCTTGCTCTTTTCACTAGGCTATACTGCTTCTCATACTAGGCCACACGGCTTCTACATGTTGGTAGACACATTCCCTGCCCACAGGGAGCTTACAGTCTAGAGCGGGAGACAAACATTAATATAAATAAATAAATTATGGTTAGGTACCTAAGTGCTGTGGGGTGCTGAGGGTGGGGTGAATAAAGGATGCAAATTCAAGTACAAAGGCCGTTGGATTTGAACAAGAAATGGACCTAAGGCTTACCCCTTGACCACATCTTCCTTTTGGTCTGGAACTATGTCTCCATTCATATACAACAGACCACTAGTCTCCCATCTTCAAAGTCCTACTAAATTCATTTCTCTTCCAAAAGGCCTGCCCTGACTAAACCCTCATTTCCCCTATTTGCCCTGCATTCTGCATCACCGATACCTGTGGGTTACTTTCCACTTTGATTTTCACCTAACCCCAACAGCACTTTTGTGCACGCACCTCTGTAATTTATTTTAATGCTCGTCTCCCCTTCTAGTCTGTAAGTTCCTTGAAGGCAAGTGTCATGAGCCCCCGGCTCGAACCAACTAGGACTTTCCTGGATTGGGGTAGCCTTGGTGACACGTAAAGAGTCAAACCACACCACCAAGGTTACTTTGGAAGGTTTTTTACTCAATTTTAACAACATGCAAGGGAGTGACACATACACACTCTCACTCACTCCACTCCACCAAGGGCCCAATACCAGTCTGCTGGTCAAAGGAGCCCGTTCTGTCTATTCTGTCGATCCTACAGCAGAAAGTTCAGAGAAGTTCCCGGCAACACGGACAGCTGACGCTGCAAGCCTCCTCCACATGCGGCTTCTCCCAAACAGTGCTTCCTTCTCTGCTTCCTTGGGCTGCTGCCTTCTGCTGCCTCTCCTGCTTTGCTTTCCTTGGAATGCTGCTCTCTTGCAGCTCCCACTTTTCCGGCTACTGGCTTCTGCTGCTCCTGCTTCCTTATGATCCACTGATTCATTCAATTCAATCATATTTATTGAGTGCTTACTGTGCGCAGAGCACTGTACTAGCCCCTTCATTTCCCCATCCTCTCTATCCTCTATATCATCAATCAATCGTATTTATTGAGCGCTTACTATGTGCAGAGCACTGTACTAAGCGCTTGGGAAGTACAAATTGGCAACATATAGAGACAGTCCCTACCCAACAGTGGGCTCACAGTCTAAAAGGGGGAGACAGAGAACAAAACCAAACATACTAACAAAATAAAATAAATAGAATAGATATGTACAAGTAAAATAAATAAATAAATAAATAGAGTAATAAATATGTACAAACATATATGCATGAACTTGGCTGTGTACACTTTAAGCACTTTGAGGGAATTCCTAGTGGTTGCTCCCAGCCAGGCTGACACGGGGCAGACTGGGAGGAAAATCCCCTTGGGAATATTTCCTATCGAGTTCATTCTGGGACCGGTGGTCTCTGAGGACAGATACCTAAGGGGACAGTTATCCTCTTTCTGGCCTTGTAAATCCACTTTTCAAATCGTTCAGTTGCCTGGACGATGTGGAAAGAGTAGATATGTAATCTCATGGGTCGATGTATGTAAACATGTCCAGCTTTAAAAGAAATTCCAAACCACGTGGGCCTGTGATAGCATGCTTGGGAGAACCAGGAAAACAGCAGTCTCCCTGAGCCCTCTCTGAGTGGGTCGTTAAGAAGCAGTGTGGCTAAGGCCTGAGAGTCAGAAGGACCTAGGTTTGAATGCTGGCTCTGCCACATATCTGCTGTGAGACCATGGGCAAGCCCCTTCACTTTCTGTGCCTCAGTTCCCTCATCTGTAAAATGGGGATTAAGAATGTGAGCCCCATGTAGGGCAAGGAATGTGTCTCAACTGCTTAACTTCTATCTATTTTAGCGCTTAGAACACTGCTTGGCACATAATATGCTCTTAACAAGTACCATTTTTATTATTTAATAATAATAATGATAGCATTTATTAAGCGCTTACTAGGTGGAAAGCACTGTTCTGAGCGCTGGAGATCTTACAAGGTGATCAGGTTGTCCCACGCGGGCTCACAGTCTTAATCCCCATTTTACAGATGAGGTAACTGAGTCCCAGAGAAGTTAAGTGACTTGCCCAAAGTCACACAGCTGACAATTGGCGGAGTAGGGATTTGAACCCATGACCTCTGACTCCAAAGCCCGGACTCTTTCCACTGAGCCGCGCTGCACTCACCCCACCCCCACAATACTTACCTAAATATTCTTCAATTTTACTGTTTCTCTCATCCCGCCTCTATTTTAATCTCTCTCTCCCCCTTTAGACTGTAAGTTCTTTGTGGACTGGTATGGCAATTATCAACTCTGTTGTACTGTACTTTCCCAAGCACTGAGTACAGAGTTCTGTACCCAGTAAGTGCTCAATAAATACCACTAAATGATTTATTTATTGATTGATTATAAACGATGGCCTCGAGGTCCCTTCCAGTTCTACTTTTCCTAAAAGCCAATGAATCCCTGAAGCATTTTATTGTACAATATTAAAAATATAATTTCTCTTTTCATATGCCTTATCCAATGTAATTAAAATGCTTTAACATTTCTCAGTGTAATGTACTGTTAACTATTTACTGTATTTTCTCCCCTGTTTAATTAATTTGCAAGTCTAATTTATTTTGTGCAAATTGAAGGAATAACTAAGATTACACGAAATAGAAAATGTAAAATATGGAAGACTCCAATTACCAAGTCTGAAAAGTCATGCACTTATTTACTTAATACCAGACTCAACCTGACCCAGAACCTGATAATTACAATAACACTAGTCTATTTAAACAATTTGGAATCATTTGCTCACTGTGCAGTTTGTTCCAAACCATGTCCTTTCTCCTTCTAAAAAAAGTTCATGTTCAAGCAACCATCACTGGTAGGTTAAAAATATGGTATGCCTTAATACAGTTTAATTAAATCATTTATTAAATGAAGCAGTTGCCAATGCATTATTCTCTTTTTATTCCTTTTTTAATTAATTCAACGTATTGTAACATACTGATAATATTTGTAACATATTGTTAGTCACTGAGCATATACTGCACTGTTGTTTTATTAGATAAACTTAGAAAGGGTAATTTCCTCCATGGTCTAGTTTGTTGATTTACTTTTTAACTAATACTTAGTGGGTTACTGCTTGTGCATAGGACAATACTTCTGCTTGCTATTATTATTGTTATTAAGTTGTTAAGTTCACTTCACCAACCCTATCATGACATTCAATCTCCCTGTCCTGTCACTGCATCCCAGTCCCCCTCTCCCACCACACCTCTCCCATTCCTCCGCCGCACAGTTCCTCCCCAACCTGTGCCACCCCCCCATCCCTGTAATCCTGTCCTAGAGTCACCCCTCATCCTCTCCCCCTGTGTGAGTCCCCATCAACTCACTACCATCCCACTCCTCTTCCCTGCCCCATCCCTGTCATCTTGTCCCAGCGCCTCCCCTCATTCCCTCTCCCTGTGCCAGTCCCATCAGCTCACTCCCTTCCAAACCCTCTCCAGGCCTCGTGCTGTCCCCTCCCCGAATTGTCCCTCCACAGCTCCAGCCAAGTGTGGTCTGTGGAACCCCCAGTCCATCATGGGGAAGCTTCCCTTCATCCTTGACCTGTTTCTGTCTCAGTCACTCCTCCTCCTTTCCATCACTTAAACCTAGTTCCCCCCAGATGACAGTCTCCCCTGCTGCTCTCTCCAGAGGGGAACTCATTTTCTCCTATTCCTCCAGACACATTGGGAAAGAAGGAGGTGTGGGTTCCTTCTCACCCCCCAATGCTGCTTTCTCACCAATCCACCTCCCTCATCCCTTTCTTTCCCTTCCTTTGAAGTCCACCTCTACCACCCACTACAGATTCTAGTAACTGTCATCTTCCGCCCTGCAGGCTCCACCTCCAACTTCTTTAACCATTTTGATCCCCTTTCTCACGTTCCTTCTCTCTTTCTCCATGCTCGTATCGATCCTTGGAGACTTCAATATCCACACGGATATTCCTGATGACCTTTCTGCTGACCCCCTTCTGTAACTCTTCAACTCCATTGACCTCCTGCTCCACACCATCTCCTGCACTCGCCAGTTTGGTACACACTCGATCTCATCATCTCTAACCACTGCACAATCTCTACTCTCACTAACTCTTAAATCCCTCTATCTGACCACAACACTTCACTTGCCTCCTCTCCCACACACTTCTTCCCCCCAAATCTGTACTATTCCCTTACAGAGACCTCTGAATCCTGGACCAATTTTCTCAAATTATCATGCCCCACTTAGCCTCCATATTCAAACTACCCCGACTTGATGACCCTCTCTATTGAACTCAACTCAGTCACTCCCATATCCCTTTGTTGATCTCATACCAGTAACCCACAGCCCTGGATCACCTGCACAGTCCTACTTTGCATTTGTGCTCGAGCTGCAGAGGGCTGCTGGTGGAAATCTAAATATCAGGCCTATCTCGTCCACTTCAAGTTTGTTCTTGCATGGTTTAACTCCGCCCTCTCCTCTGCCTGGCAAAATGATTTCTCCACCCTTATTGACACCATTCCCATCGCCCTCACCAGTTGTTCCAGACATTTAACTCCCTCCTCAGGCCCCCTGTCCTCCGCCTCTCCCCCATCCCTTGCCTCCAGTGACCTGGCCACCACCTTTATTTAGAAAATTGACACTATCAGGGGTGAGCTCCCTAAAATCACCCATGCTCCTCCTCAGCCCCTCCTCAGCCCTTCCTCCTTCTGGCCCCATCCTTACCAGGAGTATCTCTAGAGGAGGTCTCCTGCCTTCTCTCAAAAGCCACTCCCTCCACCTGTGCATCCATCCCCATTCCTTTACACCTTATCAAAACTCTCATCCCCTCCTTTCTTCCCTCCCCAACAGCCACCTTCAACTGTTCGCTCTTCAATGGCTTCTTCCCCACTGCTTTCAAACATGCCCATGTCTCCCCTATTTAAAAAAACAAACTCTTCCTTGACCCCATGGCTCCCTGCAGTTATCACCCCATCTTCCTCCTTCCTCCTTGAGTGAGTTGTCTACACCCAGTGTCTCAAATTCCTCTCCTCCAACTCTCTTCCTTTACCCCCTCCAATCTGGCTTCTGTCTACTTCAGTCCACAGAAACGTTCTTCTCAAAGGTCACCAATGATTTCCTTCTTGCCAAATCCAACAGCCTCTACTCCATCCTAATCTTCCTTGACCTCTCAGCTGTCTTTGACACTGCGGATCACCCCCTTCTCCTGGAAACAATATCCAAACTTGGCCTCACTAACTGTCCTCTCCTGGTTCTCCTCTTATCTCTCTGGTTGTCCATTCTCAGTTTCCCTCATGGGCTCCGCCTCTGCCTCCCACCCCTTAACTGTGGGGAGTCCCTTAAGATTCAGTTACGGGTCCCCGTCTTCTCCATCTACATCCACTACTACTTTGGAGAACTCATTCATTCTCATGGCTTCAATTACCACCTCTATGTAGATGATACCCAAATCTGCATCTCCAGCCCTGATCTCTCTCCCTCTCTGCAGTCTCGCATTTCCTCTTCATCATCATCATCAATCGTATTTATTGAGTGCTTACTATGTGCAGAGCACTGTACTAAGCACTTGGGAAGTACAAATTGGCAACATATAGGGACAGTCCCTACCCAACAGTGGGCTCACAGTCTAAAAGGGGAAGACAGAGAACAAAACCAAACATACTAACAAAATAAAATAAATAGAATAGATATGTACAAGTAAAATAAATAAATAAATAAATAGAGTAATAAATATGTACAAACATATATACATATATACAGGTGCTGTGGGGAAGGGAAGGAGGTAAGAAGGGGGGGATGGAGAGAGGGACGAGGGGAAGAGGAAGGAAGGGGCTCAGTCTGGGAAGGCCTCCTGGAGGAGGTGAGCTCTCAATAGGGCCTTGAAGGGAGGAAGAGAGCTAGCTTGGTGGATGGGCAGAAGGAGGGCATTCCAGGCCTGGGGGATGACGTGGGCCGGGGGTCGATGGCGGGACAGGCGAGAACGAGGTACGGTGAGGAGATTAGCAGCGGAGGAGTGGAGGGTGCGGGCTGGGCTGTAGAAGGAGAGAAGGGAGGTGAGGTAGGAGGGGGCAAGGTGATGGAGAGCCTTGAAGCCGAGGATGAGGAGTTTCTGCCTGATGCGCAGATTGATTGGTAGCCACTGGAGATTTCTGAGGAGGGGAGTGATATGCCCAGAGCATTTCTGGACAAAGATAATCCGGGCAGCAGCATGAAGTATGGATTGAAGTGGAGAGAGACATGAGGATGGGAGATCAGAGAGAAGGCTGATGCAGTAGTCCAGACGGGTTAGGATGAGAGCTTCAATGAGCAGGGTAGTGGTATGGATGGAGAGGAAAGGGCAGATCTTGGCAATGTTGCAGAGCTGAGACCGGCAAGTTTTGGTGACGGCTTGGATGTGAGGGGTGAATGAGAGAGCGGAGTCGAGAATGACACCAAGGTTGCGGGCTTGTGAGACGGGAAGGATGGTAGTGCCGTCAACAGAGATGGGAAAGTCAGGGAGAGGGCAAGGTTTTGGAGGGAAAACAAGGAGTTCAGTCTTCGACATGTTGAGCTTTAGGTGGCGGGCGGACATCCAGATGGAGATGTCCTGAAGGCAGGAGGAGATGCAAGCCTGGAGAGAGGGGGAGAGAGCAGGGGCAGAGATGTAGATCTGGGTGTCATCAGCGTAGAGATGATAGTTGAAGCCGTGGGAGTGAATGAGGTCACCAAGGGAGTGCGTGTAGATCGAGAACAGAAGGGGACCAAGCACTGAACCTTGGGGAACCCCTACAGTAAGAGGATGGGAGGGGGAGGAGGAGCTTGCAAAAGAGACTGAGAATGAACGACCGGAGAGGTAAGAGGAGAACCAGGAGAGGACAGAGTCTGTGAAGCCAAGGTCAGATAGCGTGTTGAGGAGAAGGGGGTGGTCCACAGTGTCGAAGACAGCTGAGAGGTCGAGGAGGATTAGGACAGAGTATGAGCCGTTGGATTTGGCAAGCAGGAGGTCATTGGTGACCTTTGAGAGGGCAGTTTCCGTGGAATGTAGGGGACGGAAGCCAGACTGGAGGGGGTCGAGGAGAGAGTTGTTGTTGAGAAATTCTAGGCAGCGCGTATAGACAACCCATTCAAGGAGTTTGGAAAGGAATGGTAGGAGGGATATGGGACGATAACTAGAAGGTGAGGTGGGGTCGAGAAATGCCTTCAAGACATCTCTACCTGGATGTCCTCCCATCACCTCAAGCTTAATATTTTCGAAACTGAACTCCTTGTCTTCCCAACCAAACCTTGCCCTCCCCCAACTTTCCCATCAATATAGATGGCACCACCATTCTTCCTTTCTCTCAAACCCATAACCTTGGCGTTATTCTTGATTCTTCTCTCTCATTCTACCCACATATTCAATCCATCACTAAATCCTATCAGTCTCACCTTCACATCACTAAAATCCACCCTTTCCTCTCCATCCAAACTGATGCCACATTAATACACTCACTTATCCTATCCCACCTGGATTACTGTATCTGCCTCCCTGCTAACCTCCCAGCCTCCTGTCTCTTCCCACTCCTGGCCATACTTCACACTGTTGTCCGGGTCATTTTTCTACAGAAACATTCAGGATATGTCATTCTGCTCCTCAGAAAACTCCAGTGGCTGCACATCCACCTCTGCAACAAACAAAAACTTCTCTCCATTGATTTCAAAGCACTCCATCACCTTGCCCATTCCTTCCTCACCTCACTATTCTCCTTCTACCACCCAACTTGCCCACTTCTCTACCAGTTCTGCTGTATTGTACTCTTCCACGTGCTTAGTATAATGCTCTGTACATAGTACGTGCTCAGTAAATATCACTAATTGATTGATTGATTAATGTCAGTATTCATTCACCTTCTTCATCCCCACTCCCAAACCCAGAAATAAAAGCATTCCCAGAATATTGAAGTTTAAAAGGCAGCATCCCAGCTTCACTCACTACTCCAGTGGGGACAGAGGGCTTGGGCATCATGATGGGAGAGTGGGGCAACAAAGAGGACCTTTTAGAGAGTTAAGGTTTTTGGGATGATATTTAAAGACACTGAGGTTTAAGACTGAGGGTGAAGTTGAGGATTTGGCTAACAGTCATTCAACCTAGCTAAAAACTCTGACAGGAAAATGTTGAGGAGTAGGTTTTAGTTTAAATTAACCCACATATTACACTAATGACCAAATTAATAAAACTTAACTTCGTTTTTACCCTAAGTATAGTTTAAATAAAGAGAAGTATGTTTACCACATGACCATCTCTTCTGGCTGGGTATCAGAGAAGCAGGTAGATTCAGTGGTGCTCACAGAAAACCAGACAGTCCCACTGCCTGCCTTCCCTTTGCTCTAACCTCAGGAGAGCTTGGCTCCTCCCTCCACCCACAAAGTGTTGGAGCTTTCCCAGTAATGGAAGAGGAACCAGCCTCCAGCCAGAAACATCCAAACACTTTGGCAGGCTCCAGAAACATTTCAAACAATTCTTGTGGGAGAGGTTGTCCTCCCTGTCCTTCTGAAGGTGCATTGATAACTCTCTCCTGGATTTGAGGACCGGTCTATAGCATGCTTAATTTAAAGGAAAAGAGCTCCAGGGCTCAAGCATTTGTGCAGTTTTACATTTTATATTTAGGTGTGAATAATTATCAATGTTGAATTTCTCCATTCACCTTCCTCTGTGTGTCTGTACTTGTCTCTCCTGTGAATTCCTGGTGGGCTTGAATTAATAATATCCCCATTGCTTTCCCCAGCTCTTGGTACAGTGCTTTGAGCTTTGGAAGAGTTTGACCAATGTCATAAATCACTAAGCAAGCAATCGAATAAATAAACAACGTGTGCCTATTTTGAGCTACGACCCTATTTTTGTGCCACGTTGATAAAAGTATCGGCTTGCTGTTTATTGAATGCTGGATGAGCTTGATTCTACTCCATGACTTTGGGAGGATGCCATGGTGAGGGTGAATGGGTACAGCCTCAGAAGCAGCATGAGAAGCAGCACTGTGTAGTGGATAGAGCATGGACTTGGGAGCCAGCACGTCTTGGATTCTAATCTTGGTTCCGTCACTTGTTTGCTGCGTGACCTTTGGCAAACCACTTCATTGACTCATTCATTCATTCAATCATATTGAGCATTTATTGCATTTAGAGCACTGTACTAAGCACTTGGAAAGTACAAATCGGCAACATATAGAGACGGTCCCTACCGAACAATGGGCTCACAGTCTAGATGGGGGAGACAGACAATAAAACAAAACAACTATACAGATGTCAATACCATCAGAATAAATAGATTTACAGCTATACACACATCATTAATAAAATCAATAGAGTAATAAATAAGTACAAATATACACAAGTGCTTTGGGGAGGTGAAGGAAGTAGGACGGAGGGAAGGGGGTGATGGGGAGGGGAGAAGGAGGAGAGGAAAAGGGGGGCTCAGTCTGGGAAGGCCTCCTGGAAGAGGTGAGCTCTCTTTAGGGCTTTGAAGGGAGGAAGAGAGCTAGTTTGGTGGAGGTGAGGAGGGAGAGTATTCCAGGCCGGAGGTAGGACATGGGCCAGGGGTTGATGGTGGGACAGGAGAGAATGAAGCACAGTGAGGAGGTTAGTGGCAGAGGAGTGGAGTGTTGGGCTGGGCTGTAGAAGGAGAGAAGGGAGGTGAGGCAGGAGGGAACGAGGTGATGGACAGCCTTGAAGCCGAATGAGGAGTTTTTGCCTCATTTGAAGGTTGACAGGCAACCACTGGAGATTTTTGGGGAGGGGAGTGACATGCCCAGAGCATTTCTGTAGAAAGATAATCCAGGCAGCAGAGTTAAGTACAGACTGAAGTGGAGAGAGACAGGAGGATGGAAGATCAGATAGGAGGCCGATGCAGTAATCCAGTCAGGATAGGATGAGAGATTGAGTCAGCATGGTAGCGGTTTGGATGGAGAGGAAAGGGCAGATCTTTGCGATGCCGTGAAGGTGAGACCTGCAGGTTTTGGTGATGGAGTGGATGTGTGGGGTAAATAAAAGAGCAGAGTCAAGGATGACACCAAGTTTGCGGGCTTGTGAGATGGAAGATTGGTAGTGCCGTCCACAGTGACAGGAAAGTCAGGGAGAGAACAGGGTTTGGGAAGGAAAATAAGGAGCTCAGTCTCTGACATGTTGAGTTTTAGATGGCAGGCAGACATCCAGATGGAGATGTCCTGAAGGCAGGAGGAGATACGAGCCTGGAGGGAGGGAGAAAGAACAGGGGTGGAGATGTAGATTTAGGTATCATCAGCATAGAGATGATAGTCGAAGCTGTGGGAGTGAATGAGTTCACCAAAGGAGTGAGTGTAGATGGAGAACAGAAAGAGACCAAGAACTGACCCTTGAGAAACCCCTACAGTAAGAGGATGGGAAGGGGAGGAGGGGCATGCAAAGGAGACTGAGAATGAAGGCTGAGACTGAGACTTCTCTGTGCCTCATTTCTCTCATCTTTAAAATGGGGATTGAGACTGTTATCCTCTCGTGGGACAGGGACTGTGTCCAACCCTATTTGCTTATATCCACCCCAACCCTTAATACAGTGTCTGGCTCCATAGTCAGCACTTAACAAATACCATTATTATCATTATTATTATTATTATAGTTATTATTACAGGTTAGAAATGGGTTCATCTCTGAGTCGGTGAGGCACAGCTCATTCCCACGGGTTCCTACGATTTCTACCAGTCTTTACATTAGAATTACTCACTTGCTGGCTTCACTAGCTCTACTCCAGCATGCCCACAGCTTCTTTTAAAAGTCCTGGCCCGAGAAAGCCCAAGGGCAACAATGCAGTTGGGCGATTCTGTGATTATACATTGAAAGTTTGTGGGAGATGAATTCCTTTTCCAGACTCGAATTGGAGAGTTTCTTACTGTTGTTTCCCAGAAATTTTCTTTTTAAATCAATAAATCAAAAATGTCAGTTTCCTATGTGCATGGTTCAGGGTGAGACAACATCTTCTCCAGACTCTCTGTCTCCCATAGTGCCTTGCAAATGCTGTTTCGTATTGTGGTGAGCCCACAACAAGCTGCCTTGTTAGTGACTGTTTGTGATCCCAGGAACAACAAGGAAGAGCCTTTGCAAGGGCACTGATGTGCTCCACCTGTGGCAGATGATTGCTGGCCTGTGTGGGGGGTGGAGCACGGAGGGAGCAGAGCTTTCTCTCCCTGTTCTACCCAGTAACGGACCTGGACCAATCAATGACTGCTATGTAGAGCCACAGCTGCAAGGCCTAAGGCAGATAAAAGGCAATTGCGTTGAGCTATGGAGAGGTAGAAATATGTTGAGAGCAGTACTTGACAGCAGATGAAAACAGTAGCACTAGTAAGAAGAAAGACTTGTGGAAAGAGCTCCTTTGACCACAGACTGGTACTGAACCTTTGGGTGGTGGAGTGTATGTATGTGTTGCTCCCTTGCATGTTGGTAAAACTAAGTAAAAGACTTTTCACAGTAACCTTGGTGATCAGAGATGTGGTTTGCCTTCTACTTTGTGTTGCCAAGGCTCCCCAGTTCCAGGAAGGTCCTGGCTGGTGTGAGTTGGGGGCTTGTAACACACACTAATTGCTCTTGATGTTGATGATGTTATTTTGTGGGTGAGAGAACCTTCTTTGATCCCACAGGCCTCTTAGGACATCAGATTGTCAATCAATATTATTTACAGAGTGTTTACTTTGAGCAGAGAGCTGTACTAAGTGCTTGGGAGTGTACAATAGTCAGTAAACAATCTGCTCTCAAGGAATGTACAGTCTAATGTGGGAGGCAGACCCTGAAATAAACTACAAGTAGATGGAAGCAAGAGAGTTTGAAGATGGGTGCATAAATGCTAACAACCCATTCAAGTCCATATCAAACAGAAGCTCCTTGTCATCAGTTTTAAAACACTAAATTAACGCTCCCTTTCCTGTATAACCTCACTGATTTCTTATTACAATCCATCCTGCACACTTGGCTCCTCCAATGTCAGCCTACTCACTGAACCTCAGTCTAATTTATCTAGCCACCAAACCCTTGTCCATGTCCTCCCTCTGGCCCTGACTTCCCTCCCCCTAAATATATGCGAGAGCATCACTCTGCCCACCTTCAAAAAGTTAGTAAAAACACATTTTCTCCAAGAGGCCTTCCCTGACTAAGTCTTCATTTCCCCTACTCCATCTCCTTTCTGCATCACCTATGTGCATGAATCTGTACTTTTTAAGCTCTTGATTTTTATGCCACCTTCAGTCCCACAGTGCCTATGTATCCACCCATAGTTTATTTTTACTTCCCTTGACTCTAAGTTCCTCATGGGTAGGGATTGCGTCTACCAACTCAGTTGTATTGTACTCTTGTACTCTCTGAAGGCCATGGTACAGCACTCTGCACACAGCAAGCCCTCAGTAAAAAAAAATTGGTTGACTGGATGAGTGAGGCCTTCACTTACCCTCTTCTCCCTGGCATCCTCCCAAAGTCACATGTCAGAATCAAGGTCATCAGGATCAATAAACTGCAGAGTGATTTATTTTTCAACATGGCACAAAAATAAGGATGTATACCAAGTGCTTGGGTGACAATGTGCTGAAGATTGTGGGCAGGAATGGAGGTTGAAATGGGACCGAAAGGAGTTGGTGGTTTCCAGGCTCTCTGGCTTCAGCCACTGTGGGTCTCTCCTCTGTATCTATTCCCATGACAGGCACACTCTACAGCTGGTCGATATGTTTTCATAGAATTAAGATAAAGCCTGTAAAGTTGAATCATAGTTCTTTCCCTCCTTTCCGAAGAGCTTCTAGGACATCACAGACAGTGCATCGTATTCTCCTCTTGTCTTTCCCTGATAAGGGAAAATATTTTCCTATTGCTACAATGCTTCATACTCTCTTTTTGCCTTGGTAAGGGAAAATATTTTCCTATTGCCACACGATCAGTTCCTCCTCAAATAAAGACACTATCCAAATAGCTTTTTTTTTCCTGTGTAATTGGTGATGTTTTTACTGAGATATGGAGCAAACAAAATTCCCATGTTAATTAATTTATTAATTAATGATGGCATCTGTTAAGTGCTTACTATGTGCAAAGCACTGTTCTAAGTGCTGGGGGGATACAAGGTGATCAGGTTGTCCCATGGGGGGCTCACAGTCTTAATCCCCATTTTACAGATGAGGGAACTGAGGCACAGAGAAGTTAAGTGACTTGCCCCAAATCACACAGCTGACAATTGTCAGTCAGGATTTGAACCCATGACCTCTGACTCCAAAGCCCATGCTCTTTCCACTGAGCCACATTGCTACTCTAAATATACTTGTCCTCCAGGTCTCAAATATTACAATCCTGGCACCCTTTTTTCACTGTTGGTCTGTCTCAATCAATCAATCGTATTTATTGAGCACTTACTGTGTGCAGAGCACTGTACTAAGTGCTTGGGAAGTACAAATTGGCAACATATAGAGACAGTCCCTACCCAACATCATCATCATCATCATCATCATCAATGGTATTTATTGAGCACTTACTGTGTGCAGAGCACTGTACTAAGCGCTTGGGAAGTACAAGTCGGCAACATATCATCATCAATCGTATTTATTGAGCGCTTACTATGTGCAGAGCACTGTACTAAGCGCTTGGGAAGTACAAATTGGCAACATATAGAGACGGTCCCTACCCAACAGTGGGCTCACAGTCTAAAAGGGGGAGACAGAGAACAAAACCAAACATACTAACAAAATAAAATAAATAGAATAGATATGTACAAGTAAAATAAATAAATAAATAGAGTAACAAATATGTACAAACATATATACATATAAACAGGTGCTGTGGGGAAGGGAAGGATCTTTCTCTTTTCAACTGAGGCTGTTCTTGGATTCTTGCCCAAGGTACTTCTGCCAGATACAAAAACTCTTCTGTTCCTTTGGCAGCTCCCTCTGAAAATCTTTGCCTTTGTTGTGAAGATGGGGTTCCATGTAGTCTTCTTTCAGGTTAGCCCAGAACCCCTATTTCCAGCCCATCTGCCAGCCCAGAAAATGGCTCTGTTCCCCATCACTGTCTCTGATACCACTTGGGGTTGGCTTGGGACGTTCCCAAAACCTAAACAGACTAATGGATGGGAAGCATGAGAATTATGGGGCTGCCATTATTTCTGCACGTTTGCTGTTAATTAGGTTGGCTCCTGGACCATCGGAAGACCCTCAAAATGAGCCATTACCACATCAAATCTGTACTGGAGCAGAATTTATTGTTTTTCATCTTTGCAGTGATGAATTTTTAGTCTTGTCAAGGAACAGGTAGATTTACTTGATATTCACTTCATGATCAGCCCTTCATCACCTATGTACATAACCTTAAACTCTACCATTTTCTCTATTGGCAACTTATTTTGCCTATCTTTCGAATGGCATTTGTTAATTCCTTACTATGCATCCAGCACTGTTCTTAACACTGGGATAGGTACAAGTTCATCAGGATTGACAGAATCCCTGCCTCCATTTGGGGCTCTAAGTCTAAGTAGGAGGGAGAACAGGTATTGAATCCCCATTTTAAAGATGAGGAAACTGAGGCACAGAGAATTTAAGTGGCTGCCCAAGATCACACAGCAGGGAACTGGGATTAGATCCCAGGTCCTTGGACTCCCAGGCTCATGCTCTTTCTACGAGGCCATACTGCTTCTCCTCCTCTAGACTATAAGGTTCTTGTGGACAGGGATCGTGGCTACAAACTCTACAGTACAGGACTCTCCCAGGAGTTTAATACAGTGCTCTACATACAATAAGCACTCAGTAAATACCATTTGATTGATTCTTTCATCCTGATGGAATTCATCCCTTGCAAACAGTAATAATTCAAAAGAATTGTGTAATAATTTGTGCTACATATTATTCATAATTAGACTTAATATCTTTCGGCCAGCCTTGAACATCACTCCCGAGCAAACTCCTACTAATCAAGGTTCTTAGAACCACCTGTATTATTTTGGTTAATTCAGAGCTTTACCTCTGAAGTCCTAGGCAATGTTATTTCTTCTTTACCTCTACATTCATAGGGATAAAATTAGATGCAGTTGTTGAACCCTGCAGCCCTGATCTGATTGATATCATTCTTCTCCTCTTTTGCATCTTCCTCCTTCTTCCCCTCCACTTCCTCATCCTCATTTATATATCTTGAGTTAGAAAGTGCCTATAATATAATTGATCATAAATCTCTGTTTCCTAACTTTTGGGTGTCCGTGCCTCTTCTCACAAGTCACAGGGACAATTCCTCAAAGACCCAGTCCACCCAGTTGCAAGGAGTAGAAAATTTCTCAATGGAGTACTCCGTCCCCTTTTCAAAAAAAAAAAGAGTAAAAAGGTTCTTGTCATACTTTTTTAAATAGTATTTAAGTACTTACTATATGCCAGGCTCTCTACTAAGCGCTGGCATAGGTAAAAGATAATCAGGTGGGACACAGCCCACGTCGCACTTGGGGCTCGCGGTCTTAATCCCCATTTTACAGATGAGGTGACTGGAGCTCAGATAAGTTCAGTGACTTGCCCAAGGCCACACAGCAAACAAGTATGGAGCCAGAATTAGAACATATGTCCTCTGACTCCCAGACTTTCCACTAGGCCAAGCTGGTTATACCTTAAATTTGCAGAGCACTTCCATTTCTCTAAAGTACTTTTATAATAATTATTCCATCTTGTCCTAACAAGAAGGGAGAGGCAGGTACTAGAGAATCAGCGTGGCTCAGTGGAAAGAACACGGGTTTTGGAGTCAGAGGTCATGGGTTCAAATCCCGGCTCCGCCACTTGTCAGCTGTGTGACTTTGGGGAAGTCACTTAACTTCTCTGGGCCTCAGTTCCTTCATCTGTAAACTGGAGATTAGGATTGTGAGCCCCCCTTGGGACAACCTTATCACCTTGTAACCTCCACAGTGCTTAGAATAGTGCTTTGCACATAGTAAGTGCTTAATAAATGCTATTATTATTATTATTATCCCTATTTCATAGATGAGGAAACTAAGTCCCATGCAGATTAAGAGATTTGCCTAAGTCAAATAGGAGGTGAGGAGCAGAACTAGGACTAAAATCCGACCCATGTTTCCCCACTACTATACAACTGGCAAAGGACATGAAGCTCTGGTCAGCAGGGCTATCTCCACTCGCCACACTTAGAACAGTGCTTGGCACATAGAAAGCACTTAACAAATGCCACCATTAGTATTATCCATCTCTATGTTTTGCAATTGGTTTACCTTGCTTTTATAGAAAAGCAGCATGGCTCAGTGGAAAGAGCATGGGTTTGGGAGTCAAACGTCATGTGTTCGAATTCTGGCTCCACCACTTTGCTGTGTGACCTTGGGCAAGTCACTTAACTTCTCTGGGCCTCAGTTCCCTTATCCGTAAAATAGGGATGAAGACTGTGAGCCCCATGTGGGACAAGTTTATTACCTTGTATCCCACCCCCACCCCAGTGCTTAGAACAGTGCTTTGCACATAGTAAGCACTTAACAAATACCATCATTATTATTACCACTGCAGAGGGAAAGAGTAAAGCAGCCTCCGCCTGGCACTTCCACAGAACCTTGGAAAAACTGAAATTCTGCTCCTCCAGCCACAGAATCCTAACTAACAACTCCTTTCATTTAATTTCACTTCCATTTACTCAGGAGACTTGTCATAGTCATGGATACCAGAGGATGAGGTTTTAGGTTTTATGGGGCTTCACAGAGCATGTCATATAGAGAAGCAGTGTGGCCTATTGGATAGAGCACCGGCCTGGGTTCTAATCTCAGCTCCACCACTTATCTATTGCGGGACCTTGGGCAAATCACTTCACTTCTATATACCTCAACTGTAAAATGGGGGTTAATAACGTGAGCCCCATGTGGAACACGGACTATATCCAACAGTATTAGCTTGTGTTCTCCCCAGAACTTACCACAGTGCCTGGCACAGAGTAAGTGCTCAACAAATACCTTCCTAGAAAAGCCATCTTTTTGCCTTGGGAAAGTATCTACTCATTCCCAGAAGCCTATGGAATGCTGCCAGCAACTTGGAATATATGCAATCCATCCAACTCTTTGGTCACTTTGGCTGTAGAGATGGCCCAGCAGGCAAGTGGGGGATACATTCATTGGATTATCTGGAGGGGAAGATTCTTCCTCTACCTTGCACTCAGAGTAAGTGCTTATCAAATACCATCATTATTATATTCCTTTTAACACTGTAACTCTACTGCTTTCAATGACTCCCAAGAGTTTGATGCTGCCAGAGTTCATTCTCAGGCATCTGACTGTGAGCCCACTGTTGGGTAGGGACTGTCTCTATATGTTGCCAACTTGTACTTCCCAAGCGCTTCGTACAGTGCTCTACACACAGTAAGCACTCAATAAATACAGCTGAATGAATGAATGAATCTGGGCTCCACCCAGGACAAGCTTGGGAGAAAAAGCTGTGATGGCGGCAGCAGGATTGGTTTCCCCTAATCGTCGGCTTTGACAGTGGCTGTTTCCTTAGGCTGGAATTCTCATCTCAACAGGCAACCCAGCAAGAAGTATTTGCCCCGGATCCCTGAGGTGAAAACTGCTGGCTTAGTAGCTCCTTATGGGCAGGGATCGCATCTGCCAAGTCTATTGAACTGTACTCTCCAAACACTGTGTGGTACTTTGCACACAGTAAGTGTTCAATAAATTCCATTGACTGATTGATTGATTAATTGATTGACTTCACCAGACCTAAGCATTTCTCTCTCTCACAAGAAACAAATAAAGACTAAGAGATCACTGGGTGGTGATGGATAAAGTAACATCACAGGAACCACAAAAGAGCGAACAAAGGAAAACTGAAGGATTTGGAAAAAAAAATATAGACATAGCAAAATGGATTAGACAGCAACCCTCTGACAGAATGAGCTGAGAAGCAATCAGAGCAAAAGCAGAAACACACTTTAATCAAGACAGGCATAGTAAAGGGTCCAATCAAAAAGAAACCCAACAACTTGTCTTTCAGTACAAAGGAAGGAAGAGGGGTAGAGCAAGAATACTTATTAGTCATTGAGCTTGCTGTACTCTGAATCAATCTTAGGATAAAAGGCCACTGTGTTTTTAAAGGAAATCCATGCCTGCTATGAATACCAGAGGGATTGTACAATTTTCTCAGGCAATTCCCATAAAACAGAGTATTCCACATTGTGTCATGATCAACTTTTTACTGCATTTAAAATGTCAACTGTTTGCCCAACTTTGTATAGGATAAAGTTTTTAGATGCATGACTAAGCTACTCTCCCCATTCAAAAGGAAACTACCTGGGACTCCTAAATATTTTTTAAAAATCCATCTAAGAATACCTTAGGCATCATAACCTTGAATTAAAACTTTTCTCTTATGTTCAGGTAGCCAGTAAAAATGCAGAGTTAGGCCTTTTTTTAAAGGTTTGTATTGGAAGGCATATGGGTGAAAGTTCACCCCCAATTTTTTCTCAAAACATCATGGTATATGCATGGGAAACCCCATTTTTCAGGTAACCTCTCAAGGTAGAGACGTTATAGTTTTCTATCAAATGTCTACAAATCTCCTTTCCATCAAAGTTAATATTGGATCCAATGCCCAAAACTCTTCTAAGCCAGCTCTCTAAAATGAATTTGTTAGTTACAAGCACTATTTAGAGAGATCTTAAGGTCCTATATTTCATAAGTGACTTCCAAGTAATTTTCCTGAGAATGAAGGTTGCCCTCATTAGAGAAATTAGTGTTGATATCTCCTGACACCACTTTCACGAATGGTGTGAAAAGGGTTAAGGAAATTGTGGCCTTGTTTCTTGTTCTGATTCTGAGAGAAGGATTTAGGCTTTGAGGGAAAAAAATAGGGCCTGTGGTGGAGGAAGAGTAAGTGACTCAACTTGATTGAACGTAGGAGCCAAAGATAGTGGGGATTTGAAAATGATTTAGCAGATTCAAGCCTCCAAGTTGGAGGAGAGGATTTCATGGAGGTGACAGGATTTGAGGAACTGGGAAGGTCTGAGGAAAGATGGAACACTGTCTTTGGATCCTGTTAAGTTCAGAGGGCCTTTGGTTACCTGAAGAGAGCTAGATACCTTGCGGGTAGTATGAAGTCATGATGGGCAAAGCAGAAGAAATGCAAATTTTGTCTCTATTTGCTGTATTTTACTTTCCAAGTGCTTAGTACAGTGCTTTACACACAGTGAGCACTCAATAAATAATAATAATAATAATGGTATTTGTTAAGCGCTTACTATGTGCCAAGAGATGTTTGAATGAATGAATGGAATACCCCACCTACAAATGGGACTCGAAGCCTTCAGAGAGGACATAATTTCCACAGGAGAAGGTGGAAAGGAGGAAATATAGCACTCTAGGATTGGACTCCAGACTAACAGAGTATTGAGAAAACTGGCTTAGATGACAACCTCCTCCCTCTCCCCAACCACCCGGATTTACCTCCTTCCCCTCCCCGCAACACCTGTATATATGTATATATGTTTGTACGTATTTATTACTCTATCTTATTTGTACATATTTATTCTATTTATTTTATTTTGTTAGTATGTTTTGCTGTCTGTCTCCCCCTTCTAGACTGTGAGCCCACTGTTGGGTAGGCACCATCTCTATACGTTTCCAACTTGTACTTCCCAAGCGCTTAGTACAGTGCTTTGCACACAGTAAGCACTCAATAAATGTAATTGAATGAGTTGAATGAATGAACAAATGAGATGCAGCAGCTGGAGAGATCTAAGAAACCAGATAGAGTTGTCTTTTTGTTCAAAGATGACATGCTGATGGTGAGATTATATCCATGAGTCTCTTACTTTTTTTGTTTATGATGTTAAGTGCTCACTATGTAGCACTCCCTCTAGACTACAAACTTGTTGGCAGGCAATGTGCCTGTTATATTGTTATATTTTTTTAAGTGCTTAGTAGAGTGCTTTGTCCTACAAATATGACTGTATTAGATTGTAGCATATAATCAATTAATCTTATCAGGTTGGACACAATCCATAGCCACATGGGACTCACAGTCTTAATCCCTGTTTTACAGATCAGGTAACCGAGGTGCAGAGAAGTGAAGTGACTTACCCAAGGTCACACTGAGAGAGAATCTTCTGCATACTTGCCCAATGAGCCTATGAAAGTAGCATAGTGATGGTCTTTGGCCATTTGGGATGAGCATTGCTCAGAAGACACTAAATTAGGTCTAGAAAGGACATAGAGAACAGGGTTGTCAGTGGTGCAGAGTGCACTGACCAAAGACTATGAGGAGAAAGAGGCTATCTCCTTAATTGCAACCTACTGAAAATATTGCCTGAATCCATTGGGTTAGGTTTGATTTCCTTTGATGCAAAGTCGTTCTGTGCCAGCAAATGTTGTTGTTGAATTTGAGCACAGAGGGATTTGTTTCTCCTGATCAATTTCTGTTGTGTTTATTTGGCTGCCTCATCCAAAACCCATCTGCCTGCCTTTCACAGCACTGGCTTTATTGGTGCCAAATGTTTCTGTCCTTCATTCGTACTAAACCCTCAACATTTGGCTGGAAAGAGTGGACTGAAGGGGAAAAAATGTGGTGTTTCAGAGGTGGAGATTAATTGCCTCTGCTTTAGAAATTCTGTGGGCTGATGAGAAATGTACATGTATTATAGACAAATTCTAATCTCAGAGAGGCAGAGGAAGCTAGCAAAACCACAGCCCGGCACCAAATCTCAGTCAGTCATTGTGTTTGAGCCTTAGGTAGCTTCTCGCCTCTCCAGTTTGCTCCCTTGCTCCCGAGGGACCAGATAATTGAAAAGAAGATGAACCTGGAAGAACGTAGGAGCTTGGGATCACATTTTTTAGTTCTGTTCTAAGTCCCCAAGCAGTTAGAGCATTGCCCTCCATCCACGGTGCTCAGTAAATACTGTTGACGATGAGAAGGAGGAGGAGGAAAATGATTCTGTTGTTGATAGACTCAATTTCTATCTCCCAATTTTAACTTCCCAAGCCTGGTCATCACCTGAAAACTATCACTGTAGTGGAGAGAGGAAGGGAAAGAGAGCACTGTGAAATATTTTAGTCATCAGAGCTGGCCCTGGTAGGTGCAGAATTTCAAATGATTCATTCATTCAATAGAATTTATTGAGCACTTACTGTGTGTAAAGCACTGTACTAAGCGCTTGGGAAGTACAAGTCAGCAACATATAGAGACAGTCCCTACCCAACAACAGGCTCACAGTCTAGAAGGAGGAGACAGACAACAAAACAAAACATGTAGACAGGTGATAAAGCCAGTGTAAGCTGTCACTGGTCCAGGGTTCAGTGGGGGTTTAGAAACTGTAAATTCTCTTTCCTCCTTCCTCTGTCCAACAGAGAGAATCACAGGGATATTCTGCTGCCACATCCTGCCTTCCTCCTGTCTTCCTCCATTTATGGGAATGCTGGACCTTTATGGAGTGGGACAAAGGGAGAATTTGGCTGGGTTATTTGTGGAATCTGGGTTGGGAGGAGGAGGCAGCTCTTGTGGCTCAACTGTAAAATTTCCCCTGCCCTCTAAGGAATCCTGTTACTCGGAAGGATTCCTTCTTTCAAGGGCTAGTTAAGGGAGATACATCATCCTGGAGTGAAAGCTAATGGCTGAGGCAGTGGAAAAAACCCTCTCAGTCAGCCAGCCAACAATAATAATAATTACTAATGATACTACCAGTAATAACAACATTTGTTAAACACTTAATATGTGCCCAGCACTGCAAAGAGCACTGGGTAAGATACAAGATAATTTGGTCAGATACAGTCCCTGTCTTACATGGGGCCAGGGTCTAAGTAGAAAGGACAACACGCATTCATTCATTCATTCAATTGTATTTATTGAGTACTTACCGTGTGCAGAGCACTGTACTAAGCACTTGGGAAGTACTAGTTGGCAACATATAGAGATGCCCCCTACCCAACAATGGGCTCACAGTCTAGAAGGGTGAGACAGACAACAAAAAAAACCATGTAGACAGGTGTCAAAATCATCAGAACAAATAGAATTAAAGTGATATGCACATCATTAACATAATAAAAAGAATAGTAAATATGTACAAGTAAAATAAATAGAGTAATAAATCTGTACAAATATATATGTGTTGTGGGGAAGGGAAGGAGGTAGGGCGGGGGGGATGGGGAGGAGGAGAGGACTCTCCATTTTAAAGATGCGGATACTGAGGTACAGAAATGTTAGGTGATATGCTAAGCGCTTAGTACAGTGCTCTGCACACAGTAAGCACTCAATAAATACGATTGAATGAATTTGCCCACGGTGTCACAGCAAACAAGTGACATAACAGGGAATAGAAGCCAAGACTTCTGATTCCCAGGTTAGTAGATACGTTATTTTCATTAGGCTATGCTGCAAAAGGGGGAGAAGAGAATCAGTCAATCCTATTAAGTGCTTACTGGCTGCTGAGCATTGTACTGAATGCTTGGGAGAGTACAATATAACAGAGTTGGTAGAAACGTTCCTTGCCCACAACGTGCTTACAGTCCAGAGGGTAGACAAAAGTGGTATGGAGTTTGGAGACCCCTGGGTTTGAGAGGAATTATTGGGTTCCATCCACTCAAATGCACCTAGGATCAGAAAGGATTTTTCCAGCTTAGAAAGTGGACGCTAAGGAAGGGCAAAGGAGGCCAAAGAAAAAAAAGATTCAAAGAGTTGTAAATCAAGAGGAAAAAGGGCAATTTAGGCCCCGTCAACATTTTATTATCCCTGCTGGAGGTTCTGTGGCAGATTTTGAATCAATCAATCAGTGGTATTTATTGAGTGCTACTGTGTACAGAGCACTGTACTAAGTGCTTGGGAGAGTACTATACAACAGAGTTAGTAGACATGTTCCCTGCCCACAATGAATTTACTATCTAGAGGTGGAGACAGATATTAATATAATTAGACTTTATAGAATGTAATTTATAGATATATACACAAGTGCTGTGGGGCAAATATCAAAATGCCTGAAGATTACAGTTTCAACTGCATAGATGATGCAGAGGGGAAAGAGGGAGCTGGGGGAAAGAGAGGAGGGTCTCTTGGAAGAGATGCAACCTTAATAAGTCTTTAAAAGTGGGGAGAGTAGTGGTCTGGCATATGTGAAGTGGGAGGCCAGAGTGGAAACATGGGACAGGGTTCTTTCTCTGTGCCCTCTCTTTTATACTGTGTCACACAGTGCTAAAACCACGTCAAGCTCCAGTAACCCAGGAGTGGTACCTGCGATTCACACTTTCTTAATCAAGTCTCAGGGACTCATCTCCCCATATTCCTAAAGGGTCCAAACTGACTTCGTTTTGTATTAGATACTGTTTGGATTATCCATGCTTCTTCTGCCCTTTTCTTTTAATGGAAGGCCCAGAAAATAACCTGTTAAACCAGAATATCTTTTAAAACAAGCTCACCCTAATCTGGAAATTTTGGTTTGAGTCATGGGCCTATTTTCAGAAAGTCATGCTTTTAAGCTATTGGAGAGAGTAGGTAGTAAAGCAAGGGACAAAGAGACATCCCATGACCTCTATAATGTGATTCCAGGTCATTGTTGTGATAGTGCAGGATTTGGGATTGAGTGGCATTTGATATTAATTTTGAGACAGTATACTATCACCAGGAAATTTTTCAAATTTTTTTTTGTGTTCCATAAAACTAGTTGAAAAGAGAGTTGACAGAAGCTTTTGATTGACATAAAAGCCTTCTGGACAATTGAATTTGAACAATAATAATATTGACAGGTATCCACCTGCAAAGCATGGATAGTAAAAATGGAAGGGGATTTTTACTCTACTCAAAAGCATGCATGTGAATACAAGTTGGAAAGATTAACAAAAAGTGATACTAAATAATGGACACTATGGTCTAGTGGGTATAACTGAAACCTGATAGGACAATTACTCCAGCTAGAAACTGCTTAATGACTACATTTATATTCCAGATACTGTATATGAGAGATTCTTATCTGTGCTATAAAATGCCATTTAATCAGGGCATCCCAATTCATTCAGGGAGGCAGAATTCTTTACCAATGAGTGAGAATTGATTGCAAACATAAGGTATGAGGAAAAACTCTCCCAAGTAGGTGGTCATAAATTCTTTGAATTGAACACAGCTGGAAAAGGGATCCCACCTTGTAGAGGAATAACAGGATTAGATGAGAAAACAAATTTGATTGGAATTAAGAAACCTACTAAGAATGGTGTGATCTGAGGAGTTATTAAAATCCCCAAGTATCAAAGAAGACTGGTGGTGCTTAAGAGTCAGTGTAATTAAATCATGACAGATTAGGAATCCAGTGAGACATTGACCAGCAGAGAAAAATGAGCAGCTAGTGGGAGCCTCCTCAAAAATCTTCACCCCAGTATCCCTGACTCGTAGTGAGACAAGTGAATGAATGAATCTGAAGAACCACTGATTACCTCTGGCCTTAGAGAATAGGACAAAAGTGGAAATGCAGCCACTTCTCCCTTATCTATGGTCACGGGGCCAGGGAGAGCAAGGATAATAATAATAATTGTGGTATTTGTTAAGCACTTACTATCTGCCAAGGATTGTACTGAGTGCTGGGATAGATGCAAGATAATCTGATTGGATACAGTTCTTCCCCATCACAGGGATCACAGTTTAAGTAGAAAGGAGAACTGTCACTGACTCCCCATTTTACAGATGAGGAAACTGAGGCACAAAGAAGTTAAGTGACTTGCCCAAGGTCACATATCAAGCAAGCGGTGGAGCTGGGATTAGAACCCAGGTCTTCTAACTCTTAGGCCTGTGCTCTTTTTACTAGGTCATGCTATTTAGATAATCCAACTCTCTCAAGTCAATTCCCCCTAAATTTATGCTAGTTCCAGCAGAATATAGGGGAAGGGATAGAATATAGTCCAGGCGTCTCAAATAGCTTCTTGACTGCTGGCTCTCTGGCAACCTCTTTTCCTTGATCATTTCAATTGCCCTGTTTCAATCAATCAGTAGTAATTATTGAATGCCTGCTTGTGCAGAGCACTGTACTAAGCACTTGGGAGAGTTGGAAGGCACAATATCTACCCTCAAGGAGTTTACAGTCTAATGGAGGAACCAGACAAATTACAATTGGGAGTAGTGGAATATATGATATGTACATAGGAACAAGTGTGGCCTTGTGGAAAGAGCATGGACCTCAGAGTTTTAATCCGGGGACCTGGGTTTTAATCCTGGATCTTCCAGGTGCCTGCTTTATGACCTAAGGTAAATCACTAAGCTTCTCTAGGCCTCACTACCCTCATCTGTAAAATGGAGATGAGATTCATTACCTCTTTTCCCCCATACTTAGGCTGTGAGCCCCTTGTGGGATTAGGCCAGGGTCTGGCCTGATGAATTTGTAGCTACTCCAGTGCTTGGAACAGTATTTGACACATAGTAAGCACTTAATAAATATGTAATAATAGTAATGCCTTACCTGTAAAATTGAGATTGACTATGAGCCCCATGTGGGACATAAACTGTGGCCAAACTGATTGTCTTGTATCTGCCACAGTGCTTAGTACAGTGTCTTGCACATAGTACTTAACAAATACTACTGCTACTACTATTACTAATTTATTCAGAGCAATGCAGAAGTGGGTGGGAGATGAGGACGTGGGCTTAGCCTAGGAAGACCTCTTGGAGGAGATGTGCCTTCAATAAGGCTTTGAAGCAGGGAGAATGGTTTTCTTTCAGATTAGAGGAAGGAGTTTTCCAGGCCAGAGGCAGGGAGTGGGCTAGGGGGTGGTGATGAGACAGGTGAAATCAAACCATAGTGAGAAGGTTAGCACTAGAGGAGCAAAGTTTGTGGGCTGGGTTGTAGAAGGAGAGACTAGTCATGAGGTAGGAGGGGATGAGGTGATTGAGTGCTTTAAAGCTAATGGTGAGAAGTTTTGTTTCATATGGAAGTGGATGGGCAACCACTGGAGTTTTTTGAAGAGTGGGGTGACATTTTCTGAGCATTTCTCTAGAAAAATGATCCAGGCAGCAGAGTGGAGTATGGACTTGAGTGGGGAGAGACAGGAGGCTGAGGAGGCAGGAAGGAGGCTGATGCAGTAATCCAGGTGGGATAGGAAGAATGATTTGTATTAATGTGGTAGCACTATGGATGTAGAAGAAAGGGTGGATTTTAGCAATGTGAAGGTGGGACTGACAGGATTTAGTGACAGATTGAATGTGTGGGTTGAAAGAGAGAGAGAGGAGTCAAGGAAAGCACCAAGGTCATGGGCTTGTGAGACAGGAAGGATGGTGGTGCCATCTTCAGTTTTGGGACGGTCACGGGGAGGACAAGTTTGGATAAGAAGATAAGGAGCTCTGTTTTGGACATGTCAAGTTTGAGGTGATGAGAGGACATCTGAGTACAGATGTCTTAAAGGCAGGAGGAGATGCGAGACTGGAGAGAGGGAGCGAGATCCCTGCTGAACATGTAGATTTGGGTGTTGTCTGCATAGAAGTGGTAGTTGAAGCCATAGGAGCGAATGAGTTCTCCAAGGGAGCAGTTGTAGATAGAGAATAGAAGAGGACCCAGAATTGAACCTTGAAGGACCTCCACAGTTAGGGGAAAGAGACTGAGAATGAATGGCCAGAGAGATAAGCGGAGAACCAGGGGAGGACAGAGCCAGTGAATCCAAAGTTGGATATTGTTTCCAGGCGAAGGGGTGGATCCACAGTGTCGAAGGCAGCTGAGAGGTCAAGGAGATTAGGATAGAGTAGAGGCCGGTGGGTTTGGCAAGAAGGAGATGATTGGTGACCTTTGAGAGGGCGGTTTCTGTGGAGTAAAGGGGACAGAAGCCAGAGTGGAGGGGGTCAAGGAGAAAATTGGAGGAGAAGAATTTGAGACAGCGGGTATAGACCACTCGCTCAAGGATTTTGAAGAGGAATGGTAGGAGGGAGCTGGGGCGTTAACTGGAGGGAGCTGTGGGATTGAGGGAGGGCTTTTTTAGGATATGGGAGACATGGGCATGTTTGAAAGCAGTGTAAATGGAGAGTGAACAGTTGAAGATGGCTACTAGGGAGGGAAGAAGAGAGGGGGCGAGAGTTTTGAGAAAGTGCGAAGGAATGGGTTTGGATGCACAGGTGGAGGGGATGGCTTTGGAGAGGAGGCAGGTGATCTCTAGAGAAACTTGGAAAGGATGGGAGAGTTGAAGAGGGGACTGGAAGGGGGAGTTAAATGTCTGGAACAAGTGGCGAGGGTGATGGGCATAGGTATCAATAAGGGTAGAGAAACAGTTTTGCTGGACAGAGGGAAGGAAGGGTTACAGGATTAACTTAAATTGCACAATTACCTTAAAAGGAATGAAGATCGTGAGCTGCAGTGTACTGAGAGAAGAGAGTGGTAAAAAGAAGGGAGAGAACCAATTGAATGCTTAAAAGACAATGGTCAGGAGTTTCTGGTTTGTGTCTGTTGGGTCAACCCTATTTACCTTTGAAGATGGCTCAGCACCTCTGACAGGACAGCTAGAGAACTCTGGAACAGACCCTGCAGTTCCAGCGAACACGAGTATTGGGTGGTTTGCTCCGTCATAGTATGTGCCAAGGTGGGCATTGGTAGTTAATCGACTCCTATCAAGTAATGGTCATCCTTGGATAATGTTGCTGAATATTTAGGAGTGTGCTGAGCTCTTAAGAAATCATTAACCATAGTTACTGTGCCCTTTCCTGGGACCAAATCTATTCTCTGTTAGGTGGAGAAGAGGACGGTAGGTGCAGAGCTCCACTTCAGGGTGTCAGTCCTAGGAAAAGACCTGCAAACACTTTGGACATCACCTCAGACAACTCTTGTGAGGTAGGATTAGGGTGGGTCCCTGTCACCATGTTATTGTAGAGGCCAATAAGTAGCCCAGTGTCATTCTCCAAGCCAGCCTCCAATTTGGGAGAGTGATCTAAACTCCTTCATTCTCTTACAGTGTCCATTTTTCAACTTAGACCACTCCAGTGTGTCAGGGAAGGCTGTGGAAGGTCTGAAGATTTTGGTTAGCTGCCCTTGTTGGAAAAAGGACAAAATGAATAATGTGGGAATCTTCCCTGCTAAGCAGACCAGAGTCCAGACAACACATATTGCAAAGTGCTGCTATAGGGATGACTGTTGAAGAATGGGTTTAAACCCATTTCAAAATCACCAGGAGGAAGAACCCCTCAAGTCTGACCAGCCCAAATGCAATTTGCAGCCACCTAAGGGGGAATGGCAGACTGTCAATTGAAAGCCAGGAACTGGAGAAACAAACCAGGTTCCTAAGCCTACCTAAAGTCTTGTTCCCTGCCTGCGGTGATTCTCGCTGATGGCTCTGTTCAATACTGTCACATATGGAGGAATTAACCTGCATTCAGCAGGGAAAGGATTCCAAGAAGGGGAGAATGCTGGGCTGAGGAAACCAGCTTTATGTTTCACTGGCCTAATGCCACCGTGGGCAAGGCTGGGCCTGTCAGGAAAACTGACTCTTTGGCTGCCTGCAATGCCCAGTTCTTTTAAAAGACAAGAAAGGGCCTGTACAGGTTGGAAAATGAGTAATAAATCTGTTGTCCCTGAGAGAGATGAAATTTAGATTGTAGGAGAGCTGAAAAATGAGATGGTCCGGTTGTAAAAGCTCCCACCGCTGCAGCACTCCTCTTTTCACTTAATGACTTTTATTGCAGAAAAGTCCAGAGTTCATCTCAATTGGGGGCAATGCACATTACCTACCTATCAGACACAAGATAGAATCTAATTCCGTTTGCCTGTGGCCATGGTATCCCGTGGTTATTTTGGGGAAATGCATCGGAAGAAGGAGTAAATCATTATGTGCGTAAAGTTTGGTTATGAAAATATATAAGGCATAGGTCCCCAACAGTACCTCTCTATCAGCTTTCAAATCTGGCCATGCAAAGTGGCTTTCAGAAATTTAATTCATTCATTCAATCGCATTTATTGAGCGCTTACTGTGTGCGACCACTGGACTAAGCGCTTAATAGGAGATTTTCTTTACTTACCCACCACGTGGGAGGAAGAATTTCAGGTCAATGTTTGGCAGAGTAATGATGTTAAATCCTTCATCCTGATATGAAAATAAGCAGTGGTCCAAGTCTGTAACTTAGGAGAAATCAAAGCAGTCCTTGGTGAAACCCAGCTGTTGAGGACATCACTACTGTAATCTTTTTATTTGAACTTCTATTGAATTGAATTCTCTCTGGATCAAGCCTATCCTTAATAGTCTGTAAAGCCCTTAAATAAATGATATTTATTGTAGTTGCCACTGACCTACTTGCCAATCTTTCTCAGTAATCATTAAAGAAGGGACAATACACCAGGTTCATTGTTCATGACAGATCCTCTTTCATAAAGCATCTCACATGTCCCCCATATGCCAGGGGACGTCATCCAGCAATTTTTGGTAGAAGCAGCAAAGATATGTGATTTTCACAACATAAGAAATCCCAAATGTCCAAATGCCTCTCAAACTCCTCCCTTTAGTTCCCAGTTCATCAAAGAGCCTTGCGTGATGAGCAAGTTCCTTCTTTCTTTCGGTAACAATATACCTGTACCCCTGAGATGAAATTTCTCCTCGTGGAGATTCAAAGGATCAGTTTCTGGAGGTCCTTCTTAATAATAATAATTGTGGTATTTGTTCCGCGCTTACTATGTGCCAGGCACTGTACTAAGTGCTGGGGTAGATACAAGGTAATCATGTTGGACACAGGCCCTGTCCCATGTGGGGCTCACAATCTCAATCCCCATTTACAGATGAGGTAACTGAGGCATAGAGAAGTGACTTGCCCAAGGTCACACAGCAAACAAGTGGCAGAGCTGGGATTAGAACCCACAACCTTCTGATTCCCAGGCCCGTGCTCTATCCACTATAACGTAGTACGATAAGAAAGTAGGGAGACCATATTTGTTACCTTTACTACTCAAGATGGCTTCGTGGGAAGCGTTACTTTTATCAGACTAGAAAAATCACCTTTATGTAGCAACTTTTATCAGCATATCTCGCTTCTAGACTGTGAGCCCGTTGTTGGGTAGGGACTGTCTCTATATGTTGCTAACTTGTACTTCCCAAGCACTTAGTCAGTGCTCTGCACAGAGTAAGTGCTCAATAAATATGATTGAATGAATGAATGAGCTACGGGCTGACTTTCTGAGGATTTCCTCATTCATTCATTCAGTTGTATTTATTGAGCGCTTACTGTGTGCAGAGCACTGTAATAAGCCCTTGGGAAGTACAAGTTGGCAACACATAGAGACGGTCCCTACCCAACAGTGGGCTCACATTCCCCCCCACCCACCCCCAGCACTTAGAACAGTGCTTGGTACATAGTAAGTGCTTAACAAATGCTATTATTATTATTATTATTATTATTATTACTATTATTATTATTATTATTCCTGGAATGAGCAGATCCAGACAGGACCTAACTGTGGTCCTAGATGGATGAAGGCTGGGTGCGCTGTCTTTCTGTTAGAAGCAGTGTGGCTTAGGGGAAAGAGCACAGGCTTGGGAATCAGAGGACATGGGTTCTAATTGTGATTCTGCCACTTGTCTGCTATGTGACCTTGGGCAAGCCACTTAATATCTCTGTGCCTCAATTACCTCATCTGTAAAATGGGGATTAAGACTGTGAGCCCCATGTGGGGCAACCTGATTACCTTGTATCTACCCCAGTGCTTGGCTCATAGCAGGCACTTAACAAATACTATTATTATTATTGTTATGTGTGGTCCAGTTAGCCTGAAAATGGTAACAATGGATCTGTGTTAATACTATACCAATGGGAACAACAACAACATTGTGAGGAAGTAGTAAACTATTCTTACTAATAATAATAGTAATTATCATATTTGCTAGGGCTTACAGTATGCTAAGCACTGTACTAAATTCTGGGGTAGATACAAGATGATTAGGTTGGACCCAGTCTCTGTCAAACAAGGGGTTCACAGTCTAAACGGGCGGAAGAACAGGTATTGAATTCCAATTTTAAAGATGAAGAAACTGAGGCACAGAGAAGTTAAGTGACTTGTCCAAGGTCACACAGAAGGCCAGTGGGTGCAGTGAGGGTTAGAGGGAGGAAGAGTCAAGGAGAGGCCTACCCATTCCATTCCTAGCTTGGCCAGTGGCTAGCGAGTGGAAGGCAGTCTGTTTAGGTCAAAACTCATCTGCGCTGGGCAGCAGTGGTATGGGAGAGAGTCGACGGTGGAGACTCAAGTTTACCGAGCAGAAGGAGGCAATGGTAAATCACTTCCATATATTTACCAAGAAAACTCTATGGATACTCTATCAGAATGATTGCAGATGGATAGAGGGACATTCTGGGAGAGATGTGCCCATGGAGTCGTTATGGGTCGGAAATGACTTGATGGCATAGGACAAGACTTAGACTGTGAGCCCTATGTGGATCAGAGACTGGGTCCACTTGAATAATTTGTATCTACCCCAGTGCTTAGAACAGTGCTTAACACACAAACGTACTACTACTACTACTACTACTACTGCTACAAATTAAAACAGATCACTGTGGGCAGGGAAAGTGCTTGTTTATTGTTAATTGTACTCTCCCAAGTGCTTAGTACAGTGCTCTGCCCACAGTAAGCACTCAATAAATATGATTGAATGGCCACTACAATGAAGGGGAAAATCAGACATGTTGAAGGGAGGAGATCCTTCCATTCATCTTAGGAGAACAAGTGTTCTTCAGCTCCAAGAACAACTCTGTTTCCTCATTCCAATCTGACTACCAACAGTGTTATACTGTACTCTCCCAAGCCCTTAATACAGTACTCTGTACACTAACACTCAATAAATACTAATGATTGATTGAACTATTCCAAAGGGTTCAGATGAATTCATTATAGGAAATCTATAATTTAGGTACTTCCCCTCATTCTCTGCATAGGCGCTAAGGTCTGGGAGTGTGGATAGTTCTTCCTTCTCTACTGTTGACTTCAAATACACTGTTGTCAGTAAGTCATCCTTACTCACTTCTGCCCTAGACTGTAGGGTGTTGCTTAGTGTACTAGTGCTCTCTTTGGATACCAGGGAGCATCCCCATGATCCTTCTCTTTTCCCTTCCCCACCCTACACAATGGGGGCAATCTTTCAGTCTTTCTCATCAATTTCTTAACTTTCAATATCTAATCATCTAAATGACCAACACTCAAACAATACTATTAATGCATCACTTTGGCAAAAAAATCTCATCCAATTTTGCTTTCCACTTCAGAGCCTTGATTGAATTGTCACCTGAATTGTGTATGTTTCTTGGGAACCTGCAGAGCCCATAACATGTCACTAAAATCGCGACCAATGTTAATATTTGACCTCCAGAAGACTAATGTTTATGGTCCTGAACTAAAGTTCTGGTAATGGGGGATAGTGACATTTCTTCTCTAACTGGTCACTTGGGTTTCTCTGTCTGATCCTTCGTGGCATTTCTTGCTGGACAGATATTTAACATTAGCCTCACACTACTAGCTTCTCTATATTCAGAGACAAGCCAGTCACTGTAGGGAAGGATTCATCAGGAATTCTCTACTATAACCTGAGAGAAGAATCAGACATTATCACTTCAGGAGGTGAGCTAGAAAACATGCATTCTGATGTATGTAGTCAGTTGATGTTAATATAGAATCTTGTTAATTCCCTCCAGCATGTTTTTATGAATAAAGAAAAATCCCTTGGAGACATTCTGCCTTCCTTTTCACTTGCTTTCAACAAATTTTCCGGTATTTGCAGTTTTACTAAAGTGGGATGGCCGTTTCTAAGAACTTTGCCTACTCTAAAGATTGCCTATTCTTTCAGAAGGGTTCAAAAGTGTGGCCTAGTGTAAAGTCCCAGGAATCAGAGACCCTGTGTTCTAATCATGGCTCTGCCTCTTGGCTGCTGTGAGATCTTGAGCAAGTCATTTAACTTATCTGTGCTTCAATTTCCTATTCTGTAAAATGTAAATATGGAACTTCAGATTAATTACCCAAATTGGGACTGTTAATAATGCCACGTAAAATATCAACATAAATCAATCATTGTAAAGAGAGGAGAAGGACTAATAAAATGATTAAATATAAAAATGTCAAAAAATAAAAAAAACTAGATGTCCAGGTTACTTACCACTTGAGCTGTTCCCATGTACCTTTATGAACCCCGTGAAAAATATCAAGCAAGAAAATTACTCCTACTAATGAGAGGAGAATGAATCATTTGAAATAATGAAAAATAAAAAATAATAATTTCAAGTGAAAATATAGGCTGCCATGTCATTAATTTCTCAGGTGTTCTAGAAAATATCTGCCTTCAAGTTTCAGGAGATGGCTATAGACATTTATTATGCATTCTTACTCAAAGGTAATTCTATCATAATGTAATAAAATATGTTAAAATATTGAGTACTCAACATAGTTATCCTTATATTGAACATGCATTTGAAATCTAGTAAGAAGCATCTGAAATCCACTTTTTTAAGTGGACCCCCAGTCTTTTACCAGTGGTGCAGGCAGGGTGGGATTGAGACCTAATCGTGACCTAAAGACAAAAGGAAACCTCTTTGAAACAAAGGGACTTCAGATTTATGCAAAATGCAGTTGAGATTTTGACAACAAAGCTTTATTTGAAATGGCGTTTTTCTGCAGTACTGTGTCTCCCTGTTTCCTCCTGTTGTGCTTACAAGGGAGTCATCTACTTACATCTACATCTGTGTACCTGGCTCTCTTCCCTTTATGCATTTGAAGAGCACCATGGCATAGTTGATAGTCAGAAAGTCAGGGGTTCTAATCCTCACTCTGCCACTTACCTGCTGGGTGGCCTTGGGCAAGCCACTTTAATTCTCTGTGCCTCAGTTCCCTCATCTGTAAAATGGGGATGAAGATGGTGAGCCCCACATGGGACAGGGACTGTATTCAACCCAATTTGCTTGTATCCAGCCCAAAGCCTAGTAAGCACTTAACAAACACCATTATTATTATCATATTCAACCTATCCTCACTTTTGTACTTATGTGTAATTTATTTATTCATTTTAATCCCTGTATTCCCCTTGATACAGTAAACTCCTTGGGGCAGGGAATTCGGCTACCAGTGGTGGTGTTGTGTATTCTCCCACTGCTTAGTACAGTACTCTGCACCCAGTGAGTGCTCAATAAGTACCATTGATTAATTGACTAATTGATTACATACCAATGGAATACTCTGTGGGCTTGTAACAGGTTTTTTTCTTCAATCAAGTCTCTAGCAGTAAGGCCCTAGCAACAGGAGTTGGTCCGTCAAATGGATAATGCTTCTGTGTTCAGAAGCAGCGTGGCTCAGTGGAAAGAGCCTGGGCTTGGGAGCCAGAGGTCATGGGTTCTAATCCTGGCTCTGCTGCTTTTCAGCTGTGTGACTTTGGGCAAGACACTTAACTTCTCTGTGCCTCACTTACCTCATCTGTAAAATGAGGATTAAGACTGTAAACCCCATGTGGGACAACCTGATCACCTTGTATGTCCCCCCAAGTGCTTGGAACAGTGCTTCGCACATAGTAAGTGCTGAACAAATGCTATCATTATTATTATAGGGAAGCAGCATGGCTCAGTGGAAAGAGCATGGCCTTGGGAGTCAGAAGACATGGGTTCTAATCCTGGCTCCACCACTAATCTGCAGTGTGACTTTGGGCAAGTCACTTAACTTCCCCGTGCCTCAGTTACCTCATCTGTAAAATGGGGATTAAGATTATGAGCCCCACTTGGAACAACCTGATCACCTTGTATCCCCCCAGCGCTTAGAACAGTGCTTTGCACATCCTTATCATCATCATTATTATTGTTATAATGGGGATCTTACTACTATCTTCCCCTCAGGGTGAAAGTCATGGTCATTGAAGAAATGTACATGCTGTGTTCAATTATTTTATTCTACTTTTTGAGAAGTCCAATGTTTCACTGAATTGACTTAGACAATCCACTATCACAGAAGAGTAACAATGCTAACCTTCCTCACAGGAATAACGATGATAATAATAATAGTAATAATCATCATCATCAATCGTATTTATTGAGTGCTTACTATATGCAGAGCACTGTACTAAGCGCTTGGGAAATACAAATTGGCAACACACAGAGACAGTCCCTACCCAACAGTGGGCTCACAGTCTAAAAGGGGGAGACAGAGAACAAAACCAAACATACCAACAAAACAAAATAAATAGAATAGATATATAATAATAGTAATAATTTTTAAATACTATGTCCCAAGCATTGTATTAAGTATTGAGGTAGCTATATTATAATCAGATTGGGTACAAACCCTGTTACACACAAGATTCACAGTTTAAGCACAGTGCCTGGCATATAGTAAGTGCTTAACAAATACCGCTATTATTATTATTAATAGGTAGGAGGGAGAAGAGGTACTTAAATCCCCATTTTACAGATAGCTCGGGCAGCGAGAAGTAATGATTTGCCCAAACTCACACAGTAAACAAGGGGTTGAGCTGGGATTAGAACCCAGGTCCTCTGACTTAAAGATGAATGAGTAAAAACATTTCTACCTCGTCTCTGACCTTGATCTTCTAGTCAACTCATCCTTGTGCTTATAGCAACCAGATAAACATTTTTTGTTAGCATTTTCAGATGTAAGGATTCCTTTGCTAAACCATGTTTCTTGCGTACCCATCCTCTGCAATGAGCATAAGGGCAAGCTAACATATGAGAAACCTTAAAAGTGAACAAGTCAATTGGGTTGCTGCCAGTCAGAAACCCTTTCTGAAGAGAGGTCCACATCCTTCTGGCCCATGAAATCTCCAGCTATTGGTTACTCTGCCCCAAACCAGAGCATACCAGAGGGCAAGATGGTGGATAATAATAATAATAATGATAATAATAATAATGATAGCATTTATTAAGCACTTACTATGTGCAAAGCACTGTTCTAAGCATTGGGGAGGTTACAAGGTGATTAGGTTTCCCCACGGGGGGCTCACAGTCTTCATCCCCATTTTCCAGACGAGGTAACTGAAGCGGAGAGAAGTGAAGTGACTTGCCCAAAGACACACAGCTGACAAGTGGCAGAGCCGGGATTAGAACCCATGACCTCTGACTCCCAAGCTTGGGCTCTTTCCACTGAGCCATGCTGCTAGACCAAGTCTAAGCAACTTCTTTAAGAAAAGGATTTTTCTCCTCGATGGCGTCATGTGCTGAGTACTACACTAAATGGGAAAAAGTCTGCAGAGTCTCTTTGACACTTAACAAATGCATAAAAAACTAATTTTTCTCCTGTTTCTGCTTACTACTTTGTTTGAATATCCACATAATAATATTAATGATAATTTCAATATTTGTTAAGCACTTACTATGTGCAAAGCACTGTTCTAAGCACTGGGGAGGATACAAAGTGGTCCCATGTGGGGCTCACAATCTTAATGATGATGATGGCATTTAAGTGCTTACTATGTGCAAAGCACTGTTCTAAGCTCTGGGGAGGATACAAGGTAATCAGGGTGTCCCACGTGAGGCTCAGAGTCAATCCCCATTTTACAGATGAGGTAACTGAGGCACAGAGAAGTTAAGTGACTTGCCCAAAGTCACTCAGTTGACTAGGGGCGGAGCTGGGATTTGAACCCATGACCTCTGACACCTAAGCCCGGGCTCTTTCCACTAAACCACACTGCACATGGACACAGTTCTTCTTGGTAACTGGGAAGGAGCATGGCATAGTGGATAGAGCACAGGCCAGAGAGTCAGAAGGTCATGGGTTTTAATCTAAGCTCCATTACTTGTCTGCTGTGTGACCTTGGGCAAATAATAATAATAATAATAATAATAATAACAATAGCATTCGTTAAGTGCTTGCTATGTGCCAAGCACTGTTCTAAGTGCTGGGGAGGTTATCAGGTGATCAGTTTGTCCCACAGGAGGCTCACAGTCTTCCACAAATCATTTGACTTCTCTGTGCCTCAGTTACTTCATCTGTAAAATAGGGATTGAGACTGTGAGAGCCCTGTGGGAAAGGGACTGTGTCCAACCCAATTTGCTCGTCTCCACCACAGTACAGTGCCTGGCACATAGTAAGTGCTTACAAATGCTATAATTATTATTATTATTATCATAACTGGATCACTGATGCTTATCACCTTGCGTGGAGACTCCTTTCAAACCACAAGATATCCAGGCCTGGAAAACAACATGGATTAGACACATTTTACCTCTTACAGAAATGTTTCCCATCAGACAGAGGAATGTGTAGACTGCAACTGGGTCTTTGCTACCAATTATTAACCATCTTTTAAAAGTTTTGAATCCAGTTAAACCTAAGCTCCTCCTGGATTAATTTATGCCTTTATGAGGATTTCAGGGAGGAATTAATCACTCTCTTTGGAATTAATTTACATTAACACCACAAGTAGGCATTTTCTTCAAGCCTCTTGATGCCAAGGTATGCTCTGAAATATGATGCTTTCAGGAGAGCCTAATTGGGAACTAGAAAATACATTCAAGGAAATAAGCCTTGCAATAAGCATGGTCATGCTTGAATGGATATTGCCAAAGTCTCCCTAACTCACCTTTTACTGAACAAAGTTCTCTCTACTGCACTTTTTCATCCCTCTCTGATGGAAGGATATATATGAATGGATCAGAAAAATCAGCTTCTGTGGGATACAGTTGTAGCACTTGGTTCCTAGTGAAGGGATTTGGAAACTCTGGGAGGGTTTCTATCTTCCTTTGGGCCTCATTTGCCATTCCTTACAATATAAGAATATAAGACAATTAACAGTGTCATTACAGAATCAGACAATAGTTGATCCAGCCCAGTGATATGTCTCTGACCGTGGAACGGGATGCTCGTAGAAATGGGTGATGGCTGTCCCCCTTGACCCCCATGATTATGATGTTCCATATTAATGGACTTAATCGTCATCATGATAAGAGTGATTTGAATATTATAGTTTGATGAAGTGCACTGAGCTCCGCTCAGGGAGGAAATTACGCATTTTGGGAAGTGCTGTTGTATTGCCCTGGAGAGCCATTTATTAAATTATCACTTCAGTGCAGCAAATGGTCTCCCTGTGGCCTGAAATACTTCTTTCAAAAGAGCCAACTTTCTAAGGTACCACTGAAGTTCAGGGAGAGTCAAGCTTAAAGAGTCATTATTAGATCAGTGGTTTAAAGAAGCAAACACATTTTTCTTTAAAAAAGACATATCAAATGAATTAGCAGGAAAAAAATGTAGGAACTATAAGATTATTCTTCTACTTTGCATGGTTCTGGTCACTCCTGTTTAAGGGGAACTCATTCCTCCCCTGCCTGAAACTTTTCCACTTTAGTGAAATCCCAATTCTCCACCCACATGGGACATTTTAACATAGACAATTAAAAACCCAAATAATCTAAACATTAGCCAATCTTCCAGGATGTTGAAGTGAGTGACCTCTGGACTAAAAATGTCATTGGAAAAGGGTGGTGGAAGTGACTCTAGATGCAAGTACATTCATTTATTCCATAGTTTTTATTGAGCAACTACTCTGTGCAAAGCACTGCACTAAACCCTGGAAAAAATGTACACCAACGAAGATAAGACACAATGCCTAGACTCTAAAGTGTCACAGTATAAGAATAAGGAGGGGGAGGGAGGTTGGAGATGGGCACATAAGGAGATATGAAGCAATTAAAAAAAGAAAAGCCTCATAAAAGACACAGACAGCAGCAATGAGAATGGGAAGAGCTCTAGAAAACTGGCTGAAAGTCCAACAGTCATAACACAACAGGCACCACTACCAAAATGCACTGCACTAAGAGCTTGAGAGAGTATAATACAGTAGAGTTGGCTGCAGGTTATGTTGTGGGCTTGACTCCAATGTCCAGTGAGTGAATATCCTCAGTGTGGATATTCCATGGAAAGATACATGGGATATCCTATATTTGAGTCTTCATCTCTCTACATTGCTATTTGCAATGTAAAACCTTATTTGCAATATAAAATCCACTCAAATTTAAGCATGCTCTAACTTCCAAGCCGAATTGGAAACTTTTAGCATAGGTGGAATTTCCAGTGATCCAAATAGATGAATACATATTTTACATACATTGTCGGTGTTGGATTCCATTTTATAAGCTTTTGGAGGGCAAGACTGAGTGATTAGTGTCCTCCATGCAGCTCATATCAGAGCACATGTTCAAATGAGGGTTCCAAATATTTTTTGATGAAGTTCATTCCTTTCCTCTTTCTCACATTTCTCTCCATGGTGCAGTCAAATGCTGGTATTCATAGGGGTACGATTCATTGCTACAGGGAATGCCAAAGAGAATTTACCTTTTGACCTAAAGCACTTTCCCTTCCTGCTAATGGGACTCAAGGGTTTCATTTCCATGTCTGTGCTGAAAAAATGATATGCATTGCCTAGAAGCTGTTTTGCATGGAGGACTACTCCTGTGATACCAGAGAAACAATCTAGGTATTTTTTTTCCCTATTTTCCCTTTGGGTGAACTCAACTGAAAAACCCTTGACTTGTTGACTCCAAGGCATCCTTGACTCCAAAACACTTGACAAAATGGGACCAATCAAACAGTTAAAATGGGCAGGGGACGAGTCCATTGTTTCGTTTGTACTTTTCCCCAAGCTTTTAATACCTTGTATTGCACCCTAGGGGCCCTCAACAAATGCTGTTCCTACTATAAAAATGGGTCCCCGAGGACAGGTGGACTAATTACTGAATGGAGAGGGACTTGTCTTGCTTTCAAGGATGGAAGCTGTCTCGTTTTCCTGCAATGGAGAGAGAAAAGAAGAAGGAAGGTAGAAGACAGTGGGAGAAAGGAAAAGTTAATTAGTCCCTTTTCAGCCTAAGGGAAGAAGAGGCAGCAGGGGCCACTGGAATGTCAAAACCAAGAGTATCATTAACACTACAGGAATTAGGATATCACCTTGAATGGGGAAAATTACAGAATGCTGGCAGAGTGAGCTGAAAGGCTCATTTGTAAATAATTAAATCTTTTAAACATGATACTCATTGCTAAATAAAATACCCAGAGCAGACAACTGTAAACACACTACCTGGTATCAGGAGTTAGTTGAAAACAAGTAGATCCAGTTCCTACTGAGATATAAATCAGCAAGAGTCATCTAAGTCATTAAAACTGACAAGAAAAGCTGTGGGAATATTTTTGTGAGCTCAAACAGGAAAAAAATCTAGAAAATATTCCTCAAAAGGTGGCAATCTTTTTAAATATTTTAGGTGAAGTAATCTTGCTATGTAATAATCCACAAAAGCCTGAAAAGAGTCAATCTAACACAGTCACAGCTTTCAATGCATCAGTTTACCAAAACAAAGCCAAATCGAATTCCGAAGACCAAAGAAAACCAAGGGACTCAAAGTTCATGAAAGTTAAGAAAAAGAGCAAACTTCTACAATCTGAGACAAAATGCTGAATTTGGAACTCTGGCAAGTCTATTTAGGATCAAATAGAGTAGGGAATAATAAGTCTGAATGCATGAGGAAAAATACTTCTAGGAATGGATGAAATGTATTTAAGTAAAACCATTCAAAAGATTACAAGGAGCTGAAACTAATTCATCATCCATATAAGTGATAGGAAACAACAAGAAATAAGGGTTAGGAACATAGGAAAGCCACATTAATTTGTCTGAAGTGAATCAAAGAAGAAAATATGACAGCAAATTGAGGGAGAAAATGATATTAAATTGAAAAACATGTGGTTGGAGTCATCAAGCTCAACAGTTTCCAAAGCTTGAAAAAATTGATAACATGCCATGGATAGAATCACTTCTTAGCCACCAAAGGAGCACAGTAGATTAAAAAAAAAAAGGAGGAATGATAGTAGCTCACAGTGAAAATACTAATACTGTATGGCATTTAAGTGGTTCCACAAGAGATTGGAACATTTTGTACTACTACTACCCTTATTCAGGTGAAATACTTCAAGATGATAGGATGAAAAAGTGGTTCAAAACATCTACTGATAGATTGTCTCATCTTATAAATTACTAGGACCCCTGATCTTCTGACCAGGGGTGTCACAGGTAGGAAAGAAGTGAGACTTTCCAGTAGAAGGAAGGGATTCATCAATCAATCAATGATATTTATTGAGTGTTTACTGCATGCATAGCACTGTACTAGTCCCCTTGGGAGAATAAAATAAAACAGAATTGGTAGTCACGTTCCTTGTTCACAATGAGCTTGCATTCTAAGGGGATGATGTGTAGGGGGAGTGGATTGTCCACTGGGGACACGTGCACATGTGGTTTCCTCTTAAATGAATGAGGCTCTGCCCTGCTTTCCCTTTATAATCCCTTTGATGCTACCAGGAGACAGGGAGGAGTTGGAAGGGCTGTGTGGTAAAGGTGGACAGGTGTGTGTGTTTTCCACCACTGAATCAGGTACACATAGGCTGGTATGGCAGGGGCAGGAGGGACAGAGGTCCATTTTCCCACTCAACAGCCAAGATGGTGGAGTTTGTGTCATACTGGGGAAGTCCTTCTTTTCCCTCCCCTCAAAGCAGGAAAGGGGCACAAGTTGAATCAGTTTTATCCTGGCTCCTCAGGAAGGTTTGTGCCACCCGAGGTCCATCTCCCAGTTTGTCAGTCCAGGCTCCAGAACAGGGAGAGTAGGAAAGCACCTGTGGCTCCTCACCAGGCACTCGACCCCCTGGCCCCAATCCCAGGGTGGACTGAGGAGACTAAACAAGAGTCCTTCAGCTTGTTTACTTTTTATTTTAAAAAATGACAAAAAAATAATTCCTCTGGGACCAGCAGTGGTCCGGGTAGGGATGACTCTCCCGCAGTGCCCAGCCTCCATCATGGCTGCGCAGACATGTGCGGGAGGTGAGTGTCCTGTCAGCATCAGATTGCATTACATGACTGGCACGGGGAGGCGGTGTCATGTTGGGTTGTAGTTCAACTCCTCCTACTAGGGTTTGCTAGAACTGATAGGATGCCCAGACAAATTGGTAATCCAACCAAACCCCTTTATTGCAAATCACATCCCCTACAAAGACCCACTAAGCAACAAATTTGCTGGTTTCTGAGCACCCAGGAAAATATTGCATTACATCTGATTTGTTAGAGGTTAGAAATTAATTAGTTCAAATAAAATATAATCCCTGTAAATAAAATGCCAATCACAGCACATTAAAGATAAGAAAGGCATTGTGCAATTCCTTGCCATTATGGAGCAATTTTGGGATTGCAAATCTGTTTAGCATTTGATCTAATTCAAAGGGGGTATAATTTACCACTGGAAGGTACTGTAGGTGTTGGAGAAAGGTTTCAAAAGGCATCTGAGGCTCTGAACACTTGCTATAAAATTTTAATTTTACAATATCAAGCAAAAACTCCTCACCTTCGGCTTCAAGGCTCTCCATCACCTCGCCCCCTCCTATCTCACCTCCCTTCTCTCCTTCTCCGGCCCAACCTGCACCCTCCGCTCGTCTGCTGCTAATCTCCTCACTGTGCCTAGTTCTCGCCTGTCCTGCCATCAAACCCTGGCCCACGTCATCCCTCTGGCCTGGAATGCCCTCCCTCCGCACATCTGCCAAACTAGCTCTCTTCCTCCCTTCAAAGCCCTACTGAGAGCTCACCTCCTCCAGGAGGCCTTCCCAGACTGAGCCCCCTCCTTCCTCTCCCCCTCCTCCCCCTCCCCATCCCCCCTGCCTTACCTCTTTCCCCTCCCCACAGCACCTGTATATATGTATATATGTTTGTACGTATTTATTACTCTATTTATTTGATTTGTACATATTTATTCTATTTATTTTATTTTGTTACTATGTTTGGTTGTCCGTCTCCCCCTTCTAGACTGTGAGCCCACTGTTGGGTAGGGACCATCTCTGTATGTTGCCAACTTGTACTTACCAAGCGCTTAGTACAGTGCTCTGCACACAGTAAGCGCTCAATAAATATGACTGAATGAATGAACAATAATTACCTTCCAGTAGTACAAATTAAAAAAAAAATGCCATTAAGAGAAAATTTTAATGTGGAGCTTAAAGAATTAAAAACGGAAGGAATCATTGAAAAAGTATACACAACTCCTGCATGAGTCTATTTAATAGTGATCACAGAGCCAAAGGAAAAATTGTTTAGGTTGTGTTTGGGATCGTATGGACAGAATATATGTTTTAAAGAGATAATTTTCCCAATTACGTTATGGAATTTTTCATCACATGCCAGCAGGGGTCAAATATGTTTTCTTTGCTGTTGCATCTTTGAGATTTTAGTAAGTACTAATAGAAATATTTTGCTGGTAATGTGGCAATTCAATTTGTCATTTGGAAACTATTGTTTTAGAAGGTTACCATTTGTGTTATGCTCTACTTCTGAAGTTTGCAATAAGAGTTTGACAAGTACTGGAAGACATTAGAAGGTACAAAAAAAGCACACTTAATAATGTATTGATTGGTTCTTCAGCTGCCTCTTGCATTTATGTATTTATTTTTTCATAATAAATAATAATGATGGCATTTATTAAGTGCTTACTCTGTGCAAAGCACTGTTCTAAGCGCTGGGCACTTGTGTATATATGTATGTTTGACTGAAGATTCATTTATTCTGACTCCACAATTGTTGAATATTTCTGTTTCTCCAATTTGAATATAATTGAGTATAATCCCTTCTGGGCAGGGAGCAAGTCTCATGCTTCCCAAGTGCTTAGTGCAGGGTATTGCACTAACTAGCACTTAAAATAACCCATGAGTACCACTACATATACTATTGCTAGAAAAACACTACAGCAAGTCTGAAGAGATATTAGGGAAGAAGTGTGGCATAGTGGAAGAAGAAGTCCCTAGGAGTCTGAGGACCTGGGTTCTAATCTTGGCTTCATCACTTATCACTGTGTGATCCAGCTCTTAGAGCAGTGTCTGGCACATAGTAAGCGCTTAACAAATACCATCATTATTATATTGGGTAAGTCACTTAACTTCTCTATGCCTCAGTTTCCACACTGGTAAAATAGAGATTAAATACCTGTTCTCTCTCCTACTTTGACTGTGACCAACCTGATCATCTTACATCTACCCCAGCTCTTTAAACAGAGCTTGGCATATAGCAAGCATTTCCTGTTATTATTATTATTAATTATCATTATTATTATTATCATTTTGAATAAAATATGTACAGTAGTAAAGAAACTGTAAAAAATATAAATTTAAATCGAAGGAAATTCCATATACAAGAGAGACCATACTAGCTCCTGGTGATTACAAGTGAAGGAAAATATAAGTAGTGTCTGAACAGGCAAAACAGTGTAGGAATTAGGATGTTGTCTGGTTAGTCTGATTAACCATCATATTTAGTGGAAAGAGCATAGGCCTGGGCTGGGAGTCAGAGAACTGAGTTCTAATCCTAGCTCCACCCTTTGCCCACTGTATGACCTTAGACAAGTCATTTAACTACTCTGTGCCTGTTTCCTCATTTGTAAAATGGGGATTCAATATCTGATCTCCCTCTCTCTAAAACTACAGGCTCTACGTGGGACAGGAACTGTGCCCGGCTGAATTATCTTATAACTATCCCAATGCTTAGTGCAGTGCTTGGAACATACTAAGCACTTCAAATCAATCATCATCATCATCATTAACATGCCTAGTCAATGGCAATAATTTACTTAAAAAGACCTTTTGTCCCCAGAACAAAATTTTTCTTTGCCTGGATAATTTCCTCAGCCTCTTTACTTTGTCCATTTATAAATAGCTAATATCAGACCTATGGGTCCTCAGTGGGTAGTCTGATAATAATAATAATAATAATGATGGCATTTATTAAGCGCTTACTATGTGCAAAGCACTGTTCTAAGAGCTGGAGAGGGTACAAGGTGATCAGGTTGTCCCATGGGAGGGGCTCACAGTCTTAATCCCCATTTTACAGATGAGGGAACTGAGGCACAGAGAAGTGAAGTGACTTGCCCAAAGTCACACAGCTGATAATTGGCGGAGCAGGGATTCAAACCCATGACCTCTGACTCCGAAGCCCAGGCTCTTTTCCACTGAGCCACGCTGCTTCTCTGATGTGCTGGGCTAGCCAGTTCAGTGTGCATTTCCACACTGGCTATCTATCTACACCAGTCTTGTTGGTTCCTCATCACAATGAGCTGTATTTTTAAATCACTAACTGTGAAGGAAAGGGATTTATACAAACAAAGCTTGACAGGTGCTGGTATGCTCAGATAGCAAGAAGGCTTGAAAAATCTTCATTTTCCAAAAAAGTGGTTTCATTATTAGTACAGTGGTAAGAAGGGTAATTTTGGAAATGGATTATTCTTGCAAGACGTTGAAGGCTAAATTCTTGTCCAAAGGTCAGGGAACAACCCATGGAAGGTTTGAGACATAATTTGCAGTGTAGATATTTACACCCATCTCAGAAGAATATAAATGGATCAGGGAAAATAGCAAGGAACAGACTGAGGGAAATGTGAAATTTCTTAAACCAAGTTGTGATCCTCTTAGCTTTTCTCCTAATTTCCCCTTCAAAACATTTAGTTAAAATAGAATGAAATGATGAATGTTGGAATAACTTAGTTCCTTTCTTCCAAATCACCCCTGCCTAGTAATAGATGCAGAATGTATGCATTAATAACATTGATTTGGGGTGCATCACTAGGGGAACATATAAGAGCCTTGGAACTTGCAAAGTGGGCAACAAACTGAAAAAAGAACAAATTTAATTTGAAGGAAATGTAATCTTATAGGAGAAAACCCTTTACCCATTCAGTTAAAAGGTGAGATGAAGATATTTAATTATACATTGTAAAACACCGAGGATTAAAGGTGGAATTAAGATAAATACAAATATCATGATCTGTAAGGATTTTCTAATACCCAGACCACTCTTACTATGGGGTATGCAATTAGTAGATATTCACTACCACATAGTTAACTGATTTCAGCATATTTAGTGATTGTTCTGCAGGATGTTATGTCTCCAATTAAAATTGGCCTGCATATTTTCCTGAATGTCCAAGGATCCACGCAACAAATAGATAATTTACACCGATTTATCTCTGTTGAGTATGAATAGCATAATCATTTTTCCAGTTGACCAGGTAATTATGAATTTCATTGTAATGCTATTGCAAGTTTCACCTTCCTTTAAAACATTCAGTACATTTTCTAATCATTTTAAAAATGGACTAGCACTAATTCTTTTAATTACTTGAAGTTCATTACTGATCCCTGAAGAGTGCCCCATCCTTATATACATGGAGAGGTCAATCAATCAGTAGTATTTATTGCATGCTTACTATGTGCAAGCACTGTACTAAGCATTTTGGAGAGCACAACAGAATTAGTGAACACATTCCCTGACCATAACAAGCTTACAGTCTAGAGGGGAGCTTAGGAGTTTTGTATCTGATTTCCAAGGAGAAGGTTTAGGAGGGAATCCAAATGGGGCATGATGGCTTAGATTATGTGGATAAGTCCTAAAGATCAGTGGTCCCTGGTAAGGAAGAGCCTGGCTTTATAAGGTATGGGGTTTTGAGTGAGATGGGTAGGTTAGGAGATTGATTGTGGTTGGAGTATGATGAGGCTAGAACTTAAATAATGCCAAGTGATGATGAGGTCCAATGTAAGTCTGAATTGGTATGTTTGTGTGTAGGTGAGCTGGGGTAAATCACAGGTCTGAGGAGTTGAAGAATGAGAGGAAGAGGGCAGCTTGAATGACACTGAAACCTTTACTTGGAAAATTTGTCACTGAAAATCAGTGTATAATAAAAGGAAAGAAGGAAGGAGAGAAAGGTATCAGCATTTCCTGGAAAAACAGAAAACGGGCCAGGGGTATTAGTTGACTACAACTAGTAGTTGTATTGGGTGGTAAAAGTGGGTGATCTGGGCTTCCAGAAAAGGAAAGTTGATGGATGGAGGAGGTGAAATGATGTGAAAATGGCACAGGGGATTTGAGTCAAGGGGAGTAGGAGAAGGTAAATTCCCATCCAGAGAAAGGGGCAGGAGATTCAGTGTCACAAGGTGAGAGTCACATCTCAGTGACAGGAATAAGAGACATAAATGGCCCAGGAACAACTTGGGGATGAAGGGAAGCTTGCCCATGATGCTGCAGGGTTCCATGGCCCTGCATCTAGATTGGTTTGAGCTAGGGGGCTTTGAGGGGGAAAGATATGAAGAGTTGAGATGGCTTGGATTACAGTGAGCTGTCAATGTGAGTTATTGGAGGCGTGCAGGAAGGAAGGAAGAGACACAAGAAGGAATGCTATGAAGGAGGGAAGAAGGGAGAGAAGGAAAGAGGCAGGACGACAGATTATTCATAGAGGTGGGAAGGGCAGAAGCAACCAGAAGAAATAATTTCCCATTCAGAAGCACACTGAAGTGTCCTAACTCAGAGTTAGGGAAGTCCTGTGAAACAATTGTTTCTATCATCATCATCGTCAATGATATTTATGGAGAGCTTACTATGTGCAGAGCACTGCACTAAGAACCTGGGAAAGTGCAATATGACAGTGTTCCCTGCCCACAATGTACTTACAGTCTTGAGACAAGCTTATAGTCTAGAATTCAGATGCAAAGGACAGTACAGACAGCCACCATCAATCAATGAATTCTCTGTCCTATTTAGCCTGTAAGTCCCATGTAGGGCAAAGATTAGGTTAACTTGTATCTACCTCAGCACTTAGAATAGCCCTTGGCACATAGTAAGCACTCAACAAATACCATAAGAAATAAATCACCTAACATTTATTGAGCACTTACTGTTTGCAGAGCTCTGTTAATCAATCAGTCAATCAATCAGCCATATTTGCTGAGCACTTACTATATGCAGAACTTTGTACTAAGTGCTTGGGGGAGTACAATATAACAGAGTTGGCAAGCATGTTACCTGCCCACAGTGAGCTTACAGTCTAGAAGTGGGGGACACACATTGATATAAAATAAACCATGGATATGTACCTAAGTGCTGTGGGGGTGAGGGAAGGGTGAATAAAGGGAGCAAATCCAAGTGCAAGGGTTACACAGAAGGGAGTAGGAGAAAAGGAAATGAGGGCTTAGTTGGAGATGCCCTCCTGGAGGAGCTACGCCTTCAATAAGCCTTTGAAGATGAGAGGAGTAATTGTCTGTTGGATATGATGATGGAGGGCATTCCAGGACCGAGGCAGGCCATAGGCAAGAGCTTAGGGTTAAGGAAGAAGAGATTGAGGTATAGTGAGTTGGCCGGCATTAGAGGAGTGAAGTGTACAGTCTGGGAAGCAATAGAAAATATGCTTAAAAAAAGCAAAAGAAAGTATCCTTCCAGGGTAAATACTGGAAATAACCCCCTTCAATCTGAGGACAAGAGGGAGTCCTGTGATGGGATGTAACTGAGTGCATTGCATAGACAACAACTAAACATAACTGTTTTTGCGTAACAAACAATACCCATTCTAAAGCAAGAGAATTTTGGGATCAAAGCAGACTAAGTTCAAATAACTCCAAATAACTTCAGAATTGCTAAAAAGCACAGAGGATTTACCTATTGATGGAGTATTACACAAAATTCAGAATTGCCCTATAGACACCTGTCATCACTGGATGTTTTTAAAAAGGAAACATTCTGTGTCCCTTTTATTCATCATCTTAGCAGATTTATGTGCATTTTAGAATTTAAATTTATATATAGGAACCTTCAACAGTAATCCCTGCCCTTTTTTGAATTATTAGATTTAATTGGTATTGAGTAATACTTTAAACTCCTTGGGAATAGACTATGGAAGTCAATCAATATGTATTACACATTGCCTATCTCAACATGCAGCATCAGATAAAGAAGAAAATAGTTGCAAAACTATCTTAAATATAGAAAAAAATGAAATAAAATAGCCCTTTGTCAGAAATGTCTGCAAATTTTTAGTAAATTCTTTAACACTCTTTCCCTAAACCTTAAATAACCTTGAGTGCCTTTAATAAACAATCAAGATGGAATCTCTGGTTTTTCACATTTTGTCACCTTAGTGTTACTATTATAATTACTAGTATTATTGTTGCCTGTAAATCATCTAGTTCTCCTGTAGGAGGAAGGTATTCTACTTCTTTAAGACCGCCTAGACTTGATTGCAAATTAGAATCCCTGGAGAAAACAGGATCATACTTTTGTTTTAAAATGTGGATAATGAATACTGAAATCTCCAACTCATTAATAAATAGCTCCCCTTTTCTCCCCAAGAAACCATTCAATGTTAGCAGCACGTAGGACAAGACCAAAGAAATGTAGAAACAGTGAACACACAATGGCCTAGAAATGATCCAATTATTTCAGAAGCAATAACCGTTTACATAGCCAATTTTCTTTCTTCCTCATATCTGAAAAGGATTTTAGTTGACAATCTCCCCTGCTAAGTTGCAAGGTCTCTGAAGACAGGGATCAAATCTACTGAGTCAACTGTACTCTCCCAAATGCTTAGTACAGTGCACTGCACACAGTAGGTGCTCAGTAAATACTAATAATCGAGTGATTGATACTGTAGCATCAGAGTAGGCCAAAATACAGAGATCCTGTCACAAAATCTCCAAACTAACCCATTCTGCAGGACAATCACAGCAATAATCTATGCTAAACCCAATATAGGTAAGCCACCTAGATTTAATCAAACTGATTTGTGATGGTTTTAAACTAATTTCAAGATTTCACTGTCTTCCTGAAGCACATTTTTATAATATAAAACAGAGAAGGGTACTCTTTTGAAGAATTATTTATTTTTGAAATCAAAATCTTTTCTTCATCACTACCTAATACAAATTTTGGACACATTGCTCTAGGCACCCTGTTATTTAATGGGGTGGAAGAAATCATTATCTTTTCTAAGTAAGGGAGTCTTCTCAGAGGGGATTGCAAATCAGAGGCTCATTTCCAGGATTTATCTTTATTGCCTTCTTTCCTGGTTCTGCCTACATACATGGCTTAAGGAACACCTACAAGTACCCAGTGATCCATCTGTTTTCACTGAAATAGGTGTATAATTTGATTAAGATTCCTTTGAAAGTATAACAGGAGGCAGAAAAAAAACAGATCTCAAAACTCTGCAAAAAGCAGAAGAAAACCCTCTAAAGTTTGAGGTATGTGAAAATACAAATTCCATGACAGGAATGAGAGAAAAATCCTTTCTTCTCTTTCTGTTTTACATTTTCTCCATATATTTCATGTAGTCATTTCCTTTAGGAACTGACATACACATCATCATTAAAAACATGACTTGTTCTTAATACAAATTCTGAGAATGCCTATGCATCTCACCTGTTCCTTCCCTCCTTCCCAATTATGGGAAGAGGCGTAAAGAGAGAACCTGCTTTTGGGGAGAGGGGTCTAAGTTGAGGAAGTGAAAAGGTGAAAAAGCAAAGGAACAAATTCAGTCCTCAATGGTGGACTCAAACACTAACTTTCTGAATTAATTTTCAATTTGGCTACAATGGGGATTAGTCAAGCAGAATCCTAGAGAGGATAGAGCCTTGAGTGGAGTTACAGATGTTTAGCTATTTCATGATTGTGGTTGAAAAGATTAGAAACCTAATGGAGGGGCTGAAAAAAGCAGCAGACACATCAGTGGCAGTGATATCTTTGGTCAATTAGTCAACCCAGATTAAGTTTCCCAGCTTCTTCCTAAATGAGGCTATAGACCCAAACACTCAGGTTTCATCTGTGGGCCTTGGTTGGCTTGTTATGGATTGGAGAAAAGTGATGACATTTAGACTGGGGATATAACAATGAAGTGTTCCAGCTTCTGATTTAAGGAGCTCTGAAAGGAAGAATGTTTCAGTGTTAATGTTCTGGAAATTTTTTAAGTCAGTCAATTGGGTTAGTAATTGTGAGTTAATATTTTCATGTAAACATCTGGGAATGGTTAAATCTAATTTGGTTGCAGCTGTGTGCGATTTTTCCTGTTTGTGCCATATTCTTTTCTGGCTCGGCCTAAAGAAAAAGAAAAAAAGGATTTTCCATGTAAGGGAAGGAAGATTGGCATTAAAGGGGTATTGGTTCATCTTTAAAATAATCACTATAATAATTATTATTGTGGTATTTAAGTCCTTACTATGTGCCAGGCACTAGATTAGACACATTCCCTGTCCCACATAGGGCTCACAGTCTCAATCCCGATTTTACAGATGAGGTAACTGAGGCACAGAGAAGTGAAGTGACTTGCTTCAGGAGACAAGTGGTGGAGAACACATGACGTTCTAACTCCTGGGTCTGTGCTTTATCCCTTATGCCATACTGCTGAACAGAGCTCTCTTTTCGATGCTGTCTGAATCGGAAAAGAGATTGGTGTCTTGAATAGTTCCTTTCAGAATTTGGAAACTGACCTGATTCTGAGTTCATGAATGGGAAATCATGTTTTGTCAGTGGTTTAGTCCAAACTTCTTTCTTTCTGCAGACAACCTGTTGAGCCTTCAGGAATGCTGGGGGCATACACAGCTTGCAGTATATTATATAGTAATACAGAATTCATCCGGGAAGTTCTCCATCATGTTCTACATATATTTGTCCATTTTAGACTGTAAATTCCTGGAGGGCAAAGATGGGATTTTTTTAAAAAATATCCACCAAGTGTCAGGTATTGTGGTTACCCAGAGAGATGTCATGTTATTGAGCAACAGTATTGATTCGATAGCTCTGATTCATAAATACATTGCTGAATTCCTGGTGGATAGCCTTAAAGCAAGAACTGATCTGTAAAAAACTATTTTATCTGTGTTACTGTTATGCAGAGTCCTGTTTTAGCACATCACATTGGTTTCTATTCTAGTGGAGTCATTTGTACATCCCGAGTGCTTAGTACAGTGCTCTGCACACAGTAAGCACTCAATAAATACGATTGAATGAATTTCATGGATGTTCTCTTCACATTAGAAGATGCCAATCACCAGGAGAATGCCTTTGTCCAGTTATAAACAGAAAGAATATTTCAGCTGCAGCTTTGAGCAGCCAACAGTTTTCATTTTTCTCTTTCCCTGTTCCATGGAGGTCTACCTTTTCTCCTGCTCATCTCTGGATATGGAATGTCTTTTTGGTCCCTTTTCCCAATGAGGACACTCATGTCTTTGATTTTCTTTCCAAAATTCCTTTCGTGCATGTCAAGCAGTCAGTCAGAGAGACAGCAGGATTTACTGAGTGCCTACTGAGTGCCTAATCAAAAGCAGAACAAGGAGGAACTTCTGTCCTTAAAGAGCTCAAAAATGTAAAGGCAGATAGCAAAAGATATGTCTACACTCTTGCACAGGTAGAAATGAGCAGACATGCAGATAGACCTCTGGTTTATGATACAATTGACTTCAGAAGCCTGCATCATAGGCTGGAATGTTCTCAGAACCAGTTTTCATAGGAGCAATGTTATAAATAATAATAATTATTATTATAGCATCTTTGAGTCCTGTAAAAGTAGTTACCTCATCTGTAAAATGGGGACTAAGACTGTAAGCCCCAAGTGGGACAACCTGATAACCTTGTATCTACCCCAGCACTTAGAACAGTGCTCAGCACACGGTAAGCACGTATCAAATGCCATTATTATTATTATTATTATTATTATCATTATTATTAATATGGCATTGGTTCCTGAACCCAAGTAACTTTTACCAAAATTACACAGGATTTCTTAGTTTTTGACGAGTAATGACAGATGAGTAATATACTCTTTCATGGGAAGCAGTGGCATAGTAGATAGATAGAGGATGGGGTTGGGATTCAGAAGGTCTTGGGTTGTAGTCCTGGCTTCACCACTTGTCTGCTGTGTAACCTTGGTTAAGTCACTTCACTTCTCCGTGCCACAGTAACCTCATCTGTAAAATTGGGATGAAGACTGTGAGCCCCACGTGGGACAACCTGATTACCTTGTATCTACCGGTGCTTAGTACAGTGCCTGGCACATAGTAAGCCCTTAATAAATGCCATTATTTTTTTTTACCAGATATTGTGACCCACATCAATTTTCTCTAGTCAAGTCCCATTTATTCTTCATGTCCATTTATTCTTCCCTTGACATGCAAACTGATGCTCCCAATACCATTCTCTCTAGTGAACTCAATTCACACCATCCCCGATCCATTCACTAACCTCTTACCACTAACCCACAGCTCTGAATCACTTCCCCAGTGCATTTTCTTCACTCTTGTGCATGGGCTGCATCGCACTGCTGGTGGAAATCCAGATATTGGGCTGAGCTTGTTCATCTCCAGTTCATCCATGCCTGCTATTAATCTACTCTCACCTCAGCCTGGCAAAATTATTTCTCCATCCTTATTGACGCCCATGTTCATTGCCCTCAGTAGTTGTTTCAGTCATTTAACTCTCTTTGACAACCTCTGCCCCCCAGCTAATATTGAGAATATTGAAGCCTTCAGGCGTAATTGCCCTAAAATCTCCCATGCTCCTCTCCAATCCCTCCATCCTCCTGCTCTTTCTTCAATTCTTCCATCTTTTGTAGCAGTACCTAAAGAGGAGCCTCCTCTCAAAATCCACCCCCTCCACCAACATTTCCAACCTCATCCTTTTTCACTTTAACAAAGCACTTGCCCACTCCTTTGCTTCCTTCCTTACCATAATCTTCAAGTGTTCACTCTCCAGTAGCTTCTTCCCCATTGTTTTCAACATATTCAAGTACCCTCTAGTCAATCAATCAATCAATCATTTTTATTGAGTAATAATAATAATCATGATAGCATTTGTTAAGCCATTACTATGTGCAAAGCACTGTTCTAAGTTCTGGGGGGATACAAGGTAATCAGGTTGTCCCACATGGGGCTCACAGTCTTAACCCCCATTTTACAGATAAGGTAACCGAGGCCCAGAGAAGTGAAGTGGCTTGCCCAAGGGCACACAGGTGAGAAGTGGCTGAGCCAGAATTCGAACCCATGACCTCTCACTCCTAAACCCGTACCCTTTCCACTGAGCCATGCTGCTTCTCTGTGTGCAAAGCACTGTACAAAGCACTGGGAGAGTACAATATAATGATTCAACAGAAACATCTAGACTGTGAGCCCGCTGTTGGGTAGGGACCGTCTCTATATGTTGCTAACTTGTACTTCCCAAGCGCTTAGTACAGTGCTCTGCACAGAGTAAGTGCTCAATAAATACAATTGAATGAATGAATGAATACCCTGCCCACAATGAGCATGCAGTCTAGAGATGGAGGCAGACATTAACATAAATGAATAAATTATGGCTATACTAAAGATGGCACATGTTAAGCGCTTACTTTGTGTCAACCACTGTTTGAAGTGTTGGGGTAGATACAAGATCATCAGGCTAGACAGTGCCTGTCACACTTAGGGCTCACATTCTTAATCCCCATTCTACAGATGAGGTAACTGTGAACCAGATAAGTTAAGTGGTTTCCCAAGGTCACACAGCAGACAAGGCCCATGCTCTATCCACTAGACCATGCAAGTACTGTGGGGCTGGGAGCGGAGATGAGTCAAGGGAGTAAGTCAGAGTGACATAGTGGGGAGTAGGAAAAGAGCAAATGAGGGCTTAGTCAAGGAAGGCTTCTTGGAGGAGCTGCATTTTCAATAAGACTTTGAAGGAGGGGAGAGTAACTGTCTATCAGATTTGAGGAGAGAGGGCATTCCAGGCCAGGAGCAGGATGTGAGCGAGAGGTCATCAGTGAGATAGACAAGATCGAGGTACAGTGAGTAGTTTAGCATTAGCGGAGAAAAATGTGGGGGTTGGATTGTAGTAGGAGAGCAGCTAGGTGAGGCACGACAGGGGAAGGTGATTGAGCACTTTAAAGCCAATGGTAAGGAGTTTCTGCAGAGGTGGATAGACCACCACTGGAAGGAAGGTCCTGAGGTTTGGGAAAACATGGGATGAGCATTTTTATAGAAAAATTATCCGGGCAGCAGAGTGAAGTATGGACTGAAGTGAGGGGAGGCAGGGAGGTCACAAAGGAAGCTGATACAGTTTTCAAGGCAGGATAGGATTATTGATTGGATTAATGTGGTAGCGGTATGTATGGAGAGGAAAGGGAGGATTTTCATGATGCTGTGAAAATCAAACTGCAGGATTTCGTGATGGATTGAATATGTGGGTTGAATAAGAGAGAAGAGTCAGGGATAGCCCCAAGGTTATGGAGTTTTCAGACAGGAAAGGTGGTGGTGATGTGAAAGTCATGGGAAGAACAGGGTTTGGGTGGGAAGATAAGGAGTCCTGTTTTAGACAAATGAAGTTTGAGGTGTCAGATGGAAGTCCAAGTAGAGATGTCTTGAATGCAGGAGGAAATATGAGACTGCAGAGAGGGAGAGAGATCAGGACTGGGGATAGAGATTTGGGAATCATCCTCGTAGAGGTGGTAGTTGAAGGTGTGGGAGTGAATGAGTCTCCAAGGGCATAGATGTAGATGGAGAATAGAAGAGGACCCAGAACTGAACCTCGAGGAACATCCAGAGTTAGTGGGTGGGAGGAAGAGGAAGAGCCCACTGAAGAGACTGAAAAGGCGCAACCAAAGAGGTAGGAGCAGAACCAGGAGAGGACAGTGTCGATGAAGCCAAAGTTGGATGTTCCAGGAGAAGGGAGTGGTTGAAAGTGTTGAAAGCAGCTGAGAGGTTGAGGAGGATTAGGATGGAGTAGACACCATTGGATTTGGCAAGGACGGGATCATTTAGCATAGTGTTAAATGCTTAGTACAGTGCTCTGGTCACAAAAAGTGTTCAATAAATATGATTGATTGCTCCTGCCTTCACTTCTCTGGGCTTCAGTTACCTCATCTGTAAAATGGGGATTAAGGTTGTGAGCCCCCCACCGTGGGACAACCTGATCACCTTGTAACCTCCCCAGCACTTAGAACAGTGCTTTGCACATGGTAAGTGCTTAATAAATGTCATCATTATTATTACTGCAACAGCTTCTTTGATGACCTTCTGGCCTCCTATCTCTCCTCACTCAAGTTCATTCTTCACTCTACTGTCTGGATCATTTTTCTCAAAAATTGTTCAGTCCATGTTTCCCTACTCCTCAGGAACCTCCAGTGGTTGTCCATCCACCTTCACATCAAACAAACACTTCTTACCATTGGCTTTAAAGCACTCAAGTATTTTGCCCTCTCCTACCTTTCTACCTCACCTCGCTACTCTCCTACTACAACACATCCTGTCCACTTCACTTCTCTAATGCCAATTTACTCACTGTACCTTGATCTCATCTATCTCACCGTTGACCCCTCACCCCCATCCTGCCTCTGGCTTGGAACTTCTTCTCCCTTCATATCTGATGTACCAGAAGTCTTCCTACATTCAAAGCCTCATTAACACCACATCTCCTCCAAGTGCCCTTTCCAGAGAAGGCTCTCATTTCTTCTACTCTCCTTCTCTTCTGGGTCATCCTTGCACTTCGATTTGTACCCTTATTCACCCCAACCTCAGCCCCACAGTATTTATGTATGTATCAGTAATTTATTTTAATGTCTGTCTCTCCCTCTGTCATATAGTGTACTATCTCATACCCTTCTAAGTGCTTAGGACAATACTCTGCAGACAGTAAGTAAAGTGGATGATGGGGGGTATGACATGGGGAGAAGAAACAAATGATTGGGGAAAGCCTCCTAAAGGACATGTGATTTCAGAAGGGTTTTGAAGGTGAGGAGAGCTGTGGACTGGGTAATTTAAATGGGGAGGATGTAAGAGGAAGGGCAAAGGAAATGAAAAACAATCCTGTTAGTTGTATTCTTCTTGAAGGCAGGGATTATGTTTACTTTATCATATTCTCCCAATCACTTTTTTATGGTATTTATTGTTATAATAATAATAGTAATGACACTTCTTAAGCACTTACTATGTGCCAAGCACTGTTCTAAATGCTTGTATTTATACACGTGGGACAACCTGATCACCTTGTATCCCCTCCAGTGCTTAGAACAGTGCATCACACAGTAAGCACTTAACAAATCCCATCATTATTATTATTATTACACATTAATTGGGTTGAACACAGTTCCTTTCCCACATGGGGCTCACACTCTTATCCCCGTTTTATAGATAAGGTAACTGAGGCACAGGGAAGTTAAGTGACTTGCCCAAGGTCACACAGCAGACATGTGGCAGAGACAGAATTAGAACTCAGGTCCTTCTGATTCCTAGGCCAGTTCTCTATCCACTAAGCCACACTGATTGTCTGTGCTAGTCACTGTACTAGGTACTGGAGTAATTATAACATTGTCAGGTTAGACACAGTCCCTATCCCACATGGAGCTCACAGTCTCAATCCCCATTTTACAGATTAGGCAACTGAGGCACAGAGAAGTGAAGTGACTTGTCCAAGGTCACACAGCAGACATGCACTGCACTTATTGCAGTGCTTTTGCTCTATACAATGTAAGCACTCAATGAATACCATTGATTGAAGAAGGTAGAGTGAGTAGGCTACTTTGAAAGAACAGAACCATACAAAATGAAGTGTAGTAACAGAAGAGTTTATATGAGTTAGGAATGATCAGATGAAGTGTCTTGAAGTCAGTGGTCAAAAGTTTTGTTTTGACATGGAGAAGAATAAAAAACCAATGAATATTTTTGAGGAGAAGAGAAATGTGTAAAAAATGGCAATCTAGAAAAGTGGTCTGGGCAGCAGAGTGAAGTGTGGATTGGAGAGAGGAAAATAGGATGCAGAGAGACCGATGAGGTGGTTGATGCAACAGTCAACATCTGGCAAAGGGCCTATGACAGCATGGTGGCTAGCCAAATGGAGAGGAAAGGATGGATCTTGCAAATGTGAGGAATAACTGAAAAGATTTAGTGACAGACTGAGTATAAGGGATGAAAGATATAGTCGACAATAATGTTAAAGTTGTGAGCTTCAGGGATGAGGAGAATGGTGCTGTTATTAACTGTGGTGGGAAAGTTAGATGGCAGAAAGGATCTGGAAGGGAAGATATGAGGAATTCAGTTTTAGACATGTTGAGCTTGAGATGTTGGTAGGACATCCATTCAGACATGTCTTGGAAGCAAGAGAAAATGGGAGAATGCAGAGATTATAATGTGAGGCTAATGAGGTAGATGTGTGAGTTATTCTCAATGACATTGTAGATGAAGACTTGGGAATGATTGAACTCTATGGGAATGAGTGAAGAGCAAGAAGAGGAGACTTGGAAAAGAGTACTGAGGGACATTCTAGACTGTGAGCCTGTTGTTCGTTGCTGAATTGTACTTTCCAAGTGCTTAGTAAAATGCTCTGCATACAGTAAGCACTCAATAAATACGATTGAATGAAATGAATGAATCCACAGGTAGTCAGTTGGTCAATTGTATTTATTGAGTGCATACTCTGCACAGAGCACTGTGCTAAGCACTTGGGAGAATTCAATATAACAATAAACGGACACATTCTCTGCCCACAACAAGCTTACAGTCTAGAAGGTGGAAGGTGGAGAAGAGAGACTGTGGAAGAGCAACCCAAAAGGTAAGAGAACCAAAAGGAAACTACTCAAATTCCCCTAAATAAGGTTGAATATTCATTTGAGTCCACGACTGGTGTGTGATTGGCATGAGGCATTTGGTTGGTTTACGAATTTTTATGGGCATCCTATCCAGTTTACCAATCCCAAGGTGAAGGGGTGGAACCAAGTCCAACATGGTGCCACCCAACTCATAGCACCATTCCTCCAGCCAGTCACATCTGGCCTGGTTCCTATGCACTGTAACTGGCCCCAGAACTCTCTCATCTCTGGGGTCGCCCCTGCTTCGGACTTCTGCCAAGCCTGGGAGATTTAGTTTTTAAGAATTTTTTAAATAGAAAGGAAACAAACATGTGGCTTCTTGCAGATACTTTTCTGCTTTCTCCACTCCAGTCTGGTGAGTGGGGAGATGAACCTCTGGCAGCATGGATCCTTCCCAGGAGCTAATGCAAATTTGCTTGGGTTTGCACTGCTTTGCTGCTTTAAAGGAAGAGGACAACCCCTACGTCTCTTCTGATGCCGCCTCTCGATTTCCTGCTCCAGCTCTGGAAACTGCATGTGCATGCATCTCTGTTCACCCACAGAGCCTGGCAGTGGTATCATCGACAGCTCTCCACAACCGGCCAGGAAAGCCCAGCGTAGCTTCCTCCCCTCCTGCAGTCCCCCAGGAGCAGTAGCTCTCTGCAGCTAGCTGAGAGAGCCTGTGGCAGCAGCACCCTAGACTGGGACTCCTCCTGTCATGACGTTCAGCTCCAGGTTCACCTACCCTTGCGTCCGTTTGGGAGGAAGCCACACGTGCCCTCACCCTAAGCAGCCTTCCTCCCTGGCTTCATGGAAAATCCCATCTCCCTTTTCCCTGGTGGTGCCAGCCCGCTCACCAGATCAGGTGACCTAATAATTCAAACTGTGAGATGATTAATCATTAGCTGTTAAAATGTGTGGGATTATTAGGTGATCTTGAAGGATTTTGCTGAATTAATTATTTGTAGAGCAAAGTGTGCCAACTGTCCATCCATTTTAGAAGTGGCTTCCTCAGAGTATGGAAGACATTCTGTATGATGAAGGAATTTTCTATTAATCTCTACATGTTCTTTTCTTATCACATTTGGATACACACTCAGGAACTGTGCTAAAGTTTTCTCCCATACCACTGATGTTCTAGTTTTTAAAAATGAACAGACTGCCAGAAAGATGGCCTTGTTTAATCTCTCCAGAGCAATCAGTAACATTATTCTCTTAATCACTATTGTTGTTGGATGGTAATCTCCCTACAATTTATATTCATTTTTCTTGTATTGAACAATCACTGACCGAACTCATTGGTTTGGTGTGCCCTCACCAATTTAAGCCTGGAAGAATGATCTATTGTCAATCAGTTCATAGGCAAAAAAACAAAGCAACTGGATATTTATTCCTCCTTACATCACTTTGCTAAATACTATCTTGATTTAGCAAGTCTGGATCTCTTTTCCATCTTAGAATTTTATTTTAGCATTTGTCAATGCCAGCAATGGGTCAGATGTGCTACATGTTACAGGATTCAACTGGATCCCTTTTAGACTGTGAGCCCACTGTTGGGTAGGGACTGTCTCTATATGTTGCCAATTTGTACTTCCCAAGCGCTTAATACAGTGCTCTGCACATAGTAAGCGCTCAATAAATATGATTGATTGATTGATTGATTGATCCCTGCTCCTGAAGCTGACAGTCTAAGTGCCTAGGTCAAAAGCAGAAAGAAGTTGTGCATTGCTTTGCGGAGCCACAAAGTAGATGTTTGAATCCACCCTAGTAACCTCTTGGGTCTTCTCAGAATTGCAGAAGACTGACGGTAGAGAAAATGGAAGGGATTAGGGTAGTCAAGAATAATGGTTTAGGAGTATGCATTGACTTGGTAGAGGCAATGTAGGTTTATACATTAATAGAACTTGTAAAAGGCAAGGGATTGGCAAAGAATGTAAGGCTGAAAAGCAGGTTTACTTAAAGATGTGAGGAGGAATGCCAGGAATACAGATAAGATGTAAGGCAGAAGGCCAGGGATAAGATGAAAAGCTAGGATTGTAAAATACTGAGTGCAAGAAGAAGAGAAATCACCACAGGGAACATGGGAATAAGAATGCACTGCAAGCTCTAGCTGGAATCAGTTAAGACCAGGAGACTAGGGTCAGAGGAGAGAGGTGGATGCCAGCACAACCTACCAATCAATGATGGAAGGGCATGGAGAGAGCCCGGGCTTTGGAGTCAAAGGTCATGGGTTCAAATCCTGGCTCCTCCAGTTGTCAGCTGTGTGACTTTGGGCAAGTCACTTTACTTCCCTGCAATAAAGAGGCAATCCCTGCCCACCCCCTGCTCACCTTCAACAGGCACTCCAGAGATCCACACCCCAGTCCCACACCCGTTCAATCAGGGTGGTTTTTTTTTCCTAGCCCCCATCACTTCTGCTTGAGAGCTTCTCGAGCATGGCTCAGTGGAAAGAGCACGGGCTTTGGAGTCAGAGGTCATGGGTTCAAATCCCGGCTCCTCCCACTGTCAGCTGTGCAACTTTGGGCAAGTCACTTCACTTTTCTGTGCCTCAGTTACCTCATCTGTAGAATGGGGATTAAAACTGTGAGCCCCCTGTGGGACAACCTGATCACCTTGTAACCTCCCCAGTGCTTAGAACAGTGCTTTGCACACAGCAAGCGCTTAACAAATACCATCATTATTATTATTATTATCATCATCCCTTCCCCTCCCTCACAATACGTTGTGGGTGAGAACGTCCCTGGGACACATTCTATGATTAAGGACTTCTGTCATTATTGACATAGGAAAAAAAACTCTGAATAAAAACAAAATGTTAACTTGTAGATTTTGGTTGAATCAGAGGAGATCTGAGTTGAGGGAAGGAAGAACAAGGGAAAAAGAGGGGCTGTAAGCCGTCATGCTCTGGCTTGACATTCAGGCCTGTGAAAAACACACTTTCACCCTAACACCTTTATTTGCGCTCCTGAAGTTTTCCTCCAATGGAAAAAAATACTAAATCACTTCAAAAATGTACTTATATATTCTAGAATATCTGAGCATAATTTAAATGTCGCCTTGCCAGGTGACATGAAGTGATGAACTGTGCTTCTATCACCAATCACACCTGTTCAAGGATCTGCAAGAGGGTTCAGAAAGGGTTCAGAAAGCCTGAGCCAAGCAAAATTTATTCTATGTGGCTAACCGAACTTCCCTTTTGGGTAGAATACACTTATTTTAGTTATTCACACTGGGTGAATTGAACTTTCCTCTTGGGAGAAATACACTTATACATTGCTGGCACGTGATGAAGCGCCTAGCCCCCAACCAAAAACACTTTGCACTCAGGAGGAATTCACTTATGTTACTTATACTTGCTCTCCTCCTCCCCTTCCCAGTGTCCCCCTCCCTCTGTCCTACCCCCTTCCGCTCTCCTCAGCACTTGTATATATTTGTACATATTTATTACTTTATTTATTTTACTTCTACATATTTACTACTCTATTAATGCTGTGCATATAGCTATAATTCTATTTATTCTGACGGTTTTGACATCTGTCGTTTTGTTTTGTTGTCTGTCTCCCGCTTCTAGAATGTGACCATTGTTGGGTAGGGACCGTCTCTATATGTTGCTGATTTGCACTTCCCAAGCACTTAGTACAGTGTTCTGCACACGGTAAGCACTCAATAAATATGATTGAATGAATGAATGAAGCACTTATCTGCCTATCACGAATGCCTCCCACTCAGGAGGAATTCATTTGTGTGTTACACACACATGGTGAATCACCTAGCCTCCAACCATGAATGCTTCTCAGAAGGAATCCACTTACGTGTTTCTCTCATGTGGCAAAGCAACTAGCTCCCACCCACAAACACTTCCCTCTCAGGAGGAATCAATCTATGCATTACACGCACATAGTGAAGGGCCCTAGCTTCCAGCCCCATGAGTGTTCAGTGGGACACCTGTCCCACAGCTCCTCACTTGATATAGACAGAGTGGGCATCCCATGCTCTGGGCAGAAGTGACAGACATCTGGCTGCTGCAAGTCTCGATCCTCTGCCCAAGAATATCGAAGGAGGAAGGTATTAATCACCTGTCCTTCCCGGCCATTTGGGCTTCTGGTTTCTGCTTGTCCAATCTCCGTCCCCACTTCTCTCCTTCTCCACAGCTTATTTGGTTGGCCTACTTTCTGGATTCCTGACCTGGGAGATCTACCTAGTGGTTTTGGTTGCAGAGGAGGTGTCCCATTAGTGTTTCTGGTTCCACTTTGTTAGATCGGGCTGTCACAAGATAGCATTTGACCCTGATATGGTGTGGGTACCCCAGTTCACTATTTAACAGCTTTCCAGTCCCCTAATGCAGAGTTATGTTTCTTCTGACCCAAAAAGGACATGCTGAGTTAGGTTTGCAATGACTACCTGGAGCTGTATGGCTAGAGAAGTGAGGAGCTCTGTAGCCAAGGTGGTGACGATCTGGAGCTGTGTGGAAAGGGGGGTGAGGGTCTAGAGCTATGCGGCAAGTGTGTGGAGCTATATGGACAGAGGGGTGAGGGTCTGGAGCTGCGTGGCCTGAGGGATGAGAATCTGGAGCCTTGTGACCAGGGCAGAAAATGTATGAAGCTATGTGAAGCGGGTGTTGTGTGGCCAGATGGCAGGACTCTGGAGCTATGTAGGCTGTAAGGTGAGGGTCTGGGACTTTGTGGCCAGAGTGGTGAGGGTCTGGAGCTGGCCCTGGAGGTGTCTCAGTACCTACATCCCCACAGCCCCTTCTGAGCCACAGGCCCAAGTACCCCCTCCCCTCTCCTGTCCTCTCTGATAAGCTGGAGCAGATATGTGCATGTTAATCATGGAAATTGCCTGGGAGGGGTTTGTGCCTGAAGGCAAGACTACCCCTTCCCCTCTGCCCCGAGATCGAGATCAGCACCCCCATATCCGCATGCCTGTATCTGTGCTAGATTGTCTCAGATCCAGTCACCCCTCCTTTACGGGTAAGAAGATTGGCAGATGTCCAAATCAGTTGGATCCTGTCAGCAGGAACAGATCAGAGGTTGTGGCCTGTGAGTGTGATATAAATCAATCAAAGATGGACACCAGTAGATCAATGGAATTTGCTGTAGTAAATGTGCACCTATAACATGTACACACAGCCTTCTCCCCACATCTTACCTCCTTCGCTTCCCCACAGCACCTGTATATATGTATATATGTTTGTACATATTTATTACTCTATTTATTTATTTATTTTACTTGAACATATCTATCCTATTTATTTTATTTTGTTAGTATGTTTGGTTTTGTTCTCCGTCTCCCCCTTTTAGACTGTGAGCCCACTGTTGGGTAGGGACTGTCTCTATATGTTGCCAATTTGTACTTCCCAAGCGCTTAGTACAGTGCTCTTCACATAGTAAGCACTCAATAAATACGATTGATGATGATGATGATGATATGTTTGTACGTATTTATTACTCTATTTATTTTACTTGTACCTATCTATTCTATTTATTTTATTTTGTTAATATGTTTGGTTTTGTTCTCTGTCTCCCCCTTCTAGACTGTGAGCCCACTGTTGGGTAGGGACTGTCTCTATATGTTGCCAGCTTGTACTTCCCAAGCGCTTAGTACAGTGCTCTGCACAAAGTAAGCGCTCAATAAATACAATTGATTGATTGATTGGAAAATAACTTTAAGTCCTTTGATTTGAAATCAGGTGGTTAATTCCAGCAAGTGCTATGACACTTTTTGAGGAATGGCCAGAATATTTTCAGCTATATAATTCCTAACCCAACTTTCAACAACCAGAGGAAACTGGGTGAAATCAACTGTATAAAGTCTGAGACTTTCTTCTGGGGCATAGCACAAAGGGAGCTTACAGTCGGGGCTCACTGAGCTTAACTATTGATCTTAATTTTGGCTTATTACCAACAGCAGTGCTGAGTGCTTTAGTGCAGATTAGTATTAATGACTTAAATGAGTGGTAATTAAATGAGGTGAGAAGGAAAAGCTAAAGGATGGAAGAATGGTCATTGGTTATAGGATTTTTATTACCTGGAACAAAAACAATATACTGTATTGAATATTAGCTCCCCGCACAGTTTCCTTTCTCTTTTAGTGTTTTCATCTCTCTGGGTTTAATGAGTCTGTAGTGGATTACTCTAATCTTACTAGTATTGGAATCACACTTTTCATTGTGAAGGAAAGTCAATGATGTGGCACTGTTAGAACAGGAAACTTCTTGTGGAAACCGCGGCTTAACCGCTTTTAAAAGCTGAAGAAAAAAAAGGACCAGAAAAGGTGAGATGCAGTGGAAGGAGGTAAATCGTCAAGGTTTTGTGTGCCCCTGTTGACAGTTTGAAATTTATGATTCTCTTCCCAGGGGGAGTATTCGATTCATCTTGTTAATGCCTGGCAGAGACAGAACTACCTACTGCACTAAACGATGGGTACTCCATTTAAGTTCAACCACAACAACAACAACCTTGCTAGTGAAATAGAAGTTAATGAGGTGGAAGGATCATTTCTTTTGCAAATGAAGGGGCCCTGGACATTGAAATTCACACCCTTATTTTCCTGGTAAAAGGTTTTCATTTCCATGGGACACTGCAACGAACTATTGCTGCTGTATGGATTTTGCAACATAAGGTGCAACGTGCTTAAACCTCAAACTTCTGTTGTGCTTTGGTGAGTATTATCTGAATTATATAATTAAAAAATAAATTAAAGTACAGCAGGGGATGCTAGCTCCTCCATCTGATAAATTTCATGCAGGATTAGTATGTAATCTCCAATTTTGTGCCTCGTTTTTCCCTTATGGAATTTGAAAATGTGGGTTTTTTTAAATAAGAAAATATGTTTTGGGGGAGTTTCCTTGTTAACTGGATTATTGAGCTCCGGGCTCCTAATTCTCCTAATCTTTCCCAGTTACTGGGAAATTGAAGGGTAAATCCAGAACTCAGCGGTGTGAGTTTCCAAATGCAAATATAACTCTGTGGCTGCTCACACAATATTCATGTCCCAGTTTTTAACAGGCCTTATCAAGAAAAGAAAAAGACAATGAAAACAGCTTATCCTAGACCAAGCACATTGGAATAAAATGATTTTAGGCAATATTTAACTACGTCAAGCAGACAGCACCAGTTAATACAACGGAGAGTGTAGTGAACTGAGATTCCTTATGAGAAGCAGCGTGGCATAGTGGGTAGACCATGGGCCTAGGAATCAGAAGGTTATGGGTACTAATCCCAGTCCCACCACCTGTCTGCTGTGTGACCTTTGGCAACTCACTCCACTTCTCTGTGCCTCAGTTACCTTATCTGTAAAGTGGGAATTCAGACTGTGCACTCCAGGGACTGTGCCCAGCCTGATTAGCTTGTATCCACCGCTTAACAAATACCACAATTATTGTCATTATTATTGCTATCTATCCCAATTAAGAAATAGAAGGTTCCTCTACTCACCTTATTGTGACAGGAGGGCTGAATGAAATAATGTTAACCCCCAAGCATTTTGGAAAGCAAGCCTGTGGTTGAATACAGCTAGAATTTTATTGATTTCTTTTTTGGTGGCAGTGAGTTTCTTATTAGCTTTTGACACCTGTCTACATGTTTTGTGTTGTTGTCTGTCTCTCCCTTCTAGACTGTGAGCCCATTGTTGGGTAGGGACTGTCTCTTTATGTTGCCGACTTATACTTCCTAAGTGCTTATTACAGTGCTCTGCAAAAAGTAAGCGGCTCAATAAATATGATTGAATGAATCGAAGTTCTTCAATAACAGAGGAATTACATTTTTGAAAAAGCAGTCAATCAATCAAATTTATTGACACTTACCAAGTGCATAGCACTGTACTAAGAGCTTGGTAGAGTACAGTATAACAGAGTTGATAGACATGTCTCCTGCCCACAGAACTTGGAATGAAGGAAGACTTTCCTTGATTGTCATCACACGTGAACAAAACCACTTTTTCTGGCACCTCATTGCAGTCTATCCATTTTGTCGTGTGTGGTTGGAAAAATGTTCCCTAATCCCCTAAAGCATTCTAGCCAAAATGTGTAATGGAAACAAAGATTTTGACAGAGATAACTTAATTTTATATGGTTTTGTAACTGATAGGGTTGTAAAATTGTTCAGGGAATCATCTTTACTGTGTTTTTAAATTATATCCTATTATTCTATTATGAGTTTAAGTCTTTCTTTTCAGGATAGCCAACCCTTGGCCTACTTTTTACCCTCTAACAGCTCAACCAGGGAGTAAGAGCACTAGAAAGCACCCCACACAAATAAATTACCCTCCATACCCTGATGTGTACACATCAGTGTTTCTGTGAGATATCATACAGAAGAATTTACTGTGCTCTTGGTCTAATGAACATTCATCCAGGAAAAAGTATGTCTCCCTCAGCGAGGTGCATGTTCCTCTAAATGTAATGAGAAGATGAGGATCGGACTTTCCAAAGGATGGCTCAATTGCAGGGCTGCCCTGATTCTCCAGACTAGGCAATGTCCTGCATGGGAATAACACCACAAGAACAGATTCCACATGATCTCCCCAACTTTGTGTATGGAGAGCATTAGCAATAAGGCCCACCCAAAGGACAAAGGGAGAGGCCCTTCCTCCTAGATCCCTCCTAAGAGCCAGAGTTCCTCCTGGCCTGAGGGAAGATGAAGCTCTCTCTTCTTGGCTTCTTAATGGAGCCCTTAGCCAAGGAGTCAAGAATCTCCACTGTGCTTCTGGTTGGGTTGCTTCCTGATTAGTGGTCTCCAAGTGTCATCAAGCCTTTGTCAATGGGAGAGTTGCTATTTCTCCTTGGTGAGATGGGGGTGGGAAAGAGAGAGTTGCTTTGCTTATCTTTGGTGTCAAGGGCAATCAATGCTCACCCCTCGCCTCAGCAATAGACCACTTCTTGAGGTAGAGTCTTCTCACATTTGACCCATTGGCCTTGAGGAGAGAATGCACTTCCCTAGGCACAGGGAGGAATGAATAGTGCCCAGCTTCATTTCAAATTTGGCTCCAACCATGAACATTATTAGTTGGCTCCTTCAAATCAGTAATTACCCTAGAAGTGAATAGACTTGGTTCTGAATTTCCTTCTTTGGCTAAATCTTTCTTTTCCCTCCCTGTTCCCCATGGTATTCGTACCCCTTTCTGGTTTAAACTTTTTTACAATTAAATGCATGCCAAAAGGCATTTCCAAATTCCTTTCCAGGTGCCGCCTGTTCTTGTGAAGATTCTAAGAGCCCACTGCTTTCTCCCCCTTCAAGACTGTGAGCCCGCTGTTGGGTAGGGACTGTCTCTATGTGTTGCCGACTTATACTTCCCAAGCGCTTAGTACAGTGCTCTGCACACAGTAAGCGCTCAATAAATACGATTGATTGATGGATTGCTTTGCTGGGTTGTGGAAACTCAGTTGGGTCACAACCTAGGATAGGGAAGTTTTTATCTATAATTCCTGTTTGCTCATTCCCATGGATCAATTTTCAATCCATTCAAAAACCCATGCTTATTATACTTAATTATCTTAATAAAATTCCAAAGGGAGCTTTATCAATTAGCAAATTCTTGTTTAATATATGATCTATTCTAATATAAAAAAACCTGAGAAGTTGTTTTTCTTGTGGCTCTTCCTACCAAATTATGTCACTAGGTCGCTAAACATATCTGGTGAGATCTTGCTGGAGAGAATTAAATATACTAACTGATGGATTGAATCTATGCATCGGATTACACAGACTATGATCAATCAGTCAATAGCATTTATTGAGTGCTTTCTGTGTGCACAGCATTGTACCGGGCACTTAGGAAAGTACGATAAAACAGAGTTGATAGACATGTTCCCTGCTCACAAGGGACTGACGGTCTAGTGGGGGAGATAGGCATTTAAATAAGATATGGTGAATATCAAGTGCTTAAAGGGTACAGATACAAGTACATAAGAGATGTAGGCCTCTGGAGGATATTTTAATTTAATTAGGTTTTGAAAGTGGAGGAGAGTAGTAGCCTGTCATATATAAAGGGGGCTAGAGTTCCAGGCCAGAGGGGGGACGTGGGCAAGTTTATGGGTCAAGCTTGGGAGTTGCATGTCACTGAAAAATTACACCATGACTGAAATCATTAGGGCAAAGTGCAGATTTCATGACTGAAAATTGACAGAGCTTGTATGGAATAACCTATGAGCAGAGCAAGAATCTCTCCCTTTGTGTGAATAATATGGGGGACGTTACACATCAGTGTTTCCAGTCACTTTGGGATGCACCGAAAGGATCTCACCATCAGTAGCATCATCTTCAACACACAAACAGCTGGCAGGCCTCTTTAATGCACCTGATTTATAGAATCTCTCAGGCTATATTTCCTAGATGCATTGTCCTGTAACTTAATGAAGGGCAGAGTGTGAGAAGACTACTGTTTCTGAAACACGCTTTGGCCATAGAAACCGTAGAGGAGGAAAGTAGCTTTATTTAATTTTTACCAGAGTTGAACTTTCGCTTTCCACTTTACAGTTTAGTAAACTGCAGATCTGAGAATTCTCAGAAGCATTTTGTTCTTACTGAAGAGAAAACTATCCGTAGCCTCCTGTGCGGTAGGCTATTTAGTAAACGGAGGGCAAGTCACAGTAGAGTGCTTATTATATTTTAGCTGCAGAATATATTCCACTCACTGCTCAAGTATGCTTTCCACCAAACAATAAGGCCCATCCGTTTGCTGTCATGACCTTGAAAGACTCCACATATCTTCATCCACCTGTTTCTAGGAAAACCACAGTGAACTCTAGAGCTAGGAGCCTGGAATTCTTGTTTCCTGGGATTTCAACTCATTCTCCTAAATCAGTCACTCAATGAATTATATTAATTATGCACCTACTGTGTGAAGAGTGGTTTAGAGAAGCAGTGTTGCCTAGTGGATGGAGCACGAGCTTGGGAGTCAGAAGGACCTGGGTTCCAATCCCGGCTCTGCCACTTGTCTCCTGTGTGACCTTGGGCAACTCACTTAACTTCTCTGTTCCTCAGTTACATCATCTGTAAAATGGGGACTGTGTTCAACCCAATTACCTTTTATCTACCCCAGTGCTTAGCACAGTTCTTGGCACATAGTAAGCACTTAACAAACACCACAATGGTCATTATTATACTCAGTGCCTGGGAGAATACAGTGGAATTTGTAGATGTAATTTAGAGAAGCAGCATGGCTCAGTGGAAAGAGCCCGGGCTTTGGAGTCAGTTGTCATGGGTTTAAATCCCGGCTTTGTCAATTGTCAGCTGTGTGACTTTGGGCAAGTCACTTAACTTCTCTGTGCCTCTGTGCCTCATCTGTAAAATGGGGATTGACTGTGAGACCCCCCATGGGACAACGTGATCACCTTGAATCCCCCCAGTGCTTAGAACAGTGCTTTGCACATAATAAGCACTTAATAAATGCCATTATTATTATTATTATTATATAATCACTGCCCTCAATTTGCTTACAGTCTTACAGGGGAAGCAGGCACTAAAACAATTCACAGCTGGGCATTTAAAGATATGCAAAAATGGCTTCAGGGTGGTCAAGAGAAGAATAATGGCCTAGTGGAAGGAGCACAGGCTTGGGATTCAAAGGATTTGGGTTCTAATCCTGACTCCGCCACTTGTCTGCTGTGTGACCTTAGGGGAGACATTTAACTTCTCTGTGCCTCCATTACCACATCTGTAAAATGGAGATTAAGACTGTGAGCCCCATGTGGGACAAGGATAGAGTGCAATCTGATTATCTTGTACCTAGTACTCTTCTAGGTACTATCTGTAAATTCATGGACTGTCAGTAAACAGGAGGTCAAATTTGGGATACCACATTGCCATCCACAAAATGCTCAGAAATTAATCATAAATATATATGTATACATATGTATAAAACTTCCTAGTTTCATTATTTAATCTTAGATTGTTCTCTTCATGCCAGTATTCTTTTTTAGTGTCTTCTCTCACTTTGACTGCAATCCTCTTGTTTACCAAGGACTGGGTCCAAAATGATTTTCTTGTAATTTCTCCAATAATCAGTACAGGGTGAGTGTTTAATGTCAGCAATACTACAACTACTACCACCACTACCATTGTTACTACACTACTACTACTAATAACAATAATGGTATTTGTTAAGTGCTTACTATGTGCCAAGCTGTTCTAAGCACTGGGGTAAATACAAGGTAATCAGGTTGTTCCATGAGGGGCTCACAGACTTCATCCCCATTTTACAGATGAAGTAACAGAGGCACAGAGAAGTTAACTTGCCCAAAGTCACACAGCTAAGTGGCAGAGGTGGGATTAGAACCCGCTACCTCTGACTCCCAAGCCTGTGCTCTTTCCACTAAGCCACGCTGCTTCTACTATTCCATTATACCTTTTCACCCTGGAGCTGTGCTTTAGCATAATCTACTATCTGGATTCTGTCTTCTGTTCAAGAATAGTGTAGGACAGATTTTTTTGTGTGCTGGCATGATGCTGTTGATTCATCTTCTTCTGTTTTCCTTTATTCAATAAATTCATGGGTTACGAGATCCGGGGATATTTGTCTTAGAACACAACAACAAAAAAAAATTAAGCTCTTTCCTGGAGTAAAGCTGCTTTACTTCATCACAAAAGAATGATCCTCTATTGTTCATTTCTCATCTAGTAATCCTAGGTCAACATCTCCTCTATGGTGATCCCTGTGGGATCACTGATAAATGGTAATTTGGTCCTTGGGGCTCAAAATGAATTAAGCTATTTCCTCTTGGTGAGTCAGAATTAAAGTCCATCATGGAGTTAAAGCATTTGATTTCCTGCCCCAGAGAGGCAAAATAGAAAAAGTGGAACAGGTCTGTGATACAACAGGAGCAGCTTAAGTGAATTCAACATTACTCATAACTACAGTAGGCACTCAGGCAAGGGTAGCGACCATTTGTCCTGGTCTCTCTCCCAGAATGCAGAGAATACACAGCCATAAGCCTGCAGCGAGGTGCTCTGTGTCCTTTATTGTTTTCCCCCATAACACTCCCTGTTCTTAGATGGTGTGGCATTTAAGCCTCAGTATAGGCTTCACTACAGAGTCCCATCAAGTACATGGCTAGGGGTGGGGTACACAGTAAATCTGTCTGTTAAGGTCCAAAGGACCAAATAAATGATTGCCTTTTATCGCACTCCACAAGTTGAAAGAATTGCTTGATAGAACACTTTAGAGCCATATCTCATGATTGGTTCCCACAGAGGCTATGTGTTTGGTTGCAGGGGAAGAAAATGGTGGTGGTGGGGTTTTGGTTGGTGTCCTCCATAGAAATCAGTTCCCTCAGTCCAGAGCTCAGTGAGATTGGCTGGAGATTCAGATTAGTCTTGTTGGAAGACCCTTCGGGGTTCCTTCACCCCAACGGCCAGTCTCCAAGGGACCTGGGGCCTTTCTCATATGAAACTCTGGCCTAGGCACCGAGGGTCAGCCCGTCCCACTGGGCAAGCACCCGCTAGTGGTCCTTGCCCCCTCAAACAACATCCTGAGTTCCTCTTCTAACTGGGGCCCAGGCTCAGCCTCACACTGGCTGGGGGATTTAGTCTCTGGTGTGAAGGGATGACGGAGGTGGGTCCCTGAACTCAGAAAAAGGAAAGAGTGAGGGAGAGGAGAGAGTTTCACTGGAGAAAAGAGGGCTGGCTAGAGAAAGCAGGAGTTGCCAATATCTCACTGCCAGGCCCTCCCTGTTGGATATGTGTGGGGAGGGAAAGGGGTGTGGTGATTTTTCAGTCAGTACTTTACCATTTCCCTTTGCTGAACCTTTATTAAAATCCACATAAAGAAAGTTAAAAGAGCACAGAATGCCTCTAAATTCCCACCCAGCTTCACCCTCCGCCAACTAACTCCACCACTATCACCAAACCTAGCTCCCTATCGCCACAGTTATTCCACGAACCATAAAGCAGGGTGGGTTGCTCAGATATTGGAGCTCTCTGTACCTGGGATAAAGGGCTGCTTGGCTGAATGAAGTCAGAAGAAATCCAAACTTGCCACTTTCTCCATCCCACCCCTGACCTGCCAAACTCTTTTTAAATCTGCTCACGTAAACAGCTCAGAAAATGCTGCTATCCTTACCATTGCATTTTCCAGAGTAAAAAAAAAGGCTGGTAAAAAGTACAAGTTGATCCTTGTTCTACTTATCTGCCTAACTGCGTTACAGTTTCAAACATTTTGGAGTGTTATGAAGAGATACATTTAACTCGCTCTCCTTTGTTTTTGGACAGGCACCAAAACTGCAGATATACATAATTTATTTTAGTGTCTGTCCAGACTGTAATCTCATGTGGGTAGGAAATGTGTCCACCAACTCTGTTGTAGTGTTCTTTCCCATGCACTAAGTACAATACTCTACACACAGTAAGAGTTCAATAATCATAATTGACTATTGATTAATATCCCCTCAAAAACCCCAGGCGCTTTCCATATCCAAACAATAGGCCCCTTTCTCAGTTTATGAATCACTCCTCTTCTACTTCTCTGCCAAATAGGTGCTGTCTTTTGACTGGAGAGCAATGACACATTACTTTTCAGGGCTCGCGTGATTTCTAGTTCATGTTCTGCACCTGCTTTGAAACTCCAAAAATGGTGGCAATGCTTTGAAGGAGGGGTAAATGAAAATACAATGCAGCTTCATGTATAATTTCAATATGTATAATTTGTCAGCTCTCTCTTTGGGGTAACAGGAGATGTCTGTTAACATTTCTGAACTGAAGAGGGGAGGTCTAGGAGACAGCCATATTGGGGCTGTGTTTATCTTTCATGAACAATGGAAAATTGATGGTAGAAAAAACAGAAATCTTGTCCTTCTGAGCAACAGGAGAAGACTGGGAACAGTGGATCAGGCATCTCCACACTGTCCTGGAACTCTGAATATATTTTATATTCTTTGGATATTTTTTCCACTTGGTACCCAGAAGGTAAACCCTTATGTGGGCCTTTTAGGATGCTGCAATTATTCTTTCAAGGTCAGCAAGCTACATTCCCCTTTGTGCAACATGCAGCAGTGATGAAGAAGAGGCTTGCGAGTCATCTACTTTGATGCCATTATTATTATTATTATTATTATTATTATTATTATTATTATTATTATTATTGTCCCCATTTTACAGATGAGGTAACTGAGGCACAGAGAAGTTAAGTGACTTGCCCAAAGTCACACAGCTGACAGTTGGCGGAGTCGGGATTTGAACCCATGACCTCTGATTCCAAAGCCTGTGCTTTTTCCACTGAGCCATGCTGCTTGCCCTGCCTGATCACGCCTGGATCATGCTTGGATCATGCCTGGCCCAAGTATCTTGTCTCTACCCTACCACCTGATACACAGTACATACTTAACAAATACCAGGATTTAAAAGTGAAGTCAGAATTGGCTTTAATAATCATTTCTTTTTCTTTCTCTTCTGGCAAATTCTCAAAGAAAAGAGTTTATACAATCAAGCAACCCACACATTCACACCTTTGAAGTCCCTCATTACTAAGCCAGTTTCTTTATTTCTCCATGACTTTCCAAACGGGCTGGGCTTCAGACATTTGTCCACTCTGAAACAGGAACAATTCACCTCCAACTTCCATTCCACGGGCCGTCATTACGTGTGCCACACCATTATGCATCAGGCAGAAACTCCTCACCCTGGGCTTCAAGGCTGTCCATCACCTCGCCCCCTCCTACCTCACCTCCCTTCTCTCCTTCTCCAGCCCAGCCCGCACCCTCCGCTCCTCTGCCACTAATCTCCTCACCGTGCCTTGTTCTCAGCTGTCCCACTGTCGACCCCCAGCCCACGTCATCCCCCTGGCCTGGAATGCCCTCCCTCTGCCCATCCACCAAGCTGGCTCTCTTCCTCCCTTCAAAGCCCTACTGAGAGCTCACCTCCTCCAGGAGGCCTTCCCAGACTGAGCCCCTTCCTTCCTCTCCCCCTTGTCCCCCTCTCCATCCCCCCATCTTACCTCCTTCCCTTCCCCACAGCACCTGTATATATATATGTATGTTTGTACATATTTATTACTCTATTTTACTTGTACATATCTATTCTATTTATTTTATTTGGTTAATATGTTTGGTTTTGTTCTCCGTCTCCCCCTTCTAGACTGTGAGCCCACTGTTGGGTAGGGACCGTCTCTATATGTTGCCAACTTGTACTTCCCAAGCTCTTAGTACAGTGCTCTGCACACAGTAAGCACTCAAAAAATACGATTGATTGATTGATTGATTTATCGGCCGCTCTAGAAACCTGAATCTCTTTTTGCCATCCATGTAACAGTCTTGAGATGGCCTGGGGTGAGTGTGTTTGTTGGCAGTGGAAGAGCTGAACCTAAACCAGATAATCAGAAGCAGAAGTGTTCCAGGAGCAGGAAAATCACAAGCTCCCTGTCTGCCAGACAAGGTGAAGGGTTTAATAAACCACCCAGCAGTGGACTCTGGGATGAGGAACCAGCTGGAGAGAGAAGCTGCAAATTTGATTTGGCCACTGCTTCATCTCAGTGAAAAAACAAGTAGAGAATGATCTGTCAACAAGGCCATCAGGACAAGGAGAGCTAAAAAGCAGACTGAGTGCTCCACTGAAATATGGGATATTGGTGGAACTGGATGCTTAGTGAGGGAATATGTTTGGTTTCATGGTATTTCTCTTTCTTTTCTTTTTTCCCTCTCCCTTCTTCCCTCCTTCAAACCAAGGTATTAGGGGTCTACCATGCCCGTGATCGAAGGAAATTCTGTTTCCACCCTCTTGCATGTAACCCCAGGCAAATGACAGACCTTTCACCTCTCTTTCTCTTGCTTTAGCTGTCCAGATAGTGAGCGCTGATTTATGTCTGAAGGGGTAAGTAAAAGCATCTTCACACCAAAATCAATGCACTCCCAGTGTTGGGTGGCTACAGCAGTCTCTCCTCTCTTCATTTTACAGCTAACCTGCTTGACTTATGATCTATCTTCTTTTGATTTTGCTTTCTACTGTATTTGCTGTAGCATATCATATAATAATAATAATAATAATAATAATGGCATTTATTAAGCACTTACTATCTGCGAAGCACTGTTCTAAGCACTGGGGCGGTTACAAGGTGATCAGGTTGTCCCACAGGGGGCTCACAGTCTTAATCCCCATTTTACAGAGGAGGTAACTGAGGCCCATAGAAGTTGTGACATGCCCAAAGTCACACAGCTGACAAGTGGCAGAGCCAGGATTTGAACCCATGACCTCTGACTCCAAAGCCTGTGCTCTTTCCACTGAGCCATGCTGCTTCTGTGGTCGATGCTGGAAGAAGAGGAGAGAGTGTAAGTCAGTTTCTCCAGGAGGATTGTGACGGGATACAGCCAGGCTGCATGACTATGGGGACGGAGGTGAGGGGAGGGAGAGAATGGGGTCTCCAGGCTCTTCGTGGAGAAATGAGTTCAATTTCAATCGTCCAGATCTATCAGCAAATGTTCAAATTTGTTTCACTGTACACTGGATAGGCCTAAAGTTTCCTGTGCCTTCCTCTGAAAACAAGACATGTTATTTTCTGATCATTTGCTTTTGATTCTGAAGAAACAGGATGAAACAAACCCTTTCTTTCTAGAGGTCAGGGAGTGTTGCTGTTTAGCACAGCCCCACCTGTATAGGGGTATTTCTAATAAGTTATTTTTGATTATGGTAATGATGAGGATGATGATGATGAAGAAAGGATAACAATACAATAAAGTGGTACACTTGGGAACCATTTCATATTCTGAATGCTGCCTCCAACACTGAATTATTACTCATTAGAATATTAGCTCCTTGTGGGCTGGGAAAGTTTTGGGTTTTGCCTCTACTTTCCAAGTGCTTAATACAGTGCCCAGGGCACACTCACTCAATTGTTCAAAAAATTGAATTTATTGAGCATTTACTGTGTGTGTTGTGCCACTTGGAAAGGCATAATGCAATAGAGTTGGAAGGCATCATCAGTTCTTGCAAGTGGCTTACAGCCTAGTTGATGATAGAAATTAAAATAATTTGCAGATAGGAGAAGCAGTGGGGAATAAGAGTATGTACATGAGTGCTGTAAGTTTGGGGTGGGATGACTATCAGAGTGCTTAAGGGATACAGGACAAAGTGCATAAGAGATACAGAATATTACTTCTACAGCTCTCAAAATCTTTCTTTGTTCTACTCTTGCACTATCAACTCCAGACTATTCAGTTCAGGAACAATGCAGGGCATCCTTCCTCCTCCCTGAGTGCTGACTTGCTCAGAACCTTTCCCAGTTACATAGATAACATGCTGGGTAGGAGCAGTTCAACATACTTATGAGGGAATTGGAGATCAATAGATTTTCAAAAAAATCTGTGTTTCTTCTGTCTGGATGCTGGTCTGGCATTACTCATTTCCCTTTAGAAATGGAAAGCTGACTTTGGCCAGGAGTCAGAAACCTGAAAGTTCATCTCTATCTAACTAGGAGAGACCTAATCTCCCTTCCCAAGTAGCTGTTCTGTAGGTGAAACCACAATTTGGACCACCCTGGGAACTATGGTGCATCCATACTGCAAATTACCCTGATTTTCCATGGATGCTTAGGGAACTCATAGTTGGAGAGCCAACTTGGCTACATATCTAAAAAAACAACATTTTCTCCGCTGACCAACAGGCACTTGGAGATGTATGGAGGTCGGCTGTAAGCTGGAAGAAGGGGAAAACCCAGTCCCTGATCACTGATAATTAATAGACTCAATTCTTCAATAAATCCTTCATTGAAATGATTTGAAAAGGTGTCTTTTAATCAGTTTTCACATTCATCAACGTGGCATATATATGAAGTCAAGCATAAAACAATATTCCCCTGTGCTCTGATTCTGAAGGATAGAAAATTAAATCAAAGGTATTTTGAGAGCTTACACAGAATGAGAAGGAAGAAGGGGGTCTCTAATGGCAGACACTCTCAGGTGCATCTCCTCTAATTAACCCTTTTAAAAAATAATGGCATTTAAGTGCTTACTATGTTCCAGGCACTGTACTAAGCACTGGGGTAGATACAAGACAATCAGGTTGTCACAGTCCCTTCCCCACGTAGAGCTCATAGTCTTCATGCCCATTTTACAGATGAGGTAACTGAGGCACAGAATTTAAGTGATTTGTCCAAGCTCACACAGCAGACAAGAGGTGGAGCTGGAATTAGAATCCAGGTTATGTGACCCCCAGGCCTGTGCTCTTTCCAGTAGACTATGGTACTTCTCACTAGTCAACACTGCTCCTTCCAAGGAGATGCAGACCAATGGATCATGTAAGTTTGATCTTACCACCTACTTCTCTCCTTTGGGAAGAAGGGGCATCATTACGGACAGGGAATGTTTCTGCTACTTCTGTTGTATTGTACTCTACGAAGCACCCATAGTAAGCACTCAATAAATACCATTGCTTGATTAAAGATGTTGAGATAATGGACTTCACTATACCAGAGTTTTAAAGATGGGAAGTTCAGATTCATGGGACTGGCTAAAGTGAACTGGAATAGAGTTAGGGTTGTGTGTGTGCGTATATCCAATCTCATCCCACAGAATGAATGGACACATTCATCGCAACATAGAGGAAACCAGATAGGTGGGGCTTTATGAGCACAGAAGCATCGTTATGCAAGATGCTTCCTGCAAGGCGTATTCTAAGACTCCAACTAGTTAGCTAAATGAATGTCTGCCGGGCTTAACTTTCAACATTCTGGGTCATGGGACCATTTTGGAAAGTGTCCTGATCAATTGCCCGTTGGTGAACAAATGCGTATTTTTGGATAAAGAATTAAAGGATGACATAACTTTCTTCAGATAAAGCAATCAGATATGCAGCATGGCCTAGTGGAATTGAACACTGGCCTCAGAGTTGGGGAACCCATAGAGTGAGTGAGAATTAGAAGTAAGTGGAGAACCAGAACACAGCTTTGGGAAGCATCCACAGTTTGGAGTGGAGAGGTAGAAAAAGAGCTAGTGAATGAGAGCAGTCCAGAGTGATAGGAGGAGAACAAGGTCAAAACTGGGGCAAAAAACTCCATGTCTGTAGCTCAACTCTGCCATTTGTCTTTGGGTGATCTTGGACAAGTCACTTAACTCTGTACCCCTGTTTCTTCATTTGTAAAGTGGAGATTAATAACCTGTTCTTCCTCCTACTTAGAAAGTGACCCCAATGTGAAATAGGGACTGTTTGCCACCTGGTTATTTGATATCAACTCCAGTACTTAGTAGAGTTCTTGGTGCATAGTATTATATACTCAGTTATATGCATATATATGTATATATACTATGTATGTATACTATTTATATTAATGTCTGTCTCCCCATCTAGAGACTGTAAGCTCATTGTGGGCAGGGAATCTGTTAATTGTTGTATTGTACTCTCCCAAGTGCTTAGTACAGTGCTCTGCACATAGTAAGCATTCAATAAATAAAATTGATTGAATGAAAGAATGAATTTGACAATACTATATATTATAGTATTATATTGTTATACTGTATTATCCCAAGTGCTTAGTACAGTGCTCTAGACATAGTAAGCACTAGATAAATATGATTGCTTGATTAATAGTAAGTTCTTAATAAATACTGTGATTATTATTATTCTCATCAGTGCCTGCTGTACATAACAACCATCACCCAGAACAAGATCATTGGGTGTACACTAGAATATGATGGCATTGGGGTTCTGTATTCCCCTCTCAGGGTAGCACCTAGAGCATTTCCAGTATTCTTCTAGTCTCGACTACAGGAGGGAGAGTCAAGCAGAGGCCTATCCATTCCATTCCTAGCTTGGATTTATTTTGTTAATATGTTTTGTTTTGTTGTCTGTCTCCCCCTTCCAGACTGTGAGTCCACTGTTGGGTAGGGACCGTCTCTATATTTTGCCAACTTGGGCTTCCCAAGTTACTGCGTGCTCTGCAGACAGTAAGCGCTCAATAAGTATGATTGAATGAATGAATGAGGCCCTAAAGACTAGGCCTAGGACTACCTATATATATATATATATATATATATATATATATTTAGGTACATATATATTACTCTATTTTACTTGTACATATTTATTCCATTTATTTGATTATGTTAGTATGTTATGTTTTGTTGTCTGTCTCCCCCTTCTAGACTGTGAACCCGCTGCTGGGTAGGGACCGTCTTTATATGTTGCCAACTTGTACTTCCCAAGAGCTTAGTACAGTGCTCTGCACACAGTAAGCGCTCAATAAATATGAATGAATGAATGAATGGGTATAGCATTTAGTTCCTTCAGGAGCGGGCCTATGTCTTTCATTTGTTTATTATTCTCTCCCAAGGGCCTAACTCAGTGTGACGAAAACAGTACACACTCAAATACTCTGGAGTGAGTAGGAAATATTTGGACAGTGTCAACTGCCATTGGAAAACGTTTAGTACACATTTACTATTCCTTTTATTTTGTTAATGGTTTGCATCTAGCTTTAATTCTATTTGTTCTGACCATTTTGACACCTGTCTACATGTTTTGTTTTGTTGTCTGTCTCCCCCTTCTAGACTGTGAGTCCGTTGTTGGGTAGGAACCGTCTCTATATGTTGCTGACTTGTACTTCCCAAGAGCTTAGTACAGTACTCTGCACACAGTAAACGCTCAATAAGTACGATTGAATGAATGAATGACAGTGGCTAGCGAGTGGAAGGCAAGCTGCTACAAGTCACAACTCACCTGTTTTGCCCAGCATGGGTGAGAGTTGAGGGTGGAGACCCATGTTTTCTGCGCAGAAGGAGGCGATGGAGGAGAGTGTGGAGTGGAAACCAGTTACTCGAAGGGTACAGATTCAAGTGCATAGAGGAGATGCATAAGGGAAAGGGAGTCAGCAAAAGAGGTCTTAATTGGTGATAGCCTCTTGGAGGGACTTTGAAGGTGGGGAGAGTTGTGGTCTAGCATATATGGAGAAGGAGGAAATTCTAGGCCAGCGTGGAGAGGTGGGAAAGGCAACAGTGGCGACAAAGATGATATCAGGGCACAGTGATCAAGCTGGTGGTAGAGGCGTGAAGTAGATGGGCTGGGCTGTAGTAGCAGATCACTGAGGTAAGGTAAGAGGGGGAAGGTGATTGACTTTTAAATCCAAAGGTAAAGAATTTCTGTTTGCCAGGGAAGTGGATGGGAAACCACTAGGGGTTCTCGAGGACAGGGGAGATGTGGACTGAATGATTTTAAAAAAATGATCCTGGCAGCAGAGTGAAATACAGACTGAAGTGGGGAGAGACAGGAGGCAGGGAGATCATTGAGGAGGCAGATTCAGTGGTCGAGGTAGGACATGATGAGTGCTTGGATGGAGAGGAACGGGTGGATTTTAGTGATGCTGTGAAGGTAGATCTGACAGGATTTGGTGACCGATTGAATATGTGTGTTATGTGAGAGAGATGGATAGAGGGCTTAATTAATTAATTAATGATGGCATTTGTTGTGTGTTTACTATGTGCAAAGCACTGTTCTAAGCGCTGGGGAGGATACAAGGTGATCAGGTTGTCCCACGTGGGGCTCACAGTCTTAATCCCCATTTTACAGATGAGGTAACTGAGGCACAGAGAAGGTAAGCGACTTTCCCAAAGTCGCACAGCTGACAAGCGGCGGAGCTGGGATTTGAAACCATGACCTCCAACTGCCAAGCCCGTGCTCTTTTCACTGAGCCATGCTGCTTTGCCAAAGTTATGGCCTTGTGAGATAGGGAGGGATAGTGATATTTTCTACAGTGATGGGAAAGACAGCGAGACAGCAGCATATAGGTGTGAAGGCGAGGAGTTCTGTTTTGGACATGTTTAATTTGAGTTGTCTGTAGGACATACAAGTAGAGAGGTCCTGAAGTTGGAAGGAAATATGAGACTGCAGAGAAGATGTGAGATCAGGGCTGCTAATGTAGAATTGGGAATCATCCACATAGAGTTCGTTGTTGAAGTGATGGAAACAAATGAGATCTCCAGAGGAGTGGCTGTAGTTGGAGAATAGAAGTTGATCCAGAACTATGCCTTGAGGAACTCCCACAGTTACTGGGTGGGAGGCAGAGGAGTAACCCTCAAAAGAGACTGAGAATGAGCAGCCAGAGAGATAGGAGGCAAACAGGGAGAGGACAATGTCAGCGAAACCAAGGTTGGGTAATGTTTCCTGGAGAAAAAGGTAGCTGACAGTATCAAAAGCAAGTGAGAGTTTGCCATGGATTAAGATGGAGTAGAGTGTACAGAGTGTATCACTGACTGATTGAGTGAATGGCAGGAGGGTGATGGGGTGATAACTGGAGGGAACTGTGAGGTCAAGGGAGGAGGTTTTTTTTAGGATAGGTGATTACCCCAGACATTCGTTTTAGTTTTGGAGGCTCCATGCAGAATTTCCCTCTAGTTGACCCCAACATTTGGAAAGGACCTTGATGAAAGAAAGAAGGGACCCTCCCCCATGGTGGGCTCTGGGGAAACACACTCCCTACCCAAACAATACTGGCCCTTTCAACAGGAGACTGGCAAATTCCTTCCCCAAAGACCTTAAGCCAGAGGATATCCTTAGTCTGGAATGATTTAAGTACAAGGTAGCCAAGAAAACAAAGTTCCTGGACTCACTTCCCAATTAAAACCCTGTCAAAATATCCTTCTATCCCAGTCTCTCCTCCCAACCTTGCCACTGTCACAGTGTGCAAAGTCCAAGGGGATTGTGAGGGATGAAACTCTCTTTGTTTCTCCCAGGTATTCCTGGGACATATCTCCAGCACTGGCCTCACCTGACTGTAGATAGACTGATTCACAGGTTTTAAGAAGACTGTTTCACAGAATGCCTATTAGAATTGACCCACTGTGAATTGCCATTCATAAAGATTCCCTTATGTGTGTGGAAACCAAATGAAAGAACACTTATCTAATCATTTTCCTGGCCTTTTTCTTCCAGAAAGGCTTTTCTACTGCAGGATGGTTGTTATAGAAAGCAACAGTGCTTGAAACACATCCAATCCCTCCCCACTCAGTTGGGGAAATTTAAAGGGGTACAGGACCTTAAACAATACATGTCCATATTTCCTTTGTAAAAGGTTTTGAATACTTATTATGGACAATAGGCTTCTTATCCACTCAGGAGAATTAGTGTTCTTCATGCCCCTAAAGTGTGGCTTGATAATGGTAATCCAGTAATAGCGGGCCCAGTTCTTTGTTTGTTATTTGCATACAAGTTGCTCCTTAAAACAAATATAGTTGCACAGTGGTTATTCTGAACTGGCAGTCTGTGGGAATAAGAAAAGTATGCAGGCCAATTATGAGGTGATCTACTCCTGAAGGACCTTTTGTTAAAGGATTTCAAGATGTTTGCCACACATTCTGTTATGAAATGCTTCAAGTGATTGTTTACTAAAGAACATGGTTTATTATTGGAGATTATTCCTCTGTATGGAAGAATTGAGAACAGGAAGACAGTGGTGGATGTGGTCTGGAGCTTGTCTTCTTCTCCCACTCCCTTCTGTGTCACCCTTGCACTTGAATTTGCATTGTTTATTCACTTTACCCTCAACCCTGCAGCACTTATGTATATGTCTGTAATTAACTTATTTATATTGATATCTGTCTACTCCTCTAGACTGTAAGCTTCTTGTGGACAGGGAACATCTCTACCAACCTTGATATACTCTCCCAAGTGCTTAGTACAGTGTTCTACATATAGTAAGTGCTCAATAAATATGAATAATAAATAATAGTAATAAATAAATAAACAATAGTGCTCATATTTATTGAGCACTTACTGTGTGTAAGTGATAATAACAACAATAATAATAATAGTGATAATGGTATTTGTTAAGCCCTTACTATGTTCCAGGCATTGTGCTGAACCAGCATGGCTGAAGAGCACAGGCCTGGAAGTTGGAAGGTCCTGGGCTCTAATCCTGGGAATCTCTGTGCCTCAGTTACCTCATCTGTAAAATGGGGATTAAGACTATGAGCCCCAGGTGGGACAGGGACTGTATCCAACCTGATTTTCTTGTATCCACCCCAGTGCTTAGTACAGTGCCTGACACATAGTAAGTGCTTAACAATTGCCACACTTATTATTATTATTATTACTAAGCACTGGGGTAGCTACAAGCAAATCAGGTTCGACACAGTCCCTTTCCCATGTGGGGCTCACAGTCTCAATCTCCATTTTACAGATGAGGTAGCTGAGGCACAGAGAAGTGAAGTGACTTGCCAAAGGTCACACAGCAGATAAGTGGCAGAGCTGAGACTAGAACCTATGAACCTCTGATTCCCAGGCCTGTGCTCTTTCCATTACTCCATACTGCTTCCCAAATACTCCAAATAGTCTTGTGTAGACTCTGTTGGGCTAGGGACTAGATTTCAATTCATCACAAATGTATTTGATGAAATGTCCACCAATGCCCGTGATCCTCTGTCCTTTTACATGGACCCTGCAGGCAGGGGCAATATCCTCCAGAGTTGGGGGACATGAAGGAGAATGGGAATATCATGTCAAGCCCTGCCTTCCCTTTTCTTTTCACTCCATGATCCAGTTGTAAGGGAAAGGAGCTCATTTTATTTCTTGTGAGCTTCTGTCCTCTATGTAAAGAGCAGAAAAGTTGGGGAGGAAGTTGGCCCTCCAGTTCCCTCTTGTTCAGGAGCAGGAATGAGACTGTAGTGAGCCTTGGTGGAGGTGACTCATTTTTTACTCACTTTCATAAACACTAATCATACCTCCTATCTGGGAATCAGTACCCTGAGATGGGAGCCTCGTCTAAAATCTGTACCCAACTGAAATACCAGGAACCTGACTGAGATTATGACACTCCTCACCCTTCATGGGCTTGGATAGCTCCCTGTTTATCATCCCAAACTCCCTATATTTCTCTGGAAAGTGACTAATCAGATGAGGGTTGGAGGGAGAAGATAAATGTACAATTTTATTTTTGAGCAATTCAAATGAAGCTCCACAGAACAAGGCAGCCGGCATGGAATGTTCTGACCCACTGGTCCCAGCCATACTAAAAACTTCAACCACAGCTTATGTTGAAGCAGTCCTTGCTTGACTCCAAGCCTTCTCAATTGCCGCTTCCCTCCCCCCGAGTGATGTTTTAGTTTCTTGCATCTTTCTGGTTAGTGGGACTGCAAAACTGTGAGAAATGGCCACAAAAACAGAGAATGCAATCTCCATCTCAGCATCTTGGGCTAGGGATGCTGAGGAAAACTTTTCAAATTTCTTTCATCCGTCTTTATTAACAAGTAATGGCTGCTCAGAAAGTCTGAAAGTTGTCTTAAGCATGACGTACCAAGGTGACTTCTGGGATGGTGAGTGTCTAACTTGTGAGCTAAAGGGTCAGGCTCAAAGACAGGTATTTTTGGATTCTCAACTATGAGAAAGCAATAGCAACAGACAAACCAGCTCAGCAGCAATGTGATGCTTAAAGTCACTTTTTCAGAAAGACTCCACTCCCAGTTTCTAGCACCAGGGTCTTAGTCCCAACATCATTTTGCAGCTAAGATAGGGACTCTCTTGATTGCTCACACTAGTGTAATATGAAATTGTCTCAGTTGATTGTTGTCACCATCCCATGAATTTTGCATACAGAACCTCCTGAAGACATGGGAAGAATTTGGGATTGAGTTAGTCAGCCTTGCATCTGAAGGGCTGATTGCTGAGGCTTGGGGGAATGTTAGATGATCTATTCCCTCCCTGTGATAGAGAGTCTCAGATACTGCAGATTCCACACACATGGATCATACAGGCACACTCCCGTACCTTCTCACTGTACCTCGCTATCATCTATCTTGCCAACTTCTCACTCACATCCTGTCTCTGGTCTGAAATGCCCTCTCCCTTCATATCCGACAGACAATAACTCTCCCCCACTTCAAAGCCTTATTGAAGACACATCTCCTCCAAGAGGCCTTCCCTGACTAAGCCCTCTTTTCCTTTTCTTCCACTCTTTTCTTCGCCACTCTAACTTGCTCTCTTTATTCATTCTGCCTTCCAACCCCACAGCACTTTTGCACATATCTGTAATTTTTTAATTTATGTTAATGTCTCTCTCCCCCTCTACAAGGTAAGCTCATTGTGATAAGTGAATGTGTCTGTTATATTACCTCCCAAGTGCTTAGTACAGTGCTCTGTATACAGTAAGTGCTCAATTGATTGCCTTTGTAAAGAATCAGTATTTACTTAACTAAAGATTTCAATAGCCACAATAGTTGGACAACTTAATCTTAAATTAGACCTGGGAATAAGCCACTTCACCCAGATCTGAAATTTGTCTTGATTCAACTCCAGGGATATTAATGATGATAATAATAATATTTGTTAAGTGCTTACTGTGTGCCAGGCACTGTACTAAGTGCTGGGGTGGATACAAGCTAATCAGGATGGACACAGTCCATGTCCCACATAGGACTCACAGTCTTAATCCCCAATTTACAGATGAGGGAACTGAGGCAGAGAGAAGTTAAGTGACCTGTCCAAGGTCACACAGCAGACAAGTGGCCAAGCTGGGATTAGAACCCAAGACCTTCTGACTCCCATGTCTGTGGTCTATCCACTATGCCATGCTGCTTCTTGCCCCACCACTGAACCCATTGCTTTGCTTCCTTAACAGCTACTCTGAGAGTCTGCCATCAACTGTTCCTTCAGTGATAATTCACTTTAATAATAGTGGTATTTGTTGATTGCTCACTATGTGCAGGCACTGGGATGGATATAAACAAATCACGTTGGACAGAAAGGGCATAGGGTTCACAGTCTTAATCCCCATTTTGCAGATGAGGTTACTGAAGTACAGAGCAGTAAAGTGACTTGACCAAGATCACACAACAGATAACTGGCAGAGCTGGGATTAGAACCCAGATCCTTCCGACTCCCAGGCATGTGCTCTATCCACTAGGACATGGCTGCTTCTCTGTTGATCTTTGGCTTCCTGAAGAACAAGAGGTCTCACCTCCACTCCTTTTAGTTGCCTGTTATGGACTCCTTTCCTCATGATTCTGGAGTTTCTTTCCCATCTTGCTAAGCCTCTTCCTCCTTACCCAAATCCTTTGCTGTAGTGGCTGTGCTCCAGTTGATGTCACTATGTGAGGGATTGACTTTGGCAAAATAGCTTTTTCCCTGGGAAAGTTGCCGATCATGGAATGGTTTCTCCGTTCTAGAAATCTTGGCCTTCTTGTTGTTTGCTCTGCGAAGGGCTAGTCTGCCAGAATGTCCCGGGCAGCAGCAATCAAAATGAAATTGGCTCACCTTGAGCAGTGCTTTGGGAAGGTCTGGAGTAGGATGGCCGTTCATCCAATTTTATAACCAATCAATCAACCAACCAACCAATAGCATTTATTAAGTGCTGACTGTGTGCAGAGCACTGCACTATTCAACATTCAACATTGTGTATATATGTACATATTTTTCTATTTATTTTATTAATTATATATATATATGTATATATAATTCTATTTATTTATATTGATGCAATTGATGCCTGTCCACTTGCTTTGTTTTGTTTTGTTGTCTGTCTCCCCCCGTTCTAGACTGTGAGCCTGTTGGGTAGGAATTGTCTCCATTTGTTGCCAAATTGTACTTTCCAAGCACCTAGTTCAGTGCTCTGCACAAAGTAAGCACACAATAAATACGACTGAATGAATGAATGAATGCTTCTATTCTAGTATCCCAAATGCATAAATAGGTGCTCTTCACTTAGTAGAGGATCAATAAATCTATTTTTTTTTCTTCTTCTTCTTCTCCTCCTCCTCCTCCTCTTCCTCCTCCCTCTATTACTACTACTGGCTAAAAGAAAGGCAGGACAGACTGACACTCAGCTCTACTAAAAGGAAAAGTTTCAGAAGCATCATTATAGTTATGAAAACTGTCCCATGAAAGTGACTGTGGGGTTGGCTATGGCACCTGTGTTGGTTGGGGAGGAGAAGTACTCCCAGGACAGGGAAGGGCTGAAGATTCTAGCCACCTTGTCAACAGTTGGACCAAGAAATAAGGGTAGAGGCTGGAATGGACTAGGTGCAGGAAGGTCTCCTTGGATACCCATGAGGAATGGATACCTCTGAGGGAGAGGGCCATAGGTAAAGTCTGTAGGAGTGCAGGACACTGGGGCCTCTTTAGCCCATCCCAGACTATGAAGCGTAGTCCCTTACCCAGTGCTTTCCCTGCAATCTGGGTAATCAATGCTGTTCCCTGCCTGGTTTCTGTGGTGAAAGAGGTGACAGTGGACTGATGACTTATTTCCTCCTTCCTCCATTCCGTCATCCTCTGCTCCTCCACTTCTGCCACCACTGCCACATTCACCACTGACACTGTGTCCAGGGAGAAAGAGGGAGGAAAACCTGTGGGGAGAACTTCTCTGGGCTCGGAGGGAAAGGGGGAGAAAGAGAAGGAGCATGGTTCAGTGGAAAGAGCACAGGCTTGGGAGTCAGAAGTCATGGATTCTAATCCCGGCTCTGTCACTTGTCAGCTGTATGACTTTGAGAAAGTCACTTAAACTTCTCTGTGCCTTAGTTACCTCATCTGTAAAATGAGGATTAATAATAATATTAATGATGGTATTTGTTAAATGCCTACTATGTGCCATACACTGTTCTAAGTGCTGGGGGGGATACAAGGTAATGATGTTGTCCCACGTGGGGCTCACAGCCTTAATCCCCATTTTGCAGATGAGGGAACTGAGGTGCAGAGAAGGTAAGTAACTTGCCCCAAGTCACACAGCTGATAAGAGGCGGAGCTGGGATTTGAACCCATGACCTCTGACTCCCAAGCCAATGGTCTTGTCACTAAACCCTGCTGCTTCTCTGTTAAGACTGTGGTTAAGATTAAGACTGTGAGCCCCATGTGGGATGACCTGATTACCTTGTATCCCCCCCAGCACTTAGAACAGTACTTAGTACTTAGGAGAAGCAGTGTGGCTCAGTGGAAAGAGCACGGATTTTGGAGTTAGAGGTCATGGGTTCAAATCCGGGCTCTGCCAATTGTCAGCTGTGTGACTTTGGGCAAGTCACTTCACTTCTCTGGGCCTCAGTTACCTCATCTGTAAAATGGGGTTTAAGACTGTGAGCCCCCCATGGGACAACCTGATCACCTTGTAACCTCCCCAGTGCTTAGGACAGTGCTTTGCACATAGTAAGCACTTAATAAATGCCATTATTATTTTATTACTTGGCACATAGTAAGTGCTTAACAAATAACAAATACCATAATTAAGTAAAGGATGGGCAGAGAAAAGGAGGTTGGTAGACCAACCACAGATGGGACTGCTGGTCCCATCTGTGGCAACAATATGCAGTCCTGGTGTAATGTGAATGTGAACTTCTAGACTGTGAGCTCATTGTGGGCAGGAATTGTCTCTCTTTATTGCTGTATTGTACTTTCCCAAGTGTTCAGTACAGTGCTCTGTTCATGGTATACGCTCAATAAATATTATCGAATAAATGAATGATATCCTGGGCATTTTGGCAAGAAACATTTTCTCATTTCAGCACTGTTAATACTACTGATACGATTACTACTATTACTATTACTACTACTATTATTATTACCACTCCTATTACAACAACTACTACTACTACTGCTGCTGCTACTACTACTACTACTACTATATCCCTCTAGCTTCACCTGAAAGACATTTTTCAAAATACTAGATTGGATGCTGGGTCGATGGGATTTTCTCAAGTAATTTTCCCCTCATGTTAAATGAGAAGAGGCTGTGAGGACTGTGAACATACATCAATACACATAAGCTTTTTCTTATAATCAAGGATAACAGATAGGTCCACCTCGGCTTTTGAAATTGTCAGACCTTGAAGAATTATCTGAATCTGCATGAAAACAGACAAAAAAGATGCAGGAGGCTTTTTTTTTTTTTGAAATTTTTTATGTGGTTTCCTCTAGGTGAGAGTTATGGTTTCACTTCAAAAATTTCAATAATTTATCACAATCTGTCCTGTTTTTAGAGGTGCATTTTACAAGTACGATGTGTACTTTTCTTTGCTGAAAAGTAGTATGGCCTAGTGGAAAGAGCATTGACTTGGCAGTCAGAGGACTTAGGTTCTAATATGATTCCACCACTTCCCGGCTGTGTGACTTTGGGCAAGTCACATAACTCTGTTGCGTCTCAGTTTCCACTTTGGTAAAATAGGGATTAAATACCTGTTCTCCATATGGGACAGGGGCTGTACCTGGGCTGATTTTCTTGTTCAGTGCTTGGCACGTAGGAAACACTTAACAAATACCGCTATTATTATTATCGTTCTTTTGCCCTTGAACTGACCCCAGTTAAATATATTTTCACGTCAAGTCACTCTGGAAAGCCAGGCAAGGGAAGCAGCATGGCCTAGTGGAAAGAGTGCAGGCTTAATATTCAGGGGACCTGGGTTCTAATCCTGACTCTGCCACTTGTCTGTTGCGTGACCTTGGGCAAATCGCTTAACTTTTCTGTGCCTCAGTTACTTCATCTGTAAAATGGGGATGAGAATGGGAGCCCCATTTGGGATAGGGACTGTGTCCAACCTAATTATCTTGTATCTACCCCAGTGCTTAGTACAGTACTTGACACATGATAAGCACTTAACAAATTTCATTAAAAAGGGGAGGGGGGGGGTCAACTACACACCTAAATTTGTCTCTCTTTTATCAGTTAAATTTATGTTGGATTGGTTAAGAGGCTCATCCCATAGCCTGCCCAACCTCAAAGCTCTGAGCTTAGTCTGTGATCCTTTTTGAAATGCTACCTCCTTCCCATGACAGTTCCTTGTTTATGTATTGTCCTCTGTTCTACTAAGTCCCTTTTTTCCAGACTTAGCTTCAGCCCCTTTTTGTCTTTCTGGCCTTCCTTCTTGGAAAGCTACTGAATTAACAATGGGTCTAAGATTCTGTCAGTTCCCACCCAGCTGTAACTCTAGATAACATTAATTCAGTAACTTAAATCAATTGATCAATCATTGGTATTTATTGAATGCTTATTGGGTGCAGAATACCATACTAAGTGCTTAGGAAAGTACAATACAACAAAGTTGGTGGAGACACTCCCTGCCCACAAGGAGCTTTATGGTCCACAAGGGAAGACAGACATTTCCTCTCCTTGTCCCCGTCCCCCCCGCCCTACCTCCTTCCCCTCCCCACAGCACCTGTATATATGTTTGTACAGATTTATTACTCTATTTATTTTACTTGTATATACTTACTATTCTATTTATTTTGTTAAAGTTGTGCATCTAGCTTTACTTCTATTTATTCTGATGTATTGACACCTGTCCGCATGTTCTGTTTTGTTGTCTTCTCCCCATTCTAGACTGTGAGCTTGTTGTTGGGTAGGGACCATCTCTATATGTTGCCAACTTGTATTTCCCAAGCGCTTAGTACAGTGCTCTGCACACAGTAAGTGCTCAATAAATACAATTGAATGAATGAATGAATGAAAGTAAATTACTTTAATAGTAGTAGTAATAGAAATAGTAGTGTGTCAATATATTTATATAGGTGCTGTGGGGCTAGGATGAGTAACAAAGGGCTTAATAGGTACACCACCAAGTTCATAACTGATGCAGAGGGGAGGGCGGATGAGGGAAATAAAGAGCTCAGTATGGGAAGGCCTCTTGGAAGAGATGTGATTTTTAGGAAGATTTTGAAGATGAGAGAGTAGTACGTGTGAAATTTAGGTACGGACACCTCACAATCCCCGCCACCCCACCATTTTCCAATCAGGAGAGCTGTTAAAGTCGGTAGTGGTCCACTCCAGGTTAGGAAAATGCCTGGCCCTCATGGCCCCTGGATCCAGTACCACAGACTGTGAAAATCCATTGATGACATCTTGGGTATACCAATGTCTAGGTGTAAATCAATAAATATCACTGATAGGTTACCCCATGGGTGCACAGGTGGCTATAAATAATAATAATAATAATGATGGTATTTGTTAAGCGCTTATTATGTGCCAAGCACTGTTCTAAGCACTGGGGGAGATACAAGGTAATCAGGTTGTCCCACGTGGGGTTCACAGTCTTAATCCCCATTTTACAGATGAGGTCACTGAGGCACAGAGAAGTGAAGTGACTTGTCCAAGGTCACACAGCTGACACGTAGCAGAGCCGGAATTAGAACCCATGACCTTTGACTCCCAAGCCCGGGCTCTTTCCACTGAGCCATGCTACAAAGAGTGGTCCCTGTTCGTGGAGGCCAGAAGAGCGAAGACTTGCCAAGAGGAGCCCCCCCCTCTACCCCGAGTTCTCTGATGGATAATGGGATCAGAGTGGAGGTGTGTTTGGGGTTGTGGGCCCTGGGCAGGAGAATTAATACTCCAGCCCCTGGACTTCTCCTCAGGAAGCCGAGGTGGGCCTCCAATCCATCTAGTTGTGGACTTTGACTATATATACTTGAGACTGAGCAAGTGGCTGAGTGGATGGATGACCCATGATTGTGGTGAAACAGATGGGAGGCTGCTGGCTCATGTTTCCTCGTGGAATTTATCGCAGACCTGTGCCAGAAATATCAACTAAGATCAAAGCAAACCGCAAGACTCACTGGGACACTAAAGAATCGTCCAGAGCTGACCAACTGGCAAAGGAGCGCCGTGAGCCATAGCCAAGAACAGTGTGTTCTAGAAGGGCTCCTGGAAGAACAAGATTTCTCTTTTGCTCTGGGCGAGCAGGCCTTTGAACCAGAGGAGGATTTCCCTCACAGGAGCCAGTTCAAGGATAGTATCTGAGTAGGACACAATGGGGCCCCTTACCTGCCATTGGAAGGGACGTTGCACTTTCTCCGTTGGATACATGGAAGCAGAACTAAAGGCCCCCACCACAAAGGATACCATTGGATTTTTTAGGTTAGGTGGGGTAGGTGGCCAGAGATAAATGAGGAGACTAAGCAGTGAGTGAACAGGTGTTTGGAATGCCGTGTTATAGGAGGGAGCCATTGGGCTCCTGGGCTCATTGTGGGCAGGGAATGATTCTGTTTTTTGTTACGTTGTACTCTCCCAAGCGCTTAGTACAGTGCTCTGCGCACAGTAAGCACTCAGTAAATACTGTTAAATGAATAAATGATTGAATGAATTCAAACTGATTATAAGGATCTCCTGCCCTCGACACTAGATGGGAAGCGTTTCATGCTGGTCATGTTAGATGCATTTATCTGATGAGTGGAGGCCTTCCCAATGCTGCGGAAAGGTGCCCCCACCACAACTAAGATTCTGGCCAAGGACATATTTTGCCCGTGTGTGGCGGGGGAGGCGGGGTGAGGTCCAATGGATTTGTACATATTTATTACTCTATTTATTTATTTATTTATTTATTTTACTTGTACATATCTATTCTATTTTATTTTGTTAGTATGTTGGGTTTTGTTCTCTGTCTCCCCTTTTAGACTGTGAGCCCACTGTTGGGTAGGGACTGTCTCTATATATTGCCAATTTGTACTTCCCAAGCGCTTAGTACAGTGCTCTGCACATAGTAAGCGCTCAATAAATATGATTGATGATGATGATGATGATTGACTCTAACTGCTGGTCTGCCTACACCAATTACTCTCTCTTTTCCCCCACTCTCTCTTCCTTCTGTGTCATCTATGCCCTTGGATCTGTGACCTTTAGACAGTTGATACTCACCCCCTCCATCCCCACAGTACCTATATACAAATCTTTAAATTATAAATCATTTATTCATATTGATGTCTGTTTCACTCTCTAGACAGTAATCTTGTTATGGGCAGGTAACGTGCCTGCTAATTCTGTTGTATTGCACTCTCCCAAGTGCTTAGTGCAGTGTTCTGCACATAGGAAGTGCTCAATAAATACCATCGATTGAATGATTGGTCGATTGGAAGAGTTGAGTGGAATTTTGGAGATGGATTGGCAGAGATGGATTGGCAGAGAAGCAGCGTGGCTCAGTGGAAAAATCCCGGGCTTGGGAGTCAGAGGTCATGGGTTCAAATCCCAACTCTGCCACTTGTCAGCTGTGTGACTTTGGTCAAGTCATTTAACTTCTCTATGCCTCAGTTCTCTCATCTGTAAAATGAGGATTAAGACTGTGAGCCCCACGTGGGACAACTTAATCACCTTGTATCCTCTCCAGCACTTAGAACAGTGCTTTGCACATAGTAATCACTTAACAAATGCCATCATTATTATTTTTCTAGACTGTGAGCCCATTGTTGGGTAGGGACTGTCTCTATATGTTGCTGACTTGTACTTCCCAAGCACTTAGTACAGTGTTCTGCACACAGTAAGCGCTCAATAAATACGACTGAATGAATGAATTGGCAGTTTCATGGGCCATTACCACCCCCAGTTATCCGGACAGTTGGAAGGAGCAAATAGAACCAACAAGGATAATTTGCAGAAGGTTTTGAGAGGAACAGAGGAAAGTGGGCAGAGCTCCTGCCACTGTCCTTGATGGCGATCAGAAGGAAGGACAGTGTTACGACGCGATAAAGTTCATACCAGTTAATGTGCAGGCAGAGGATGGTTGGAGGGGGAGAGCCTGATTCAAAACCTGCCGCATCTGAAGTGGGAAGAGCCCACCATCATCATCAATCGTATTTATTGAGCGCTAACTGTGTGCAGAGCACTGTACTAAACGCTTAAAATTTATTAAGCACTTACTATGTGCAAAGCACTGTTCTAAGCGCTGGGGAGGTTACAAGATGATCAGGTTGTCCCACGGGGGGCTCACAATTTTTAATCCCCATTTTTTTTTACAGATGAGGTAACTGAGGCCCAGAGAAGTTAAATGATTTGCCCAAAGTCACACAGCTGGCAGTTGGTGGAGCCGGGATTTGAACCCATGACCTCTGACTCCAAAGCCCGTGCTCTTTCCACTGAGCCATGCTGCACCACAGTTTGGCCTGGGCGCAAGCCTTCCTCGAGCAGATCTGCACCCTGTGAAAACAGGAAGCTTGTGAAAACAGAGACTGGATGGAACCAAGGACGCCCCAATGGTAGCACCACATCAATTCCAGCCTGGAGGGTGGGCAAGGTGTACTCCAAACCAGTTAGAGGGGCATTTCCTACTCTTCTCTGGGAAGGCCCCTATATGGTAATGTGTCAGGTTGGCCCTGGGGTTTATGGATTAGAGAAGCAGGGTGGCTCGGTGGAAAGAGCACAGGCTTGGGAGCCAGAGGTCATGGGTTCTAATCCTGGCTCTGCCACTTGTCAGCTGTGTGACTTTGGGCAAGTCACTTAACTTCTTTGGGCCTCAGTTACCTCATCTGTAAAATGGGGATTAGGACTGTGAGCCCCAAGTGAGACAACCTGATCACCTTGTATCCCCACCAGCGCTTAGAACAGTGCTTTGCACATAGTAAGTGCTTAACAAATGCCATTATTATTATTATTGTTATTACAAGGGGTCACAGGAGAACCTTGGTTTGCCCATGTGTCACACTGAAAGAGGGATTCCCCTGGCAATACCTAGTGAGGTTACACTGACCTTGCTTTGGGGATTGGGTGTACCAGAAAAGAAAACTACTCTAAGCATCATGATTATGGTATTATCCTTTGAGGATGAGGGGAGGGAATTTAACTGTATGAACTGTGTGGTAGCAGGTTTTGGGATTGATGAGTAGGACATGTTTTGTTAAAAAGAAGTTTACAGGAGGGGGTGCTGTTGGGATGTGCAAAACCTCCATTTGGTCCAACATTTGTTAGCACAATCAAGGATGTGATTATCTTGATAGTCCTTGTTAATGTTGTCCTAACAAGAAAACTATCACAGGAAGGAGAGCCTCACCCTGATTTTACTGGATCCAGCCCTGAAAAAGACTAAAAGGTGAGGGAGTGTTCCCCTTGCCTTTTTCGGGGTCGGGCTCTGTAGCAGAGAGGTAAGCCCTGGTCTGCTTCCACCATGCGTGGAGCCTCTGCTACCGTGGATATCCCCAGGCTGCTACAGCTGACTTTTCCCTGTTCCTTCCCCTCCTCTGATCCAAACCGAGTTTTGCGCCGAGCTCTGCAGTGTGTACGTAGGGAGAGCCAAACTTCATTGTCATCACCGCAGTTGTCATCCCCAGAGGTGGGCTCTGTAGTGCTGAAGGGGAACTACAAGCTACTCCTCCCTGTCCCTTCTCTCCTGGGGCACACCTGAAGGGCCTGAGATGCTGCTGCTTTGGAGCACCTCCTGGGTATGCAGATGCCTCCATTCCCATGTGAGGCATCCCCCAACCCCTACTAGTCCCGGGACCTGGCTTCACTATCGGAATGGCTCCTGCAGCTCAGGACCACCACCCCTTCCCACACGCACTCCAGTCTAAGGTGCCTTGGCATGTCCAAGAGCCCCAACCCAGGAGCACACCAACAGTGGCTCCTGTAGCCGTTGCTGCAGCCTGCAACCCCTACCCCATTGCAGCTCGAGATTGACCCTAGTGTCTGGTGTTTCCCCAGTGCCTTGGTATTTTGGGGTGACCCTCTCTCCTCTCCACAGGTCACATGGCTCCAAGATGGTGGATTGGGTCTTGAGGCGGAGATCAGTGGACCACTGGAGGAGGGACTAAGAATCACGAATGAGTACCATTGATGATAATAATGATGGCTTTTGTTAAGCACTTGCTATGTTCCAAGCACTGTTCTAAGCGCTGGGGGGGATACAAGGTGATCAGGTTGTCCCAAATGGGGCTCCCAGTCTTAATCCCCATTTTACAGATGTGGTAACTGAGGCCCAGAGAAATGAAGTGACTTGCCCAAAGTCACACAGCAGACAAGCAGTGGAGCTGGGATTAGATCCCATGACCTCTGCTTCCCAAGCCCGGGCTCTTTCCACTGAGCCACGCTGTTTCTCTCCCTGCTTCGTGCTCAATAACCAACAAGAAGCCATGGATCTCCCAAGGGAGATCTTAAGTCTAAGATAGACTTGCTCTATTCATAGCCCCATAATATCCTACCAGATAGGGAATTATACATTTTGAAAGTAATTAACCACTTCTTCATCACCTTCTTCATCATGATCCTCACTGTCCCCATCTATTTCTAGTCAACCAATTGATCAAGAAATGGTATTTATTCAATATTTACTGTGTGCAGAGCTCTGTACTAAGCACTTGGGAAAGTACAGAGATGGAAGACACGTTCCTTTCCCTCAATGAACTAGAGCCAGACATTAATATAAATAAATAAGTTGCTGATATTATAAGTGCTGTGGGGCTGAGGGTGGGGTGAATACCAAGTGTGCAAAGGGAACAGATCCAAGTGCATAGATGACACAGAAGGGAGAGGGAGTTGGGGAAAAGAGGGCTTAATCAGAGAAGGCCTCTTGGAGGAGATGTAACCTTAATAAGGCTTTGAAGGTGGGGAGAGTGGTGGTCTGACATATATAGAGACGGGGAGCCTCCGGTCAGAGGAGTAACTTGGGAGAGAGGTTGGCATTGAGATCGGGGCACAGGGTGAAAACTGGCACTAGGAAAATAAAGTGTATGGGCAGGATTGGAGTAGGAGATCAGTGAAGTAAGGTAGGAGGGGATGAGCTGATTGAGTGCTTTAAAGCCAATGGTAAGGAGTTTCTGTTTGACATGAAGGTCCACCAGCTGGCCTAGTGGTTAGACCCCAAGCCTGAGAGTCAAAAGGACATGGGTTCCAATCCTGGCTCTGCCACATCTGCTGTGTGACCTTGGACACATCATTTAACTTTGCTGTGCCTCGGTTTCCTTCTTCTGTAAAATGGGGATTAAGACTCTGAGCCCCATGTTGGACAGGGACTGTGCCTAACCCGATTTGCTTGTATCCAACCCCGTGCTTAGTTCAGTGCCTGGCATCTAGTAAGAACTTAACAAATGCCACAATTATTATTATTATTAATATTATTATTATCATTATTATGTGCATGGGTAACCACTGGAGGTTCTTGAGGAATGGGGAAGCATGGACTGAACATTTTTTAGAAAAATAATCTGGGCAGCAGAGTGATTTATGGACTAGAGTGAGGAGAGATAGGAGTCTGAGAGGTCAATGAGAAGACAAGATTTGGTGACAGATTGAATAAGTGGGTTGTGTGAGCAAGCTGAGTCGAGAATAATGTCAACGTTAAGGGCAAGTGAGATAGGAAGGATAGTGGCACTTTATACAGTGATGAAAAAGTCAAGGGAGGGGACAGGGTTTGGGTGGGAAGATAAGGTGTTCTGTTTAGTTTGAGGTATCAGTGGGACATTCACATAGGGATGCCCTGAAGGCTGGAGGAAATGTGAGACTGCAGAGGAGAGAGGGCAGGGCAAGGGAGGTAAATTTGGGAATCATCTGCGTAAAGATGGTATCTTGCTTATGACTCTAAAAGATTCTAATTTCCCTTGCATGTTCTGCCATCTTCCATCAAGGGCTCACATCTCCCATAGGCTTTGTGGAGCCCCGTCCCTCCTCCCCTAAAAAAAATCATCTCCTTTTTCACTTTCCTGGTTACCCAATCTCATCAACAATTCTAACACTTCAGTATATACTTAATTATTTATTTTTTACTCATTTGCTTTTCAAATGGTTTTGATCATTTAGTACAGATTGCATTTTTTTCTACTTATTGAATGTTTGGTAACAATAATGATAATAATTTTGGTATTTGTTAAGCACTTACTGTGTGCCAGGCACGGTACTAAGCACTGGGGTAGATGCAAACAAATTGGGTTGGACACAGTCCTTGTCTCACACGGAGCTCACAGACACAGTCTTCGTCATTTGTGTCTGTTCTCTTCCAACTATAGATTGAAAGTGCTTAGGGAAATGTCTTGAAATAATTAGGCAATTAGTAAATACATGTACTACTATTCTTAGGTTGTAGTCATGGACTTTATCTTCTACTTCTGTTGTGTGGTTTCCCAAATCCTACTACAATGCTTTGGACACTTGATGTGGAAAATGACAATGGTGATGGTGATGAAGACAATTGGAAATTGAAGTCATGTTGGTGTGATCACTCTATGAAGGTACACACACACACACACACACACACACACAGGTATTCCTCTCTCCCGGTTTTCTTGCTTTTCCTAATAGACCACTTTCTTCTGAGCTGATCTCAAACCTATTTGGTTATTAGGTTAATTCTCCCATTGGCTGGAAGAGAATCGAGATGTTGGAAAAGACAAGGATCTGTCAACCCAGGATGGGAACTGGGTGAGTGCAGAGATTTGTGTGTGTTCCTGTCACTTTGGCAACCAGAAGGGAATTGGCTCTTAAGAATGTGTCCTTTTGCTGTTGATCAAACCAGGGTGTCTCAGCTGGTCCATTCTCAGAAATGCTCTTGTGAATTTACATCAGTTCAAAATAATGTGTTATTCTGACTACATTTGAAAGGGGCTGGCAGTGAGTGGGTACACTTTTGGAAAGAGAACCATAGTAGGGAAGACAGTTTTGGGGAATCATTTCAAGAATGCCTTACTCAATTAGAGGTCCTTCCTTCTCAAGCTGCAATCTTTCTACTTTATGTTTGGGTCTTTCTGGGCAACCAAGAAATCAATGACATTTAGTAAACATTTATTGTATTCAGAACATCATATTAAGTGTTTGGAAGAGTACAGCAAAAGCAAAAGACCCATTGGGGTTTCTAATCTTGTGGATGAGATAGGGAGTCTTTAATTATGTACAACTATAGAGAGAAGGAAAAAGAACAAGTTAAACTTCTTGGAAACCGAGGAGACTGAGAGGACGAGTGGTGATCCAGAGAATTATAACTCAGGTCTTCTGACTCGCAAGCCCGGGCTCATTCCAACAGGTCTTGACAGAACTCCTTGCTCTCTGCTAAATAAATAATTAAATGAAAAATTGATTATACATATATTCATATGTGCTGAAGAAGTTGGGCTGGTGCATCTTGGGGTACTGGAAATTAACTGGGGAAACTCCTTAGAGGAGGTGTGATTTTAAGGATGGCTTTGAAGATGGAATGACCTGCGGTCTGCTAAATTTGAAGGAGTAGGGGATTCCAGGCAAGAGAGAGGCCTTGAGTTAGGCAGGACAGTGGTGAGAGAGCTAAAAATGAAGTACAGTATAGAGAAAGAGTGTGGTCTAGTGGATAAGAGCATGGACCTGGGTTCTAATCCTGGCTCTGCCAAATAATAATAATAATAATAGTATTTATTAAGTGCTTACCATGTGCAAAGCACTGTTCTAAGCGCTGGGAAGGTTACAAGGTGATCAGGTTGTCCCATGGGGGCTCACAGTCTTAATCCCCATTTTACAGATGAGGTAACTGAGGTACAGAGAAGTTAAGTGACTTGCCCAAAGTCACACAGCTGTCAAGTGGGGGAGACACGATTTGAACCCATGACCTCTGACTCCAAAGCCCGGGCTCTTTCCACTGAGCCATGCTGCTTCTCCACATAAATGCCACGTGACCTTAGGCAAGTCACTTAACTTCTCTGTGCCTTAGTTCCATCATCTATAAAATGGGGATTAAGACTATGAGCCCCATATGGGACAGGGACTGTTTCCAACCCTATTTGCTTGTATCCACTCCAGTGCTTAGAACAGTGTCTGGCACGTAGTAAGCCCTCGACAGATGCCATAATTTTAATTTTTACAGTTAGAAAGAGGAGCAGCCTGGCCTAGTGGAAAGAGCACAGACTTGGGAGTCAGAGGTAGTGGGCTCTATCCCTAGCTATGGCAGTTTCCTGCTGTGTGACCTTGGGCAAGTCACTTAACTTCTCTGTGCCTCAGTGACCTCATCTGTAAAATGGAGATTAAGACTGTGAGCTCCATATGGGACATGGACTGTGTCCAACCTGATTAGCTTGTATCAACCCCAGGGCTTAGTACAGTGCCTGGAATATAGTAAGTGCTTAACAAATACTGTTAAAAAAAAATAAAGCTAGTGTTTGTAGTGGGTGAAGAGACCTAAATATAAGACGAGATACTTGAAACCAATAGTAAGAAGTTTCTGAGGATGTAAAGGGAAATGTGTATCCATTAGAGGTTTAGAGGATGAGAGAGGTATATGCTAAGTGATGATTTAGAAACAATTAGTGTAGAATTCCTAACCAAGCAGAGGGTCTGGGATATGTCCCAAGCATCCTTTGCAGCATCTATGCTTTGTTTTTTGGGGGTGAATTTATTTTATGCTTTACTCTTTGGTTTGTCAATTAATCAGTGCTATTTATTGAGCACCTAGTGTGTACAGAACATTGTACTAAGTGGTTGGGAAAGTACAATAGAGTGGGTAGATATGATCCCTTCCCACAAGTAGCTTATGGTCTAGAATAGAGTAGAAAACAGACATTTAAATAAGTTACAGAATGGGAAAATAGCAAAGTGAAAAGATATGTAGATATGTCCTGTGGGTTTGTTAGTAGAGTGAATATCAAGGGCTTAAAGGATACAGATCTTAGAGCATAGGTAACCTGGAGGGGAGGGTGTGTAAGTCGAATGCAGGGTTAGTCAGGGAAGGGCTCTTGGATGAGGTATGATTTTAGGTGGGCTATGAAGATGGGGAGATTGGTGGCCTGTCAAATCTGGAGGGAAAGGGAGGACATGAGCAAGGGATCGATGGAGGGATAGAAAAGATTGAGGCGACAGAGAGTGGGTTAGTGTTAGAGGAGAGAAGTGAGTGGAAGGGGGTCTATCACATTTTTTCAAATCCACATTGGTCTGAACTAGGAGCCCTCCTTCTCCCAGGTGAAAACATAATTTATAATTGTTCGCCTGTCTGCTCTCAAAATCTCCCCCTTCTACCCATGCTTTGACCCCAGTTACTCTCACCTCTTATAAACATTTGCTTCCTCTCTCTTTCCTTCTCTGCAGCAGGGTTCAGGATAGACATAAGTGGGTGAGATGCCAGAGACTGTAAGACCAATGTAGAGGCTGATTGAGTAATTGTGCTATGATAAGGGAATGATCCAAGATTGTGGCTGTTTGGGTGAGGAGAATGGGGCATGTCCGGAAAATGTTGTGAAGGAAGAGTGGACATGATTTATTAGGAGATTAAATGTGAGCAATGAAAGGCAGTGAGGAGTCAAGGAAAACACCAAAGTTTCAGGCTTCAGGGGATAAAGAGGATAGTGATGTTATCGGCCAAGATGGGAAAGATGTGAGGAGGAATAATAATAATGATGGTATTTATTAAGCGCTTACTATGTGCAAAGCACTGTTCTAAGCCCTGGGGAGGTTACAAGGTGATCAGGTTGTCCCACAAGGGGCTCACAGTCTTAATCCCCATTTTACAGTTCAGGTAACTGCGGCCCAGAGAAGTTAAGTGACTTGTCCAAAGTCACACAGCTGACAGGTGGTGGAGCTGGGATTTGAACCCATGACCTCTGACTCCAAAGCCCGTGCTCTTTCCACTGAGCCACGCTGCTTCTCGTGGAATGGGTTTAGAAGGGAAGCTGAGAAGTTTAGCTTTGGATGTGTCTGACAGATCATTTAAGGGTTGATTTCCTGGTGGGCAGAGGGTAAGAGAGATTGCCTAGAGAGAGAGGTTACAGTTCGAGAGGAAGATTTAAGAGTCATCCATAAAGAAGTGGTGGTTTAATCCATATGGGAGGATGAGGTCCCCAAAAACAGTGTGTAGAGAGGGAGGCCCAGAATTGAGTATTGTGGGATACCCACTATTAGAGAATAAGTGATGAAAGAGGAGCTAGAGGATTGGGTTTAGAAGGAGCAGTTGGAGAAGCAGGAGGAGAACCAGGTTAGTGCCACATCAACAAAAACAGGTTTTTAGGTCTTTCAAGGAGGTGCGGGGTGGTCAACAATGTCGAAGGAAGCCAAGAGGTCAAGGATAAGTAGGGTAGAGAAGAGCCTATTGAATTTGGCTTTGAGGAGATCTCTGGTGACCTTGGAGTGTACAACCTCAAAAGAGTGAAGTGAGTTAAAACCTTTAACCTTCAAAACTGGGTCAAAAAAATACTTGGTGATGTGGAAGTTATGGTGGTGGGTATACACATGCAGTTCAAAGACTTTGAGCAGGAATGGGAGTGATAGCTGTGGGAGCCGTAAAATTCAGAGGCTTTTTAATATTCTGGAGACTTGATTATGTTAGAAAGGAGGGGAAAGTAGACATGCAAGAATGAGAGGTGCTAAAGGAAGGAAAGAGAACCATGTGTGTTTAAGAGGTGATCATGGAGTCAGAAACATAGGTAGTGGGGGTAGATTTGGAGAATCAATGGGAGAGCAATTATAAATTGTGTTTTGGTTTTCAAAAGGTGATGGAGGAGGACAAGGAGAGAGGATCCAATTGCAGAGCAGCGTGGATTTGAAAAAAAATGTTGTAGACCAAACAATAAAGTGAGAAAGCATTTCATGCAAACAAATCAACAAAGAGTAGATACTGAAAGGGATGACTTGGACAGATCCCAGGGCCCTTTCGCTTGGTTGGAAATTCAATTTACAATCTGGACTAATGCATCACTTGCCACAATTCAAATAAAACTTATTTTTGGAATCCAAGTTTTATTCTCCTGGAACTACCCACTCCTCTTTATCAAAAATGCCAGAAAACATCTTCAGGGAGATTCAGCGATAGCTTGGATGCCTGCATAATTCTGGTTCTTTTTCCTCTTCAGAGGAAACAGTGTGTCCAACTCAGTGTCTTCAGGAAACTGGAAAGTAGGACTCTACAATGCAGAGCCTGGTTCTCAGGAGGATATTTGACTTTGGCTTTAGCCCGGAAGATGAGTGACAGCAACAAGAGCAACTCGGTCATCTCACTGCTGTGGGCTGGATGTGTTGGAGTGTGAGCTGATTTCCCTAATTTGAGTGATAATGATAATAATAATCATAATAATATTTGTTAAGCGCTTACTATGTGCCAAGAACTGCCCTAAGCACTGGGGTAGATAGTAGAGTAGATAGAGAAGTAGGGTGGCCTGCTGGAAAGAGCACGGGCCTAAGAGTCAGAAGATCTGGGTTCTAATCCTGACTCTGCCAGTTGTTTTGCTGGGTGTCCTTGGGTAAGTCTTGTGTTTCAGGTTCCTCATCTGCATAATAGGGATTCAATACTTGATCTCCCTCATATTTAGGCTGCAAGCTCCATGTGGTAACTGTTTATCTTGTAGCTACCCCAGAGCTTAGTACAGTACTTGACACATAGTAAGTACTTAACAAATACCTCAATTATTGTTATTATTACAAGATCATTATGTCAGACAGAGTTCCTGTCCATCCCAGGGCTCACAATCTAGCAGAGGGAAGGCAATCCCTTTGTGAATAAAGAAGCTTGATTTTGTCAGTATTGTCACACATTTCATCCCTGGATTTTCAGCTTATTTGTTCCACACTGGTAGCTTGGAAACATGACTTCTGGAAATGATTTGCTTAAACCATAAATGCTTCTCACTGCGTTGCTCCACTGCTCTGTGACAATGGGGCAAGGAGATGAAGTTTCCAGAACACGCTGACCCCACCAAGCTGCTTGCAGTCAGGAGGAAGTAAATTCCTCATCTGGAGTCCTAACTTCACCACAGAGAGGAGAAATAGAAACTTCTCTGGCTTCCTTTAAAAATGATCAAGACTCACAACTTTCAGATATTGTTTTTCCATTTGGGTCCAGCAGAGCGTATGCAGAGAGGGTATCTTGAGCAAATATTTCGTTGTCCACCTTCTGGCTTTCTTTGCCAGAGTTTGAGTTCTTCAGCAAGGAACTGATAGGCACTCCAGGCTTTTGGTTGCTTCCCCGAAGTAGGGCCAGGCAACCAACCTCTGAAAGCAACTTGGTTTTATGGTCTAGAACTCCTCCACTGTCACCATCTTGGAATGTGATAGAGAAGCAGCATGGTGTAGTGGATAGAGCATGGACATAAGCGCTTAGTACAGTGCTCTTCACACAGTAAGCACTCAGTAAATATGATTGAATGAATAGGAGTCAGAAGGCACTGGGTTCTAATCCCAGTTCTAATCGCAGCTCAATCACTTGTCTGCTGTGTGACCTTGGGTGAGTCATTTCAGTTACCTCAGTGCGTCAGTTACCTCATCTGTAAAATGGGGATTAAGACTGTGAACCCTATGTGGGACAGGGACTGTGTCCAACCTAATTAACCCGGTGCTTAGTAAGGTGCCTAGCACATGGTAAACACTTAACAAGTACCATAAAAAATGTGATGATATGGAGGTAGGGTGGTGATTTAATTTGCTTTAGGAAAGATTGCACAGGTACATTGAGACTGAAGTTATATCTCTGGAGAAGAAGGGCTGAGCTGGGCGCTCCTGGGCTTCTTCGAATAGCCAGGACAGGACAATGTGCAGATGGATCTGCTAATCACAGGTTTTTTATTTGAGTTATTGCAAAGACTATATTCCTCTGCTTATTGTCTCTTTGAGGTCTTTTTCAGGAAATTTTGCCTTGGAATCAACCACTGTTTAAGGCTCCTTCACTAAATCTTGGATGCTTAGAGAAAATAATTTTTACCTACGTCTAGGGAGAAAGGCCGAGATTTTTGTCAATTGCGTCTGACTCTGGAAGGTGAGCTTTCTGGGGCAGGGACAAATTGTACATATGGGTTTTGTCAGGGTGACTTTCAAGTCTAATTACTCCAATCTCTTATGCTGGTCCCATATGATGAGGAGTAAGATAATGCTGTCTCTGCTGCATTCATGATACTCTGGTTTGAATCTTGCTGATATTATTTTTCCATTTGTAAATGTGCCCTGAAGCATTCTACTCAGGGGTGACATTTTCCAAAAACCACAAGAATCTCGGAAACACATTTCCCGTTCCTGTTACTACCTCTGGGAGTTTTTCATGACCAAAGATATCCCAATCAGTCGTTTTTGCACTGTTAAACACTGTGAAGGCCAACGTTCTCACCCAGAAGAGAAGGGGAGGAGCTAGGTTAAGGGGACAGGTGGAAAAGCTGATTTTAATGCCAGTTATTCATATTGGGTATGTTTCCATGGTGAGGCAAAGTATATTCTTTCTATGGGCTAAGCCTCCCCTGTGAGAAGGGCATAGGCTCTTCCAGGAAACTATTTTTTAATTCCTTTCATGCCAAAGGGTGGGCATTTTATTCTGGTTCATCCTGAATTTTCCTGATGTGAGGAACAATAAGTCAATATTCCTTTATCTTGACTTTGCACTCATCATGCCTTGTCTAATTAGTAAAGCCTCTTCCAGAAGGCTGGATCCTGCTAATTAATCAGTAATAAATTTTAAGTACCTAATTTGTGGAAGAGTTCAAACACGTAAAAAATACTATGTCTGCCCTCAGGGAGCTCAAAATTCAACTTAGGGAGCTACTGGTTATACTTCACGCTAAGCATCTTTCATAATTGATTCCTTTCTATCATCCATGCTGGAATAGAGACACTGATGACAGTGAATTCTGGGAAATTAATAAAATCGGGCAAGGTGTTAATTAAATTACTGGACTCACAAATTTACTCGTTTGATTATTGGAGTCTCATAACAAACGATGTCCTGGAGGTTGTTGTGTGATGGATTTGAGAATCCTGCCAGGAGAATGAACTCAAGATGGCAGGGAAACACAGACTTAGGGGCAAATGATTCCTTATGGTTTTGAATCATTTTCATCATTGCCTGTGTGGGAAAGCTGGAGAGAGCCTGGAATGTAATTATTTTTCCAGTGATTAAGAACCCATCCATAGCCCGAAGGTAACTGGGAATACATAACACATAGAGAATGAAAAAGCCATCCAAAGAAAGAGACAACCTGAACCCCACAAGCAGAGACGTTATGAGTCAAACTCTTGCTTGAGTTTTTTTTTCCCATACTAAGAAGCCTGGAATTCCCATTTCCAATGCAGGATTTGTTGTCCACATCTTATTTCCATTGCAGCCCTCAGAGCTGTACTATTATCTGATCTCATAATGATAGCGATGGCATTTTTGAGTGCTTACATTATGACTAGTGTATCCACTGTGGTGGATGCAAGATAATCGGATCAGACAGTCCTTGCCCAACATGAAGCTCACAATCTAAGATTAAGCATTTTATCCAGTGTGGATCAGTGGAAAGAGCACAGGCTTGGGAGTCAGAGGTCGTGGGTTCTAATCCCAACTCCGGAACTTGTCAGCTGTGTGACTTTGGGCAATTCACTTAACTTCTTTGTGCCTCAGTTACCTCATCTGTAAAATGGGGATTAAGAATGTGAGCCCCACTTGGGACAACCTGATTACCTTTTATCTACCCCAGTGCTTAGAACAGTGTTTGGCACATAGTAAGCACTTAACAAATACCACCATTATTATCATTATTATCCCCACTTTATAGATGAGGAAAGTGAGGCGTACGGAAGGTAAATGGCTTACAGATGAGGTAACTGAGACACAGAGAAGTTAAATGACAGAGTAAACGAGTGGCAGAGTGGGATTAGAACCCAGTTCCAACTGAGTCCCAAGCAAATGCTCTTTCCATTAGGCCATTCTGCTTTTACATGTTCGGCTCTGCCCCTGGCTCCATGCCCTGATCCGTGCTGACTTTCCAAAGTCTGAGGTTTCAGAGTTGGGAATAGAACTTGGGCCTTCCAACTTCCAGGTTTTTTTTTTTATGGTATTTGCTAAGCACTTACTATTTTCCAAACACTGTACTAAGTACTGGGGTAGATATGAGTTAATCATGTTGGACGTGGCCCCTGTCCCACATGGGGCTCACAGTCTTAATTCCCATTTTACAGATGAGGCAACAGAGGCACAGAGAAGTTAAGTGACTTGCTCAATGTCACAAAGCAAGCAAGTGTCTGAACTGGGATTAGAATCCAGGTCCTCTGAAACCCAGGCCCTTGCTCTATCCATTAGGCCACACTGCTTCCAGTTCTGTTCCCTTTCCACTAAACCATTCTTCCTCATTATAACTAATTTGTCCTTTCAACATTCACTGTTGTTTAGCTAACAGATCAGGGAGTTATTGTTTGTAGGTGTCTTGCATCAGATCTAGTTGATATGTTCCTAAGCACTCAATAAATATGATTGATTGATTGATGCTCCTGCCTGCGAGGTTTGCATATATGCTTCCTGAATGGCATTCTCAGCTTTTCTTCGATCCAAGCCTTCCCTGGCATTGTTCCCCAAACACTTTCCTACAGCTGACGTCTTCATGAATCTTACTTGAGCAGAATGCCAATCAGGCTCTTCATATATCTTTCAAAAATAGGACATGTGAGCTTTCCAGCTCTCACCTGGATGGCCACTATCACCTGAGTGCAGGAGCCTCCATCCCCAAAGAGAAGTAGCGTGGCTCAGTGGAAAGAGCCCGGGCTTGGGAGTCAGAGGTCATGGGTTCTAATCCTGCTCTGCCACTTGTCTGTTATGTGGCTTTGGGCAAGTCACTTAACCTCTCTGGGCCTCAATTCCCTCATCTACAAAATGGGGATGAGACTGTGAGCCCCATGTGGGACAGCCTCATTACTTTGCATCTCCTGCAGTGCTTAGAAAAGTGCTTTGCACATAGTAAGAGCTTAACAAATCCCATTATTATTATTATCTAATGTCAGTGAGTTCTACTGCCATCTAGGGCATCCAGACTGCTGCCTGCTTGGAAAAAGAGGCTATTGTGAATGTATCCGATGACTGTTTCTGGCTCTGCAGGAATCAATTATATCTTTGAAGATTTCTTTTTAAATTAAACCCCAGAAAAGGGCTGGTTTAGGAGGTTCAGACTTTGGAAAGTCAAAACGGGTCAGGGTATGGAGCCAGGGGCAGAGCCAAACATGTACAAGCAGTGTGGCCTAATGGAAAGAGCACTTTCTTGGGAGTCAGATGAAACTGGGTTCTAATCCCATATCTGCCACTTAACTTCTCTGTGCCTCAGTTACCTCATCTGTAAAATGGGGATTTCCCCTCCAAAAGTTGGTGGGTGTGTAGTGCCTAAAAAATAAGGGGATGTGATTCCCCTCACAAAGATGTCAGATGTGGTGTGCCTAACAAATAAGGTGGCTGTGATGCCCCTCACAAAGACGGCAGCTGCGTAGCCTATCACTAGGATGGGGGAGGTAAGGGTTGAATACCACCCTGACCCTCATTAAGATATCAACATCTTGATTGATTGAACATGAGACCGTGTGTTGGGCACGACGGATTGGGCCGTGGGGCGAAGGTTGGGACCCATAGCTGGCCTTGCCAGGGTAAAGGAGAGAGGGATGAGAGCAAGGTGGCAAGGGGAGCAGAGGCTTGGCAGCAGAATAGAAACACTCTTTATTATTATTACTATTGTTATTAATAATAATATTTATTGAGTGCTTACTGTGTGCAAAGCACTGTGCTAAGTGCTTGGGAGAGTACAATATCACATCAAACACATTTTCTGCCCACAATACGCTCTTTAGATGGGCTTCCGCACATTGCTGTGTGTTCTATCAGTATGCTAGGCTGTTTGTGCACACCTATAACACAATGCAGAATCCTGCATGCACTTGTAGAACAATAATGATAATAATAGCATTTGCTAAGTGCTTACTATGTGCCAAGCACTGTTCTAAGTGCTGGGGGGATACAAGGTGATCAGGTTGTTCCACGTGGGGCTCAAAGTCATAATCCCCATTTTCCAGGTGAGGTAACTGAGGCACAGAAAAGTGAAGTGACTTGCCCAAGGTCAACCAGCTGATAAGTGGCAGAGTGGGGATTCAAACCCATGACCTCTGACTCCTAAGCCCGGGCTCTTTCCACTGAGCCATGCTGCTTCTTTAACAAGGTAATGATTCCATAGGCATGTCAAGGAAACTGGCCAGATTTTTACCTGCCTCAGGAGGATCAGTTTTCTGACATTGACACTGTCAGGTATGGGAGCAGCCAGGCTCTACGTGCATTGGGAGCCTCAATTATCCAGGGCAGAGAGAGTTGCTGCCAGGTGACCCGGTGGTGGGGACTCCCAAAGAGCGGAAGCTCCTGAGGTCCAGGCCCTGCATCAGGTCCAGTGATGAGGATGGGTATCCAGGCAACTGGGAACACAGCTTCCAGGCTCTGGGAGTCTTATACAGTGGACCTGATACTGATAATAATAATAATAATGGCATTTATTAATCACTTACTATGTGCCAAGCACCGTCCTAAGTGCTGCGGAGGTTACAAGTGATCAGGTTGTCCCACAGGGGGCTCACAGTCTTCATCCACATTTGTCAGATGAGGTAACGGAGGCACAGAGAAGTTGAGTTAGTGGCCCAAAGTCACACAGCTGACAATTGGCAGAGCCGGGATTTGAATCCATGACCTCTGACTGGTAATAATAATAATAATGGCATTTGTTATGTACTTACTATGTGTAAAGCACTGTTCTAAGTGCTGGGGGGGATACAAGGTGATCAGGTTGTCCCATGTGGGGCTCGCAGTCTTAATCCCCATTTTACAGATGGGGTAACTGAGGCACAGAGAAGTTAAGTGGCTTGCCCAAGGTCACACAGCTGACAAGTGGTGGAGTCGGGATTGGAACCCATGATCTCTGACTCCCAAGCCTGTGCTCTTTCCACTGAGCCATGCTGTGGATCTACTATGCCAGTGGGAGCACCATGGAGCCACCCTGAAGCCACACTGCTTTGCAGCCACTGGGCACTCCCTGTTGCTTATAATAATAATAATAATGGCATTTATTAAGTGCTTACTATGTGCAAAGCACTGTTCTAAGCGCTGAGGGGGATACAAGGTGATCAAGGTTGTCCCACGGGGGGCTCGCAGTCTTAATCCCCATTTTACAGATGAGGGAACTGAGGCTCAGAGAAGTTAAGTTACTTGCCCAAAGTCACATAGCTGACAAGTGGCGGAGCCAGGATTCAAACCCATGACCTCTGACTCCCAAGCCGGTGCTCTTTCCACTGAGCCACACTGCTTATGGTTGTGGCAAAAGAGCCAGGCTGCTGTGTGGCAGCAGTATGGCCGTGACCAGTGGATCAAACATGGTCTAGTGGATAGAGCGTGGACCTGGGAATTACAAGGACCTGGGTTCTAATCCCAACTCTGCCACTTGTCTGCTATGTGACCTTGGGCAAGTCCCTTCACTTCTCTGAGCCTCAGTTCCCTATCCATAAAATGGGGTATAAAGCTTGGAACTCCATGAGGGACAGGGACTGTGTCCAACCTGATAATTTTGTGTTTAGTACAGTGTCTGGCAAATAGCAATGCTTAACAAATATCATTAAAAATAAAATAGGATCCCAACCATAACGCAGCATAGTTGCGGTGCCCGAGTTCCCACTAACTCAAGATTTCCATCCTCCAGCCTTCCACAGGGGGATCCCGCAGGTTCCCTGGGTGGTTCAGGCGGATGGACAGCTTCACCCCAGAAAGCAATGATGCGCGGATAAGAAGAAACAGAATGGCCTATAAGAAGCAGAATTGCCTTGTGGAAAGAACATGAACATGGAAGTCAAAGGACCTGGGTTCTAATATCGCTTTGCCACTTGCTTGCTGTGTGACCTTGGACAGGTCACTTAGCTTCTTTGTGCCTCAGTTTCTTCACTGTAAAATGGGGATTAAATACCTGTTCTCCCTCCTACTTAGACTGTGGGGCCCAATGTAGGACAAGGACTGTGTCTTATCTAGTTACCCACTGCTCAGAACAGTGTTTTACACACAATAGGCACTTAACAAAGACCAACTGTTTATGGCCAGCCCTGATGCCTCCTGAGAGCCAGAGAAGTTGCAGTAACAGTGGAGAAGAAGACATCATGGGTGAGTACTTTCTCCTCCTCTGCCTTTTGCCTTTTTTCTTTTTCCCCTTTTCTTCATCCTTCTCTTTCCCTCCATACTTTCTCCTCTAATTACCCTTTTCCCTCCGTTTTTCCTCAAAACCCCTCGCCTCAAACTCCACTCTCAGTGAACTGCCCCATGATACTCTGCAAGCTTTGCCCTCATAATCAAAAAGGAAAATCAGATCTTCTGTTTAATACTGTGCTCTGCACCCAGCTGCCAATCATTATTTATTCAGTCATATCGACTGAGCACTTACTGGGTGCAGAGCACTGTACTAAACGCTTGGGAAGTACAAATCGGCAACATATAGAGACGGTCCCTACGCAACAACGGGCTCACAATCTAGAAGAAATAAAAAGGAAGGGCTCATCCGGGATATGAACCGGGGAACCACTCACACACAAAGCGAGACTCACACCCAAAGACTATGCTATTGATTAATTGGCCATTTTTCTCTTGAGATTTTGCAGCACATGGACATTTTCTGACTAACCAAAAGTGAGAAGCAGGACACAGCCCAGTATTTTGGGAGTGCCCACCTAAACTGGTGTGTGTGGGCACCTTATGGTAACTAAGCTGCAGAGAAGCAGCATGGCTTAGTGGCAGGTGCCCGGCCTTGGGAGTCAGAGGTCGTGGGTTCTCATCCCGACTCCACCACTTGTCAGTTGTGTGTCTTTGGACAAGTCACTTAACTTCTCTGTGCCTCTGTTACCGCATCTGTAAAATGGGGATTAAGACTGTGAGCCCCAGGCGGGACAGCCTGATCACCCTGTATCTTCCCCAGTGCTTAGAACAGTGCTTGGCACATAGTAGGCACTTAACAAATACCATTATTATTATTATTATGAAAAACAACTTTTCAATCAATCAATCAATCAATCATATTTATTGAGCGCTTACTATGTGCAGAGCACTGTACTAAGCGCTTGGGAAGTACAAATTGGCAACATATAGAGACAGTCCCTACCCAACATTGGGCTCACAGTCTAAAAGGGGGAGACAGAGAAAAAAACCCAAACATACTAACAAAATAAAATAAATAGAAATTTTCCTAGCAGAAAAAAGCCTGGGCCTCAGAGTCAGGGGACCTGGGGCCTTGACCATGCCTGCTGTGTGACCTTGGGCAAGTCACTTAACGTCTCTGTTCCTCAGTTACCTTAACTGTAAAATGGGGATTCAACACCTGTTCTTCCTCCTATTTAGATTTGTGAGCCTTGTGTGGGACAGGGACAGTGTCTGACCTGATCTTCCTGTATCTTCTCCAGACCTTAGAACAGTGCTTGACAAATAGGAAACACTTAACAAACACCACAGTTAAAAGTCCTCTGGGATACAAAGAGGGGAGACAGGCATAGTGTTCACCCCTTCCTCAGCCGTTGGATATGGCTCCAGTGAGGCTCTGCTGAAGCCGCCCCTCCTTTGCAGTCTTCTAAGACAACAATTTGGCCAGAGCAGCAGACACAAACCTGCCTGGCTGCCCAATCTGCAGCGGACACACTGTGGAAAGTTCCGCACGAATACAAACCTAAGAGTCTGCAGAAAGAACTTGATGTAACGATTCAATTCCTGCAGCTGCCTTAAAATATTACATACTGCAAGTCCCTCTACGTTTATGTGCCCTTATAAATACCTCGCATGTAAATGCTGCAGCAAGAGCCGGTGAGAACTGAATCCTTCTCCAAGCCATTTTTTCCACTGTCAGAAGCAATATAAATTTTATTAACATAATTTCCATTGCTCAGCAATGACTCGGTGATCTTTGATCAAACTAATTAGAAATAGTTACACTTTGCACTTACAGATTTATCAAATTTATTAGGAAAATTATGTATGCACACACATTGCAAATAAATAGGGATATTAAATATAAAAATATGACATTTATGCTGCTGCTTGGAATCACGAGGCATTCTAATTAGCTGGTGAGTCGTCTCGGAGCATAGATTTTCCTTCTTGCATCTCACTGTGCAGATAAAATGATTAGTTACTATAAAACCATGAATGTAAAGGAGAGGAGAGATGTTTTATGCATGAAATATATGAACATGTGCAAGGCATGCAAGCTGACATTGGACCACAGACTCAGCATCCCAAAGAAATCTTGTTCAGATTCCTGAAAATCAGCAGCCCAGCTGTAATCATTGTAACCAGAATTAAAAATGAAACCCAGCATTGGGACCAAAATGAAGTTATCAGTGCTTACAGGTAGTCGAATCTGCAATCCTGTGCAAAATATCCCGGAATGCCTCCCAAGAAGCAGGGATGTACTCTGAACTGGTAGGAGGGGGCTGAGAGCAGCATGTGGAAGGAAGGGAGGAAGGAAAGGGTCACCTAGAGTAGTTTCTGGTTTGGTTTTTAAATTTTAAGCTAATTCTCAGGGATTTGTCCCCTGGAGCTGCTGCCCTGGGGAAAAATACTAGAGAATCTGCCTTTAATTTTGAACAAATAGACACACGATTGTCCTTTCCACCCAGATTTCAAGATCACCCAGTGACAAAGGAATGCAAGTCACCTTGTCAATGCCGCTCATCAAACTGAGCTGTATCGGAAGAATTTGGGAAGACACTTAACTGGTAACAGTTTTGCAAGTGTGAATAGGTTATTTCCCATTTGACTACCATTCTTATATGACATGTATGCTTAGACACATAGGTGTGGATGTACATAATTTAAGGCTCTCCTTTTAGGCTTTCTTTATTAGATGCAAATGAAACAGTATGTCTCCAGGTCTCCAACAATAATAATAATAATTATTATTATGGTATTTGTTAAGCGCTTACTATGTGCCAGGTACTCTACCAAGCATTGGGGTGGATACAAGAAAATCAGGTTGGAGACAGTCCCTGTCCCATGTGGGACTCACAGTCTCAATCTCCATTTTACAGATGAGGTAACTGAGGCCCAGAGAAGTGAAGCGACATGCCCAAGGTCACACAGTAGACAAGTGGTGGGGCAGGATTTGAACCCATGACCTTCTGACTTCCATGCCCATGCTCTAGAATGATTCAGGCTCCCAAAATATATTTTGATCTCATTTATCCAGGCATTTCAGATAGAAGTTTGGTTGTGGGGATATTTGTTCAGTTAAATACCCAGGAAATTGAAGCCAAAATGGTTGGGCTTGGAAGGGAAAACATTTTCTAGATAATTAGTTTGTGCCATTTAGTTTGTACAGAGTATTACTATTTCCAATGAAACTGTGACTAGGCTAACTAGTGATTCTTCTCCCCATCTCCAGGCGTTCAATGACCTCAGTGGTGTTTATTGAGGACACCTACCAAGTCCTAAGCTTGGGAAAGTACAACCCTAACAATCTTTCCCTATCTGGGAAACACTGGTGGGTAGGAGGGCCTTCCCAGACTGAGCCCCTTCCTTCCTTTCCCCCTCGTCCCCCTCCCCATTCCCCCATCTTACCTCCTTCCCTTCCCCACAGCACCTGTATATATGTCTGTACATATTTATTACTCTATTTATTTATTTTGCTTGTACATATCTATTCTATTTATTTTATTTTGTTAGTATGTTTGGTTTTGTTCTCTGTCTCCCCCTTTTAGACTGTGAACCTACTGTTGGGTAGGGACTGGCTCTATATGTTGCCAACTTGTACTTCCCAAGCGCTTAGTACAGTGCTCTGCACATAGTAAGCGCTCAATAAATACGATTGATTGATTGATTGAAGAGGCAAATGTTGGCTCAGCTTCTCAGAGTCCCCCAGAAAGAGGGCCTTTATACCTTCTACCGTTTGTGAAAGGGGAAGCACTGGGGTGGGTTATTGTCATATTCAATGGATGGCTATTTGATTGGATTAGTTCCAGGTTTAATCTGAGAGGATTTCCTGGAGGAGAAAAAAATTCAATGAGTGACCAGTGATGGCGAGGAGGAAGCTTGGTGGTGCTCTCCAAGCAAGGGGAAGAGAGGGAGATGGGCTGGAATTGAGAATCAGAGAAGTAATTGAAAGGTCTGTGAGAACTTCTGTTCTTAATAGGTAAAACTCTGCAAGGTGAACCGTTCTGAAGAGCTATCCAGAGTCACAAGGCAGTCAGTCAATCCATCAGTAGCATTTACTGAGCCCCTGTTGTGTGCAGAGCACTGTACTAAGCAAGTAAGAGAGCACAATATAATTAGATGTGTGCTCTCTGGGTGCTGAGGTTTTAATATCAGTGCCCCTTGGCAATCCCGGCTCTGCCAAGTCTGCTGTGTGACCTTGGGCAAGTCACTTAACTTCTCTGTGCCTCAGTTACCTCATTTGTAAAATGGGGATGATGACTGTGAGCCCCATGCAGAACAACCTGATCACCTTGTATCCCCCCCAGAGCTTAGAACAGTGCTTTGCACATAGTAAGCGCTTAACAAATGCCATTATTATTATTATTATTATCTCTCAGAGTACCCAACCTTCTCAGTGCATGGGCCTTTTCTGGCCACTACAGACTGTGTAGGCCCCTGACTAGTGACCAGTGAGGAGGTTGGAAGGCACTAGGTTCTCTACAGGGACATCAAGAAGCAGCGTGGCTCAGTGGAAAGAGCCAGGGCTTGGGAGTCAGAGGTTATGGGTTCTAATCCCAGCTCTGCCACTTGTCAGCTGTGTGACTTTGGGCAAGTCACTTAACTTCTCTGGGCCTCCGTTACCTCATCTGTAAAATGGGGATTAAGACTGTGAGCCCCATGTGGGACAACCTCATTACCTTGAATCTACCCCCCAGTGCTTAGAACAGTGCTTGGCACATAGTAAGCGCTTAATAAATGCCATCATTATTATTATTAACAAAACAAACCTGAGTGAGAGCCCTTTTACATCTATTTTTATGTTTACATACCTGTTTGGGCCCAGTCTGTCCCATTATAGTTGAACCACGTAAAGAGCAGGGAGAGAGACTTTGTATAGGCCCATAGCTCCTAGCTGTATGCATGCCTGGGTCAGGAGCTTAGTAAAGGCTGCTGACTGACTGGCTGGCTAGTCCTCTTTGGGCTTCCAATCTAATCACAAACAAGCAGAGAAACCTCAACTTTTAGTGTGGCCATTACCTTTCTATACCTATACTTATCACTTTGACATGCATTTGATTGATTGGTTGATTTCTAAATGTTACTGGAACTCTGAGGAGGAGCAGAGTCAGGATAGGGAACCAAGGCTTTGCCTTGGGGTAAGTGTGTGGGGAATTTGGTCCGTGGTTTTACCTGTGATGTCTATTCCGGTCTGAAAATCAGTTTAGAAATCAAGCAAAACATAGTTTTTAGTTCCTTTCATTTGCATAATTAGAGCATTTTTGATGGCTGCTTTCAGTCCTGGATCCATCAGTCCTGAATAATTGAGAGCAGAAGGGGTAAAGGTATTCCATTAGAGACATTTCACACCATGCTGAACAATTCTTTTGAATTCTTTTGAAGAAAGCAACAAACATGATAGACTGGGCAAGAAGATGAAGGGGCTTATTTATTTTGCATTTTCCGTCTAAACTGACTGGCAACCCCACATAATATATATTTTTTAAGGCATTTTGCTTTTGATATATTAGCCAGGCATGTTCAATAACTGATTCTAAATTCATGCAAACATCCACCTCCTCCTAAGAGAAGATACACTCAACTGATGTGTTTTTCTATGAAACTGAAAAGGAAGCAGAGATCAGACAGAAAGGATAATTGCCAGATCTAAGGACTGGGGGATAATACAGTACTGGGAAAATCCCAGGTAAAAAGAAGTGATGAAAATGCATGAAAATGGCTACAAATCCTCCTGTCTGAGGTCAAGTAAAATCAAAACTATGCAGTGATCTGCAAATATCTAAAGATATGAAAAGGATTATGCACTTCCCTCTAAAAAGCAAATCATATTTCCTGCTCGGGCCTAAGAGTGACCTCAGTGTTTGGTTTAATTCCAGTTCCTAAGCAGGATATAGGGCATCTAAAATGCATACCAGGTAGGTGTTAATTTCCTCTTGAAATTAATAGCTTCAGGACTGCTCTAAGAGCAGTGAGATTTTTCTCAGTCAATCCATCAGACAGTGATATCATCTGAGCACTGACTGTGAGCAGAGCACCGTTATAAGCACTTGGGAAAGTACAACACAAACTCCACACCTGCCCATAAAGAGCTTACAGTCCAGAGGGGGATACAGACATTAAAATAAATTACAGATAGGGGAAATAGTAGAGTATAATAATATAATAATAATAATGACGGCATTTGTTAAGCCCTTACTATGTGCAAAGCACTGTTCTAAGCGCTGGGGGAATACAAGGTGATCAGGTTGTCTCACGTGGGGCTCACAGTCTTAATCCCTATTTTACAGATGAGGGAACTGAGGCTCAGAGAAGTTAAATGACTTGCCCAAGGTCACACTGCAGACGTGGCAGAGCCGGGATTAGAAACCATGACCTCTGGCTCCCAAGCCCATGCTCTTTCCACTGAGACACGCTGCTTCTCTTATGTACACAAGTGTTGTGGGATTGGGGTATTTAAGGGGTACACAGGCAAGTGCCTAGGTGACACAAAGGGGAGAAGAGGTAGGAGAAATGAGGGCTTGATCAGAGATGACCTCTTTTAATGGTACTCATTAACTGCTTACTTTATCCCAAGCACTGTACTAAGCACTAGTGTAGCTAAAAATATTCAGGTTGGACACAGTCTCTGTCACAGATGGGGCTCACAATCAAAGTAGGAGGAAGAACAGGTATGGAATCCCCATTTCGCAGATGAAGAAACTGAGGCCCACAGAAGTCTAGTGACTTGCCCAGGGTCACACAGCAGATAAGTGTAAGGGCCAGAATTAAAACCCAGGTCCTCGGATTTCCAGGCCCATACTCTTTCCAGTAGGCTACTGCTGCTTTTTGGAGGAGATGTGAATTTTAGGAGGGTTTTGAAAGTTGAACTGTTGGATATAAAGAAGGAAGGAGATACAGGCAAGAGGGAGGACATGGGCAAGGGTCAGTGATGGGAAAGACCAGACTGAGGTATATGAAAGTAGGTTGGTGTTAGAGGGGTGGAGCATGTTGTAGTAGAAAATCTGAGGTTATGTAGGAGGGAGACAACTGATAGCGTATTTTAAAACCAATGTTTGATAGGGAGGTGGATGGGCAACCACTGGAGGTTTGTGAGGATTGGGGAAGGTATGTGTTGACCAGTTTTTCAGAAAAATGATCTGGGCAGCAAAATGAAGTATGGACTGAAGATAGGAGAGACTGGAGGCAAGGAGGTCAGTGAGGAAGCTGATTCAGTGAGCCCAGGCATGATATGAAAAATACTTGGATCAATGCAGGAGCACTTTGGATGGAGAGAAATCTCCACCCTTCTTCATGTAGGCAGCAAGCTAGTTTAATGGAAGGGAGAGGAAGAGCCTGGAAATCAATATACTCTGAGTCTTTGATGGTTCGATATCCCAAGGAAAATAACCCTGCAACAAGGATAATAATAATAATAATGTTGGTATTTGTTAAGCCCTTACTATGTTCCAAGCACTGTTCTAAGTGCTGGGGTAGATACAAGGTAATCAGGCTGACCCACGTGGGGCTCACAGTCTTCATCCCCATTTTACAGATGAGGTAACTGAGGCACAGAGAAGTTAAGTGACTTGCCCCAGGTCACACAGCCAACAAGTGACAGAGTCAGGATTAGAACTCACAACCACTGACTCCAAAGCCCATGCTCTAACCACGCGGCTTCTAGGATCATTGCCAGGGGTACAGAAGGCAAAGAATAAGGCAATAAGGTAGGAAGGTAAGTGTCAGCAGTGACTCTGCTGTCTGCTTTCCAGTCCGCCCTCAGTTTCTCTTGAATCAGATCCAATTACACCTACTTGGCCTCAAGAGAGAGTTCATTTAGATGTAAGGAAAAACTGATGGACTCTAGAGGGCTTAAAAGCTACAATCTACAAGAGAAGGCATCTTTGGAGAGCTTTAAAATTCCAAACGGGTAAAAAAAAAATGCATTAGACAACTATCTTACCAGCAGGCAGGGGGCAGGACTTAATGACTTCAATCAATCAATCAATGATATTCATTCATTCATTCACTTGTAATTATTGAGCATTTACTGTGGGCAGATCACTGTACGAAGCGCTTGAGCACTGTACTAAGCACTTGTTATATATACTGAAAACTTATTGTATGCAGAAGAGTGTACTGAGTGCTTGCTAGAGTACAATAAAACAAAGTTACATATTTCAGTCATTCTTTCAGTCATAATTATTGAGCACTTACTGTGTGGAGAGCATTATGCTAAACAGCTCGGAGAATACAATAGAACAATAAACAGACACACTCCCTGTCCATGATGAACTTACAGTCTGGCAGTAGTGTGGAGGGCAGGGGTGGAGATGGAGACAGACATTAATATAAATGAATTACAGATATGTACATAAGTGCTGTGGGGCTGGGAAGGGAAATGAATGAAGGGAGCAAGTCAGGGCTATGCAGAAGGGAGTGGGAAAAGAGGGAAGGGGAGGAGATAGGCCTTATATAAGGTTTTGAAGGAGGGGAGAGCAATTGTCTGTCAGAATTGAGTAGGGAGAGAGTTCCAGGCCAGAGGGAGGAATAGGTGAGGGGTCGTCAACGAGGTAGATGAGATCGAATAAAAGTGAGTAGGTTTGCGTTAGATGAGTGAACTGTGCGGGCTAGGTTGTGGAAGGAGAATAGCAAAGTGAGGTAGGAGAGGGCAAGGTGATTGAGTGCTTTAAAGCCAACGAAGAGGAGTTTTTGCTTGATGCAGAGGTGGATGGGCAATCACTGGAGTTTCTTGAGTAGTGGAGAAATGACCGTTTTTGTAAAAAAAAAAATGATCTGGGCAGCAGAGTGAAATATGGACTAGAGTGATGAGAGACAGGAATGTGGGAGGTCAAGAAGGAGGCTTGTAGAGGGGAAGGCAGATGTTAAAATTAATTACAGATATATATATAAGTGTCGAAAGGCTGAGGGATGGTGACTATCAAACATGGGCTGGGTTTTAGTAGGAAATCAATAAGGTAAGGTGATTGAGAGCTTTACAGTCAATGGTAGGGAGTTTCTGTTTGATGTGGAGGTGGATAATATTATTAATAATGATGGCATTTATTAAGTGCTTACTATGTGCAAAGCACTGTTCTAAGTGCTGGGGAGGTTACAAGGTGATCAGGTTGTCCCTTGGGGGGCTCACAGTCTTAATCCCCATTTTACAGATGAGGTAATTGAGGCACAGAAAAGTTGTGACTTGCCCAAAGTCACACAGCTGACAGCTGGCGGAGCTGGGATTTGAACCCATGACTTCTGACTCCAAAGCCCGTGCTCTTTCCTCTGAGCCATGTCAACCATCTCCTGGAGGAGGTTATTGAGGAGTAGGGATACATGGACTGAACGTCTTTCTCAGAGAAATGATTTGGGCAGCAAAGTGATGTATGGACTGGAGAGGGGAGAGGCAGGAGGAAGGGATGCCAATGAGGAGGCTGATGCAATAGTCGAGGAGGGATATGATAAGTGCTTGGATCAGCATGGTAGCAGTTTGGATGGAGAGAAAAAGGATTTTAGATTTTAGATTCTAAAATTCTTTTGGCTCTAAGATTCTTTTGTTCCCTCACAGCAGCCACATAGACTAAATCTGCCCTGAGGCAGGTGGAATCCCCAGTGGAATAGAAACTATGCAAGTATTGATCCATGAGGAAGTCCATTTCAAAATTCCACCTCGTTTTATTTCCTGCTAGAGATTGTTTCGCAACTGACTGCATAGTACATTGTGGGCTGGGAATGTGTTTGTTTTACTGTTATATTGTACTCTCCCTAGTGTTTAGTACGGTGCTCTGCATATAGTGACTGCTCAAAAAAAAATGACTGACTGACAGAACAAACATCCCCATGATACAGTTTTTTACCTTGAAAATTTGGCTATTTAATGAACATGGTTTCTTCCTGGGGTTTGCTTTCCCATAGACGAACATGTTGTAAATTGAGATCAGTTTTAAAAAACTCTGGAACAAAACAAAATTATTTTAATAAGCATCATCAAATAATTCTTCAATATTTGTTAAAGTAATTCAAGGCCTAAATTGCAACATTAATCAAATGGGGAAATGTAGTATAATTATGAATCTTTGCAGGAGTCTGAAAAAGTGGAAACTTCACTGCTGACGGTTTTTCAAATTTAGTGAAGTATTTGCCCAATTTAATTTGAACATCCTTCTTGTCTTTCTAAAGTGCCTTGTAGCAGACCAGCTCCTTCCGAACACCTCTTCACATCTGTGAACAGCTCTTCATCAAGGTCTAAATCCATTTACTTTATTTAAAATGAAGGGTGAGATTTCCTATTGCCATAATCTTATCTGGTGGTGGAGAGACTATATTATCTTCACCTGTGCATCCAGGGTAGCTTATGGTGACACTTTAGATAGTTGTGGCATCAAATTGTAACATCATGGGGTGACTGTACCCTGGGGCATTTCTATATTGTCAGTGTGGGCTGATGATTTGATCACATGGGACTGAAATACTATGACAATTCATATGTTTTAAATAATACTTGAATGCGTGTCTGGAAGTCTTCAAGTCCTATTTCATATTTTTCTTCCTAGTTGCTTGAGAGTGAAACATGGCTTCAATTACCTGGCCAAGTCCTTCAAGACTGATGCCACTTCACACATTTTTAAAGTCCTTTCAATTGTGTTACTCACTGGCCTAGCAACAGGGTGGCGGAACAGAGGAAGAGAGAGTTGGGAGATTAGTTGATGCCCGCTCCCCCCCAGCTCTCCCGCTCCCTTGCCCCCGACAGCGACCTCTCTGTCCCTGTCCCACGTGGTGCAGCGGTGGAATTTGTTGCTGAATTGTACTTTCGAAGTGCTTAGTACAGTGCTCTGCACACAGTAAGTGCTCAGGAAATATGATTGAATTCATTCATCATTCATTCAATCGTATTTATTGATTGATTATGAGTGAACGAATGAATGGAATAGACATGACCCCTGAGAAGCCAGGGCAGTTGCATTTTTGGTTTTTCTTCCCTATTCTTCCACTCTGTCCAGGACAGCTGTGTACCATGCTACTTGTGTGGATGGCAGTGGCGATGACAGTGAAGCAGCAGGACATAGTGGATAAAGCATGGGACTGGGAATCAGAGGATAGTGGATTCTAATCCCGACTCCGCCACTTGTCTGCTGTGTGACCTTGGGCTAGTCACTTCACTTCTCTGCGCTTGAGCTCCCTCATCTGTAAAATGGGGATTGAGACCGTGAACTCCACATCGGGACAGGGACTGTGTCCAACCTGATTTAATTGTATCCTTCCCAGCACTAAGTACAGTGCCTGGCATGAAGTAAGCATTTAACAAATACCACAATTATTATTATTATTATTGGTGATTGTGATGATGACAGTGGTTCTCTGCCCCCGCCTGGGAGGAGAAAAGTAAGGTAGGCAGCAGTCTGAGGGCAGGGAAGGACATCAATTTTGATTTCTGAGAAACAAAAATCTCCTTGTCTTTGTGTCCCACTATGACCTCACTAGTACCTGGAAAACAAGAGAGATTTCGATAAAGCTTCGGGAAATTTCTCTCACTCTCGTTATCTTGTCAGGGCTCCTAGGTCCTTTTCATCCCACCCCTTGACCTATTTGATAAAATGGGCCAGAAATACATATGTTAAGCATGGAAATTATCTAGACCTTCCCACCATGACCACCTGTGTCAGATCGCATCATTTAATTGGCGGATGTTCTAAAGGTGTGGAATCCCATCTGCAGGAATGAAGATGCATCTCAATAGGAGGTTGTAAATCAATCCTTTCAAGTGAGGGGAGGATTGATAAAATAGGAGCACCCAGGCATGGCCATAATCCAATCAAACATACTTTAGGAAATTTGCACCCAGATCCTTTTTCCCTTCAAAAACTTTCTTACAAGTCACCTCCCCCTGGAAGCATTCAATCAATTAATCAATATATTTATTGAGTGCTTACAGAGTGCAGGATGCTCTACTAAACACTTGGGAAAGTAGAGAAGCAGGATGGTGTAGTGTATAGAGCACGGGCCCGAGAGTCAGAAGGTCATGGGTTCTAATCCCGGCTCTGCCACGTGACTGCTGTGTGACCTTGGGTGAGTCCCTTCACTTCTCTGGGCCTCAGTTACCTCATTTGCAAAGTGGGGATTGAAACCGTGAGCCCCACGTGGGACAGGGACTGTGTGCAACCTGATTTGCTTGTATCCACCCCAGCGATTAGTACAGTGCTCAGCACACAGTAAGTGCTTAACAAATACCACGATTATTATTATTATTACAATATGACAGAATTGGTCCATGAGGAAGCCAGATGGCCTAGTAGAAAGAGCCCAGGCCTAGGAGTCAGAAGACCTGGGTTCTAATTCCAATTTTGCCTGCTGGGTGACCTTGGCAGGCCATTTTATTTATCTATATCTCAGTTTTGTCTTCTGCAAAATGGTTTTCAATACCAGTTCTCCATCCTACCTGCACTGTGAGTCCTATGTGAGACAGGAACTGTGTTCAAACTAATTATCTTGTATCTGCCTCTCTAGACTTTAATAATAATAATAATAATGATGGCATTTATTAAGTGCTTACTGTGTGCAAAGCACTGTTCTAAGCACTGGGGAGGTTACAAGGTGATCAGGTTGTCCCACAAAGGGCTCACAGTCTTAATCCCCATTTTACAGATGAGTTAAACTGAGGCCCAGAGAAGTTAAGTGACTTGCCCAAAGTCACACAGCTGACAAGTGGTGGAGCTGGGATTTGAACCCATGACCTCTGATTCCAAAGCCCGGGCTCTTTCCACAGAGCCACGCTGCTTCTTCACAAGACTGTAAGCTTGTTGTGGGCAGGGGACATGTCTGCCAACTCTGTTCTACTCTTCCAAATGCTTAGAATGATGCTCTGCACATAGTCAATTGATCAATCATATCTATTGACTGCTTACTGTGTTCAAAGCACCATACTAAGTGCTTGGGAGGGTATAATGCAACGGAGTTGGTAGATACATTCCCCTGACCACAAGGAGCCTAGAATCTAGAGGGGGAGACAGACATTAAAAGAGAATATGGGTGTATACATAAGTGCTATGAAACTGAGGTTTGGGTGAATATAAGGCATAAATCAAAAAGTAACAGTGACACAGAAGGGAGAGGGTATAGGGGAAATGAGGGTTTAGTCAGGAAAGCTCTCCCTGAGGAGATGTGAGTGCATGCTCAATAATTACTATTGATTGCTCAACTATAATGTTTGGCACATAGTAAATGCTTAGCAAACACCATCGTTACTGGGGAGTGTACAGTCTAGCATTCCCTGATTAACGCACAATTTCCTTAGAATATCATTCTATCTGGTTTGTTTTTAGGGAGATTATTCATCTATTCAATTTTCTTAGACTATCATTCCATCTGGTTTGTATTTGGGGGGACTGCTCATCTATTCACATGTGATTATCATTTGTATCCATTCTATTATCATCATCATCATCATCATCAATCATATTTATTGAGCGCTTACTGTGTGCAGAGCACTGTACTAAGCGCTTGGAAGTACAAGTTGGCAACATATAGAGACAGTCCCTACCCAACAGTGGGCTCACAGTCTAAAAGGGGGAGACAGAGAACAAAATCAAACATACTAACAAAATAAAATAAATAGAATAGATATGTACAAGTAAAATAAATAGAGTAACAAATATGTACAAACTTATATACATATATACAGGTGCTGTGGGGAAGGGAAGGAGATAAGATGGTGGGGTGGAGAGGGGGAATTATTCCTAGCTATTATTCCTAGCCATGATATACTTATCAATCCATGTCTGTCCTACTAAAATGTAAACTTCTCCAGGGTAGGGTTCACTTTGTTTACTTCCTCTTATGTTCCCCAAGAGCCTCCTATAGTACTTTGCAAGTAGTTGATGCTCAATAAATTCTGTTGAAACTAAGTAAATTTTAAATCATTATTATTTCCACTGCTGAAAACCTCAATGTGATGCTTTCATAAGAAATAACTATCTATTTGAAGGTTGGACAGAGGATTTTTTTATGTCTCCATTATATTAAGGGATTGATCATTACAGCCTAGGCTGAAGACCAAGATTTTGTTGCAATGACCATAAATTTTAAAAAGGAAAAAAGGTCTCTGGAGTGGATCAATAGAGACAGACAATTTTGAATGGTGAGCAGGGTCTGGAAAAGCATCTGATTTCCGTCTTACGGAAATGCACTTCCCATTAAGGGAGTCAGATGATACTTATGGGATTTATTAAGTACTTGCTATGAGCCAAAGCACTGTGCCAAACACTGGCGGATATAGAAGAGAATCGAGGCAGACAGACCCAGGTCGACCTGGGGCTCATATTCTAAGAGATAGGAGAGTGGATTTCTTATCCTCATTTTACAAGTGAGGAAACTGAAGGGCTCCATGATTGCCTAAACAATCAGTGTGACTGAACCAGGACTTCATTTCATCCAGATTTGCTAATTGACCATTAGAAAGCAGGGCCTGGGACTGGGGAAAGAAGCATAAGGGGAGAAAATATGTTAGTTGGTCCAATCAATCTTATTTATGGAGCACTTACTATGTGCAGAGCACTGTACTAACCACTTGGGAGAACAATCTCTCTTGCTGTGAGAGAACTGGAGGGATTCAGTGTTAAAGAGTGACCATTTCAAGCTTTCTTTCACTCATTTCTGGGTCAACTATTTTTGAAGAATTGTAATTTAATTTTGAGGAGTTTGATCATTTTATTTGGCAAGGGAGGAAGGTGGGCCTTCCCATTGAGGTGGGATCAATTGATCAGTCCTCATTATTGCCATTGCCATTATCAATGGTTTTTATTTAGTACTTACTGTGGGCAGAGCACTATACTAAGTGTTTGGGAAAGTGCAAAGAGTTGGGGAATATGTTTCCTGCCCACATCAAACTTAAAGTCTAGTGACAAGCTTACATTCCTGTTAATCAATCAATCCAGTCAGCAGAAAGCAGAAAGGTGTAGTGGAAAGAGCAAGGGCCTGGGAGCTAGAGGACCTGGTTCTATTCTCAGCTCCACCTGTGTGTGATCTTGGGCAAGTCACTTAACTTCTCTGTGCCTCAGTTTCCTCATCTGTAAAATGACAGTTAAATCATCCTTCCTCCTATTTAGGCTGTGAGCCCTGTGTGGAACAGGAACTGTAGTCCAACCTGATTTACCCTGATTTACAGTCTTTTAGACTGTGAGCCCACTGTTGGGTAGGGACTGTCTCTATATGTTGCCAACTTGTACTTCCCAAGTGCTTAGTACAGTGCTCTGCACACAGTAAGCGCTCAATAAATACGATTGATGATGATGATGATGATTTACCCCAGTGTTAAGAAAATTGCTTAACACATAGTCAGTGTTTAACAAGTACCATAATTATTAATCTGTTAATCAATCAATGGTATTTATTGACCACTTACTGTAGGCAGAGCCCTGTACTAAGTACCTGGGAAAATAGAGTAGAGTTGGTAGATGCAATCTCTGCTCTCAAGGAGCTTACAGTCTACAGGGGGAGACAGACATTAAAATAAATTGCAGATAGGGAAAGTAGTATTGGAGGGAAGGGATGATGAGTCGGCCTGGCCTGTCCAGTTTGTCTGTCAGAACCTTAACAGACAAACAGCTCATAGAAGTGAAGTGACTACTTACCCAAGGCCACCCAGCAGACCAGTAGCAAGGCTAGAACTCAGTTCTCCTAACTCCCAGTCCTGTATTTTTCCCTTGAGAACTATATGACCTCCTAAAACCCAGCATCTGGACCGACAATCCCAGGTGCAAACCTGCAGCAATTAATTCTCTCCTATGATCTCGGGCAAATGGGACACTGGCGAGGCATCTAATACCATAAAAATGTCCGCATCTCTTCATTCTCTGTCCTCAAGTCTTAGAGTGTTGCAGGAAACATTGTTATGGAAACACACACACACACACACACACACACACACACACACACACACACACACACACACACACACACACACACACACACACACACACACACACCCCACCCACCGCCACCCCCCCAGAAAACACAAAAGAGGAACTTTAGGGACTTTGTCTAAGATATGCAATGTTGATTCCTAACAGACATTTCCTCTTAATTTCAAGTACTTTATTATTTTTACTGACAAGAAAGGGTGATTTTTTTAAGATTGTTATAAATTTTAAGAACCTGGTTCAAGGTCATAATCTATTTCTGAATAGACATTTGCTATGAAAGGCTGAGATGAATGGAACAAAAAAACTCATTGTCTTATTAGAAGTATAGTAAGCGGGCAATTCTTGGCCAAGATAATAATAACAATAATAATGATGGCATTTGTTAAGCACTTACTATGTTCAAAGCACTGTTCTAAGCACTGTGGGGATAGAGGGTGATCAGGTTGTCCCACGTGGGGCTCACAGTCTTAATCCCCATTTTACAGATGAGGTAACTGAGGCTCAAAGAAGTTAAGTGACTTGCCCAAGGTCACACAGCAGACATGTGGCGGAGCCGGGATTCAAACCCATGACCTCTGACTCCAAAGCCCGTGCTCTTTCCACTGAGCCATGCTGAATGAAATCCCAGATGGTTTGTAATAACCGAGGGCCCAGATTGGCAACCAACAGTTCATTTCACAGACCAAAATGCAAACACTCAATTCTTCAAAGCAAAGGCACAATCTCAAATCAAGTCAGATCTCCTTAATTTCAACTTTCACAAACAAGTTTGCCTCCTATGATGTTGTGGCTAAACTGGAACTATCTCTTGAAAAACCTATTCAGAAAGATGTCATGGCCCAGCACAGAACTTGTCAGTGGAGGGTTACCATTGCTAGGGGCACTTCAAAACACAGGAAGCACCATCATGACCAACCCATGAAGACAAAGGTGGTAAGAAAGCCTTAATTTTAATTGCCTAGGGAAACTATCTCTGGCTACTCTCTGCTCCTGCAGAAGAACAATTTGGCTCTGGGGAGTGGGGTGTAGGGTGGTATTATACTATTTATGGTATTTGTTCAGTGATTACTATGTGCCAAGCACTGTTCTAAGCACTGGGGTAGATACAAGGTATTAGAACAGTGCTTTGCACATAGTAAGTGCTTAATAAATGCCATTATTATTATTATTAAGGTACTCAGGTTGGACATAGTTCCTGTACCACAGGGGGCTCACAGTCTTAATCCCCATTGTACAGATGAGGAAACTGAGGCACAGAGAAGTGAAGTGACTTGCCCAAGGCCACACAGCAGGCAGGTAGAAGAGCTGGGATTAGAATCCATGACCTTCTGATTCCCAGGCCTGTGCTCTATCCACTACAGCATGCTGTACAGAGACCCTGGACTTGGAAAGGGAGAGAGGCGCGTGACGGGGAAGTGAGATTAAGGAGAGCAGTGTCGGTAATTTAGGTGCAACTTTGAGACTGTAGGGTTGAATTTTTAAATACAGATGGGCAATTGCTCAGTTAGAACAAGTGCATCTTGTGGCCAAAAGCATCTGGATCATCTGCTAGTGTGGACCTCCAAATAGTGAAATCAAGAGATAAGCAAAATTTACCATGCATTCCAAGTAGCCAAGGAATCTGGGCCCCAGTGACTTGCTTCAGTAACTCTACATTTTTGACCATAATGATTGAGATAATGGCTTTCTTCCTACCTTCCCGTTGGCTATGTCGATGAAGTCAAACTCCAAAAGGGGGAAAAGTTCAAGCAGGGTGAAGATTCCTGCTTTCTCAACACACCTTCATTCCACTTCAGGTGAATCCAGAATCCTAGTCTAAACCTGCAGCCTTCTTGCTCTGTCCAGACTTGAACTGTTTCCTCATTTCCGCTTCCTCCCATTTATTGCCCCTGAATCTCTGGGTGCCCCTTTAGAAAGAATAATAATAAAGGCATTTGTTAAGCGCTTACTATGTGTGAAGCACTGTTCTAAGTGCTGGATTTGTAAGCAGGGGATAATGCATGGTCCCAACACTTAAGAGAAACAAATCCACCTTACTGTTGTAAGCCTTGCTTGTTGTGAAGGGTGGGGATATTAGCCTACTCTCAACTACGGAATAATTTGAATGGCTACAAAAAATAAATCTCAGTCAAAAGCATAAACAAGAGGTAAACATATTGCCACTGAATAGTCTAAAAAATCAGGTTTATGAGAAGGGTAGAGAAGTAGCGAGTAATTAAGAAAATCATCCATTCCTTTCAAATGAGAAACAAAGCATGCTTTTAAAGGGGAAACCACAAACCTATTATTATGAGAAAATGTTTCACTAGTTTTTAGCACTAGTTAATCATTAGCTGGGCAGTAAATAGATTCAGCTATATTCAGAAGTCCTAACATAAAACCAAGTGTATCTCAAACACTAATGTAGTCACAGAAGGAGAAAAATCCAACCCCCGCCCCGAAAAAAGTACCAATATGCTACCTCTAGCTTTACTTCCCAGCTGGAAGAGTGGATGGGAGTGAGGAGAGTGTTGAGGAAAATGTACCGTATCTGTAGCAAGACCCTCTGAGCCCCCCTGCACCCCTGAACTGCCAAAATGGAGCTGAGTACCCAAAGGCCACTGATTCATATAGCCGTGAACACGGTACTTGCCCTTGGGTCACAAAATGATGGAATTTCTCTTTGAGAATGGAGAATGAGCTTCAGTCCTGGGAACGAGGGCTAGGAACCTGTGCAAAGTAATTGGTTGTATTGCTAGTGGTTTGCAAACAAACAATTATTCACTAATAATAATAATAATGATAATGGCATTTGTTAAGCGCTTACTATGTGCCAAGCACTGTTTTAAGCATTGGGGTAGATACAAGGTAATCAGGTTGTCCCACATGGGGCTCAAAGTCTTAATCTCCATTTTACAGGTGAGGTAACTGAGGCACAGAGAAGTTAAGTGACTTGCCCAAAGTCACACAGCTGACAAGTGGCAAGCTGGGATTAGAACCCATGACCTCTGACTCCCAAGCCTGGGCTCTTTCTACTGAGCCATGCTGCTTCTCAATCAATCAGTGATATTTATTGAGCACTAATATATGTAGAGCATTGTACTAATTGCTTGGGAGACTAAAATAGAGTTAGGAGAAGGATCAGAAAAAACCCTATCCCGTACAAGACTCACGGTCTAAAGGATCAATCAATCAGTCAATCATATTTATTGAGTGCTTACTGTGTGCAGAGCACTGTACTAAGCTCTCAAGAGAGTACAGTATAGCAGAGTTGGTAGTCATGTTCCCTATCCACAACAAGGTTACAGTCTGGAAAGTGATACAGGAATGAATATTTTAATTTTACTTATGTTTAAACATATAAACAGTGCTCTGCACACAGTAAGCACTCAATAAATATGACTGAATGAATGAATGAATAAAATAATTACAGATTTGTACATAAATGCTGTGGAGTTGAGGGAGGGGTGAACAAGGGGGGGAAATCCCAGTGCAAAGGCGACTCAGAAGGCAGTGGAAGAAGAGGAAATGAGGGCTTAGTCAGGGAAGACCTCTTGGAGGCCTTTTATAAAGCTTTGATAGTGGAGAAGAAAGTAATTGTCTGTTGGATATGAAGAGGGAGGGCATTCCAAACCCGAGGCGGGATTTGGGCGAGAAGTTCGGTCGAGATTGACAAGATTGAGATATAATCAATCAATCAATTGTAGGGTATTAGGTGGACATTATTCAATCCATTATTAAGTCCTGTTGGTTCGACCTTCACAACACAGCTAAAATCTGCCCTTTCCTGAATATATGAACTACTCAAACTCAAGCACTTATCCCACCTTGATTACTATATCAGCCTCCTTGCTGACCTCCCTGCCTCCTTTCTTTCTCCACTCCAGTCCATACTTCATTCCACTGTCTGGATTGTTTTTTCTACAAAACATTCGGGCCTCGTTTCCCTGGTCCTCAAGAGCTTCCAGGGCTTGCTCGTCCACTTTCGCATCAAACGGGAACTCCTTAACATAGGCTTGTCCCCTCCTACCTCACCTCACTTCTGTATTACAAACTAGCCCACATACTTCACTCCTCTAATGCTAATCTATTCACTGTACCTCAACCTTGTCCATCTTGCAACAAACTTCTCACCCACATCCTGCCTCTGGCCTGGATTTCCTCCCTCTTCATATCCAACAGACAATTACTCTCCCCACTTCTAAAGCCTTATTGAAGGCACATCTCCGAGAGGTCTTCTTTGACTAAGTCTTCCTTTCCTCTTCTCATTCATTCATTCATTCAATCATATTTATTGAGCGCTTACTATGTGCAGAGCACTGTACTAAGCACTTGGGAAGTACAATTCCACAACAGAGACGGTCCCTACCCAACAACAGGCTCACAGTGTAGAAGAGGGAAACAGACAACAAAACAAAACATGTGGACAGGTGTCAAGTCATCAAAATAAATAGACATAAAGCTAGATGCGCATCATTAACAAAATAAATAGAATAGTAAATATGTACAAGTAAAATAAATAGAGTAATAAATCTGTACAAACATATATACAGGTGCTGTGGGGAGGGGAAGGAGGTAGGGAGGGGAAGGAGGTAGGGCAGGGGGATGGGGAGGAGGAGAGAAAAAGGGGGCTCAGTTTGGGAAGGCCTCCTGGAGGAGGTGAGCTCTCAGTAGGGCTTTGACTTCCTTCTTCATTTCCCTGACTTACTTCCTCTATTCATCCCCCGCTCCCAGCTCCACAGCAATTATGTTCAGATCTGTAATTCTACTTATTTACATTTATGTCTGTCTCCCCTTCTAGACTATAATTGCCTCTTAGGCAGGGAATATGTCTGTTATATTGTTGTATTGTATTCTCCCGAGCACTTAGTACAGTGCTCTGCACACAGTAAGCACTTGATGAATATGATTGACAGACTGACTGACATTAGGGGAGCAAAGTGTGTGGGTTGATTTGTTGTAGAAAAATCAGGGAGGTAAGATAGGAGGGGGCAAGCTGATTGATTGCTTTAAAGCAGATGGTAAGCAGTTCCTGTTTGACGCAGAGGTAGATGGACAATCACTGGAGTTTTTTGAGGTGTGGGGAAACATGGACTGAACTGGGCTGGACTGATCAGGACAGCAAAGTGAAGTATGGACAGGGGTAGGGAGAAACAGGAGACAGGGAGTTCGGCAAAGAGGATAATAATAATAATAATAATAATAATAATAATAATAATAATAATAATAATAATAATGGCATCTGTTAAGCACTTGCTATGTGCAAAGCACTGTTCTAAGTGCTGGGGAGGATACCAGGTGATTAGGCTTTCCCACGGGGGGCTCACAGTCTTCATCTTCATTTTACCGATGAGGGAACTGAGGCCCAGAGAAGTTAAGTAACTTGCCCAAAGTCACACAGCTGAAAAGCGCCAGAGCTGGGATTTGAACCCATGAACTCTGACTCCCAAGCCTGGGCTCTTTCCACTGAACCAGGAGGCTGATGCAGTAATCAAGGTGGGATACAATAAATGCCTGGATTAACATGATAGCTGTTTGGGTGGAGAAGAAAGGGTGGATTTTAGCAATATTGTCGAGGTTGAACCAACAGGATTTAGTGACACTGAATATGCGGGTTGAATGAGAGAGATGAGTTGAGGATCATGCCAATGTTGTGGACTTGTGACACTGGGAGGATAGTGGTGTTGTATACAGTGATGGGAAGTCAGGGGGAGGACAGAGTTCAGATGTTAAGATAAGGAGTTCTGATTTAGACAAGTTAAGTTTGAGGTGATGGTGGCATATCGAAGTAGAGATGTCCTGAAGGCAGGAGGAAATGCGAGACTGGAGAGGAGACATCAGGTTTAGAGATGTAGATATGGGAATTATCCCCATAAAGATGAAGCCATAGAGATAACAGCTGAAGGGAGAGGGAGAATAGTCGTTTAACTTTATAGGTGAAAAAACTGAGGCCCAGAGAAGTGCAGTGACTGTGCATGGGGCACAGTCTCACTGGGAGGGAGACCTGGAGAAATGAGGCATGGAGAATAATAATAATAATCATAATAATGATAATAATAATAATAATAATGATGGTATTTGCTAAGTGCTTACTATGTGCCAAGCTCTGTTCTAAGTGCTGGGGTACATACAAGGTAATCAGGTTGTCCCACATGGGGTTCACACTTTTAATCCCCATTTTACAGATGAGGTAACTGAGGCCCAAGGTCACACAGCAGACAAGTGGTGGAGGCAGGATTAGAACCCACATCCTCTGACTTCCAGGCCCGTGCTCTTTCCACTAAGCCATGCTGCTGTCCAAGGTTACACAACAACACAACAAACATTTGGCAGAGAAGGGATTAGAACACAGTCCTCTGACTCTCAGGCCTGTGCTCTTTCCACTAGGCCAAGTTCATTCATTCGTTCATTCGATCATATTTATTGAGCGCTTACTGTGTGTAGATTGCTTGGAAAGTACAATTCAGCAATAAAGAGAGAGACAATCTCTGCCCACACCAGGCTTTCAGTCTAGAGGATTCCGATTCTCCCAGACCACACAGCATATGATATCTGCAAAATAATGATAATTGCACATTATTACAAATATATGTATATTTGTCATTTGTGGTCAAAGAAAATACCACTGTCCATGCTCTTCACCTATAGGTATGGATGTGGGTGAAATGGCCCAAGTGAGATATTGAGTGCCCACAGCACCAGGTGCACATGGAAACCGTTCCTTGTTGTCTTGTCAATTGTTTACAGTACTGGGCCCTGCTAATAAGCAAGCCTGCAATACAATGAAAATCAAACAAAAAATAAGGTTATCCTGCTGTCAATAGTCTGAAAGGTTGGGGCTAGTCTAGAACATTATCTGGATAAATCAGGACTACTATACATTGAGCTTAGTTATCTGAATGTGTGAAACCTCCTTGAGGACAGGAATTATGTCTCTTTATTTTATTGGACTCTTCCAAGTTCTTAGGACAGTGCTCTTCACCCAGTGAATGCTCAATAATCATCACTGTCAGTTTATACATTACCTTTCCCCAGCACCTGTGATGTAGACGGCTCTGCTTAGCCACGGACATTTATGTCTGAGTTGAGCTCAGTAGAAGGCATGTGGGGAATCTCCTGGAAGCCCTCTGGCAAGTGGCATATCCCGTTGTCTTGGTTACTGTCTCCATTTCACGTGCACATTCCAAGGTCAGGACCCTCTGGCCATAGGAGAATGTCTACTCTCCATTAGATGAGGTTTCCAAATGCCCTGAAACGTCTTAAGTGGATTGTTCAGTAAATGTATAAGCTTGGCTTTGCTCTCCCCACTTGTAAGCTTGTTGTGGTTTCCTATCAGAGGGAGACAGGCACTAGTATAAATAAATAATTTATAGATTAACAGCTTACAGATAGGCTTACTATGGGCCAAGCACAGTACTAAGTATTGGAGTAGTTTCCATATAATCAGATGGGACACAGTCACTGCCCAACATGGGGTTCACAGTTCAAGTAAGAGTGAGAACAGGTTGAGGTTCTCCACTGGCCTAGTGGGTAAGTCACACAGCTGATTAGTGGTGGAGTCAGGATTAGAACCCATGACCTCTGACTCCCAAACCCGTGTTCTTTCCACTGAGCCACGCTGCTTGGACCGTCTCTGTATGTTGCCAGTTTGTACTTCCCAAGTGCTTACTACAGTGCTCTGCACACAGTAAGCGCTCAATAAATACGACTGAATGAATGAATGAACAAATACCACAATTATCTTTGATTATTGGGAGAAAACAGTATAACAGTGTAACAGATACGTTCCCTGCCCACAACGATATTTATTTTATTAATGATGTGTAGATAGCTATAATTCTATTCATTCTGATGGTATTGACACCTCTCTACTTGTTTTGTTGTCTGTCTTCCCCTTCTATACTGTGAGCCCATTGTTGGGTAGGGACCATCTCTATCTGTTGCCGATTTGTACTTCCCAAGCGCTTAGTACAGTGCTTTGTGCACAGTAAGGACTCAATAAATATGATTGAATGAATGAATGAATAAAGCATGGGCCTGGGTGCCAGAGGACCCACGTTCAAATCATAGCTCTGTCACTTTGCCTGCTCTGTGACCTTGGGCAAGTCACTTTACTTCTCTGTGCCTCAGAGAATGCACAGTGGGGGTTGAGTACCTATTCTCCCTCCTGCATAGACTGAGAGCCCCATATGGGGAACTGATGATCATGTACAGTGCTTGACATAGAGTAAGCACCTAAAAAACCTGCTATTATTATTATTATTTGTATTATGCATTTAATCCCCATTTTACAGAGGAGGAAACAGGCTCAGAGACACTAAGTTATTTACCAAAGGTAACACAGCAGGTAAGTGGCAGAGGCAGGTTTTAAACCCAAGTCTCCAACTCCCAGGTCCTGGCTCTTTCCACTAGACCACACAGCTTCCCCTTGTCTTTCTATTACCTTCTCTCATTAGACATTGCTCACATCCTTCTGGAGATGCAGCACAGCCTAGAGGAAAGATCACAGGAACAAGGAAAGTGCCAGAGGATTTGGGTTCTAATCCCATCTCCCATCCACCACTTGTCTTCTGTGTGACCTTGGGCAAGTCACTTAACTTCTCTGTACTTCAGTTTCCTCTATTGTAAAAGGGGGACTAAAAACCTGTTATCCCTCCAACTTAGACTGTGAGCCTGATTTGGGACAGGGACTTTGTTCAGCCTAATTCATTTGTAGTTACCCCAGCACTTAGAACAGTATTTGGCACATGGGACGTGCTTAACAAATACCATTAAAAAAGAAAAAGTCACATCTTCTCTGTTCTACAGTTACCTCATCTGTAAAATGGGGATGAAGGCTGTGAGCCCCAAATGGGACATGGTGATCTCCTTCTTGCCAATTCCAATTGGCCTCTACTCCTTCCTAATCCTCCTCGACCTCTCAGCTGCCTTAGATACTGTCAACCACCCCCTTCTCCTGGAAACATTATCCAACCCCATCTTCAATGACACTGGCCATTCCTGGTTCTCCTCCTATCTCTCTAGCTGCTCATTCTCAGCCGGTTTCACGGGCTCTTCCTCTGCTTCCCATTCCCTAACTGTGGGTGTCCCTCAAGGTTCAGTTCTAGGTTCCCGTCTATTCTCCATCTACACCCATTCCCTTGGAGAACTCATTCTCTCTCCTGGCTTCAACTACCACCTCTATTTGGATGATTCCCAAATGTACACATCCTGCCCTGATCTCTCTCCCTCTCTGCATTCTCACATTTCCTCCAGCATTCAAAACATCTCTATTTGGAATCCCACCATCATATTTCTAAAACAGAACTACTAACAATCCATAGAGCCCGTTGTTGGGTAGGAACCGTCTCTCTATGTTTCCAACTTGTACTTCCCAAGTGCTTAGTACAGTGCTCTTCACACAGTAAGCGCTCAATAAATATGACTGAATGAATGAATGCTAATAATACTAATACTAATAATACTAAGTGATAAGCACCTTGCTAAATCCTGAGGAAGATAAAAGATAATGAGACTTAATGTAGTCCCTGTTCCTCATGGAGTAGTATTAGTATAAGAAGCATTTCTTGAACTTCCTCTTGGAGCAGTGGACTGTATTAGGTACTGAAGAAGTACAGAATAATGAAGTCTCACAGACAGCTTAATATTCCTGTATGCATCTGTTTATGTATTGGAGTCAGAAGATGTGGGTTCTAATTCTGGCCCGCCACTGGTCTGCTCTGTGACCTAAGGCAAGTCACTTGGCTTCTCTGTGCCACAGGAACCTCATTTGTAAAATGGGGATTAATAATAATGATGATAATAATACTGACGGTATTTGTTAAGTGCTTACTATATGCTAAGCCCTGTTCTAAGCGCTGGCATAAATAGAGGGTAATCAGGTTGTCCCACATGGGGCTCATGGTCCTGATCCCCATTTTAGTAATTTCATCAATACTGTGAGCCCCTTGTGGAATCAATTAATCAATCGTATTTATTGAGCGCTTACTGTGTGCAGAGCACTGTACTAAGCGCTTGGGAAGTACAAGCTGGCAACATATAGAGACAGTCCCTACCCAACAGTGGGCTCACAGTCTAGAAGGAACAAGGACTGTGTCCAACCTGATTACCTTGTATCTACCCCGGGCCTTAGAACAGAGCTTGGCACATAATAAGTGCTTAACAAATACCATAATTATTATTATTTACAAATCAGTTGTATCTACGGTCATAATATTTCACTTGCTGTTCAGTTCACTATTTGTTTCCCCTCTGTAAACTCCCTGAAGCCCTCTTACTTTCAATGTATGATTCTAATTGCCTAGATCAGTGCTCCAGCACAGAGTAAATGCAGTGAATACAATTATTCCTGATAATGGTGATGATAATTTAATTAACCAGAAATGCGCAGTAAGGAAAATTGAAGACCCAATCCCAACCTGTCATAATCTCATCCTATCCTATCAATTCAAGATTCTAATATCCTTGGGGCAATTTTTTAAAAAAGGTTTTGAATCAGAGGTAATTTGTTTAACTTTCAGCCTTTTCATCAGATGGTTAGCTGAACTGATATAATCAGCCCTCGGGAGTAAGGATCTGACACTACATTTGGGGATTTGTTGGCCCAGCATAGTTGATTGGGGCCCACTTGTCCTAGGCTCTAACAAAGGAAAGTCCAAGGACAGTGTCCAGGAATTACTAGAGGCAATGCACACCTACATTTTGCTTAATGACAATCAGCAAGCTACCTCCCCCTTTGATTGGTGTTTGTGGAGGTGGCATCAATTTCAGGCAGATGTGATTTTGCCCTTTAGAATTGTTCTCTCTTGCTTCCAGATTTCCTTCCTTTAGAGTAGTGTGAACCCTAAAGGGCAAATGGTGACCAAGGACAAAGTTACACGCTTCTCATTTTCCCACTAAAAGTGGAATCAATCTATCAATCAAAGGGATTTACTGAATGCTTGCCATGTGTAGAGCACCCTATTATAAGAGCTTGGGAGAGTACAATTCAATAGAGTTGGTAGACAAGATCCCTGCCCTCATGGAGTTTGCTGTATAGTCGGGGAGACAAACTTGAAAGTAAATTACCAATAGGGGAAGCAGCAGAGTATAAGGATATATTCAAAAGTACTGTGCAGGTCCAGAAGGGCAGGGGTGAGTAATAATAATGATGGCATTTATTAAGTGCTTATGATGTGCAAAGCACTGTTCTAAGCATTGGACACTGTTCTAAGCACTGGGCACTGTACCTAAGTATTAGGATGTAGGGACCCAAGTACAAGAGTGATCAGTGAGAAGGGCAGAAGGGTGCGGAGATGAGAGAGAAGAGCTATTGGGCACTGAGCCCTCTTGTCTTCAAAATTTCAGGGGGCATTGAGGACCCTGAGCATCCTGCCCCAATATCAGGAAGAAGACTTGTCCCTGCTGAAGTGGGATGGACAAAGTCCCCTGCGCAAGACTGGGAGCAGTGTTACGCTAGAGTGAAAGGGGAGGCAGCAGAGCAGAGGGGTTTGGATCCAGGACGTTTATGCCTGGAGCACTGAGGAACCTGAGCCCTCCTCAGGCTGTGCATTGCTCTTCTTCCTCTATTATTTTGATTATGAATCATATTTACTGAGCTCTTACAGTGTGCAAAGCACTGTACTAAATGCTTGGGAGAGTACAATATAACATCAAAGTCCCTGCCCACAACAAACTCACAGCCTAGAGGAGGATGCAGACATTAATATAAATAAATAAACAATTACAGGTGTATATGCAGATATATACATATATGCTGTGAGGAAGGGAAGGAGGGTGAATGAAGGAGGGAGGATAAATGAAGGAGCAAGACCACTCAGAAGGGAGTGGGAGAGGAGGGCTCAGTGGGCGAGGAGGGCTCAGTCAGGGAAGGCTCCCTGGAGGAGATGTGTCTTCAATATGGCTTTGAAGTGGGAGAGAGTGGGAGAGAATTTGATATGAGGAGGGAGGGAATTTCAGGACAGAGGTAGGAAGTAGGTGAGAGGTCATCAGTGAGATACAGAAGATATCTCAAGGTATCGTGAGAAGGTTAGTATCAGAGGAATGAAGTGTGCGGGCTGGGTTGTAGTGGGAGAGCAGTGAGGTGAGGTAGGGTGGGGTAAGATGGTTAAGTGCTTTAAAGCCAATGGTGAGTTTTTACTTGATGCGGAGGTGGATCGGCAACCACTGGAGTTTCTTGAAGAGTGGGGAAATGATCTGAATGTTTTTGAAGGAAAATTATCTAGGCAGCAGAATGGAGTATTGACTGGAGTGGAAATGGACAGGAGGCAGGGAGGTCAGCAAGGAGGCCCATATAATAATCAAGGTGGGATAAAATAAATGCTTGCATTAAGGTGGTAGCAGTTTGGATGGAGAGGAAGGGGCTGATTTTGGTGATGTTGTGAAGGTAGAACTGATACGATTTACTGATGACTTGAATGTGTGGGTGGAATGAGAGAAAGTAGTCCAGGATAATACCAAGGTTACAGGCTTGTGAGACAGGAAGGATGGTGGTGCCATCTGCAGTGATGGGAAAGTAAGCAGTAAGACAGGGTGGCAAGATAAAAGTTCAATTTGTGTTAGTTTGTCCTAATTATAATGTTATTCTTTCTCCAAGTGTCTGTCTTCCTCCCCAACCCCCTATAGAACAGGAGACACTTGTGGGTCAGAAAAAGGGTCTGATTTAATCGATCAATCATATTTATTGAGCATTTACTGTGTGGAGATTAGTAAGCACTTGGGAGAGTACAGTGTAACAGGGTTGGTAGATGTGTTCCCTGCCCACTAAGGAGCTTTCAGTCTAGAGACTGACAGACTTTAAAATAAATTACAGATATGTACATAAATGCTGTGGGGACAAGGTTGGGGTGAATAAAGGATGCAAATCCCAGTGCAGGGGTGATGGAGAAGGGAGAGGGGGTAAGGGAAATTAGGGCTTAGTTGGGGAAGGCCTTTTGGAAAGAGTGATGGTCTGTTGGGTATGAAGAGGGAGGGAGTTTCAGAGGCAGGATATGGGCAAGGGGTTAGTGGTGAGATAGACTAGATCTAGGTGCAATAATAATAATAATAATAATGATAATGATAGCATTTATTAATGAATAGGTTGGTATTAGAGGAGCAAAGGAAAAGTTAAGGTTGTAATAGGAAACCAGTGAGGTAAATTAGAAAGGGACAGGTGTTTGAGTGTTTTAAAGCCAACTGTAGGGAGTTTCTATCTGTTGCAGAAATGGAGGAGTAACCACTGGAAGTTCTTGAGGAGTGATGAATGATGTTCTAGAGAAATGATTCGGACTGCAGAGTGACATATGGACTGGAGTTGAGAGAGACAGGAGACAAGGTCAACAAGGAGGCTAATAATAATAATAATGATGATGATATTCATTAAGTGCTTACTATGTCCCAAGCACTGTTCTATGTGCTGGGGTATATACAAGGAAATCAGGTTGTCCCACCTGGGGCTCACAGTCTTAATCCCCATTTTACAGATGAGGTAACTGAGGCACAGCAAAGTTAAGTGACTAGCCCAAAGTCATATAGCTGACAAGTGGTGGGCGCAGTGGGATTGGCACTCATGACCTCTGACTCCCAAGCCCATGCTCTGTAGTGGTGAGGGCAGGATAGGATAAGTGCTTGGATCAGTCTAGTAGAAGTTTGGATGGAGTGGAAAGGGTGAATTTTAGTGATGTAAATGTTTGAACTGACAGGATTTGGTAACAGGTGGAATATGTGAGTTGAATGAGAGGTGAGTTGAGGATAGTGCCAAGATTATGGACTTGTAAGACAGAGTGAATGGTGATGTTGTCTACAGTAATGAGAAAGTCAGCGCAAGGGCATGATTTGTGTGGGAATATAAGGAGTTCTGTTTTGGACATGTTAAATATGAGGAATTGGCTGAAGTAGAGGTAACCTGAAAGCAGAAGGACTTATGAAAGTCTAGCAAAGGAGAAGGATCAGGGCTGGAGGTGTAGATTTGGGATTCATCTGCATACTGATGGTAGTTGAAGCCATGGTAGTGAATTAGTTCTCCAAGGGAGTGGGTGTAGATGGAGAATAGAAGGGGACTCAAAACTGAGCTTTGAAGGGCTCCCACAGTTAAGGGGTAAGAGGCAGAAGAGCATCACACAAAAGGGACTGAGAATGGTTCTCCCAGAGAGGTGGAGAACCAGGAGAGGAGAGTATCAGTTTAGTCAGTGTTAGATAATGTTTCCAGGGAAAGGGAGTGATTGACAGTGTTGAAGACAGCTGAGCAGTCAAGGAGGATTGAAATGGAATAGAGGTCATTGAATATGGCAAGAGGTGATCACTGGTGACCTCTGAGAGGTTAGATTCGGGTGGAGTGAAGGGGGCAGAAGCCAGATTGGATGGGGTCAAGTGGAGAATTGGAGGAGAGGAAGTGGAGGCAACAGGTGTAGAGGAATGGTAGGAGGGAGGTGATAGCTGGAGGGAACCGTGGGCTCAAGGGAGGGCTTTTTAAGGATGCATGAGCATGTTTAAAAACAGTGGGGAAGAATCCATTGGTGAGTGAACAGCTGAAGAAAGTGCTCGGGTAGGGAAGAAGGGAAGGGACAAGTATTATGGTAAGAGGCAAAGAGATGGGGTCAAAAGTGCAAATGGAGAGGGTAGATTTTTGAGAGGAGGTAGAAGATCTCCTCGAGATAATGCTGGGAAAGATGAGAGAGTCAACAAAGGGGCAGGAGTAGGGAGGGACTCTAGAAGAACAGGGGAGATTTAAGTGAGTTCATACCTGATGCTTTTAATTTCCTCAATAAAATATGTGTCCAGGTTATTAGGGGCGAGAGTTGGATGGAGGAGCAGCGGGACAGGGGGTTTGAGTTAAACATCTGAAACAACTGGCTAGGACAATCAGCATGGGACTCAATAAGGACAGAGAAGTAATGTTACTGGGTGGAGGAGAGGGCAGAGGTAAAGCAATCAATCGATTGATCAATCATTTATTGAGCACTTACTGTGCAGAACACAGTACGAAGAGCTTGTGAGAGTACAATATATTAGAGTAGGTAGACACACTCCCAAAGCAGGCAAGGATGAATTTGAGGTGGACATTTCGACCTGATATCCGGACTTCCACCAGCTGTGCTAGGCAGCTCATGCACAGGAGTGAAGGAAGCATATTGTGAGGTGATCCAAGGTTGTGGGTTAATGGTATCAGATTGGTGAATGAATAGGGGAGTGAGGGAATTGACTTCAGTAGAGAGAGTGGTATTGAGGGCATCAATTTGCATATCTAGGGAAGGTAATTTGAGTGTGGAAATGACTTGAGAAAATTGGATCAGATCTAAAGATTTGAGGTATCTATGGGGGGAATAGATTTTGTCAATAGATTTTCTGGGAGGTGGTGTGTGGGAGAGAAGGCAGGTGAGGAGGTCATGGTTGGATCGAGGGATTTCAAAGTTGATGAGGATAGAGATTTTACAGGGACTAGACACAATAATGTCAAGTGTGTGCCCAAGTTGATGAGTGCGGAAAGGGGGATGGAGCAGAGAGTCAGTGGAGCTGAGTGAGAGGAAGCGGGAATTGGAAGGATTGCTGGGAACTTCCACATATTGAAGTCCCTAAGGTCCAATATAGGGATGAAGAAAGAGAGAAGAAATGTGAAAAAGGAATCAAAAAGGTTCGGAGAGTTGGAGGTGGGGCCTGAGGGGCAGTAACTGGAGTGGGTGGTGGTCGGATGATTTAGACTTCCGAGGAAGGGAAAGAGGGGGATGACGGAATGAGAGTGAATTAATATGCATGGATTTCTCCCTAGCAGTAGTAGAGCTTAATGAATGTCACTCCCACTACATGGAGACACACACACACACACACACACACACATTTCCCCCCCGCCCCGCCCCCCCCACACCCCGGCTTTGGAGAAGGAAGAAAAGGCCAGATAAATTCCCTTTGGCCCAACATTCTCCTTTCTCAATGCAGACAGGGGCCAAGGGGTGAGCTGTTCAATTCTGCCACTTCCATTTCAAGCTGAAGTTGGCCCAGATGAGTCATAAACTTTTCACTTCTCTTCCACCTAAAACACTCAACCCAAAACAGCAACAAGAGGAGAGCAGGCTCCGGTCCCTTCTTGCTGCAAAAGTAATTTGTTGGGTGTGAAAAAAAGAAAAAAAAAAAGAAAACACCTTCTCAGCAATGGGAGATGAAAGATGAGTCATGTAGAGATCTGCCTATGGGAGTTTGTTCGAGGAGAACTGATGTGTTTTAAAAAGGTAAGAAAAATCACTTCTACTTAGCTGCTGCTGTTTGGTGAATTCTGCAGTGCTTGAGCTGGTAATTCTCTTTTCTTTTCTGTTGGCATTTACCAGTGTCAGGACAGATGCAGGGTGGGGCTAGCATTTATGTGCTAGCATTTACCTAGGGGTCACAGCTGGGAAGGGCTCCCTGTGCTCAACCTCATGGAGTTCCCTGTATTTTCTGAGCCACCTTGAATCCATCAGGAACTGTCATCATTGAAGATTTGCCAGCTCTTCGATCCCTCCCAACCCACAGTTATAAAGCCATTGGGCTGCCCAACCCACCTGATAGTGGCTTCCACGGAGCCAGTGCGGGCAGAGCAGGGTGGAGTGGAGAGTGGAGCTAGGGTGAGGATGATCACAGGTTAGAGCCCTCAGCTTCCCCACCTGGGGTTCTGTAGTCCTTCAAACTAATTTTGACTATGGGAAGTCCACTTGTGAATTTGAATTATGCAGGAAGTGTGAATCAGGTTATTTCCAGTCAAAAACCTGTATTTCTTAACAGCAGGGTTTATGACCTAAAGTTTCTGTATAATTGCCTCAGCAATTCCCATCATTAAAAAGGAAGTCACTGTGGACCTCACAGTGCTCTTTCATACTGTTTTTTTCAAGTTATGCCAAAATCAAACACTAGAATGGATGTTATCACAGTAGTTACAAAGTAACCTTATTTTTGAATTGATCTTAGGGGTTTTTTTTCCATCCCAAAGGTTGAAACAGTTTGACTTCCCCCTGCTGGGACCTCAGTCTGTCAGGGGTCATTTCTAACTCATTAAGAGACTTGCATGATTCTCTGGTGATGATCAGAGGGAAGCAGAAAGGAGAAATACAAATGATTGAAAGTTAGTTACCTGCAAAGATAAAATTAGAAAATACCATGGTAATGGCTAGGAGACTATCAACAGAAATGATGGAACTGAGATGATAATAATAATAATGTTGGTATTTGTTAAGCGCTTACTATCTGCCAAGCACTGTTCTAAGTACTGGGGGGATACAAGGTAATCAAGGTTGTCCCACGTGGGGCTCACAGTCTTAATCCCCATTTTACAGATGAGGGAACTGAGGCACAGAGAAGTTAAGTGACTTGCCCAAAGTCACACAGCTGACAAGTGGTGGAGCCGGGATTAGAACCTCTGACTTCCAAGCCTGGGCTCTTTCCACTGGGCCTTGCTGCTTCTCAGATGTGAGCAGGGTGCACCTTTTCTGATCTTGAGGGCTCATTATCTTTTTTTTTCTCTATTATATTATTGTTGAAGACTTGCTGAAGGGGTGAGACTGTACTGAAGGGGGTGGGACTGTACTTTCAGAGGAGTAGAGATACGTGGGAGATGTAATTACTGCATACCATTGATTTCCATAATACTATTTTGGTGGGTGTGTTGGGGGGGGGGGTTGCTTGTTTTGTCTTATTATACAGGTAATTGCTCCAATTCCTCACTTTGTTTGTCTGAACAAGGAAGTGAAGAAAGACAGTTCAGTGAACCAAAATCCATTTTTCCAGCCATCCCATCAGCACCTCAGCACTCATATCTTTATTAATCTACTCTGTTGTGTCTGGGCACTATTTTACCCAGTGTGAATTACGTAATTTGGATCCATATTCTCTCCCTACATTACACTTAGGTACCTGACTTTGAGGTACATTCATTATTACTTCCCCAAGTGACTGGCGTGGGGATGTGCTCAGAGAAAAGGCTCAATCAGTGATGAGGATGATGATAATGAACACTGATCATTTGGAAAATTTCACTCAAGGGTACTCTCACCAGCTCTTAGTACAGTATTCTGCACACAGTAAGTTCTCAATAAATACTATTGATTGATTGATTGAATGACAATTAGAAGGGATACAAAAGCAACGTTAGGGATTCAAAAGCATGGTGAGAAAATCCATTCCTGAAGTTTGGGGGAAGAAAGAGCTGAAGCAATGGAGCAGACTAGGCTGAATTGCTAAGAAGGAGCACAGTGACCCTTCTCAGCCTGAGCACTTTCTTCACTGCTAGCTTTATTCTTAGATATATGCCTACACATCTCTTGGTCAGTGCATACCCATTCTGGGATTAGGCCAGTGGTCACAGAAGGTTGGGAAAGGGTGAGACTGAGGGGAGTGAAGCCAAACCTGATTTATGACTACTTGTGAGTTTTGTGATCTTTTGGTGGCCTCTGTTTTCTTAGGACGAGCACAGGTGACAGACAAGGAAACTGTGAAGAACTTGAAAACAGGACCAGGCTATTGTTTCTCCCCACTGTGCCTCAGATAATGCTCAGCACATAGTAGGGCTGGTGGCATGTAAACTCCTCTAGATTGTGAGCTCACTGGGAAAGTAATGTGTCTGTTTACTGTACTCTCCCAAGTGCTTAGTACACTGCTCTGCACACAGCAAGTGCTCAATAAATACAATTGACTACCTCCAATTCTCTCCTTGACCACTTCTAATCTGTCTTCCATCCCCATTACTCCACAGAAACTGCCCTCTCATAGGTCATCATTGATCTCCTTCTTGCCAAATCCAATGACCTCTACTCCATCCTAATCCTTCTAGACCGTGATCTCATTTTTCTCACCACCGACTCCTCACCCACGTCCTGCCTCTAGTCTGGAATGCCTTCCCTCCTCAAAGCTGACACACAATTGCCCTCCCCTGCTTCAAAGCCTTATTGAAGGCATATCTCCTCCAAGAGTCTTTCCCTGACTAAGCCACCCCCTTTCCTCTTCTCCCATTCCCTTCAGTGTTAACCTGACTTACTTCCTTCGTTCTCTCAGCCTCCCAGCCCCACAGCACTTATGTACATATCTGTAATTTATTTACAGATTGTAAGCTCATTGTGAACAGGGAATGTCTGTTTATTGTTATATTGTACTCTCCCAAGCCCTAAGTACAGTGCTCTGCATACAGTCACTGCTCACTAAATTCAGTTGAATGAATGAATGAATGAATGATTGATATGAAAATATTTCAACTCTTCATGGCTGCACCAATATCCAACTGCCATACTTCAGACTTTTTCAGCCACCGTCCACTAGAAGTGTCACTGTGTTTTCAACCAAGACATTCTTCTGGAGTGGTCAGTTATAGCTACTTTTCTGCCCAAACAGAGGACTCATTAGGATTGGCTTCTGTTTTCTAGAGGCCTGGGAAAGAGAGAGTTAATTCTGGTTCAACACTTCACATTGCTCACATAATGCAAGACAGAGTTGAAGGGATTATTACCCACTGGGAAATTTAAGCTTCCAAGGTTTCTGGAGATCTTCAGAAGGAAGATGTAATTCAAAGGTAAAACTCAAAAAAACCTTTTCAATTTGAAAGTTTTTAAAACTCATGTGTCCTAGTGGAATTAGCATGGGCTGGGAGTCAAGAGACCTGGGTCTTAATCCCAGCTCTGCCATGACCTGCTTTCTGAATAAATCAATGGCATTTATTGAGTGTTTGCTGTTAGCCACACACGGTTATTTCTCTAAGCCCCAGTTTCCTCTTCTATAAAATAAGGCTAAGTAGTCTGCTTACCCCACTACTTAGAGTGAAAGCTCCTTGAGGGCAGGGAATCTGCCACTTGATTATTTCACATTTCCCAAGTTCTTTGTACAGGGCAAAGCATCAGGTAGGTTCTTAATAAACATTACCACTATTACTCCTCCTACTGCTACAATCACTTAGATTGTGAAGCCGACAAGTGACAAGGGACTGTGTTTGATCTGGTTTTCCTCATTTCCCTGCAGGACAATGCTTTGGTACAAAGGGAGTCCTTAATGAAAACTATTGTTACCATTATTATTAATCTTATTGTTGTTGTGACTGTTAATAAAATGTAAACACCATTTTTTCACAGTGAAATTTGTTGCATATTTATGTTGCAAACTGGCTTTTAACAAGGTAGGAGAGTGTGGTCTAGTGGTTGACACACAGGGGGTATGAGGACCTGGGTTCTAATCCTATGTGACCTAGGGCAAGCCACTTCTCTGTGCCTTACTTATCTGTGAAATAGGGATTAAGGCTGTGACCTTCATGTGGGACATTGACTGTGTCCTACCTGATTAGCCCAGCCTGATTAGCTTTTATGTATCCCAGCACTTAGTACAGTGCCTGGCACATAGTAAGCACTTAACAAGTACCATTAAAAAATAGTCTTCCAGAAATCTAGCACCGGAATAGTGGCAAGCACTGGAGAAGAGTATTGCTAGTCAAAAACAATGCAGTTCCAGAGCTCTAGACCATATTTTATAATTGTTTTAATTTTAACCTTGGCAATGTTTTCCCCATCCAGCTCTACTAAGAGTTATTTTGAAGCTCTGTATATGGACACATCTCCTTCTTTGGCAATTCCCCAAGGTGACTGTCTCTAAGGGCCATAGGGTCTGTCACTGAAGGGAGAAGGGCAACAGAAGCAGTATTGATACTATTGTTACCATTATTATTAATCTTATTGTTGTTGTTGTGACTGTTAATAAAATGTAAACACCATTTTTTCACAGTGAAATTTATTGCATATTTATGTTGCAAACTGGCTTTTAACAAGGTAGGAGAGGCAAAAACCTTTGCCACATTTCCAACTCCCTTCAGTGTCCCATCTAGATGGTGCAGCCATTCTTAATCTACAGACTTGAAGCCTCTGCCATTTTGGATTTACTTTCCCAAAAAAGGGACAGGAAGAATTATCTCCTTGTAAAAAGCCCATGAAAGAATGTCATTCCCCCTCTATAGCAGGGAGAATAGGGTTGATTGCCATGTAAACTTATGGTGGGAAGAGAATGTGTCTGTTTATTGTTATATTGTAATAATAACAGTTATGATATTTGTGAAGTGCTTGCTAGTGCCAAACACTGCACTAAGCCCTGGGGTGGATACAAGCAAATCAGTTTGGAAACAGTCCCTGTCCCCCGTAGGGCTCACAGTCACAATCCCCATTTTACAGATGAGGTAATTGAGGCACTGAGAAGTGAAGTGATTTTCCCAAGGTCACACAGAAGACATTTGATGGAGCTAGGATTAGAACCCATGACCTTCTGACTCTCAGTCCCAAGCTCTATCTACCACATAATGCTGGTTCTGTACTCTCCCAAGTGCTTAGTACAGTGCTCTGCACACAGTAAATGCTCAATAAATAGGATTGAAATATTCACTTAGACTTATTAATCCATCTATCAATCAATATTCAACACTTACTGTGTGCCAAGTATTAAGATCTTGAATAACAGGTTTGCAACCATCAGTAAATTAATGGACAGTTAGTAAAGATGACCTGAAGCCAACCGTGTCTGTTGTGTTCCAGTGGCCATATGTAGACCACCCTCACTGCAGGGTACAGGCAGAAATAAATCTATTTTCTCTGTGACATAGCCCAGGACCTTCCCTGCTTGGCATACACAAGGTGGCCATGGTTGCCAAGCCAATGGCAGGAAACTAACAAACACTTTCTCCTGCAAGTATTGGGGAAGAAGCTCTGGTGTGGACCAGCCCTGCCCTCTCTGCCTAATCAACATCAGCAGCAGCAGTGCTAACCCTGGCAATCCTATGCCCACTCCCTTCCACTGCTTTCCCTCGCACCCTGGGTTCCAGCAGAAAGCTCCTGCAGGCCATGGGATTTCCTAACTTGGTTTAGGTGCCCACTTTGAAATGATATATCTGGGCTATGCACCTCTCTGGTTGCAGAACGGGGAGAACAGACAGAGGACAGGGGATTAAGAGAAAAGAGAAAGGATCATTTTTCCTCCCTCCCTCCCTTCCTCCCTTCCTCCCTTCCTCCCTTCCTTCCTTCCTTCCTCCCTCCCTTCCTCCCTTCCTCCCTTCCTCCCTTCCTTCCTCCCTTCCTTCTTCTCTCCCTCCCTCCCTTCCTTCCTTCCTTCCTTCCTTCCTTTCTTGCTTCCTCCCACCCTCCCTCCCTTCCTTCCTCCCACCCTCCCTCCCTTCCTTTCTCCCTCCCTCCCTCCCTCCCTCCCTCCCTCCCTTCCTTCCTTCCTTCCTTCCTTCCTTCCTTCCTTCCTTCCTTCCTTCCTTCCTTCCTTCCTTCCTTCCTTCCTTCCTTCCTTCCTTCCTTCCTTCCTTCCTTCCTTCCTTCCCTCCTTCTCCCCTCTTTCTCCATTTCTTTTTCTTCTTTCTTTTCCCCTTCTCCTCTTTTCTACCTTTGTCATATTCTGAATTGTTCATTCCAACATTCTCCGCTTCTTGCCCTTTATCTTCAGGCCAGTTTTCTGGAGGAGAAGAGCCAGGGAGACACCAGATAACACCAGCATGGCAGTGGAGTTGATGTCCCTTCCTTTTCTCTAAGCTGCTTGGTCCCCGCTACCACACTGTTGTAAAGTTACAGGTTCCTGACTCTCCTCCTCCAGCAGACTGATCAGGGCTTCCCTGACTTGGTTAAGATGCTGGGCCCTTGAGTTTTTAACAAAGACCTTGGCTGTCTTTGAGTCTGGAAGCAGAAACTCAGAGCTGTCCCTAATCCTGCATATACTTGTGACCCATTCTTTGTCTTTCCTGGACTGCCAAGCTAAGCTCTGGGAGAGGGGGAAGAGGGATGATGGAAGTGAAGCTGGAGGGGAGTGCTGATAGGAATTCTCAACTGGACCCCAGGAATACCCTGCCACTATCCTCTGCTGCCTCACAGTTCAGAGTTGAGCAACATCCAAGTCACTGCAGCGGGAGCCAGAGAGGGGGATTGAGCTGTTAGGAGGAGGCAGACTGATATTCATGATGATAGGAGGTTCGCTTGTGTGTCAGATTCAAATGTTTGCTTGTGGACAGACTCCCTCTCAGGAACAGGAGGAAAAACTAGTCACATTCCCCCTCCCCGCCCCCACCCTCCTGGAGGAAGACGTTTAGTAAGAGTCACATTTGATGCTCCCTTGGCACCACTGCATTGGAGTGCTTGTAAGCAAGCTCAAGAGGCCAGTGATTCAAGGAGGAAGTCAACCCTGGCAAAGACCAATGGTGAATGTCCGAGAGGCCACGGATGTGCATCAGAAATTGAACTCCACAGTAGGGGAGGTTCATTCATTCATTCAATCATATTTATTAAGTGCTTACTTTGTGCACAGCACTGTACTAAGTGCTTGAAAAGTACAATTCAGCAACAATCTCTACCCAACAACGGGCTCACAGTTTAAAATGGGGGGAGACAGGCAACAAAACAAGTAGACAGACATCAATAGTATCAAAATAAATATATAGAATTATAGATCTATACACATCATTAGTAAAATAAATAAAATAATAAATATGTAAATATGTACACAAGTGCTGTGGGGCAGGGAGGGGGTAGAGCAGAGGGAGGGAGTAAGGGAAATGGGGAGGGGAAGAGGAGCAGAGGAAAAGGGGGGCTCAGTCTGGGAAGGCTTCCTGGAGAAGGTGAGATTTCAGTAGGGCTTTGAAGTGGGGAAGAGAGCTAGTTTGGCAGATGTGAGGAGGGAGGGCATTCCAGGCCAGAAGTAGGATGTAGGCCAGGGGTCGATAGGAGGACAGGTGAGAACAAGGCACAGTGAGGAGGTTAGCGGCAGGGGAGCGGACTGAGAGGACTAGGCTGTAGAAGGAGAGAAGGGAGGTGAGGTAGGAGGTGGCATGGTGAAGGAGAAGTTTGAAGCTAATAGTGAGGAATTTTTGTTTCATACGAAGGTTGATAGGCAACCACTGGAGAATACTGAGGGGGTGACATGCCCAGAGCTTTTCTGTAGAAAGATAATCTGGGCAGCAGAGTGAAGTATAGACTGATTTGGGGAGAGAGAGGAGGTTGGGAAAAGAAGTGAAGTGACTTGCCCAGAGAAGTGAAGTGAAGCAGCATGGCTCAGTGGAAAGAGCCCGGGCTTTGGAGTCAGAGGTCACGGGTTCAAATCCCAACTCCACCAATTGTCAGCTCTGTGACTTTGGGCAAGTCACTTAACTTCTCTGTGCCTCAGTTACCTCATCTGTAAAATGGGGATTGACTGTGAGCCCCCCGTGGGACAACCTGATCACCCTGTAACCTCCCCAGTGCTTAGAACAGTGCTTTGCACATAGTAAGTGCTTAATAAATGCCATTATTATTATTATTATTATTATTACCCAGTGCTTAGAACAGTGCTTGGCACATAGTAAGCGCTTACCAAATACCAAAATTATTATTATTATTAAACTTAACCAAAAGATTCTCAGGAATCCTCAGTTAGCAAATTGACCTGTGACCTTGGGAGATCTGATTTGGATGCTAAGGGGAACCTGAACTGAATTTCTTATTCTTCATTCCTCTCTAGCACCAAGCTACCACACCCAATCAATCAATCAGTCAACCAGTCATATTTATTCAACACTTGCTTTGTGTGGAGCACTGTACTAAGCATTTGACATATTATGATAGAGTTTGTAGCATTGCCCCCTGCCCTCGAAGTGCTAAAGTTGCTTCAAGAACAGGACAGTGGGATGGAGTAGGTGAGTAAGAATTATTTAGTGTTCTCTTTGGGCATTATGATCCCACACTTGAATCTTCAGTTGAAATCTATTTTCAACCAATCATTTGTATTTATTGAGCACTTAAAATGTGCAGGGGACTGTACTAAGCACTTAAGAGAGTAGTCATATATTTGGAAATTCCTGGGGTGAATGAGACTGGAAATCCCATGCCCCCATTGGCCCCATAGAGAGGGCACTAATGTCCTAGCATATTACCATGACTTCTTCAGGGAGGTAGTTGCATCAGCCCACATCCAGATGGCTGCTTTGTCCCAGTGTTAGATAATTTAATTTGAAGGTTCTTTCTTGGCTTCAAGCTGAGATTCTGAGAAGTCCAAATCTGGCCAGACAGTTTCAGTCTCCTTCACTGGCTTCTCCTCTGCCTTCCACCCTTTAACTGTGGGGGTCCCTCAAGATTCAGCTCTGGGTCCCCTTCTATTCTCCATCTACACTCACTCCCTTGTAGAACTCATTCACTTCCATGGCTTCAACTACCACCTCTATGTGGATGATGCCCAAGTCTACATCTCCAGCCATGATTTCTCTCCCTCTCTGCACTCTCCTCTTGCCTTCAGAACATCTCTAATTGGATGTCCTCTCATCAACTCAAGCTTAACATGTCCAAAACAGAACTCCTTATATTCCCATCCAAACCTTGTCCTCCCTGTGATTTTCCCATCACTGTAGATGGCACCATCCTTCCTGCCTCACAAGCCCATAACCATGGTCTCATCATTGACTCCTCTCTCCCATTCAACTCACATATTCAATCCATCACTAAATCCTGTTGGTCCCACCTTCACAACATCGCTAAAACCTGCTCTTTCCTCTCCATTCAAACTGCTATCATGTAATGCAATCACTCATCCTATCCTGCCTGGATTACTGCATCCGCCTCCTTCCTGACCTGCCAGCCTCCTGTTTCTCCCACTCCAGTCCCAACTTCATTCGGCTTCCCAGATCACTTTTCTTCAAAAACATTCAGGACATGTCATCCCAGTCCTCAAAGAACTCCAATGGCTGCCAGTCCATCTTCACGTCAAACACAAACTCCTCACCATTGGCTTAAAAACACTGTCACCTTACACCCTCGTACCTCACTTCACTACTCACCTATTACAACTCAGCCCGTACATATCACACTTCACTCCTCTATTGCTAACATTCTCACTGCACATCAGTCTTGCCTATCTCATCACCGACCTCTCACTCACGTCTTGCCTCTGGACAGGAGCACCCTTCATCTTCAAATCCAATAGACAATTACTCTCCCCTTTTTCAGAGCCTTATTGTAAGCACAACTCCTCCAGGAAGCCTTCCCTAAGGCCCCCGACCCCTTTCCTCTTCTCCCACTCCCTTCTGCATCACCCTGACTTGATCCCTTTTCCTTCCCCCGTCCCAGGCCCACAGCACTTATATACATATCTGTAGTTTATTCATTTATATTAATGTCTGTCTCCCCCCTTCTAGACTATAAGCTCATTGTGGGAAGGGAATGTGTCTACTTATTATTGTATTGTACTCTCCCAAGTGCTTAGTAGAGTGCTCTGCACACAGTAAGCGCTCAATAAATACAATTGAATGAATGAATGAATGAATGCCCTACCCCTTCCCATCCCCATAGCACTTGAGTACATATCTGTAATTTATTGATTTATATTAATGTCTGTCTCCCCCTCGAGGTTGTAAACTCATTGTGGGCAGGGAATGTATCTTTTACCGTTATATTTTACTCTTCAAAGTGCTTAGTTCATTACTCGACACAGAGTAAGCACTCAATTACTATGATGGAATGAATGAATGAATCTTCTAAATAATAATAACAATAATTGTGGTATTCAATTGTATTTATTGAGCGCTTACTGTCTGCAGAGCACTATACTAAGCACTTGGAAACTACAATAGGCAACATATAGAGATGGTCCGTACCCAACAATGGGCTCTCAGTCTAGAAGGGGGAGACAGACAACAAAACAAAACAAGTAGACAGGTGTCAATACCATCAGAATAGATGAACAGAATTTTAGCTATGTATGCTCACTAATAAAATAAATAGGGTAATAAATATGTACAAATATACACAAGTGCTGTGGGGAGGGGAAGGAGGTAGGGCAGAAGGAGGGAGTGGGGGCCATGGGGAGGGGAGGAGGAGCAGAGGAAAAGTGGGGGGCTCAGTCTGGGAAGGACTCCTGGAGGAGTTGAGCTCTCAGTAGGGTTTTGAAGGGAGGAAGAGAGCTAGTTTGACGAATGTGTGGAGGGAGGGTATTCCAGGCCAGAGGTAGGACATGGGCCAGTGGTCAACATTGGGACAGGCAAAAACGAGGCACAGTGAGGAGGTTAGTGCCAGAGAAGTGGAGGGTGCGGGCTGGGCTGTAGAAGGAGAGAAAGGAGGTGAGGTAGGAGGGGGCAAGGTGATGGAGAGCTTTGAAGCCGATATTGAGGGGTTTCTGCTTGTTGCGAAGGTTGATAGGCAACCACTGGAGATTTTTGCATTAATTAAATGCTTACTAAGAATGTGCCAATTACTTGGCTGGATGCAATATAATCAGGTCAAACACAATTCCTGTCTCACCTGGGCCTCGCAGTCTAAACTGGGAAGAGGACAGGTATTTAATGCCCATTTTACAGATGGGGAAACTGAGGCACAGATAAGTTTATTGACTTGTCCAAGGTGACCCAAGGGGCAAGTGGTGGATCTGGGATTTTAGGCCCTCTGACCTCCAGGGCTATGTTCTTTCTACTAGGCCACACTGTTTCGCATTATGAATGAAAAAATCAGTGACTGAAGGTTTGGTGGTCGGTTGTGTCCAAGACTCACTGGTTTCAAAACCTTGTTGTCTTGTCTTATGCTGTCGAGTCATCTCCAACCCATAACAACATAATGGATACATCTCTTCTGAAGCGCCCCACCCCCATCTGCAATCGTTCTGGTCGTGTATCCATAGAGATTTCTTGGTAAAAATCCGGAAGTCAGAACCTTGTTAATGACATTTAATTTTTTTCAAGAAGGAGGTTGGGATTACTCTTCCTAGTGAATTCAGTTCTACAGTCATTGAAACACACCCTGCCTGCGAAAGAGGATTTCTCTTATAATTTTACAGAAACTGCCTTATTAGTTCAAAAATACTAACTCATCTACATGAATCAACTGAAATTGCAAGCCACTGATTCAGTGTTTAAGTGTTCACTTTGACCTGGATTTTGTAAGGCAGGAGGGAGATTCATTTGTTCTTTGCACCAAGGTCATGGAATGAAATGTTGAGCATCAGCCCGATTCCTGATTTCCACAGTGTCTTTATTGGTCTGTCTCTTTCACAGGGATCCTTGGGCCTAGTTTGGCCTTCCTGTACTAAAAAGGACCTTATATTTTGACCCGCTGAAATAAATTTCTCATCACAAAATGTATCCTCAAATTATACTCATATCCCTTTGTTCAGAAAGCCCACACCCATTCAAGAGTGAAGGTTTCAGCAGGAGGAGGACAGTGTTTAGGCCACCACTGTGCCCAGGTCTCCCTCCATCAAGCACTTGCCCCTTCTCATCAGTGGGAACAGCCAGGGTCAATTTATGCTATGCAATATCCCCGTTTTCCTGTCCCCTTGATCCTCCTTCAGGAGCTCCAAAGGGGGCTGGGAGGGAACAGAGCAGCACATGCAGAGGGAACTAGTCTCTGCTGTTACGATGTCACCCCTGGAACTCCAGTATTACCTCCAGGTCAAGGGGTGGAGGAGGAGTAAGTTGCAGCACCAAGCCATAATTTGGGATAATACCTGTGGCCTCCTCCTTGGTCATTAAGTTGGCTCACACCTCCCTAGAATCACACTCCTCTCCAGTTGTTCTTCCCAGCCCCCTTGACTGAGGTCAATGCACTGCTCTTCTTTCCCCCAGGGAAGGAAGGCTCTTTGGGGTCAATCTGCCCTTTTGTCTTTGGCTCATTAGTAGGTTGACAAGGCAGCCAAGAACGCACCTCCCCTTCAACCTGAAGTGACAACAACCTGCCTCCGTCTTCTCGCTCAATTCTGGTGAAAAACAGCACACAGAAGGTTATATGAAGCGTGAAATAGCCCAGGAATGGCTTTCCTCGCGCTACTTAAACTTCACTTAATGAGGCTGAAATACAGTGCCAACAGCTGAAGGCTGTGATGGGAATTCACCTCACAGGCTCTGGGAAGGACCAGACCGGCATCTTTTGAGCAGCTATAATGCTTTCCAAGCCTGGCTTGCTGAAGTTAAACAACATCCTCCTTGCATTTTTCCTTTCTGGAATTTGGAAGAAAAGACTTAAAAGAAAACCAGATGAATTGAGAACAAGTTAAACCTCTCAAACAACTCTTTGGCAAGTGGCTTATACACACACACACACAATCATGTAATAATATGGGCATCATTCATCCTTGCTAACACATTTCTGCCTTCATCTATAAACACGGGACCCACAGGTGATATGAGGAAAATGGATAACAACAAGATTACAAAGGAGCGGCTTTATATTGAATTGCCAGGGGTTGGGTAAAGTTAATCAATCAATTGTCTGTACTCCGTGTTTGGGGGAGTACAATATATTCAGTAGGCAGGATCTCTGCCATTGGAGGCGCTTCCAATCTATTCAAGAACACAAACCGCTTTCTAAAGCATGCAAGGAAACAGTTTTCCATTGTACTCCCTTAGGGCAGCCAACTGCTCAATAGTTGATATAAAGAACTGAAGACAACTTGCTGTGCTTTAGCATATCATTGGTTTGGTTGAAAAGTACTCGTGGAGGATACAAGGATTGCCTTATTTTCAAACCTGATGTTCTCTGTTTTCTTAGTCTTTTACAGTATCTTACTTTCCTTTCACAACATTGTCGTTCTGTTCAGTTTTTGACTGCATCAAATGTAATTTGAAGATGCCCTCACATCATTCTTTAGAACTGCCCTATGGGAGAATGGAGGAAAGGGCTGAGTTTCCATAGCAATGCATTTTTGACAATGCACCTGTCACCACAGCACATCTTCAAAGTATAAGTTAACTGAACCAAGCCAAAGATTGCCTTTATCCTGAAAAATCAAATATGTATCTATTTAATTTGGGACATGCCAACTTATTCCCACTGTACATAACAGTACTTTAATGGCAGGGGACATTGGAAAAGAATCACTTGAACCGGGTTGAGTGGGTAGTACCATTTCACTTTAATTCCCCACACATTTGATCTGTTGGATTGTATACTAAACTGAGTTGCTGTTTTAAAGAACAGTCCTTATTTTCAGAGCATGAGATCACAGGCAGTTCTCTTCCTGTGCCCCACCAATGGTTCATCCAGCCTAGTCTTCAACAGTGACAATGGGATGCTTGGAGGAACCATCCTAATGGTTAAAGGACAGGTAATCCAACTTTTTTCTCTCTATTCCTAATTTCCTGTCTAGTAAACCATTTTGGTCTCCTCTAAAATCTACCCAAACCCCCTCTTGAGCCTTACGATATTTCAGTCTACACAAATTCCTCTTAAGTCTCTCTGAGTTCCACCCAAAGCCCTCTGGAACCCATGGATATTTTCTTCCTGGCATGATGAATCCTACTTCTCCCACACCCTCACACTCTGAGGGTTGGTGCAAGCCAAGTGGGCACCGACTTCTATCAGGGTTGTGTAAAGAACAGAATCACCTTCCAGTAGAGTAGTTTCATTCCTGAAAGATGGTATTTATTCAGCCCATGAGCCAAGCATTGTGCTAGATATAAGATGATCAGATCTGACCCAGTTCCTACCATATGGGGCTCCCAATCTAAGAGGGTGAACAGATATTTTGTCCCCATTTTACTTTGAAGAAACTGAAACACTGTGAAGTTGACAATCTAGACTGTAAGCTGCCTGTGGGCAGGGAATGTGTCTGTTCCATTGTTACAGTGTACTTTCCCAAGTGCTTAGTACAGTGCTCTGCACATAGTAAGTGCTCAATAAATACAATTGATTGACTTGCCCAGAATCACAGGCCAGTGACAGAGCTGGAAGTGGAAGCCAGATGTTCCAAGTCCCAGTTCCTGGTTTCTTTCCACTAAATATTTTATCTCCCAGTGGGAGTCGTTGCCAGAGCCTACTTCCAGGATTGTCTAATGGAATTTTTTCCTGATTCACAGTCCTGTGTGGGACAAGCTGTTATACCCCGGTCAATTGTCTTACTTGCCCCTCCTTCTCCCCAAAACTGGCTCTTTTGCCCTCCCGGCCCCTTCCTCCTCGCTAAAAAAAAATGACCCCTGAAAAAAGAATACTAGTGTTGAAGAAAAACATAGTGACTGCACAGTTTTGTCAGGATACAACAAAATAAAAAAAAAAAACAATTGGTAACAGGAAATGCTACAATATGACCCTCTCCTCTAGAATCTTTGTGAAAATGATCCCAGACAGAAAGCCAGGATGATATCAGCTAACCTGTTTGGGTTGCAATGTGAAAACTCTGATATCATGGAATTCTTCATTCTTCCCTGTCATCTTCCTAAGCCCACAGTTTAGAGTGAAAAATCTATTTCCTCCATTTCCAAGCTGAGAAGCCTGAACAAAACTCTGAGCCGATTGTAGATAAACTGTACACAGGAGCTGTCAGCAACACATGTTAGAAAACCCCAGGAAATGCTCTTTATTGCATTTGACAGTTTGCTGCACAGTAAATAAACCACACTCTAGCAGCAGGTAATTTCGTTTCATTGTTCGTTGCTTTTTATTTCCTTTCTTCCCCTTCCCATTTGTCCCCACTTTCTTCCTGATGGCTTTTTTGCTGTTGTTGTTTACTATAGCACATGGAAATCAGTGGAAATTACCAACAGGAGTATGATCTTGACAGATTTCAAAACAAAAACCTTATCTAGCTCAAAGATGAGGCAGAGTCACCTAGCTCCTGCTCTGCAGGAAAAGTGGCCACAGAGAGCAATGCACAAACAAAGGAAAAATTCCAAAAGGGAAGCAAAACTACAGGAATAAGGACATAAACCATGACATTCCTGGGTCAAACTATTGGTCCATCCAGTTTTGGATTATGTCATCCACAGTTATGACAGGAAGTTTGGAGGAACTGTGTGATGGCTATCCTACCAAACTTTATTATTATTATTATTAGCATCATTATAGTGAATAATTATATGAATAATAACAATAGTGATAATAATAATGATGACAGTGATGGTATTTTTGAAATGCTTAGCATGTGCCAAGCACTGTGTTAAACCCCAGAGTCGCTGAGGTAGATGCAATCTAATCAGGTCCCATTTGTAGGAGGGAGAAAGATATTGAATCCCCATTTTACAGGTGAGAAAACTGAGGCACAGAGAAGTTAAGCAACTTGTCCAAGGCCACATAGCAGGCAAATGGTGGAGCGGGATTAGAAATCATGTCCTCCAACACCCAGGCCTGTGATCTTTCCATTAAACCACGTTGCTTCCCTGAACCACGTTCACTGAACCAAGTCAAAGATTGCCTCTATTCTGGAAAAAAGTTTGATCTGTGAGGAGGAGCAGCATGGCATAGAATAAAGAGCACTGTCATGAGTCAGGGTCCCCCTCACTTTCCCAAATCCCTTCCACCTCCAAATCCACTCTCATCCTTCCCATCTTCCTCTCAAGAGATGATCTTGTGCATGGCTTCACTATCTTCCTTCTCTACCTCCGTCAGACTCAGTCTCTTCCTATTTTCTATTGCTTCCAATCTTTTTCCCTCCTAACCTCCTTCTTCATTCCTTCATTCAGTCATATTTATTGAGCACTTATTGTGTGCAGAGCACTGTACTAAGTGCTTGGGAGATTGCAATACAACCAAAAACAGACACAGCCCCTGCCCACAATGAGCTTACAGTCTAGAGGAGGGAGACACACATTAATATATAAAAAGACATATGAACATAATTGATGTGGGGCTGGGAGGGGGGATGAACAAAGGGAGAAAGTCAGGGCAACCGAGAAGGGAGTAGGAGAAGAGGGAAGGGGGTGAGGCTTAGGGAAAGTCTCTTGGAGGATATGTGCCCTCAATAAGGCTTTGACATTGGGGTTAGCAATTGTCTGTTGTATTTGAGGAGGGAGGGCATTCCAGGGCAGAGGCAGGATGTGGGAGAGACATCAGTGGCTAGATAGATGAGATCGAAGCACAGTGAGAAGGCAAGTGTTAGAGGAGCAAAGTATATGGACTGAGTTGTAGTAAGAGAGTAGCGAGGGGGCAAGGGGATGGAATGCTTTAAAACCAGTGGTGAAGAGTTTTTGTTTGATGCAGAAGTGGATGGGCAACCTCAAGGGTTTCTTGAGGAGGGGGAAACATATCCTGAGCGTCTTTGTAGAAAAATGATCTGGGCAGCAGAGTGAAGTATGGATTGGACTATCCATAGTCCAATGGATTGGACAATCCATACTTCATGCTGCTGCCTGGATTGTCTTTGCCCAGAAACACTCTGGGCATGTTTCTCCCCTCCTCAAAAATCTCCAGTGGCTACCAATCAATCTGCGCATGAGGCAGAAACTCCTCACCCTGGGCTTCAAGGCTGTCCATCACCTCACCCCCTCCTACCTCACCTCCCTTCTCTCCTTCTACAGCCCAGCCTGCACCCTCCGCTCCACTGCCACTAATCTCCTCACCGTGGCTCGTTCTCGCCTGTCCCGCCATCGACCCCCGGCCCACATCATCCCCCGGGCCTGGAATGCCCTCCCTCTGCCCATCCGCCAAGCTAGCTCTCTTCCTCCCTTCAAGGCCCTACTGAGAGCTCACGTCCTCCAGGAGGCCTTCCCAGACTGAGCCTCTTCCTTCCTCTCCCCCTCGTCCCCCCCATCTACCTCCTTCCCTTCCCCACAGCACCTGTATATATGTTTGTACATATTTGTTACTCCATTTATTTTACTTGTACATATCCTATTTATTTTATTTCGTTAGTATGTTTGGTTTTGTTCTCTGTCTCCCCCTTTTAGACTGTGAGCCCACTGTTGGGTAGGGACTGTCTCTATATATTGCCAACTTGTACTTCCCAAGCGCTTAGTATAGTGCTCTGCACACAGTAAGCGCTCAATAAATACGATTGATTGATTGGACCAGGGAGAGGCAGGAGGCTGGGAGGTCAGAAGAAGGTTGCTGTAATAATACAGGCAGGATAGGATGAGTGATTGTATTAATGTGGTAGCAGTTTGGATGAAAAGGAAAGGGAGGGTTTTAGCGATGTTGCAAAGATGAGACTGACAGGATTAAGTGATGGCTTGAATATTTAGGTTGAATGAGAGGCAGGAGTCGAGGATAACACCAAGGTTATGGACTTGAGAGGCAGGAAGGATGGTGATGCCATCTACAGTGTTTAGAAAGTCACAGGAGGACGGGGTTTGGGTGGGAAGAAAATGGGTTCTGTTTTGGACATATTAAGCTTGAGGTGATGGGAGAATATCCAAGTAGATATATCTTGAAGATAAGAAGAAAAGTGAGGCTGCAGAGAGGGAGAGAGATTAGGGCTGGAGATGCAAATTTGGGTGTCATCAGCATAGAGGTGATATTTGAAGCCATGGGAACGAAAGAGTTCTCCAAGGGAGTGGGTGTAGATGGGGAGTAGAAGGGGACCCGGAACCGAACTCTGAGGGACCCCCACAGTTAATGGGTGGGAGGCAGAGGAGGAACCCACAAAGGAGACTGAAAATGAACATCCAGAGAGATAGGAGGAGAATCAGGAGAGGACAGTGACAGTGAAGCCTGTTTCCAGGAGAAGGGGGTGGTAGACAGTATTGTAGGCGTCTGAGAAGTTGAGGAGGATTAGGATGGAGTAAAGGCCACTGGATTTAGCCAGGAAATCATTGGTGACCTTTGAGAGGGTGGCTTCTGTGGAGTGAAGTGAAACCAGATTGGAGGGGTTCTAGGAGAGAATTGGAGGAGAGAAATTTGAGTCACCTCGTATAGAGAAGCAGCATGGCTCAGTGGAAAGAGCGTGGGCTTGGGAGTCAGAGGTCATGGGTTCAAATCCCGGCTCCACCACTTGTCAGCTGTGTGACCATGGGCAAGCCACTTCACTTCTCTGTGCCTCAGTTCCCTCATCTGTAAAATGGGGATGAAGACTGTGAGCCCCACACAGGACAACCTGATCACCTTGTATCTCCCCCCAGGTGCTTCAAACAGTGCTTGGCATGTAGTAAGCACTTAAATACCATTATTATTATTATTATATTATTATTATTATTATTATTATTAAACACCTCATTCAAGGATTGATGGCTCCTTCCTTTCTGCTTTCAAAAATACTCGTGTCACCCATCACCTGAAGAAACTTTCTCTGGATCCCACTTCACTCTCACAGTATTTTCCTACTCCATCTGCTTCCTCCCATTCCTCTCCAAACTCTTCAAATGTTTTTACAGTCTATTATTTCCCCATTACCAGAGCATTTATATCTGGATCTTCCACCAGGGAATACAAAGACCAGGCCAGTCTCATAATAATGGTGGTATTTGTTAAGCACTTACTATGTGCCATAAGTTTGGTGATGTTACGTGCTGGGATATATTCTCCCATGTGGGGCTCAGTCTTAATCCCCATTTAACTGATGAGGTGAACTGAGGCACAGAGAAGTTAAGTGACCTTCCCCAAATCACACAGCTGACAAGTGGCGGAGGCAGGATTAGAACCCATGACCTCTGACTCCCAAGCCCATGCTCTTTCCATTAAGCCACGCTGCTACCTTTAGGGATGAAGGGGGTGACATTTTTTTGCCTTTGTATCGCAATACCAGAAGCAGCATGGCCTAGCGGGTAGAGCATGAGAGTTAGAGAACCTGGGCTCTAATCCCAATTCCACCATTTGTCTGCTTTGCGATTTGGGCAGTTCACTTCCCTTCACGGTTTCTCGGTTTTTTCGTCTGTTAAAATGGGGAGTCAGAACCTGTTCTCTATCCTTTTTAGACTACGGGACAGGGACATACAGCAAATATCACAAAAAGAGCAAACTTGTAATTGGTCTCCTCTCAACTTGATACTTGCTCAAGTTACCTGTCCATTTGTCAGCTCTCACTGGTGGGAAAGGAGAGTCAAATGCTTCCCTGTGAATTTCCCTTCAATCTATTCTTGGCTGAGAAGAGAAACCAATTCAGAGAGCCTTACTTCCTCTTGAACTTTAAATTGTCATCTCTTTGAAATCTGAGTCTTGGGCCAAAAGAAACTTTGAGTGCTGACTAAAATTGTTACCAACATTTAAGCAGAGCTTACCAAGCAACACATCGTCTCTGCAAAGTGCATAGGATTAGCAATTTTTGACATTGCGTATTTCATATTTGCCGCAGAACTCAATTAGTGGGGTGTTGTATATCATTAAGGACCTGAGAAAAGGAGAGGCACAGAATACCAAGAGAGGCTTTTGTGAGAGCTCTGATGGGAATGTGGTTGCCAAAATGCTCTTGGTATTCCAGGCTACCATGCAAACACCTATTTAATAAAACATGACGTAAATCTTAAAGCACTTCCAGGGCACTACATCGACTAGTGTCAGCCATATTGGTTAAACAGCCTTGCAACAATAGTGAATGATGACCCACAGTGCTTCAGCTGAGCAGATGCATCACCTTCAAGGCAAAATGGATCCGAGAGCCACTTTCTAAATCCTGAAATGGAAAATCGGCTGTGCAGAGAACACTAGTGTGGCTGGTTGTGGGAATGGTGCCCTTCTACTATAGATTTGTGAATTCTCAGCTACTTCTCAACAGGAGCTGTTCGTAGGAGAGGAAAAGACACCATTATACTGCTACGCTGAATGGTAGCTCTTGACAATCAACTCTGTCATTCCTCATTCGGACTAACATACAGACAGCGCTTTGGCCTCATAGATTTCAAAGGGAAATGGGACTGCTATTCCTCAGAAACATGAAGATTGGAGGCAGGTTATTTGAGGAGCAGGGGCCAGAACAATAGGTGTGGGAAGGTTCAGAATGATTCTGAAAGACAGTCTCTTGCCAACTGCTTTCCCATAGACCAAAATGCCTCCTTGTGGTACCAAGAAGTGATTGGGCTGGGGCCTTTCTCTGTTTCACTCGGCTCAAACCCCTTGGGGTTTCTAGAAAGGGTCTGAACCCAGGATGGAGCCCAAGAATACCCACCACCAGGACTGGGGAGACCCATCTCAGCTCAGGAAATACCTGCTTACTCACCAGGGGATTGTGATTCTGTCGGAGATCCACGTTGGAGAGGTGGAGTTACTGAATTACCCATTAAACTACCAAGGGAGATTATGATGGAGCCCTCAGTATGTGCAGCATACTGCACATAACTCTTGGGAGAGAAAAACAGAAGTCAAAGATGCAGTTTTTGTCCATGAGGACCGCTCAGTCTAATGGTCTGAGTTCCTCATCGCATCAGGCTGGCTGTAGAGACTTCTCCTTTCCTCTAACTCCTTCATTTTCTTTTCAGTTTCTTGATGGGGATGTGATTGGTGATACAAGTCATGGGTTTCTGTTAATGTAAGAGAGGGCTTATGGGAAAAAAATAGCCCTCATAAAGATTCAGCCTTTCTTATAAGCACTGCCTGGCAATTCTAAGAAAAAGGAAAAATTGTTTCTACCAGAGAAGCATTCACAGATATCGTGCTTGAGAAGCCAGTCTAAAGACAAATAAGAAACTGAAGGCTAATAGGAAACACGATGTTCTGAGACACAAAATGGAAATATCCTTTGGATCGCTATCTTGGCGTGCATATAAAATCTCCACATAGAAAATGAAGAAAAATCTATTGTGATTTAAATCACTTACAATTATGGGTGTATGTGAGCCATTATATGAAAACATTGTTAGAGTTCCCCAACCCTGAATTTAATCAAGCAAAAAAATGCAAAAATGTGCCATCTGGCATAGCACAAATAATTCAGCAGACTTTTCTTCTTTTTCTCTGTTAGCACATCAAGGACAGGAGGAGGAAGGAAGGTATTTCCCCTCCCTCTTCAGAGACAGAAAATGGATCCACTGGATAGCAACCCAGCTACCGTGCCTCTGGCAGAAAAGCACCCTCAGACTTCGCGGTATTCGGGGACAGACTATGGTTTTTTTTTGTTTTTCATTGTAGTCTTCCAAGAGATTAATTTAGTGCTCTATGCACTCAGAAAGTACCCTTAAATCAACAACAGTGATGGCCACAGTGGGGTTTTCAGGTTATGGGGAAGGAGGCGGCCAACACCACTCCCATGCCCTGCCGCCCCACATCCTAAAACTGCCGTCTGGGACTTACTCTTACTCCAGAGGTGAGTTCTGGCTAGGTCCACCTTAATTCCGCACTGGCCTAGGCCTAAATGAAAGATCTGAGCTGGAAATGGAAAGGAAACTTTCCGGGAGGGAAAGTCTCACTGACAGCAGAGGCCCTCAGTGAAAGAACAAACTTTTGAAAGGCCAAATAATCTGTCCCTGGGTCCTCTTGGAGAGATCTAGGTAGCAAGGGTCTTTACCCTTGAGTGAAAGGTGGGTTCCTGTCATCTCTGCAACTTTATTTGCATATACACCTGAGCAAAGGTGACGTGCCTCTGGTGAACATGCAAATAGGGCATCTATGGTCAACACTACAGTCTGCTGCAACTGAATAATAATGATAATAATAATAATTAGGGTACTTGTTAAGCACTTACTATGTGCCAAGCACTGTTCTAAGCTCCGGGGTAGATACAAGTTAACCAGGTTGGCCACAGCCCCAGTCCCATATTGGGCTCATGCTCTTAATCCTCGTTTTTTACAGAAGAGGTATCTGAGGTACAGAGAAGTTAAGTGACTTACCCAAGGTCACACAGGAGACAAAGTGGTGGAGCAATAATAATGATGATAATTTTTTGTGTTTGTTAAGCGCTTACTATGTGCCAGGCACTGTTCTAAGTGCTGGGGGAGATACAAGGTAATCAGGTTGTCCCACAGTCTTAATCCCCATTTTCCAAATGAGGTAACTGTGGTACAGAGAAGTTAAGTGACTTTCCCAAAGCCACACAGCTGATAAGTGGTGGAGCTGGGATTAGAACCCATGACCTCTCCCAAGCCCAGTCTCTTTCCACTGAGTCACGCTGCTTCTCTGGGTAGAACCCGTGACCTTTTGACTCCCAAATCCATGCTCTATCCGTACACCATGCGGCTCTCTACACCATGCTGAACATTTCAGGACCTGAAGCAGATCCCTCCCACCGCCCAGTGCAGCCCCCTTCATAGTCTAGAAGAATGGGGTGACAATGAAGAAAGTGAGGAAATGCCGAGTCCAGGCTGATCAGCTAGCGGCAAACTGGAGCAGTTTACAGCCATAATTCTATTTATTCTGACCATTTTGACACCTGTGTACCTGTTTTGTCTTGTCTGTCTCCCCCTTCTAGACTGTGAGCCCGTTGTTGGGTGGGGACCGTCTCTAGATGTTGCCGACTTGTACTTCCCAAGCTCTTAGTACAGTGCTCTGCACACAGTAAGTGCTCAATAAATATGATTGAATGAAGGAATGAATGAATGGTGGCAGCTGGAGGATGGAGGTGCATATCAGGAGCAGTAGACTCCTATGGTGGAGGCGGAGCGAACCTGAGGTAAGGAGCTGGAGGTGATGGATGGAGAGAGGAAATTGAAGAGAGGGAGGGAGAGAGAGAAGGAGGGAAAGAACTGTGCTCTTCAAACTCAGCAGTGTGTCCTGCACTTTAATGACTCCCCATTTGTTATTTTAATGAAATAAATATAGGCAATATAGGCAAAGCAGCATGGCTTAGTGGAAAGAGCATAGGCTTGTGAGTCGGAAGTCGTGGGTTCTAATCCCAGCTTCACCACTTGTCAGCTGTGTGACCTTGGGCAAGTCACTTAACTTCTCTGTGCCTCAGTTACCTCACCTGTAAGATGGGGATGAAGACTATGAGCCCCACATGGTGCAACCTGATTAACTTGTAGCTATCCCAGCGCTTAGAACAGTGCTTGGCACAGAGTAAGTGCTTAACAAATAGCAACATTATTATTATTATTAGATGACTAAGGTCTGAAATGGGGCTTGACCACTGCAGAAGCTGAATTCCCTTTAGTCCTGTCATCCACTCCTTGCTCCCATAGGCCTCTGGATGGTGGGAAGCAACTCAGAGCACAGTAGTACCTTAATCTAGTCTCCCAAGTTGTACTTTTGTAATACTGTGCCTTCTCTAGGCTGTGGAGATAAGCACCTGTCCTCCAGTCTCTCATCTCTAATTGATAAATAGCCACAGAGAGTTTTCAAATCAATTGTTTGTAAATGAAGCAGTGTGGCCAAGTGGAAGGAGCATGGGTTTGGGAGTCAGAGGACCTGGATTCTAATCCCACCTCCATCATTTATCTGCTTTGTGATCTTGGGCAAGTCATTTAACATTCCTGTTCCTCAGTTCCCTCATCTGCAAAATGGCAATTCAGTACCTCTTCTCCCTCCTGTGAGCCCCATGTGAGACCTGATTCTCTTGTACCTATTCCAGCACTTAGTACAGTGTTCTGAACATAATAAGCTCTTAGAAAATACCACAGATATCACAGCATCTATGCTGGATTCCCTCTGTAACCAAGGAACAATTCCTAGAGCTGAATTGTTTTCTGGGATATAGGCTGTGGTGCCAACAGTGTTGTCCTGACAAAATGTATGTTGTTGTCCACTAGAAATAGTTGAGTTGTTCAACAACATCCAAAACAGGAAATGCAAATGAAATATTTATTCTCGAGCAGAGGAGAAAGTCTCTTCTTTGATCGGGGAGAGAAATGAGAGAGAAAGAAAATCTGAGGAAAGGAAATGATCCCATGAAACACTGTTGAAAATGTGGAAATACATTTTCATCTGCTAACAGTAATATCGGTGTCCTTTCTGAAATAGGGGTTGGGTATTCTTTCAAATGGTGATGTGAATGGAAAAACTTGTAAAATTCATTCATTCAGTCCTATTTATTAAGTACTTACCCAAAGCCACACAGCTCAGTGTACTGAACACTTGAGACAGTACATTACAATGACAAACAGTCACATTCTCTGCCCACAATGAGCTTACAGTCTGGAAGCTGAGGAAAAGGAGAGTTGTAGAACAATAATAATAATAATAATAATAATGGTATTTGTTCAGCTCTTACTATGTGCCTGACACTGTACTAAGTGCTGGAGTGGATACAAGCAAATCGAGTTGGACACAGTCCCTGTCCCATTTGGAGCTCACAATCTCAATCCCCATTTTACAGATGAGGTATCTGAGGCACAGAGAAGTGAAGTAACTTACCCAGGGTCACACAGCAGACAAGTGGCAGAGATGGGATTAAGAAGAACTTTAAAGAGGTAACCACCAGTTACCTAATTATAACAGGAAATTTGAAGGATTCAATTTGGTGTCATCTTTCATCACCATTGAACAAATAATTATAACCAGAGGCTGGGTCAGGGTAAAAAAGAGAGATGGACAATCCACTAGTTGTAGGTGAGTGGGATAGGGTAATAACTAATAATAATAATAAAAATGATAATTACTGTGGTCCTTGCTAAGTGGTTACTATGTATCAAGAACTGTACTAAGCTCTAAGTTAGATACAAAATAATTGGGTCAGACACAATCTAAAATGGTGGAAGAACAAGTATTAGTCCCCATTTTACGGATGAAGAAACTGAGAAACAGAGAAGTTACATGATTTGTCCAAGGTCTCAGAGCATGCAGGTGGCAGAGCCGGGATTTGAATGCAGATCCTGTCTCCCAGACCTGTGCTCTTTCCACTAGGCCGTGATAGTTCAATATGTTTTCATTCTCAAAATGATGAGACCACCAGACATAAGCATGCATATCAGGATCAAAACCAGCACCGGTTGGAGAGTCCTATTGAATCTGTCTAGTGGTACAGGGCCACTGCTGAAAGAGATTTGTCTCTAGCTACTCAAGCAGGGGAACTCCAAGGTTGGAGATGTATTCCACGTGCCCTGTAACTTTACTAGTTGCGGAAGTCTTTGAAGTAGCTTAAATGGAACTCAGGCACAATATTGCAAGTGAAATTCAGAACAGGGAATTTTAAATGGAAGCAAATTGGTCAGTACCAGCAGCGGGCTTGGGAGTGAGAGGTCATGGGTAAGCGCTTGGGAATGGGATAGTATATCGTATATTACAGTATGGTATAGTACAGTATAGAGAAACAGTGTGGTTCAGTGGCAAGAGCCCGGGCTTTGGAGTCAGAGGTCAGGCATTCAAATCCCGACTCCACCGCTTGTCAGCTGTGTGACCTTGGGCAAGTCACTTCACTTCTCTGGGCCTCAGTTCCATCTGTAAAATGGGGATGAAGACTGTGAGCCCCACGGGGGGCAACCTGATCACCTTGTAACCCCCCAGCGCTTAGAACAGTGCTTTGCACATAGTAAGCGCTTAATAAATGCCATTATTATTATTATTATTATTATTATTATTATTCTAATCCTGGCTCTGCCACTTGTCAGCTGTGTGACTTTGGGTAAGTCACTTAACTTCTCTGAGCCTCAGTTACCTCATCTGTAAAATGGGGATTAAGACTGTGAGCCCCCCGTGGGACAACCTGATCACCTTGTATCCCCCTCTAGTGCTTAGAACAGTGCTTAGCACATAGTAAGTGCTTAACAAATGCCATTATTATTATTTTTACTATGAACTGATTGTGCACACAAGCATCCTTGGTATGTGATATGCTGGGTGTTCCAAGAAGGAAGCCCATCTTAATAGATTGTGATCCTGCTATTTGGCAAACTTTTCTAAGATAATCCCATCATATGCCGCATTGTTTTATCTGCTCGGTACTTCTCTAGGCTGTTCATGACTGGATTTGGCAAATGTTTCGCACAGAGGACGAGGCTGGGGAAGAGTCAGCTTGGACTTCCACTGACCTCATCCAACCTGCATCCAGCATTTAGTGTTCTCCATTTCCACCCTGTCCTGAAGAGCCATGAGCCATGAGCTGTGTGGGCGCTGCAGGTTTGTGGCTTATCAATCAATCAAATCAATTCATTCATTCAATTGTATTTATTGAGCGCTTACTGTGTGCAGAGCACTGTACTAAGCGCTTGGGAAGTACAAGTCGGCAACATGCAGAGACGGTCCCTACCCAATAACGGGCTCACAGAAGCAGCATGGCCTAGTAGAGAGAGCCTGGGCCTGGGAATCAGAAGGTCTTGGGTTCAAATCCCTACTCTGTCCATTTCTTTCTGTGTGACCTTGGGCAAGTCCTTAACTTCTCTGTGCCTCAGTTCCTTCAACCGTAAGATGGGGATACCATTCTCCCTCCTACTTGGACTCTGAGCCCATACTTAAGAGGGACTTTGTCCAACCTAATTAACTTGTACCTACCTCGGTATTTAGAAGTGTTTGACACATAGTAAGCATTTACCAAATATGATTTAAAAGTAAATTTATTAAACACACTGTATATAGAGGTCTGTGCTAACTCCTTGGGAGAGTACAATATAATGGAGTTGGTTGGCATGTTCCCTGCTCACAAGGAGCTTAAAGGCTTATGGAAGCAGTTGAAGGGTGGGGAGCCGGATGGGAATACAGAGGCATGCTCTCCTCTGTTGACTTTTTCCCTGCACTCCCGTCTCTGCTTTCTGCTTTTGGAGGGCCATGACTCACCGCATGGCTTGAGAAGAACAAAATGACACTCTGCTGAGAACCTAAAGGGAGCACACGGGAAAATACAAAGATTTGTACATTCAGTGAAAGGCAGAAACCTTTATGCAAGTTTTTATGTTTGACACAAATCTTGCAAACGTGAATATTTGCACAAGGATCTGCACAAGGTTTCCTGGAATATTTTTCATATTGTCGGAGACTCCTGGAGCAACTCTGGAAATAGAATGCATTTGTTTAAAAGAGGTATGGTGCCCGTTGATGGCCCCTGAGGATAACAAAGATCGAAAATCCAGGAAATTACGGACATTTAACCCAGGCTCGCCGATCAGTGTGATGAAACGTAATCCTTCATTTTGTGTAGGTTCGTGGATTTTACAAATACCTAGGGCATTTCTCTGGGGAAACACCTCACCTCTCCACTTGTTCCAGCCTGTGTTAACCTGGGTGCCATTCCTAAGCCACAGTTCTTGTCATAGGAAGGGGACTAGATGCTAAACCCCAAAATTCTCGGTATGAAGGCGTAGGGTGTTGTACCTCTGACATGCAGGGGATAGACCAGTTGACAAATGGACTGTCTGGTATAAAATGGGATAATGGGCCAACTTAAAAAGAAAGGATTAGAAGGTTCCATGTACCTGAAGCCAAATTTGTTCCACTTCAGTTTTCCAAACTAGCATCCACTTCTCCCTTTTCTCGTTATCGCCCTTTCAAATTGATACATCTTGTTTGGGCTTAAATTGTATCTCATAAAGTCTAGGACACTTGACCCCTGAATAAATGTTGCCTCATTAATAGAAAATGTCCCTCAAACCTCATTTGCCTTCCGATATGATGGCATTTGAGACAGGGTCATGGGGGGCCCAGTAAAGAAAGTCGTTTGGATTATAAAATTGTTTTAAAACAGTGATGAATTTTCCTTCTGTGCAGTCTGGTTTCCATTCTCAAATACAATATTTTAAAAATTTCCCATGTTAGCTTCTGTAAATATTTATCTCCCTTTTATCATCTTCAGTATTCATATAATCATAACTGCCTTTGTTTCTTTCAGAAGAAACTTGTATTTCATTCCATAATTGGTTTAGTTCCCGAAATGGACGGGAGAGACTAAAAATAGTCAGAAAAATGAAAGGTTCCATGTGGCCCTGGAGGCTGCTGATCCACAGCCAGCCTGCCGGATAATTTACTTTTAATTGAGTTATATTTCAAACAGTGTTATTATTAAGATTTGCTCAGAGATTCACCCAGTTTCTGTTTTCCTTCCTGCTTCTTATTGTGCCTCCACTCCACGCCCTGCAAGACGGCGTCTTCATAAAAGAATGGGTTTCAGAATTTCCCAAGTCATTTTTCCTCACATTCGCTTCAAATAAAATTAGTTTATGTAGTGAAATAAAAACAGCTTCATTGAAAATTGATTCTCGCTCAAACCCATGCATTAATTCTTCAGCAGTGCATTCAAAGGGGGAAAGGAGCACAAATGACTGAATTCTTTAGGATCCATTTTCTTCCAAAAGCCAGTTGAAAATAACAGCTCCAAAACAGACCAGCCCAGAAAGCAAATCTGGGTACTTTAGCAATCCATATCACCTGTTCATAAAGACTGGGGCCCAGGGAAGCTAGTTTCTTATGCAAGTCTGAAAGTGTCCTTTGTGACTGACTTACTAGACTCGGTCTTTCTAAATGAGACCATTTATTTTTGTCATTTATATAGAGCTTCCTCCAGGGTCTAAAACCCAACATATATTTTGCTGTATCCTAGGAAATGTCTGTTTCTATTGGCCATTAGTAACCTGAGGGCTTGATGTACAGCAAAATATCAAAATAAATTCTCCCTTTTATGAGAAAGGAAAACCACTGGAGCAGTGAGCCAGTCATTGCTTAGGACGTGGATGCTTGCGAGATGAAAACTAATATTTCTTAAATGTTTTGCTTTATTCAAACTGAATGCTTCTCTGAGCTAGAGAAAACTACAAGGAGACTTAATGTGAAAACATAAAGGTCACAGAAGCCCTAATAAACGGAAGGCTTTTGGCAAAAGCATACTTGCTGGCTTGAACAATAGCTGTAAATGCACAAACTCAGGCCAATATGGGTTTAATCAATCTGAATTCACAAATAGCTTTATGGGCACTTGATTTCCCTTCATCCCCAGTGGCTGGCCAGCGTGACCAGGGGAGTTTATCCTGGAGACTGCAGAAATCTTTGAGGGCCCCGGGCACCTAAAGCTTGGATTGTGCTCTAGGGTTGTAGATGCTGATTTTGCAGCTACTAATGTGACTGAGGAGAACTAAAAAGCTAGTTAAAGATGGGTGAAAGTCATCCCTAGGGCAGGTGGCCATTGGCACCATTTGCAGGCGTGGCTACTGCTTGGGTAATTTTTGTACTGGACCAGAAAAAAAGTCAGCGACTTTTTTGTTGTAGTATCACCCAGATGGAAGAGGGTAGAATAACAGGAGGCAGGAGATGAAGAAATGGTTGTCTAGATCAGGGAATTAGGTAACTGGAGATGGCAACAGAAAAATATTTGGTGACTGGGAAGGGGACCAGACAGTCCAATTGGGATAAGAAGGTCATGCAATTTGGGAGTTTTGTCCCTCCAGTCAAGCAGCGTGGCCAAGTGGAAAGATCATGGGAGCCTGGGAGTCAGAGGACCTGGGTTCTAATATTGGCTCCCCCACTTTCTTGCTGTGTGACCTTAGGCAAATCACTTAGCTTCTCTATGCCTCAGTTTCTCTCATCTGTAAAATGGGATTCAATACCCATTCTCCCACCTCCACAGACTGGGATCCCCAAGTGGGACAGAAGACTGGGCCTGATCTGATTATAATAATGATAATGACATTTGTATTAAATGCTTACTATGTGCAATGCACTGTTCTAAGCGCTGGGGAGGTTACAAGGTAATCAGGTTGTCCCACAGGGGGCTTACAATCTTAATCCCCATTTTACAGATGAGGTAACTGAGGCACAGAGAAGTGAAGTGACTTGCCCAAAGTCACACAGCTGATTTTGTGAGAATTTGAACCCTTGACCTCTGACTCCAAATCCCGTGCTCTTTCCACTGAGCCTGCTTCTTTAATTATGTTGTATCTACCCCCATGCTTAGTACAGTGTTTGGCACATAATAAGCATTAAGAAATATCATTAGTATTATCAATTATTAACAGGGATGAGGTGGACCCATTAAGGGTCATGACTGTGGCTGGAGTGGTGAGAGAGATCTCCTTAGGTCAGTCAGTCAGTCAGTTGCACTGCACTAAGCACTTGGGAGTGTACAATACAACAATTTAACAGACACATCTCCTGTCCACAATGAGCTTACAGTCTAGAGGGGGAGAATGACATTAAATATAAATAAATCAATTGCAGATCTGCACATTAGTCCTTTGGGGCTGGAATAATAATAAGGATGGCATTTATTAAGCGCTTACTATGTGCAAAGCACTGTTCTAAGCACTGGGGAGGTTACAAGGTGATCAGGTTGTCCCAAGTGGGGCTCACAGTCTTAATCTCCATTTTACAGATGAGGTAACTGAGGCACAGAGAAGTAAAGTGACTTGCCCAAAGTCACCCAGCTGGCATGTGGCGGAGCTGGGATTTGAACCCATGACCTCTGACTTCAAAGCCCGTGCTCTTTCCACTGAGCCACGCTGCTTCTCTGGAAGATGCCCACCGCTGGACACCGGTGTCTGTGTGTGTCTATGTCTGCACGTGTCTGAGTTCGTATAGGCTGAGGGAGGGTGCGAATGGAGATGAGCTCACCTTACCCTCTCCTGGCCCCAAATGCAATTAAAGAGTAGCATTTGCCAGTCCTTCACACCCTAGGCTTGAGTGGGTTCCAAGCCACCATTTGGTTCATTCATTCATTCATTCAATCATATTTATTGAGCGTTTACTCTATGCAGAGCACTGTACTAAGTGCTTGGGAAGTACAAATTGGCAACATACAGAGACGGTCCCTACCCAACAGTGAGCTCACAGTCTAGATTATCTGTTGCATATGAGTTGCCTCTCCTGAGCAGAACCTAGTACACTGATTGCCTGCTGCTTGCAGTGCCCATCACTGGGCCTCACCAACACCTGGCTCAAACTTAACATGTCCAAAACAGAACTCCTTATCTTCACACCCAAACTTTGCCCTCCCCTGGACTTTCCCATCACTGTAGACAGCACCACCACCCTTCCCAAGCTCATAGCCTTGGCATTATCCTTGTCTCCTCTCTCTCATTCAACCCACAAATTCAGTCCCTCACTAAATCCTGTCAGTCCCACCTTCACAACATCAATAAAGCTGCCCTTTCCTCTCCATTCAAACTGCTACCACTTTAATACAGTCACTCATTCTCTCCCGTCTGGATTACTGCATCAGCTTCCCAGCCTCCTGTTTCTGCCCCATTCCAATCCATACTTCACTCAGCTTCCCAGATCATTTTTCTACTAAAATGCTCAGGACTTGTTGCCCTACTCCTCAAGAAACTCCAGTGGTTGCCCACCCACCTTCGCATCAAACAAAAACTCCTCACCATTGGTTTTAAAGCACTCAATCGCCTTGCCTACTCCTAACTCAAGTCGCTACTCTCCTACTCTAACCCATTCTGTATACTTCACTCCTCTAACGCTAACCTTCTCAGTGTGCCTCGATCTCATCTATCTCACTGCCGACCCCTTACCCACGTCCTACCTCTGGCCTGGAATGCCCTCCCTCCTCAAATCTGACAGACCATTTCTCTCCCCTCCTACAAAGCCTTATCGAAGGCACGTCTCCTCCAAGAGGCTTTCCCTGACTAAGCCCCCCTTTCCTTTTCTCCCACTCCTTTCTTCATCACCCTGACTTGCTCCCTTTGTTCCTCCCCCTCCCAACCCCACAGCAGTTACATACATATCTGTAATTTATTTATTTGTATTAATGTCTGTCTCCCCCGCCTCCAGACTGTAAGCTCATAGTGGGCAGGGAATGTTTCTGTTTATTGATGCATTGTGCTCTCCCAAGTGCATAGTACAGTGCTCTGCACACAGCATGCTCTCAAAAAATACAATTGAATGAATGGATAAATCTGGCTGACCAGGATCCCCTTTTAGAAGGATGCCCTTAAAGGAATCAGCAGGGCAAACTATCAGTCTCTCTGTTAGGGTCCATTGTTCACTTCCCATCTTTAGCCCTGACTGTAGTTTTCCAAGCACTTTGTAGAGTGTGTTCATATCAGTAGGTTCTGAATAGATACCATGACTACCACCTTGGCTGGCCTTTGGCAGTAAGGGAAAGCAAAGTGCCTAGGAAGCTTTGGATTTGTGCATCCAGAATAAATAAACACACAGTGGCTGTGTTTCATCCCATTGTTCTTCTCTTAGCAGGAAGTGTCTTTAACAGTAAGTCCTTAAAATAATTCTCCAAAGGGGAACTCTCAACTACAGTGTGACTTTAACCTTTGGGAACCTCAGTTTTGACCCATCCTTTAGCTAGAAGAAATGAAAATGTATTTCCCCTACTCATGCAGCCCATCCAGCCTATTTATGCTTCTTGTCCAGTACACACAGGTTTGAAACCCTGGGCAGAATTACATAGCATAGTCAGAAAATTAGGTGTGAGATGGAAAGAGTTATGAAGGGAGATCAGATGAGGCTTGAAAATGAAATGCCTCCCTTCAATGTTGTGAAGGAGGAGAAGAGAAAAGAAATGGGCTTTCAGAGAAGGCTCTTGTGTGACCAGTAGCAAGGTTGAAGGACTGAAGACAAGGTAGAGCCAGAGGAGCAGAGAAGAAGAGGAAACTGAGGCAAAACTGTTTAGAAAAGGTGGTGAAAAGCCATGGATGAAATCTGAAACTAGAAACAGAATATTAACCTGAATGACAAACCAAAGCTAAGCCCTGAAGTCAACAAATGTGGCAGGCTGCAATTTTTTGTGGTTGGAAAAAAAATCAGTCATGTCTGTTGTGAGCAAAGCATTTATTATTGCCATCCTGGGGAAAGACAAAGACCTTCAAAGAAATATTACATTTTTCTCTCTCCAGACTGTTGTAGCACATTTCATTTTTGTGTTTTCAGTGTAGAACATCCCGAAACCAAATCCCATAACCATCCAATTTCTCACCATCTGTCATTCAATGTGTATCCACTGGTTCACACTTAAAAATGAATCTCTCCATTTTGTGGAATCCTTTGATATTAAACATAAACACAGAGACTTGTGCTTATTGCTAGATTGTTAGCTTGAAAGCAAGATCCTGATGCATTTTGTCTAAAATAGGTTGCCTTTTCAAGGTTCCCCTCTCCCTGGAGACAGCCCCTTGCAACCAGGACCACTATTTTCTCCACTGCCAATCAACTTTCTCGACAGAGTAGAATAAGTCTTGCGAGTGGAGGAAGTCATTGCAACTTCCATCTTGGACTACAATTTGGACTTCCTCTGCAGTTTGGCATTATCTCCTTCGAAGTCCCAAAGTCAACAACCTCTTAGTTCTTTCTAGATCTTTTATTTTTGTGTGTGAATGGGATAGGGTACAGGCACCTTGCTGGGGTCCCAAAACAAAGATGATGGGAAGGGGAACAGAACAAGTCCCTAGATTTGGGAAAAATCAGAGGAAAAGTTTTTATAAATCCCATCATAAAACCTCTCAGAGCCTCCCCCAACCCCTGATCTGGTCTACAAAACCAGCATTTTTGAGGAATCTTAGCACTTTCCATTGATATTCTCTAATTACTTTGAGCCCGTTTCTCATGGAGTACAGACTGCAACAATCAAGTCAGCTATATTTCCCCTTACAGAGCTTCATAGCATGATCACAGAAGTGGAAGAAATATTGTTATTATTATTATTATAGTTATGTTTGCTAAGTGCTTACTGTATGTCCAGCACTATTCTAAGCTCCAGGGCAGACAAGCTTATCACATTTGATAGAGTTCCTGTCCCACGGGGCTCACATTCTCAGTAGGAGGGCCTAGGATTCAATCTCCATTTCACAGGTGGAGAAACTGAGGCACAGAGCAGTTAAGTGACTTACCCAAGGTCACATAGCAACTAATTTGCAGAGCTAGGATTAGAACCCAAGTCTTGTGACTCCGAGGCCTGTCATCTTTCCATTAGGCCACACTTTTTCTACGGAGGTGGTCCAGAGCCGGGTTAGTAATGCATTACTAATGGAGAGATAAGAGGGAGAGGGAGTTGAGTTCAGTGGAGAGGGAAGAGTTGGAGTCTCCAGGTTTTGCCTCAAGAGGGTGGGAGGCTGGGAAAGGTGTCCATATGGTGGGGTCTGTTGATCTGGACTAACTGGAGGGGGCAGGGAGAGGGGAAGCGGGAGGTGGGGGGGGCAAAGAGAAGGCAGGCAGGGGTGGTAAAAGTGTTGGATTTCAGAATTCACTCTTATGTTGCTTAGAGAAGCAACACGGATAGAGCATAGGCCTGGCAGTCAGAAGGACCTGGCTTCTAATCCTGGTTCTGCTACTTGTCTGCTGTGTGACCTTGGACAAGTCACTTCACCTATAAAAAATGAGGATTAAGACTGTGAACCTCATGTGGGACAGGGACCGTGTCCACCCCGATTTGCTTTCCACTCCAGTGCTTAGTATATTCCTTGGCACATAGTGAGTGCTTAACAAAGGCTATTATAATCTATTATTATTGTATTTTCTAAGCACTTTCACATTTATTATTTCATCCTAATGCTCCCCTAAGGGGTGAGGTAGGGAGAGGTAGTATTATTATCCCCTTTTCCCTGGTGAGAAAAACAAAGTATAGATAGGTTTAAGGCTTTACCTGAGATTACACGGTAGGCCAGAGGCAGAAGTGTGATTACAGCCTAGATCTTCTTACTTCCCTTCATGTACTTTTCCCCTAGGGCACACTGCCTTCTAGGAAGTGGTGGTGGATAAAATAGATGGGGTTCTGGAATTAGGAGATGGAGGAGAGTCAAATAACAATTCATGGTTTACATCTATTTTACCTACACCTGTGCTTAGTACGGCCCTTGGAACATAGTAAACCACATAAGAAATACCTCTGTTTATTATCGTAGGCCAAACCTGGACTCTCTGGTTTCCACTCACAGGGGTACAATAAAGCTTCTTCAGGCAACACAGAAGGAGCAGGCCCCTCCCAGTTCCCTCCTATTGAAATAAGTACCTTCAAAAGGGAGTTGTGGTTCCTGCTTCATGCAGAACGTTGCTTCTGGGTAGCTCTGAGCTGTGCTGTTCACCTGCTCTGCTTCTCCTCCAAGAGCTTTTGAGTCCCCATTGCTGGGGGGAGTCAGAGAGTGGAAACATTGCTTTCAGTGCTGAATCATCATTATCACATGCCGGCCTGCACACCCTTGGGAAGACCTGCCTGGGCTGCTCCAGGGGTGTATCTTGCAGACGGGTGCCATGTCTCCTCCGGGCATGGGAAGTGATGCATTATCTCCTTAGCTCACCTTCCCTTCCCTGAGCTGGGGAGGGAGCAGAGCGCAGAGATCCTGAGACGTATTGATTTTTGGAAACAGTTTGAAAGGCTGCTTTAAAGTATGCTAGGGAACAGCTCTTCACGCCGAGCTACAAAGAGGACATGTTTATGGTTTACATTATGGTGAAGAATTGTTTATGGAACACATTGGAGTTGGGGAGGTGGTGCTTTTATAGCCTTCTCAGTGCTGGGGTGGGGATTTACTAGACCGAGATGCTTTTAGGAAAAATTTTATTTTTCATTCCGTTTTGAAAAACACCCCTGGCTCTTTAGATAGACAGACCTGAGGAATTAAAACCCATTGTTCGTTATTAATAGCAGTAATTACAGTGCTCCGTTTCAGTGGTCTGCAGCCTGCGAGATTGTGTATGAAGACTATCAGCCACCGATGACTGATATTGCAGTCTCTCTGACAAGGATGGACTCATGAGAAGTGTTCAAAGTTTCAGTGAAGTGGTTGGAGCCGGGCCAAGGACTCACGGGGAAAATGACTCCGTTCATCATCACTTTGGTTTGATCCTTTTAACGTTCTGCCAGCGCTCAGCTGGGAAATTAGGGTTGGGTTGCCCTTTCCCCCCAGCTTCCTTCTTCAAGTTACCGGTGATTTAAAGAGCTCTTCTGGGGCCGGTGCTGCCAGTTTGACAAACTTCCATCTCCTTCTTGAAGTCCACAAACCTCCACCGCCCAACCATCTCCCTCCCTCATTTCTGATGATCTTGATGACTACTTGTTTGCTAAAATTGAAGCTGTCAGGCATAAACTTCCCTAAGTTTCCCCATCACCCCCTCACCACTCGACTCCTGTTACCTCATCTCATCTTTCTCCTGCTTCTCAGCTGTCTCCTAAAATATTTCTCACCTGCTCTATAAATCCACTTCTGATATTACTCTATTTATTTTACCTGTACATATTTACTATTCTATTTATTTTGTTAATGATGTGCATATAGCTTTAATTCTATTTGTTCTGACGACTTTGACACCAGTCTACATGTTTTGTTTTATTGTCTGTCTCCCCCTTCTAGACTGTGAGCCCTTTTTTGGGTAGGGACCATCTTTATATGTTGCCAGCTTGTACCTCCTAAGTGCTTAGTACAGTGCTCTGCACACAGTAAGCGCTCAATAAATACGATTGAATGAATGAATGAATAGCTGTACATTTGTCCCCATCCTCTCTCATCTACTTAAAATCACTTGTTCCTACTTGCCTCACCCTCATTAGTCTTATGCACATTCAGTCATTCATTCATTTGTATTTATTGAGCACTTACTGTGTGCAGAGCACTGTACCAACTGCTTGAGAGAAGACAACAATTAACAGATGCATTCCCTGCCCACACAAATTTACAGCCTAGATGGGGGGACACAGACATTAATATAAATAAATAAATTACAGATATTTACATAAGTGCTGTAAGGCTGCGAGGCGGGGAAGAATAAAGGGAATAAGTCAGGGAGATGCAGAAGGGAGTGGGAGAAGTGGAAAAGGTGGCTTAGGGGAGGCTTCTTGGAGGAAATTTGCCTTCAGTAAGGCTTTGAAGGAGGGGAGAGTAATTATCTGTCAGATTTGAGGAGGAAGGGCTTTCCAGGCCAGAGGCAGGATGTGGGCAAGGGGTTGGTGGCAAGATAGATGAAATCAAGGCTCAGTGAGAAGGTTAGCATTAGAAGAGTGAAATGTGCGGGCTGGGTTGCGGTAAGAGAGTAACGAAGTGAGGTAGGAGGGGGCTAGATGATTGAGTGCTTTAAAACAAGTGGTGAGGAGTTTTTGTTTGATGTGGAGGAGGACGGGAAACCACTAGAGTTTTTGAGGAGTGGAGAAACATGACCTGAATGTTTTTGTAGAAAAAATGTTAGGGAAGTCAAGTGAAATATGGACTGGAGTGAGGAGAGACAGGAGGCTGGGAGGTCAGTAAGAAGGTTGTTACAGTAATCCACGTGAGTTAAGATGAGAGAAGCAGCGTGGTTTAGTGGAAAGAGCCTGGGCTTGGAAGTTGGAGGTCATGGGTTCTAATCCCAGCTCTGCCACCTGTCAGCTGTGTGATTTTGGGCAAGTTACTTAACTTCTCTGTGCCTCAGTTATCTCATCTGTAAAATGGAGATTAAGAATGTGAGCCCCACTTGGGACAACCTGATAATCTTGTATCGACCCTAGTGCTTAGACCAGTGCTTGGCACATAGTAAGCGCTTAACAAATGCCATTATTATTATTATGAATGATCGTGTTAATGTGGTAGCAGTTTGGATGGAGAGGAGAGGGTGGATTTTAGTGGTGTTGTGAAGTCGGAACTAATAGGATTTAGTGATGGATTGAATTTTTGGGTTGAATGAGAGAGAGGAGTCAAGGATAATGCCAAGGTTATGAACTTGTGAGACTGAAAGGATGGTGGTGCTGTCTACAGTGATGTGAAAGTCCTGGGGAGGACAAAGTTTGGGTGGGAAGATAAGGAGTTCTGTTTTGGACATGTTAAACTTGAGGTGATGGGAGGACATCCAAGCAGAAATGTCTTGAAGGCAGGGGAAAATGTGAGACTGAAGAGAGGGAGAGAGATCAGGTTCAACCTCAATCTTTCAACTGCTCCTTCCTCTCTGCCTTTAAACAAGCACAAGTTTTTCCCATTTTCAAAAAGTCTCTCCAACCTCATGCCACACTCCACACCAGCTCCCAACTCGTATCAAGTACATTTGCCTGTAGCTTTAACCCATTGACCAGCCTGCTAGGGTGGCCATTTGTCCAGTTGTTTACTGAACAGTCTGTTTTCATCTTGCTCGTCTCCTGTCAGGTATAGTTTCAGCCCCAGATGCCTTCACGTCTGCCGACATTTCATCTACCCACCAATATGTGGTGTGGTATGTAATTGGTACCGTGAAGCAAATTTTAATGTATCTGTGTAAATCCATCAATGTGCCTGCCTCACTGAAAGTAGACAAACATACAGGAGAGTGTGGAGGAGACACAGGAAGGAGGACCACAGGGACTCAAGAGGGCTGTTAATTCAATTCAGGTTGAGGGAGGCTCCAGAGTCTCATCTATGTGACCGGAGTTGCATCTCCAGCTGTGACATGTTAAAATTATTCCTACATCAGGGTTGCCATGTCCAGTGATTTCCTCTGGTAGGGATGGTGATGGGAAAGCTTCAGCCCCAGAGCAGTACTTCCTTTAGATACCACTCCACTGGAGTCTGGGGCTCCAGTGGGCATTTGGGAGGGCAATGGAAAGTAGTGATGGTGGCAGAGTTGACTGCCACACTCGGCTTGGACCAAGCTCACCTCCCACTGGATAGTGTGAGACAGATGATCCTAAAATTTCAGCCCAGACACCTCAGCTGATGGTTCCACTTTGTTCCAGGTTGATCATTAGGGAAGCCCAGTCAGAATTCCTTCCCAAGGAGCCCAGAATCCTAGTTCAAGTCATCAGCACACAGTAAAGAAAATGGTGTATAAACTGCTCCTTTTCTTGCTTTAAATGGTTACATGATTTTCAGTTGCAGACAGGGTTTCTCTTGAATGAATTGCTCAATCTTCTCTGATTTCTCTTCCCACCTCCCTTTAATGCCCTTAAATGTATTATCTTGAAGGCAAAAATACTTTAATCTGCCCCTCCATTCATTTAAAGACAACTGGATTACTGTAGCCAAGTTCTCAGCATGAACAAATTTTGGGTGGTGAATGGAACAAACCAACATCAAAATTTTGGATGACAGCCACCTTGAATAACAGCCATGGGAAGCATACCAGAGCATTAGGGTTTGGCTTATCAGGGTATTATTCCTGAATATTTAGAATAATGCTGGCCACCCACATTTCTGTAGTGCTCAGAATACTTCTCAGGTGTTATGAATCCCACTGATCAACATCACCTCTCAGTCAAGGAGGCCAAACACAGATCCACAGAAAATAAATAATATATAGGGGCCGTCTCTATATGTGGCCGCTTTGTACTTCTCAATCGCCTAGTACAGTGTTCTGCACACAGTAAGTGCTCTATAAATATGACTGATTGATTGATTGATTGTTCCTTAAAGATTAGGAAGAAGAGATACAAGTACAAGCTCCCCACCACTATCAGGTAAGAAAAATAAACTTAGGAGGTTCACTTTAGCACTACACAACAGTTGTTTCCATTTCTAATGTGGAGAGTGAAGATGGAAGGAGAGGCCATCCTTCCGACCGCCAACCTCAGTTTCTGTGTATGAGCAAAAAACTAGAAATACTACAAGGTATGGCAGCAATCTCTAACTCTCTTGGCACATCTCTCTACATCATAGGTTTTGTTAGGTGTAATTTGCTGCTTAATTAAAATGTCTGGCTCAGGTCTTGACCATGACAGTTAAGACCAATGCAGCATGATCACTAACTCTAATTGGATTGTAAGGCTTAGGAAGTTGAAAGAGGAAAGCAATGTAGACACAGTTCACTTCTGGGAGTTTGTCTCCCTGTAGGAAGATGTTACTTGGCTTTCAGGGGTGCCCCTTGGCTAGGTTTGGAGAAGCAGCCACGAGAGACACAGGAAACCAGACAATATCAGGCTAATGAAAAGTTCAACTAATCATCTGTTCCAAAGGGCATGGCATAATGCAGGCTAAAGTCCAATTAATTAATGATGGCATTTGTTAAGCGCTTACTATGTGCAAAGCACTGTTCTAAGTGCTGGGGGGGATACAAGGTGATCAGGTTGTCCCACGTGGGGCTCACAATCTTAATCCACAGTTTACAGATGAGGGAATTGAGGCTTAGAGAAGATAAGTGACTTGCCCAAGGTCACACAGCAGACGTGGCGGTGTAGGGATTCGAACCCATGACCTCTGACTCCAAAGCCCATGCTCTTTCCACTGAGCCAAGCTGCTCCACATGACAGTAGGGCAGAAGAAATAGAGAAAACCAGAAAAAAAATGAAAAACACCCCAAGCAGCAGGAAAGTGGACGGACTCCCTCAAGCGAATCAGATTTTGCTTGTTTTTTTAAGACTTCTAAGGGTAGAGAATTCAGGAATTAGAGGATTTTTACAAAAATGGGAACTAGAGAGGGTCTTAAAATATCATGAGTATTCTACAGCATCATAAGTAGCAGATGCATAAACCCCCAGGCACTATAAAACGAGCATGTTGGTCTTTTATCCATGAGGAACAAAAACATAAGTGCTTTGCCTGTTCCTTTCCATTGTACAGAAGCACTCTCTGCATTGGCCTGAATGTTTATAGGCCTTAGAAACAGAAAGTGGCTATTTCTCGGAAACTTCCTAAAGTAGTCTGACAAAATCTGACTAGTCTGACTAGCTTGAGAAGCAGTGTGGCTTAGTGGAAAGAGCACCGGCTTGGGAGTTAGAGGACATGGGTTCTAATCCCCGTTCTGCCACTTGTCTGCTGTGTGACTTTGGGCAAGCCACTTAACCTCTCTGTCTCGGTTATTTCATCTGTAAAATGGGGATTCAGACTGTGAGCCCAACTTGGGACAACCTGATTACCTTATATCTACCTCAGCACTTAGAACAGTGCTCAGCACATAGTAAAGGCTTAACAAATACCTTAATTATTATTATTATTAATTGTTAAATGACTTTCTGTAACCAAGCTATTATGAGTTATTGTGAATACGTTTGATTTTCTATCCTTGAAAGTGGTAGGACCAACGTAGCTCAGTGGAAAGAGCCCGGGCTTGGGAGTCAGAGGTCATGGGTTCTAATCCCTGCTCCGCCACTCATCTGCCTTGTGACCTTGGGCAAGTCACTTAACTTTTCTAAGCCTCAGTTACCTCTTCTGTAAAATGGAGATTAAGACTGTGAGCTCCACGTGGGACAACCAGATCACCTTGTAACCCCCAATGCTTAGAACAGTGCTTCACACATAGTAAGCGCTTAACAAATGCCATGATTATTATTATTATTATCAAAGGAAGAAAACCCTTCTTTACCTACTGAATGATAATGCTACTACAGCTGAAAAAATCAGTAATTTTATGAAGGATTTGGATAAGGTGATGAACAAGCTGGGTGTCTTGAGGGAAATTTTAGCAATACTGAATAGTCCATCTGTAGCACCTTAACCCTCACGAACCCCCAAAGTTCTGATCACTAAATCACCACCATCCTCTCTGTCTCACAAGACAACAACCTTGGTAGTATCCTCGACTCATTTCTCTCATTCAACCCACAAATTCAGGCAGTCACCACACCCCGTTGGTTCTACCCTCACAAAATCTCTAGAATCCTCCCCTTGCTCTCCATCCACAGCGTACCTGCCATATCTTGCCTCGACTACGGCATCAGTTTCCTTCTTACTTCCTTACTCCTTCCCTTTCCCTTCTCCATTCCATGCTTCACTCTGCTGCCTATGCCCTTGGGTTTGCACCCCCAAGCATTCTGATATTCACTACTCCCTCCCCAGAGTAGTTCCAAACATACTCTTACACTCTGTTGCTTCCCTTATCTGTAATTCATTTTATTGTCCATCTCCACAAATAGATTTTAAGCTCTTACTGGGCAGGGATAATGGCTACATTACCAAGCCCTCAGTAAGCACTCAGTGAATACCATTGATTGATTGATTGTATCCATGAGAATGGGTGTTCAGAAGACAAACCAACACAGCATCCTGGCATCCTGGTGTCAATACTGGAGACAGAGTATTGGGCTCTGGTTGGGCAATTGATTTGTCCTTGTATTCATGCCCAGGATTAGGGTTGTGGGCACATAAATAACTCCATGGTTGTGGTAGAATCTTGCCCCAGAAGGGCTAGGACTGTGGAACCCAACCCTGTCGGGCCAGGCCAATTATTGACACCATGAGATATCCATGCAGCCAGAACCCTGCATACAAAGGGGACAGTGCTCAGCTTTGTCCAGCTACAAGCCTCTGGCAGCATCTGGCCCATATCCAAAGAACTCTGACATGAAATCTTAATTGGTTGATCCTCGGCAAGGTGTTTCCTGAGCTGTAAAACCAGCATCCCCGTGTGAGTCTGAAGCTCGCACTTCCAGTAATGGTTCGTTTGATCCCTGTTGACAGATGGAGCTGCAGAGACTGCAGAGGGATTCAGTATCCCTGCAAGACCTCCCTGGAGCCCACCTCCATCTGACAGTTGCCAGTATGAAGTCAGGCAGTTTAAGTTCATTGCACTTATGCAAACACTGTTTCTGAAAGTTCTTGCATTTCACATCAGTTTACCCTTCCTTCCTTCCATTTTGCAAACAAAATGCTTCTAAACCTTCCTTAAGTCAACTAAAGGATTTTTGCCAAAGCCCCAAGTTCCACCACTCCACAGCTCCCACAGAAATTCAATTCAGATTTTTTTGGTTTTTCAACTTGGAGTGTCTGCTAGTAGCCACAGAGCACTGCTCATTAGTGTCCTTTCCACTTTCCTTTGATAGTAGGATCATTGTACATAATATTCAAATCAACCACCTGCCATCTGGTAATCCTTGTATTTAAACTCAGAATCCACCAAATGGGAACTATCAGAACAAACGGCCCTCTCTGTGCATTGCAGGGCTTGGGGAAAATTACCCGGAAATGGGTTAATTTTTTGTGAAAGCCTTAAATTGAATATGGAAATTGCAGGCTGGAGTAGAGAAAGCAGGGAGAGGAGGACTTGATGTAGCCAAAAGATGGACTGTAATCTCTCCTTCTGTCAAAGCAGAACACCCAGGATAGGCAGAAAATGGCAGTACAGAAGTCCAGAAAATGATTAAAGTGCACTTCACAATTACTAAGGGCCTTTGTGTTAACTGGTTTATCCATGTGAGACTCACAGAAGCAGCTATTGTCCCAAAGTAGAGAAAGCTGACAACGAGTCTCAAGGCTATGGGTAATTTTAAACTCATTCATGCTTGATGACCTAAATGATGGTGTCTCTTGTTATAAACGTTGCCTGATTTTCAGCCCGGGTCATGAAGACTTTGGGACTGAGACTCTGTATGAAGGACTTGGCTCTGGTGATAGAGGTTTGCTCAGCACCACAACATTCTCTCAATCCTGCTGCTGCTGATGTTCTTGCTGGGGCAGTGGGGCCAGGGAGACGTATAGCCCAGAGCAAAGTTAGCTCAATAATTTTATGTTTGAATTCCACTTAGAGCCAGCGTGACCAGTGTTTCAGTGCTGTGCCCACAGTGTGTCATAAACCCCCTAGCAACAGCCATAGTAAGAGAAGCAGCATGGCTCAGTGGAAAAAACCCGGGCTTTGGAGTCAGAGGTAACGGGTTCAAATTCCGGCTCTGCCAATTGTCAGCTGTGTGACTTTGGGCAAGACACTTAACTTCTCTGGGCCTCAATGACCTCATCTATAAAATGGGGATTAAGACTGTGAGCCCCACGTGGGACAACCTGATCACCTTGTATTCCCCCCAGTGCTTAGAGCAGTGCTTTGCACATAGTAAGCACTTAACAAATATCATCATTATAGTAACCTCCCAGGTAAGCCATTGTAGTCTTCACCATGCATCTGTACCTAGCATAATCAGGATTTCCGCAGAGCTTGATTATCACAGGAGATGCTGAAATCAGTTCTTCGGTGAGAAGCCTTCTCCACAGGTAGTGTAGTCCTTCCATTGGAAAGCAGCATGGCCTAGTGGTTAGACCCTGTGCCTGGGAGTCAGAAGGACCTCGGTTCTAATCCTGGCTCTGCCAGTAGTCTGCTATGTGACCTTGGGCAAGTTACATCACTTCTCTGTAACTCAGTTTCCTCATCTGTAAAATGAGGATGAAAACTGTGAACCCCATGTGGGACAGGGACTGTGTTCTTCCCCGGGGCTCAGTACAGTGCTTGACACATAGTGAGCTTTTAACAAATGCCATCATCATCATCACCACTTCTGGCTCATTCATTTTCCGTGGGGATGTGGTATGGGTCATATTTTGGTTTGTGTGTGCCAATCAATCAATCAATCAATCGTATTTATTGAGCACTTACTGTGTGCAGAGCACTGTACTAAGTGCTTGGGAAGTACAAGTTGGCAACATATAGAGACGGTCCCTACGCAACAGTGGGCTCAGGGTCTAGAAGGGGGAGACAGAGAACAAAACCAAACATATTAACAAAATAAAATAAATAGAATAGACATGTACAAGTAAAATAAATAAATAAATAAATAGAGTTATAAATATGTACAAACATATATACATATATACAGGTGCTGTGGGGAAGGGAAGGAGGTAAGACGGGGGGATGGAGAGGGGGACAAGGGGGAGAGGAAGGAGGGGGCTCAGTCTGGGTAGGCCTCCTGGAGGAGGTGAGCTCTCAGTAGGGCCTTGAAGGGAGGAAGAGAGCTAGCTTGGCGGTTGGGCAGAGGGAGGGCATTCCAGGCCAGGGGGATGATGTGGGCCGGGGGTCGACGGCGGGACAGGCGAGAACGAGGCACGGTGAGGAGATTAGCGGCAGAGGAGCGGAGGGTGTGGTCTGGGCTGTAGAAGGAGAGAAGGGAGGTGAGGTAGGAGTGGGCGAGCTGATGGAGAGCCTTGAAGCCCAGGGTGAGGAGTTTCTGCCTGATGCGCAGATTGATTGGTAGCCACTGGAGATTGGCAATTGGCAGTTGGCAGGGGGTGGGTGGTGATTAAATGCAGTTCACTAAAAACATGTATTTTATCCACTTTGAGCACTTGAAAAAAACCTTATTAAAAACACATCTCCTCCAAGTGGCCTTCCGAGACTAAGCTCTCAATTCCACCACTCCCTCTCCCTTCTGTGTCACCTATACACTTGGATCTTTAACCTTTAAGTTCATAAGATTCAACTCAACTTCAGCACTACAGAACTAGATATCTGTAATTTATTTTGTCTGTCTCCCCCTTTAGAATTTAAGCTCCTTGTGGAGTGGGGACATTCATTCATTCAATCGTATTTATTGATCACTTACTGTGTGCAGAGCACTGTACTAAGTGCTCGGGAAGTACAAGTTGGCAACATATAGAGACAGTCCCTACCCAACAACGGGCTCACAGTCTAGAAGGCTGAGACAGACAACAAAACAAAACATGTGGACAGGTGGCAAGTCATCAGAACAAATAGAATTAAAACTAGAAGCACATCATTAACAAAATTAATAGAATAGTAAATATGTACAAACATATATACAGGTGCTGTAGGGATATGCCTACCAACTGTTGCATTGCATTCTCCTAAGTGCTTAGTACAGTCCCTATGCACAGTAAGCACTCATTAAGCACTAATCGATTGACTGATTCACAAACTCCCATTTATCAGTGACCTACATTTAGGCCTTCAGTGTCTCTTCGTATAACCCACACATAGGTATAAAAATCTTATTGTCAGCAGTATTGTCTTCACACACACACACACACACACACACACACACACACACATATACATTATTTCATGCTGATTATGATGATGGTAAAATTCCCCTAGTGTCTCCTTAATAACCCTGGATGGACCAGTACTGGTATTCATGAAGCTCTGGGAATGTATAAGCTCTGGGAATGCTGTGGTGTGGAGGTGCTGTCTATTATCCTGCAGTGAGAGGATGTGTGAAGAGCATCCTCTCACACCCTACCACTCTTCTCCTGCCTACTTGCAGGTTCAAAAGGGATGACCTCTTCTCCTTTATTGAAGAGCGGTTCCAAGGGCTTCTTGTCCCTCTGTATGTTCCCTCCCAACAGTGTTGTATCTCATCTATGTCCTATTGCTTATCTTGTCTTATGCCGTCGAGTCGTCTCCAACCCACAGCGATGCCATGGACACATCTCTCCCAGAATGCCCCACCTCTTTCTGCAATTGTTCTGGTAGTTTATCCATAGAGCTTTCTTGGTAAAAATACAGAAGTGGTTTACTGTTGCCTTCCTCCACTCTATATACTTGAGTCTCCACCCTCAACACTTTCCCAAGCTGCTGCTGCCCAGCACAGGTGAGTTTTGACTCGTAGCAGATTGCCTTCCACTCACTAGCCACTGCCCAAGCTAGGAAAGGAATGAGTATGCCTCTGCTTGACTCTTCCTCCCATAGTCAAGACTGGTAGAGTACTAGAAACTCTCCAGGTGCGACCCTAAGAGGGGGTCCTATTGCTAGCCACAAAGGAAAAGAGACAATTCCACTGAATTTCAAAGTTTAATTAATCAATCGAAGGTATTTATTGAAAACATATCTTGCACAAGCACGGCACTAAACCCTCCCCTCTCTCTTCATTATTAGTGAAGTTTCAGGAACCTGCAAAATTCTAATTCATGGTGCAAGCAACTACTCAATTATCCCACTCCCTCCCATTCCTTTAACCTTGCAAATCCATCAGTCTCTACATGTTGCTTTTACTCTTTAAATTTCCAACCTTGCTTGTCTCTCAGCAACATGATCCTTACCTCGCTTTGCTTGTACTACCTTGATTGGAAACCCACCACTTGGATTCAGGTGTATATTCAAGGAGGAGGGACACGGAGGAGGTTAGCCAAAATTAACCAGGATATTGCAGCTTGGTAAAACTGGTCTGATTTCGGTTGAAATGAATCATCCTTAAAAACTGTGTTATTTGTTTGCCCTTGGATTATTTCTTGATAGGAAAGCAGTAGTATTGCAAAGCAGTGTCCCAAGTGCTTGATAAAATGCACTAGAATAAGTAGACGTGATCCTTGCCCTTTAGGAATTTACAGTCGGGCCAAATGGGAAATTCCGTGTTGGAACTTGAAGAAGAGGGCATCCATTTGGAAGTCCAAGAGTTCCATGCCAAGTAGTGGGTGGAAACTACTTGTAAAACTGATTGAAGTTCAGATCTGAATTTAGTGAATTTGCTTTAAAAATATCCCATCCCTCCCTGTTCCAGGAAGCTGGGATTGGAGACAGCAGAGGTGTGTCTGTGCGTGGCGGGGGAAATGAGGGGTTGGGGGTGGGGGGTATTTTCAGGAGGGAATGACTCCCCCATTCCCTGGAAGGGGCACGCAGAGATTGGAAGTTGTAGGAGTGTGGGCTGAGGCCTCTGCTTGTGAGCATATGAAGGTCACTTGATTCGTTAAATATCAGCGGGCTGCAGGGCCACAAGTGAAAAAAGACCAATGGCAAAGCATATAATGTTTAAAAACAGTCCGTTTGGAAAAGGGACACAGTTTTTCTCATCTGGCTGATGGAATATCGTCCCACTGGAACACGACATGAAGGTCTGTGATTTCTGCAGCAGACAGGCGGACGGAGGCCGAGCAGCTGGTGGGAAAGGGCATAACTAGCTTCCACCCTCAGGCAAGTGCAGCTGTTGCTTCTTTTACAGAGCTGGGTGGCAATGGAGGCTTCTGGGAATGGCTGAATCAACAGCCGCACCGGTGGCAACTCCATCTATTTACTCCATAGGGTTTTTCTTTCTGGGTTCAGACTGCATGACTCAGGGACTATAACTGTCCAACTCTTCCCTTTAATGGATGAACTGCATAGCTCAGCATCGAGAAAAACAACATCTGATTGGCAGGAGTATCTGGAGCTTCGTTTTGGGATCCCTGTGTTGACAACTATATTGGAAATTGGTCTTTCCCATTGCAGTTGAGTGTGGTTTGCCTTGAGACTGCTCACTCGAGCTTGCACGTGGGACAGGTGGTCTGCAGAGATACATCCTCCAGTGTGTTTCCTGATAGATTTGGGAGGCTACAGGATGGACAGTTGGTGTCTGGGAAGGATGATGGGCCCACCCTCTCTCATCCACCTGTTGGGGTAATGAAATGATTAACGTTAAGGAGACCCCTGATGGGGATGTTTGCTATTTCCAGGCTAAACAGCTCCCCGAAACAATGGCAGTAAAACGAGTTGCATGCAAAGCACCAAGGATACCTCCAGACAAAGCAGAAAATGACTATTAGATGGCACCAGTTGGGAAACTGACATGTAACTGTACTGTGATCTAAGTGGAATTGAGCACCTAAAGGCTGACCTGTGGACTCAATATGGTGACCAAACATTCATTCATTCATTCATTCATTCATTCAATCGTATTTATTGTGCGCTTACTGTGTGCAGAGCACTGTACTAAGCGCTTGGGAAGTACAAGTTGGCAAAATATAGAGATGGTCCCTACCCAACAACGGGCTCACAGTCTAGAAGGGGGAGACAGAAAACAAAACAAAACACATGGACAGATGTCAAGTCTGTCAGAATAGAAGTAAAGCTAAGTGCACATCATTAAGAAAATAAATAGAACAGTAAATATGTACAAGTAAAATAAATACAGTAATAAATCTGTACAAACATATATACAGGTGCTGTGGGGAGGGGATATGCAGTGGCATATAACATATGCAGAGGCAACCAACAATTTTTAGGTAGGAAGACATGCATTTGAATGGTCACACCAAATACATGCAGCTTGCAATAATTGCGGTATTTTTTAAGCACTTACTATGTGCCAGGCACTGTACTAAGCACTGGGTTGGATACAAGCAAATCAGGTTGAACACAGTCCCTGTCCCACTTGGGGTTCACAGCCTCAATCCTCATTTCACAGATGAGGAAACTGAGGCACAGAGAAGTAAAGTGACTTCCCCAGGGTCACACAGCAGGCAATTGGCAGAATCAGGATTAGAACGAATGACCTTCTGGCTCTCAGGCCTATGCTCTACCCACTATGCCATGCTGCTTCTTACGAGCGCATGCTAAGCCTGCACAGGAAGACTGTGGGTTGGGAAAATCAACCTACCTTCTGGGCAGCCCTTTTGTGAACTCTGGATAATAAAACCATGATCCCAGGTGTGGGGCAGCGATCTGCCAGTTGAGAGAGGCCTGCAGAAAGCAGTCTGCAGAGAGACCCATGCAGGGGAGCAATAAAGAGAATGATGATGATGATGATGATGATGATGATGGTATTTGTTAAGCACTTACTAGTCATTCATTCAATCATAGTTATTGAGTGATTACTGTGTGCAGAGCACTGTATTAAGCACTTGGGAAGTACAAGTCGGCAACATATAGAGATGGTCCCTACCCAACAACAGGCTCACAGTCTAGAAGGGGGAGACAGACAAAAAAACCAAACATGTAGACAGATGTCAAAACCGTCAGAATAAATAGAATTATATCTATATGCACATCATTAACAAAATAAATAGAATAGTAAATATGTACAAGTAAAATAAATAGAGTAATAAATCTGTACAAATATATACAAATGCTGTGGGGAGGGGGAGGAGGTAGGGCAGAAGGTGGGGATGGGGAGGAGGAGAGGCTCAGTCTGGGAAGGCCTCCTGGGGGAGGTGAGCTCTCAGTAGGACTTTGAAGGGAGGAAGAGAGCTCGTTGTGTGGAGGGAGGGCATTCCAGGCCAGGGAAAGGATGTGGGCCAGGGGTTGATGGTGGGACAGGTGAGAACGAGGCACAATGAGGAGGTTAGTGGCAGAGGAGCGGAGGGTGTGGGCTGGGTTGTAGAACGAGGGAAGGGAGGTGAGATAGGAGGGGACAAGGTGATGGAGAACCTTGAAGCCGAGAGTGAGGAGTTTTTGCTTAATTCGTAGGTGACAGGCAACCACTGAAGATTTTGAAGGAGGGGAGTGACATGCCCAGAGTGTTTCTGTACAAAGATAATCTTGGCAGCAGAGTGAAGTATAGACTGAAGCAGAGAGAGACAGGAGGATGGGAGATCAGAGAGGAGGCTGATGCAGTAATTCAGTCGGCATAGGATGAGAGATTGAACCAGCAAGGCAGCGGTTTGGATAGAGAGGAAAGGGCGGATCTTGGCGACGTTATGGAGGTGAGACCGGCAGGTTTTGGTGACGGATTGGATGTGTGGGGTGAATGAGAGAGTGGAGTCGAGGATGACAGCAAGGTTGCGGGCTTGTGAGATGGGAAGGATGGTAGTGCCGTCTGCAGTGACGGGAAAGTCAGGGAGCGGACAGGGTTTAGAAGGGAAGATAAGGACCTCAGTCTTGGACTCTGTGCCAGACACTGAACTAGGCACTATGGTAGATACAACAAATTGGGTTGGACACAATCCTTTTCATAAGTAGGGCTCACAGTTTCAATCCCCATTTTACAGATGAGGTAACTGAGTCCCAGAGAAGTAAAGTGACTTGCTCAAGGTCACAGATCAGACAAGCGGTGGACTCAGGATAAGAACCTATTTCCTTCTGAGTCCCAGGCCCGTGATCTATCCACTGTGTCATGCTGCTTCTCTACTTACCTGACTTATGTATCACCTCCATGATGATGATGACAATGCACACATCTACCACTCTAGCCCTGGCCTTTCATCTAATCTATAAACCTCTATCTTTTTTTGCCTCCAGGATATCTCCATTTGGATGAGCCACTAAGCTTAACATGCCTAAAATAGAACTATTCATCTTCCCTCTTTCAACTCTCACGGTCTATCTACTACTAAATCCTGTCTGTTCTTCCTATATACCTTGAATCCATCCTTTCCCCTCTAACCAAACAGCCACCACCCTGATCCGCCCTCCAAATAGACTATTATAGCAGCTTCCTTTCTGACTCCAAGCTTTTCCCTCTTCAAACCCATCAGATCATCTTGAAGCATGGGCACACATCTCTTCACTCCTCAAAACCCCTAATTGGCTTCCATTTTCTTCCCCAGCAAGCAAAAGCTCTTCACAATTGGCTTCAAGCCTCTCCACCAACTCTCTTCACCTTACATATCTGCTCTCTTCACCTGTTACTTCCCAGTTCACTCACCTCTTTTCGTCCCAAGCCAACTTCCTGATTACCTCACTCTCTACTCCCACTCCTCTGCCCCCTTCCTCATACTGTTCCCTAGATCTGTAACTCCCTCCTTTCTCAAATCCACCAGACCACAACTCTCCCTAGTATACAAAGTCCTTCCAACCCCTCCAACAAGTCTTCCTGGTGTAATTTCCAAAATCAATAAATCAATCAATCAGTGGTAGTTATTGAGCACTTTACAACGTCCAAAACTTCAAAGCGTACAAACCCACCAGACTTTCCTAGCACTTACGTATTTACACCCAACCTCAGCATTTGTGCTCAGGTTTATTCACTTCTACATTCAATAATTTATTTTAATTACTCTTGCTGTAAATGCTGTTACATTTGTTGCTCCGGTTAAAGTTAAGTTCTCTGAGGCCAGAGAACACATCACTTTTTTGTGTTGTACTTTCCCAAGTATTTAGTAGAGTACATTGCCCCCAAAAGGTGCTCACTAAATCCTATTTCTACTGAGCTCCAAGTACCAGTGAGTGGTAGGTTTAGAGCTGTTACTTATCTCTAGGAAAAAATGAGGCTAGAAGAAACAGGTTGATGGAAATATTCAATTTCTCAAAACATAACCCTAAGGTTTACAGGATATGAATCCGGTTAAACACGCAATTTTTCAAACCAGGGTTTCATAAGAAGTCAGGAAAATGACTGAAATAAAGAGAATGTTCCATATGATCAGGTGAATAAATAAAAACAACAAAGAAAACTTTCCTCTCATCAAAAACCAGGACATTTTAACCGTCCTCCCTGGTTAGTTTCAATATGGGGAGAGGGTACTTTTGTCAAGTCAGATTCTTGCTTGAGAATTTAGACTTTAAATGAAAAGTAGTTAAAGATTACCAGATGGTATAACATTGAACATTAGATACATTACTAAAGCCATCAAGCCGAGTACTTTAAGATAATCATATCGGTAGTACATCCCCCATGATGCACAGGAGATCATCGACAGATGTCCTGTCAAAACTCATGGTTCGCCTGTATTCTTCACCTGTAAATCCTCATGAATATCAACAGGTATTTGTGATACGTGGGGCTGTGGACAAGCTGTGGCATTAAAGCAACAGTGTGCTTATGTTGAACTGCTCATCCGTCATTTCAGGCAGATGGTTGTCATTCCTAGGAAAAAATTGTTGTATTCAGTGGCAACAACAAGGGAATTCAAAATTAGCTTGGAATTTAGCCAAGCTAAATTGAGAGGGAAGATTTCTATTCTTGGTTAGATTGTCCTTTCTATAGGAGGTGAGTGGAGTGATGTTTTGACCTTGAGGGTCTATCCTCACCACTTCCTCCTACAACACCTAGCCTTCCAGTAACTTTCAGAATTTAGAAAATAGCATCAAGTCCTAATTTGGAATATGAAGGACAGGATTAAGTTGTTTAATCAATCAATCAATGGCATTTATTGAGCGCTTACTATGAACAGAGAACTGTACTAAATGCTTGGAAGAGCACAGTCCAACAGAATTAGTAGATAAGCAGCATGGCCTAGTGGAGAGAGCATGGGCCTGGGATTCAGAAGAACATGGGTTCTAATCCTAGCTCTACCACTTGTCTGTTGTATGACCAAGTCACTTTACTTCTCTCTGCCTCAGTTACCTCATCTATAAAATGGGAATTAACACTGTGAGCCCCATATGGGACAGGAACCGTGTCCAACTCAATTTACTTGTATCTACCCCAGCGCTTAGTACAATGCCTGGAACAAGGTAAGCGCTTAACACATACACAAGTTTTATTGTTTAATATTTAATATATCATTAAATAATATTTATTTTAGTATATAATCATACTTTCCTGCCCATAATGAGCTTACAGTTTAAGTGTAAGGAAATATTTAATCTCCAAACAATCCTTCCAACAGCGAGGTGAATGTACCCACTGGAGAATTTGGACTAGACTAGACCACAGTCTCGGGAGGAATGTGGATGGACTAGGTCAGCTTGAAAAAGCGTTCTCGAATATCACTACAACAGTTCTATTCAACTTGAAAGTGTGCCATTCCCCACCTCCTGCTATCCATATCACTGACTGGCACTGCCCCCATTCTCCACACCCGTGGCTCTCACATGATTTCAGTGCAAACCCAATATAAAAAAGACCTCAAACTCCTCACCAGATCCCTCCTTCTTATACATCCTTTCTCTTCACCTGTTTTTCCCCAGCATGGACTCTTGGCTCCTGCCCAACTAACCTTTCCTGTGACTCTCTCTTGGCTTTCTGTCCCTGCTTCAATGTCTATTTCCCTTCCCCAGTCTCTGAACACAGCATCAATAAATACCATTGCTTGATTGACGTACCTACTGTATTTACTCATTCATTGATTCAATTTTCCATATTGTCGATATTTTCAGCTATACCTATATTTTTCCTGCTTCTCTCATTGTGTGAATACAAGTTTCCTCTGCAAATACAGTATTGTGCCACAGTAGATATTCAGCAAATTCTTCTAAATTAATTAATTAACATGGGATTCTTAAATTGACAGGGAAGAGACCAAACTTTTCCTCATCCCCATTGCCACATTTTATCAGACCTGCCACCTGATTTTATAAGGTGTTTCTGAGTTTCTCTACCCCCCTGGCATGGGGCTAGCATTCAATGTCATGCCTAGGCTAGCTATGGGCATGTGAAGAATTCCTGATTCTCTTCAGTCACAGGTGGTTAGGTAAACAGTGAGCATCCTGGAATGTTAAAGTGCAGTTTGCTTATCATAATTTCCTTTTGAATGGTTTCGTAGAGTCCTCCATCCCTGAAATACTTTAATGGGTTTGCTCTTATTTATTAACTGGATTTAAGCAGTGCCATTTGTAAACTGCCATTTAGCCCCGTTCTCCACCGCTCAAAGCCCTGAAGAAGCATGTCGGGGTTGCAAACCCAAATCCAGAGTTGTTGCTCAGGATAAACCATGAACACTGATTGAGCATCATGCAATGCTGCATGCTACCTGGAGTTTAAAGTTGGTGCAAGTTTGTTATTTTTAAAATTGAGCACATGGTTGGCTCCAGCTTCACTGAGTTCAAGTGACATCAACATTAGTGTGAAGTGAAATTGTAGGGATGGGGTATCAGAATGAAATGAGAAGGAAATGATGATTCATTGAGAAGAAAACACCAGCCAAACATACACCAAAAGCTTTCACTAGTGCTTTGTTAAAGTGGTAGATTCCTATTTAGCTCTGGATTTCATTTTGTGTTGGTTCATCAACATGCTTGTGTACTGTTCATGCACTGAGCAGCTTAACAATTGCCTAGTCTCCTGTAATCTTGTGAGTCTTTCTTCTGTCAATTTGTGTGTGTGTGTGTGAGAGAGAGATTGTCTTGTAAAATGGCAATTCTTATTAATAGAGGCATTAGAAGAGTCCAATAAATCTATCCATAATGATGGAAAAGTCATCCTCTTTGAACTTAAATGGCAGATACTTACTTTGTCCACTCCCAGATGCTCTCTGATGCAAGAAAAGGAAAAATAATTGTGACAAATACAACCAGGAGACAATAAGCAACGTCAGAGGGATTGAAACAGATCTGAAGGTTGCAGTGTGGCAAACAAGCTGATCATGAGCTTGATGGCACACCACTGAGATGAAAGCATAGTAATAGAACATAAAGGAATGGGAAAATGTTCCATTATAATTACATTGGTCAGACTTGCAAAAGCAGGCTTAGGAAAAGCGGTAGGAGGCTCTTGGGGAAATTATGCTAAAAATTAAGTTTGAGAAGGAAGCCTTAAGAAGAGAAGTTAAGGCTGTGACAACAAGGTGAATATATGTTTAGAGAAATCTATAGAAGTTTAATGTAGAAGGAAAGGCCCCCACAGACAACAGACTCTTCAGAAACACTTGCCTACATCTATCCATCAGTGTATCGGAGAAGCGGCGTGGTTCAGTGGAAAGAGCCTGGGATTTGGAATCAGAGGTCATGGGTTCAAACCCCTGCTCTGCCAATTGTCAGCTGTGTGACTTTGGGCAAGTCACTTCACTTCTCTGTGCCTCAGTTCATCTGTAGAATGGGGATTAAGACTGTGAGCCCCCTGAGGGACAACCTGATCACCTTGTAACCTCCCCTGCACTTAGAACAGTGCTTTGCACATAGTAAGTGCTTAATAAATGTCATCATAATTATTGTTATTATTATTATTATTGAAAACTTACTATGTGAAGAGCACTGAACTAAGTACTTGGGAGAGTGTAATGCAAAAGAGTTGGTAGACATGTTCCCTGCCCACAAGGAGCTTACAGGCTACAGGTACTTATAGCTATTTCACCATCAGAGACATAGTCTTGGATCTGAATGGTGAGGGACAGGCTCTTCCTGCCCTTTCACTCATGATTTCTGAAGATAAAGGCATGCTTGCTAGGGGTGGGATCCTGTTGTCCTGGTAGTGATCAAAACTAATATCGTCAACCTACCTCTCCTCCCATATTTGAAGAATGAAGCTCTCTGTCTTTAGCTCCTCACTTCCTGAGCCCCTAGGGATGTCATTCTCTTATGTAGAGTGAACACCTGGCTTCATTATAACTGTGGTCATTTTGTTTGTTTAGTCCTTTGGCTAAAACAGATCTGTGGTATAAGTACAAAAAAAGAATAAAATACCCTCCTTCCTCTCATGTCCTAGCACTTTCGATCACATGACTCTGAAGGGGAAAGCATCAAGGGTTGAATCGCCATCAGGTTGGGCAGTGAGGAGAGATTCTGGTCTCTCCCCCCAATCCAGGACTTCTTTGAGCCTCCCCAGACCCCAACATCATCTAGAGGATGGGGGAGTTCACAGCTCTCCTGGTCAAATTGCTTAGACCATGTCAGACTTACTAGCTTCCCTTTAGTTCACTAGGCAATGGAGGATCTTTATGTTTAATATCCTGAAGGAAGCATTTCTGTTTCTCAAAGACAATGGTAAGTACTAAAGCCCTGAAAAGAGCCACACCAAGTTTTTGAACTTATTCAAAAAAGTAATTACAGGGAAAAGAGCTGCAAAGCTGGCTCCATTGTCCGGATCAATCAGTCCCTTGTGTTTCCATGAATGCCTAATTTCTCTAAGCTACAGAAAGATTTGGGACAGAGTAATTATGGCAATGGAAAAAGCAGTGAGACCCAGAGTCACACACCCAATCAAGCACACACAATAATCCAGAGGAGTATGTCATAGTGTCCCAAAGAGTGTGTGTTGACCTTGTCTGCTCCGTGTAACTCTATTAATGTTAAACAAATTCATAAGCTAGCCTGTACTCTACTTTGGAACGAAGATCCTGACCGCTTCCTAGACATCACCGGAAAACAAACAAAATTGCAGCAGTAGGTCTGGCTCCCACAGTGTGGTAAAAGGGGTCCAGGCAAGACCTCCTTCTATCCACCCCCCCGGCCCCCACCAAATCCAAGGAGCCTGTTCTGGGATTTGCAGGGCAGGAGAGATGAGTTGGGAGATCACTCCACCAACCAGCCTTGTCCGTACAAGCCAACTGTATCCCAAATAAAGTCTTCTTCACCCAATCAATGGTATTTATTGAACACATTGCACGCAGAGTGCTCTCTTTAGCACTTGGGAGAGTACAGTACAGTAGAGTTGGTAAGCCCAATTCTTGCCCTCAAGAAGCTTTCAATCAAGTGATCCATTTGCCATCAGTATCAGGACAGCCAGTTACCTTACCATTAAAATCAATCAATCACTTCAAACACAGAATCGATCACTACAATCAATCACTATGAGCATGGTTGCCTCTATCAGTGTCCACCCAGACAATGCTGGAATATTTACCAGGCTGCAGTGGGATCACAAATAAAAAATAGATCCATTTTCCTAAATGGTTATGAGTTTCAACTTGATCAGTTAACAAAAGTTGAATGCTAATTAGTATTAATGCTAATTGCTGAGAGGCACGCAGTTTCTCTTATGCTCAGAACCCATCTTGTTTTTCTTCAGGCCCATTATATATTATTCATATACTTTTTAATATGACTTCCATGAAAATATCTCTACTGCTTCAAAAAACAAACAAACCCTGAAGCACTTAATCTGTTGTTTCATCTACTTGTTAGTTCTATCTCTATCTTTAAATCTATCTAATTTTCTTGTTTCTACCCCAGTGCTTAGTATATGCAGCATGGTGAGAAGCAACATTGTGTAGTAGATAGAGCATGGTCTTAGGAGTCAGAAGGTCATGGGTTCTAATACCCCCTCTGCCATTTGTCTGCTGTGTGTCCTTGAGCACGTCAGTACACTTATCAGTGCCTCAGTTACCTCATCTGTAAAATGAGGATTGAGCCTGGGAGCTCCACTTGGGACAGGAATTGCATCTAATTTGATTTGCTTGTATCCACTCCAGCGCTTAGTACAGTGCCAGGCACATAGTAAATGTTTAAGAAATACCATCATTACCATTACATTACAATTATAATATTACTATTACCAATGTTGCTCTAGGAATCATGACGGTTGACCAGACATGAAGAATTTGTAAGCTCCTTGTAAACAGGGAATGTATCTACCAACTCTGTTATATTTAACCGTGTACAACACTCTACACATAGTAAGTGCACAGTAAACACAATTGATTGTTTGATAGTGAGAGGTTAATGTCAGAAGACAGTAAGTACTCTTGTGTTCCCAGCTCAGGTCTGAGATATGGATCTGGCACTGTCATCCAGAAAAGATAAAGCCAGCAAGGAGGCAGTCATACTGGTTTTTATGTCACCCTTGACATTGGTGCAACTCACTGAACTCCCCTGCTTCTTGTGGTCCCAGGTTCCAGAGTTTGAACATCTCTAGCAGTGTCTGGAGGGAATGGAGAGCTTGAAAGTGGTGAAAGGGAGAAAGAGGCTAGTGGTGGGAGGCCTCAATCTTTCCTGTGTTTAGAGCTGCACTAATAGAAAGAATGTGATAGAAAGAATTCACATGCAACCCCTTTCAGGAGCAGAACAGGAAGAATGAACATCAAGAAAGGAGTTACAATAGTCTCAGGTCTGCATGAACCTCAGTTATCGTTTCGGGATGAAAATCCCACCATCTCTAAAGTGAGGCATGTATCCCCTAAAGAACATGAGCATTTCTAGAAGGATTTCCCCTCAATTTTGATAATTATTGTTTATCTTGTTTGTCTCAGTCTCTATCTTTGGCCCATGCCCTACCTCTGGCCTGGAACATTCTCTATCTTCGTTTCACTCTCCCCACCTTCAAAGCCTTATTAAAAGCACATCTCCTGCAAGACGCCTTCCTCGTTTCCTCTTTTCCCACTCCCTTCTGTATCTCCCTTGTACTTGGATTTGCATCTTTATTCACCTCTCCCTTGGCTCCAAAGCAAAGCAATTTATATAATTATATCAATGTCTGTCTCTCCCTCTTGACTGTAAGCTTGCTGTGGGCAGGGAATGTGCCTACCAACTCTGTTATATTGTACTCTGCTAAGGCTCTAGACTAGTGTTTAGCACACAGTAACTGCTCAGTAAATATGATTGATTGATTGAGCTTCTGATCAAATGTTCCAGTAGATTATAAAGTCCTCTAAAAGACTGTAAACTCCTTGAGAGCAGGGATCATGTCTACCAACTTGTTTGCACTCTCTCAAGTCCCTAGCACAGTGCACTGCACACAGCCAGCACTCAATAAATACCAATGGTTGATTGAATGAATAATCTATTATTCTCTAGTGACTTATAGTGGATCTCTATTCATTAAATTTATTCAAATATCTTTTGCAGTACCTGATGTAATCTTCCTGCAGTACTTTCCATAGCGATGAATTCTATCAGCTATCTTCTACCATATGCAAAAGTGCTTCCTTCTCCTTGTTTTGAATTTACTATATTCAAATTTCTCCTACATTTGATTTAACTGCTTTATACCACTGGATAACATTGTTGCTATTGATGATAGTGATAATGATGAAGTCGTTACCAAGGCAGACAGATGGGCCTACCTAGAGTAAGCATTCATCTACCTGTCTAGTTCATGGTATCCCAAGAATGGAAAAGTGGCTTGAAAAGGATTTTAATTACTCTGTTTCTAAATATGGATATGTCTGTTTCTCTCATTAGGATGTAAGGCCCTTGAAATAATAATGATGGTATTTGTTAAGCACTTACCATGTGTGAAGCACTGTTCTAAGCTCTGGGGGGATACAAGGTGATCAGGTTGTCCTATGTGGGGCACACGATCTTAATCCCCATTTTACAGATGAGGTAACTGAGGCACAGAGAAGTTAACTGACTTGCCCAAAGTCATATAGCTGACAAGTGGTGGAGCCGGAATGTAGGTACAGAAAATATTACTTATCTGATTTAAACTTCCCTGTCACTTAGTAGTCTATTGGGCCCAATATTTCTACTAGTACTACTATGAATTTTTGTAAATGTAACTTAATTTGCACAAATTCACTTTACTTCCTGGCTTGATAAAATGCACTTTACAGTGTCAGTGAATATGGCAATGCAGAAAGAAAATATGTTGATTAAGAAATGAAAGATTGGGGCACTTCAACCACTCTCTGATCGTGTTAGTTAAATATTTCAGAGTCTGACTTGTTCATATCGAGTAAGGTCCATCTCCTTTATTTATCCAGGTTTAAAAAATATACCTGCATTTTAACTATCAAATACATTACCTCCAGAATCTGTTACAGTTGACTTTTACTCATTTATGATGATGATGATGATGGCATTTGTTAAGCACTTACTATGTGCAAAGCACTGTTCTAAGCGCTGGGGGAGGTCATGTTATCTCTCTCACTCCTGATTTTTCTGGGGAGAACAGGGTCTGGGAGTGAGGGGATAGGGGAGGAGAGTAGGTAATAATAATTAGTGATTATTATGGTATTTGTTAAGCGCTTACTATGTGCTGAGCACTGTTGTAAGCCCTGGGGTAGATACAAGGTAATCAGGTTGTCCCACACGGGGCTCACAGTCTTAATTCCCATTTTACAGATAAGGTAACAGGCACAGAGAAGTTAAGTGGCTTGCCCAAGGTCACAAAGCTGACAAGTGGCAGAGCTGGGATTAGAACTCATGAGCTCTGACTCCCAAACCAGGGCTCTTTCCACTGAGCCATGCTGCTTCTGGGAAGCCACGGTAACATTTGAAGGTGTAGAGTTCCAGCCATTGAACCATCATTTCACTGCTGCCTGACTTCAGACCTTTAAAACCTCTGCATAACCCCAGCGTGCCTTTAAGCCTGTATGGCATGCCCAGAGATGCATTGGGATTAGACCTATTCCCAGAATTCCTGTTTCTATCTATTAAGGTCGTCAGGTGCCTTCGGGGCAGGATGGGGACCGGCTGAAAGGCAGGAGTGGCAGAGAAAGTTGGTTGGAATCTGTTCCAGAGGAAGATGGCCCAGAAGAGAACTTAGGGAGGAAGAAGACACCTCCTCCCGACCCTCAGAGGGGTGCAGTGTTACTCAAGCACCAGAGTTTGAGTCCAGGCCTGGACAAGCCTAGGAAATTACTCTTGACCCAGAGGGCTTCTGGAAAACTGGTTCAGTTCTGTGGATGATGTAAGCATGTACACTCTTTCTAGAATCTGAGCCTGGTAGCTCCACCTTCACTAAACCCATCTCCCAGAGAGGCACTACAGGGCACAATATGCAATATCCTCACTGTGCTTACCACAGAAAGGAAGAGGGTAAAATTATTTGATGAATATGAACCCCAGGGCCGTACCATGGTGGTAATTTTTCATGTGAATTGTCCTGAAAATTCTGTCAACTCTCCACTTCACATTTCCTGGAAATATGTGTGTTACCAGCAAGCCTCTGATGATGTCACTGCCTGGCTGTCAGTCTTTTCCTGACTTTCTTTTCCAGAATGAGCACTACCCAGTCACAAATAATTAATAAAGCTACATCAGCGTGAAGATATGTTTTCCATCAGTCATAATAGAGTGCAGTGGGATGTGAACAATGGGGTTGGAAATTGTATGTCTATGAATTAAAATACATTCTGTCCATACTTGACTCTACTGCCCAGATCATTTTTCTCAAACATTATTTTGTGCACATCTCCTTGTTCCTCAAAATAATAAAAATGATAGTAAGAATTATGGTATTTGTTTAGTGCTTACTATGTGCCAAGAATTATTCTAAGCGCTGAGGTAAGTACCAGGTAATCAGGTTGTCCCACGCGGGGTTTACAGTCTTAATCCCGATTTTACAGATGAGATAACTGAGGCACAGAGAAGTGAAGTGACTTGCTGTCATCCGACGTCCAGGGATGGGTTTGTTCAGTAATCGGCGGGGGGAGAGAGAGAGAGAGAGACAGAGGGAGAGAGAGGGAGAGGGAGAGGGAGGCCGGGGATGGAAAGCCTGAGTTTTATATAAAATTTATTCTGCGAGGTGAATTTAATTGTTTAATTGTTTAGGCTCAATGGATTGAACTTCCCTTTTGGGAGGAATGTAATCAATTAGTAATATTAGAGCTTCCCTAGTGGGAGGAACACAGTCATATGTTAATCGCTCGTGGGTGAGGTGGCTAGCTCTCACCCATGTGTACTTCCCACTCGAGAAGAATCCACTTACTTTCCCACATGAGAAGAATCCATTACCCGCATAGGTGGTGGGTGGTTAGCTCTCACCGTGTGCTCTCCCTACATGGGAGGAATCCACCTATTTTCCCCATCCACAGTGGGGCACCTGGCTCCCACTCGTGAACATTCAACAAGACACTCACCTGTCCCACGGCCCTTTCCTCAGGGGATTGGTTCTGGTTGCAGAGCGGGCATCTGGCCTTCTGGGCAGAGAAAGACACGTGGGCAGCTGCTGCGGCTGCTCCTCCTGTTGCTGCATGTCTTGGTGTTCTTCCCCCGGAAGGTCAGAGGCGACAGGTATTTATCACCTGTGCTTCTAGGCCATTCCAGCTTCCAGCCTCAGTTTATCCAATCTCTCCCCTCCATACCTAATTTGATTGGCACAGGGGTGAGGGACACCTTCTGTATTCCCGGCTTGGGCTGTCAATGTAGCAGTTTTGGTTGTGGGGGTGGTATCCCACCCTCACTTCCTAGTTCCGCCTGCTGGCTCAGGTTGTCACGAGATAGCATTTGACCTTGAGATGGCCGGTACCCCAGGGTCACCTTGAGACACTGGCCCAAGGTCACCCAGCAGACAAGTGTCAGAGGCAGGATTAGAACCTATGTCCTGTGACTCCCAAGCCTGTGCTCTTTCCACGAAGCCACACTCCCTTCTCAACAGCCTTCAGTGGTTACTTGGTCATCTCTACATCCAGCAGAAGCTCCTCATCACTGGTTTCAACACAGTCAGCTTTTTTCCTTTCTTTTTCCTTATTCTTCTCCCACTACACACTAGTACATGCACTCTGCTCCTCTTCATACCAAACTGTTCACTATGCCTCATTCTCATCTCTCTCGCAATCAACTTTTTGTTCACCCCTTCATTACTGCCAGGAACTCCTTCATGTTTCACATCCAGCCGGCTACTTTTCTCCCCATCTCCAAAGCCCTTCTGAACTCATATCTCCATCAGAAAGCCTTCCCTGTTCAATCTAAATCAATCAAGTTTAGAGATGCAGTGTTGCCTAAGGGATGGAGCATGGGGCTGGGAGTCAGAAGGATATAGGTTCTAATCCCAGCTCCACCACTTGTCTGCTGTTGGACCTCGGGCAAGTCGCTTTACTTCTCCATGCCTCAGTTACCTAATCTGTAGAGTGGGGATTAAGACTGTGGGACATGGACTGTGTCAAACCTGATTTTCTTGTATCTACCCCAGCACTTAGTACAGTGATTGTTATGTAGTAAGCACTTAACTACCATTAAAACAATCTCTACTCTCCCCACCCAATATTCCTACTGCCACTTCTGTGTCACTTAACTATTGAGTACCCTTCCCTCTAACAATGAAGCACTTAGGCAAATATTTTTAAGTCTGTAGCTTCTCCTACCTATAATTTATTTTAGTATCTGTCTCCTTTGCTAAGTTGCAGATTCCTTGAGGACAAGGATTGTGTTTACTAATCCCATTGCTCTCTCTCAGGTGCTTAGTAGAATTTTGCATAGAGTAAATGCTCAATAGATATTATTGATTGACTGATTTCCCTGGTCTGAATTAAGGAAATGATAACCCTCCATCTCTACTCTGTACTTCTGCAGGAAGTGCATTTCACTGTGTGATCTACTGAGACCCATTTCCCTGAACTGGTACACATAGGAGGAATTGAATGGGACTTCTGGGGATTCCCACTTTATCCCAGACTGCTCCACACCTCTGGAAACTTCATGGCCCAGCACCTGATAAGGTAAGGTAGGTTGAGAACTTTCGGCTGGTCTTGTGTAGCGTCAGGGTCGAAATAATGAAATCTATGCATAAGCCCTTTCCCTACAGAGACTCACCTCTTATCCATGACTAGATTACAAATTAGTGGGTTGGGAACTGGAATGCATGTACATGAAATTGCCATGCTACCATAATCTCCAGGGGCCCTTCCTGCTCAAAGCCCCCTTTCCCACTCCCACCCATCTCCAGGAAGGTACAGCGTCCACAACATACTAGGATACAGGAGCTGGAAAAAGCCAGCCCTCTTAATGGTTGGAGCACTAAGAACGTGCAACAGTTTAGAAACAATGACTGAGAATCATCAGTACAGTGCCCTCCTATAATTGTTCATCTATTCATTCATTCATTCAATCGTATTTATTGAGCTCTTACTGTGAGCAGAACACTGTACTAAGTGCTTGGAAAGTATCCATTTTGCCCTTTATCTTTTTGTATTTTTTACTGCTCCCATTGTCTGTAATTCATTTATGTTTCCTCTGTCCTCCCCTACCTATATTAAAGCCCAATTAGGACAGGATCCTTGTTTGAACTGTTTACCTTTCATTCACCCCAGCTCTCAGCAAACCTTTTCACCTAATAAATACCATAAATCACTAACCAAACTTACTGAGGCCAGGGACTGTGTCTTTCACTGTAATTGGTACTTCCCCAAGCACTTTGTATGATGTTCTGTGCTCAGTATGAACTCAAAAGTACAACTGATTAATTGATTGATGAAAATACTGTGTCAATCATTTTTTTACCTCTGGTGCTTTAAAGCCGATGGTGAGGAGTTTTTGTTTGATGAGGAGGTGGATGGGCAACCACTGGAAGTTTTTGAGGGGTGGGGTGACATAATAATAATAATAGTATTATTTGTTAAGCACTTACTATGTGCCAACCACTATACTAAGCACTTGGGGGTGGGAATACAAACAACTCTGGTTGGAACACAGTCCCTGTTCCACATCGTGCTCACAGTCTTAATCCCCGTTTTACAAATGAGGGAACTGAGGCCCAGCAAAGTGAAATGATTTGCCCAAGGTCACACAGCAGACAAGTGGTAGAGCTGGGATTAGAACCCATGACCTTCTGATTCCCAGGCCTGTACTCTATCCACTAGGCCATGCTGCTTCTCCATGTCCTGAACATGTTCTGATATGTACCGAATGTTATTGTAGAAAAGTGATTTGGGCAGCAGAGTGAAGTATGGTCTGCGGTTGGGAGGGACAGGAGGCTGGGAGGCCAGCAAGAAGGCTGAAGCAGTAATCCAGGCAGGATAAAATGCGTGGTTGTATCAAAGTGGTAGCAGTTTGGATGGAGAGGAAAGGGCAGGTTTTAGCAATGTTGTGAAGGTGGGACCAACAGGATTTTATTGGGTTGAATGAGAGAGAGGAGTCAAGGAAAACACCAAGGTTAGGGGACTATGAGACAGGAAACATGGAGGTGACATCTACAGTGATGAGAAAGTCAGGGGGAGGACAGGGTTTCGATGGGAAGATAAGGAGTTCTGTTTTGGCCATGTTAACCTTGAGGTGGCAGGAGGACATTCATTTATTCATTCTTTCAACCATATTTATTGAGTGCTTACTGTATGCAGAGCACTGTACTTGGAAAGTACAATTTCCAAGTACAAGTGCTTGGAAAGTACAATTTAGTCACAAAGAGAGTTAATCCCTGCCCACAACGGGATCACAGTCTAGAATGGGGGGACAGACATCAAAACAGAGGCAGGCACCAATAGCATCAATACAAATAAATAGAATTATAGATATATTTACACATCATCTAAGTAGAAATGTCCTGAAGGTGAGAGAAAATGCTAGACTGCAGAGAGGGAGAGAGATCAGGGCTGGAGATGTAGATTTGTCTATCATTTACATAGAGGTGATAGTTGAAGCCATGGGAGTGAATGAGTTCTCCATAGAACTGTAACTAACTATATACCTTTCTCTTAATTCTCCCTTCTCTGACCCATTATTCATACCCTGCCCCCGACATAGAGCTTCTTCCCTACTCAACAACTCCAAATGACCTTCCTTTAACTTACACAGTCCACCTAGAAACTTTCATCTCTAGAAGGCATCCCCCATCTAATCTCCATGCTCTGTTAATAATAGTAATAAAAGTAATGATGATTGTGGTACTTTTAGGTGCTTACTATACCCTAAGCACTGTGATCAACACAGCTTTATCTGGCTAGACCCGGCCCCTGTCCCTCATGGGGCTCATAGTATAAGTAAAAAGAACAGGTGATGAATCTTCATTTTGCAATTGAGGAAACTGAGACACAGAGCAGTTAATTGACGTGCCCATGGTCCCTCAGCAGGAGCTGGGATAGGAACCCTGGTCCTCTGACTTCCAGTCCTGTGTTTTTTCCAAGAGACCAGAAGACTTTACATCTCCCCTTAGCTCTCATGTGTATTCTGCACCAGCCCAGTTGAACTTATTTCCTTTGTATTTGTCTTTTGGGTTTCCACTTATGAAAATTCACCATTAGAGTAACTTCTCCATCTCCCAGCTCCTGCCACACCTGCACAAAACTCAGCCCTTGGCTTTTCTGCCCTCCTCTCTTCTCTACCAGTTTGTCCCCCTGTCTCCTTGGTCCCCACAATGCATTTTATTAACTTATTTATATTTTGACAGCTCCAACTCCTTAGATGACCCTGTGGATCTTACTACTGCAATAGTCACCACCACCGCCACTCCCTTTGAGAAAGGAAGGATACAAACTAGAGAACTGAAGTCCGCATCAGGCCCCACGGGTAGCAAATACTGTAAAAGCTCACTAAAATGAACCTTGAATCAATTTATTAAAGCTTTTGGTGAAGGTAATTTTAGTTTTTTTCCATGCTAACATTTGATTGTTACATTATTAATGGAATATGTTTACATTTTTCTTTGATCCTTAAAATTAGTACATTGGGCTAACTACATTTATTGTGTTTTTCTCACTTTAAAAAAATATTCATACCTGTTTTGGCCGATCTTTTGGATTAGGTGCTCAGTAGAATAAGCACTCAACATAGTGCTCTGCACACAGTAAGTACTCAATTCAGTGTTCACTACACAGGAAGCGCTCAGTATATTTACTTGTCAAGACAGAAGGTGTTCAGTGACGCTGTTAATGATACTACTGTGTATAATAATAATAATGATGACATTTATTAAGTGCTTACTATGTGCAAAGCACTGTTCTAAGTACTGGGGAGGTTACAAGATGATCAGGTTGTCCTACGTGGGGCTCACAGTCTTCATCCCCGTTTTACAGATGAGGTAACTGAGGCACAGAGAACTGAAGTGGCTTGCCCAAAGTCACACAGCTGATAATCGGCAGAGTCAGGATTTGAACCCATGACTTCTGACTCCAGAGCCCGTGCTCTTTCCACTGAGCCACATGTACTTCATAAGTCCTTCATACTCAAAGGTGATGCTGCTAATTTGAAATTCATCCAAGTGTTGTTGGGCTGAAAGGTCTGCAGTGTAAAAAGTAAAACCTTCCATGCCACTGGGTTCCTTTAAAATGGTTTCAGGTGCCTGGTTATTTCAATCAATCAATCGTATTTATTGAGCGCTTACTGTGTGCAAAGCACTGTACTAAGAGCTTGGGAAGTACAAGTTGGCAACATATAGAGACAGTCCCTACCCAACAGTGGGCTCACAGTCTAAAATAATAATGGCATTTATTAAGCGCTTACTATGTGCAAAGCACTGTTCTAAGCGCTGGGGAGCTTACAAGGTGATCAGGTTGTCCCATGTGGGGCTCACAGCTTGTTTGTAGGGCTTGGTGTGGTTTTGGAAATCTGACCTGACGTTGGGCTCATCCTGAAGCTTATGCTTGAAGAGACCCAGCCATTTTCCTGATTGCTGCCTGGCAGACTGTCTGCCTGCTGATGGGGCCACCCAGCTGGCTGCGGCTGCTATTTAAGACCCTGCTTGGCTCTGACAGCTTCTACAACAGAATAGCTACATTGAAGCAGACAAAGGGCAAACAACAGCCTGGATGGTTGCAGCTTTGTTCTTAGCAAGCCTTTGATTAGCCCTTCTTTCTCCGAGTGTCTTTCAATCATCAGCAGTTAGTGCTCAGAATAGAGGCTCTCAGCACTCTGGGGGACAGACAAAACTCAAGCTGTTTTATTTTTTAATAACTTGGGTGAAACTTTCCAAACAGTCACAGGCCAGGTCTGCAAGTGATCACTATGTTGTAGTTTTTGAAAGACGGTTTTCCTCCCTGGGGCAAACAGAGTATTAAGCATCAAGAGGACATTAGCAAACTTGCACCATGAAGCCTGGCTCAGTGGAAAGGGTAACGGGCCTTGGAGCCAGAGGTCATGGGTTCAAATCCCGGCTCCGCCAACTGTCAGCTGTGTGACTTTGGGAAAGTCACTTAACTTCTCTGGGCCTCAGTTCCCTCATCTGTAAAATGGGGATGAAGACTGTGAGCCCCCCGTGGGACAACCTGATCACCCCTGTAACCTCCCCAGCGCTTAGAACAGTGCTTTGCACATAGTAAGTGCTTAATAAATGCCATTATTATTATTATTATAAACAAGAGAAGCAGTGTGGCCTGGTGGCTAGAACGTGAGCCTGGGTTCAGAAGGATGTGGGTTCTAATCCCAGCTCTGCCACTTGTCTGCTGTGTGACCGTGGGACAGTTGCCTTATGTCTCTGTGCCTGTTACCTCGTCTGTGAAATAAGGTAAGAAGACGGCGAGCCGTATGTGGGACAAGGACTTTGTCCAACTGAATTACCTTGTATCCACCCCAGTGCTTAGAACAGTACCTGGCACATATGAACCTTTAAAAAATACCACTCCCCCCACTCCAAAAAGAAACCTAACATGCCTGGAGAGAGGTATTTATGGGTTACTGAGCTAGTTTCAGTTCCAGCCCTGACCCCTGCACCCATGACCAGCAGTGGCCCCAGTCAAAGTCACCTTCTCAGTCTGTGCAGTCTGTCAGCTGTGGGAAAAGGGGAACAGGACAGAACTCCCAGAACCTTGAGCAGTAGCATTCATTCATTCACTCAATCGTATTTGAGCACTTACTGTGTGCAGAGCACTGTACTAAGCACTTGGGAAGTCTAAGTTGGCAACATGTAGAGACGGTTCCTATCCAACAACGGGCTTACAGTCTAGAAAGGGGAGACAGACAACAAAAGATGTGGACAGGCGTCAAGTCATCAGAACAAATAGAATTAAAGGTAAATGCACATCATTAACAAAATAAATAGAATAGTAAATATGTACAAGTAAAATAAATAGAGTAATAAATCTGTACAAACATATACCAGCATAGGGGTGAAGCCTTAGAAGATTTTCTTAAGGCCATCTAGAAGCAAGTGGATTCTACCTGATATTAGCTTGCTTAATACAGAGAACGTCAAGCTGGTGGATCGAGTATAGTTAGCCTGATGATTGTGACCTCATGTTGATTATACACAGGACAGTGTGCTAACAGCTGCTTGATTCTCCCATCACCCATTTGACAATGCAGTACAGAGAGATGGGATGGCTCACTGTGAGGAGAGGGTTAAGCAGCAATGGCAAAGGCAGCGGAAGGTGAAGGAGGAGAGGATGGCAGTGCAGGGCCAGCAGGGCGGTCAAACTCTCACCATAGCTACTGACCAGAAGACTACTGTGGTGTGTGTATGTGTGTGTATATATATATATATATATATGTGTGTGGGGCATAGTGGATAGAGTATGTGCTTGGGAGTCAGAAAGTCATGGGTTCTAATTTTGGCTCCCCCACTGATCTGCTGTATGGCCTTGGGCAAGTCACTTCACTTCTCTGTGTCTCAGTTGTCTTTGCCTTGTCTGTATAATGAGGATTGAGACTGCAAGCCCCATGTGGGACAGGGATGGTGTCTAACCCAGTTTGCTAGTATGCATCCCAACACTTAGTACATTTTCTGGCACATAGTAAGTGCTTAACAAATACCACAGTTATATATTAGCACATTGAGGGAAGCTGCATGGCAACAGTAGTGAGACCACTGCTCAGTGTGGCCTGGTGGATAGACCGGGATAACCGACCTTGTACTTCCCAAGCGCTTAGTACAGTGCTTTACACACAGTAAGCGCTCAATAAATACGATTGATTGCCCTGACCTGCATCAGTCACACAATTAAACTTTAACTCGTCCACCAGGCAGTCCTTTGGATCTGCAAACTGGAACTGTTGGCTTGTACATTCAAACCCATTGCCAGTTGGATTATTGTCCTGCTTCCTACTGTCTCTTTTATTGTGCTGGTCATCCACTGGGCAGGCTTTCTGTTAATGGCGCAGAAGGAATTTAAATTGTTTTGGATGCATGACAGTCAACCCACACCTGAAACAGTATGACATGGGGCATCAGCGGATTCCCCCACAAACTCACTGATGCTAACAACTCAACAGACTATGAAATTGCATTTGATTATTCAAGCTAATGTATTTTGCTAGAAAAACCAAGCTGTCCAGTTTTCATGAGATTCATATGGTTTTCTGCCATTCGGTAATGGACTGAAATTTCTTTAAATTTTATTTCATGTACAGCAGGTGGCTGTTAGGAACAAACCAGCTTTCCTTTTTTTCATGCTATATTACCCTAAACTAAGTTCCAAGACATGTCGTTTACTGGCAGCCTCTCTGGTGAGTTTATTGAGCAATTCAAAATCCCAAGTAAATCACCCTTGCTTCTATTTTTCAAACAAGGACATGTTTGTACATATTTATTACTCTATTTTACTTGTACGTATCTATTCTATTTATTTTATTTTGTTAGTATGTTTGGTTTTGTTCTCTGTCTCCCCCTTCTAGACTGTGAGCCCACTGTTGGGTAGGGACCGTCTCTATATGTTGCCAACTTGTACTTCTCAAGCGCTTAGTACAGTGCTCTGCACACAGTAAGCGCTCAATAAATACGATTGATTGATTGATTTCATGAGCTCGTTTGTCTGAATATAGTGTATTGTTTCCCTTGGAACAATTTAGCTTGTTATTTGAAGAAATCGGCACCATGTCTTCAAGAAGGCCACTGTGGACATGAGTCACTCTCCCTGGGATCATAATGGGATTCTATACTACAGCTCTGCACTGTAGTATTCCTGGTGCTATATTTTTGCCTGCCTAATGTGACAAGTGAACAAAAGGAACAAAGATATTGATGCTTCTCTAAGCTTTCCGTTCAGTCAACAGCGCAACCATGCCAGATGTTATTCTTATTAAAGAAAGATTCTATTAGAGAAAACATATCTTAATCAAACACAGAATAAGAAGTGGTTTAGAAGGGAATATCTGAAGCCACTGATTATTTCTCAGGATCAGATTCCTCTTCTTTGATCCCCTGATGGATGAATTCAGTGTGATTTCTGAAATGAGGCCAAAGGACTCATGAAATCAAAAAGCTAACAGATATTTCTAACAGTCTGGGGGCTCCCCAGACCTTATCCTGTTGAAATCACCCCCAGGATCTCCTAAAAGAAAGCTCTGGCACCCGGAGCTATCCCCAGTCATAATTCTCGGGATTTTCCCCTTCCTAGGATATGTCAATCTGTATGAGTCCCTCCAAAGAAGCCCGTAAAGATTCACCCATTACCCATGAGGTTCCTGATATACATCTTCAAATAGCAAGGAATCACTCGCTTTCCCAACAGGCCACCCACCTTCCTCTGGTTACTTGAAGATGCTTCTCGCCTCTCCTCCGCATTTTATTCAAAGTAAAAAGTCCCTCCAACAAGCGAAAGTCCTGGTCACCCAATCTTAATTCATATACCCAGGTTAGTTGTTTTTAATTAGTTCACATAGCAGGTACATTTTGAAATCAAGGTAACAAATGAATGGAACTCCTATTCCAAACCACACATCCCTAAGTTTATAAAGTAACTAAAGGTTGAACTCTTCCCCTTGTCTACCTCTGTACACAGCTTCCTGTGCAACTCTTAAGGCTTTCCAGGGGTCTGTCATGCCCTGAACATTTCTGTAGATACTTCACTCTGCTGTCCAGATTATCTTTCTACAGAAACGTTCTGGGCATGTCATCCTCCACCCCTCAAAAATCTCCACTGGTTGTCTATCCACCTCCTTATCAAGCAAAAACTCCTCACTGTTGGCTTCAAAGCTCTTCATCACCTTGCCCCCTACTACCTCACCTCCCTTATCTCCTTCTCCATCCTAGCCCGCACACTCCGCTCCTCTGCTGCTAACCTTCTCACTGTGCACTGCTCTCTCCTGTCCCACCCACGTCCTACCTCTGGCCTGGAATTCCCTCGCCCCTCATATCCGCCAAATAGTCTCACTTCCCCCCTCCAAATCCCTACTGAAGGCTCACCTCCTCCAGGAGGCCTTCCCAGACTAAGCTCGCCTTTTTTCCTTAGCTCCCCCTCCCCTCTACCGCCTCGACTCTACCTCTAGAGTTGAGGTAGACTGAAGGTACTCGAGGTAGTCGAGGTAGAGTCGAGGTTTGCTCTAGCTTCTCTCCCCACCCCTCAGCACTTGTGTATATATGTACGTATCTATTATTATATTTATAATTAATCCCTGTTTATTTGTTTTGCTGTGTATATATCTATAATTCTGTTCATTTATATTGATGCTGTTGATGCCTGTTTACTTGTCTTGATGTCTGTCTCCCCACTTCTAGACTGTGAGCCCATTGTGGGCAGGGGTTTTCTCTCTTTGTTGCTGAATTGCATTTTCCAAGCTCTTAGTATAGTGCTCTGCACACAATTAACACTCAATAAATATGATCGAATGAATGAATGAAAGATAATCCAGGCAGCGGAGTGAAGTATGGACTGAAGTGGGGAGGGGAGGAGGTGGGAGGTCAGAAAGGAGGCTGATGCAGTAATCCAGTCAGGGTAGGATGAGTGATTGTACTAGCATGGTAGCGGTTAGGATGGAGAGGAAAGGACATATCTTGGTGATGTTGTGAAGGTGTGACTGACAGGATTTGGTGACAGATTAGATATGTGGGGTGAATGAGAGAGTGGTGTCAAGGATGACACTAAGGTTACGGGCTTGTGAGACGGGAAGTATGGTTGTGCTGTCCCCAGTGACGGGAAAGTTCAGGAGAAGAACGGGGGTCGGGACAACACAAAGGCTAGCCTTCGAAGCGTCACTGGCTTTACTGTCTCCCCATCACTCTTTTCCCATCTTTCAATTAATGTAGGCATACAGAAATGAAACACAATATTAGTTTTTGTTTGTCATGTTTTATTAGTATACAAACTCCTGCAGAGCAAGTATTCCTACCCAGGCCTTGCTGGTTGGCTCATCATGAACACAAACCAATACTGCATTAGTCTCTAATACAGACTGAGTTTAGTCAGGCATAACGTTAAACAATTATGAAGTGAATTCGGTCAACATAATCAATCAGTATGGTTACTTTGGGAATAACAAAAAAGTAACTTCCAAAGTGGAATTCTATTGTATCATGAATCTTAATTTTGCCTATTCCAACTCAGTAGACTTAAAGTTTCATCCAAAGTCCTAGAACTACTCAGTCAAAAATTACTGAAGACAGAGGAGTGCGACCTAGAGACCCACACCCAAGAAAATGTGTAAATGATTGGAAACCAGTTCACTGAATCGGCCAGCACTAGGGGTTGATGATAGGTCTAAAACAGATGACATTAGTGCCATCGATCACCAAAGAAGCCATGCATCCATCCAAAAATTCATTTTGGCAAACAAAGCTAAAATCAATTATGGAATTCTGTTACTTAGGCAGAATGCTGACCAGTGACACAATGATAGACAAGGAAGAATCTAGAAGGCCAGTACATCTTCTGGAAGACTACCAGAAATGTGGTTTAATCTAGAGTTGTTTTGGTTGTTACCTTGTTAAGAATGCATTAAATATTGTAAAGATCCCAGATGTTAGTGTCTTCCTTCAGTAGAGGCTAGAGGAGAAACTCTGAGTGTCAAGGGACACATAATAATAATAATAATAATAATGATAATAATAATAATAATGATGATGGTATTAATCGCTTACTATGTGCAAAGCACTGTTCTAAGTGCTGGGGAGATTACAAGATGATCGGGTTGCCCCACGGGGGGCTCACAGTTTTAATCCCCATTTTACAGATGAGGGAACTGAGGCACAGAGAAGTTAAGTGACTTGCCCAAAGTCACACAGCTGACAAGTGGTGGAGCTGGGATTAGAACCCATGACCTCTGACTCCCAAGCCCAGGCTCTTTCCACTGAACCATGCTGCTTCTCAAGTGTGCAGAGTGCTTTATCTGCAGCCAGCCCTAGGAAGGCGGTGGGGGCAGGAGGGGTAGGCTAGTCCCCAGTGACCTCTAGCCTCAGGGAGATAACAATAATGATAGCATTTGTTAAGCGCTTACTATGTGCAAAGCACTGTTCTAAGAGATCCCGGTTCTGCCAATTGTCAGCTGTTTGACTTTGGGCAAGTCACTTAACTTCTCTGTGCCTCAATCACCTCATCTGTAAAAGGGGATTAAGACTGTGAGCCCCATGTGGGGCAACCTGATTACCTCGTATCCCCCCCAGTGCTCAGAACAGTGCTCCGAACATCGTAAGTGCTTAATAAATGCCATTATTATTATTATTATAGATGCATTCAGCCTTCATCCTTAAGCCAGTGGTGGCAGCAAGATGGTGCAAAGGATTTGGGAGACAGAAGAGCACCTCCAGAATGAGAACTCTTGGGGGCTTTAGGATTTAGTTACTGACTGGGATGTGGGCATTCCTACAATAACTTTGGGAACGCTTTCTGCCTGAACTTGGGGTTGGAAACTCCTTGTAGGGCTGGATCGGATACTTCAGGCAGCAATGGCTGGGAAGTTGCTGCTGCATTCTTGAGAAAGCCTTATTCCTCCAGGAGATGATAAATTCCTATTTAAATCAGCTATTATTCTAATGAGAATAGAAGCAACTCCACATTATGCTTTTCAATCTACAGTCTATATGGGAGCTTTATTCCCTCAAAGGCCTTTATTTAGAAAACTCTTTGTAGTTATATATTTATTCATCTTAATGTCTCTCTCCCCCTCTAGACTGTGAGTTTCTTATCGGCAGGGAACATGTTTGCTAATTCTGTTGTACTCTCCCAAGCATTTAGTATGGTGTTCTGCACATAGTAAGTACTCAATAAATACCACTGATTGATAATGAATCTCAGTCAGTGAAAATCACAGAATCACTCTATGAGTATCTTCTTTTGTGAATCTGAAGAGACTGGGTTGCATGATAGGGCCACATTCTCCAGGTAGCTTTGGGTGGCTAGATAGGTGTAGTTATCCCTGCAAACCAGCAGGAAGGGCTTAATTTGTATATATTTGCTATTCTATTTATTTTGTTAATGATGTGTATAGAACTATAATTCTATTTGTTCTGACAATTTTGACATCTGTCTACCTGTTTTGTTTTGTTTTGTTGTCCATCTCCCCCTTCTAGACTGCAAGCCCATTGTTGGTTAGGGACCGTCTCTATATGTTGCCGACTTGTATTTCTCAAGCTCTAAGTACAGTGCTCTGCACACAGTAAGCACTTTTTAAATATGATTGAATGAATGAATTTCCTGCAGAAGTAATGACCTCAGTGATCAGGTGGCACTTACCGGACTGTAAGGGCAACATTGGGTGAATCTGATTCATGGGATGACTGAATCTTCGCTATATAGCTCAAAGGGCTTTTCCATCAGGGATTGTAGCAGCTGCTTTTAAGTGCCATAAAATACTTCCTACCAATATGACCGCTTCTATCTGCATCCATATTCAAACACTAATAAGCAGATGGTGAAATTAAAGAGACCCCTTCATCCAGAAAATTAAATGAATTAGGCATTCTCTGCAGCTTTGATCTAGGAGCCATCCTGTCTCCCATTAAGAATGAATAAATACAATACACACAATAAAATACCATTTCTGTTTGGAAAGTTTTGAAAGATGTGTGGGAAACAGCTGAACTATCGGGAAATATGATTTAGGCTTGAAAGACACATGCGCCTTAAAGCAAATAAAATAACATTTGGCTATTATAACACAGCTTTGAAACCTAGAGCTGCTTGGGCTGAAAAAAATCAAGTAAAAAGATGATCCTCATTGATGTGGCCTTTAACTGGGAATGAAAGCCAAACTCTGAACACACTCGGTGGGAGAATTCTATCAAGGCTCCCTAGTTTTTTTGAATGTCGATATTTGAACTGGTAACAAGTTCGTCTTTAATTTTATGGCATATATTTCTCAAGAGAGCACAGTGCAATAATTATTTTCACAGTCATCTGATGGTGATCTGGAGGGAATAACTGACTTTAGGGGTGAATCAGATTCTAGGCGCCAAATGTCCTGTTCCAGTATGTTGGAAATAATTTGGGGTAGGTACTCCTCAGGCCTTCTGCCCTCGAAGAATTCAAAAAGAGGGAAAATTAGGGATGTTTGAATGGTCCATCCTTAAAGGGAAAGGAAGATGTCCAGGAGGGCAATTCTCTAAACTGTAAACTCCTTGAGGAAAGGAATTGTATCAACAAGCTCCATTGTATTGTACTCTTCCAAGTGATTGGTACAGTGCTCTGCACAGTCAGTGCTCAATAAATAACACTGATCAGTTGATTGACGGCAAAGTTCCTCCGCTTATGAGAGCCAGAGTACTGGGCAGTATGAACTGATCTGATATTTTAGCATTCAATGGTTTTATTGAGTACTTACTGTTGCAGAATTGGTAGACTGTCAAATCCTTTCCTCTTTCAAAGATACTCTGCAAACCCTGCCAAAGAGAAAATGACTTAATGGGAGTAGATTAGCTACATGGGGAGGATCCTCTGCTCTAGAGGTTTAAGTATGACTTGCTAATTTATCTGCTCTGGTCCATGGAGGGATGGCAGAAGTAGCTGCATTTCTGCTCATGGGCAGCTCCTAAGTAGGACTTGAGCCTGTCAGAGCTGTCACCATCAATCCCTGTTGCCTGCACTTCTACTAAATCCAGCTCTAGAGCTGTGAAGGGGGAGATTGACAACTGGATATGTGCATACGTGACTGACTTGAGAAGCAGCATGGCTTAGTGGAAAGAGCCCGGGCTTGGGATGCAGAGGTCATGGGTTCTAATCCCAGCTCTGCCACTTGTCTGCTGTGTGACCTTGGACAAGTGTCTTAACTTCTTTATGCCTCCGTTCCCTCATCTGTAAAGTGGGGACATGTGGGACAAGCTGATTACCTTGTATCTACCCCAACACTTAGAATAGTGCTTGGCACATAGTAAGCACTTAACAAATACCATAATTATTATTACTTGGAGCTATCTAGGAGTTGCTGTAGATGGAAATGCACCGAACACATCGACCACTTAAACCTTTTGCCCCAGTCTTCAACAAGTGCTTAGTACAGTGCTCTGCACATAGTAAGTGCTCAATAAATATGATTGAATGAGTGAACAAGGCCCATTGGGATTTCTCTAACATTTCTTTCATAATTTCCCCAAGAGAAGAAATGAATAAATACTGTTGTATGAAATTTATTTCTAGTTAGACAGCATCAAGAAGGCCAAACATTCTAATAGGTGAAGAAGAGGGAAGGTGAGTCATTCATTCATTCATTCATTCGATCATATTTATTGAGCGCTTACTGTGTGCAGAGCACTGTACTAAGCACTTGAGAAGTACAAGTCGACAACATATAGAGACGGTCCCTACCCAACAACGGGCTCACAGTCTAGAAGGGGGAGACAGACAGTGAAACAAAACATATAGACGGTGTCAAAATCATCAGAACAAATAGAAGTATAGCTATATGCACATCATTAACAAAATAAGTAGAATAGTATATATGTACAAGAAAAATCAATAGAGTAATAAATCTGTACAAATATATACAAGTGCTATGGGGAGGGGAAGGAGGTAGGGCTGGGGGAATGAGGAGGAGGAGAGGAAAAAGAGGGCTCAGTCTGGGAGTCAGCCTTTCTCCTCCCACTCAATCCCATGGGAAGGAAGCCCATCCCCACAGGAGCTGGCTGTTGTCAGAAACTGAGGCCTGGAATCTCATAGAACCAGGAGATTGAGGGCCCAGAGAAGCTCACCCAACTGTGGGAGGCCTTTTTTTCTCCTGCTATCACAGCGGGCAACCTTCCACATATTGGAAAGGTTTAGGGCCATTTGTAAGCAAATGCTGTTGACTGGGATGATGAGAATCATTCAGTCATCTTTATTGAACGCTTTACTCTATGTGGAACACTGTACTAAGTGTTTAGGAGTATTCAATACAACCCATTTGGTAGACATGATCCTTGCCCACAGACTCTGCTGTGTCTCCTCCAAGTACTACATTAACTTCATATTTTAATGTTCCTAACTGGGACTTTTGAGCCTTTCCTTTGGTGTTTTCAATGTTTAGAATTTATTATTGTTCATGCTTCATTATCATTTGGTGTGTCTGATTTCTGCTGACTTAGGAGCCCTTGTAAGACATGGACTTCCTAAATGCAGTTTCCCCCAGCACTTGATAAAGTCTGGGATCTGGATGATGATAGTACACTGGAAGAAAAACTGGATGGAAGGTGGAGTATTTTTCTCTTCACTGAGTTCCTGTCCAGCTGCTAGGGGGAGAAGCGGGTGCTACAGTTCTTTGATTTGTCCTTCCCAAGCACTTAGTACAGTGCTGTGCACACAATAAGCAGTGTGGCTCAGTGGAAAAGAGCACGGGCTTTGGAGTCAGAGGTCATGGGTTCAAATCCCAGCTCCGCCAACTATTAGCTGTGTGACTTTGGGCAAGTCACTTCACTTCTCTGCGCCCCATCTGTAAAATGGGGATGAAGACTGTGAGCCCCCTGTGGGAAAACCTGATCACCTTGTAACCTCCCCAGAGCTTAGAACAGTGCTTTGCACATAGTAAGCACATAATAAATGCCATCATTATTATTATTATAAGTAAGCATTCAATAAATATGATTGAATGAATGAACTTCTTTTGCAAGACATTTTCCTGTCAAAAAATATCTCTCTCGCCTTCACTTTGCTTCCCAAAATTTTTTCTAATTGCACTTGTGTATAATTACACCTGTGGGAAAGAGTGATTATGTGTCTGAACCTGGGGTATGTGGAGTGACTTTTCCCATTTTGCAGGTGGAGATCAGCAGGGAAGGGAATGAGGATGCTTTGGTGGGCATTCAAAATGCATAGATGCCCAAGTTGCCTTGTGAGAAACTCTGTTCACCAGGCAGAGGGAGGGGGATGAGGTTGGGGAAGGGAATATGGGGACTAACATGGTTTCCATTTAAATGCGTCCCCTGTCGGAAATGGTCACAGTTGGGTCTGAGACCCAAATTCGCCAAAGAGTTAGAGATTCCGAGCGTGTAGGCAAGGGGCCTATTTTTCGGCTGACTACGTCTACTGAGAGTGAAGCAGTCCCTATGTCTCATCAGCCTTTGAGTTGCTGCACATTTGGGTGGGTGAAGACACCTCAGGAAATGACAGCTGGGTGAGATACCTGAATGGTAATGCTAAAATTCACAGACCCTTTGTGAGTCATGCCTGACATTCTTTCTGCAAATACTTCATGTTAGAAAATGGTTTCCATTTTAAAAGAAGAGCTCATTATCTGTAGAATAGACTATCCCCAGAGTGAATGCCCATTAGGGGGGCTGTAAGAGAAGAGTGATCAAATTCAGATGCCCACGCACCCTCCAATCTCACCAACCTGCATCCATCACTCACAGGGATTGTTCTGTGAAAGGTTCTGCAGTCATAACATCTCTAGGATTGCAGATAGTATTTTTAACCACTCAATCAATCAATGGTATTATCCGGGCAGAACACTATACTAAGAGCTTGAGAAGGTACAGTACAACAGATGATACGTAGATATGATCCCTCTAGGAGCTTACAATTTAGTGGGGAGAAACAGACATTAAATATAGCAACAGATAGAGGAAGCAGCAAAGTATAAACACTAAACATGTAGTGCTGTTTTATGATTGAAGCAGTTATTTAGCACTGGCCTAGTAAATCGCTGTATCTAAAATATTTTTCGAGTCTATCCTTAGAGGAATTCTTCCTGGACAAGAACACCGAACAAAACAAGTGATTCTTGAGTATGTTTACTATAAAGACATTACTGAAGATATCTTTTCTGAAGGCTATCAAATGATTTTAACTACATCAATATTGAAATTGGCCAGCATTTTTCTTTCCATTAGGTGATCAAGTAACAAACTCACATGGTGAGGGAGAGGAAGCAGTCCATAGACATTTAGTAATTCAAAAGATTTTCAGTCTTTTGTATGATTTGAAAGATTTTGATGATAAAGCAGGTTAGATAATATAGCTACAGAGGCTACTGTGAATTTATAGTTTAGCAAATGCTTAAAAATAATTCATTTTTAGTCATAATCATTTATCAAAGGACTGAATGACAGATTTATCAAATAAAATGCATAAAACAGTATGTTATATGGAGGACATATGAGGGCAAATCAGTAGTAATAGCTATTAATCTTGGATTATCTGTTTTGCGCATCTGGAAATTAAATGATGTGACTATGGGACACCATCCCAATGCTATGTGATACCTTAGAATCTATTACAGGCAACTTTACGTAAGTGATCTATAACATTGTCTATGGAAGAATCTAAATGAAGAAAGTATGTTTAGGTTAATTATCCACCAGCATTTTTTTCTCCTTTACTCTTGATTAATTGCCTTCAAGGCAGTCAGGGAACACAAAGCCAAGAAGATCTCTTAATGGCCATACCAATTTCAATAAACATTTTTGCCTCATTGGAAAGAGTTTGGATCTGAGAGTCAGAGAACTTGGGTTCTAATCCAAGCTCTACCATTTGTCTGTTGTGTAACCTTGGGCAAATCACTTATCTTCTTTGTACCTCAAATACCTGATCTGTAAAATAGAGATTAAATTATTCTCCCTCCAATTTAGATAGTGAACCCTACGTGGGATGGACTGTGTCCAACCTGATTATCTTCTATTTACTCCAGTGCTTAGAACAGTGCTTGACACACAGTACATTCTGAACAGTTATCATAATGCCCCCTCCCCTGCCCCCTCAAATCAAGGTCCAGATCAGTGAATTTAGATCAACAGATTTCAACTCTGGAGAGTGGTTTAAAAAGAAGGATTTTTCAGAGGGTATAGAACAAGGCACAGGATCTTAAAATCTCTTTGATCTTAAAATATTGTAGAAGAGACATAAACTGTTCATATGTCTGTGAATTCATATAAATGTAGGTATATATATGTATAGATGGATAAATAGGTAGATGATAGGGTTGTCCTCCAAATCATCATCATCATCAATCGTATTTATTGAGCGCTTACTGTGTGAGAGCACTGTACTAAGCGCTTGGGAAGTACAAGTTGGCAACATATGAAGAAGACGCAACTGATGGTGAAGTTCACCTTCTTAAGCATGTATGGACAAAAAGGGCATTGTGAGAACACAATTAGAGCCAGACTGGTGTAACAGCTTCTAACAGAACAGAAAGAATGGTGGCCACCATCACCTTATGATGCCGTGATTAGTAGAATACCTCAGAAGGAGAACTGTGCTAAAAGGGGCTTAATTCAATACCCTCACATTGAGGCAAATATAAATTTAGGTGTCTGCCTTAGACCTGTTGGATTTATTTAACCACAATTAAAATTATTTTAATGGGATCCCTGACGATGAACACTAGATGCTATTTTGCAAAATACAAAACAAGAAGCCATCTTCAATATCTTCTTCTCCAGGAGCTTAATATCCCAAGGCAAGTTTCACGCCATTTAATGAGCATGTGGAATGCTTGCTGCCTAAATGATATGTCTTTCTAGGATTTGCATTTGGATTTAAGAGTAAGTTATATGGTGAAAAACTTTATCTGCAAAAGTGAAAATATCCTGACACGCATCTCCAAATCATGTAACGTCTTCTATTTAATCCTTGCTCTGAGTGCCCTGCTCCTTTTCCCCAAGTCTTTCCTCTAGGCATATGATATTCACCTCATCCTTAGTCCCTCAGCTCATAGGTACATATCCTTTTACCAGTCATTTCCCCTAACTGTATTTATTTCAATATCTGTCTCCCACACTAGACTATAAACTCCTCATGGGCAGGAGTCATGTCTACCAACTCTATTATATTGTACTATCTCAAGTGTGGGAGAGGTAGCATGCCTTAATGTATAGAGCACGGGCCTGAGAGTCGGAAGGACTCGGTTCTAATTACCCCTCCACCATTTGTCTGCTGTGTGACCTTGGGCAAGTCACTTAATGTGTCTGTGACTCAGGCACTTCATCTGTAAAATGGGGATAAAGACTGCAAGCCTCATGTGGAACAAGGGCTGTGTCCAACTCGATTAGCTTGTATCTACCTCTGTGCTTAGTATAGTGCCTGGCAGATAGTAAGCGCTTAACAAATACCAAAAAAAGCATGTAGTTCAGTGCTCTGCACTCAGTAAGCACCATTGATTGATTGATTGATTTCTTCACCACTGTAGCCATGTTTCCCATACAATTATTTGGAGCTTCAGGATTTCCAAAATCCTCTTTATCTTCATCCCAATCCTTTCTCCATCTGACTAGAGTGGGACTCAAGTACAACCTATCTCTCTGACTACAGGTCTCTCACCTGTTGTTGTGTGTTTCCATATATTTGTTATTCATGTTAGCCTCTGAGAAAACTTAATAATAATAAAAATGTTGGTATTTGTTAAATGCTTAGTATGTGCAAAGCACTGTTCTAAGAGCTGGGGGGGGGGATACAAGGTGATCAGGTTGTCCCACATGGGGCTCACAGTCTTAATCTTCGTCTTACAGATGAGGTAACTGAGGCACAGTGAAATGAAGTGACTTGCCCAAGGTCACACAGCAGACAAGTGGAGGAGCTGGGACTAGAACCCATGACCTCTGACTCCCAAGCCTGGGCTCTTTCCACTGAGCCATGTTAACCATTTGAGTTCACACAGGTGTCATTTACATCCTGTGATTTCCCCTTCATTGGGATTAGCTAGAATTTGTATATTTATTTTTAAAAAACAGTTCAGGTGATTTATTTCACTCTGGCCTCATTACACCCCCATGAAACAAGGAGGTACAGATGTCCCCATTTTATATGTGAGGAAACTGAGGCCCAGAGATGTTTAGTGACTTACCTGAAGTCATACAGCAGGCTTATGACAGAGCTGTGACTAGAACAAGAGTTGACTTTCAGATCTATGCTCCTTCCACCAGACTATTTTCACTCTATACATTTAATAAAGGAGTTAGAAGCTTTGTTCTTTAGAGATTGTGCTATGACACTACCAAGTCTATGCATTCTGTCATTTCAGCTTCTGGTGAAAAAGAATGATTCCAAATGATCTGGCACAATTCTCCTTTCAATTCAGCTATTTCCAGCTTTTCTCAGCTCGGAATTTTTAAGTGTCTCATGCTGAGGGGGGTTGTTTCAAGATTTACTGTGGCATATTGCTTAATTCATATTCCTCTTATCAGTGGGATTCTGGAGAGGAGAACGGCTGAGTTTATAAACGTGTTGGGTAGAGATACAGCCAACTTTGGTATCTGGGATGAATTATGAGCTACTGTTTAGCTGACAGTGTACAAAGCCAGAGGGACAGATAGCTCTAATGGCACACTGAGAACAAGGAGACCAAAATATTCTGTCCAGGGCACGGTGTGTCTGTTCTGCAGGATGCTGGGAGTCTGTACTAGTTTGGGAAAGTCTACAGAATCTGGGACTCTTGGGGGTGAGAATGGTTAGCATTTGGGAGGGACTTGGGGTGAGTGCAAATTGCTTTGGCTTCCTCTGGGAAACTAATGTATCCTTCCTTTATCATTCTTTCATTCACTCATTCAATCGTATTTATTGAGTGCTTACTGTGAGCAGAGCACTGTACTAAGCACTTGGAAAGTACAATTCGGCAACAAAAGAGACAATCCCTACCCAACAACAGGCTCACAGTCTAGAAGGGGGAGACAGACAACAAATCAAGTAGACAGGGATCAATAGCATCAAAAATAGATAAATAGAATTATAGCTATGTATGCATCATTAATAAAATAGAGATAAATATGTACAAATATACACAAGTGCTATGGGGCAGGGAAGGGAGTGGAGCAGAGGAAGGGAGTTGGGTAGATGGGGAGGGGAGGAGGAGCAGACGAAAAGGGGGGTTCAGTCTGGGAAGGCTTCCTGGAGGAAGTTAACTCTCAAGAAAGGTTCAGGTAATGCTCAGGTTGGTTTGTGTGGTGCCTTGTTTGAATAGTATTTGGTCTGGTGAGGGGTATTGGCAAAAAGGTAGGCGGAGACTAGGCACAAAACAGGAATGGCTGGACAAGACCTACATTTATGCCTCTTGGGAAGCTCTAATAGGGGTAGGGAACATTATAAGGCCAAAATTCCCTCACCACTCAGAATTCTAAATTAGGGGAACAAAATGAAGATACAAAGATAATTTTACTTAAACTATCATCATGCTCATTTGTCTTGTCTTATGCTGTGGAGTCATTCTCCGACCCATAGCAACTCCATGGACACATCTCTCCCAGAACGCTCCACTTCCATCTGCAATCATTCTTGTAGTATATTTGTTGAGTTTTCTTGATAACAATTCATTAGTGGTTTTCCACTGCCTTCTTCCAAGCAGTAAACCTAAATCTAGGCCCTCGATTCTCTTCCATGCTGCTGCTGTCCAGCACAGTGAGTTTTGACTTGTTGCAGATTGCCTTCCACTCATTAGCCGCTGCCCAAGCTAGGAATGAATTGGGTATAATAATAATAATAATAATAATGGTATTTTTTAAGTGCTTACTATGTGCAAAGCACTGTTCTAAGCACTGGGGAGGTTACAAGGTAATCAGCTTGTCCGACTTGGGGCTCACAGTCTTCATCCCCATTTTACAGATGAGGGAACTGAGGCACAGAGAAGGTAAGTGACTTGCCCAAAGTCACACAATGGACAGTTGGCAGAGCCGGGATTTGAACCCATGACCTCTGACTCCAAAGCCCGGGCTCTTTCCATTGAGCCATGCTGCTTCATGCATTTGCTTGACTCTCCCTCCCATAGCCGAGACTGGTAGAGTACTGGACTCCCCAGGTGCAATCCTGAGAGGGTTCTAAGGCTACTAAAGAGCACATCATTGTGCTAGCCACACAACTACAATCAAAATTTCTTTATTGATTATCTATTCCTGCAGGTAAAGGGTCTGCATTCAAGGCTCAGTGACAATTTTACTGCTTCTTCACAGTGTAATTTCGAAGTTGGTTAGTGTTAGAAGTTATTTTTGCATCCGACTTTCCAGATAAATGGAACAAAACCACATTCTCACCTCAGTGGAAAATAGAACCTTCCCTAGCTATCTTCAGAGGATGACTGTTCTGCTTCTCCAGTGGGTCACAGCTTGTCATCCTGGTGCCTTTATCCATCCTGCCCTGCTCCACGGGAATGAGTAGGGCAGAATCAGTGCTACCAACATGCATCCTCCACAAAATATAGAGTACTGGGAGGGCTATGGGGGCTGCTGTGACAAAGGTGGCTACTTGAGTTGCAGTTGTGACTGTGATAACAATAATAACAATAATGATGGCATTTGTTAAGTGCTTACCAAGTGCTAAGCACTGCTCTAAACACTGGGATTTAGGATTACAAGGTAATCAGGTTGTCCCACGAGGGGCTCACAGTCTTAATCCCCATTTTACAGATGTGGTAACTGAAGCACAGAGAAGTTAAGTGACTTGCCCAAGTCACCCAGCACACAAGTGGCATAAGCAGGATTAGAACCCACATCCTCTGACTCCCAAGCCCTTGCTCTTTCCATTGAGCCACGCTGCTTCTCTATCAGACTACCAGATTATGAGATGCAGAGCGCCCAAACTTCTGCTTCCTCACCTTGTGTCTTTATTTTTTGTATTCACTCCTGTCTTATGCTTATTTAGTGCTTTATCATTTCATCTTACGTAATGGGTCTGTTGTCAGTCCAATCTCACCCATTTTATGAGCCCCTTGAAGGCAAGGAACTGGATCTAATTCACACTCGTGTTCAGTGCCACAGTGGTTTGCACCTAGTGAGTGCATAGTAAATACCATTAGTAGTACTACTATTACAGGCCCTGAACAACTGCTCTATAGTCACACGTGGAATAGGCAGCCCTTACACCACAGGATTAAACGATTGTTTTGTACAACTAGCACAGTGATAATTCCATTAGAAAGTGTGATGTTATCAGGGATTTTCATAGCTACATTAAAATGGAAAGAGCTCTCAGAGGCACTGTAGGTGCTTCCAAACCCCCAGGCAGCCTCTGTTGGGCCCTTAAGCCCCTACGGACTTCTCGTTCTTTTAATACAGGTTTTTGGTCATCCTACTCACTGCCCCCACTCTTCAGCTGACCCAGGTGTCTCCTTGAAGGCAAAGAGGCCACTGGGGACTAGTCTACTACCCACTACTGAGGGCTGGCTACAGGAAGCCTGCGGACAAAGCACTCCTGCACATGGCTCTGAAATTTACATGCCTCCCCAACAACAGAGCTTCTCCTCTCAGCCCTGACTGCAGGTAGGCACCAAGATCTGGGATCTCTAAAATATTTAATATCGTCCTAATAAGGTAACCACCTTTCCACAGACCTATTACTGTTCCCCTCCAAGACTCTCTGTACTTGTGCCTGTAGGCATCCCAGGGCTCATATTCTTCACCCTCGCAGAGGCAGAAGCCTTGCTCCTCCAGAGTCCTGGGTGTTAAGAAGCAGTGTGGCCTAATGGATAGAGCCCGGCCCTGGGCGTCAGAAGGACCTGGGTTCTAACCCAGCTCCACCGCTTGTTTGCTTTGTGACCTTGGGCAAGTCACTTAACTTCTCTGTGCCTCAGTTACCTCATCTGTAAAATGGGGTTAGAGACTGAGACATGTAGGACATGGCCTATGTTCAACCTAATTAGCTTAAAAAATACCATAACCCCGTCCCCCCAAACCAATGTTTCCCAAGGCAGAGTGTAATGCAAATAATGAACACTTTTCCCATGACACTCGACTGCTCCCAAATCATCGTCATCAATCGTATTTGAGCGCTTACTGTGTGCAGAGCACTGTACTAAGTGCTTGGGAAGTACAAATTGGCAACACACAGAGACAGTCCCTACCCAACAGTGGGCTTACAGTCTAGAAGGGGGAGACAGACAACAAAACAAAACATATTAACAAAATAAAAATGCATAGAATAAATATGTACAAATAAAATAGAGTAATAAATATGTACAAACATATATACATATATGCAGGTGCTGTGGGGAAGGGAAGGAGGTAAGGCGGGGGGATGGGGAGGGGCAGGAGGGGGAGAGGAAGGAGGGGGCTCAGTCTGGGAAGGCCTCCTGGAGGAGGTGAGGTCTCAGTAGGGTGAAGAAGTCTAGACTCTGAGCTTGATTTTCACATGATGGTGTACACATTTATTACTCTATTTATTTATTTTACTTGTACCTATCTATTCTATTTATTTTATTTTGTTAGTATGTTTGGTTTTGTTCTCTGTCTCCCCCTTATAGACTGTGAGCCCACTGTTGGGTAGGGACTGTCTCTATATGTTGCCAGCTTGTACTTCCCAAGTGCTTAGTACAGTGCTCTGCACACGGTAAGTGCTCAATAAATATGATTGATTGATTGTATCCTCCCCAGCGCTTAGAACAGTGCTTTGCACATATTAAGTGCTTAACAAATGCCATCATTATTATCCCCACCGGGGTGATTGTGAAAGTTGCACCCCCCAAACAAATTTTTTAGTTCATAGCCACTGCTTTCCTGAAGCTGGCGACTTGCCTCACAGAACTGACACTCTGAGAGCAAAGCCATTTCTCACAGGCTCGTCTCGCTTTTGGGATCATGAAAACTGTTGAGAAAATTGACCGGTCTCCCTGGATCCAGGGAGACATACCCAAAGCCTGGAACAAGTCTACTCTGGTTCTCAGGAGGCTTCTGCTTCTACCCTCCTGCATCTAGAAAAAAACCTTTCCTTTTCCATGCCCTGGATAGATTTTTGTCCTGGACATCCACTAACTCTTCATTCACTTGTCCATGCTCACCTGGCTTCTGGATAAATTTGCTTTGTTTCCACCCTCCTGAATCTGTAACACTTTTTTTCTTCTGGGCCCTGGTAGGCCTTTACCTCCCCCTATCCTTAGGGACTCTTTGGCCAAGCCCCCTTTCCTTCCGTATAGCCACTCAGAGGGGTGTGCATACCTCAGAGGCCAATGGCTGAGATTTCCCCATGGGATTCAATCAAGGGACCTCTCTCATCCACTTGAGAGCCAAGTGTACAGTAGACTCCCGGACTTCAATGTGAAAGAAATGCTGCTTTAGTCAATCAGTGCCCTTCCCCTCAGATGTGATGCTTTTGCTGAAGCTAACATCAATTGCATGGCCTCTCTTCAAAACGAGCATTGCTCTCTGGGTTTTTGAATAATCTGTGGATCAGCCATTCGGGCTAGTTTATCTGTCCCTTACCAAGCCCAAAAACAGACTTCTAAAAGCTTGGTTACCCAGTTAAGGAAAAAAATCCACAACTGAAAAACTCTGAGGCACAGCATGGAGAAATAATTTCTTTGACAAAGTTAAAAAATCAAAAACAAAACAAAACCCGTGGCTTTTTTCCAGGCTCTATGTTATCCCCAGTGGCCATTTTTGACGTTGCTGCTATGTTTCCCTTTCTAGAGAAATCAGCTTTTCTAACTTCCGATTTCCTGCTTCAGGATTCTGAAATTTTCACAAACGCTCATATTATCGCCACCTGAGTCAATATTACTGCCGTTACTATATATTCTAAATAAAGTAACAGCCAAAACAAATCCGGCTTTAATTTCATTTTCCTGGATCTAATACCGTTCCCCTCCAGAACCCTCTGAAAGCATCCTGGGGCTCATATTCTTTTTCCTATCAGGGGCTGGAGCCCCAGTCCTCTAGAATCCTGGTTGCTGGACTCCAAATCTCCAGGGATACTCTCTGATCCCTCCCTGTACCCTATGTCTATCCAGAATCCAGAGAATGAGCTCTCCTCCTCATCATCAATAGTATTTATTGAGTGCTTACTGTGTGCAGAGCACTTCACTAAGCGCTTGGGAAGTACAAGTTGGCAACATATAGAGACAGTCCCTACCCAACAGTGGGCTCACAGTCTAAAAGTCTGCACTAAAAGCCTGCACTACCAGAACCAACAGCTCCCTTCAAGATGGTCAGCATTCTCCTAATTCTTCTCAACCTGCCCCTCTACTTCTTCTTCAATGTCTCTCTCCGATTGGTTTGGTTTATGCTTCAGGAAGGGGTACTCCTGGTTATTTCCTCCTTTTCCTAAGTGTGCAGGTTAATGAAACTGGTCATTAGAGGAAGATTGAGGCATTGGAGTCTGATTGTGGAAACCAACACATGTTATGCCCCCTCTCCACTCTGCCTGCCTAGTTTAGTTATCAATATTCTTTGACACCTCAGTTTCAGCTGTTAGAAAAACGGGTGTAGCAACTCCTTCTCCAACCACTTATGTAGGCTTGACTAGTGGACAAAAATGTAATGTGGATGGAAGAATTCGGGAAGGTTCTTTCAACAGCAAGGGTCACCTAGCCTAGGCTTTGACAATGGCAACAGAAGAAACTTGGAGGAATAGCAGTATGGCAAACCTTTTTGAGGTCTATCATAATGGCTATGGCTGGACCATCTAACAACCCCCAATTTCATTTTAAACTAATCAATTATGTTCTTTATCTTTCCAAACCCTTCTTGGACCTATGACTACTTGCACCTACGTCTCTCTCTTCAGAGGTTCTCTCCACACACAGGTTCCTCCCCGGTTTAGTAACTAATCCTCTCTCCGAATTGTACCCGTGTTCCTTCCTATTCCAGAACTGTCTCCATCCCCCTTCCCTTTCTCTCTCCTTCCTCACAATCTCCTTTACCTAGGATCAATCGATTAATAGGATTTATTTTTCAGTTACTGAGCTCGAGGCACTTTTCTAAGTGCCTGACAATTACCAAAAGCAAAACACTCCAGATCTTAAACCCAGTCAATCAATCTGAACACTTATTGTGTGCAGAGTGTGGTACTAAGTGCTTGGGAGAGTACACTACAACAGGGCTGGTAGAAATGTTCCATGCCTACAAGGAGCTTACTGACCAGAGGGGAAGACAGATATTAAAACAAATTACAGATATGTACATAAGTGTTGTGGGGTCGAGGGTGGAGCAAATTTCAAGTGTTTAAAGAGTAAAGATCCAAGTGCACAGACAAAGCAGTGGGGAGAAGGGGCAAGAGAAATGAGGGCTTAGTTGGGGAAGGCCTCTCGGGAAGAGATGTGATTTAAATAAAGTTTTAAAGGTAGGGAGGTCCGTGGTCAGCATAGTAGCCTTTGGCATAGAGAGGAAAGAGTGAATTTCAGTGATGTTGTGAAGATAGAACTGACAGGATTTGGTGACAGACTGAACATGTGGGTTGAATGAGAGGGATGAGTTAAGGATTATCATGCTCAGGTTATGGGCTTCTGAGACAGGGATGATGGTGGCACTGTCCAAGGTGATAGGAAAGTCAAGTTGTGGGAGATGGTTTGGATGGGAAGATGAGGAGTTCTGTTTTGGACATGTTAAGTTTGAGGTTTGGTTGGGCATGTAAGTAGAGATGTCCTGAAGGCAGGAGGAAACACTAGATTGCAGAGAAGGTGAGTAGTCTTGGCTAGAGAGGTAGATTTAAGAATTGTCTGGTTAGAGTTGTAAATAGTGGGAGCAGGAGGAAGAAGGAGGATGTAACAAATAGTGGATAGGTAGGTCGGGGGAAGTAGAATAAATATATAAATAAATAATATATTATTATGATATATAAACAACGTAATATACATATTATACACATACATATCTATTAGAGTGGGTTTTTATGGTTAGTCCCCTCTGTGGCACTCATCTCTTTAAACTCTGGCTTCTTCCTACCAGTAATTGATTTTAGCATCTGTCTTCCCTCTAGAGATTGTAAAATCCCTGAGGGTAGGAATTGTACCTACTAACTCAATTGTACTCTCCTAAATTCTTAATACAATACTATGCATAAAGTTAATGCTCAAAAGTATTGTTAATTGATTAAGGTCATGGGTGAGTTTCTTACTGAGACCCCCACGCCATTGAGAAATAGTGTTGTCAGGCCAGCTGACTACTTTCCAACTGCAGAGCATTCATTCATTCATTCAATCAATCGTATTTATTGAACGCTTACTGTGTGCAGAGCACTGTACTAAGCACTTGGGAAGTACAAATCGTCAACATATAGAGATGGTACCTACCCAAAAATGGGCTCACAGTCTAGAAGGGGAAGACAGACAACAAAACAAGTCGACAGGAGTCAATACCATCAGAATAAATATAATTATAGCTAAATACACATCATTAATAATATAAATAGAGTAATAATAATGTACAAATATACACAAGTGCTGTGGGGAGGGGAAGGGGGTAGGGCAGAGGGAGGGAGGGAGTGATGGGGAGGGGAGGAGGAGGAAAGGAAAAAGGGGGGCTCAGTCTGGGAAGGCCTCCTGGAGGAGGTGAACTCTCAGTAGGGCTTTGAAGGGAGGGAGAGAGCAGATGTGTGGAGGGAGGGCAATCCAGGCCAGAGGAAGGATGTGGGCCAGCGGTTGACGGTGGGACAGGTGAGAATGAGGCACAGTGAGGAGTTTAGCAGCAGAGCAGCAGAGTGGGCAGGCTGGGCTGTAGAGGAGAGGATGGGGTGAGGTGATGGAGAGCTTTGTAGCTGAGAGTTAGGAGTTTTTGCTTGATTCAGAGGTTGATAGGCAACCACTGGAGATTTTTGAGGAGGGGAGTGACATGCCCAGAGTGTTTCTGTAGAAAGATAATCCAGGCAGCAGAATGAAGTATAGACTGAAGCGGGGAGAGACAGGAGGTTGGGAGGAGATCAGAAAGGAAACTGATGCAGTAATCCTGTTGGATAGGATGAGAGATTGAGATTGAACCAGCAAGATAGCAGTTTGGATGGAGAGGAAAGGGCAGATCTTGGCGATGTTGTTGAGGTGAGACTGGCAGGTTTTGGTGATGGATTGGATGTGTGGGGTGAATGAAAGAGCGAAGTCAAGGATGACACCACGGGAAGGATGGTAGTGGCGTCCACAGTGACGGGAAAGTCAGGGAGAGGGCAGGGTTTGGGAGGGAAGATAAGGACATGTTGAGTTTTAGGTGGCGGGCTGACATCCAGATGGAGATGTCCTGAAAGCCAGAGGAGATATGAGCCTGGAGGGAGGGAGAGAGAACAGGGGTGGAGATGTAGATTTGGGTGTCATCATCATAGAGATGATAGTCGAAGCCGTAGTAGCGAATGAGTTCACCGAGGGAGTGAATATAGATGGAGAACAGAAGGGGACCAAGAACTGACCCTTGAGGAATCCCTACAGTAAGAGGATGGGAGGGGGAGGAGGAGCACACGAGGGAGAATGAGAAGCAACAGCCGGAGAGATGAGGAGAACCAGGATAGGACGGAGTCTGTGAAGCCAAGGTTGGATAGCGTGTTGTGGAGAAGGGGATGGTCCACAGTGTCAAAGGCAGCTGAGAGGTCGAGGAGGATTAGGATAGAGTAGGAGCCATTGGATTTGGCAAGAAGGAGGTCATTGGTGAACTTTGAGAGGGCAGTTTCAATGGAGTGTAGGGGACGGAAGCCAAATTGGAGGGGGTCCAGGAGAGAGTTGGAGTTGAGGAAGTTGAGGCAGCAAATGTAGATGACTCATTCATTCATTCAATCGTATTTATTGAGTGCTTACTATGTGCAGAACACTGTACTAAGCGCTTGGGAAGTACAAATTGGCAACACATGACTCGTTCTAGGAGTTCAGAAAGAGCATGTCATCGGTACACTATATTCAAAGCTGAGAAGTATGTCAGATTAGCAAACCTACCGGCTTCCAAATATCCATAGGAAAACAAATTCAGACTTTCTGGAAAATGCAGGGGTGATTCTTGTTGACTGACTGCATGTCCAGTTGATTGTCTCATTAAGAGGGAGGGAATTATTGCGACCTCTATAGTACTGTGTCCCTTCGGCCCAATTCCTTTGAACTTCTCCAGGAAAATGAACCAGCAGATACCACAAAGGATCTTCCATTCATTGTGGGGTCTCCCTTCCACTCTTCCAAATCCAGAGAAATCTCAAATGCATCCCCGCAGTGATACATGAGGCTTTATTGAAGTACTGAAATTTCCATGTTAACTATTCATTTCCTTATTTCTGTTTGCAGGTTTCTTCCTGCTCCAAAAATCAGATAATAATCATTGTAAAACTATCACATTTTTCAAAGTTTCCAAGTTATAGAATTTGTTCAAATGAAAGTGAAGAATATGCAAGTCTAATGAACAAGAAACAATAGAATTTTTTCTGCTCTAAATGAAACATAATTGCTTTCAAAATTGAATTATTAGATTTCATCATGCACAGAAAGATGAACTCCTTACAAATACTTATGCACCGAGATAGAAATCATTCATTTCATGTGGCTTTCATTATTTTAAATTAGCCTAAACATTATACTGTATCACTGTCTCGAATCAAATATTTGATTCTTAATCTATCATCAATCTAAATCTCATTTATATTTTTGTTTAGATATTTTAAAAGAAAAAAGGCATTTGGGGGCATTTGTAGATTCCATTTGTTTTTCCAGTAGAGACATATTCCTTGAAGCACCCCATCTACAAGAAAGGGAGAAAAATAAATCTTGATTTCAGCAAATGAAACTTATATCGAGGAACTTTAAAATGTCCATGTCTTAGGATTTATTAGACTCCTGCCATAACAACTTAAAGTATGTGTTCCGCCAATGAAAGTGCTCAGTACATCCACAATAGTATAAGGAAAATAGTTAAAGGGTAGCATTCGAAGATCATTGGAAGAAGAAAGAGCCTAGGAATAATTCAACTCTCCAATGCTCTGGTACTTTTTGACTCAAAATTCCCTGACATCAAAGTTTTTTTCATTCTCTATCACATATCACAGTAATGTGAACTCATGAATGGGAGCACTTAGCTCTGTGCTGCTGATGAACAAATTCAAGGAAGATTCTGACAATTTTCACAATAATGCAAGCATGAAGAGAGGAGATATAGGTGAGAGTGTCTATGGGTCCTTGGAAATGCAGAATGTAGGCTTCATTAGTTGGAGAACTTATCTTTTCTTTTTTTCTGGATACAATAAGCTAGAATATATAGTAACACTATCTGCTACCATGTGAGGCAAGATGGATCAGGTTGGATTTTCTCAAGAGTAAGTAAAAGTGGAAAAATTGTTAAGGATTTGGGCAGAGTAAGGTAGGTGACTAGGCCAAGGCCCACTTCCCAAGTAGCTTTGGTTGGGATGCTCTGAGCCTGTGGTTCAGTGATGGCTTAGCCATAAAAGGGAGAAATGTGTTTAATATAGGAATGATGATGATGATGGTATTTGTTAAGCGCTTACTATGTGCGAAACACTGTTGTGACACTGTAGGGCAAAGAGAGAAGAAGACTAAGGATACTGCTTTGATCAGCATATATTCCATGAACGCCCCCCTCCACTGCTCTTCTAGGAAAATTGGGAAAAGGTCGGGAGGGGACATCTGTGAGGAAACATGGAAGGCCTGAGGGGAATTCTAGTCTTCCCAAAAGTCTTCCCTCTTCCCTTGAGAACTACTGTCTAAATAGGGCCAGTGCAAAGGAAAGGAACAGGGGCCAGGCATGAAAACAAATGTGTCACAGCAGGGTCAGGGGCTAGATAATAATAACAATAATGATATTTGTTACGCACATACTGTGTTCTAAGCGCTGGAATAGATACAAGGTTATCAGGTTGTCCCACGTGGGGCTCACAGTCTTCATCCCTATTTTACAGACGAGGTAACTGAAGCCCAAAGGAGTGAAGTGACTTGCCCAAGGTCACACAGCTGACAAGTGGCAGAGTCGGGATTAGAACCCACGACCTCTGACTCCCAAGCCCGTGCTCTTTCCACTAAGCCACACCACTTCTACCAAACAACGGAAGACCCAGGGGCCAGTCCAAGCACTTGAAAGCTGATTTTTCAGGTAAGGGGAGGAACAGGTTTCCTATCCCTCTGAGATCCAATAAATAGAAATTAATTTAAGACAAATAATCCACAGAGCCAATAAAGTAGAATTGGGTTTTAACACTTCTGAGAGATTGAACAAAATCCCAAAACATCAAAAAAGGCGATTTTATCTTATTGCCTGAATGCCACCAATGCCTTTATGTTGTTTACACTCAAGAGAAAACCTCATTGTGGTTAGGTATGTCCAAGCAAACTTAGGATAAGTGAACAAAGAGACCTCCAAATAATTTGTCCTTATTTAATGATTCCCCCAAGGCAAAATTGGCTAGAAACTCAGAATGCTCCCAGCGTTTCCATTGGTTTCAGGATTGTTATCAGGATTGTTATTCAGGATTGTTGCTTCACTAGAAACAATCCCCTCTGGGCCTCTGATGGGGTGCAAAATCACAGCTAGGAGCAATCCCCTCTGGGCCTCTGATGGGGTGCAAAATCACAGGAGTCCCAAGGAATAATAATAATATCATCTGGATTTTTTATAAGCTTTATAACACATACAAAAATCCCTTTGTGTAATTTATCTTAATCCATTCTCATAACATCATTGAGAGGTAGGTAGTCTTATCACCATTTTTTAAAGGTGGAAACTGAGGCCCAGAGAAGTTAAGTGGCTTGTCCTGGGTCACTGCATAGTCAATAGTTCAGCTGGAGTAGATCCTAGGTCTCCTGAATCCCAGGTTAGTGCTATATTCATTAGATCACACTGCCTCATTAGTGACAAAGATCTCCACATGACAACCACAATGAAATGTGGTTGTCATGCCAACATGAATTCTGATCCAACTGATACCATGGTTAGTCTGAAAAGCATTTCTCTCTTTCTTCAGAACTAGTGGATTCTCCCTTGCTCCTGTCTTGGAGGCATTCAAAGATACCTACTATTTCTGTTATCCACCTCTTCAGTAGATTAGTTTAAGAAATATTCATATTTATAATAATAATAATAATAATGGCATTTATTAAGTGCTTACTATGTGCAAAGCACTGTTCTAAGCTCTGGGGAGGTTGCAAGATGATGATGATGATGATGATGGCATTTGTTAAGCGCTTACTATGTGTAAAGCACTGTTCTAAGCTCTGGGGAGGTTGCAAGATGATCAGGGTGTCCCACGGGGGGCTCACAGTCTTCATCTCCATTTTCCAGATGAGGTAACTGAGGCCCAGAGAGGTGAAGTGTCTTGCCCAAAGTCACACAGCTGACAAGTGGCGGAGCCAGGATTTGAACCCATGACCTCTGATTCCAAAACCTGTGCTCTTTCCACTGAGCCATGCTGAAATCTAAATTTGGACCCTTGAAGAGTAACCTTAGACCAAGCATGTTTTTAATGGGAATGCTAATTAATGATCATTATTATTATTATTATCATCATCAATATTACTATTATTTAACTGAATGTGGAGTTTGATTTTTCCAATCAGAATTGGAAAAATGGTTAGTTTCGTATCTTCTCAAAGCCAGAATTTAAACCCTGAAGAAGTCAGGTGGAATTCTGACAAATGGCTAAGTGCTAGCACCTGATAGTTCAGAAATAATTTAGCAAGAAAACCATTTGCAGTTTTGATGAGTTTAAGAAGAATGCAAGTACTCCATCTCCTCTTGACCAAAAATCCATACATTTTTCATTTTTAAACACTAGCCACTCACCTCGTTCACGAAAGCATGGGTTTAAAAGGCATTAAAACAGGTTTTCCAATAGGATTATTATTAGATCACTATCTTAGTGAAGGAACAGGCTGGAAGGTCACAGACTGATGAGGGCAGAAAACAAAAGAGGCAAAGCCTCAGACAACCATACTACCAGGGAAACTGTAGAGCACTGGACTGGGTGGTGGGGTATAGGAAGAGAAGCAGCATGGCTTACTGGATAGAGCAAGGGCCTGGGTGTCAGAAGGGCCTGGGTTCTAATTCCAGCTCTGTCACGTCTTCTGGGTGACCTTGGGTAAGTCGCTTCACTTCTTTGGGCCTCATTTATGCTATCTGGAAAATGGGGATTAAGACTGTGAGCACTATTTGGGACAGGGACTGTGTCTGATCCAATTACCTTCTGTCTACCGCAGTGCACATAGTAAGCGCTTAACAAATATCACAATTATTATTACTATTATTATTATTAAATGAGGCTCACCAAGTCACCTCCAACTCCCTGGATTTTCACCTGGTCTGTGGGATTCTCCCTGGGTAAATTTTACCCATGTTCTCTACCCACTCTGACCTCCATATGGAACAGACAGATCACAGTCAGCTCCAGCTCCTTCCATGACACAAAGAAATGTTCACAAGTAAAGCATCTATCTTTGAAATCTTGCCAACTAATTCTTCTCACCCTCCCAGTAACGAAGTGTTCAGTCTACCTCTCTTCACTTCTCAAGAGCCTCCAGTGGTTACCCATCTACCACCGCATCAAAGAGAAGTCCTTACTCTCAGCTTTAATGCACTTAATCAGCTTGCCCCCTATCATCTTACCTCAGTGATTTGCTACTACAACCCAGCCTGCGTGCTTCATTCTTCTAATGTCAAACTGTCAACAGTACTTCGATCTCACCTATCTCAGTACCTGCCCCTTATCTATGTCCTCTCTCTGGCCTAGAACACCCTTCCCCTTAATTTAGGGCAGACCACCACTCTCCCCATCTGCAGTCTTATTTAAATCGAATCTCCTTCAAGAGGCCTTCTCTAAGTCCTAGTTTCCCACCACTTCCGACTAAGTGCTTAACAAACACTTACTATATGCCAGGCGCTGTATTAAGTACTGGGGTAGATATAAGCTTATCAGGTTGGACACAGTCCAACACAGTCCCACATAGGGCTCACAGTATATATCCCTATTTTACAGATGAGGTAACTGAGGCACATAAAAATTAAGTAACTTGCTCAAGGTCACAGAGCTGACACTATGTGCTGTCACCTCTAGATTCTGATCTGCACCTTTTAAGCATTTGATAGTCACCCCACCTACAACCCCACAGCAGTTATACAATATGAAATGAGGATAATTATATATCCATAATTCATTTTCACATGTGTCTCAACCTCTGAACTGCAAGTTCGTTGTGGCCAGGGAACATGCCCACAAATTCTGTTGTAGTATAGTCTTTCAAGGGCTTAGTAGAGTGTTCTGCATACCTTGAGTGCTCAATAAATGCCATTGATTGATTGATTGATTGATTTTTTTTGACCGATTCTGTCTGGCCACCTCCAAGTAAACTCACATTGACAGGATGGGTATTTACTCAATTCTTTAACTATGCCCAATGTGAAGATTGGAAACAGCTTTCTAACTTTAACAGCTCACTTTGTATCCCCAGTGCCCTTGTTTCTGTCTCTTTTTTCAGCATCCTTGGCACGACAGGAGAATTTTAACTCTTGTGGATCTCCAAGAAACCAGTTAGTATCCAGCAGTAGAATCCAAGGGATTTAAAGTCTCAGAGGTAAAGTAATCCTTTGCGGTGTTAGGTCCTGACCTCTTGAACCATGATCACCTATTCCAGACTAAGTACTCTAGCATCAGTTGCTTTTACTAAGCTATTGGCTATTTTTTTTATTAGTTTAGATGGGAGATTCAAGTTTTCATCATCATTATTGCAGCCCTGAGTCAAGATGGATGCAACTTTAGGGTGATTAATTACGGACATTAAATACATGGTAGGTGAAAGTCCATATCCATTTATGAAACAAGAGGATAACTCGTCTTCCTAGGGCTAGGGAGGGACCTATAAAATCAACATGATAGCCATTAAAAAGAATGGCCAAACCATCACCTCAACACAATTTGGTTTGCTATAAAAGTGAGGCACCAAATGATAGTCTATCAGGCTGAAAATTAATATACCTTTTTAATTTACTCCAGAGTCATTCAGTAATTTACACGTGAGGGAGAGTCTCTTGAGGCCAATTTTGTTTTTTATAAAATAAACCTCACACCCTAAGTTGCAGTGGAAATAAATGATGTTTATGGAGTAGTTGAAAAAATAAACCCAAAAAACATGACTTAGAGCTACCATGTATTAACCCGGAATACCATCACTAAACTTTCCCTTCTCCAAGACAAATACTCCAATCCCAATTCACATCTTAGACTGTGGTTCGAGCAAGTATTTGTAAAACGTTAAATTAAAAAATGGCTAACATATGTCCGTTGTATGGGATTCACTTAATCATTATTAAAATTTGCCAGTTGTGAGTTGGATATAAAGGTAGAAACAATGAGGTTTCTTAGGATCTGTAAATATGTAGGTAATAATTACTTGCTATTTAATTAACATCCATTAATTATCCAGCTAAATCTAAATTAAATGCATATTTAGCAGCTGTTAGGTGCTACCATAAGCCCTCTTATAAATCAGTTCAGTTCACTCTAATTATCACTACCTCTTCTATTCACTGTAATTTGTAATGGGGTCAATGTAATATGACATTACATCATCATCATTGAGAAATAAACCAAGCTTCCGAAATGACTACCATGTTGGTTTCACTGAAGGTTGCTTAGGAGAATAAACAACCCAGTATGCCCATAAATGTTAATTACTGTCATCTGTCACAGTTTCAACTTCCTTAAATAAAGCAACTTGTAATCTCCCCAAATTTTACTATATGGTTAACCTATGGAATATCCCCTAACACACTCAAGGTTATTTTCTTATTTGCCCAACCAAAACCATAGAGAGAAAGAAAGAAACAAAAAAAAAAGAGGAAGAAAAGAAGACATCTGCTTTTTTATTCAAAGCCCTGCTAGTGGAGTTGATGCAAAAAATCCCAACAAAGCTACGATCAAATACATATGGAATTGCCTAATGAACTGATTGATGGAGTCAGAAAATCTTCCATGCCAGTTTGTTGGAGTTTCAATCATGCAACTGTCCAAGCAAAGGTTAGTTTTGCCCTTCAAATTCAATAATCTCATCTTCATTTTTCCCTTTTTTGTCTGAAACAGATAAAGGCCTCAGACAGGGGATAGCATTTGTCATAAACAAATATATAGTGGAGATTTATATGTCTACAGGAACGCACCCACACTTCAAAATAGGGGAGAAGTGAATTTGACTGAAATTGCTTTTCTCCTTCCAAGTGGATCAGAACATGCTGATAGCCCCTTAGTGACCCACCCACAGTGACTGTATGTCTTCAAGCCTTTTTGGAGGTCCTTGGGTTCCAATACTGAGACAGGAAATTGCAGAGTTCAATAGTCCATAACTTTATAGGCGGCGGTAAATGCCCCTGGACCACACAATTTATTATCTTACCTGAGCTTTATAGAATTTGATGTCCACTAGTCAGTAATTTAAATGCAAGGGTTCATCATCAGATGACACATAAACAAGTGAAAGAAGTTGGGTTATAAATTCAGAACACCAGCGTTGATTCACATCTTTACTGAAATGGGAGGGACTCACCAAATATTAAATATGCAAGCCCAGGGAATATTTTAAGGGATTAACAACTCATTCCCACATGAGAATGTCTGTTTAAGCACTTTGCCTTTAAAAGAATGGCCTTCTTTGTACCCTTGGACCCAGGGCATGGGACCCAAGAGGAAATCACAGCATGTTTAACGGTAGCGTGGATAGCTGGAAGTCATGAATCAATTCCGGAAGTCCTCCGAACGTTGCCTTTCCCTCCTCTAGTAGCCATAAAACTTCCTTAACAGAATTGAAATTTTGCCAATTCCAGGTGTTAAGAAAATCATTTCCCAGGCATCAGCTTCATATCTCGATTTTAAGAATCCAAATAACTGATAAGAATAGGAACTTTCCTGAATATAAACATGCTATGTCCAGGGCTCTGAAATTTGTGCACGCTGTCTGGTTTTGAAGATGATGCTTGCTATGGTGAGATTTCAGCCATAAATGACCACTGAGGGACTTACAGGAAGAATAATCCCAGCAAACTTTGCACATGTGCAGTACATCCTTTGCTGGATTTATCCATCTGTCACCTTTAGTGACAGCATGATGCTGTTTCCAGTTCTGTCCCTTGGTATCCCTAATATTCCAAGGTCTCAGTTCTAACATGCTGAATTTACCTGTAATACATAATTACCCCCTTCTACTGGATTGTAAACTCCTTTGAAAAGCATCGTGGCTCAGTGGAAAGAGCCCAGGCTTGGGAGTCAGAGGTCATGGGATCTAATCCCGGCTTCACCACTTGTCAGCTGTGTGACTTTGGGCAAGTCACTTAACTTCTCTGGGCCTCAGTTACCCATCTGTAAAATGGGGATTAAGACTGTGATCCCCACGAGGGACAACCTGATCACCTTGTGTCTACCCCAGCGCATAGAGCAGTGCTTTGCACATAGTAAGTGCTTAACAAATACCATCATCATTATTATTATTTGAGGCCAAAGCTCATGTCTGATCACTCTTTTGTACCCTCCCAAGTAGTTAGTACCACACTCTGTCCAAAATCAGTGCTTTTCTTATCCTTAATTGCTTATTGTGGTTTGTCTTCACAACATCCTGGGAGATAAGGAAAGGCAGCTATCATTATTCCCAGTTTACAGACTAGGAAAGAAAGGCTAAGTGAATTGTTGAAAGTGATATGGCCAGCCAGTAGTAGATTTGAGACTAGAACTCAGGCCATCTGGCTCTGCTCTTTCCACTAGATCACACTATTTCAAAAGTCATTTTACTTCTTTGGGATGCTCTCCAGATTGATCTGCCTGCTGCCATTTCTTCTAGCAGATCTCTGCTATGCTGTACCACCTGGAGTGGTGGTGTGACTCTGAAGATTGAAAATATGCCCTCTGTCCTCCTTGCTTGCTTGAATTGTCCCATCTCTGCAGCATGACAGAAAGAGGTGTAACCTGCAGACATCATTCTGGAACTAGAATCAATAGATGGTATTTATAGAGCATTTACTGTAGGCAGAGCACTGTTCTAAGTGCTTGGGAGAGTTTAATATAATACAGTTAGTAGGCAAAATCCCTAACCACAAGGAGTTTAAATAATAATTCAGGGTGTATTGTGTGCAGAGCACACAGTTGGGGTGAGCAAGCATTGCTTCAGTACCTACTGGATTACTACTGGATGGTTTCAAGACCCAACTGTTTAGGAATTGGCCCTGCCATTGAGTTAAATTTAAGTAAAGGTAGTGCTAGTGGAAATGCTCAAGAAATTGATTGGGACATCAGTAGTTGGTGCAGTTCTTTACTAAGCAACTAAACGATTGTCTGCGTGTCAAAGGAAGAGCTAATATGTCACCCAGATAGTGTACTAGTTAGTTCCAAACATTAGGGGAAGAGACTGATGAGAGGATTGCACTGGAGGTCTGTGGGGAATTCTTCTGCAACTCCCCCAGCTCTGCATCATGTTGAGTGACCTTGGCCTTGGAAAATCCTGGGAGCATGGAACTGAACTTCTCAGACTGCAGGGTGCCCCAGGCATTATTCCCAAACCTGAGGATTTTTCTCCTTCATGGATAATATCCCTTGTCCATGATTGGCAGCACTCCTCCATACCCTAGTGGTGAAAAAGCTTTCCTTGCTGTTAAGGGCTAAATCTCCCTTGATGCGTTTCAAAAGCACAGAAAGTATTGTTCAATTGCCAAAAGATTAATTCTCCCCAAAGAACACTGTTACAGGCTCCTCTGAAAAGGTCCCTATTTAAAATCTGGAATTTTATAAGTGTAAGCATCAATCTTAAAATTATCTTTTTTGTCTTCTGCACACTTGCAAGAGACTCCAACTACCATAAAAGATACTAGCCGTTTGGCTTATAAAAGAGTTTGAAAAAGTGTCAATCACAGGGACACAGTAAAATCCAGTGTGTCATGGCAGCCAAGTAACCTGAGAGCTAATTATAATGAGGTGTATAAGACAGCCTATCAGAAAATGACAAACTGATAAAAGAGATGGTGATAAAGACATACAAATAGAGCAGAGCAGGCCAGAATTCACCAAAAGGGAGAAGAGAAAAAGAGAGAGAGAGATGTCTTTGTAAAAATAAACCACAAGAAAGATGCCAGATGATTCATTCAGTGCCTGCCACCAGAGTAGTACTTGAATAGAAGTCACAAAAGTTCATCCCAAACTTGGTGGGAAGGAAGTGTTCTGAGGAATTTCCTTACCTTTTTTTTTTAACAAATTCCATTGTGATATGCAAATATAAGGAAGAAGAACACAGCTCATTGTAATTAAATGCCGTAACAGAAGTCAGCCTAAGGAGGATTTGGAGTGATTATTTCACAGAAATGTGGGAATGGAACAGACTTCCAGAGAGCAATCAATCTATTCCCAAGTAAACTTCACCTAAATCTCACCAGACAAGTGGGTCTCCCTTCTGTTTCAGGATTTCTATGGAAGATTATTTCACACGGCTATTTCACCCTTATATTCAATCTGTCACCAAATTCTGTTGGCTGTACCTTAACAACATTGCTAAAATTCACCCTTTCCTCTCCACCCAAGCTACTACCATGCTGATCCAAGCACTTTTCCTATCCCACCTGGACCACTGCATCCACCTCCTTGTTGACCTCCCAGCTTCCTGTGTCTCCCCACTTCAATCCATACTTTGCTGCATGGATCATTTATCAAAAAAAATGTTCAATCCATGTCTCCCCATTCCTCAAGAACCTCCACTGGCTGCCCATCCACCTCTGCATCAAACAGAAGCGCCTTACCCTTGACTTTAAAACACTCATCAGCTGGTCCCATCTTACCTCACTCCTACTACAGTCCATCCCTCACATTCCACCCTCTTGGCACCAACTCAGTCACTGTTGCCCTGATCTTGTCTATTTTGCTGCCGACCTTTGCCCCCTGTCCTCCCCCTACCCTGGAACTCCCTCTCCCTCCATATACGTCAGACCACCACTCTTTTACCTTGAAAGAATTATAAAGGTCACATCTTCTCCAAATAAGCCCTCTTTTCCCCTGCTCACTCTCCCCTCTGTGTCATCCATGCACTTGGACCTGTGACTTTTGGACATTTGATATTTTCCCAGCCCCTAAACACACAGCACTTGCATAGATATCTTTAAATTGTATATAAATTGTTTATTCAGATCATGTATTCATCATTTATATTATTTATTAATGTCTCTCTCCCCCTCTAGACTGTAAACACATTATGGGCAGGGATTGTGTCCACTAATTCTGTTTTACTGTACTTTCCCAAGTGCTTAGTACAGTGCTGTGCATGTCAGCACTTAGAACAGTGCTTTGCATACAGTAAGCACTTAATAAATGCTATCATTAAATGCTATCATTAGTAAGCTCTCTATAAATACCATTGCTGGATTGATTGATTGATGGAGCTGCCTTTACCCCTAATATCTCTCCCTAGTAACAGACAAACTGTTAGGGTCATTGGATTCCAGAAGTTTTTTTAAAAGACATGAAAAAATATTTTGACCAACTGTCAGGGATGCAAAAAAAAAAGAATGTTGGGTTTAGTCTTCTACTAAAAGTTATGATGACATAACACATAATTCGAAAAAATTAATGAACAGTCCTGAAGTATTGCTAGGAAACAAAAGAGAGAACTGAAAGATAATTTTGGTAGCCAAATTGCAACAAGGAAGTAATTAAGGATAAGTGATAGATGGCTTTTATATTACATTAAAGTTTCATGAATACAAAGTTGGGTTAAAGTGTTTGGAGATTTATTTTGAAGCCTATGACTTCTCTTTAGAGCAGAAGACATAGGAAGGTTAAATCACATGAGCCCATTCTGTTATTTTAGGATACACTCATCACTGGAGAAGTACATTACTAAAGAAGAAAAATCCTCTGAAGTGCCTAGTGCTGATTAAATTGATAGTAATAAGGAATAATGGCAATAAACCTTGCATTTGTTTTTTATATTAGGCATTCTTAGTTCTTAACAATAACCCAGTCTTGAACATGAAAATAAGCCATTAAGGAGCAACATGGCCTAATGGAAAGAGCCTGGGCCTTGGAGACAGAGGACCTGGGTTCTAATTCAGCCATCACCACTTCCCTGCTGTGTGATTCTGGACAAGTCACTTCATTTCTCTGTACATCAATTTCCTCATCAGTAAAATGGGAATTAAATACTTGATCTCTCACTTTCCCCCTCTATGCTGTAAGCTCATTGTCGGCAGGGAATGTGTCTGTTATATCATTACATTGTACTCTCCCAAGGGCTTAGTACAGTGCTTTTCATACAGTAAGCACTCAATAAATACAATTGACTGACTGGTTTACTTAGACTGAGAGCCCCATGAGGGACAAGGATTGTGTCGAACTCGATTCATTTGTATTTACCCCAGGTCTTAGAACTGTGTTTGACACAAAGGAAGAATTTAACAAATGCCATAATTACTTACAGAATCAAACATCCCACCATGTTCCCAGGAATCAGCCAGGCCCTCCTCCAGAATAATAATAATGGCATTTGTTAAGCGCTTACTATGTGCGAAGCACTATTCTAAGTGCTGGGGGGGGGGATACAAGGTGATCACGTTGTCCTACGTGGGCTCACATCTTAATCCCCATTTTACAGATGAGGTAATTGAGGCCCAGAGAAGTTAAGTGATTTTTCCAAAGTCACACAGCTGACAAGTGGTGGAGCTGAGATTGGAACCCCCAACCTCTGGCTCCCAAGCCTGGGTTCTTTCTACTGAGCCACGCTGCTTCTCTAGAAGTTGGTAGAGGTGTAGTAAGGGCAGATGGCAAAATAAAGGATAGAAAATAAAATAATCTCCTCAATCCCCCTGATTCTGAATCTCCTCAGCTCTCTTTCCCCTTCATCTCCCCCACTTCTCCTTGTGCTTGTGGTCAGGTAAACTCTACTTAACTCTGGTACTGCCAACCCACTGCTCACTAATCAGTCAATCAATCAATGGTATTTATCATTTATCATGTATTTATTCTTCTCTTTCTCACAGGCCCATAATCTTGGAATTATCTTCGATTCTGGAAGCAGCGTGGCCTAGCAGAAATAGCAGGGACTGGAAATCAGAGGACCTAGGTTCTAATCCCGCTTCCAAAGGGATTGTTTGCTCTGTGACCTTGGGAAAGTCAATTTACTTCTCCATGCCTCAGTTACCTCATCTGTAAAATGGAGACTAAGACTGTGAGTCCCATGTGGAATGTGGACTGTGTCCAACCTAATTTTCTTGTATCTACCCCTGGCAATTAGTAGAATGCCTGGCACACAATAACTCCTTAACAAATTCCACTTAAAAAGAACAAAACAAACAAACAAAAAAACCCTCATCACGCTCATTCAACCCACATATTCAATGTCACCAAATCTTGTTGGTTCTACCTTCACATTATTGCTAAAATCCATCCATTCCTCTCCATCCAAACTGCTACCACATTGATCCTAACACTTATTCTATCCTACCTTGCTTACTTCATCAGCTTCCTTGCTGACCTCACAGTCTCCTGCCTAGTCTCATTTCAGTCCATACTTCACTCTGCTGCCTGGATTGTTTATCTACAAAAACATTCAGTCTAGGTTTCCCCACTCCTCAATAACATCCAATGGTTGCTCAAACACCTTTGCATCCAACAGAAATTTCTTACCATAGGCTTTAAAGCACTCCATCACCTTATCCCCTCACACCTTACCTTTCTGAGTTTCTACCACATCCCAGGTGGCACACTTCACTACTCTACTTCCAACCTACTCACTGTACCTCAATCTCATTTATCTCATTCATTTGTTCAATCAATCATATTTATTGAATGGTTACTGTGTGCAGGGCACTGTATTCACCTCTGGCTTGGAACTCCCTCCCACTTCATATCCAATAGACAATTACTCTCATGAATAATAATTGTGGTATTTGTTAAGTGCTTACTATGTGCCAGGCACTATACTAAGCACTGAGGTGAATACAAGCAAATCAGGATGGATACAGTCCCTTACCCTCATGGGACTCACAGTCTCAATCCCCATTTTACAGATGAGGCAATTGAGGGACAGAGAAGTGAAGTGACTTGCCCAAGGCCACACAACAGAGAAATGGCAGAGCTAGGATTAGAACCCAAGACCTTCCAACTCCCAGTCCTGGTCTCTGCCCATTACGCCACACTGCTTCTGCCTTCCAAAGTTTATTAAAAGCCTAACTCCTCCACGAGGTCTTTCTCAATTAAGCCCTCACTTCTTCTTCTCTCGCTCCCTTCTGCATCAACCTTGTATTTGCACTCTTTATTTGCCCCTCCTTCAACCTCACAGCACGTCTATATATCTGTAATTTGTTAATTTATATCAATCTGTCACCCCCTCTAGACTATAAGCTTCTTGTGGGAAGGAAATGTATCTACCACCTCTGTTATATTGTACTCCCCTTAGCTCTTAGTACAGTGCTCTGCACACATAAGCTCTCAATAAATTGGATCGATTGATTAATTAACTGATTATTAACTGAGCACTTACTGGGTGCAGAGCACTGTGCTAAGCACTTGAGAGAGTATGTACAGTTGGTAGACGTGATCCTTGTGTTCAAGGAGTTTTCAATCTTTTTACCCATGTCTGGAACACATTAACATTTATATGCGAATCATATGCTATATTTATCATATTTATTATATTATATTAATTATATGCTATATTTTTATTTAGCATATTAGCATTAGCATATCAGCTAATCACTGTCAAAACTCTGAACAATGCTTTAATAATAATAATAATAATTATAATGGTATTTGTTAAGTGCTTACTGTGTGTCAAGCCCTGTTCTTAGTGCTGGGGTAGATGCAAGGTGATTAGGTTGCCCCACATGGGGCTCACAATCTTAACCCCCATTTTACAGATGAGGTAACTGAGGCACCGAGAAGTTAAGTGACTTGCCCAAAGTCACACAGCTGACAAGTGGTGGAGCCGGGATTAGAATCCAGGACCCCTGACTCCCAAGCATGTGCTCTTTCCACTAAGCCATGCTGCTTATCACTTTCTGGATTCACCCCTCCGAACCCAGATTGTCCCAGTCCCTCCAGCTCCCTGCCCTCACCTCCGTATGTCTCGGTATTAAATGAGGTTCCATGGTCCTGCTGTTCACACTCTTGGAATCTCTGCTCTTCTGCCTTTTCCAGACACAGAAGCATATAAAGTGGCATAAACTGCCTTTGTAGTTCTTCCCTAGATTTTTCCGTCGGGGAACTTGAGTGGCCACTGACGATCCCGCCACATACTGGGGGCGATGGAGGCAATGGCCTCCACAGCTGTTGGAGCCGGTTTCTCAGGCTTGCTCATAACAGATCTGTAACAATGATAATAATTGTGGTATTTGTTAAGTGCTTACTTTGTGCCAAGCACTGTACTAAGCACTGGGGTGGATACACGCAAATTGGGTTGGACACAGTCCCTGTCCCACATGGGGCTCACAGTCTCAATCCCCGTTTTACAAATGAGCTAACTGAGGCCCAGAGAAGTGAGTTGCCCAAGGTCATACAGTAGACAAGTGGCAGAGCCGGGATTAGAATTCCCAGGCCTGTGTCCTATCCACTACTCCATGCTGCTTCCCTAACAAGCCTGAAAAACCTCAAAAATATGGCTTGCCGGCCGATTAGGGATTTTTTTTAAAAAACTATCCCCTTCCAGTCCTCATTCCCCCTTCTAGACTGTGAGCCCGCTGTTGGGTAGGGACTGTCTCTATGTGTTGCCGATTAGTACTTCGCAAGCACTTAGTACAGTGCTCTGCACACAGTAAGCACTCAATAAATACGATTGATTGATTGATTGATTGCAATCCCTGGCCCCTTTTTGCTACCACACTCAAGATGCAGCACAAATTGTATTGTGATATCACAGGCACCAATTTCTGCAAGTATGCTAATTTCCTATAATATTAGTGCATTTTCTGGGGGGAACCGCTGAACCCACTGCTTGCTTCAGAGTCTTTGAGGCCCTGCCCAGGTCAATGTCAAGGAACCTGGCCATAACTTGGACACCAAAAAAAAATAAAAATAAAGAAATAAACCAATAAAACAGACCACATCCAACAGGGGATATTCCCATGGAAACTGGACTGTCTGGTATAAAACTAGATGATTAGGGAACCCCGGAGTGACCCCCTAGGAAACAATTCCCAGCTTCTGTTCCTGGGGCTGGGAAAGTTTGAGAGATGCTCAATAAATGTGTACTGTCACAACAGGTGAGTAGAAATTTGATTGAAGTTTATAAAGAGCATCCCTAGCCCAGATTAAAGCAAGATATTCTGGGCCTCCAAGTTCCACTCTTTATAACCAGGCAAAAAAGAAGTTCTCCTAGAGGGTTCCAGGTTTTGGAAGGAAAGCACTTTGTCTACATTTTTCCTTTCAAAATCTACATGGGCCCTATGTTTTGGTGCATCTAAATCTATGTTAATAAGATATCTAACCTTGCCCACCTGCTAGACAATATTTTTTCTTTCCTGGGCAATAACCCTAAGGACAGTCCTAGCTGAATGAGCCTAGAGGAAAGAGAAAAGCAACACAAGCTCAGAAGCAAACTGCTTCTTTTCCATTTAAGAAGGCTGAGTAGAAAGATTGGGGTTGAGGAACTCTGCCTGGAAAGTTGACTCAGTGAAACCCTCAGGGAGCAGGAGGAGGAAGGGAAAGATGGGGGTCAGCATTCCTGGAAGAAAATCTTCCCCTCTGAGCCCTAGTATCACCATGTAGACACTTGCTGAGTGACTGCGTCACTTGGGGAAGTAGAGGCCTATCAGGTCATCAAGATGCAGCCCACTTAAAGTTCTGGACCTCGGTGCATTCAATTTCCCCTCAAATTCCTAAAGCCAGAACAAATATGAATGAGTACGAGGACTCTGTAGTGCCTTCACAAGAAAATTTGGTCTGAAAATCTCCAGACTTCTTTCATCTAATTGATTGAGGTACTAAGGATTTCTGGGCCAAAAAGCTGCACGATTTCCATTTTATTTGGACTGTGGAGGCTGGGGGAGTTTGAGAGTTCATATCTATTTGCTATGGCTCTTTTGAATTTGAAAAGAGATGTTAAGTGAAGAAATTCAACCTGTAACTATTATCCAAAGGGAGGAAAGAGTTGGCTGGCTCAACAGTTCATTAGCCCTTTCATTACTTCTGACCGCACTCTCGAGTGAACACCAAATTCATCTGGCTAGGACTTCAAGTTTTTATTCAACTTGATACTTAAATGATCTCCTAGACTGTAAGCTCCTAGAGGGCAGGAATTGGGTCTACCAACATTATTGTATTGTACTCTCCAGGAACTTAGTACGGTGCTCTGCAGAGAGTAAGCACTCAATAAACAGTATTGATTAAATTATGTACATTAGGTTATCTATTATCCTGAACTTGTTTTATAGGGATTGCAGACTGAATAGATAACAGATCTATTCATGGCATAGTGGAGAGAACACGGGCTTGGGAGACAGAAGGTGGTGGATTCTAATCCCAGCTCCACCACTTGCCTGCTATGTGACCTTGGACAAGTCACTTCACTTCTCTGGGACTCAGTTATCTCTTCCGTAAAATGGAGATTGAGACTATGTGCCCCTCGTGGGACAGGGACTGAGCCCAACCTGATTTGCCTGTATCCACCCCAGCGTTTAGTAATAATAATAATAATGATAATGATGGCATTTACTAAGTGCTTCGTACAGTGTCAGAGTGTACAATGCTTAGTACAGTAACAAATACCACAATTATTATTATTATTTTTCAAAATTCCTTTGAAGAAAGATTTACTACTAGTGCAAGTAGAAGTAGGAGTAGAGTAGGAGTAATAATATTGAAATAACTATTGCGTGTAAAGTATTTACTAAGTTCTCAGTGGTTATAGATGTTGGTGATGAGCATTGTTAGGAAGATGGTGAATTCTTCGGGTTCCGTAGAAACTAGCTCAAAGTCATTATCTAGGGAGTTTTAGATGCTAGGTTTTCTGACACTGCAGAAACAAAGCCTAATTCCCACTTGGGCATTCTTTACCAGTGTTATGTACAGTGCTCTGAACAAGATAAACTTTAATAATAATAATAATAATAATGACATTTGGTAAGTGCTTACTATGTGCAAAGCACTGTTCTAACCAATTCTATTACTATTACTACTAGTCTAGATTCAGTGATTTCCTAATGAAGAGAAAGACCATGAGGGATAAAGGGAAATGTCAACTCAGGGCAGATAGCTTCTGACCTTTTGGGCAAGTGTAAACAGCAAATTTTTATTAATAAGAATGATAATTATTAAGCACTTACTGTACCCCAGGAATTAGGGACTTCAATTCTGCAACAAGTCAGAAGAAGAGGTTCCTTACATCTCAAACATCAGGAGCAGGTAAGAAACTTCTAGTTTGTATGCTATTTCCTCCTGGCAGCTATATATGAGCAGGAAAGTTTAAATTCTTTACTAAATATCAGGCCAGTCCATTTATCACAACTAGACTTTAAAATGATTAATATAGTGTTTTTGAGTGCTAACAGTGTGCAGGGCACTGTAACAGCACAGTGAGGAAAGGTTAAAAGGATGATAATTCAGACCCATGACATTGGTGGGGTAATAACGTAAAAGTATCTATCCTCAAAACTCACTGACAATTTTTCATTGATGCAATATCAACCTATAATGTTGGGTAGGGGGGAGAAGGTTATGTTCTTGAAGAAGGAAAACTAGGGAAAATTAGGAAAACTTGTGCTGAAATTTGCACTCCTTGACAAACATCTTATATGTATTCAGGACTGTTTCATCCAGTATTGCCTTGTAATGTTCCTTAATTTCCCAACAGCTCTCTATTTAAAGCCATAGTGAAAACACACGTTATAGGCGAGCTCACAGTACATTTGCAAGCCAGTTCTATCACCCATACTGGTGAAGACTGGAATAAATTGGACACCTCATTTTTAATTCATCCACACTTGCCAAGCTGTAGTCATTAAGAACAGGACTGAGTATCCCAACTCTCTTATAATATTTACAAAGAGAATAGATTGAATGCACCACAAAGCCAATCTGAGTTTATGGAGAGAGAGCCTCCTGTTTGGCAACTGTCCCAAAGATTGATCATTTTTAAGGCAGCTTTTCAAGAAGACTATTCACTTTTTCATATGTACTGAGACTCAGTTTCAGCACTGCTAGTGAAGAGGGAGAAGGGTGGGGGGATGAGGCATGGTGGAACTCTTACCACAGCCAGGTTATGGGGAGAATGATGAGGTGTTCAGAGTATTTTTCCCCAAATATAACTGGAAATTCACTTCTCCTCTCTGGAGGAAACGCCATAGGGGCCCCATAGTTTCTGGACCTGCTCCTCTCCCCCCAACTCCACCCCTGTAGGGCTGGGGATAGAGGAGGGCTCCAGTCTAGTACAAGCAGCAGCAAAAATGAATTGACTCAGACACCCTCTCTGTTGCATCCAAACTACTCCCCACAATGTTTCCTCTACCTCTTGCAGTTTCTGCTGTGATTAGGGAAGGCCAGGGGAAAAATGATGTCTGGTGTCATGAGAAGAAAGATACAGTCCTGAGTACCCACTTCAACCTCCTACCCACATTCAAAACCAGACACGATTGTATCACTGGTGTGGGGGCATCAACAGGCTGGTTTTTCCAACCAGTCAAATGATGGCAAACACTCAAAAGGTAGATTTGCCCACCAGTCAGAGGAGAACACCAGAAACCCCACCTCAAGATGGAAGTTTCTTCCATTTCATGAAGGGGAATTGTGCCCACCCTGGAGCCCCCACAATCTGGGCAACTATTTGGAATTGGAAGGGCAGGAGGAGGGTGGGGATCTGAAGTTGGTTTTAGACACCCACCATGCAGCCCTGGGATGCCTTCCCCACGGCCCTGTGTTTAGCATCTTAGCAGAATCAGCAGAATTATGTCCCTAGCCACAGCATGGGGAGGTCTCCTGAGGCTCCTATTGTAATGCAGTGAAATCAAGTGTCATGTAAGGGCCCAACCAGAGCATGTCTAAGCCTTTGGGATTAGGGCTGGGGTGGTTGAGCTGGCACTGAACAGGGATGAGGTGGAGGATGAGGCATTAGGAGTCTAGAAGCCCAAGAGGATACTGAGTGAGGGAGTGCATAGCCTCATTACCTCCCTATCCCTACTACCCTGAGTGTGTCACCCTGCTGTTGCTCAGAATGAAGTCAAAACCTAAGGCAGGCATTGGGTCTTTCAACTTTGTAATATTCACTTAACTTCTCTGTGCCTCAGTGACCTCATCTGTAAAATGGGGATGAAGACTGTGAGCCCCCCGGGGGACAACCTGATCACCTTGTAACATCACCAGTGCTTAGTACAGTGCTTTGCATATAGGAAGCACTTAATAAATGCCATTATTATTATTATTATTATTAATATTCTAAATAGTGCCCCATGTCCTGACATCCTGATTGGGCTTGTAAAAGTTATTCTGCCTTCAAAATTCCAATTGACACCTTGGAATGTGGTCATTGGAAGCTTGGTTCTCCCATATTTTAACTCCTGCAAATCCTCTCCTAATGGGTCGATCTCATGTTGGTCTTTTTAGCCACATTTGAATGCGTGGTCAGTATGTCACCATCAGCAGCATCATCTCTGAAAGTGAAAAATAGGTTTATATGCCAATATTATCCCCGAGCATCCCCAAATCATCAACAGCACTGGCTGAGCACCTGTGCATAGAGAGAACAGTGTAAGACTCTTGATAACATTACAACAACAGTAGCAAACCTGGTCCCTGCCCTTGAGGACTGTAAGCTCCCTGTGGACTATATTGTTGCATTGTACTCTCCCACACACTTGGTACAGTGCTTTTTACACAGTAAGTGCTCCGTAAACACTAACATCTAACGCAGGAGGCAAGTGGAGTTGAATTGTGAAACAAAAAACAGGTTCAAGACTAAGAAGTAGTCTTGCTGCCACTAAGCACTGAGCTTGCCACCTTTCCTCAATTCAGAATCAGCTTATGTGTTCAACAGGCGGTAAAAATAGAGAGGCACCAAATCAGGGCAGTCTACTGGATTGTTACCTCCAATAGAACAAGTGAGAAGGTCTTCACCTGCTGGGCAGCAGCATGGCCTAATGAATGGGGCACGGTTCTGGGAATCAAAGGATGTGAGTTCTAATCCCAGTTATGCCACTTGTCTACTGTGTGACCTTGGGCAAGTCACTTAACTTCCCTATGTCTCACGTCCCTCATCTGCAAAATGGGGATTTAGTACTTGTTCTCCCTCCTACTTAGACTCTGAGCCCGACGTGGGACCTGATTATCCTGTATCTACCCCAGTGCTCAGTACAATGCTTGGCATGTAGTAAGTGGTTAACAAATACCACAATTAATTATTATTCAGTAGATCCAGAAAGTCATTTCTTGTATTCCCTCTGTTAAGGGCTCTGACTCTCTTATTGGTGTTTGGAATCACTTAACTTCTGCCTTCACCTGACAATGCTGGGCATTAGATATGACTATAAAGGCCACTGAAGGGCTAGAAAATTTTTGCCTGATCCATGCGAAGTAGACTTGGAGGATCTCCTCACTTATCTTCCTGCCTCCTGTCGCTCTCGTCCCCAGTCCATACTCTGCTGCAGGGATCATTTTTCTAAAAAAACATGCTCAGTCTATGCCTCCTCAATCCTCAAAAGCCTGTAGTGGTTGCCCATCCATCTCTGCATCAACCTCCTCACAATTAGCTTTAAGGCACTCTTATCAGCTTTCTCTCTCTTACCTTACAAATTTCCTACAATGGCTTAGCCTTAAAACTCTTCTCCTGTAACACCGTCCTACTCACTGTACCTCATTCTTGCCAGTATCCTCACTGGCCCCTCATGCACATCTGCCCTCTGGCCCGGAGGTCTCTCACCGTTTGTATCCAGCAGACCACCAATCTCCCCATCTTTAAAGCCATTCTAAGATTACATCTCCTCCAACAGGCCTTCCCTGATTAACCTCTCGTTTCTGGACCCTATTCGCTCTCTCCTCTGCGCTGCGTACGCTCTTAGGTGTGTATTCCTTAAGCACTTTATACTCACCTTAGCCCCACAGGACTTATGTACATATCAGTACTTTGCTATTTTCACTATTTGTAACTCATTCACTAATTCATTCAATCATATTTATTGAGCACTTACTGTGTGCAGAGCACTGTACTAAGTGGTTGTAATAATAATGATGGTATTTGTTAAGCACTTTCTATGTGCCAAGCACTGTTCAAGTGCTGGGGTAGATACAAGGTAATCAGGTTGTCCCACGTGGGGCTCACAGTCTTAATCCCCGTTTTACAGGTGAGGTAACTGAGACACAGAGAAGTTAAGTGACTTGTTCAAAGTCACACAGCTAACAAGTGGTGCCTGTTTCCCTCAGAAACCCATAATTTCCTTGTGTGCTGGTATACTGTCTGCCAGCTCTATTGTATTGGACTTTCTCAAGCATACAGTACATGGTCAGTAAATACCATTGTTTCATTGATGGTCTGACTGCTCCCTATTTTTTTATGGTACTTGTTAAGCACTTACTATGTGCCAACCACTGTGGGCAACCACTATTCTAAGCACTGGGATAGCTATAAGTTAATCAGGTTGGACACAGTCCCTTTCCCTCATGGGCCTCACAGTCTTGACCCCACTTTACAGATGAGAGACCTGAGGCCCAGAGAAGTGAAGTGACTTACCCAAGGTCATACAGCAGACAAGTGGCAGAGCTTGGATTAGAACCCAGATCCCAGCTCTTCCTAGATCATTTCACTTACTGAAATGTTCATGGAGGTCAGCCAACTCTGAATATTTTCTACAGGCTTGACTTTCCAATAACATCCAAACCTTCTTAGGGTGAGAGAAAATTAGCAGTTGTCTATGGTGTGTTGTTTCCCTGGGACAAAATAATAATTATAATGATAGTAATAATAATAATGTATAAGGACAGTTCAATTTCAGATTGAATGATTGCGATTACACTTTGAAAGAGAAATACCTGTGAGTTTGTAACAAACATTTGGAAAGGAATATCCCACTGGGATTCTGGAAATCACAACAAACAATCATTCAGTCATTCATTCAATCGTATTTATTGAGTGCTTACTGTGTGCAGAGCACTGTACTAAGTGCTTGGGAAGTACAAGTCGGCAACATATAGAGATGTTGGTCCCTATCCAATAACAGGCTTACAGTCTAGATGGGGGAGACGGTTCGAAAAGAAGATCAACATGGTGGAAAAACAACATGCTGGATTAAGCATTTCTTCAAACTAAATGTTTCCAGCAACTATAGCTGGCATGCAACAAAGCACGAGATTGGAACAGGATGTGAACTACCTGTGCATACCTGGGCTGGAAGTAAACCAAAACCGGACTTGGCTCCGATATAAGAAAAATCCTCAATTGTGGGTATTCTGGTCTTTTGGGCTGCCGTCAGCTAGTCCCACCTCTGGGCTCTGAGCTGAGTGTGTCTTCATTGTTTTACAAGCCACTCTCCTCGCACCAATGACAGCCTACTGTTTCTCACCATCCTTCCTCTCACCCTCCTCCCCACTAAAAGCCTACTCACCTCTAGGACTTGGAAGAGCCAGTTAGGGGTAGTGGCTGGAGGAACAGTCCTGTAAGTGGAAGCAGGGGCCACTGTAGTCTCAGTTAGAAATTTATTTGAGTTTCTGCACAGGTTCCTTTGCACTGTCAATCTGGATCTTGATTACAGTTGCTTCAGGGACTATGAAAATAATTGTTCTTTCAGAGAGCAGGATGACAACTAGACACTCAGTTGCCTGATAGTGTCCTTTCACCTACCTTAAATCTGGGCGGACAGTGCCAGCCTGGATTTCTGGGAGTCCGGTCACCCCCACTCTCCTCCATGGGAAGCAGTCATGTCCAAGAATAAGATAGCAAACTGATTTGCTATCAGTAATGATGTCAATGGCCCTATCCAGGCCCTTTCATAGCAGCTCCAGTTCTATTCTGATCTATGCTACCACTGAGCACCATTCAATATTTTCTTTTTCCTCCTTAATGTAACAGATTGAGGCTGGGACACTCTTCAGGGCAAACTAAATCTGAGAACCAGATATTTATAGTCCATGCTTGCCTCTCAGGGAGAAAGGTCACACAGAGCTCAAAACACTTCCTTATCTCACAAGATAATTGAGCTACATTTTCTTGCTTCAAATTACTGTCAATAACAGGGATGCCTTAGCAATGGTATCTGCTCCATTTCAAGGATGGTTCCTCAGGCCCTGCCCTGATTTACCTTGTTGATAAGGAAAATTAAAGGTAGCTATTGATTAAGTGGCCAATCTGCAATGACACACAACCTTTCTTTTGAAGAAACAGGATCCACAACCTGAGTGCAGGAGTTGATTATAGTATTAGTGGCTTGCACCGTGCACTCTCCCTTCACCGGGCCAAATTAATCAAATAAAAGTATTTATTGAGGGCCTACTGCCTGCAGAGTATTGTATTAAGTACTTGGAAGACTACAATAGATTCAGTATATATGACACCCTACCCACAAGTAGCTTCATATCTAAGTGGGGGAGACAGACACTAAAATAATTTTCAGATATGCAGAAGCAGATTAATTACTGAGTGGTATTTATTGACTGCTTAATGTGTGCGAGCATTGTACTAAGTGCTTACCAAAGTAAAATCCAATGGAATTGATAGACATGATCCTTGCCCACAAAGAGCTTACACACAGACGGAGACCCTACAAACCGTTATAATAAGGGTGTGAAGAAAAGAGCTCTCACCCATTTTCCATAATCCCATCCTTAATTTGACAGTACCTTTTTTTAATTTCGTGATCATCTTTAGAGAAGCAGCGTGGCTCAGTGGAAAGAGTAAGGGCTTTGGGGTCAGGGGTCATGGGTTCGAATTCTGGCTCCTCCACGTGTCTGCTGTGTGACCTTGGGTAAGTCCCTTAACTTCTCTGAGCCTCAGTTACCTCATTTGTAAAATGGGGATTAAGACTGTGAGCCCCATGTGGGACAACCTCATCACCTTGTATCCCCCCAATGCTTAGAACAGTGCTTTGCACATAGTAAGCCCTTAACAAATGCTATCATTATTATTATCATAATAATAATCATTGTTGCGATGGTTTTTAAGTGGAGAAAGGGAATACTCCATGAGTAATATCAGAGTTGGAGAGTACTTAAGTGCTTAGCACTAATCTGGGAATCAGAAGACTTGGGTTCCAATCCTGGCTCCTCCATTTGTCTCCTGTGTGAACTTGGGCAAGTCACTTCATTTCTCATGCCTGAATTTCTCATCTGTAAAATGGAGATTCAATACCTGTTCTCCCTGCCCCATTAGTCTAAGAGTCCCATGCAGGACAAGAACTGTTTAACCACATTATCTTGTATCTACCCCACCACCTTGTATAGTGCTTGACACATTCTAAGTGCTTAACAAACATATTATTGTCATTATTATTATGATTATCGTTATTAATCACAGTAATAATTAGTGGACCCCCCCACCCCCAGGGACAAGGACCGTGTCTAATTCCCACCTTTGTAATAATAATAATAATGATGGTATTTGTTAAGCACTTATATTAAGCACTTTGTAAATACTATTACTACTACTATTACTCTCCTCTCAGGATCACACTTGGAGAGTTTTCAGTACTCTACCAGTCTCAGTTACGTGAGGGAGAGTCAAACAGAGGCATACCCATTTCATTCCTAGATTGGGCAGTGACTATCAAGTGGAAAACACTCTGCTACAAGTCAAAACTCACCTGTACTGGGCAGCAGAGGCATGGGAGAGAACTGAGAGCAGAAATTCAAGTTTACTGTGCAGAAGAAGGCAATGGTAAACCACTTCCATATTTTTACCAGAAAACTCTATGGATACAGTACCAGAATGATTGCAGATGGAGAGAGGGAAATTCTGGGAGAGCTGTGTCCTTGGGGTCATAAATGACTCGACAGAATAAGACAAGACTCCTATTACTATTATTATCATTGAGTGGAATTGCCAAATTAGTATTTGGGAGGATATAAAATGAGGAGATGAGAAGTTAATTGGGGCAAGCTCCCTGGAGAAGAGATTGCAGGAGGGTTTTGAAGATGAGGAGACCTTTGATCTGATGGATATGGATGGAGAAGGAGTTCTGGAGAGGGAAGGGCAGTAGTAGTAGTAATAATAATAATAATGGTATTTATTAAGCGCTTACTATATGCCAGCCACTATACTAAGCGCTGGGGTGGATACAACCAAATTGGGTTGGACACAGTCCCTTGTCCCACGTGGGACTCACAGTCTCAAATCCTCATTTTACAGGTGAGGTAACTGAGGCACAGAGAAGTGAAGTGACTTGCCCCAGGTCACACAGCAGACAAGTGGCAGAGCCGAGATTAGTACCCATGACTCCCAAGCCGGTGCTCTATCCACTATGCCATGCTGCTTCTCTTGTTGTAGTGGTAGTAGTAGCAGTAGCAGCAGTGGCATTAGTAGTAACTACTACTTCTATTAGTACTAGACTGTAAAGTCCTTGAGATCAGGGATAATGCCTACTAATAAATCCAAAATGCTAAGTAGCGTGTTTTGCAGAGTAATCACTCAATAAATACTACCAGTGGATGATTGATTGATTGATAATGTTTGTTGAGCCCTTACTTGGTGCAGTACTCTGATCTAGGCACTTGGTAAATACAGAGCAAAGAAATGCCTCAATCCCTCCCATGAGGAGGCAATCATAAAAGTAATCACAAATTAAGTGGTCATAATAATGAGAACATATATACATGATTGCTGAGGATAAGTAAAATACATTTATAAGTGCTAGAGTTGGCTTGAAGGATTATATGGCTCCGGGGCCTGGGAGATAAATTCATTCATTCATTCAATTGCATTTGAGAAGCAGCATGGCTCAATGGAAAGAGCACAGGCTTGGGAGTCAGAGGTCATGGGTTCTAATCCCAGCTCCGTCACTTGTCAGCTGTGTGACTTTGGGCAACTCACTTAACTTCTCTGGGCCTCAGTTACCTCATCTGTAAAGTGGGGATTAAGACTGTGAGCCCAATGTGAGACAACCTGATTACCTTGTATCTCCCCCAGTGCTTAGAACAGTGCTTGGCACATAGTAAGCACTTAACAAATTACATCATCATTATTATTATTATTTATTGAGCACTTACTGTATGCAGAGCACTGTACTAAGTGCTTGGATAGTACAATTTGGCAACAGTTAGAGACAGTCCCTACCCAATGACGGGTTCGCAGCCTAGAAAGGGGTAGACAGACAATAAAGCAAAACAAGTAGAGAGGTGCATATATCATCAGAATAGGTAAATAGAATTATAGCTATATGCACATCATTAATGAAATACAGTAATAAATATGTACAAATATATACAAGTGCTGTGGGAAGGGGAATAACTGGTGAAGACTTGGAGGAGGTGGGATTTTAAGAGGGATTTTAATGTATGAAAAGCAGTGAGCAAGAGGGTGGAGAAAGGAGCAAGTGGCTATTATTGGGTGACCAGAACAAAGCACATTATAAGTAAGTTAGCTTGAGAGAAGTAAAGAGTGTCAGCTGAGCTATGATAGAAGAAGAGAAGTGATATGATCAGATAATAGAGTGGATAAGTAGGATGGAGAGAACTGACTGAATACCTTAAAGCCATTGGTCAGGAATTTCTGATCGGCTCACAGACTAATGGATAACCACTGGAGGTTTATGAGAAATAGGGAGGTGTGTGTAGGATGGTATTTTAGAAAAAAATGATCAAGGCAACAGGGTGACATATGGATAGGAGAGGGGAGAAGCTTATGATGGAAAGACAAGTGAGGAGGTTGATGTAAAAGTGAAACTGAGAAATTACAAATTTCTGGACCAATTTAGTGGTTGTTTGGATGGGGCTCAAGGATTGATTCTGAGCAGTGTTGTGGAGGAAAGCTAACAGGATTTGATGACAGATTGAATATATGCATTGAAAGAGAGGAAGAAATCAAGGATAGTGCCAAGGTTATGAGCTTTAAAGACGGGGAGAATGTTGGAATCATCAACTGTTGGGAAGGTAAGGTGGTGAAGATGATAAGGTAGGGAAGATAAAGAGTTCAGTTTTGAACATATTAAGCTTGACATGCTCATGGGGCATCCTACAGAGATATCCTGCAGGTAGAAAGTGAGGTGAAATTGAAGAAGAGGTAAACTGTCAGAGCTAGGCAGATACATTTGAGATTCATTCCCATATAGGCAGTAATTGAAACTGAAGGAGTAGATGAGCTCCCCAAGGAGTGAAGAAGTGAAAGGGACCCAGAAGGCAGTGATTCCTTGAAACGACCAGACACGAAGGTAAATTGGATAATCTGGAGAAAAATGTACTAGTAAAACCAAAGTCAGATAGAGTTTCCAGGGGAAGAGAGTGGTGAGAAGCAGTGTAGTGGAAAGAGCACAGGCTTGGGAGGTTGTGGATTCCAGTCCTGGCTCCGCCACTTATCAACTGTGTGACTTTGGGCAAGTAACTTAACTTCTCTGTGCCTCAGTTACCTCTTCTGTAAAGTGGGGATTATGATGGTGAGCCCTAAATGGGACAACCTGCTCACCTGTATCTACCCCAGCATTTAAAACAGTGCTGGGCACATAGTAAGTGCTTAACAAATACCATCATTATTATTATTATTATTATTACTATTCAGTGTTGGAACCAGCAGAGAGGTAGAGGAGGATAGAGTACAGTCCGTTTGATTCAGAAAGGAGACAGCTGTTTCAGTGGAGTGAAGGGGGAAGAAACTGGATCAAAGAGGGTCAAGAATGGAGATAGAGGAGGGCAGTGGAGGCCGTGGTAGTATAGCACCTATTTGAGGAGCCTGGATAAGAATGATTGGAGGAAAACAGGATGATAACCCGTGAGAGTGTTAAGATTCAGACATGGAATATTTTAGGATAAGAGAGATGTGAGTATGTCTGGAGGCAGAAAGTGCCAGGAGAAAGTAAGCAGTCAGCTTCCTTTATTCATCCTCCCGCCCATCCCACAGCGCTTATGTACATATCTGTAACTTATTTATATTAATGTTGGTCTCCTCACCCTCTAGGCTGTAAGCTCGTTGTGGGGGGAATGTGTCTGTTTATTGCTATATAGTACTCTCCCAAGCTCTGCACACAGTACGTGCTCAATAAATACCACTGAATGAATGAATGAATCAGGGAAGACCTTCTGAAGGAGATTTAAGGAAGACGTGGAAAATGGGGAGAGGCATGCTCCGTGAAATTTGAAGAGGGAGGGCCTGAAAAATCCCCCCAGAGATTGTTCAAAAGGCAGGACCTATTTATGGCCAAAATGACCATAGTCCATTGCCTACGATATAGCACAGCACACTAGTCTAACAGGCTGTTTTTGTCACCCATATTAGCCAGATTTGTTTTGTATTCCTGCTGGGCCTTCCACCTTGTGGAATGCCCAAGGTCATTCTTTGGTCAGATACCTTCACCACTGATGGCATAGCCTTAGTAGGCAGAATCAGATTTCCCCATTCTCCCAGTGCTGCTTCCACCAGGCCAACTTTAGGGACGGCCCAGTAATTACCACCAATGAGGAAGGAGTGGCTTAATTAGAGTTAATTAGGTTTGATCGGTTCACCCCGAGACTTTCATATTCTTTTGTATCTGCATGCTTATATATATATAGTGTGCCTACTTAAGGAATCTAATCTAGCCTATTTTTAACTCCTCACAAATACTTACAAGGTGCTTGTTTATTCAAGCCTTGAAATGAGGTAATTTCCATTTTCTTGGAGAGGCAAAGAGTTCAATGAGGTTACCTCTTTTGAGGAAATTTATTACTAATCCTATAGGGAGGCGTCATAATTTCTCACTCTAATTGTGCTATAAAGTCAAACATATTTTATCATCATTTGGAAAGCAATTCTTGTCTGCCAAACACGTATTTTATTTCAGTTGCATGCAAATTGATATTTTTATTGGCAATATTTGAAGGAATATATATATTTTTATAGGGGATGAAATCATGGGTTTCTCTAGTTGTCAATTTAATGTTAATATTAACAATCTTTATTGATTGAAAGCATTAATAAGATGAAAGTGATTTTTTTCTTAGCTTCATTGCTCTTCAGCTTAGTTTTCTTGTTTTTCTTTTCCTATTTTTATTTTCAGCATGTAAATCTTAATGGGGCTTTGATGCAGTTTAATTGTTTTCAAGTATATACCAAATTAAAATTCCCCGTTGAATCCCTGAAAATCATAGTGCTCCATTTCTTATGTAATCTCTCTAGATTTTTAGTAGGGTAGGTGCTCCTTGAAGGTAGAAAACACATTTTACTTTTACTGTGCTTTCTCAGGACCATAGCATAGCACATTGTTCTCAATAAGTGCTCAGTAAATGCCATTACTACTACTAGCACTGAGTCATATAAGATTCATTGACACAGGTTTCCTTCACAATGTGCAAATGCAAAGGTAGTCCTTTGCTGAGCTGTTGAACCTTCTCTGAACATAGTGAAATGATTTTCAGTGATGCATCATTAGCTTTCGACAATCCATGTTCTTGCTCTGCTTAAATATAGATTTCCCTCTTCACACTCTTCCTTGCTGTCCAGATAAACTACTCACTGTTCCTCCTTCTTAGCTCTCCTGCCCCTGACTACTTTCCCATATAATTCCCATCTGAAATGCCCTCCCTCTTCAAATTTCATGGAGCATGCCTCTCCCCATTTTCCAAGTCTTTCTGAAATCTCCTTCAGGAGGTCTTCCCTGATTCATTCATTCATTCAGTGGTATTTATTGAGCACGTACTTTGTGCAGAGCTTGGGAGAGTACTATATAACAATAAACAGACACATTTCCCCCACAACGAGCTTACAGCCTAGAGGGTGAGGAGACCAACATTAATATAAATGTTACAGATATGTACATAAGTGCTGTGGGGCTGGGAGGGAGGATGAATAAAGGAAGCACAACAGGGTGAAGTAGAAGTGGTGTGGGAGAAGAGGAAAGAGGGCTTAGTGAGGGAAGGCCTCTTGGAGGTGATGTGCCCTCAGTAAGGCTTTGAAGGCAGGGAGAGTGATTGTCGGATGAGGAGGGAGAGTGTTCCGGGCCAGAGGCAGGACGTTGGTGAGTGGTCCGTGGTGAGATAGACGAGATCGACATACAGTGTGAAGGTTGGCAGTAGAGGAGTGAAGTGTCCAGTCTGGGTTGTAGTAGGAGAGTAGCGAGGTGAGGTAGGAGGGGGCAAGGTGACTGACTTTTATAACCAATGGTGAGTATTTTTTTGTTTGATGTGGAGGTAGATGGGCAACCACTGGAGGTTTCTGAGGAGTGGGGAAACATGGCCTGAATGTTTTTGTAGAAAAATGAACAGGGTAGCAGAGGGAAGCATGGCCTGGTGTGGGGAAAAACAGGAGGCTAGGAGATCATCAAGGAGATTGATACAGGAATCAAGGTGGGATAGGATAAGTGATTGGATTAACATGGCAGCAGTTTGGATGGAAAGGAAAGTTGCGGACTTTAGCGATGTTGTGAAGGTGGAACCGACAGGATTTAGTGATGGATTCAATGTGTGGGTTGAATAAGAGAGACGAGTCAAGGTTAATGCCAAGGCTTTGGGCTTGTGAGACAGGAAGGACGGTGGTGCCGTCTACAGTGATGGGAAAGTCGGGGGGGGTGGGCAGGGTTTGGGTAGGAAGATACGGAGTTCAGTTTTGGAAATGTTAAGCTTGAGTTGACGGAAAGATCAATTTCTAATTTCCTCGGATGATAGACCTTCAACTGCCTGACCAGCCCTTCTGAGCCACCTAAGGGCTATAAGTATGCATGATATAGCACTTTCATAAAATTTTTTCATCCTCTGTTACTTAAGCAATAGCTTATTTATACATCCCTCTTTCCTTCTTCCTCCTATCTGTAAATTATTTGTAAATTATAGATTGTAAACTGTTTGAGGGCAGGGATTATGTCTACTAATTTCATTGAATTTCCCCAAGTGCTTAGTCCCATGCTCTGCACAGAGTAAATACTCTATAAATAAGATTGAGTGAATGAAGAGCTGGGACAGGCTTCCTGGTTTCTTCCAGATCTGACTTTGAGCCAACTAATCAGCAACTGGAGGCTGGGACTCCCTAAGAGTGTCCCCTGGGATACCCTCCTCTCCTGCTCTCCTCTTGGAGGTCCTAGAGATCTAGATTCAGAGGAACAAGGTGTGGTCTAGTGGATGGAGCTGGGGCCTGGAGCCAAGATATTTGAGTTCTAGCCCCCACTGGAAGGAAGAATCGTATCACAGATAACTTAAACTGAATCCAGATAAAATCATTTTGAACTTTGAAAGCATAGAGGTTGTGTCTCTGATGATGGATTTTCAAATTCCCAGAAGGATTAAATTGTCTGTAAAGTTACAGATAATTGAAACATTCCCCCTCTCAAGTAGCTTTCTCTGCTGAAAGGTGATTCTGCCCAAAAGACTCTTTTTACTTTGATATTGCTTCTAGCGATGTTTGCTGTTGTTGAACTTTCTGTTTAATGAAGCCTCATTCATTTATTCGTTCATTCAGTTGTATTTATTGAGTGCTTACTGTGTGCAGAGCACTGTACTAAATGCTTGGGAAATACAAATGGGCAACATAGAGAGACGGTACCTACCCAACAATGGTCTCACAGTCTAGAAGGGGGAGACAGACCACAAAACAAAACATGTAGACAGGTGTCAAAATTGTCAGAACAAATAGAATTATAGCTATAAGCACATCATTAACAAAATAAATATAGTAAATATGTACAAATAAAATAGAGTAATAAATATTTACAAATATATACAAGTGCTGTAGGGAGGGTAAGGGAGTAGGGTGGAGGGAGGGGAGAAGGAGGAAAGGAAAAAGGGGGAATCAGTCTGGGAAGGCCTCCTGGAGGAGGTGAGCTCTCAGTAGGGCTTTGAAGGGAAGAAAAAAGCTAGTTTGGCGGATGTGTGGAGGGAGGGCATTCCAGGCCAGAGGAAAGATGTGGGCCAGGGGTCGATGACAGGACAGCTGAGAACGAGGCACAATGAGGAGGTTAGTGGCAGAGGAGCAGAGTGTGCAGGCTAGGCTGTAGAAGGAGAGAAGGGAGGTGAGATAGGAGGGGACGAGGTGATGGAGAGCCTTGAAGCCGAGAGTGAGGAGTTTTTGTTTGATTTGAAGGTTGACAGGCAACCACTAAAGACTTTTGAGGAGGGGAGTGACATGCCCAGAGCATTTCTGTACAAAGATAATTCAGGCAGCAGAGTGAAGTAGAGACTGAAGTGGGGAGAGACAGGAGGATGGGAGATCAGAAAGCAGGTTGATGCAATGATCCAGTCGGATAGGATGAGAGATTGAACCAGCAAGGCAGTGGTTTGGGTGGAGAGGAAAGGGCAGATCTTGGTGATATTGTGGAGGTGAGACCAGCAGGTTTTGGTGACAGATTGGTTGTGTAATTTGGAGATTGGCATAATTATCCATAATTCTCCAAAAACATTAGCCGCAGGAGTTTTCTTTAAAACAGTCTGTCCCACCTCCTGCACTGCAGGAAAGTATTAGACTAAATTGCCTAGACTCTTGGACTCATTTTAACCCTGAGGTATACATCCTTACTCATTTTGTGAAACAGTTGCTGTAATATGTTCTTTGTGCATTTGACCTGTTTTCAAGGCATGTTTTATGTGTTTTCCAAAATGACCCCATGATCCTTCTGTGGTGCTTAGTACAGTGCTCTGCACACAGTAAGTGCTCAATAAATACGATTGAATGAATGGTTGAGAGCCTCTCAGCAATGCTCAGTGTTCAATGCTCCGGAGAGCCACAGACAAGAATATGTGACCAGTCAGGAATCACACAAGGGAGCAAACATCAAGCAAACATTTAACAGATTACTCTTTCCTTTGCAAGTGCTATTGGGAAAATAACAGTCTCCATATAAGTCATTCATTATATGGAATCAGTATAATGAATTTTCCTTATGGAACAGTTTTCAGATTAGGGGTAAGGGAATCAGAAAGTAATTTAGCAACCACCTGAGGAACTATATGGATACTCATTTTCCCTGTGAAAAGAATAAATTTGCTTTCCAGATTTCTAGGCTTTCTGTATTTAATGTAGGATAGTGTCAGCTTTGTCAGTGCTTTAGCTACTGGCTCTTTCCTTGTGGTAATGTGCCTTCTTAAGAGGTAAATTCTTCAAAGAATGAGACCAGGCTAGTAAATAATAATTTTGGTATTTGTTAAGCGCTTATTTTGTGCCAAGGACTGTTCTAAGCGCTGGGTAATCAGGTTGTCCCACATGGGGCTCACAGTCTTAATCCCCATTTTCCAGATGAGGTAAATGAGGCACAGAGAAGTGCGGTGAATTGCCCAAAGTCACAAGCTGATAAGTGGTGGAGTTGGGATTAGAACCCATGACCGCTGACTCCCAAGCCCCGTGTTCTCTCCACTGAGCCACGCTGCTTCTAATAGAATAGTAAAGTATTCTATTCCCTGAAAATACTAATTATTGACTGATTAATCGATGAACTGAACTCACAAGAGTGAAGGTAAATGGAATTACTAGAACCCTGTCTCCATTAGCCTGCAATCAGATTTCTTTAAATCAAATAAACTTGGTATTTACCACTTTATTATCATTAAGTATCATCGAGTCATGTCCTATTCACAGCGACTCCATGGATATATTTTCTCCAGAATGTCCTTTCCTCGGCCATAATCCACAACTTTTCTAACTGTTCTTCCATTATCATTACTATGGTCTCTAACCATCTAGCTGCTGGTCTGCCTCTTCCTTGTTTTCTCCAGGACTTTTCCTAGCATTAGTGTCTTCTCCAAAGAATTAATCCTGCTGGTTATGTGTCCAAAATATACTAATCTAAGTTGAGTTATTTGGCCTTCCAAAGACCAATTTGGCTTAATTTGCTCTAAAATCCATTTGTTTATTTTTCGGGCAGTCCATGGTATTTGCAACACCACATTTCAAAAGAATTGATGTTCTTCCTATCCTGCTCTTTCACTGTCCAGCTTTCAGATCTTTACATTGTCACTGGAAACAATAAAAAATTTACAAGTTGTATTTTTTGTGGCAATTGTTACATCAGCACATTTCCTGACTTTTTCCGCATCCAGGACCAGAAAAAAAAAACAGAATAAAAGCTTATAATGATGGATTTATTTTATAAGGAGAATGGGGCCCTGCTTATTGAGTTAGTGGAGAGGGAAAGCCTACCATGCATTTGAAGTTCTGATGGTGGGGTAGCTCACTGGGCCTCAGGGACTTCTGGAACAATCAATCAATCAATCAATCAGTGGTATTTATTGAGCATTTACTATATGCAGAGCACTACACTGAGAAGCAGCGTGGCTCAGTGGAAAGAGTCCGGGCTTTGGAGTCAGAGGTCATGGGTTCAAATCCCGGCTCCACCAATTGTCAGCTGTGTGACTTTGGGCAAGTCACTTAACTTCTCTGTGCCTCAGTTACCTCATCTGTAAAATGGGAATTAAGACTGTGAGCCCCCTGTGGGACAACCTGATCACCTTGTTACCTCCCCAGCGCTTACAACAGTGCTTTGCACATAGTAAGCGCTTAACAAATGCCATTATTATTATTATTATAATCCCGGTTCCGCCACTTGTCTGCCATGTGACCTAGGGCAAGTCACTTAACTTCTCTGTGCCTCAGTTACCTCATCTGTAAAATGGGGATTGAGACTGTGAGCACCAAGTGGGACAACCTGATTACCATGTATTTACCCCAGCGCTTAGAACAGTGCTTTGCACATAGTAAGCGCTTAACAAATGCCATTATTATTATTATTATTATTATAATCCCGGTTCCGCCACTTGTCTGCCGTGTGATCTAGGGCGAGTCACTTAACTTCTCTGTGCCTCAGTTACCTCATCTGTAAAATGGGGATTGAGACTGTGAGCACCAAGTGGGACAACTTGATTACCTTGTATTTACCCCAGCGCTTAGAACAGTGCTTGGCACATAGTAAGCGCTCAACGAATACCATAATTAGTATTAATTATTATTATTATGTGTTTTGATTTTACAGAGAACTGAAATAGTTGTTTTATGACCCCTAATCAGTGGGAGGGCAGCCAGATGTACTCTTGGGTTCAGTACGCTGACATTCTACCCACTGTCTAACTCTACCATCTGCTTTAAGTAGGGGTCTCCTGGATTTATTAGCTTGCTCCTTTCCCTTTATGGGGAGAGTCAATCTGGGTATTTAAAGAGATTAGGTCCAAGAATTTCCCAAGGGAACTCTAATATTGATCAAGAGGGAGGGAACTGGTCTACTATTCATTCTTAGGGAATCTAATTACCCACCATCTAATAGATCCACAACTCAAGCCCCCATTGAATGGGATTGCAATACAATGAGTTATAACTGACTTACACAGGAAAGCAACGTGTTTATTGGCAGAAAATGTGTTAATGGAATTCCTGTTCTGCCCTTTACATAGGCTGCAACTGGTGTGACTCTTAGGTTGAAAACATTCTTGGTGGATTATTCCTTGGTTATTTGATCATAACAGGATGATAAAATGATATTTACACTCTAGAGCCCTGCCAAAATGTTTCTTGTAGCAGCTGTTCTTGGCTTTAGTGAACTAAATTTTCATCCTTAAATGTGTTCCCCATTACCAACCCCCACTGGTCTGGTGGCCACAAACTTGTATCCACTAGAGAACTGGTCCAGGTAGGGAAATGTCTGTTAATAGGACTTGTTTTAAATTCTTTCAATTCTGGCTTGACTTTATTGACATTTCTAGGTTGGGAAAACTACAATTGCTGGATTAAAAATCTTACTGCAGCCGCTTACACCCGATGATGTATGGTTATTTGTTTTATTGGATCTAAGAACGCTGGCATTCTCAAACAATAGGTCGATAAAAAATGGAATGGTGTTTTCATTTGTCCTCAAACGCCTTAATGTATTCTAGAATAATGACACTTGGGGAAATAGTACAACTGAAGAACAGATTAAGGTGTTTAGAATCGAGGCAGGTAATAATGAAATCTCAGTCATTTTAAAATGTGAACATAACATCAATAATGAACAGATGCATCTCATAACATGGTGAAATGTTCTAAATACCATAATGAGGTCTCATGTTAATAGAAACTATTGGAAAATTCTAATACTCAGCCACCTCATCATCATAAAGATGAATGATTTCATGTAATGTTCATCCATTTTCTCTACCATGTAAATTATTCATTTGGGTTTCTTTTTCTAATTAAAAAAGTACAGGACATTTAGAAAAAAGTGCCACGCAATCCTTCTCCACCCCTGTTTGATTATACATAAATGAAATTGGTGGATTTTTAGTCTTATTTATTGATTAAAACTTGTCAACCTAGTCAGGATAATCCTGTCTATTTTCACTGTGAGCCCCGTACAAGATGGATCTGTCTGGCCTAGTTATATTGTATCAACCCCTCTGCTTAAAATAGTGCTTGGTACATAGTAAAGGTTTAACAAATAGTACAGTTATTATTACTCAATAGTATTATTATTACCCACCTCTGGTTGCCTCCTCTTCTGTGGCTCATACCCACCTAAAGAAAGCAGGGCCAATATGATGGGCCTGGAACCAGGGATGCTTAATTGAAGCATACTTTTTTTCTCTTTTTACTGAGTTTCTTCACTTACCTTAAATTTATTTTCATGTTTGTCTCCTCCATTAGTTTGTAAGCTCCTGGCGGGCAGGAAGCATGTCTGCCATCAGTATTGTATTCTCCTAAGTGCTAAATACAGTGCTCTGTAAGAAGCAGCAAAGCCTAGTGGGAGTCAGAAGGACCTGTGTTCTAATGATGATGATGATGATGGCATTTATTAAGTGCTTACTATGTGCAAAACACTGTTCTAAGCGCTGGGGAGGTTAGAAGGTGATCAGGTTATACCATGGGGGGCTCACAGTCTTAATCCCCATTTTACAGATGAGGTTATTGAGGCCCAGAGAAGTTAAGTGACTTGCCCAAAGTCACACAGCTGACAAGTGGCGGAGTTGAGATTTGAACCCATGACCTCTGACTCCAAAGCCCCGGCTCTTTCCACTGAGCCACGGTGCTTCTCTGTAATCCCAGCTTTGTCATTCTTCTGCTGTGTCACCTTGGGCAAGTCACTTGATTTCTCTGTTCCTCAGTTACCTCACCTGTAAAATGAAAATTTTAACAGAAAATATGGTATCTGTTAAGCGCTTACCACATGCCAAAGCCCTGTTCTAAGCACTGGATACAGTCGATATCATCAGGTGGGACACAGTTCCTGTCCCACACTGGGCTACCAGTCTTAACCCCATTTTACAGATGAAGTAACTGAGGCACAGAGAAATTAAATGACTGGCCCAAGGTCACACAGCAGACAATAATAATAATGGCATTTGTTAAGCGACTAACTATATGCCAAGCACTGTTCTAAGTGCTGGATAATAATGATGGCTTTTGTTAAGTGCTTACTATGTGCAAAGCACTGCTCTAATGGCGGAGCCCAGATTAGTACCCATGACCTCTGGCTTAAGACTGTGAGAGTCCCCTGTGGAACATGGACTGTCCAATCTTATTACCTTGTATCTACCCCAGTGCTTAGTGCCTGGTACAAAGTAAATGTTTAACAAATACCATAAAAAATAAAATAAAATACCATTGATTGCTTGATTTATTGGTTATTGGGAACACATGTCCACCTGTAGGTTGCTCATACAACTCACACTGTTGTTCCAACTGCTTCTGATAAGAGAGAGTCATGATTGTCCTCTGAGGTGGTTCACATTGCCTCTGGCTATTCAGGCCCTATTTAGGAATTTCCCTCTTTTTCCTAGAGAAGATTTTCCAAGGAATATTCATCGCTGCCCACCACTTACACTGTGCATATAGCACACACACACTCACAAACACAAACACACACACACAATGGAAGAGCTGGTCAAGTAGTAGTAGTAACAGTAATAATAATAATAATAGTGTTTGTTACATGCTTACTATGTGTAAAGCACTGTTCTAAGTGCTGGGGGGATACAAAGTGATCAGGTTATCCCACGTGGGACTCACAGTCTTTTTCCCCATTTTCCAGGTGAGGTAACTGATGCCTGTCTACTTATTTCGTTTTGTTTTGTCTGTCTCCCCCTTTCTAGGCTGTGAGCCCATTGTTGGGTAGGGATTGTCTCTGTTGCCGAATTGTACTTTCCAAGCACTTAGTATAGTGTTCTGCACACAGTAAGCGCTCAATATATACGATTGAATGAATGAAACGATCTAGTAGGGGAGGAAACACACTAAAATAAATATAGACAAGAGGAAGTCTTTTAGACTGTGAGCTCACTGTTGGGTAGGGACTGTCTCTATATGTTGCCAACTTGTACTTCCCAGGCGCTTAGTACAGTGCTCTGCACAAAGTAAATGCTCAATAAATACGATTGATTGATTGATTGATTGATTGAAGTAATAGAGTACAATATTGATACAAGAGCTACAGGGGGTTGGGGGTTAGGGAGGGGGCATCTGGGTGCCCAAAGTCTTAAGTGTCATGGATATGTTTAAGTGGCAGCTTAGGAGATGGCAAATTAACCAGGCAAGGCTTTTTCGAGGAGATGTGATTTTAGAAGGGCTTTGAAGAGGGAGACGACAGTTACCTTAAGGATATGAAAGGGGAGGAAATCCCAAGCAGGAGGGAGGGAATGAGAGAGAGATTGGTGGTGGGAGGGAGAAGAAAGAGTCTCAGAGAGTAAGTTGGCTGGAGCAGAATGAAGCATGGAAGCTAGTCACGCAGTGGGAGAAGAAAATGGCTAGGTAAGAGGGAGTGAGTCATTTGGCTGAAAGCCAGTTGTTAGGGGTTTCAGCCTGATGCTGAGACACATGAGTACCAATTGGATGGGTTCAAAGTGTGGGGAGATAGATGCAGATGGGTGTTTTAGAAAAATGATCGGGGCAGCAGGGTAAATTATTGAAAGGAGAGGAAAGGGACTGGACCCGAAAGGTCATCAAGGTGGCTGATGCATTCATTAATCAAGCTGTGATAGTTCAAGTGTCCAGGCCAGGTAGAAGACCTTCAGGTGAAGAGGAAGTATTTCTGAAAAATGTTGCAGAAAAAAAAGCCCATTAAGGGTAGGGATCGTATCTGCTAATTCTGATGTATTGTACTCTTTCAAGCGCTTAATACAGTGTTCTGCACATAATAAGCACTCAAAAAATACCATTGATAGATTGAAAAGCCTAAAGGAGACTCTTCTTCCACTGCGCAGATCATTAGGTCATAATGACTGAATGCTTAAGTCAATGCAGCCATGGCCACTTTTCCAGAAAGCATAAGCTGTTGGGCTTATTCCTCTTTTAGCAATTTCCCTTTTCTAATTTCATAGTTCAAGTGTCACTGTCATAAATTCATCTTTTTTCTATAATGACAATGATGAATGGGCTGTCACAGAATCCTGGTGAAGTTGGAAGGGACAGTCCCTGGATCTGCATTTCACAGAGGTTAGTCATACCACCCTGACTCTAACTTGATCGGAATTCTACTTCCAGCAGTTCTGTTGATTCTTGGAAAAAATAAAGCTTACCAGGATGATTACTCAGTTTAAAGCATCTGTGGCATAGGAAGGGAGAATAGGGGCAAATTTTGAGGAGTAAGTTGAGTCCCAGGTTAATTTGTAGCTTCAGCGGCATTCCAAGTTCCCACAGTTGGAATCGTAGACATAGGCTCACCAACCTCCACTGCCTTGGCCCAAGCGGAATCTCCAACCGCCTCAGATCAGTCAGATCACCATGGTTGTTGCCACCTGGGTGACCGTGGTTGTGGTTGAAAATGAGCCCTACTCCTTATAATAATGATGGCATTTATTAAGTGCTTACTATGTGCACAGCACTGTTCTAAGTGCTGGGGAGGTTACAAGGTGATCAGGTTGTCCCATGGGAGGCTCACAGTCAATCCCAATTTACAGATGAGGTAACGGAGGCACAGAGAAGTTAAGTGACTTGCCCAAATTCACACAGCTGACAATTGACGGAGACGGGATTTGAACCCATGACCACTGACTCCAAAGCCCGTGCTCTTACCACTGAGCCACGCTGCTTCTCCTGTACCTTATCTTCCCCCACCTTTACCCCATCTCTCAAAACTCCCACTTCCCATCTCAGGTGACCTGAATTCTATTTTCCAAGTTGTTGCCTCATTTCTTGGATTCTGTTGTGTTTCAGAGCAAACATCTGCAGTTCTCTCCATACAGTTAATTCTTCCAGTGGCGAGTCAATGGAATAGATAGCCTAATAGACACTTTTCCAGGCTTAATATGTGTATTTCTATAGCCATTTTTGTTAAGTTGATCAAGATCTATTCCTTTTTCTCTAGAAGACTATGTACTCTATAATCTCTTATTGACTGATCAAGGCCGGTCAATAAAGTACATTAAATGGATGAGTGTTGTTTCCCGGAGGAGGTGGTGGAGGAAAACTGCATCATTAAACTCTGAGAGGGGAAAGGAGAATCCTAAAATAGTGTCTCTAACTTCTGATGGAATATCTATTCATTTTGCATGATCATTTAGTGTTCAATTCTTAACATCCATTAACCTGTAGTTTTGTATTCAATCTTAAATCCTGATCAACAGAGGTGTTTTCTCCCCCTCACCACCTTTTTCCCATTAATTCTAAAGTTTTTTCAAAGCAAAAACTTCTTGTCTTTAGGAACACAGTGAGGAAGAGAGAAAAGGAGCCATCTAGACAAAAGGTCTTCATCATTATTGAAACTGAATAGTAGCATTGTATAATCCTCATTTAATATCACCCCTACCCTTATCCCATCACAGGTTACTATATGTTTAGCAATTTTAGTACTTAAACTAGTCCATTACAGGCGTTATCATCCTTAAGTCATTCCTGGCTGTTTTTTGCATTAAATTAATCAAATCTTTGAAAACAAAAAGATGCTTTCAACTGCTAATTCTTGCTCCAAAATCAATATTCTGAACATGTCAACATGTAGCATCAGAAAATGGATGGAAAGCAATATTTATATGCAACTTTTATTTTCTGACTGATTTTCTGCTGAAATTGTGTACCCAGGAAGGGTAAGAGACAAACAGAAAAATCACATTCTTGCAAAATACTGTGTGATCAGGAGAACAATATGGAAATCAAAATCAAAGATATCCCCAAGGGACAAGAATGCCAGGGTCAGTTCAAAACCCTTTAAACCAGCCTTTGAAAATCACACTAAACTCTCATTCACAGTGTTTTAAAGCAGAGCTCTGATTAGTTCTGGAAGATGTTGGAGGGGAAGATGACTGATTTCTTTTCTTTTCTTTTTTCTCTTAAGGAAATATATATATTTTTTAATTCCCCAGGCTCAAAAGCCAGGCCTCATCAGATCTGCAGTAAACTAAATAAAAAGTACATGGAAATTTTAATATTGAGTAGAAATGGATACCAGGAGGGAAAATCTTAGTGAAAATAGCTCAAGAAGGGTAGATATCACAGTTAATTAGTGTATTTATTGAACACTCACTGTGTGCAAATCACTGCACTTAGTACAACTCTGGTGGTGTCTCCATTTAGGGAAAGACAAGGGGAGGTCGAGGTTTGAGTGGGAAGATGAGGAGTTCTGTTTTGGACATATTAAGTTGGAGGTGTAGGTGGGACAGCCAAGTAAAAGTGTCCCGAAGGATGAAGAAAATGCAAGAGTGCAGAGAAGTAGAGAGGTTGGAACTGGAAAGGCAGATTTGGATCTGTATAGTGATAGTAGTTGAAGCTGTGAAGCGAATTAGTTCTCCCCAGGTGTGGGTGCAGATGGAAAATAGAGGGAAACTTGGAACTGAGCCTTGAGGGACTCCCACAGTTAGGAGGTGGGAGGCAAAAAGGAGCATTTAAAAGACAGAAGGAGCAGCCGGAGAGACAGGAAGGAAGTCATGAGAGGACAGGATCAATGAAGCCACAGTTAAGTACTGTTTCTAGGAGAAAGGGGTGGTCCACAATGTAGGAGGCTGAGAGGTAGAGGAGAATTAGGGTGGAATAGAGGCCACTGGATTTGGCAAGAAGGTGGTCCTCTCCTGGTTCTCCTGCTAACTCTCTGCCTTCTTTTTTTGTGATATTTGTTAAATCCCTATTATATGACAGGCCCATAGTGCCAGGCATTAGTTTGTGTGTACTCCATGTCCAACATGGAGCTTACAGTCTGAATTGCCATTTTATAGATGAGGTCGCTGAGGCACAAAGAAGTTAAGTGACTTGCCTAAGATCACACAACAGACAAGTGGCAGAGCCAGGATTAGAACTCAGGTCTCCTGAGTTCAGGCCCACAGTATTTCTGCTAGATTATGTGTTTCCCAGACCCTTTTTCAGTCTCTTTCATGAGCTCTACCTCCCACGCTCTAACTGCTGGAGTTACTCAGGTCTCAGTACTGGATCTTTGTCTATTCTCCATCTATTATACCCACTCTCTTGTAGAGCTTATTTACTTCCATTTTGCCAACCACCATCTGTCTGTGTATCATTTCCCAAACAGCTGCTCCATCCGTAACTGTTCTCCTCTGCAGTCTCTTATTTCCTCCTGCTTTCAGGACATTTCTACTTGAATGACCCGATAGCACCCCAACCTGAATATATCCAAAAACAGAACTCCTCATCCTCTCTCTCAAAACCTAACCTCCCCATGATTTTCCCATCACTTTAAGCAGCTCCTCTATCCTCCCTGTCTCACAAGCCCATAACCTGGGCATTATCCTCGATTAATCTCCCTCATTCAGCACACATATGCAATCTGTCACCAAATCCTGTTGGTTCTACCTTCACAAAATTGCTAAATATTTCCCCTTTCCCCTCCATCTAAACTGTTATTACACTTATTGAAGCAGTTATCCTATCCCGCCTTGATCACTGCATCAGCGTCCTTTCTGACCTCCCTGCCTTCTGTCAGGGAAGAGAAAGGAAGAGAAGCAGTACGGCCTAGTGCAAGAATACAGACTTGGGAGTGAGGGGACATGGGTTCTAATCCTGCTGTGCCACTTGTCTCCTGTGTGACCTCCGGCAAGTCACTAACATTTCTGGGCCTCAGTTACTCCATCTGTAAAGTGAGGATTAAGACTGTGAATCCCATGTGGGACAACCTGATTACCTTGTAACTACCCCAGTGCTCAGAACAGTGCTTGGCAAATAGTAATTGCTTAACGAATACTATAATTATTATTATTATTGTTCTGTCACTTCCCACTCCAGTCCATCCTTGACTCTGCTTTCCAGAAGATTTCTCTAAAATCACGTTTAGTCCTTGATCTCTCTAAGATCTTCCGGTAACTGCCCATCTCCCACGGAATCAAACAGAAACTCCTTATCATTGGCTTTGAAGCACTCAATCACTTTACCCTCACCTATTATTTACCTCACTGATTTTGTACTACAACACGGTATGCTCACTTTGAAATTCTAATGCCAACCTACTCACTGTACGTGGATCTTGACTGTCTAACTGCTGACCCCTGTCTAGATCCTCCTGCTGGCCTGGATCTCCCTCCCCCTTTAATAATAATTATTATTATTATCATAGTATTTGCTAAGTGCTTACTATGTGCCAAGCACTGTTCTAAGCACTGTGGTTGATTCAAGTTAATAAGGTCAGACATAGTCCCTGTCCGTCATGGGGCTCACACTCATCCCCATGTTACAGATGAGGCAACTGTGGTGAGCCCACAACTAGCTGTCTTATTAGTGTCTGTTTGTGATCCCACAAGCAACAACAGGGAAGAGACTTTGAGAAGGCGATGATGGGCTGTACTTGAGACAGGTGACCGTTGGCCAGTTGGGGCAGAGCATGGAGGGAGGTGTGGCTTTCTCTCCCTGTTCTACTCAGGGGCCTGGAGCAATCAATGACTGCCACATAGAGCCACAGCTGCAACACCTAAGACAGATAAAAGCTGGTCCTTTTGAATCTTGAGGAGACATGCAGGAGGTAGCACAGAGGGAAGCATCTGGAGCAGAAGCACGCAGAGGAGAGGCAAGAAGGAAGCATCCTGAGAGGAGCACTTGGAAGTAGAGAGAAGGAGCATTGGCAGAATGGGCTCCCTTGACCAGCAGGCTGGTATTGGACCGTTGGTGGAGTGAATGAGAGTGTGTCACTCCCTTGCATGTTGGTAAAACTAAGTAAAAAACTTTCCACAGTAACCTTGGTGGCCAGTGGGCTGGTTTGACTCTATTACATGTCACCGAGGCTCCCCGGGTTCAGGATAGTCCTCGTTGGTACGAGCCCAGAGGGGCTCGCGACAGTAACTGAGACACAGAGAAGTTCATTAATTCAGTTGAATTAATTAATCTGACTTGTACTTCCCAAGCACTTAGTACAGTGCTCTGCAAACAGTAAGTGCTCAATAAATACGATTGAATGAATTGTATTAAGTACTCACTGTGTGCAGAGGAGTGTACTAAGTGTTTGCCCAAGGTCACATAGCAGACATGTGGCAGAACTGGGAATAGATGCCAGGTCTTTCTGACTCTCAGGTCTGTGCTCTATCCACTAAGCCACATTGCTTCTCTGCCACTGTTCCCATCTTCAAAGCTTTATTAAAATCACATCTCCTTCAAGAGGCCTTCCCTAACTAAGCCCTATTTAATAATAATTGGATTTAAGTGCTTACTGTGTGCTATTTCCCCTACTCCCTCTCCCTTTTGCATTACCCTGGCACTTGGATTTGTACTGTTTAAGCACTTGATATTCTCTCCACCCTCGTCCACAGACAATTTATGTCCATATAATAATAATAATGACAATTATTAAGTGCTATGTGCAAATCACTGTTCTAAGTGCTGGGGAGGTTACAAGGTCATCAGGTCTCCCACATGGGGCTCACAGTCTTAATCCCCATTTTACAGTTGGGGGAACTGAGGCCCAGAGAAGTTAAGTGACTTGCCCAAAGTCACACAGCTGACAATTGGTGGAGCTAGGATTTGAACCCATGACCTCTGACTCCAAAGCCCGGGCTCTTTCCAGTGAGCCACGCTGCTTCTCCATATTTTTGTAAATATCTGCCTGTTCCTTGTGGACAGGGAGCATGCCTACCAACTCTGTTGTATTGTACTCTCCCAAGCACTTAGCACAATGCTCTTCACACAGTAAGTGAATGCAATAAATATAATCGCATGATTGATGATATGTCTGTGGTGGTGATGGAAAAGAAGGTCAGAGATGGGGTGATTTGTGGGTGGGGCATGGGAAGGTCATATTCAAATCTAAGAATCTTAGAGACTGCAGTTTCTGGACCCTGAAAAGGAGCAATCCTAGACCATTTCTCATCACAGGCTCAGAGAGACCATAGCATAGGAGCCAGCTCCTAGACTGGAGTTTCTGTGGCATCTAGATGCTGCTCCTTTCTGGTAGTGGTAGGGGGAAGAGGAATCTCCTAACCTGCTTTCAGGTGGGAGAAGCATGGAGTAAGAAAGATGACCTTAAAACACAAATAAGGTCAGAGGTTGTCCTGGGCACTATCACTGACTTCTAGAAAGAACTAATTAAGAAGGAGGGGGCAGCTGATCCAGGAAGGTGATAATAAAGTGTTTGCCAAAAATAAACCTGATGGATAAGTTCTAAAAGGGATATTTATGTTTGAAAGGTAGATGCTGGCATTTTTCATTGGTTGGAGGGAGTGACAAATAAGTTGGCCTATGGGATGCTGAGAAGAGCAGTAAAAGGAAAAATGATAGTGGGATCACTGGTGCATAGTAGGGAGCCCTTTTCATATGCCAGGGAAGGTAGTTGCTGTGGATATCATGTCAGTCTAGACCAGAAGAAAACTTTTGATAGGGTTAGCCAGTGTGGTTAGTGGAAAGAGCCCAAGCCTGGAAGACAGATTACCTCGATCCTAATCCTGGTCTGTGACCTTAGGTGAGCCATCTAACTACTCTGTGTCTGTTTCCCCTTGTGTAAAATGTGGATTTGATGTATGTTCTCCCCCGTACTCAAGCTGTGGGAAAGGGACTAAGTCCAACCTGATTCTCTTGTATCAACCCTAGCACTTGACACCTACTAAGCTCTTATCTAATTCCACATTTATTAATAGGGAATGCTGAATCAGAAGATCAGTGGGACCACAGTCAGATGTTGGATCTGGGAAGAGATAGGGGTTGAAAGGGTGGGAGAGTTGGGCATGCTCCTACCACTCCTTTCTGAATGCTCTAGGGATAGATCCATATAATCAATAATATACTGTGTGGTTGAGCCCTGTTCTGTGCAGAGAGGAGGGATGAAAATATTCAGTTGGAACCACTGAGCGCATATGTGAACCATGTTATGATCCTTGCCTAGGAAATAGAAGAGGGTCACTGATCCCAGGTGCATGAGATGATTTCAGGGGGGCTAAATCTAGATATTGCTCTGTAGGACTGGATTGTTCTTAACTGCTTCCATTCTCCATCAGTTTTTATTGACTTTGCCTTATACAGACTGTGACCTTTTCTAAATTGTGGTTAACTGCTATTTTATCATCTGGAAGTCAAGAAGTAGGTATCTAAATCCAAGTGTCTTCTCTTATTGAGGCTGGATACATCTAATTTGAATTTCTTCCAAATAACAAGGTATTCTAGTTTTATGAAATGCACTACTGACACTGAAAATGTTTCCTCTCCTTGGGCCCCTTTCAGCAAGGAAGAATCTCCTCATTTGCATAGATTTTAATTTATTATTATTCAAATTAATTGACTTCCAAGTCTGTAGCCACTGTACCTGGGACTCAGTTTTAGTCAGGTTACCCTTGAGAGCCCAATATCAGAACAAAATTGATGGTCCTCACTTTTCAGAAAGGCGGGTACTATCTTTCATCCTCAAGCTAGAATATGACTTTTCATATTGAAGCACTGCAATAAGACTGGGTCATAGCTACACAACCCTTGCACAGGAAAGTTCCTGGGTAATGTATATTTAAGGTTTCTTTGCTGTTCTGCTAGCCTATGGCTGAATGTAATTGTTTGGGAATTTCATACCCCCAGATTGACACATTCCCCTAACGTTTCTGTCCTTTGGATTCTTTAACTTGTGTTCTCTCCTTCTTTGAAACCCCTTGCATCTGATTTCCCTGCTTGTTAATGAGTCTTGCCATTTCTGTTGCATATACAGAGAAGCAGTGTTGCCTTGTCGGTAGACCAAAAGCCTCGAAGTCAGAAGGACGTGAGCTTCTCCGTTTGTCTGCTGTGTGACTTTGGGTAAGACATTTAACTTCTCTGTGCCCCAGTTATCTCATCAGTATAATGGAGATTAAGACTGTGAGCCCCATGTGGGCCTTGGACAGTGTCCAACTTGATTTATTTGAATCTACTATGGCATATAGTACAGTGCATGGCACAGAGTAAGCACTTAACAGATACCATTAAAAAAAATAGAAAAGAAAAAGGAAAAGACATTCACTATATCCCCAAAATCTGAAGCAGGGCCACATCTAACCCAACGCAAATAGGAATTTCTCCCTTTTTATAGCTCTCCAGAGAGGGAGATCTGGTATTGGATAGGGAATTATTCTTCCCAGGCCAGGAGAAGGGTGGGAATGACTTAATAGATATTTTCCCATCTCTCATTTCTTTTGCAGTGAAACCCACATTTGATGTTTTTCCGCAAATAAAGTTTAAATTTGAAACTCCAGCCAAAGGCACATAAAGCAATTTTGCTCCAACTTACAGAATGTGTTATTTCCTCAGTGCCATGATAAATGATAGGAGTGAGTTTCGCCACATTCACATAAGTCGATCTGTGGGGGCAGTGAGGGTACTTAGCCTGACAAAATTACAGCATTAATTCCCTGCCTCCTAATTTCTCCCTGACAAGAAGAAAAAAATGAGGTATTTTAATATGAAGAACTGGGGCTCTGTTAGTCAAACATATTCTGAGCACAGTCAATGGAGCTGCAAGCTAGAGAGGAAAAGAACATGAGCAGAGGAAATTTCAGAAGATGGAAAGTAATAAAACAACTGGAGAAGAACAAGCTGATTAATAATTCAGATACATAATTATTGCACAAACAGACACATTCAGGTTTGGGTGTTCTGAAGCCGACTTCCTTTTCCCCCTCCTCTCCACTGGTGTTTATTATAGCCTAAGGAAATTCTGCTTCCAAAAATGAGTTCATGTTTTCAGGTGCCATGGGCCTCTGCGGTGACTTTATTAGTTTGCTGGCAAATGGCTAGTCGCATTAAGCTTATTTAGGGTTTGTAGAATGTAAACAAATTAGACTTGAAGGGGTTGGCTCTTCCCTGCCCCTTGGAAGAAAGGAAATGCTCCAAAGCTACGTTAGTTTTAAAATTGCTAATCGATTTAAGATTCTCATTTGCATTTTACAGGCTGTTCCTTCTTTTAAAGTGAAGCATATATAAAATTTTGTCTCCCCCTGTATTATTGTTATTAAGCCTTCTCCACATTAATCTACTTCATTCAATTCCTCCTTCAACAAGGTAGAAGCAGTTTGACTGATTTCCTTTCCCCTCTTCAGGGCTGGAGTCATCTTCTATCTCCCTGCCTTTATCCTCTCTTCTGTTCCATACAGAGCAATGAAAAGACTGGTGGTGGCTATAGCTTATTAATTAAAAATCCTCTAAAAATCCCAAGGAATATTTTAGAAAGAAAACTCATGGATTTATTATTTTCAAGTACTTCTGAACTACCACAAAGTGACATGTGATTTCAGAGGCTTGGTGATTCCTTTAGTTGAGCAGGGGGATCTATCTAAGAGAAAGATCTAAGAGAAGCAGTGTGGCCTAGTGGAAAGAGCACGGGCTTGGGAGTCAGAGGTTGTGGGTTCTAATACCAGCTGTACCGCTTATCAGCTGTGTGATTTTGGGCATATCACTTAATGTCTCTGTGCCTGTTACCTCATCTGTAAAATGGGGATTAAGACTGTGAGCCCCACATGGGACAACCTGATTACCTTGTATCAATCCCAGTGCTTAGAACGGTGCTTTGCACTTAATAAGCACTTAACAAATATCATCATTATTATTATCTGAAATAGGTTTTAGTTTTTGTTTTGGCCTTTTCCCCATTAAAGTAACTTCTCCTTTGCAAGCCCTGCCATTTCAAGTTCTCAGCTGTCTCCAGGCCTCTGACCCTGACACTGTTGTGTCCCCGGTGATGAATCGATCTTGGTCAGTTGTTGAAAGGAAAATGGAATTCAAAGGTAGATAGCCCAAAGTAAGGGCCTTTGAGTCCTTAGATGATCAGACAGAATTGAATCCAGGGTTTGGATCAGGCAGGAATGCTACATCAATGAATTGGGGTGGAAGTCTAGAGTGTATTCAAGGATTGCCTGCTCGTATATCTGGCTCATCTTTGTCCTCCAATCTCCACCCCCTTGGTCCCTACCTGAATCGGTGCCTTATGTCACTAAGACCCACAACACTATTTTGCAAAATCTACTGATGGATAAATGTTCGTAACTTGGAGAAACTTGATTGTGCAGTTGAAGTTGTGGAAAGGTGCTCTAAATTTCAACTAAAATTTACACACCTAGGAAACTTATACATAGGCACATGATCCCTAGATCACCTTGACAACCCACATGAAGAAAAAGAAACAATTTTTAACAATCCTCTTCCTTTGTTCCCCCAAACTGGCAAAATCATCTTTCCCCCATGCCCCAGTTTGGTTGGATGGGTTTTCCAATTATATTCCCTAGTCTTACAGTTCCCTTCTACTAGAGGGTTAGGTTATGTGTGGAGATCTTGGTACTTGCCCTTCAGCTCAGAGTAAGTAATTAACAAATACTATTATTATTAAGCCTTCTCCACATCAATCTACTTCATTCAATTCCTTCTCCAGCAAGATAGAAACTGTTTGACTGATTCCCTTTCCTCTCCTAGGGACTGGAGCCATCTTCTGTCACCCTGCCTATCATTTTGTTTTTGGTTAAGATGATGCCACAGTGCTATTGTAGCACAATATAGTAATGTTTTGGTTGTTGACAAAGGGATTATCAGATGTGGGGGACGTATATGGATTTTAAGATCTCCCCAGCTTTGAGCCTGCCTTCCCCCAGCTCCTTCTCCCCAGCTTTCCAGATACATTTTGGAGCTGCTACACCTTTCAGCCCAGTTAGATCCCAAACTTTCCCTTCCTCATTGCATTCTCAGTTGCACTGAATTGCATACTTCTAAAAGATGGGAACGGTTTCTTTTCATTTGCATGTTTGGTTCCAAGTGTCTTTTACAGTGCTGTCCTTTATATTCAAAAAAGACAACACTGTCGGTGAAAGGCACCTCTGAGTGCATGTGTGGCTCAACAGGCTAATGGGAAACACACAGTCCTATCCAAAATGTGCACACAAAAAGACTGTCTCTTGTTTGTTAGAAAAGCAGCGTGGCTCAATGGAAAGAGCACGGGCTTGGGAGTCAGAGGTCATGGGTTCTAATCCCGACTCTGCCACTTGTCAGCTGTGTGACTTTGGGCAAGTCACTTAACTTCTCTGTGCCTTAGTGACCTCATCTGTAAAATGGGGATTAAGACTGTGAGGAGCCCCACGTGGGGCAACCTGATTACCTTGTATCCTCCCCAGCGCTTAGAACAATGCTTTGCATGTAGTAAACGCTTAACAAATGCCATCATTATTATTATTATTATTGTTAGTCATGCTCAATGTTTGCAGCAACTGATACATTTGCCCCCTTGCTTCTTGATCACTACAAAATTTTGTCCAGAAATTGTTAGCCAGGATCCCATGATTGTCCTTCCCCGTTCCCCATCGAACTGGTGGTCTGTTAGCAAAGAGATATCTGTAAGTGAATAGAGCTGAGTTTATTGACTGAATCCCTACAGATCATTACCTCCCCAAAAGCACCCCTCTCTTCCAAAGGACCTCCATATCAAAAGACAGGAGTTAGACAACCAGAACCTGAGCACCAAGACTTCAGTAGCAAATAGCATTCATTCATTCATTCATTCATTCATTCAATCGTATTTATTGAGCGCTTACTGTGTGCAGAGCACTGTACTAAGCGCTTGGGACGTACAAGTGGGCAACATATAGAGACGGTCCCTACCCAACAGCAGGCTCACAGTCTAGAAGGGGGAGACGGCCAACAAAACAAAACATATTAACAAAATAAAATAAATAGAATAAATATGTACAAATAAAATAAGTAAATAAATAGAGTAATAAATACGTACCAACAGATATACATATATACAGGTTGTAGGGCCGCCTTGGGCCTCCCGAGCGCTTAGCCCAGTGCCCTGCACATGGTGGGTGCTCAGTACATGAGAAGCAGAGTGGCTTAGTGGAAAAAGCAGGGGCTTTGGAGCCAGAGGTCATGGGTTCAAATCCCAGCTCCGCCACTTGTCAGCTGGGTGACTTTGGGCAAGTCACTTCACTTCTCTGGGCCTCAGTTCCCTCATCTGCAAAATGGGGACGAAGACTGTGAGCCCCATATGCGGCGTGGCTCAGTGGAAAGAGCCCGGGCTTTGGAGTCAGAGGTCATGGGTTCAAATCCCACTTCCGCCACTTGTCAGCTGGGTGACTTTGGGCAAGTCACTTCGCTTCTCTGGGCCTCAGTTCCCTCATCCGCTCCCCTCGTGGGCCCAAGGGCCAGAGTCCCCACACCTGCCTCGCCTTGCTCACCCATTTTGTCTATGTGAGCACCACACAGACAGTGCAGTGCCATCGGTCACTTCTGTCTCTGCCCACACCATCTACTTTGCAGGATTAGTGTGCACTGGCTTATTAATCACAACTGACATAATCATTCAAATGAGTTTATGGAAAGCAACTTGGCCTACTGCAAAGAGCATTAACTTGGGAGTCAGAAGACCTGGATCCTAATCCCAGCTCCACTACTTGTCTGCTCTGTGACCTTGGGAAAGTCATTTAGCTCTCTGTGCCTCAGTTACTTCATCTGCAAAATAATCATCATCATCATCATAATTATGGTATTTGTTAAACGGGTACTATGTGCCAAGCACAGCTTTAAGCAGTGGGGTTGATACAAGGTAATCAGGTTGGATACAGTCCCTGTCCCACATGTGGCTCACAGTCTCCATCCCCATTTTACGGATGAGGTAGCTGAGGCACAGAGAAGTGAAGTGACTTGACCAAAGTCACACAGCAGCAAGCGGCGGAGCCGGGATTAGAACCCACGGCCTCTGCTCCCGAGCCCGGGCTCTTGCCACTGGCCATATTACTTCTCAAGAAATGAGGATACAGTGCCTGTTCTCCCTCCTAAATAGATAGATAGCTGATAAATAAATAGATAGCTGTAGAATATGTCTGTTTGTTGTTATAGTGTACTCTCCCAGTTGCTTAGTACAGTGCTTTGCACACAGTAAGCACTCAATAAATACAATTGAATGAAAGGTGGAACCCAATTATCTTGTATCTACCCCAGCGCTTAATATAGTACTGGACACACAGTAAGCATTTAACAAATACCACAATTATTATTATTATTTCTCTGTAAAAATACTCATCTTTGCCACTGCACATGTCTGCTCGTAATGACAAGGGCCCAGGTCAGCTAACAGGTAGACAACTCCTCCCCTATCACTGCCATGTTTCTATTCCAATTTCCCCTGGTGGCAAGTTCTATTTCACTATTATATTCTATCTCACTATTGTATCTGAGTACTGTATCTTCACTCATTCATTCATTCAATCGTATTTATTGAGCGCTTACTGTGTGCAGAGCACTGTATTAAGCACTTGGGAAGTACAAGTTGGCAACATATAAAGATGGTCCCTACACAACAGTGGGCTCACAGTCTAGAAGGGGGAGACAGAGAACAAAACAAAACATATTAACAAAATAAAATAAATAGAATAAATATGTACAAATAAAATAACTAAATAAATAGAGTAATAAATATGTACAAACATATATACATATATACTGGTGCTGTGGCGAGGGGAAGGAGGTAAGGCGGGGGGGATGGAGAAGGGGAGGAGGGCGTGAGTATCCCCACCTCTTAACACCTAATCGCACTGAGCTTGGGGAGCAGGTTGCCACAGAAATGGTCCAGCTCATCAGGGCTTTTCTATCTTTTTGTATTTAAGGGCTTACTGGGGTAGATAAAATTAATCAGTTTTATCATCCAAGTAGGAGGATGAACTGGTTTTTGAATCCCCATTTTACAGTTGAGGAACCTGAGGCACAAAAAAGTTGCCGATTTATACTTCCCAAGTGCTTAGTGCAGTGCTCTGCACACAGTAAGTGCTCAATAAATATGATTGAATGAATAAATGAAGTTAAGTGACTACCCCAAGGTCAGGCAGCAAGCAACTGGCGGAGCCCAGATGTTCTTTCCACTAAGCTATGCTGCTCGTCAAGTTTAAGCCTCTTCTTTCCCAGCAGAGAGAGGCATTCATTTCTTGATAGCAATTTGCCATGCTTGTTTATCCTCAACAATTGTTGCCCAGTTTTCAGTTGGGATCAGCTATGGCTTTTACAGGTCCTTAAAGTGATTTCTCTGTCTTCCTTGCTTTGATTTTCCTATTTTCAGCTCTCTGTACCAAGCAGCTGTTGCTCATTCTCCTCACCTATCCCAACTAAAATAGCCATGTTAAACACAGAGGACAGAATTAGGAATGCTTTGAACCAGGGCAGCATGGCTCAGTGGAAAGAGCCCGGGCTTGGGAGTCAGAGGTCATGGGTTCTAATCCTGGCTCCACCATTTGTCTGCTGTGTGACTTTGGGCAAATCACTTCACTGCTCTTTGCCTGTTACCTCATCTGTAAAATGGGGATTAAGATTGCGAACGCCACATGGGATAATCTGATAATCTTACATCTATCCCAGCGCTTACAACAGTGCTTTGCACATAGTAAGTGCTTAACAAATGCCATCATTATTATTACTGTGAGGCCCCCAACGCATGTCATCCTTGCTGCATATGATGCCACAAGCAACATTGTGTGGTCACATCATATGCGGAGCGACACAATTGCATCATTGCACTATGACATAGTTCTTCACCCACACAAAAACTCCTCCCTTCAACTCCCCAAGACAGCAGCTTTCCTCACCTTAAAAATCCTTCAAATCAATCAATCAATCATACTCATTGAACACTTACTGTGGGCAGAGCACTGTCCTAAGTGCTTGGGTGAGGACATTACAATAGGGTAATAATAATAATAATAATGGCATTTATTAAGCACTTACTATGTGCAAAGCACTGTTCTAAGCACTGGGGAGGTTACAAGGTGATCAGGTTGTCCCACGGGGGGGGCTCACAGTCTTAATCCCCATTTTATTCATTCATTCAATCGTATTTATTGAGCATTTACTGTGTGCAGAGCACTGTACTAAGTGCTTGGGAAGTACAAGTTGGCAACATATAGAGATAGTCACTACCCAACAGTGGGCTCACAGTCTAGAAGTGGGAGACAGAGAACAAAACATATTAACAAAATAAAATAAGTAGAATAAATATGTACAAGTAAAATAAATAAATAAATAGAGTAATAAACACGTACAAACATACATACATATATACAGGTGTTGTGGGGAAGGGAAGGAGGTAAGGTGGGGGGGATGGAGAGGGGCAGAAGAGGGGGAGGAAGGAGGGGGCTCAGTCTGGGAAGGCCTCCTGGAGGTGGTGAGCTCTCAGTAGGGCCTTGAATGGAGGAAGAGCACTAGCTTGGTGGATGGGCAGAGGGAGGGCATTCCAGGCCCGGGGGAGTGGGCCGGCGGTCGACGGAGGGACAGGCGAGAACGAGGCACGGTGAGGAGATTAGCAGCAGAGGAGCGGAGGGTGCGGGCTGGGCTGGAGAAGGAGAGAAGGGAGGTGAGGTAGGAGGGGGCAAGGTGATGGACAGCCTTGAAGCCGAGGGTGAGGAGTTTCTGCCTGATGCGCAGATTGATTGGTAGCCACTGGAGATTTTTGAGGAGGGGAGTAACATGCCCAGAGCGTTTCTGGACAAAGACAATCCGGGCAGTGGCGTGAAGTATGGAATGAAGTGGGGAGAGACAGGAGGATAGGAGATTGGAGAGGAGGCTGATACAGTAATCCAGACAGGATAGGATGAGAGCTTGAACGAGCAGGGTAGCGGTTTATAACTGAGGCACAGAGTGACTTGCCCAAAGTCACACAGCTGACAATTGGCAGAGCTGGGATTTGAACTCATGACCTCTGACTCCAAAGCCCGTGCTTTTTCCACTGAGCCATGCTAAGCACGATCCCTGCCTACAACGAGCTTACATGCTAAAAGGGGAGAGGCATTGAGATACATTACAGATGGATACTACATAAAGACCCAAAGTAGCATATTCTCAATTCCTCAGATGAAATTAAAAATCATACAAACCCCTGCCTTCCACACACACATACACCCTCCTCTCGTGGTTGCAAGCACTTAAGCAGGGGAGGCGGCATGCATAATCAGTCAATCGTACTTATTGAGCCTAGATAGCGATGGTCCCTGAGTCCCGTTAGCTACAAAGAAGACTGCAGTGGAATAAAAATTTCCCACAGGGGTCAAGGCCCTAGTTCCATCCCACAAACTCCTGTGGCTACAACCGTGGCAGGAGCAATCTGAAAGCCTGTAGGATCCTCCACACCAATGCAGGCCCGCTCCCAGGAGGTGTGCCCCTGGCAGCAATGTCCTGGGCACTCACAGCCGGGGATAACTGAGATCTCACCCTGTGGCACCATAGAGGTGGGAGATGGTGCCAGTAGGCCCTGGTTGAGGATGGGAATTGATGGTGGGAGGAGGAAGGTGATACTGGAAATGTGCACTGTGGTGATGCCACATGATGCTTTTAGTGGGACTTACTTAGTCATAGTGTCATGGCAATGGGCTACTTTTCTCCTTGACTGCCATCTTCAACTGTTCAGTCTCCAATGGCTTCTTCCCTACTGTTTCAAACTTGCTCATGTGTTCCCTGACTTAAAAAAGAAACCCCTCCCATGACCGTGCAGTTTCCTTCAATTATCTCCCCAACTCTATTACACTGTATTTTCCCAAGCACTACTACAGTGCTCTGCACACAATAGACACTCAGTAAATAGCACTGATTGATTGATCAGAAACAGCTCCTGCCCCACACAGTACTAACATGTAATGAGAATTGGAGGGTACCAAGCCTGCAGAGCTATAAGTCTATCATTTTAAAGGGATAAAATCAAAGTTCTGGAAGGGGATTTGTGGGTAGGGCTGGTAATGAAGACAATACTAATGTCTGCTGTCTCTACACTGAAAGTCAGGTTTCTCCCATGAGGCATCATTACCAAATTAATTAATTAATGATGGCATTTATTAAGCAATTGCTATGTGCAAAGCACTGTTCTAAGCGCTGGGGAGGTTACAAGGTGATCAGGTTGTCCCACGGGGGGGCACACAGTCTTAATCCCCATTTTACAGATGAGGTAACTGAGGCACAGAGAAATTAAGTGACTAGCCCAAAGTCACACAGCTGACAATTGGTGGAGCCGGAATTCAAACTCATGACCTCTGACTCCAAAGCCCGTGCTCTTTCCACTGAGCCATGCTAAAAAGGTTTAAATGTGATTCCTGAGGATCTCAGACATCTGTAATCAGGTCCTTGGAATCCAGTGTATAGGTGCAGAAACTGAAAGTGTTAAAAAAGAAAAGGAAACAATATTTTGAATTTGGGTAGTTTTATTTTTCATCTAAATGATTCTGCCCAAGTGTGAGCAGGCTGAGTTGGACAAATCAGTTGGATAAATTGCCTGAAGATTTTTCCATTTGTAAACCCACCCAAGTTTCCTCTGAAATCGTAAAAATGTCAAGATCCAAGCCACATTTTTCCTCTTGGTACATCAGCAGGTTGGTAGAAAACTTGAAAGAAATTACTTCAATTTATTTCAAGTAAAGACTTAAGCCTATACTAGATTTCTTATGAGTGCATTATGTAATCTATCAAGCACTAGCTTCCAGAGATTGTAAAATTATAAAACATATTGATTAAGTAGAGAATTTCAGATAAGAGATCAATTAGATATTTTTAGTAGAAATGACAAATAATTGAATTTCACTTTACAATCAAAAGAGGACATTATGCAATATACTAAACTGCTCACAGAAGAGCAGCGATTGTGCTAGAAGACAGGCAAGGATTTTTCTCTTGGCACCATCAGAAGTCAGGTTGAAAGAATTAGTAGTTAAAAGACTTGCCTGGTAATCAAGTGGTCAGGATCCTTATGACCACTCTACCTTGCCCTCTAGGCAGCCAATTGATCAATCAACCAACCAATCAATCAATCAATCAGCAAGATTGTATGTCCTAGTGGAAAAGTGCATGGGCCTAGGGGTCAGAGGAGTTGAGTTCTAATCCTAGCTCTGCCACGTGACCTTAGGCAAATCACTTAACTTATCTGGGACCTAGTTTCCTTATTATTATGGTGGGATTTAAGTGCTTATTAGGTGTAAATTATTGTTGGTGCTGGAGTATATCAACTTAATCAAGTTGGGCACAGTCCCTGTCCTACATGGGACTCACAGTCTAAGTAGGCGGGTAACAAGTCTAGACTGTAAGCTCATTATGGGCAGGGAGGGTGACGACTAATTCTTTTACTTGTACTCTCCCAAGCACTTCAAATTATTCTCTGCACATAGTAAGTGCTCAAAAAATACCATTGATTAATTAATTAATTTTCTTACCTGTATATTGGGGGTAAAATACCTGTTCTCCTCCTTCTTAGACTGTCAGCCCCAAGGGGGACAGGGACTGTGTCTGACCTGATTAGCTAGTATCTACCCCAGCCCATAGTACAATGCTTGGCCTATAGTAAGTGCTTAATAAATACCAAAATTATTAATCAATCAATTGACATTTTACCGTTTGCAGAGCATTGTAAGCAGCATGGCCTACTGGAAAAAGCATGGACCTTAGAGTCAGAGGACTTGGGTTCTACTGCTGGCTCTACCATTTGCCTGCTGTGAGACCTTGGGCAAGCCACTTATCTTCTTTTTTTTTAATTAGTGGTATTTGCTAAGTCCTCAGTATGTGCCAGGCACTGTACTAAGCTGTGGGGTAGATAGATACAAGATAATCAGGTTGGACACAGTCCATGTTCCACAGGGGCGTCACAGTATTAACATCCATTTTATAGATGAGGTAACGGAGAGGTACAGAAGGGACATGCCCATGGTCATATAGCAGATAAATTGCTTTACTGAGAAGCAGCATGGCTCAGTGGAAGGAGCACGGGCTTTGGAGTCAGAGGTCATGGGTTCAAATCCCAGCCCCGCCAATTGTCAGCTGTGTGACTTTGGGCAAGTCACTTAACTTCTCTGTGCCTTAGTTACCTCATCTGTAAAATGGGGATGGACTGTGACAACTGTGGGACAACCTGATCACCTTGTAACCTCCCCAGTGCTTAGAACAATGCTTTGCACATAGTAAGCGCTTAATAAATGCCATTATTATTATTATTATTATTATTGCTGTGTTGTGCTTAGTTGAGTTCTCTGCACCCACTAAGCACTCAATAAATTCAATTGAATGAATGAAAGAATAAGTGGTGGAGCAGGATTAGAATCCAGGTCCTTCTGACTCTCGGGATCCATGCTGTATCCATGCTGCTTCTCTAGGCCATGCTGCTTCTCTGTGCCTCAGTTTCTTCAACTGTAAAATGGGGATTCAATACCTGTTCTCCCTCCCACTTAGACTGTGAGCCCCATGTGAGAAAGAGACTGTGTCTGACCTGACTACCTTTGATCTACCCCAGTGCTTAGAACAGTGCTTGACCATTAAAAAATAAAATAAAATAAATTAAAAAACCCAAAGCCATTGTATTAAGCATTTGGGAGAGTTGGTGTCAAGCACTTAATCATATGTCATTCATTCCTTCATTTATTATTTCAATAGAATTTATTGAATGTTTACTGTGTGTAGAGAACTGGACCAAGAACTTGGGAGAGTACAATACAACAAACAAACACATTACCTGCACATAACGAGCTTACAGTCTAGATGGGGGGAAGACAGACATTAATATAAATAAATTACAGATATGTACTTAAGTGCTGTGGGGCTAGGAGGGGGGATGAAAAAAGGAGCAAGTCAGGGTGACGTAGAAAGGAGTGGGAGAAGAGGAAGGGGGGCTTAGTGAGGGAAGACCTCTTGAAGGAGATGTGCCTTCAATAAGGCTTTGAAATGGGGAATATTTGAGGAGGGAAGGGGTCACACGCCATAGGCAGGACATGGGCTAGGGGTCGGCGGTGAGATAGATGAGATCAAGACACAGTGAGGACTGTACTAAACACTGGGGAGAGTTAAATATAACAATAAGCAAATACATTCCCTGCCCACAATGGACTTACAGTCTGGATGCCGAGCTACAGTGTTGAGGATGAGTTTACAGGAGATTACACTCTTGGGGAGGAGACAGACAGGCAGCTGCTGGGTGGAGGTGGGGTCAATATCAAAGTGCTTAAGAGATACAGACCCTAGTTCAAAGGTGACACAGAAGGGAGGGTGAACAGAGTGGGGAAATGAGAGGTTAGTCTGGAAGACTTCTTGGAAGAGAGGTGATTTGAGTAAGGCTTTGAACGATGAGATGGATGATCTTTTGGAAGGGGAATGGAGTTCCAGGAAGGAGGGAGGACTTGAGCAAAGGGTAGATGGTTAGAGCGATGAGATCAGGTATGATAAGTAGTTTGGCATTGGAGGAGGAAATTGTGTGGACTGGGTTGTAGTGCGAGGAGTAAGGTTAAGGAAGTGGTGGAGAGGTGACTGAGGTGGTGTTGACAAAACCCACGGTAAAATGAAAATACCTATCTCAGACTGGTGGCATGAAATGAGAGCTGGGCATTGTATAGCCTTAAAGAACCCAATGGAGCTGTCAAGCAGGCCTTTCTTCGGCCCTTCCAGGAGCGGGGACTAGACAAGATGGCCTCTTGAGGCCCTTTTCACCTTTACGATTCTACTTTAACTCCCTTGAGTTTCCACATGGCTTTTCCTCACTTATCTTCCAAACATCCTTGAGAAATAGGCAGAGCACTCTGTTCCATTTTCCACAGAACGAGTGGCTCAGGCAGGAAAATAGGCAGCTCCATTACCTTAAATGATGACACCGACTCCCCTGTCACTCTCTCAAGGAGGCCTCATCTTGTCCCACTCTCCCAGTCTCACAGGGAGATGGGGAAGTAGGAGCCTGCTCCTCTTCCCCAGCAATGTCACTCTTCCTCTGTCTTGCACTGTTTCCTCACTCCATATGTCCCTTTCAATCTCATTGCGTCCACCTCGCCTCCTCTGCAACTACTGTTACCCTCTTCCTTAATGCCTGCTGCTTCAAATTCCTCTCCCTCAACCCCCTTCTCCCCCACCTGCAATCTGGCTTTAGAACCCTTCACTCCACAGGGACTACATTCTCCAAGTCACTGATGACCTACTTATAGCGAAATCCAAAGGATCAACAACCTCCTGATCATCCGTGACTTCCCTGCTGCTTCTGTCATGGAGGACGACTCCCTTTTTTATGGTAGTTGTTAGGTGCTTCCTATGTGTACTAAGTACTGGGGTAGATAGCATGACTTAGTGGAAAGAGCAGGGCTTGGGAGTCAGAGGACGTGGGTTCTAATCCTGCCTACGCCACTTATAATAATAATAATAATAATAGTGATAATGGTATTTCTTAAGTGCTTACTATGTCCAAAGCACTGTTCTAAGCCCTGGGGGGGATACAAGGTGATCAGGGTGTCCCACGTGGGGCTCACAGTCTTAATCCCCATTTCCAGACAAGGTCACTGAGGCACAGAGAAGTTAAGTGACTTGCCCTACGTCTCTCAGCTGACAAGTGGCAGAGCCGGGATTAGAAGCCATGACTTCTGGCTCCCAAGCCCGGGCTATTTCTACTGAGCCATGCTACTTATCTGCTGTGTGACCTTGGGCAAGCTACTTAACTTATCTGTGCCTCAGTTGCCTCATCTGTAAAATGGGGATTAAAACTGTGAACCCCACATGGGACAACCTGATTACCTTGTATCTACCACAGAGCTTAGAAGAATGCATAGCACCTAGAAAATACTTAACAAATACCATAATTATTAATTACTATTACACAGTCCTGGTCCTGTATAGGGCTCACAGTCTTAATTCCCCATTTTACAGAAGCGGTTTAGCACCTAGAAAATGCTTAACAAATACCATAATTATTAATTACTATTGAACACAGTCCAGAACCCGAATAGGGCTCACAGTCTTAATCCCCATTTTACTGATGAGGTAAGCATTTGGAAATCTACAATACAATAGTAGATATGATTCCTGTCCACAAGGAAATGGCAGAGTGACAGATTAAATACGTAAGTACTACTACTAATAATAATGATAGTATTTATTAAGCACTTACTCTATGCCAGGCACTATTCTAAGCACTGGGGTGGATACAAGCAAATCAGCTTGGACACAGTCCCTTGTTCCATGTGGGGCTCACAGTCTCAATCCCCACTTCTTTACAAACGAGAAAACTGAGGCCCAAAGAAGTGAAGTGATTTGCCCAAGGTCACACAGCAGATGTGACAGCTGCAGGATTAGAACCCATGACCTTCTGACTCCAAGGCCCATGCTTTATCCACTATGCCATGCTGCTTTTCTACTACTACTGGTATTAATCCAGATTCTAATAAGATTTGAGGGAGTATATATGTATATATGTTTGTACATATTTATTACTCTATTTATTTATTTATTTTACTTGTACATATCTATTCTATTTATTTTATTTTGTTAATATGTTTGGTTTTGTTCTCTGTCTCCCCCTTCTAGACTGTGAGCCCACTGTCGGGTAGGGACTGTCTCTATATGTTGCCAACTTGTACTTCCCAAGCGCTTAGTACAGTGCTCTGCACACAGTAAGCGCTCAATAAATTTGATTGATTGATTGAGTAATGGAGCCTGAGAAATGGCTACCACATCCAAGGAAGGCAGCAGGCATGCAAATTACCCACTCCCGACCCGGGAAGGTAGTGATGAAATATAACAATACAGGACTCTTTCGAGGTTCTGTCATTGGAATGAGCACACTTTAAATCCCCTCTCAGGGTCGCAACTGGAGCGTTTCCAGTACACTACCAGTCCTGACTAAGGGAGGGAGAGTCAAAGCAGAGGCCTATCCATTCCATTCCTAGCTTGCGCAGTGGCTAGCGATTGGAAGGCAATCTGCTACAAGGCAAAACTCACCTGTGCCGAGCAGCAGCGGCATGGAAGAGAGTCGAGGGTGAAGACTCAAGTTTACTGCGCGGAAGGAGGCAATGGTAAACCACTTCTGTATTTTTGGTAAACCACTTCTGTATTTTTACCAAGAAAACTCTAAGGGTACACTAACAGAACAATTGCAGATGAAGGTGGGGCATTCTGGGGGAGGTGTGTCTATGACGTCTCTATAACAACAACAATGGAAAATGGCAAGCAGTGGTTCTTCTGTCTATACCTTCCAATCTGTTTTTGGCTTGCTGGCTTTACCGAGAATCTGTGAATGTTGGAGAGAGGGGTCTATGAGTGGATCTGCTGGAGGCAGATTATGATTCTTTGTTCTCTTAGTGAGAGAGAACTGAAGAGGGAGAACAGCCTTCAAAGAGGTGATGCTGCTGCTAGTGAAAAAAGGTGGGCTTAAATCAATGGTTGCAGAAGAAATAGAATTATGTAATTCTATTCTTTACTTCTTGAATACCATTGGAAACTTGGAAAATCCATAGCACAAAGAGACTCTGTGTCTAGTCGAGGATCACATAGAAAAGCTTTGGCAATGCCAAAACTGTCTCTCAGAAATCTTGCCTTCCAATGCAGTATTCAGGCAGGTGCACAAATTCCAGTTTCCTGAGGTACTTGGGGTGGAGTTAATTGGAACAAGGCTCAAAAGTATTCTTCCTGCACTCCTAGCACGATTTCTGCTAGTATTCTTTGGGTTCAGAACATTAGATTTGCCTCCTCAGATCTGATTCCTCAAATGAGGCGGTCCATGTGGCGCCCGTTTCTGTGTCCACACTTACAGAAGCCTCACTTGTGCTCTGTGTTTCCACTGAAGTGGAATACTTGCTATGCCATCTCTCTGAAAACATTGACATAAGTACTTGTGATTCTTGCTGCTTAGGGAAGACATCTTCTGGTGACACCTCAGACATTTCAGAAGGCACTGCAAACAAAAAGAAGCAGCATGGCCTAGTGGATAGAGCATGGGAGTCAAAGGACCTGGGTTCTAATTCCAGCTCAGCCACTGGTCTGCTGAGTGACCTTGGGTGAGTCACTTAACTTTTCTGTGCCTCAGTTCCCTAATCTGTTAAATGGGGATTAAGGCTGTGAGCCCCACGTTGGACATGGACTGTGTCCAACCAGATTAGTTTGTATGTTCCCCAGCACTATGTGCCTGGCACATAGTAAGGGCTTAATAAATAACATAAAAAACAATACAAACAAGAATGGAATGATTTTCTGTGCTTGGAGGGATTGACAATTAGCTTCAAGAAACCAGAGTCATTGTGTATTGGAATGAAGGGGTCAGTATCTATTTCCCTCCTCCTACTTCTCTCTCCTTTTTTATGGTATTTAATAAGGACTTACTACGGTCAGACACTTTGCTAAACTCTGTGGTAGATACAAGGTAATTGGGTTGGACACAGTCCCTGTCCCACATGGGGCTCACAGTCTCAATACCCATTTTACAGATGTGGTAACTGAGACCCAGAGAAGTTAAGTGATTTGCCCAAAGTCACACAGCAGACAAATGGCGTAGGCAGGATTGGAACCCAGGTCCTACCGACTCCCAAGACTGTGTTCTATCCAGTAGGCCACACTGCTTCTCCTCTGCTAGTTAAAGCTAGGGATTTAGAGGATCTTTAGGCATGACTAAGCTTTTAGCCTCCTGAAAACCCAGTTTGCCTGAAATGTCGCTGCCTGCAGGCTATCCCATCTCATTTGCATGTACAATCAATTTAAATTAAAAAAAAAACTTGGTGTTTAGTCAGCACAATGTCTGCCCAGATGCTTGATAATCACCAAAATAATAATAATAGAAGCAAGAGCTGTACCATGTTTATGAACAATTCATGAACAGTGGAGAGGTTTTGCTGATGATGATTGTTTATTTTGCTTTCTGGAAAACTAAATTGTTCCAAACAACCAGGGTTTAAGAAAAAAAGGATTTTGAAGTCCCAGAAACTTCCAAATTAAACAATGTTAAAAAGAAAAGATGATACTTAAAATTTCTATGTAACTTGTAAGCTGAACTCCAGTGCCTAATTCTTTTCTGAACTTTGTAACATCAGATGTTTGACTTAAAATTTTCAAGTGCTTAGTACAAGTGCTCTGCTCATAGTAAATACTCACTAAATAGTACTGATGATTGGATTGATTGAGTCTGTGATCACTCTTTTACAAACAATCGATCTTTAAATGTATTGAATCCCTACTGCAAGCTCTAGGAATAAGAAATAAGTGCTGGATTAAGCACCTGGGGAAAATACACAGAAGTGAAACAGATTTCCATGCCCTTAGTTTCTTATTAACTAAGAAAAAACATACAATCAGTAATATTTATTGGATAGGTGTAGTGTTTAGAGCAATAAATAAAAATAAAAATACATTTTTTCTGTCAAGAAAACTTTCATCACAAATTTCTGAATTCTCTAAACTTGTAAGATTTTCTATCTGGGAGTGGTAGGAAGTGGCGTGGCTTAGTGGCAAGAGCCTGGGCTTGAGAGTCAGAGGTCATGGGTTCTAATCCTGGCTCCTCCACATGTCTGCAGTGTGATCTTGGGCAAGTCACTTAACTTCTCTGAGCCTCTGTTACCTCATCTATAAAATGGGAATTAGAACTGTGAGCCCCACATGGGACAACCTGATCACCTTGTATCCCCCCAGAGCTTAGAATTGTGCTTCAGACATAGTAAGCACTTAGTAAATGCTTTTATTATTATTATTATTAGGCCTAAATGTGTATTCTTTTATTAGGAGCTTCTATCTGGTCAAGGGCTTTACAAAATTCCACCTCATTTCCAACCCACAGTTCTTTAAGGCAGGTCCCTCAAAAAGCAGCAGAACAATGAAACAACAAATGACGATTGTTCATACTTCCTATGTGCCAAGCACTGAACTAAGCACTTGGATAGATAGAGGACAATCAGCTTGTGCACAGTCCTTGCCCTACATGAGGCTCAGAGTCTAAGAAGGAGGGAGATGAGGAATTTTATCCCCATTTTACAGATGAGATAACTTAGACACAGAGAAGTGAAGTGATTTTCCCAGAGTCACACAGCAGGCAAGTAGCAGAATAAGGATTAGAACCCAGCTCTGCTGAGCCCCGAACCCAGCTCTGCTGAGCCCCAAACCCATCTTCTTTTCACTAGGCCACACATTACTGCTAGACCCCACAGAGATTCCCTTCACATCTTGTGGCTCAGTGGAAAGAGCCCGGGCTTTGGAGTCAGAGGTCATGGGTTCAAATCCTGGCTCCACCAATTGTCAGCTGTGTGACTTTTGGCAAGTCACTTCACTTCAATGGGCCTCAGTTACCTCATCTGTAAAATGGGGATTAAGACTGTGAGCCCCTCGTGGGACAACCTGATCATCTTGTAACCTCCCCAGCACTTAGAACAGTGCTTTGCACATAGTAAGTGCTTAATAAATGCCATTATTATTATTTATTATTATTATCTTTGTAACCTTTCCCATTTGTTCCCTCTTCTCATCTGAAGTTATCTAGATAATTATCCTCTTCATTTAAGGTATAACAAGGTCCATTTTACAGAACAAGACAACCTCCAGAGGAACATTCCCGTGGAAATATTTTAGTGGAGTTGGAGCAGGATAATAATTATGGTATTTAAGCACTTAGCGTTGGGGTGGATCCAAGAAAATCAGGTTGTACACAGTCCCTGTCCCACATAGGGCTCACAGTCTCAATCCCCATTTTACAGATGAGGCAACCGAGGCACAGAGAAGTGAAGTGACTTGCCCAAGGTCACACAGCAAACAAGTGGTGGAGCTGGGAGAATGCTACCAACTTTGCTTCTCTTGGTCCATGGTACCTCCCCCCTGCCTACCCATTTAACCCTTAATAGGTGCTTTCCAGTTGGCCAGGAATTCCATCAGAACCTGTACAAATGTGAAACAAGCTCTCTGCTTTCAGATACATATCCATTTGCATTTTGGGAGTGCTCAAATCATGGTCAAAAGTTGATGTAAATGAATGAATGAATGAATGATGGCATTGGTGAAGCCGCTTACTATGGGTCACATACTGTTCTAAGCGCTAGGGTGGGTACAAGGTTAACAGGTTGTCTCACGTGGGGCTCACAGTCTTAATCCCCATTTTACAGATGAGGTAACTGAGACACAGAAAAGTTAAGTGACTTGCCCAAAGTCACACAGCTGACAAGTGGTGGAGCCGGGATTAGAATCCACGATGTGTGTGTGTGTGTGTGTGTGTGTGTGTGTGTGTGTGTGTGTGTGTGTGTGTGTGTGTGTGTGTGTGTGTGTGTGTATTCGTGTTGCCACTGCGCCACTGCATTGTAATTCATTAATGAAGTTGACGTGGCTAAACAGGCCAATTTAGGACTGACCGCACTGACCAAACCATGTCACTGATAGCACTGACCAAACCAGTAATAGAGGCATTTGTTACATACATAGTACGTGCCAAGCATTGGGATAAACACAGTTCCTGTCCCACATGGGACTCACAGTCTAATCAAGAGGGAGAATAGGTATTTGATCCTCATATTACAAATGAGGAAACTGAGGTCCAGAGTTGTTGCACGTAGTCACATAACAGGCAGGTTGACAGGCAGGATTAGAACCCAGGTTCTCTGACTTTCGGGCCTGTGCTCTTTCCATTAGTCCATGCTGCTTCTCTAATAGTAGCCCCCATTGCTGTGGTGATGTGTTTGTTCTGCCCGTCACGTTTGCCTCCTTGACTCATGATCTCTCAGAACCTCCATTCTGAACAATCAGCTCCTTTCTTAATTCCAGCTCGTCTGTTTCCGGTAGTTCCAAAATTCAGCTTTGTTACCATGTTTTTTTGTAGCTGCACTTTTTTGCGTTCATTTCCATAGATCCCCTATATCCCTTATTTGCTGTCATCCCATTTCAGGTGACTATATCACAGCTAAGCAGGTATCATCTTGACATCCATTTGCCTCACAAATCCCAACCAGTAACACAGGACCTCTTCAGGCAAATTTAAGTGAGGCAGCTTTCCTCATTTAACTCTGGTAATTTATGTTAAACAGAACCTTATGATTAAACTACCCTTAAAGTCAAAGGATTGGGAGTTAATTGCTTTAGAGGAGTCTTCAAATAACTGCTCACCTAGTCACCCCAGGCAAGAAGCATTGTACTCCAGACCAGTAATAAAGGATCTTCATTTTAAGAGCTTACTTTATGTGTACCAACCAGCCTCTTGGCTGGGAAATCCTAGGTATTTATTCATATGCTTGCATTGTGATGTTGGTTGGTGCATTTCAGCAACTGTCAATGCCTGTTTTTACACATTGCACCAGGATATATTGTAAAAGTCATTTTACAGGGGGAATGGTTTCTAGTTTAAAAGGGAGCATCTTATACATAATAAAACACAGCCATTACCTCCCTCAAACACGTATAATTGTTGTATTTGGATTCAACACGGTCCTATCCAGAAAGAAGATTTTTTTTTAATAGGCAGACGCATAGTCCAAACGATTTAACACTTGAGAGAAAAAATATTAAGCAGGAATAAAGGAAAAGTTGAGGCAGAAAAATGAAAAGGCCTAAGTAACTGAGATTATAAACAGGAGGGAAACAATGCAGTCAGATTACAAGACAAATCACTGTCCTATCATGTTTACTGCAGAGCAATTTAGAAAAACAAATATAAGGACTCCAGAATCAGCAGGTGACTTTTAACCTTCCCCTTATAACTTTGCCTAAATTACCCAGGCTCAGGCAGGGAGAAAAATGTCCACTGAAGCAGGCTGATGTGACCCCCTAGATTTTCCTAGGCTGCCCCTGACAATTTTAGAAAAACGGACAAGTGTCACAAAATTGAAACTGTCCGGGCTGGTCAGCCTTTCCTACTCATCCCGACTGACCTCACTTTTCTTCGCCTGCTTGGAAATCCATGTACACATTGCAGCATGCTCAGTACAGCAGCTTGAATCCCCCAGCATTTGGATATTGGTAGTAAGCCCTTTCCTGAAAGCTAGAGACACCCTCCCCCTTCCTCCTGCTCCCCTGTTCACCACTCCCTTGGTCCCCCAAGATGGAAGAGTGGGGGGTGACACATTTCTGATGATGTTTCAATGCTCTCATTTTCCACCAGGTTAACATGATCAATCTATCTATGGGGGAAAGAAAATATTTACAAAGGTGCAACTCCTTCCCTCCTAGAATGGACTGGAGAAAGATAAGCCCTTAAGCCATCTTTGCTGCTGGGGGAAGAAAACTTTTTCTCAGCCTTTTATTCTCTGCAGTAATTCCATTAAAAGAATACAATTTATTGCACAACTGTCTCCCTAGATTGTATCAGTGTGGAAACCTTTTAAACTCGGAATGTGATTAAATAAACCCCATTTACCAGAGTGGTAAAATATAATAGACATCAAACCTGTTAAGAAGCCTGCTGAATCAATATATCCGCTTGCAGCAATTTCCAGGAGATAAGGTGAAAACGTTCTTTTATTTCTGATAAATGAATAAACTTAAGGGGCTGGATTTAAAATATATGCAACCTGTATGTTTAAGAGGTCTTCATTATTTTCACATTATAATTCTGAGTCAGCATATTCATACTTTGAAAGAAGTCCTCATTTGACCCTTTGTGGTTTGTACATATGGTCAGTTTTGGGAATCGTGGGTTCCCTGAATTCATGTAGAATTCCTCCCTTTGTCTCAGGAGACCCTATTTATGTGGGTCCTCAGACGTATGCGGGGCCAGCCAGCAGACAACCCAAGGTGGGAGAGTTTAATACATATATCAGCCTGTCTTTCCAGTATCCAATATAACAACCATTTCTTTTTATATGAAAGTTTCTTCCACAAACCCACAAATGCAGCCATAAAGCCTTCCAAGCTCACTTCACCTGTCAGATTACTCTCAGCCTGGGTCCTACACTGCTTTCAATTTCCTCAGCTCTCGGGAAGCAGCCTGGAAAAATCACGGGTCTGGGTGTTAGAGGACTTGGCTTCAAAGCCCAACTCTGCCGCTTGTCTGCTGTGTGACCTTGGGCCGTCACTTAACCTCTTGTTGCCTCAGTTTCTTCACCTGTAAAATGGGGATTAAGTCCTCCTCCCTCCTACTTAGACTGTGAGTCCCAAGTGGGCTAGAAACTGTGTCCAACCTGTTTATCATGAATCTACCCCAGCGTTAAGTACAGTACTTTGCACACAGCAACTGCTTAACAAGGGCCTTCTTGATTTCCCTGAATTTGGTAGATTAACATGATCCACACACACAATATCAAACACATATGTGTTCACACACATTTAACTACGTATGTGCATTTCCACACTCACATGAACAAATGTCCATCCACAGACCCACTGACCAACTTCTCCAACAAAATTTGTGGAAACCGGGATAGGCCCTACCCCAGGATGAAACAATTTTGGGCAGAGGCCCTGCTCCTGATCCTGTCCCAAGTGTCCTGTTCCTTCCAATGCTCTGAAAGGAGCAAATTTGATTAAAGTTTTAAGCCCTGCTGGCTCTCTTTCATTAAATAAATGCAGTGACCTTCCTGAACCTTTTGCAGCTCACCTTGTAAAGCTTGTTTTTGTGGTATTGCGATGCTAATCTTGGGGAAAAACAAGCCATTCTATCCACCAGTTCCAGCACTCCCATAACTGGAAACCCCAAATGTCTTTTTTTTTTCCTTTGTACAGTCCAACGTGGAAAATTTCATGCCAGATAAAACCCAATTCCACATTCACTGTAAATACAAAGCTCATGAATTTTAAAGAGCTCCAATATGCTACTAATTTAATTCTTTAAGTGCTTCTCAAAAGGGATGGATTAGTGGCTTGGGAGAGAGAAATCCTCTATTCACCAAAGTGTAGTGCTTCAGGCTGGCATGTTATAAGACTCACCTTCCATCCCGTACCTTCTGAACCAACACCCAGCCCAAGATATAAACCGAACATACCCTTTCCATTATCATGACCCAGGAGAAAATTAATTTTTCAAGTTCACCAGAGGGATTTTTGTCCTTTCTCCCTCCCAATGTGTCCACCAGGATGAGCTGAGTCTTTCAGTGGTTACAACACAGTCACCCTGGAGACAATCCTAAGCACCTAATCATTGCCCATTCCCGGATCCTCTTCTCTGGAATTCTAAGAAATTCACGCAGGATGGCCATGAATATGCATGAAGTGTTTCTCATTTATTCCGCTGGCATATTTTTGTTCCGAAACAATTATAATATAAATTATTATTAGAGGATGGTTGATGGTATCAGAGAGATGCTTTGCATTATAAAACTGCAATACTTTTGTGAGTTGCAAAAATCATTATTTGAACAAAGTTCCAAGCAGCAGTAGCGCCCAGTGGTTTTGGCCAGGGAGATAAAGGCAGACCCTATTTGGCCGCCTCATTGCACAAGTCTATAGATGAAATCAATTCCAACTTTGGGCTGTGTGGTTCCTGGGCCTGAATACTGATGCTCCTCACAAGGTACCTTCAGCTATAAGCCGGACTTAGGCAGAATTGGGGGGATGTTGGATGGTTATCTCCCTGCAATTGATCTTCAGTCTCTGAGGTATGAGGCAAATCCCTGAGAATACATTAACCCATTAGGGAAGCTGCATTAACTCTTTCACTTTACTGAAGGACTGCCTGCAGTTGTAGTTTTCCAAATTTATCCTGGAGGCTTGATGGATTTAATTCAGTCTCCCAAGGGGATGCATTTCCCAGAGGCAGAATCATTTGGTTCTAACATTCCTGATAAAGCCTGGAATTCACAAGTACAATCCATAGAGAAGCAGCATGGCTTAGGAGAAAGAGCCTGGGTTTGGGAGTTCTAATCCCAACTCCACCACTTGTTGCCTGTGTGACTTTGGGCAAGTCACTTAACTTCTCTGTGCCTCAGTTATCTCATCCATACAATGGGGATTAAGACTGTGAGCCCCACGTGGGACAACCTAATAACCTTGTATCTATCCCAGCACTTTGAACAGTGCTTGGCACAAAGTAAGTGCTCAACAAATACCATCATTATTATTAATTTGACAAAGCCCTTGCCAAATCTTCAGTCAGGTGCGAATGAACATAGGGCTTTACTTATTACAACCAAGTATTCCTTCCTTTCTCCAGGTAGACTCTTGACAGGATTGTCCTCTTTTTCAAGCTAAGCTCAGTTAGTTCTTGGAGCATTTCACCCTTCCATTTGTACAGACAGTCAAATTAGCTTTAATTGAGTTTAATGAAGCAGAAGGGGTCACCCCATTGGCTGATATTAGGATGAGCAACTACCAGTAAATAATAATAATAATGTTGGTATTTGTTAAGTGCTTACTATGTGCCAAGTACTGTTCAAAGCGCTGGGGGCGGGGGGGATACAAGGTAATTAAGGTTGTCCCACGCAGCGCTCACAGTCTTAATCCCCATTTTACAGATGAGGGAACTGAGGCACAGAGAAGTGAAGTGACTTGCCCAAAGTATAACAGCTGACAAGTGGAGGAGCTGGGATTAGAACCCATAATAATAATAATAATGATGGCATTTGTTAAGTGCTTCCTATGTGCAAAGCACTGGTCTAAGCACTGGGGTGGACGCAAAGTGATCAGGTTGTCCCACGTGGGGCTCACAGTCTTAATCCCCATTTTACAGATGAGGTAACTGAGGCACAGAGAAGTTAAGTGACGTGCACAAAGTCACACAGCTGACAAGCGGCGGAGCTGGGATTAGAACCCATGACCTCTGACCCCAAAGCCCGGGCTCTCTCCATTAGGCCACGCTGCTTCTCTAGTACTCGCATTGACTATGGATTGATTTACTGCCAAATTCAGTGGGGGTCCTAATCTTTGTGAGAAAGGGAGCCATCCATTGCTCATTACAGCACTCATCTAACCATCTGTCTAATCACCTAGCTGGGGTGTGTGATGGAAGAAACAAAATGAGGATCAGATAAGAAGTGCCAGTGCTTAGAACAGTGCCTGGCACATAGTAAGCGCTAAACAAATACCATAAAAAAAATCAGAGAGCAACCACTTCCCCTTGCCTCACCATGAGTGCTCCAACCCTGTAGGTGCCAATGTTTATGTGGCCTTGACACACCTGCTGTGACCATGGGCAAGTCGCTTAACAGTTTAGGGCTTCCGTGTCCTCAACTGTAAAATTGAAAAGGACACTCCCTGACCCTCCTTAATTCCTGAGACCTAGCTTGGGGACAAACATGTTAGCTACTGGAAAAGGCTTTGGGGAAGAAGCGTCGCTCAGTGGAAAGAGCGCGGGTTTGGGAGTCAGAGGTCATGGGTTTGAATCCCGGCTCCACCACTTGTCAGCTGTGTGACCTTGGGCAAGCCACTTAACTTCTCTGTGCCTCATTTACCTCATCTGTAAAATGGGGAATAAGACTGTGAGCCCCAAGTGGGCCAACCTGATCACCTTGTATCCCCCCCGAGCTTAGAACAGTGCTTTGCAGATAGGAAGCGCTTAACAAATACCACTATTATCATTATTATTATTATTACAAACACTTCACATTCAGGGTGTTACTTAGCCCCATTCCGAGAAAATCACCAGGCCATTTGCGAAGCTCTTGATTGTGATAATTGCAAGGAGACAACAGATGTGGATGAAGATACATCCAGGGCCCACAAGCGACTGCCAAGCTCTTAAGTGTTCTATTGGAAAGGGACTCTCTAGGTTTGCACTTGGACCCATCCCTCTTGTCAAAGACAACCACCTATTTCTATGGGCAAGTGAATCAATTTGATGATAGCCGTAAGGAGAACCAGCACAGCCCAGTGGAAAGAACATGAGCCTAAGAGTCAGAGGACCTGGGTTCTAGTCCCACCTCCATTACTTGCCTCCAGTACTTAACTTTTTTGAGCCTGTTTCCTCGTGTGTGAAGTGGAGATAAAAGTGCCTAGCACTTTGGAAAACATTTCTTGTTTTTAAAGCTAATAGATTCCACATTTTTCTTGACGAGGTAAATGTTGGGAGCCTCTATTTCCGGGGGATTGGTTATCCATATTTGTGGCCTTCATTCACTTATATTTAATGAGTTCCCATGTATTCAGAGCACTGCACTGGATGTTTGGGAGCAAATAACAAGAGAAACTGTTATGATCCTATCCTCTGAGCTGATAATTGGATTCTGACAGGAACCTTATCAAACTGCCACCTGTGTATTTTCTCCCAGCACTTAGCACAGTGCTCTCTACACATTTAACACTTAAATATAATTACAACTACTACTACTGTTCTCCCGCTTACATAGACGGTGAACCCCATGTGGGACAGGGACTGTGTCTGACTTCATTATCTTGCATCTACTCCAGTTCGTAGTATGTATTTGTCACATAGTAAGTGCTTAGTAAATATCATTATTATTACAACATTTATCCCACTCCAGATATTTTTTGTGGTATTTGTTAAGCACTTATTATACAACAAGCACAGTACTAAGCACAGGAGTAGATGCAAGATAATCAAGTAAGACATAGTCCCTATCCCGCATGTAATGTGCCAGACCCTATTCTAACCACTGGGGCAGATAATAATAATAATTAATAATAATTACGGTATTTGTTAAGCGCTTACTATGTGCCAAGCACTGTTCTTAGCACTGGTGTAGATACGGTATAATCAGGTTGTCCCACGAGGGGCTCACACTTTTAATCCCCATTTTACAGATGAAGTAACTGAGGCACAGAGGAGTGAAGTGAAGTGATTTGCCCAAGGTCACACAGCAGACAAGTGGTGGAGGTGGGATTAGAACCCACGCCCTCTGACTCCCAAGCCCGTGATTTTTCCACTGAGCCACGCTGCTTCTCATCAGATACAAGGTACTCGGGTTTGACACAGTCCCTGTACCACATGGGGTTCACAATCTTCATCCCCATTTTAAAGATAAGCACAGAGAAGTGAAGTGATTTGCCCAAGGTCACAAAGCAGATAAGTGGTGGAGCCAGGAATAGAACCCAGGTCCCTCCTACTCCTAGGCTTGAGTTCTATTCACTAGGCCATGGTGCTACTCTTTGCAGTTCCAATTGGTCACAGAGACCTGACCTACAAGATATTCATGAAGTCTAGCCATTACTTGTTGTGATGGATCAGATTTTGCCCTCTACAACTGGGCTGTAGATCTCAATTTAGAATTGGGTGGAATTCGAGGGGTTCCTCAAGTACCTGGTCCAGAGCATCACAAATAAATCAACTCAGCGTCTCTCCCCATTAGAGAATTGGCAGCTCATTAAAAGCACTCCCGGTGATTCCTTCCTGTCAGCAGGTCCATGTGCATTTCCTGAGAAGGCCTGGTTTGTGTGATGGATATTATTAGGCAGCTTTTCTCTCCCTGGTCCCCTCTTGTGCACAAGGTGCAGAGTGATGTTGGTGGAAATCCAGATATCAAACTGACCGGCTTATCCTTGCCTGTTTGAACTCTCCTCTCTCTTCTGACAGGCAACATTATTTCTCCATCCTTACTGACTCCCATGCCCATAGACTTGACCAGTTGTTTCAGACTTTGAGAAGACTGAAGCCATAGGATGCAATCTCTCTAAAATTTCCCCTGTTCCTCTCCAAGTCCCTCCCTCCTCTTGCCCCTTCTTCCCTCCCCATCTTTCCCAGCAGTAACTCAAGAGAAGATCTCCCACATCCTCTCAACTCCATCCCCTCCACCTGCAGCTATGACCCAAACCCGTGACACCTTATCGAAGAGGTTGCCCCCTTCCTTCTTCCCTCCTGACCACCATCTTCAACTGTTTGCTCTGCAATGTCTTCTTCCCCACTGCTTTCAAACATGCCCTTCTCTCCCCTATCTTACAAAAACCCTCCCTTGACCCCATGGCTCCCTCCAGTTATCACCCCATCTCCCTCCTACCATTCCTCTCCTAATTCTTTGAGCGACTTGTCCACATTAATGGCCTTCACTTCCTCCATTTCTCTAGTTGTCCTCCACCACTCAGAAATTCAGGCCCTTCCACTGCGCAGAAACTACCCTGTATTTTCAAAGATCAAAGATCTCCTTCTAGACACATCCAACGGTCTTTAATCCATCTCAATCCTCCTTGACTTTTCAGCTGTCTTCAACATTGTCGACCATCCACATCTCCTGGAAATGGTTCCAAACTTGGCTTCACTGACACTCCCCTCCTGGTTCTCCTCCTATCTCTCTGAGTGCTCAGTCTCAGTCTCTTCTATGGGTTCCTCCTCTACCTCCCAACCCTTAATAGTGGGAGTCCCTCAAAAATCAATTCTGGGGCCCCTTTTATTCTCCATCTACACCCTCTGCCTTAGAGAATTCATTTGCTCACGTGGCTTTAACTACCAACTTTATATGGATGATTCCCAAATCCACATCTTCAGCCCTGATCTTTCTCCATCTCTGCAGTCTCACATTTTCTCTTGCCTTTAGGACATCTCTACTTGGATGTTCCACTGACACCTTAAACTTAAAGTGTCTAAAACAGAACTCCTTATCTTCCCTCCCTGTCTCCCACCATGACTTCCCCATTACTGTAGATGGCACCATCATCTTTCCTGCCTTAAAAGCCCATAACCTTGACATTATCCTTACGTCATCTCTCTCATTCAGCCCACATATTCAGTCGGTCACTAAATCCTGATGCTTCAACCTTCAGAGCATCATTAAAATCTGCCTTTCTTCTCCATCCAAATCACTACCATGTTTATCCAAACACTTATCCTATCCAGCCATGATTAATGTCACAGCCTCCTTGCTGACCTCCCTGCCTCCTATCTCTCACCGTACTAGTCCATACTTCACTCTACTGCCCGGATCATTTTTCTACAAAAAGATTCAGTTCATGTTTCTCCACTCCTCAAGAACCTCCAGTGGTTGCCCATCTACCTCTGTGTCAAACGGGAACCCCTTACCATCAGCTTTAAAGCACTCAATCACCTTACCTTATGGCTTTTCTACTGCAACCCAGTTCACACACTTCATTCCTCTAATGCTAACCTTCTCACTGTACCTTAATTTTGTTTATCTAGCTGCCGACCCCTAGCCCACATCCAACCTCTGATCACTCCCCCATCTTCAGATCCTTAGCAAGAGCCTTCCCTGACTAAGCCCTCATTCCTTTTCTCAACCCTTATTCACCTCCCCTCTCAGCCCCATAGCTCTTATGTACATATCCATAATGTATTTATTTATATTCATGTCTCTCTGCCCCTCTGAACTCTAAATTCACTGTGGTTAGGAAATTCATTCATTCATTCAATTGTTTACTGAGCACTTACTTTGTGCAGAGCACTGTACTAAGCACTTGGAAAGTAGAATTCGACACCAGAGTCCCTACCCAAAAATGGGCTCACAGTCTAGAAGAGGGAGACAGACAGCAAAACAAAACAAGTAAACAGGAGTCAATACCATCAAAATAACTAGAATTATAGATATATGCACATCATTAATAAAATTAATAAAGTGTACAAATATACACAAGTGCTGTGGGGAGGGGAAGGAGGTAGGGCAGAGGGAGGGAGTGGGGGCGATGGGGAGGGGAGGAGGAGCAGAGGATAAGGGGAGGCTCAGTCTGGGAAGGCCTCCTGGAGGAGGTGAGCTCTCAGTAGGGTTTTGAAGGGAGGAAGAGAGCTAGTATGGTGGATGTATGGAGGGAGGGCATTCCAGACCAGAGGTAGGACATGGACCGGGGTCGATGGTGGGGCAGGTAAGAACGATGCACAGTGAGGAGGTTAGCGGCAGAGGAGCTGAGTGTGTGGGCTGGGCTGTAGAAGGAGAGAAGGGAGGTGAGGTAGGAGGGGGCGAGGTGATGGAGAGCCTTGAAGCTGAGAGTGAGGAGTTTTTGCTTGATTCGAAGGTTGACAGGCAAACACTGGAGATTTTTGAGCAGGGGAGTGACATGCCCAGAATGTGTCTACCAACTCTCAAACACTTGTCCTCTCCGAAGCACTTAATATAGTGTTCTGCACACAGTAAGTGATCAGTAAATATGATTGATTAATTGCCTTAGTGGTCACGCAGGTCTCCCAGGTTTCTCTTTAGAAGCTTCATGCTAATTCAGAGAATGATGCCTCTGGAGATAGTGATGTAGCATGCAATTGGAACAGACACAGCTAAGTTTTTTTATGTTAAGCTAGATTCAAGTCTTATGCCTTCTGAATGCCTTTGAGCAGCTCATTTCCTGCCAAAAGTCAGAGCTGTTTGAGCTGTTTCTGGGCTGAACTGGGCCCCAGAGTGTTTAAAATGTTGTGTGAAAGCCTATAATCTTGGGAGATTTACAGTCCTTATTTCCCCAACATTTGATGTAAGGACTCTATCTTCTGGGAAAGATATGAGGAGGAAATTTGTTTTGAGGGAAAGCATCTGCCTGAATGCTGGCCAGCATTAATGGTCCCCACTGGGTCTATTCTGACAGCCTTGAGACTCCAAGGTGTGATGGAAAGAGAGAGGAAGAAACAACCTAAAGCCACCAGAAGGCAGCCCATCATTGCTGGTTTTCTCCCAAGTGTTCTAGTACAATGTCAACATGCAGTGTTTACTAAATAATAATAATGATGATGGTATTTGTTAAGTGCTTACTACATGCCAAGCACTGTTCTAAGCACTGGATGCAAGGTCATCAGGTTGTTCCCACGTGGGGCTCACAGTCTTAATCCCCATTTTGCAGGTGAGGTAACAGATACAGAGAAGTTAAGTGACTTGCCCAAAGTCACATAGCTGACAAGTGGCGGAGCCAGGATTAGAACCCATGACCTTAGTAAATTCTACTGATTGATTGAAGTGTACAGACTTTGGGGGGGTTCTCAGTTCACACTACTTCTATAGCACTCTACTCTTCTAACACCAACCTACATACTATAGATCAATTTTATTTCTCTTGTTGCCGAACCCTTGCACACATAATAATAATAATAATAATAATAATGGCATTTGTTAAGCGCTTACTATGTGCAAAGCACTGTTCTAAGCGCTGGGAGGATACAAGGTGATCAGGTTGTCCCACGTGGGGCTCACAGTCTTAATCCCCATTTTACAGATGAGGTAACCAAGGCACAGAGAAGTTAAGTGACTTGCCCAAAGTCACACAGCTGACAAGCAGCGGAGCAGGGATTAGAATCCATGACCTCTGACTCCCAAGCCAGGGCTCTTTCCACGGAGCCACGCTGCTTCCACAGATCCTCCTTCCTGCCTGGAGCTCCTCCCTTTTCGTATCTGACAGGGCACCACTCCATCTTTAAAACCCTATCAAAATCATATATCTCTTTTTGTTGTAATATTAAGGTATTTGTTAAGGTATGGTATTTGTTAAGGGCTGACTATGTGCCAGGCATTGTACTAAAAGCTGGTGTAGCAAAAGCAAAGTTGATCAAATTTAACGTAGTCCTGGGCTTTACAGTCTTAATCCTGATTTTGCAGATGAGGCAATTGAGGCACAGAGAAGTGAAGTCACTTACCCAAGATCACAGAGCAGACAGGAGGCAGAAACCCAGGTCCTCTGACTCTTTCCACTAGGCCATGCTCCTTCTCAAGATCTTCCAATATCAATCAATCAATAAATAAATTAATGGTATTTATTAAGCATTTACTATGTGTGTAAAATTGTATTAAGCACTTTGTAGAGTATAATATAGTGAAGTTGGTAGACATGATCTTTAATAATAATAATAATAATAGCTTTTATTAAGCAGTTACTATGTGGAAAGCACTGTTCTAAGCACTGGGGAGGTTACAAGGAGATGAGGTTGTCCCACGGAGGGCTCACAGTCTTACTCCCCATTTTACAGATGAGGGAACTGAGGCACAGAGAAGTTAAGTGACTGGCCCAAAGTCACACAGCTGGCAATTGGCAGAGGATCCTGGCCTTCCCTAACTAACTTCTCATTCCCCCTTTTAAACTGAGCCTGTTGTTGGGTAGGGACTGTCTCTATATATCGCTGACTTGTACTTCCCAAGCGCTTAGTACAGTGCTCTGCACACAGTAAATGAAGCTTAGTACGGTGCTCTGCACACAGTAAGCGCTCAATAAATACGATTGAACGAATACATTCGATTGAATGAATGAATGAATGAATTTTCCAGCCCCATTAGCCCACCTTTCTGCATCACCTATATACTTTGGTCACTATCCCTTAAGCATTTTGATAATAGTAATAATTGTGGTATTTGTTAAGTGCTTACTGTGTTCTAAGCACTGAGGTAGATACAAGGTAATCAGGTTGGACACAGTCCATGTCCCTTATGGGGCTCACAATCTTGATCCCCATTTTAGAAGGAGGTAACCTGAGGCACAGAGAAGTTAAATGACTTGCCCAAGGTCACACAGAAGACCTGTGGCAGAGCGTGGATTAGAACCCCGGGCCCTTGTTCTTTCCACTAAGCCATGCTGCTTCCCTGATACTCACCCCACAACCAGCTCCTCAGCACTTATGTACCTATCTTTATACTCCGCTACTTCCCTTATGTCTAATGTATGCTGACTAGTCATTCTTTCAGGCTTTGATTCAATGCACTTGGATCTTTTCAGATACACTGCTCCTTCTTTTTCTACACAATAAGATTATTTGAATTAATCTAAATTGATCCTCTTTTTAGAAATGCATCTGGGCATCAATTAGGGAAACACTTCCTTGGAACCCTCGGAAGTGCGGCACAAATGAAACTGGACTAAAGGTATTTCCAAAGTTCTAAAATCCTTCAGAATTTCACCTAGCTTTAATTGTGAGGAGTTGGCACACAACTCTCCAGAAGGGGAGGAAACTCCAGAGCAGCATGGGCCTGGGACCTGGGTTCTAATACCAGCTCTGCCGCTTGTCTGCTGTGTGACCTTGGGAAAGTCACTTAATTTCTCTGTTAGCTTGTATCTACCGCGGCACTTAGTACAATTCCTGCCACGTAGGTGCTTCACAAATACCATTAAAAAAAATAGCCGAAGCTTTTTTAATTCCCAGAGTGGACTGAACTGTGTCAGGATTTGGAAAGGAAAGAATCTAACCTTGATTTTCAATTGGAAATGGATCAAGATTGCCATAAGGCAAGCAGCAGGTTTTGTTTCTAAGTTGTATTTGTTAAGTGTTTACTATGTGTCAGGCACTGTTCTAAGCGCTGGGGTAGATAGAGGCTAATCAGGTTGAACCCAGTCCCTGTCCCACATGGGGCTTACAGTCTTAATCCCCATTTCACAGATGAGTTAACTGAGGCACAGAGAAGTTAAGTGAGTTTCCTGAGATCAACACAGCAGACAAGTGGTGTATTTGGGATTTAGAACCTAGGTCCTTCTGATTCCCAGGCCTGTGCTCTATTCACTAGCCCATGGAAGGGATATGTGAATGTGTGCATTTCTGTGGGAATATATGTGTGAGAGTGTGTGTGTGTGTGTATGTGTGTGTCTGTGCGTGCATGTAGCAAAGTTTGTGCTTATTTTGCAGTTCTCCCTACTGGTCTTAGCACTGCACCTTTGGCTATTAAGCTGCCAGTGAAAATTTGGGCTTATGATGTGGGTGATTATTTGCTTGGGAAATTTATGAGGGTGTAAGTGCTCTGGATAAGGACATATAGAAAAGAACTACTATGAGATAATTGTTCAATTATGAGGCGCAGTAGTGTCAGGGAATGGGAATTGAGACAGAGGCGGAGACTGTTGTGGGGGTACTAGTGACAGCAGAACAGGAGTCAGTCAGTCAATTGTATTTATTAAGCGCTTACTGTGTGCAGAGCACTGTACTAAGTGCTTGGGAGAGTACAATGTAATAATATAACAAACACACTGCTTTTCCACAGTGAGCTTACAGTCTAGGGAAGGTGGAAGAAAGTCAACACAAGGAAGCCTGGGGAAGAAGAGCAGCATGGCCTAGTGGAAAGACCATGGGCCTGGGAATCAGAGACCCTGGGTTCTAATCCCAGCTCTGCCACAGGCCTGCTGTGTGACCTTGGGAAATTCACTTAACTTCTCTGGGCATCAGTTACCTCATCCAGAAAAAGGGGATTCAATGCCTGTTCTCCCACCTAGATTGTACAGGGGCTGTGTCTGACTTGATTACCTTATATCTTCCTCAGAGCTTAGAACAGTGCTTGACACATAGTAAGCACTTAACAAACACCACAGTTATTATTATTATTAATTATGAATAAGATGCAGGAGCACCAGTGACAGATGCAACTCCCTGCCCAGCAGGATAAGATTTTCCCAAGAAAGCTGGGGAGAGGCTGGAATCCCAAGGCTTGTTCTTTCCCTTGTGGAACCATGTCAGCAGAGAGAAATCACTTCTTTTTGAATTGATAGCAAATTGGATCTCTGCTCTATTGAATGTGACTGGGAAGTAGCCCTCATCCATCATTCCTAGACCAGTCATTCCCCCATCGGGAACGTTTCCAGGACCCTTCTCGGCCACTGCCCGTCCTTCCTACCAATTCAACTCCCTCCATCCAGCCCCATCCTCAACTATGTTGCTCTAGAGCATGAGAAGAGAGAGCCGGACCAGTGAAGTCCACAATGACAATGGCGTTCCTTACTTGGGGGCAGTGGGAGATAGGGAGGTTGGAGGGCTGGGCAAGTTAGTTTGGGTAGCAGAAAACTGGTAATGGAGGAGGTAGCCTCAGGAAAAGAGGGCTATGTATCCCTATATCCTTTCACTTCCACACTACTTCCAATTGCTCTCCCCAAGTCTGGCCCTGATTCTCAATTTTGCAGACTACAGTGATAATGGCAGTGCCATCCCTCAACTCCACCATGTTTTCCTGCTAATGGCCCATTTCCCTCCTACAATTCCTGTCTGAACTCTTCAAGCAAGTTGTTCACACCCACTTCCTCTTAATCCTTGCAATTTAGCTTCCTTCCCCTCCATTCTACTGAAACCATTCTATCCCAATATACCAGTGAACTACTCCTTGCTCAACTGAATAGATTCTACTCCGTACTAATTCTCCTCTAATTGACCTTTCCCCTGCCTTTAACATACGGACAACTCCCTTCAAACATGATCATATCATGAAAAGCAGCATGGCTTAGTGGAAAGAGCCCGGGCTTGGGATTCAGAGTCTTCCCCCTTCATATACAACAGATCACCAACCTCCCCAACTTCAGTGTCCTACTAAAATCATATCTCCTCCAAGTTGATGCCACACTAAACTCTCATTTCCACCAATGCACTTAGTTCTATCCCTTAAGCACTTAGTATTTACTCCACCTCCATTCCACATCACTTATGTATATAACTTCATATTCAGCTGCTTACCTTAGCTATAATTCATTTTATAGCTTTCTCCCCTGCTTGACTGTAAGTAGGATTGGATCAGCTTATTCTATTCTACTCTTCCAAGTGCTTAGTTTAGTGCTCAGCACAGTGTAAGCACTCAATAAATGCAATTGATTGATTGATTCATTCATTAGTTGTAGCTACAGAGGAGAAATGAGGTGATCATTGGAGTGGATGGGGGGACTCCTGGGTGAATGGTTCAGGCTGTAAAAAGCCAATGGCAAAGGACTGGGATATATTGGGAGAAGAGGGCTTTCCAGTATCCCCTTCTTCCCCCACCAACTTCCATGTCTAGGTTTCTTTGAGGCCACCATCTCTTGCTCTTTGAAGATTGGAGCTCCAGTTAAATCTGATTTCCAAAAGGATCCATTCTGATTCAGTTATCTGGATCGGAACCTGTTTGCACTTAATTTAAATCTATAATCTATAATCTATGCAGGAGGTGAGCCAAACATGTACCATTTCTACCAGCAGCAGTTTGGCCTAGAGGAAAGAGCACAGGCTTGGGAGACAGAGGACCTGTTTTCTAATCCCAGCTTGGCCACTTGACTGCTGTGTGACCCTAGGAAATTCACTTAACTCTTTGGTGCATCAGTTTTCTCATCTGAAAAATGGGGATTCAAAACTTGTTCTTAGACTGAAATGCCTCATGTGGGACAGGGACTGTTTCCGACCTGATTATCTTGTATCTATCTACCTGAGCTCTTAGTAGAGTGCTTGGCACATTGTAAGTGCTTAACAAATAAAATACCACAACACAATAGCACATACCAAGAGTCTCATTCGTCACAGTTGTCCATCTTGTGATTACTGGAAGCGATGCTTGTTAGCAGCTCAGGAGCCTTTCTGGGAATGTGTTGAAGGACCAAGTGTTGACTTGGACTTGACACTTGGAGCCCTGGAAAGTTAGGAGAGGAGGGAATTTTCCCCCACTCCTATACTGGAAGACTCAAACAAATTCAGAAACCCCCTACTCAAGGAGGAAACCTAAGGGCTCCATTAAATCGTGTGGCCTGAGTAGGCCCAGTGCAAAGACTTGGGAAGCCCAAACCAGGGTGATGCAGATAATTGAGTTATGTTGATTTGGAGCTGGCACTGCCTGCCTGCTCTGTAGCTGTGGCCTAGTGGAAAGAACATGGACTTGGGGTCTTATCCTCGCTCTGCAAATTGCTTGCTGTGTGGCCCTGAGCACATCACTTAACTTCCCTGTGTCTCAGCTTCCTCATTTGTAAAATGGGGATTAGATACCTAATGTTCCTTTTACTTAGATTCTGTGCCCCGTGTGGGACCGGGACTGTGTCCAATCTGATTAACTTGTACCTCCCCAGGGCTTAGAACAGTGATCGACACTTATTAAGTGCTGAAAAAAAAGTAACGATAATAATAATTAATAATACTAATAATAACAGTAATAATAATGATGATGATGCTCTGTGCCCCCACTACAGAGTTGACCAACATTCCCTGTGTTCCCCTACTGCAGATGTGGCTAACTTGAAGGACCCACACAGCTGGTGCTTCTGCTCCTCCCTTGGGCACTGAGCATTCATCACTGATTCTCTCTCTCTCTCTCTATCTCCCCCTTAGAGATGCCGAGCACAGGCGCTCGGTGTCATATTTATCACGGGCTTGATGAGCCGTGCTGAGCTGTTTGTGTTGGCTAGGAGATGCACATAGATCATGGATGGAAGGGGATGGAGGAAGGGGAGTTTACAAAATTGGCACTGAGGCTCTGATGAGATGTCGTCAGGGTAATCATCCAAATCAAATCCTGGGCTCTGCTTCTCCAGGCCATCTTTCTCCCCCATCCTCACCCTAGCAGTGGCGAGAAGGAAGGGTGCTTTGTAGGTTGAATATTTGAAGAGCAATCTCTCTTTCTCCTTCCCCCAGCCCTTCTGTAACTGAGACATTCTTCATCTTGCCTTCTAACATTGTTCTCTTTTATTTCTGGAGGGGAACAAGCTCAGATTCTCGCCTACAGGACATGCTAAAGCGTGATTCTTTTCTCCCCTCCCACCTAGCTTTCACGGTTGACTCCATCTTCGCCATCTTTTAGCCCACAACCTTGGTATTATTTGTGTTTCCTCTCTTTTCTCAATCCCCATAGTCAGTCTGTCTCCAAACGCTACCGGTTTTTCCTCCTCCACATTTCCAGGATCTGCCCCTTCCTCTCCATCCAAACAACTGCTACACAGATCCAGATGCATCTCATATCCCGGGTTGACTACAGCATCCTCTGGTCTGCCTGATTCCAGCCTCTCTTTTCTCCAGTCCATAGTTCACTCTACTGCCAGGATCAGTCAGTCAATCATATTTATTGAGCACTTACTTTCTGCAGAGCAATGTATTAAGTGCATGGGAGAGTACAATATATGAACATGACAGACACAGTCTCTGCCCAGAACAGTATTGTTTGTTTGGAAAGCAGCATGGTCTAGTGGAAAGACTGGGAGGCAGTGAACCTGGGTTCTAATCCTGGCTCTGCCTCTTGCCTACTATGTGTCCTTGGGGAAATTCCTTAACTTCTCTGGGCCACAGTTTCCTCAAATGTAAAAATGGGGATTAAATGCTGGTTCTCCCTCCTACTTAGACTGTGAGGCCCATAAAGGTCAGGCACTGTTTCTGACCTGATTTTCTCATATCTACTCCAGTGCTTAGGATGATGTTTAGCACAGACTAGGTGCTTAAAAAATAGGACAATAATTATTTTTCTAAAATGATATTCTGCATATGTCTCCCCACTCCTCAAAACCCTCCATTAATTGCTCATTCCTCTCAGCATCAAGCAAAATCTCTTGGCATTTGGTTTTAAGGCACCCAGTCAGCTTTCTCCATCCTGTGTTCCCTTTTCCCTCAGTATACCCCAACTTGCTCTCTGTGTTCCTCTCCAGCTCAACTTTTCACCGAGTTTCATTTTAATCTCTCTAGCTTACTTTCCTACAACCATTCTGGAACTCCCACTCACTTCAAATATGATGGACTACAGCTCTTACCATTTTCAAACCCTTTCCGAAATCACATCTCCTTTAGGAGGCTTTCCCCAATTAATTTCTAATCTCCCCTTCATATATTATCACTACAGCATGTTCAGCACTTCTTTGCCAATGAAGACATTAAGTACTTCCAACCTCCTGTAGCATTTTTGTACAAATCTTATATATGCCATTACTGAAGCACTTATTCATGCATATACCCCCTTTTCCACCTTTCTCCTAGGTGTAATTGATTTGTTTTTTTTATTACACAACTTGGTAAGTTCTTACTACGTGCCAGGCACTGTACTAAACACTGGGGTAGATACAGATACTGTGATGCTCACAGTCTTAATCCCCACTTTACAGATGAGGTCACTGAAGCACAGAGAAGTGAAGTCACTTTCCCAAGGTCACACAGCAGGCAAGTGGTAGAGCCAGGATTAGAACCCAGGCCTTTCTGACATGAAGGCTCATGATCTATACAGTAGGCTATGCTGGTTCTCCCCAGCTAGATTGTAAACTCCTCAAGGACCAAGATTTTGTTTACTACTTTGAATCCACTTTCCCAAGAGTTTAGCACAGTGTTCTGCACCAAGTAAGTGCTCAAAATATACTATTGGTTGATTGACTGATTAATTAATGCCAACTTGTTTGGCCTGGGCCAACTGCTTGTGGCTCTTCAAAGATCTTTGCTCAGGAGGTTGAGGGACTGTGCTATGACAGGCTCTGGCTCCCACCCTGGTTCATGCCAGGTACATTACTGTTCTGTTGGATCTCCCTGGGGTCCTAGTTAGACTCCAAGGGATCCCCTCTCCAGAGGAGTTTTAGCTCCGAGAGATGTTCTACTTAAACCCACTTCATCCACTTCATGTGCTATCTATCAATAATTCAATCAGTGGTATTTACTGAGTGTGTACTGTGTGCAGAGAACTGTACTAAGCATTTAGGAAAGTATAATACATTAGAATTGGTAATAATAATAATAATGGCATTTGTTAAGCGCTTACTATGTGCAAAGCACTGTTCTAAGCATTGGGGGGTACAAGGTAATCAGGTTGTCCCACATGGGGCTCACAGGATTCATCCCCATTTTACAGATGAGGGAACTGAGGCCCGGAGAATTGAAGTGACTTGCCCAAAGTCACACAGCTGACAATTGGTGGAGCCGGGATTTGAACCCATGACCTCTGACTCCAAAGCCCAGGCTCTTTCCATTGAGCCACGCTGCTTCTCCATGATCCCTGCCCACAGGTCCCTGGTAGTCACGATCCCTGCCCACAGAGTTTACAATCCAAAGGGGAAGACAGACATTAAAATAATGTCATAAAAAAAATGTACGTAAGTGCTGAGGGGCTGTGGTGTGTATCAGGAGTGGTCAAAGCCAAGTGCATAGTCGATGTGGAGGATAGGGCAGATGGGGAAATTAGGGATTAGTCAGGGAAGGTCTCTTACTTGATGTAACTCCTGCAAGGGCATCTAAGAAATCTGTTAGTCCCCAAGGATCACTGTAAGGATAGAGAGAAAAGGAATCTGAAAAGGGATCAAAATGTTTCCAAAAGTTGAAGGTGGAGCCTGGGGGAACAGCAGATGACTGTGACTAGTATCTGGAGTGGGTGGTAGAGGTGGATAATATGGGCTCGTGAGAGGGAATACTGATTTTAATTCAATTTATAATTTCTATTTGTCATGCAGGAAGGATGATCTGGGTCTTCACGTTTGTGGGCCAATTAAATCAGGGATAGGGGTTGGCAACGTTGTTATAAAAGGAACACTGTGATGTCTCATCAACCTTGCTTGGTTTCTCAATCATAAAATATCTCACTTGCCACTACTTTAAAATGACAGTAAATCAAGTTAACAGCTCTACCCCTGATAGCTGCAAGGGAATGTAGCAGGGAAAAATCTTGAGTATGAGTGATTCAGTGATTGTTGAACAGAAAACCCCTTCCCCGGTTATCCATACCTCTCCCCAACAAGTCAAAATTCCTGACCATTAACTTTATGGCACTCCATCACTTCTCTCCCACTGATTTATCACTCTCCTCTCCCACTACATCCCACTATCCACTCCTCCCATGCTCACCAATTCACTGTGCCCCATCCTCAACTCTCTTGCTGCTGATAACCTACCCATGCCTTTCTTTCTGCCTGAAACTCCCTCCTGCTTCAAGTTCAGCAGCTCACAGTTCTCCCTTTCTTCAAAATCACACCTCCTCCTGGAGTTCCGCCTCCACCAGGAGAGTTGGCCTAATTAATTTTTCTTTGCCCCAAGTCATATCCTCCTGTTTCAGTGTTTTTGCATTTGAAAACATGTGCAGTACTTTTATACGTATCCATTTTCTAGACTGTGAGCCCGTTGTTGAGTAGGGACCATCTCAATATGTTGCCAATTTGTACTTCCCAAGTGCTTAGTACAGCGCTCTGCACACAGTAAATGCTCAATAAATATGATTGAATGAATGAATGAATGAATGAATGAATACTCTACTATTTAAGCACTTGCTATCCATAGTACCAGTGTTGTTTAAAATACTCCTGGGGCCAACTTCCCCATTAGGTTGGACACTTCTAGAAGACAGGAATAGTGTTTTCAATTGTTATTCATCTCTTCCAAGTGCTTAATACTTTGCTATGCCTACAGTAAGCCCTCAGTAAATTCTACTGATTGATCAATTGCTGGGCTGCATAGAATCCCTTGTCATGCCAACTTGTACTTCCCAAGCGCTTAGTACAGTGCTCGCACACAGTAAGCACTCAATAAATATGATTGAATGAATGAATGATTCTTCACTTTATTTTCCACTGTAATAAACTGTTTAGTGACTCTTCTGAAAAATAGTCACCTGGTAAGATGTAGTAAGGTCTCTAAGGTGTAGACACTTTAACTACAAAACTAAACATTAGAGACGTAACATCCCAAAAAGAAGTCTAACTACAAAGTTATACATTCTGAGGAATAATTTATGAATTCTAAGGAATCTAGTCTAATGAAAGAGAGGATTTATTAGCAAGAAAAACTAATGTCTTTCCTGAGCAGGTGTAATCCTTTGATCTGAACATTTTATTTTAACTCAGTGTCCAAATGAATCAATGCACCAGTCTGCCAAAGATAAATGTCCAGACACCTTTCAGAAGCATTACTGTCCCTGGTAAACTGTACCTTATGAGGATAGGAAATGCAGATGCCTTGCAATGAGTATTTGTGGCATTTCAGGGAGTTGTGAGGTACATGAGGTCCTTTCCCAGAATCTTCAGCTTTGTTCTCAGTGTCTTTGTTAACGAGGCTCATATAGATACCATTTCTCTGTCCCATACCCTATCCTCGATCCCTTATTTTGCTAGAGAGATGGAATCAACTTGCTTTCTCAATCCTGAAAACTGCTGGGAAATACTAATCCTGGATCCTGGCTGAAAAACATCCACAAGGTACTATAACCATAAGCTGATGGTTAACAGAGTCTCACCCACAAAAAGAAACTGGTCGGGACTCAGTCTTTCTGGTTAAGAAAGTGAATTTATGAGGTGAAATTTTAAAATAAAAGATGATGGTGGAATAGTTTGGGGAATCTGAGAGTCAGAGATTGTCTAGCATAGAAAAAGACCTTAAAGATAACAATAATAGTAATAATAACAATAATACTGATATTAATAATAGTATAGGGTGATTCAAAAATAATTGAACACTGTTAGAAATTTATTCCCCTCTCAGGGTCTCACCTGGAGAGTTTCCAGTACTCTACCAGTCTAGACTATGGGAGAGAGAGCCAAGCAGAGGCATACCCACTCCATTCCTAGCTTGGGCCGTGGCTAGCGAGCAGGAAGCAATCTGCTACAAGTCAAAAGTCACCTGTGCTGGGCAGCAGTGGCAGGGAAGAGAGTCAAGGGCAGAGACTCAAGTTTACTGTGCAGAAGAAGGCAATGGTAAACCACTTCTGTATTTTTACCAAGAAAACTCTATGGATACACTACCAGAACAATTGCAGCTGGAGGTGGGGTTTTCTGGGAGATATATGTCCACAGTGTCTCTATGGGTCAGAGATGACTCAACGGCGCAAACAAGAAATTTGTTACTCAGTAACTAGGTTACACTGTATATGAACATGTAGTCAAAACTTACTGAATAATACATTTTTAAAAGTGTTCCATGCTATTTTAATCACCCTGCATGTGTTTCTCTGCCCACCGCTTGCCCACATCTTGCCTCTGGCCTGGAACACATTCTAATTTCATAATCGTCAGATAATCGCTCTCCCAATCTTCAAAGCTTTATTGAAAGCACATCTCCTCCAAGAGGTCTTCCCTAGCTAGGCCCTCAGTTCCTCTTCTCCCACTCCCTTCTGCCTAACACTTGAGCTTGGATTTGAATCACTCCTTCCTCAGCCCCTCAGCACTTACATATATATCCATAATTTATTTATATTAATGTCTGTCTCTCCCTCTAGACTGTAAGCTCAATGTGGACAGGGAATGTCTACCAACTTTGTTATATTGTATTTTCCCAAGTGCTTAGTACAGTGGGCTGAGCATAATAAGTGCTCAATAAATCTGATGGATTGATTAAGTGCTTACCATGTGCCATACATCGTACTAAGCCTCGGGGTAGATACAATTTAATCAGGTTCCACTGAATAATAATAATAGTAATAATAATAATGCCATTTATTAAGTGCTTATTATGTGCAAAGCACTGTTCTAAGCGATAGGGAGGTTACAGGGTGATCCGGTTGTCCCACGGGGGGCTCACAGTCTCAATCCCCATTTTACAGATGAGGTCACTGAGGCACAGAGAAGTTAGGTGACTTGCCCAAAATCACACAGCTAATTGGCAGAGCTGGGATTTGAACCCATGACCTCTGACTTCAAAGCCCGTGCTCTTTCCACTGAGCCACGCTGCTTCTTCACTTGGGGCTGGCAGTCTAAATAGGAGGGTGAACAGGTATTGAATCCCCATTTTGCAGGTGAGATAAATTAAGCACCGAGAAGTGAAGTGATTTGACTAAGGTAACACATCAGGTAAGTGGCAGAACTGGGATTAAAACCCAAATCTTCTGACTCTCAGGTTCATGCTCTTTCCACTAGGCCATGTTTCTTCTCTACAGATAAAGATATTTTCTACAATGTGAAGAAAGGGAAATGATGGAGCTGGAGATGTTTGAAGTGGAAACTCCTGCACGAGTGAACATCACCCTGGTGTCTGAAAGGTAAAATTCATATATAAAATAATTCTGAACAGAATTGAGTCTCACTGAGAGGTTTTTAAAATCTACTCTCCTACTCACATCTGCTTCGATTCTGACTCAAGTGGTACTTTAAGTTTCTGTATATGCTGGAGTGAATGGAATCATTTAATTCCCTGTGGAATAAGAAAAGGTGCTGAATTCCCAGGTCACCTAAGCTTAGAAGAAGCACTTTGGTGGGTGTGACTCAGGCTCACTACAGCAGATGAGATATTGAACCTGAAATTTCCTCACCCTGGGAGGGTGAGAAAGTGGGGTAAGACTATCATCATCAAGAGCATTTATTGAGCTCCTGCACTGAGCAGAACTATACATTTTGAAACTTATCCCACCCTACTCTTTAGTTCTCTAAATATATCACCACCGGAGTGTGCTTCCTACATACTGCTCAGAATTCTTTATTTCAGCTCAGTTCAGTTGTATTTATTGAGTGCTTACTGTGTGCATAGCCCTGTACTAAGTGCTTGGGAGAGTGCAGTGTAACAATAAACAGACACATTCTCTGCCGACAACAAACTCACAGTCTAGAGGGAGACACAGACATTAATATAAATACATTAATAAATAACCGATATATATGTAAGCTCTGTGGGACTGGGCGTGGGGATGAACAAAGGGAGCAAGTCAGGGTGTATGTTGTTGCTCATAATACAGTGACTAGCCAGGTTTGGAATGGCTATCCTAATACTAGGTGACTCTGTCCAGCCTAATGGCGTTGGGGTCTAGATGTACTATTTTCTGGGAAAATCTTTCCTCATTGGATCGAGACTGTTGGTACAGGGGTGAGTTCAAGAGGAAGGCAGTTGCTGGGATCAGCCCTTCCAAATCTGCCCAGAAGTACGAGTCTGAAGATGCTTTAATTGCTGTGCTACCCTGTAAATAACTGACCTTACCTATAATTGCCATACTCTGAGACTCCTGCTACTTTCTGGATTGGCTGATCTAATAGTTCAGATGGAGAACAGCGAATTATTTTTGTTGTTGTTGTTGCTGTTACTGTTTTTCTTTAAGCTTTCCTCAGATCAGTGGAAAAGACCACCTCCTATACTATCCATTTGGACAGATTCACTATCATACTCCGAGAAGGTTTACCGAATGGATGAGAGCCCAGTATTGTCTTTTGGTGTAGAGGTCTCAGAGAGATTCTGTTCTGGGATCAAGGCTGCTGGCATTCTCCTTACCAGCTCTCTCACAATACATGTTGTTGGGCAGAGGGGAATCAAGTGATAGTGTGGATAATAATTGTGGTATTTGTTAAGTGCTTATTATGCATTGAGCATATGGGGAGATACAAGGCAGTCATGTCAGGCACAGCCCCTGACCCACATGGGGCTCACAGTCTATGTAGGAAAGAGGACACGTATTGAATCTCCATTTTACAGATGAGGACAATGGGGCACAGAAAAGTTAAATAACTTGCCCCAGTTTACACAAATTAGAACCCAGGTTCTCTGACACCCAGAATCTTATCCATTGGTGTCTGAGAAGTTCTCACCCAAATGGCAAGGGGTCAGAAAAGATGCCCTACTACATTTTAATGGACAAAATATTCAAGAGAATCTCTCAAAGACACTAACACTCAAGGATGAAATCTCACCTTTGGAAACATCTACTTCAAACCAAAGAACAACTCTAATATTTCTGTAAGCAGAGAACTATACTGGGAGCACGCTATATGCAGAACACTGTACTAGGCATCTAGTGTGTTCAGAGTGTAATAGACACCTACTAGGTGTGGAGAACTGTACTGGGTGTCTATTGTATGCAGAACTTTATGCTGGATTCCTAGTGCAGGTAGCATAGTATACCGGGTTCCTACTATGTATATGGCATTGTGCTGGGAATCTCTTAGGTGCAGAGCACTGTACTGGGTGCCTACTGTGTGCAGGATACTGTACTGGACTCCCATTGTGTACTGGGCACCTATTAGACTCTGAGCCCATTGTAGGCAGGGATTGTCTCTGTTGCTGAATTGTACTTCCCAAGCACTTAGTATGGTGCGCACAGTAAGCGCTCAATAAATGATGATGACGTTGATGGCATTTGTTAATTGCTTACTATGTGCCAAACACTGTTCTAAGCACTGGGGGAGATACAAGATTATAAGGTTGTCCCAGGTAGGGCTCACAGTCTTAATCCCCATTTTACAGATTAGCTAACTGAGGCACAGAGAAGTTAAGTGACTTGCCCAAAGTCACACAGCTGACAAGTGGAGGAGCCAGGATTAGGACCCATGACCTCTGACTCCCAAGCCCGGGCTCTTTCTACTAAGCCAGGATGCTTCAAATATGATTGAATGAATGAATGAAAGAGTATTCTATCGAGTGCCCAGTGGGTGCAGAGCACATCCCTATTGCCTGTTCTGTGCAGTATATTGTACTTGGTACTCACTATATGTAGAGTGCTTCATTAGCTTTATTAGCTTTATTAGAAGCTGTGACTGGTCACGCCCTGGCCAGGCTAAGGAATTTAACTCACCAGCACCTGAGGGGCTGACAGAGAATGATAGAAATCATTAACATTTCCCAAAGCTCCTAATATTACTCACCCTGGAGGGGCTGAGTGAGCAGTAAGGCCAAACAATTAGACCCAGAATGGGAAAATGGTGATAGGTCTTGTCCCATGATCCTTTTACGTCTCAGATACGGCCAACAGAAGGTAAGAGGATAGGGAAGTAGCAGGGTATATGTGGGGAGGGGTCTCCAGGAACACTTGATAGTAGGTTGGAGCTCTCACACCATTGTGGTAAGTCACCTCTACCCAGAGGAAGAGAGACCCCTCTGTCTGACCTTGTGTGGCACTGAGCTACCAATTGGATCGCCTCATTAGAGCTAGGAGAAGTGAGTATTCTAGGAATTTGACCCAAGAACTTGAAAGAAAGAGCGTTTGGGGTAGTTTGAGTGGAAGCACTCTTTGGGTTACTCATTCAAGGGTATCCCATTTGGGTTTACTCATTTGAGGGGTAGCCCATTTAGGGTTCTTTATTTGAGGGGTAGCCCATTTGAGGTTACTCATTTGAGGGTTACTCATTCAAATCCTCTAGACTATAAGTTCATTGTGGGCAGAGAATGTATCTGCTTATTGTTGTATGGTGTTCACCTAAGCATTTAGTATAGTTCTCTGCACATAGTAAGCACTTAACAGATACCATCATTATTATTATTGGTATTATTATAAATACAATTGAATGACTGAATGAAAGGGGTAGCCCATTTGGGATTACTCATTTGAGGTGTAGCCCATTTAGGGTTACTCATTTGAGGGATCATCATCATCAATTGTATTTATTGAGTGCTTACTGTGTGCAGAGCACTGTACTAAGCGCTTGGGAAGTACAAATTGGCAACATATAGAGACAGTCCCTACCCAACAGTGGGTTCACAGTCTAAAAGGGGGAGACAAAACCAAACATACTAACAAAATAAAATAAATAGAATAGATATGTACAAGCAAAATAAATAAATAAATAGAGTAATAAATATGTACAAACATATATACATATATACAGGTGCTGTGGGGAAGGGAAGGAGGTAAGATGAGGGGGATGGAGAGGGGGACGAGGGGGAGAGGAAGGAAGGGGCTCAGTCTGGGAAGGCCTCCTGGAGGAGGTGAGCTCTCAGTAGGGTCTTGAAGGGAGGAAGAGAGCTAGCTTGGCGGATGGGCAGAGGGAGGGCATTCCAGGCCCGGGGGATGACGTGGGCCGGGGGTCGATGGCGGGACAGGTGAGAACGAGGTATAGTAAGGAGATTAGCAGCAGAGGAGCGGAGGGTGCGGGGTGGGCTGTAGAAGGAGAGAAGGGAGGGATAGCCTACTTGGGGTTATTGGTTTGAGAGGTAGCCTGTTTGGGGTTACTTGAAAGGAAACCCGTTTGGGGTGGCCAACCTCATTTGGGGTGGTGTGTGAAGTGTCTCCTTCCCAGTTTTACCATCTGCTAGAAATGGGGTATCCTGCTGACCAGTGTAGTTACTGTTTATTAGCTTAGGTGTAATTACACTCCTGAGGGTTACCAATCGAGGCTTCTTTGTGCCATCATCTTCATAAACCTGCTTCCATCACCCATAACCCTTGAATCTGTGAAACCATTTCCAGCTTCCCAATCTTTGAACTCACGTGTTACCTGGTGGCTGATTCTGCCTGGTGTCAGAAGCGCACAATAGAAATAAAACACCACCCTCCTCATTGTACCTTGATAATAATAATAATAATAATAATAATAATAATAATAATGGTATTTGTTAAGCACTTACTATGTGCAAAGCACTCTTCTAAGCACTGGGGGGATACAAGGTGATCAGGTTGTCCCACGTGGGGCTCACAGTCTTCACCCCCCTTTTATAGATGAGGGACCTGAGGCACAGAGAAGTTAAGTGACTTGCCCAAAGTCTCACAGCTGACAGTTGGCGGAGTCGGGATTTGAACCCGTGACTTCTGACTCCAAAGCCCGGACTCTTTCCACTGAGCCATGCTGCTTCTTGATCTAATCTGCCTCTCCACTGACCCCTTGCATGGGGTCATGCTTGCTCTGGAACTCCTTCCCACTGCTCTTGAACTCCCTCCCACTTCATATCCTACAAACCACCACTCTCCCCACTTTCAAAGCCTTACCAAAATTACATCTCCTCCAAGAGGCCTTCCCTGCCTAAGCTCTCCTTTCCCCATTCTTTCCTCTCTCCTATGCACTTGGGACAGTAGTCTTTAAGCACTTTGATACTTCCACCAACCTCAGCCCCATGGCATGAATGTCCACATGCTTATATTCTGCTCTTTCCCCTACCCATAACTTATTTTAATCTGTCTCCTTCACGAGAATATTAACCTCCTCGTGGGCAGGAATCTTGTTTCTAATTCTGTTGTACTGTTGTACAATGCTCTGCACATAGTACGCGCTCACTAAACACCACTGGTTGATTGATTGATTCAAAGACTAATTCCCTGCCTTTGTGATGCTTACGACTTAATTCAATGAACTGGCACTTGAGGGCAGACCCTCTAATCCAGCGTGGCTCAGTGGAAAAGAGCACGGGCTTTGGAGTCAGAGGTCATGGGTTCAAATCCAGACTCCGCCAGTTGTCAGCTGTGTGACTATGGGCAAATCACTTCACTTTTCTGGGCCTCAGTTACCTCATGGTGATTAAGACTGTGAGCCCCCCGTGGGACAATCTGATCACCTTGTAACCTCCCCAGTGCTTAGAACAGTGTTTTGCACATAGTAAGTGTGCAAAATAATGCTATCATTATTATTATTAATAATAATAATAATAATCCCAGGATAACCCTCTGCAAGAACCCAGAATAGATGTGTGGGGCTGGAGCTAGGGCCAGAGATGATGGTGCCCTAGGCCTGGTCATTCTGCTGGGCATCCAGCAGTACCATCTGCCCTTGTGTGACTACAATGTGGTGACTGCTTACGGAAAACGCCTATGGATCTCCTGTTTCTTAATGGGACTAACAGTATGGCTTATTAGAGACTTCAGAGGGATTTGCTACATTTTTAAAAATTCTAATTTAATGCAGTAGGACTGAAATTTATTAAATTGAGCTAATGAAGATAGAGTATTTGAGAGATATGTTGGGTGGATTCTAGGCCAGTTGAGGCATACACACACACTGACTCACTCACTGACTCACAGCAGCCCTGCGCTCTCTCCTTCATCCCATTACTCTGTCAACTGCTTCAAAGCCACTCAAGATGGCAGTGGGGTTGGACGGAGAGGCAACGATTACGGCTGAAGAAATTGCTTTCTCTAGATTCCACCAAGCCGGGGGTGTCGGGGTGGTTGGAGACAGGATAGGGACAGAGTTGCAAACACATTAATCTTGTGTACATCATGTGCAGGTTGCACTCTCTGCTAATGTCAAGTTCATTCATTCACTCATTCGTATTTATTGAGTGCTTTCTGTGTGCAGAGTACTCTAGTAAGCACTTGGGAAAGTACTATACAGCAGTAAACAGTTAAATTCCCTGCCCACAGTGGGCTTACAGTCTTGAGTAGGTGAGGCAGACATCGATTCAAATAAAGTAACAGATATGTACGTAAGTGCTGTGGGACTGGGAGAGGGGAAGAGCAGGCTTCACCATTTGGTTAGCCGCATGTAGATTTAGGCCCCCAAATCCTACTAATAAATGTTCTTCAAAAATAATAATAATTATGGCATTTGTTAAGCACTTACTATGTGCCAGGCACCGCACAACGCGCTGGGATGGATACCAGCAAATCAGGTTGGACACAGTCCCTGTCCCACGTGGGGCTCACCGTCTCAATTCCCATTTTACAGATGAGGCAACAGAGGCTCAGAAAAGTGAAGTGACTCACCCAAGGTCACACAGCAGACAAGTGGCAGAGCTGGGATTAGAACCTATCCATGACCTTCTGACTCTTAGGCCCATGCTGTGTTCATTACGCCATGCTGCTTTTCAAATATGCTTGCTCTGAATATCACAGCTATGGGGTCCTCAAGAGGCGATTTCTTAATATTGGATAAAATCTTCTTTGCATTGAGGTTTACAGTGAATAATCTAGAAAGCTAAATTTGAAATTTAACTGGGAAAATGCAATGGGAAGAAGTGTGACCTGGTGGAAAGAGCCCGCACCTGGGTTATAATCCCAGCTGTGATTTGGGCTAGTTGTGTAAACTTGGGCCAGTCACTTAACTTCACAGTGCCTCAGCTTTCTAATCTGTAAAGTGGGGATTAAATTTACTCCCTCTTAGACTTTGAGCCCCATGTGGGACAGGAACTGTGTCCAGTTTGATTATCTTGTATCTACCTCACAGCATGGCTCAGTGGAAAGAGCCCAGGCTTTGGAGTCAGGGATCATGGGTTCTAATCCCGACTCTGACACTTGTCAGCTGTGTGACTTTGGGCAAGTCACTTAATTTCTCTGAGCCTCAGTTCCCTCATCTGTAAAATGAGGATTAAGACTGTGAGCTCCACGTGGGACAACCTGATCACCTTGTATCCTCCCAAGCGCTTAGAACAAGTGCTTTGCACATAATAATAATACCATCATTATTACTGTGAAAGATGCATAGTAAGTGGTTAGCAAGTACCATAATTAAAGTGCAACCTGCCAAGTCTGAGGGTCTCAATCAAAATGCTCCGTTGTAGTAGGATATAATGAGTTGGATGTCACTGCAAGAGTTTTTTGAAATTCACTTATATCCTGAGACCCCCAAATGCAAACTGTCATTTTGCCATCTCTGTCATTTGTGAGGAAGCCTGGAGACACCGTCTCCCTGATATTCAATCAACAAGAAGTCCAAGGCCCCTGCCGGTGTTGCTCTTTGGCGCTGGAGACTCACTCTCCCATCCTACCTCAGGACCCCAACTGGACAGCATCAGGTCTACCTGAATAGTACCCTCCCTCAATGTTACCCCTCGTATTCCCCCTAACACTTGTTAAACCCAAAGCCTGGCCATGAATCTCCTACCAATGACCAGCCCTGAGCCTGCCTTTTGATTGCCATCTTGAAAGGGGGCTTGTTCCAGTGAGAAGTCCAGTGGAACTATGACTCAAGAGACCAGGTACTCTCCTTTCTGAGATTTATTTATTCATTCATTCATTTGTATTTATTGAGCACTTACTGTGCGCAGAGCCCTGAACTAAGCGCTTGGGAAGTACAATTTGGCAACATATAGAGGCAGTCCCTAAACAACAGTCTAGAAGGGGAAGACAGACAGCAAAACAGAACAAGTAAACAGGTGTCAATACCATCAAAATAAATAGAATTATAGATATATTTACATCATTAATAAAATAGAGTAATAAATATGTACAAACATACCCAAGTGCTGTGGGGAGGGGAAGGGGGTAGGGCAGAGGGAGGGAGTGGGGGTGATGGGGAGAAGAGGAGGAAGAGAGGATAAGGGGGATCTGTATCCAGTGCCAACATAATCCCTTCCCACACAGATAGACCAGAAATTGGGGTTGGGTGGAGGGGTGGGTGAAGAAAATTGCAGGTCACCTAAATTTCAGGCCACCCAGCTAATGTAACCCCATCTTAAATGCGTGAAAATACATAGCTTCAGTTGTATGTTGACATTTGGGCTGGCTCATCTCACTGGAGAGAGGTTACAGATATATACCAGAAGATGAGCTAATCCGTCTGCTAAGAATTTAATCACTTGAACTTGGTTACTTAGAGAAATTATGACACCTTTATCTCTGGAGATTAGGCAAAATCCCATCTTCCTGAGATAGTTTAACTGGATTTGCATATAGAGGCAATGGGTCGACTTAAAAATGGCAACTCCAGATGCATTCTAACCCTTACTTACTTACAAGTCAGCACTTTAGGGTTACATATTCTTCTAGCTTCTCATCCTCTGCTTTCCCCCTCTTCTCAGCTTTTCTTCTACTGAGATTTCTCTTCAGCTCATTTTTCCATCTTTTTGCCAGGAGATATAAAATGTACAAACACTCTTTCTTGAAGAATAACACAGAGATAAGGGAAAATGCCTTGTACTGACCCATCATTTCTGTTCACTTTTTTCTGTCTTTCTTTCTCCTAGACATAATATTGCTATTTACTTTTTCCCATCCACTTCATCAGGAGTAATATTCCTTTATGCCTTTGCCGAGCGATATTAAACTGCTTTGGAGAATTCTAGCTTTTTTTGTGTGCTTTGCTCTTACGTTTTCACGTTTCTACTTAGACTGTGATCCTATTTAGCCTTTTAGCCCCACGTGGGACCAGGATTGGGTCCAGTCTGATTAATTTCTATGTACACCAGTGCTGCGAACAGAGCTTGACACATAGTAAACACTTAGCATTTATTGTTATTATCATTATTACTATTATTATTTATATTATTATTCCCAAATCCTCTGGCCTTCGCCAGCTTTTATATAGAAGTCTATGACCAGATCAAAAATGAGGGAATGTTGTGGGCCTTAAGTTATGCACTGTGCTAATAGATTCTATTAGAGGTAGATAAGTTTGTAAGGTTATATTATAATTTCCCCATCCCTCTCACCCTCAGTAGAATCAGAGAATTGAATTTTCTTCAGCTACTTTTCCATTTTGCCTGACTTTCTCAGAGAAACTAGGGGTGTGCAATCCTGATTACATCCTTTCATCGTGCTGCCTTTATCATTTACCATCTACAAATGGTTTCATTATTTTGACAGTTTCATATTTGGCCTTATAAGAAGCAATGGTAACTGGTTTACTCACATCGATAACCTTGAAAAATTACTTTGTTAAACTAATCCTTCCTGCCAAAAGTTAGGAAGTTTTATGCACTGAGTACAAACGACCACATGGGATCTTATTTTCACTGGAACACACCATATTCTCCTTAGATTAGATCATTTTTCCACAGAGCTATTACTGAGTCACAGTAAAACATACTTTTTTCCATTTCATGTTCCATTCCATTTCTACCCATACTTTTTTCCCATCCTTATCTTTTAACCAACTGCCTACTTTAGGACAGAAGAGCATGGATAATACCTTCTCTTGGGCTTGGAAGGGAGAGAGTCATCCCCTACCCCACAACCCATCTCCCCCTGGGCAGGTCTTGCTTCTCTTAAAAAGATAGAGGAAGGAAGGAAGGAAGGAAGGAAGGAAGGAAGGAAGGAAGGAAGGAAGGAAGGAAGGAAGGAGGGGAAGGAGGAAAGGAAGGAAGGAAGGAAGGAGAGAGAATGGGGTTGATATGAAGTCACAGTAGTTATATCATCACAAGCAGAATTGCTAATCTTGGAGTGACTGTGACTCTTACTTTACCAAGCCTCAGTTGTCCCCATTTGAGGATTTCTCCAGCAGGAATCCCATCTTATACATCCTCTCAATGCTCTGTACACAGTAGGTGCTAGTCAGTATGGCTGACCCTACTCATAGAGTAACACACAAAATGGAAACATTCCTTCATAACAGGCCTCCCACCCCGCTAAGTCAACACGGTTCATGGGAGCAGCAGTACGGAGAAGGAGTTCAAGATGTAAGCTGCAATTAACTGCCGTTGATCAAAGCAAGCAACTTTTATTAATTCAGGAAGTGGTGATTCATGAAAATGGATGGAAGAAGTAGAACGAATAATACACAAAACAACAGAAAATGCAAAACAGAGGAAGTAGTTAGGGATCTGAATGAGATGCAAAAAGGGGGTTTCCCAGGACTAATCTAGATCAATCAATCATATTTATTGAGCACTTACTGTGTGCAGAGCACTGTACTAAGCCCTTGGGAAGTACAAGTTGGCAACATATAGAGACAGTCCCTACCCAACAGTGGGCTCACAGAAAGAGGAGAACTCAGCGTTCATGGAGCCTTAAGGGAACCACTCTAGAGAACAGTGAAAACTGCTGTGCAGGGAAATTCAGAAAGGCAAGTAAGAGGTCAGATGGTAGAATAAATAAACAAATCTCTCAGACACAGCCCATAAAGTGATATGTGATATCCATCCATAAACAACTAATTTGTCTGAGCCACGCTGAGAAGCAGCATGGCTCAGTGGAAAGAGCACGGGCTTTGGAGTCAGAGGTCGTGGGTTCAAATCCAGACTCTGCCACTTGTCAGCTGTGTGACTTTGGGCAAGTCACTTCACTTCTCTGTGCCTCAGTTCCCTCACCTGTAAAATGGGGATTAAGGCTGCAAGCCCCCTGTGGGACAATCTGATCACCTTATAACCTCCCCAGTGCTCAGAACAGTGCTTTGCACATAGTAAGTGCTTAATAAATGCCATTACTATTATTAATTTTATCCATTTGTTCTTCTACTTTATCTCTGATTATACACAGTATAGTGAGAGGAGGAGGAAGAGAAGGAGGAGGAGGAGAAAGAACAGCAGTGGGAATAGGAGGAGGAGGAGGAGGAGCAGAAGCAGGAGTCAGAAGGACTTGGGTTCTAATCCTGACTCCACCACTTGTCTGATGTGAAGTGACCTTGGGCAAGTCACTTCATTTCTGTGCCTCAGTTACCTCACCTGTAAAATGGGGATTAAGATTGTGAGCCCCATGTGGAACAGGGACTGTGTTCACCCTGATTATTTTGTACTTACCCTAGTGGTTAGTACAGGGCCTGGTACAGATTAAGTACTTAACAAATACCACAAATTAAAAAAAAAGAGGAGGAGGAATAATAGGAGTAGTAGTAGGAGCAATAGGGTTAGCAATAGGTGTTGTGAGTAGGAGGAAGAGGAGAAGGAAAGAAGAAGGTAGAGGAGGAAAAGGAGGAGTAAGGGTGGGACTAGATGTCAGAGTAGGACTAGGAGTAGAAGAAGTAGTTGCAGGGGAAAGGGGAGGAGGAAGAGGAGGAGGAATAATAACATTTACTGAACACCTGCTGTGCAGTGACCCAAACTATTTGTACGAAAAAAGCAAGTGATACATTCCCTGCCTTCAAAGGAGCATATACTCTACTGCAGGAGGCAGACTTAAAAGTATTTTCTACTGGAGGGCAGGCTACACATTGTGAACTGCCTCTCTCTTCAGTATCTAGTGTCCCACCTTAAACTTTGTGGGAGTTCAGTAAAAGGTAGTAGATAATGAGACTCATCCACACCATTTTTTTCATTATTTACAAGTTTACCAAACCAAATTAACAGTTTTTTTCATATATGATTTGAGATCTTGGCAAGATCAAAAAGCTCCGGAAATTTAATCATAATGATAATGATGATGGCATTTATTAAGCACTTACTATGTGCAAAGCACTGTTCTAAGTGCTGGGGAGGTTACAAGGTGATCAGGATGTCCCACGGGGGGCTCACCATCTTCATCCCCATTTGACGGACGAGGTCACTGAGGCCCAGAGAAGTTAAGTGACTTGCCCAAAGTCACACAGCTGACAATTGGCAGAGCTGGGATTTGAACCCCTGACCTCTAACTCCAAAGCCCGTGCTCTTTCCACTGAGCCATGCTGCTTCTCTAAGTTGCTATTACAACTCACTAGAGCAAACCAATGCAGTAAGTCATTCTTGTATGACTGTGGTAAACACTCCATTTCTAAAGTAAACCTTGAAACTCCTTTCGAAGATGATTCAGTCTAGTCACGTTGCTGCTCCCATCTAGTTTAAAATATGTTTTCTATTAAATTTTTGAAAATCAAACACTTTAAAAGGTTCTGTCTCTTACTGCTTAATGCCCACTTTCTCCATTTCATGGTCCAGGACTAACATGCTTCATATCAAGACATAAAAGGCACTTGATAGAGCTGTCGCTCCTAAAATTATATTCATATGGAGAGTAAGAGCTGGTCAGTGATTTCAGCTTCACTTGGATTAAGGGAAAAAGTAAAAATCATATAATTAACCACACGAAGCTATTTAATAGGGCTCAAGAAAAGCAGCTTGGCCTAGTGGAAAGAGCATGGTCCTGGGAGTCAGTGGACCTGAGTTCTAATCTTGATTTTTTATTTGTCTGCTATGTGAACTTAGGCAAGTCAATTAACTTCTCTGTGCCTCAGTTACCTTACCTGTAAAATGGGGATTAAAAAACTGTTTAGCCCACCATGGGACAACCAGATTGCCTTGTAACCTCCCCAGCGCTTAGAACAGTGCTTTGCACATAGTAAGCGCTTAACAAATATCATCATTAGTATTATTAATAAACACTCAATAAATACCACTGATTGATAGATGATTGTCCTTTGTGTCTGAAGAGGATGCTACTGAAAGAAAGATTTTTATCAGTGCATACCTGAGAACGGGATGTGTGCGTGTAACTGATATTACTCATATAGGAGTGACAATGTCTTCCATGATGCTTGCAGGTTAAGATTTCTCTCCTCAGTTGGGCATTTGCTACCTACACTGCATGGGACCATTTTCACTTCTTTCTACTGTTGGGATTATCTAAAACAGGCATCCTTTTCTGATTGCTATCAGCCAAGCTACTGTACTCTCCCAATTGCTTGTAGTACAGTGTTCTGCACATAATAAACACTTAGTAAACATGATCGACTAACTGACTAACTGATTTGCCTTCCATGGCTATCTCACAGCCCACATACCTGCTGGGCCAGATCATTTAAGGCTTTGATGATGTTGGAGATGGCTATTGTGCAATAGGATAGCAACGTTTGGTAGCAGTATTATGCAATTATTGATGGCATTGATTGAGTGCCCATTTGATGCCATGACCTAGGGATGTGAAAGACGAATAGTCACATGTTTCCAGCCTACAAGAAGGTCACACTCTATTGGGAGAGATTGACATAAAATTATTTACAATTAGAATAATTGGAGTGTACATCTGAATGCACATATATACCAAAGTAGTGAGGATGAGTTTAAATGTGTTTACAAGTGCTAGGGATGTTTGATGGGTTCATGCAGTTTAGGGTGCTGGGAATTAATCATTGAGTTGCTGGGATTTTAGTAGTGCTTTGGATGTGGGGAAAGCTGAAGTCTGATGATTAGGTTGGAAGGGGGAAGGGAGGTTCAAACTGAGGGTGCAACCAGGTTGCCTAGGGAACCCGGAGAAGAATATGGTGAGTATGTTTGGATAATTCGGCCATTCAATCTTCTGCACATTTCAAATCATAGGATTACTTTTTCTGGCCTGATGAGATCTGTGCAACTGCATGAATCAGTCATTAGCCTGCTAGTGCTTGCAGCAAAAAATATTCCAGCAATTGATGCATTTAACCTTTTCATATAGAAAGATTATGTATCTCTTCAGTTATTAATGAGTGATAAATGCTAATAATTACTCCTTGAATGTTACTATAATGATTATGCATGGTAATACTTTATATAATTATTAATTGAAATAATTAATAATAAATGTCTGACCTTTTAATTTCCTCTATCAAAACATCCAGAGAGGAATAGTTGCTAGGATGTGAGTGTCTTAGCAATGCCCCACCTGCCCTTATCCACCAACCCATTTATATTGCTAAAGGCCAAGTTTTCATAGACCTAATGATAATTATGGTGTTTATGAGGTATTTATTATGGCCAAGTCATACTGCTAAGTTCTGAGGTAAATACAAAAAGAATTAGGTCAGACACAGTCTCTGTCCCATAAGGGGCTCATAATCTGAGAGGTCAGAAGAGCAGGTATTGCAGCCTCTATTTAACAGATGGGGAAACAGAGAAGAAGAGAGGTTAAGTAACTTTCCCATAGTCACACAGCATGTCAGTAGCAGAACTGGGACTAGATCATGGATCACCTGACTCTCAATCCTGTGCTGTTTCCTCCAGGCCATTCAGCTGCTGTCCATTTGACTTGAGGCTATCCCCCACTGGCTCAGAGTCAGGTTGGGAATTGCTTCAAGATGTGTTCCACAGGAATTGTTTCTGTTTTTTTTTTAATGGCATTTTTTAAATACTTACTATGTGCCAGGCACTGTACTAAATGCTGAGACAGATATGTGATCATCAGGTTGGAAACAGTGTATACCCCACATGGGGCTGATAGTCTTTATCCTGATTTTACAAAAGAGATAACTGAAGCCCATTAAAATTAAGTGACTTTCCCAAGATCACACAGCACACAAGTTGCAGAATCAGGATCAGAAACCAGGTCCCTCTGCCTCCCAGGCTTGTGCTCTATTTCATTCATTCAATCGTATTTATTGAGCGCTTACTCTGTGCAGAGCACTGTACTAAGCGCTCTATCCACTAGGCTAGGCTGCTTAGTGGAAAGAGCACAGACTTGGGAGTCAGAGGACATGGGTTCTAAAGGGATTTGTTAAACACTTACTATCTGCCAGGCACTGTACTAAGCACTGGGGCGGATACAGGCAACATGGGTTGGACGCAGTCCCTGTCCCGTCCCTATTTTACAGATGAGGTCACTGAGGCCCAGAGAGGTGAAGTGGCTTGCCCAATGCCACACAGAAGACATGTGGCGGAGTCAGGATTAGAACCCAGGACCGTCTGATTCCCAGGCCCGGGTTCTATTCACTACACCATGCTGCTCTTCTATCCCAGCTCCGCCACTTGTCTGCTGTTTGTCCTTGGGCAAGCCGCTTAACTTCTCTGAGCCTTATTCCCTCATCTGTAAAATGGGGATTAAGACTGTGAACCCCACATGGGACAAACTAATCACCTTGTAGTTCCCCCAGTGTTTAGAACAGTGCTTGGCACATAGTAAGTGCTTAACAAATACCATCATTATTATTATTTCAGATCATTCTTAATGACCTGGATATAGGATTCAAGAACGTACGCTCCTCTCATCTGCAGGGGAAATGCAATTGGGCGAGGTTCCTGACATTTTGGAATCTAGGAATAGATTGGGTAGGGACCATCTCTGTATGTTGCCGACTTGGGTTTCCCAAATGCTTAGTACAGTGCTCTGCACACAGTAAGCACTCAATAAATACGATTGAATGAATGAATGAATTTCAAAGTGACATGGACAAATGCGTATGAAAGTTTTACAAAAGCAGGGTGAAATTCAGTATGGATTAAGACAAAATAATGTCCATGAAGATGTAAACAAACAACATAGGCAGATCATAGAGAAAGATTGCCTAGGTACAGGAACAGACAAAATCCTGGTGGTCATAGCACTACTCCTCACTACTGGCTTTAAAGCTCTCCATCACCTTGCCCCCTCCTACCTCACCTCCCTTCTCCTTCTACATCCCATCCTGCTCACTCTGCTTCTCTGGTGCTAACCATCTCACTGGGCCTCAATCTTGCCTTTCTCACTGCCGACCCCTGGCCCACATCCTACCTCTGGCCTGGAACACCCTCTCTCCTCAAATCCACCAAACAATCACTCTACCCCACTTCAAAGCTCTACTGAAGGTGTACCTCTTCCAAGAGGCCTTCCTAGGCTAAGCCCCCTTTTCCTCAGCTCCCCCCACTTCCATGTAACGTCAACTAACTCCCTTTGCTTTCCCCCCAACTCCCTGACCCACAGCACTTATGTATATATCTATAGATCTATAATTCTGTTTATTTATATTGATGCCTGTCTACTTGTTTTTAGGTCTGCCTCCCCCCTTCTAGACTGTGAGCCCATTGTGGGCAGGGATTGTCTCTCTTTATTGTTGTATTGTACTTTCCAAACCCTTAGTACAGTGCTCTGCATGCAATAAATGCTCAATAAATATGATTGAATGAATGAATAGCAGAATATGAATCAGCACTGTGTTATAATAAGTAACTTCTCTGGGCCTCAGTTACCTCAACTGTAAAATAGGTATAAAAACTGTGAGCGCCATGTGGGACGGGGATTCTGTCCAACCTGATTACCTTGTATCTACCCCAGCATTTATTGAGTGCTTACTATCATTGTACTAAGTGCTTGGGAGAATACAATGCAACAGAGATGGCCGACATTCCCTACCCACAATGACCTTGGGAATCTAGAGGGGAGAGACATTAATATAAATGATAAATCCATAATAAATAAATAAAGCATACAGGAAATGCTGTTTCACACTGAAGACAGTTCCCCACATTGCCTCATTCCCCGTCTTCTTAGCTGAACTATTGGGCCCTCAAGATTTCCAGAAGCAGTTTTTTTCATCCATTGGGTGAATTTTATAGATTAAGGCAAGCACTTTTGGAGTGTCAATGGGTGGGAATTTTATAGCCTTCAAGAGTTAACATCCCTCCCAAAGTGCCTAGGGCCAGATTTGTACAGCCACAAGGGAGTAGAAAGCAATTCCATTTTCTAGAGAAGGTAGCTAAGCAAATTGAATTATCCAGGTCTCTGTGTGTGCCTGTATGGATTTTAATCAGGGTTGCCCCCTACCATCTCAATTTCTCTTTGACCATCTACACCTGAGGAACCACAGTCCCTTCATCCCTGGCAGGATCTGGTTCAATTTTCAATATATCCATCAGTTCCTTCTTTTTTTCTTTCTTCCTATTCAAGCAACTCTAAAAATGTGTCCAGTTTGCATTCTGGCCTCAGGAAGGAATATAATCACATTCACACATGGTGCAAAAGTTATTGCTTTGGGATATAATTACTTTCAGAGGGCAGAATAGCCTGCAGTGACTTTTTGCCAGCACAGCATGTTTCACCTGGTGAAAAACCAGGGGGGATTGTTCTGGCATGCACCTGTCTCTTTTCCTAGAATGAAACGCAGGCACTGTGTTCTTCAAAGCAAATCACAATGAGGGCATATCGATCTGCTGAGGGCTCAAGTGCTGTGAAACCAGGTTTGTCATGTTCTGACTCCGAGCTCCTTGGGATTACTTAACTTTCTGGAGTATCATCCTGGCTCATACTTTTAGCAAAATATGTGTTTGATCCCAAGGTACATGATGGTGGGAAAGGGAGTGGGAATAAGGAGGGAACTTCTTGGGGCTTTGCAACAAGTGGCATTCTGCTCTGAGTTAGCATTTATTTCCTGCAGGATCATCCCTGTAACAAGGCTAAATAAAGCTCACACAACATCCTGATCTGACCCTTCCCCTTCCTCTGTTTCAAAGAAAGCCTGTCCTAGAAACAAGAGGTTATTCCTGAAGGGAAGGAGGAATGTTCTTGAGAAATCTTTCCCAATTGGAGTGGCCTTTGTGTCCCGACAGGATTCTCACTAGGTGGGGAGGTGTGGGATTGAAGGGTGGATCTGGCAAGAAAAGGAAAGAGAAGCTAGCTTTGGAGCCAGAGTCCAGCTATTTCTCTTTGACCATCAGGACCATCCCATGGCTTAGTCCAATAAAGCAAGGACTTCTAAAGCCCTCAGTGTCCTACCATCCTCCCTAATTTCTGATGACATACTACTACTACTACTACTAATAATAATAACTGTGGTATTTGCTTAGCACTTACTATGTGGTAGATACAGGATAATCAGGTCAGACACAGTCCTGTCACACATGGGGCTCTAAGAGGGAGGGAGAATGGGAATTGCATCCCCTTTGTACAGCTGAGGAAACTGAAGAACAGGGAAGTTAAATGACTTGTCCAAGGTCACACAAACGACAAGTGATGGAGTATTAGAACACAGTTCTTCTGACTCCCAGCAGGTCTCTGCTATTCCACTAGTCCATGCTGCAACTATTCTGTTGGTAAAACAGAAGCCATTGGGCTTGCAATTTCTACTTCGCCTCCTCACCACTCTACTACCTGCTCCTCATTTTTCTCTTTCTTCACAACTGTTTCTCTAGAGGAGGTCTCCTCCTTTCTGTCAAAATTCATGTCTTCTACCTGTGCCTCTGGCTCTATCTGCTCAAACCTCTTTGCTCCCAGTTTCCTCCCCACTTTCCTCCCCCCATTATGAGAAGCAACGTGGCTCAGTGGAAAGAGCCTGGGCTTTGGAATCAGAGGTCATGGGTTCAAATCCCAGTTCCACCAATTGTCAGCTAGGTGACTTTGGGCAAGTCACTTCACTTCTCTGGGCCTCAGTTACCTCATCTGTAAAATGGAGATTAAGACTGTGAGTCCCCCATGGGATAACCTGATCACCTTGTAACCTCCCCAGTGCTTAGAACAGTGCTTTGCACATAGTAAGCACTTAATAAATGCCATCTAAATAAAAAAGAGGTCATGGGTTCAAATCCTGGCTCTGCCAATTGTCAGCTGTGTGACTTTGGGCAAGTCACTTAACTTCTCTGTGCCTCAGTTACCTCATCTATAAAATGGGGATTAAGACTGTGAACCCAAGTGGGACAACCTGATCACACTGTAACCTCCCCAGTGCTTAGAACAGTGCTTTACACATAGTAAGTGCCTAATAAATGCTAGTAGTAGTAGTAGCAGTAGTAGTAGTAGTAGTATTACAGCTATCTTTAGCCTCCTCATCCCTGATGTCTCCTTACCCTGTTTCTTCAAACTCATCTAAGTTTCACCCATATTAAACATTTCTTAAAGGTATCTCACAACCCTCCTCCAAGTGTCATCCCATTTTCTTTCTCCCTTTCTTTTCCAAATTCCTAAAATGGCTTGTACTCACTTGCTTCCTTAACCTCCTCTTCAATTTTTCTTCAAGGTTCAATACACTAATGGAGAGGGGATGAGTAAGAGGAGCAGCGAAAATGGAGCACAATCGGTCAGTTAATTTGAATGGAATGAATACTGAAAGTTGTAGTGCTTGGTGAAGGGAGTGAAGAAGCAAGAGGGAGAGATCTAGTGCCTTAAAGGAGATATTCAGGAGTTTCTCCTTGATGCAGAGAGGAATGAGCAACCACTGGAGATTTTAGAAGAGCAGGAAGATGTATGCTTCTGATATTTTAGAAAAAAGTGATTCCAGGAGCAGAGTGAAGTAAGAACTGAAGGGGACAAAGACTGTGAGCAGAAAGATCAGCAAAGAGACTGATGTAGTAAGTCCCTGGTGGCCATTTGGATAGTGAGGAATTGGCAGATCCTTGAAATGCTGTGGAGACCAAACAATCAGGATTCAGTGTCAGGCTGAAGTTAGGTCTGTTTAAGTGAGGCGGAGTGAAGGATAATGCTGAATTTTCTGGACTTGGGAGGCAAGAAAGATGGTGATGTTCCTGAATATGATGGAAAAGTTACGTGGAGGAGAAAATATGGGAGAGAACCTGTGAAATTCATTTTTGGATTTATTAAGCTTGAGATACTGCCATGACAGTGATGCAGATGTGTTTTGGAGGTAGAAAGATGTGTGAAATAGGAGAGAGGTCAGGGAAGATGAGGTAAATCTCTGGAAGTCATCTGCACAGAGGTGGTAGTTAAAGCCATGGAAATGGATGAGCTTCACAAAGGTAACGGAGTGTAAATTGACAGGTGGAGCTGATCCAGAAAAGAGCCTTTGAGGCACACCCTAAAAGCTTTCCAAAAAATCCTACATCCTCCAGGAAACTTTTCCTGATTAATTAAAAGCAGCATGGCTTAATGGAAAGACTAGACTGTGACTGTGAGCCCATTGTTGGATAGGGACCATCTCTGTATGTTGCCAACTTGTACTTCCCAAGCGCTTAGTACAGTGCTCTGCACACAGTAAGTGCTCAATGAATACAATTGATGAATGAATGAATGAATGAATTAATTAATTAATTAATGAAAGAGCCCGGGCTTGGAAGTCAGAGGTCATGGGGTTCTAATCCCTGCTTTGCCACTTGTCAACTGTGTGACTTTGGGCAAGTCACTTAACTTTTCTGTGCCTCAGTTCACTCATCTGTAAAATGGGGATTAAGTCTGTGAGCCCCACGTGGGACAACTTGATTACCTTGTATCTATGCCAGCGCTTAGAACAGTGCTTGGCACATAGTAAGCGCTTAACAAATACCATAATTATTATTATTATTATTATTAGTTAGGAAACACCTACCCTTGGCATTTATGTTTTAATCCCATTTTCAGCACTTATGAACATATATATGTAATGAAATATATGTGTAATGCAATATCAATCATATATTACTACATATATTTAATTACATGCTCAGTTTTCATTCTAATGAATTTTCACTGTCCAATCAGTCAATCACTGATATGTATTATATGCTTATATGCAGAACACTATACTAAGTGCTTGGGTGAGTACAATGCAACAGAGATTGTAGAGGCATTCCCTACCCACAACAAGCTTGCAGTCTAGAGGGGGAAACAATCATTAATAAATATGAATAATAATAATAATGATGGCATTTGTTAAGCGCTTACTATGTACAAAGCACTGTTCTAAGCACTGCAGAGGATACAAGGCTATCAGATTGTCCCACGTGGGGCTCACAGTCTTCATCCCCATTTTACAGATGAGGTAACTGAGGCACAGAGAAGTGAAGTGACTTGCCCAAAGTCACAAGCTGACAAGTGGCAGAGCCGGGATTAGAACCCATCACCTCTGATTCCCAAGCCCAGGCTCTTTCCACGGAGCCACGCTGATTCTCAGGAAAAAATGTTCCTGCTTTAGTACCTACCACTCAGTAGGTGTTCAATAATGGTCAATGATTGATTGATTGATCTGAAATGCATGGACAGATTAATTTTGTTTTTACATGTGAAAAAAGAGATAAAGCATTATTGCTAGTAATAAATTTGGATTTCCTTATCTCAAACTCTCAAGAATCCAGGTTCCATTTTCTGTAATGGAATGTTTTATAGTATTTTTTCTGCTTATTATTATTATTAATAATAATAATGACATTTATTAAGTGCTTACTATGTACAAAGCACTGTTCTAAGCGCTGGGGAGGTTACAAGGCGATCACGTTGTCCCACGGGGGGCTCACAGTCTTAATCCCCATTTTACAGATTAGGTAACTGAGGCAAAGAGAAGTTAAGTGACTTGCCCAAAGCCCCACAGCTGACATGTGATGGAGGCACAATTTGAACCCATGACCTCTGACTCCAAAGCCCGTGCTCTTTCTACTGAGCCACACTGCTTATTGAGGAGGCTATTAAAAGAGAATATTTTCTCTGATCTTTTTTCTCATTATTTTGTGAGATTATTATAGCAACAATCTTCACCATTTTTCATCTTCCAAATGATTTTAAAACATCAATTAATTAATCTCCACAGACCACGCTGAGGTAGGAAAATACTGTGATATTTTCCCCATTTTAGGAAATTAAGAAAACTGAAGAGGGAGGTTCAAGAGACTTCATTGCCCAATTCCAGAACTCTGGAGTTCTCAACAACGAGGCTTCAGTTATAAGGCCCCCTTTTTCATGATCTTCAATGCCAGGAAGATGCAATTCTACACTGTTGTAGCTATGGCAGTAGTATTAGTAGTAGTACTAGTAATAGTGGTAATAGTAGTAGTAGTAATAAAAGTAATTATTAAGCATTTACCCACTGTCTCTATTTCCTCTCCTCCAGTTCTCTCCTTGATCCCCTCCAGTCTGGTTTCTGCCCACTTCAATCCATAAAGATTGCCCTCTCTAAGGTCACCAGTGACATGTTTCTTGTCACAGTCGATGACCTCTGGTCCATCCTAAACCACCTAGGCTTCTCAGCTGCCTTCAACACTGTTGACCACCCTCTTCTCCTACCACATTAGTACTATCGTTCATCCTATCCTGACCTCTTTTCTGACCTCGCAACCTCCTGCCTCTCCCCACTTCAGTCCATAATTCACTCCGCTGCCCAGATTATCTTTCTACAGAGACGTTCAAGTCATTTCACCCCCCTTTTTAAAAATCTCCAATGGTTGCCCATCAACCTCTGTATCAAACAAAAACTTCTCACTATTGGCTTTAAAGCTCTCCATCATCTTGCCCCTACTTATCTCACCTCCCTTCTCTCCTTCTACATCCCAGCCCACACACTCTGGTCCTCTGGTGCTAATTTTCTCACTGTGCCAAGATCTTGCCTGTCTTGCTGCTGACCCATGGCCCACATCCTACCTTTGGCCTGGAATGCCTTCTCTCCTCATATCCTCCAAACAACCACTCTTCCCCACTTCAAAGACCTACTGAAGATGTGCCTCCTCCAGGAGGCCTTCCCAGACTAAGCACCCTTTTCCACCAGTCCCCCTCCCTTCCACATCACCTTGACTCACTCCCTTTGCTCTTCCCCACAGCACTTATGTATATGGATGATGAAGAAAGAGGAGAACCCAGTGTTCATGGGGCCTTAAAGGAGCCACTCTAGAGAACAATGAAAACTGCTGTGCAGGAGAAAATCAGAAAGGCAGGTAAGAGATCAGATGGTATCATAAATAAACAAATCTCTCAGACATTGGCCATAAAGTGATATGTGATACCCATCCACAGACCACTAATTTGTCAGTGGAAAGAGCACAGGCTTTGCAGTCAGAGGTCATGGGTTCAAATCCCCACTCTGCCAATTGTCAGCTGTGTGACTTAGGGCAAGTCACTTCACTTCTCCGTGCCTCAGTTACCTCATCCGTAAAATGGGGATTAAGATGTGAGCCCCCCGTGGGACAACCTGATCACCTTGTAACCTCCCCAGTGCTTAGACCTGTGCTTTGCACATAGTAAGCACTTAATAAATGCCATCATTATTATTGTTATTTAAGCAGTTGATGTTAACCCCACCCTCAGCCCTACAGCACTTATAGCCCTAATTTAGTTATTTATTATTTTATCCATAATTTATCCATTATTTGCTTGTATCCACAATTTACTTATATATTTACGTTAATGTCTGTCTCCCCCTCTAGACTGTAAACTGTCTGTGGGCTGGGAATGTGTCTACCAACTCTCTTACATTGTTCTTTCCCAAGAGCTTAGTGCACTGCTCTGAATACAGTAAGTGCTCAATAAATAACATTTTTTGATTCCTTCCTTTGGATTTAAAGCACTCAGTCAGCTTGCTCCACCCTTCCTCACCTCACTAATCTCCTAATACGGCCCAGCCTGCACACTCCACTCCTCTAGCACCAGTATACTCGCTTTCCCCAACCTCGTCTTTCTCACTGTGACCCCCTATATTCTCCCCCTAGCCCTGGAACTCCCTCCCCTTCCATATGCACCAGACCACCACTCTCTCCATCCTTAAAGCATCACTGAAGTCACATCTCCACGAGGCCTTCCCCAATTAAACCCTCTTCTACCCAGATCACTTTCCTTCTGCACCATCTCTGGACCTTAATCTGTGACCTTTGGATGCTTGACACTCTCCCCATCCCAACGCTTCAGCTCTTGTGTACATATCTTTAAATCATACATTAGAAGTTACTTATTTATTCATATTAATGTCTCTCTCCCTCTCCAGACTGTAAACTCATTATGTACAGGGATCATGTTGGCTAATTCTGTTGCATTGTACTCTCCGAAGCACTTTCATACGGTGCTCTGAACATAGTAAGCTCTCAATAAATATGATTAATGGATTGATTAACTGTGTACAGAGAACTACACTAACGTTCTGGAGAGAATAGCCACATGGGAACATGACACGCTTCCTGTCCCTTGGGGGGGCCCACGATTTTAAAGTAAAACAGTGGCTTTTGGGGACTTTGTCTTTAATTTAGAATTTCAACATGAAGAGTGGTTTACCTAAAACACTGATGGGCACACAGGAAGAAATAGCGCCAGGTGGTCAGTGAGTGAGGCAGGCATTGGGACTGGGATTCTTGTTTTTCATCTCTTCCTCATTATATTGGAAGCTCTTCAATGACAAGGATTGTTCCCGGCACATTCTTTGTATCTCCTCACATCTCCTGAAAGAGTTTCTAATATTCAACATTTAGTACCTGTTTGCAGCTTGCCCATTTGCACTGTTAGCTAAACACATGTTGTAGCACAGTTTGAAGTTCAGATGACTGTTGTGGGCCCACAAGCTGCCTTTTTAGTGACTTTGCAATGCCGTGAATGACAACAAGGAAGAGACTCCTCCAGGAGGCCTTCCCAGACTGAGCTCCCCCTTTTTCCTCCCCTCCTTATTGTCCCCCCCTTCCTTCCTCTCTCCTACCCCCTTCCCCTCCCCACAGCACTGGTATACATTTCTACATATTTATTACTCTATTTTATTTGTACATATTTACTATATTTAATTAACAATATGTATATAGCTATAATCCTATTTATTCTGATAGTATTGACACCTGTCCGCATGTTTTGTTTTGGTGTCTGTCTCCCCCTTCTAGACTGTGAGCCCTTTGTTGGGTAGGGACCGTCTCTATATGTTGCTGATTTGTACTTCCCAAGCGCTTAGTACAGTGCTCTGCTCACAGAGCACTCAATAAATACGATTGAATGAATGAAAGAGACTCACACTAAAGCGCTCTTATCTGAGACAGGTGACTGTTGGGGCAGAGCATGGAGGGAGGTGTGGCTTTCTCTCCCTGTTCTGCTCAGTCATGGGCCTGGAGCAATCAATGACTGCCATGTAGAGCCACAGCTGCAACGACTAAGGCAGATAAAAGGCTGCACACAGGAAGTGCTGCCATTTTAAATCACAAAAAGGGGCAACTGGAGGCAGTAGGCTGAGATTCAGAGAGAAGCAAGCACTGAAACAGCAGCAGGGCAGTGTTTGGAAGGAGAAAGAAGCACTGGAAGAATGGGCTCTTTTGACCACAGACGGGTATTGGACCCCTGTGGGAGTGGAATGAATGAGTATATGCATCACTTCCTTGCATGTTGGTAAAACTAAGTTTAAAAACTTTTCATGATAACCTTGGTGATCAGACTATGTGTCACTGAGGCTCCCCCGATCCAGGAGGGGTCCTGTTTGATATGAACTGGGGGCTTGTGGCAATGACCAAGTCAGGTAAAAGAAAAAAATCAGTTTCCTTGTGATCAGATTTTCAAAGTCATTTCAATTATATGAGATCAAAATGATAGACCTAGTTGGCATTTCCTTTAAGGAAGAACTCCAACTTTTTGTCAAAATGAAATCACATATTCTGAATTTTGGTCACATAGAACAGCAATAGAAAGGGGGAAGGAAGTGAATACAAGGAATATTTTATTAATATCCACTTCAAGAATACAAGGCATCTGGTGTCACTCTTTACAAGGAAGTAAGAAAAGACTGTCACAGACCTTCAAAAGAATTAGAAAGGTAAGTGAGCATTGGAAGCTAGAGGAAGAATAAGCTTGCTTAGTAATGGTGCTCATTAGGCCTTCTTGATTGCTTTCAGAAAAGTCTGGGTTTGTAAATTGTTTTTTACCTAATCTGGTCCTCTGAACTTCAAACTCTGCTACAACTTGTGTTTAGTTAACTGTGCAAATTGGCAAGCGACAAGCAGGCACTAAATGTTTAATGTTAGAAACTTTTTCAGGAGATGTGAGGAGAAACAAAGAATGTACCAGACATAATCCTTGCCATTGAAGATCTCCCAGTATAATGGGGAGGAGATTTAAAAAAAAGATGCAAAGTAAAAGATGATAAAGCATATAGAATTGAGATTTAAGGTAGCTTAAATAAATTTTGAAGAGTTACTGGCATTGTCAAATATCACAGCTGTATACTCAGCGGTTGTATCTACCTAAAGATACATAGATACATACAGTCTACCTATGTGCCTATATCAAGACTTTTCTCTTGTCAAATGAACAGAATTTAGAATAGCAACAGAAATATCGAGCCCCTGTTTTGGTTTTATTATTTTGGAGTTCACAACCTGCTAATTAGTAAATTTCTTGTAGGCTGGGATCATGGCTGCTTACCATAGTGTACTCTCCCGAATTCTTAGTGTTCTGCATAGCATAAGCACTCAATAAATATAACTGATTACTAGGTTTCAGTATTCTGGAGACTTTGCCAACATTACATGTTTTGCTCCCTGTTGGTGGCCTGATGAAATGTCCCCTGACTGATGTACTTCTGCTGGAGTCAAGTGGTATTGAAATGGAAAGGCTTCAGAAAGGTGAGGCTTTTTCAATAGGCAATCTCCAGTGTAAAACAGTGAGCCTGTGGTTGGGTACGGACTGTATATGTTGCCGACTCGTACTTCCCAAGCGCTTAGTACAGTGCTCTGCACAGTAAGCGCTCAATAAATACAATTGAATGAATGAATAAAGCAAAGCTCAAGTGGCTGTAACATTTAGACAATGGCCAGTTTTATGAATGTGTGATGCAGTGATATGGAACAGCAGTGTAGCCTAGTGGATAAACCACAGGCTTGGGAGTTAGAAGGAGCTGGGTAATCCTGGCTCTGCCACCTGTGTGCCATGTGACATTGGGCAAGTCACTTAGCTTCTCTGCCTCAGTTACCTCACTTGCAAAATGGGGGTTAGGACTGTGAGCCCCATGTGGGACATGGACTTTGTCAAACCTTATTAACATATATCTGCCCTAGCATTAAGTACAGTTCCTGGCACATAAGTGCTTAACGAATTCCATGCAAATATTGTGTACAGTAGGCTTTGATAGTAGTAGTAGTATTGATAGAGAAGCGGTGTGGCTCAGTGGACAGAGCCCAGGCTTTGGAGTCAGAGGTCATTGTTCTAATCCAGGCTCTGCCACTTGTCAGCTGTGTGACTTTGGGCAAGTCACTTAACTTCTCTGTGCCTCAATTACCTCATCTGGAAAATGGGGATTAAGACTGTGAGCACCCCTGTGGGACAACCTGAGCACCTTGTAATCCCCCCAGATCTTAGAACAGTGCTTTGCACATAGTAAGTGCTTAATAAATGCCATCATCATCATTTACTGCATGCCTGCTAAGTGCTTCACTGTTCCAAAAAGCATTCTGGCCTACTGGAAAGTGCACAGGACTGGGAGTTGGAGTATCTGCATTGTAATCCTGGCTCTGCCAGTTGTCTGTGTAATCTTGGGTAAATCATTAACTTCTCTGTGCCTCAGTTACCTTATCTGTAAAATGGGAATCAAGACTCTGGGCCCCAATGGGGGACATGGACTGTGTCCCACTTGAGAAGTTTGTGTCTATCCCAGTGCTTAGTACAGTGCCTGGCACATAGTGAGGGTTTAACACAAAACTAGTGAATTAAGGCACAGTTCCTGTTTCACAATCTCAGTGAGGTAAGACCAATATTTAGGAAAGAGGAAACAAATTATATACCAGGGACAGATAAAAAGAACTTCTAAAACAGGAATCAAAAACAGGAGAACAGAAAGGTCAAAGAACAACCCTGGGAAGAGAGGAGACAGTCATTCATTCAGTTGTATTTATTGAGCACTTACTGTGTGCAGAGCACTGTAGTAAGCACTTGGAAAGTACATATTACAATAAAAGGAGACAATCCCTGCCCACAATGGATCTTTCTACCTAGGCATAGTCCTTGGTCTCAGATGGCCACAGCCTCTCCAGATGCCAGCTCCAGGGTGGTGGGAAGGTGTCGGGGCTCCTGTGGCGATTGGTTGGTGGAGGCAGACTGGCTGGGATCCCAAAGAGGCCTCTGAAAAGGCTTAATCACTTAGCAGCCTGGTTTCTCTGATCTCACAGGCCCCCACAGGTGTTTTTCCCCTGTTTTGGCTTTACAAACTGAACTTGAAATTCTTTCTCTCTGATTGCAAGTCACCACTTTTCTACCTCCAAGAATATTAAATCAGACTGAGGAAAAGATTCCCTAAAAATGATGAAAGCATCTCAGGCTTATATGCACGAAGAAGATATTTTATTGTCCCTGAACAATAATGCTACCATGGATGATGTCCCAAAGTAAAGCAAGTGCACATCTCCTCAGGGTAATAATAATTCCACGTAGAGAAGAGCATATTAGTAGATGTTTTCCTTACAAAATGTAGCTGCAGCAGGGGTGGGTAGGCATCCTAACTAGATTTCTCTAATTTTACAAGGTTTGAGTTAAATTCAAACAGTAACCAACAGTGGGCTCAGCTCTATATCTCTCCCTTCTGCTTTGTCTATGCACCTCAATCTGTGAGTTGAAGGAGAACAGGTATTGAATCCCCATTTTATGGATGAGGAAACTGAAGCACAGAGAAGTTTAAATAATTTACTCAAGGTCACACAATAAGACAGTGGTGGAGCTGGGATTAGAAGCCAGGTCCTCTGATTCCCAGATCTATGCTCTTTCAACTAGGTCAGACTGCTTCCCATAATAAATGCATTTAGATGAAAAATCTGGGCACATTGATCTAAACTATTTAGATTTATCTAGAGATAATACCTCTGTCTGATAGGCTGTGACAGTCTGGTTTCAGAGATTACATGTAGCAGGAAATAAACAATTTTCAAATCTATGATGCTCAGCTCTTATATTTATTTCCATGCTAATTTAATGAGCATGAATGTCAGAGACATTCTTTAAACCTGGGAGTCCAGAACCCCAAATATTAGAATTGGTACTGCCTGCATGTTTGCTGATTGACTTTGGCATACTAATCTGGTTTAAATAATGATAGAAGAAGGTAAGGTGAAGCTAGTTCTGGGGAGACAAATGTGATTGCCTACAGAGATGTGGCTCAACTAAAATGTAAATAGCTTGATCAAAATTTGATGTCTGCACTTCAGAATCAGGATAATATGTATTGGGTGTTTTTGGTCTTTAAGATGGAGGCATTTGTTTCCCATGGCATTATTCTATGATCCAACTTATGAACATGTTCTTTGTATTTTAATTCTCTTCTCAACAAGTGAGCCTTCTTCTCGATTTACATAATCTGTTTATCTTCTGGTGTGATCCAAAATCTTAGGGAGAACCATATAGCTAGCCATAATTTCTACAATATTCTTTAGGTTCATGTCTCTTTTGTGAGGCCTGTTCCTTCATACTTGGATAAATTAATCTTAGAGTTGGTGTTAAGGTTAGGGCTAGCATTAGGGTCTTCATAAATATTCATAAGATAGTCACTGATGCAATGAGGCATGACAAAGATCATAGGTCTGAATCAAAAGACCTGGGCCATGGTCCTTGCTTTGCCATTGAGTGACCAGGTTACCTCAGAATAATAATAAATAATGATGATAATTTTGGTATTTGTTCAGCACTTAATATATACCAAGAACAGTACTGACTACTGGGGATGTAAGCCGCAACACCTCTGAACCTGTCTCCTCCTCTATAAATTGGGATAGTACCTAACTTCTCTTCCTCAGGGGCCAATCTAAGAATAAAGTGAGATATTGTATGTGAATGTTCTTTGGGCAAATAGAAGTCCTTAATAGATTCAAGATGTCATCATCATCATCATTCAAAGTGAGCCTCCTTACCATCCAGAATTTAGGGTGTAAAGGAATCGTGTATGGCTCAGAGCTGCATAGCCCTCAAAGGGGACCTGGTCTTGGAAGATCAAAAGCTGTTCCAGCCTGCGAAGAGTACATCAATTTGCTTTTCTACTGTTTTGAGATGCAGCTTGACCTAGCGGAAAGAGCACAGGCCTGGATGTGAGAGGACTTTGGTTCTAATTCCAGATTTTTCCACTTACCTGCTGTGTACCCTTGGACAAATCACTTAACGTCTCTATGCCTCAGGTCCCTTATTGGGGAAAATAGGGATTCAGTATTCATTTGTATTTAGATTCGTTCAGTCATATTTGAGTCCTTGCCATGTGCAAAGCACAGTACTAAGTGCTTAGGCGAGTACATTATAAAAATAAACAGACACATTCACTGGCCACAACAAGCTTACAGTACCTGTTCTCCCTCCTATTTAGACTGTGAGCATCATCTGGGACAGAGACTGTGTCTGAGTTGATTATCCTGTATCTATCCCAGTGTTTGGCATATAGTAAGCCAAGTAACAATTATTATAATTATTATCTTTATCATTCTTGTTGTTGCTATTACTGCTGTTATGATTATTATTGTTTTTGATGCCCAGACTGCAAGAGTACAGTTTCAGCTATTCTTTCCTGTAGTAGTAGTAGTAGTAGTAGTAGTAGTAGTAGTAGTAGTAAAATGCATAGTATACTGGTTTGGGGGGTAGGGGAAGGGTGGCACCTCGTTGGTGTAATGCACTGTACTTAGGCATTTGGAAAACAGGAAGAAAAAAAATGACAAGAACCCTGCTCCCAAGGAGCTTTCATTTCACAAAGGAGACTGACCAGTCTTTGTCTTGACATCTTCTCCTTCTCTTCTTGTCTCCAACTGTTTGTGTTCCCCAAAACCTAGATCTGGACTGTACTCCCTTTCTTTAAAATTTCTCTCTTCAACCAGGCATAGCTTTGACTGGAGGAAAGAACCCCTGAAGTGAGTAAAGACAGACCAGACTCTTCTGCAAATGCAGGAACCATTCAGTTGTAAGCTCCTTGAGGACAAGGTTTGTGTCTTCTCACTCTATTCTAACTGCCTATAGAAGGCACTCAATAAATACCAAGGATAAATACTAAGAATACCAAGAACTCACCTAGGAAGTGATGGATAATATATGGAGGTGAAGCAAAGAAGAGTTAAAGGTGAGTAGGAATGTGAAAAACTAGCATAGCGGAGATGCTGATAAGCCAGATAAAGAGTGCAGGGTGTTGAAGGAAAAGAGGGGAAATAATGAGCACAGTTTGGTCTCATGGGGAAAATATGACATCCAAATTGAGATGTCCTGAAGACTGCAGATGATAGTCTCAAAGGAAGATGGAGATAAACACTGCATATGGAGCTCTGAGGGGGGTGGTCATATGTCTTGTACATATTTACTGTTCTATTTTGTTAATGATGTGCATTTAGCTTTAATTCTACTTAGTCTGATGACTTGACACCTGTCCACATGTTTTGTTGTCTGTCTCCCCCTCCTAGACTGTGAGCCCATTGCTGGGTAGGCACTGTCTCTATATGTCTCCGACTTGTACTTCCCAAGTGCTTAGTACAGTGTTCTGCACACAGTACGTGCTCAATAAATACAATTGAATGAATGAATGTGCATATGTGTGAACAGTGTCCAGGACAAACAATCCATTGTGGAAGCATAGTTCCTTTCACACATCCCAAAAGTAAGAAGTGCCCAAGTCTCTTGTCCTCTCTTCTAACTTCACTTTTGATTTTCCACTCCTCTTCAGATCTATGGTCGGACTGTCAAAACTGAAATTGTCAAACGTCCTTTATCTGCTTTCAAGTTCTGGAAAGAGAAAGAAAAAGAAAGAAAATGTCTGCTCCTAGCAGTTCTGGAAATGTCAAAGGATAATTGTAGCACTGATTAGTGGAATCATTTTTTGTCAGATCTTTATCTTTCCTTTTAAATGGGTGGCTTTCAGTCAACTCATTAATTATTTGATTTGTTCTTGAAGCCAAATTCAGTTGGCCTGTGTTGAGGCCCATTTAAGATCATCTCCATATAAATCAGCCTTCTGAATAGCTACTTGTCCAGGATAAATAATGAATATTGAAATGGCTTCATCTCATTTCTAATTCTTCTTGACCTCTTCTGCCTTTGACACTGTTGATCTCCAACTATTCCTAGAAATAACTTTAAGCGTTGGTACCAAGGACACAATGCCATTCCAGTTCTCCTAATTCCTCTCTGAACTTTCTTCCTAGTGGTTCCTCCTCCTCCTCCTGTTCTTATCTATCAATCATATTTACTCAGTACTTGCTGTATGCAGGGCACTGTACTAAGCACAAAACAATGTAAGACACATTCCCTGCCCACAACGAGCTTATCTTCAACTCTGAGTGCACCCAAAGGCTCAGTTCTGGACTGAGCTTTTTAACTTTTCCCTCTGGGAGTTTTACACTCTCTCACAATTCACACAGACCCATGTCCTACTTGCATAAGGACATTTCCCTTATCTACCTGATCAGCCCTAATCTTTCCTTTTACCTGCAATCCCACGTTTCCTCTTGTCTCCAGGATGTATGTCTCACCAGAACTTCTAACTCAATATGTCTAAAACTAAAATATTTCCTCTTCCATCCCAATTCTTCTTTTTCTCCCAGCTATCCCATTTTGGTCAATGGCATTATTATTAATCATTTATTGAGCACTTACTCAACATCCTCCCAGGCCCAGAAGCCCAGACCCATAGTATCATACTTAACTCCATTGACTTTCAACTTTAGCATTCAACCTACTGCTAAATTATCTCAGTTCTTCCTACACAGTTTTCTGGGCAACTGCCAATTCCTCTCCACCCAGACTGCTACCACCTTGGTTAAGTTTTCTTCACATAATGGTTAGACTATTGCATCAACCTCATTATTGGTCTCCCTGCCTCCAGCCTCTCCATCATCCAGTTTTTACTATACATTGCTGCAAGGATAATCTTCTCAGATCATATCTTTCCACTCCTGAAAACCCTTCAGTGGCTTCCCATCTCCCTCCACATAAAGCAGAATCTCACAGCAGACAGAGTTCTCCACCAATTCTTACCATCTTAAATATCAGCCCTCTTCTGTAAATATTCTTGTGCTTGTCTTTCCCATTAGGAGTGTAAGCTCCTTGAGGGCAGAAAACATGCCATTTCATCATTCTTCATTTCCCCAAGCACCCTGCCACTACTACTCTCCAGCTCATTCTCTTCATTATCCCAAGACAGACTTCTACTAGCAGTAACTTCTGCTCTACTCTCTTGACTGTCATTTCTCAGGCTGTTCTTCCAGCCCTGGAACTCCCTTCCCCCACAAATCAAATAGACCACAGGCCTCCCCACCTTCAAATCCCTTTTAAAGTCCCATCACCTCCCACAAACCTTCCAACACCCCAGTCACATCAACCCAAAGGTTGACTCTACCAGTTATAGATTTATTATTAATAATAATGATGGCATTTGTTAAGCACTTACTATGTGCACCTTCTAGATTGTGAGCCCATTGTTGGGTAGGGGCCATCTCTATATGTTGCCAACTTGTACTTCCCAAGCGCTTAGTACAGTGCTCTGCACACAGTAAGCACTCAATAAATGCGATTGAATGAATGCAAAACACTGTTCTAAGCACTGGGGGCAGTTACAAGGTGATCAAGTTGTCCCACGTGGGGCTCACAGTCTTCATCCCCACTTTACAGATGAGGTAACTGAGGCTCAGAGAAGTTAAGTGACTTGCCCAAGGTCACACTGCAGACGTGGTGAAGCTGGGCTTCAAACCCATGATCTGACTCCAAAGCCTGGGCTCTTTCCACTCAGCCACGCTGCTTAACTCATCTATATCCTCATTCAGCTCTTAGGTACATATATATGATATATAGGGAGAGTTCATGTATTCTTTTCTGATTACCTTATAAATATTTGCATGTCTGACTCCCCTGTAAACTCCTTGTAGATGGGGAATGTCTTATGTTTCTGTTGCTCTTTTCCGAGTGCTTAGTTCAAAGTACTGCACCCACGGGAGTTCAATAAATAACTTTACTACAATACTCAGCTGCAGGTATTTTGGCTCTAAATGAGCTTCACACATTAAACACTTGCATTTGGCAATTGCTACATTCCTGCCTGTCTATTCACTTGTTGTCTCAACCCCGCAGGGATGAGAGAGTGTGAGTGCCACTGCATAAGCCACCATCACTATAATCACTTTCTTCATCAGGTTTTTCATTGGAAGTCTTTTCAGGTTTAGCTCTAAAACCCACTCCAGATGCTTATGCCCTCCTGATAGCAGGATGTAACCTTCCCCTCTGAACTGCACTCTCACATCATCTAAGCACTAGTATATTCACGTTTAAGGATTGTATTCAATTGTTTCCTCCTTAAAATTCAATTACTTAATTGTCTGAATCCACTCCAGGACTGTAAGGTCCTCAGGGTAGATATTATGTCAATTTGCTATTGGGGTTTTTTTTGTCTGTCTCCCCTGCCCCTTCTAGACTGTGAGCCAGTTGTTGGGTAGGGACCGTCTCTGTCGCCTATTTGTACTTCCCAAGAGCTTAGTACAGTGCTCTGCACAAAGTGCTCAATAAATACAATTGAATGAATGAATTTGTTGTATTATACTCTGTCAAGCGGTTAGTGAAGTCCTCTACACAGAGTAAATGTTCAATAAATACTGCTTGGCTGACTTCCCAAGTGCTTAGCACAGTGCTCTAAACACAGTAAGTGCTCAGTAAATACAATTGAATGAATTAATAAATGATGGAACTACTGGTGCCAGAGCAATTCTCACCCCAGACATCAGGGGCTGGAAAAGGGTGCTTAATTGTATATTTTTAAGAAACTGTGGACAAAATTCTGTGATGCAGTCATAATACATTACAATAATGCAATATAGCTTGGGAAACAGTGTGGCCAAGTGAAAGAAGACTTGGGTTCTAATCTCCCTTCTGCCACTTGTCTGCTCTGTGAACTTGGGCAAAGCTCTTAACTTCCCTATGCCTCAGTTTCCTCATCTGTAAAATGGGGATTAAATCCTATTAGACTGACCCCCCCCCCCCCCATGTGAGACAACCAAAATATCTTGTATCTATCCCAGTGCTTAGAACAGTACTTGGCCCATATCTGTAATTCGATTATTCATAGACATGTATACATCCGTAACTTATTGTTTATATTCAAGTCCATCTCCCTCTCTAGACTGTAAGCTCCTAATGGGCAGGGAACATGTCTACCAAATCTTTTATATTGCACTCTCCCAAGCTCCTAGTACAGTACTCCAAACACAGTAAGTGCTCAATAAATGATTGACTCAAGTAGTAAGTGCTTAACAAATACCATAATTATCATTATCATTATACTAAATAAGAAACAGTGTCTTTGAATAAAAGGGAAATTCTAATATTTGGTTCAGGGGCTTGGCTACACAGGGGAGGATAAGATGTAGTTCTGGCAAAAAAATCAATCAATGGTATTTACTGAGCACTTAGTGTCTGCAGAGACTATACTAACAGCTTGATAGAGTGCAGTATAACAGATCAGAAGGCATTACACCTGATCACAAAGAGCTTACAGTCTAGTGGAGTGACAGACATTAAAATAAAATACAGATAGGAGAAATGGCATTATAAATGAAAGAAATAGCTGGGTATAAAGATTTTATTTTACCTAAGTGCTGTGGGTGGGATGACTCTCAAGTGCTTAAAGGATAGAGATCAAAGAAGACAGGTGATGAAGAAGGAAGAGCAAGTAGGAGAAACGAAGGGTTGGGGAAAGCCTCTGAGAGGAGATGTAATTATAGTAGGGCTTTGAAGCTGGGAAAAGTGATGTTCTGTCAGATATGAATGGAGAAGGGAGTTCCAGGCCAGAGGAAGGTTATGGGCAAGGGACGGATGAGGAGATATTTGAGATTAGATATACAGTGATTAGGTAGGCATCAGAGGAATTTACAATCTTTCTAAACCATTCATGTCACTACTCTCCTCAATATCCCACAATGGCTCAGAAGTAACATCCCTATCCAACTTTAGTTTTTGACTGTTCATTTCAGGACATTTTACCAGTTAGCCCCACCAAATGTTAGCATCCTCTTTTCCCCAAAAACTTGGTTCATTGCCCTCTGCTGACCCACTCCTCACCCACAGCTCTTGAGTCTGCTTCTTGAAATATGAAAATAGCCGGCTTAAATTTCATGCGGTTGTTTACTGCAACATCCTAAAATGCCCTCCTGAAGTGTTTAAAAAAATCTTTTGAAAAATGAGACTAGATTATAATCCTGTTATGAATGTTTTTTCCATTAAATCCTTCATTAAAGCATTTCTTTTTGGATGTAGTGCTGAGCCAATTTGACAGGGCATTTTAGATTTTCATTATCTAATATATAACTATAAATACGTGCAAGTCCATAAGAGCTGGAGTCCTAAAAGTAATCATGCAATATTGCCTTATTTGCCCAGTCACTGATAAGATTCAAATAATCTTATAGGAAGCTGTGGATGGAGCAGAGGACAAACATGAAATTGTAGATTTATTTCAAATTCCAGAAAAATTTAGTAACTCCACATCCTTATTTAAATTATTGTATGCAAAGCACTGAGAAGTGAGTGCTGACATAATGAGGCTTGTCATCTTGAACTCTCTGGACATAAAAACATGACACAACTGTAGTATGGCCATGAAAATCCTGGGAGTTTCATCAAGCTGGATTTTTTTTTCCGGAAATTGTCATGTTTTTCTGACCCTAGTGGTTCAGTGAGGTGATCACACTGCTTTCTCCAGTCTTGGCATTGTAAGATTTGACAGGTTCCCAAGAGAACTGAGGAGGTGAGGGCACAGTGGGGGTTTCTGCTGATGAGGGTCAACACATCATTTTGTGACCACAAAATGCTCCTATTTTTCCCTATCCCCACTTCTGCAATGTGTGCATTCAGGGAGAATGGAAGGAACAAATAACCTTGTTCACTTTGTTTGTCCTTTCTTGCCTTAACTCTGCCCTCTCCTCTACCCAGCAAAATTATTTCTCTTCCCTTATTGACACCTATGCCCATCACCCTCATTAGCTGTTCTGGACATTTAACTCCCTCTTCAGGCCCCCTGTTCCTCCCCCATCCCTCAACAATCTGATTAGGAAAATAAACACCATCAAGTCTGAGCTCCCCAAAATCACCCCTCCCCCATCTTCTCAACCCCTTCTTCTTTCCCATCCTTCCCAGCATTATCTTGAGATCTCCTCCCTCCTCTCAAGTGCCACCCCCTTCACATGTGCTTCAGACCCCATTCCCTCCCTTCTTATTAAAATCTCGCCCCTTCCCTCCTCCCCTCCTTAACTTCCATCTTCAACCACTAACTCTCCAATGGCTTCTTCCCCTCTGCCTTCAAACCTACCCACATCACCTCCATCCTAAAAAAAAAAAAAAAAACTTTCCCTTGACCCCACAGCCCCCTGCAATTATCACCCCATCTCCCTCCTACTCTTTCTTTCCAAACTCCTGGAGCGAGTAGTCTACACTTGCTGCCTCAAATTCCTCTCCTCCAACTCACTCCTGGACCCCTTCCAATCTGGCTTCTGTCTTCTCCACTCCACTGAAACCACCCTCTCAGAGGTCACCAATGACCTCTGTCTTGCCAAATCCAATGGCTTCTACTCCAACCTAATCCTCTTCAACCTCTCAGCTGCCTTTGACACTGTGGAGGGGTCACTGTGTGACCCCTTCTGGAAATGTTATACAACCTTGGTTTCACTGACTGCCCTCTCCTGTTTCTCCTCTTATCTCTGACTGTTCATTCTCAGTCTCTTTCGTGGTCTCCTCCCCCTCCCATCCCCTAAATGTAGGGGTTCCTCAAAGGTCAGTTCTTGGTCCTCTTCTGTTCATCTATACTCAGTCCCTTGGTGAACTAATTCACTCCCACGGCTTCAAATATCATCTATATGTGGATGCTAAGCAAATATATATCTCCTCCCCTGTTCTCTCTCCCTACCTCCAGGCTTTCATCTTCTCCTGCCTTCAGGACATCTCCACCTGGATGTCCTCCCACAAATCTAAACTCAACATATCCAAGACTGAGCTCCTTATCTTCCTTCCCAAACCCTGTCCTCCCCATGACTTTCCAGTCACTGTGGACAGCACTATCATCCTTCCCGTCTCACAAGCCCACAACCTTGGTGTCATCCTTGACTCCGCTCTCTCATTCCTCCTACATAAACAATCTGTCACCAAATTCTGCCAGTCTCACCTTCACAACATCACCAAGGTCCACCCTTTCTTCTCCATCCAAACCGCTACCACATTAGTACAATAGCTCAACCTATCCCGACTGGATTACTGCATCAGCCTCCTTTCTGATCTCCCAACCTCCTGTCTTTTCCCACTTCAGTCTGTATCTCACCTTTGCTGCCCAGATGATCTTTCTACAGAAATGTCCTGGGCATATCTATCCCTCCCTCAAAAATCTCCAGTGGTTGCCTATCAACCTCCATATCAAGCAAAAACTCCTCACTATTGGCTTCAAAGCTCTCCATCACCTTGCCCCCTCCTACCTCACCTCCCTTCCCTCCTTCTAAATCTCAGCCCACACATTTCACTCCTCAGGTGCTAACCTTCTTACTGTCTCATTCTTGCCTGTCCCACCATCGATCCCTGGGCAACTTCTTATCTCTGGCCTGGAATGCCCTCCCTCCTCAAATCTGCCAAAAAATCACCTCCCCCCATTTAAAGCCCTGCTGAAGGCTCACCTCCTCCAAGAGGCCTTCCCAGACTAAGCTCCACTTTTCCTCTGCCCCCCCTCCCCTCCCTATCGCCCTGACTTGCCCCCTTTGCTCTACCCCCACCCCTGCCCCACAGCACTTGTGTATATATGTACATATCTATAATTCTATTTATATTAATGCCTGTTTACTTATTCTGATGTGTGTGTGTATATATATCTATAATTCCATTTATTTATATTGATGCCTGTTTACTTGTTTTGATGTCTGTCTCCCCTCTTCTAGACTGACTCAGTTGTGGGCAGGGATTGTCTCTTTGTTGCTGAATGGTACTTTCCAAGCACTTGGTATAGTGCTGTGCACACAGAAAGCTCTCAATAAATAAGATTGAATGAATGAATGGGTTTGGGAGTGTGAAATGGCTAAACACAGATCACCACTTCTGCAAAAAAAACAACTCAAATGCATGTCCTACAGGTGGTGGAAGATAACTTTTCCTTCTTAATCAGACTATACTCTTCTAGACTGTAAACTCCTATGGGTAGGGACTGTATCTAACAACTCTGTTGCATTGCATTCTCCCAAGCACTTAACACAGTGTTCTGCACACAGTAAGCCCTCAATAAATACCAGGTAACACTTTCCCAAATGTCAAGAGGCCCAAAAGAGAACACCCACTTTGAATAACTTGAATCTACATCAGTGCTTAGATCATTGTTTGATACATAGTAACTGCTTAGCAAATAGCATAATAATAAAAAAATGATTATTATTATGACTGAATGGAAGGTTGTGAGATTCTCTCAATACACACTCATGAATGGAGTCTTTTTTTTAAGGTACTTGTTAAGCATTTTGTTCTAAACACTGGGGTAGATACAAGACAATCAGTATGGATACAGTTCCTATCCCTCATGGGGCTCATAGTCTAAAGAGGGAGAAGAGGTATTGAGCCCCCATTTTACAGGTGAGGAAACTGAGGCACAGGGAAGTTAAGTGGCTTGCCCAAGGTGTCACAACAGGCAAGTGGCGGAGCTGGGTTTAGAACCCAAGTCCACTAAACTCCCAGGCCTGTGCTCTTTCCACTAGACCACAATGCTTCCAGACTAGCATTTTTACTGTCAGCTGTATCACCTTCAAACTGAAGGACAACTCTACTACTGCTACCTATATATGTCTACAAAAATTGTGAGAGATTGCAACAAGGAAAGACAGTTTATACCCCAGGGAAGAGGAATTGGGATTCAGTCTCCAAAGCAAGAAGGGAACATTTGAAAACATCAGAGGTTTGGTTTTTTGGGTTTGTTTGGGCTTTTTTGGTAACTTTTGTGTTTAACAAAGGAAAAGTAGAGTTTGGGCCTGTGCAAAGAGTCTTTTGAATGCCAAAGATTTGGGTTAGAGAGCATTTAAAATGTAGGTGGGCAGCACCATATTTTCAAATTGCTAGTTTTAAACTGACCCTCAAGTGGTTCGTAGTTTGTTAAACTCCATAATTACCAACAACACACCCTTAACATCTACTTAAAGCACAGCCAGATCTTCTGTGGTAAGCATCATCCTGTATACCACTGGGAGGATATGAATTTGAATTAAAAGAAGACTTATGCTCTGTCTGTAATTGTGTGATAAAATATCAACCACCTGAATGCAGACACTGTGGAGAATTGATTATTGAAACCGCTGGTAATTGCTTTAACCTACTCCTTCATTCCTGGTTTATGAGTGTAAAAATCAAATGGAGTTTTGCTTTTATATTCACATACTTCAAACCCCCTGGTATGCACCAGACATTGAATATATTCATTTGCATCTTTTTCCTTTGCATTTGGATCTCATTTCTTCATGGATATTTAGGGAATGTTTTGCATTATGGGCTTCTAGGAAATTGAATTCAGTTCACAAAAGAATGCTTCTATAAAATGTTTGTTTTCTTCAGAGCAATGGGTGTTGGTCTTCCTAGAACATTTCTCTGCTTGGAAGGCCTTTGGGAAGACACAGTGACTGTTTAAAGACCCAGCCTGGCTTAGTGGAAAGAGCACAGGCTTGGGAATCAGAGGTCATAGGTTCTAATTCTGGCTCTACCACTTGTCAGCTGTGTGACTTTGGGCAATCCACTTCACTTCTCTATGCCTGTTACCTCATCTGTTTAAAAAAATGGGGAATAAGACTGAGAGTCCCACATGGGACAACCTGATTACCTTGTGTCTACCCCAATGCTTAGAACAGTGCTTGGCATGCAGTAAGCACTTAAATATCATTATGGTTATTAAAAATCACATCTCAAGATTCTCACCAAATCTGGGCTTCACCTTAATTATCAGTTGGACACCACTAGAAGCTGTTTCAATTTTTTGGCTGCCTCTCTTTTGGTCTGTTTCAGGGTGTCTGCCACATTTTAACTTGTAGGTGATTTTTAGGTCTTTGAGATGTGCATGTGAATAGTTGCATGCTGTGGGCTCAATAGGACTGAATGGAAAGTGTAAAGGAGGTATTTCTGAGGTCACTGGGATACAACCAGAAAAAGCACTAAATATTGACAGCCACAATTTGCCTGGACTCCAGGAACTAGCAGGTATACAATGCATACCCCAGCACATCATATTAAAATGTTCATAAACAATGTCTGAAATCCATTCAGACATGGGCTAGATGACCTGTGCTGAGTCAATGGAGGCTGAGTGAAGGAATAAATAGCTTACCACTGATCCCACCCTTAGTTGGGTAATGGATTTTGATATGCATTCATTGTTCCCGAGACTAGACCCTGAATTGACCTGTCCCACAAGGCACAGATGGCTTTCAGGGAAATGTAAAATTATAAATGAAAATTTAACTATTGTCAGCCAAGCTATTCTACAGTTAATTCATTGACCATAAACTTTTCAAGTTGAGCACATATGGCATCTAGGGCTTATATCGAGGTTTAAATGAACCAACATATCTTACCCAGGCTGGTGGAAATTTTACCTGCTAAACAATATCTTCACGCTAAACAATTTCCCAGATTATAAATGGTGTGCTCATGAAGAGCACACCTATTTGATGAAACAGAGGAGTTAAACAGCTGTAAAAATTAATGGAACATTTGTGAAATGGATGGCTAGGGAATTGAAATTGAAGTAAAAAGCATTTCATTTGGTTTACTTTCTTCTTCTATTATTCAAATGTATGCCATTCACATTAGCCTCTGGGTATCTTTTCCAAAATGTCAGGAAATTAATTTGAGTGATGAAATAGCACAACTTGGATGTTAGTAAGTCATTCTGTTGACTTCTCCTTGTCATCTGGGATAATTGACTTATTAGTGAATGTAAAGCACTTGAAAACCACTGTTTGAAATATGGTTCAAACTGCTAAATAATAATCCTTCCTCTCAAATAATAATGAAGCCCTTGTCCAGAGGTGAAGTGGATGTGAAGACCCAGGAAGCAGTGGGTTCAATAATTGCAAACCACAAGAGGAAAGGGAATTCCAGGTGATTAAAATAGCTTCCTAAACGTATACCAGAGGAGTAGTACTCAAAAGGTATTGCTTTGGATTCCTTCTCTGCCACCTCTGCCTACAGCATGAAAATGTAATTACTTGCTGCTGGTTCAGTGCCATTTTAGCCCATTAAAGCCAAATGTAAGGTCTTTAAGGGCCGGGATTATGTTTTTCTCCTATCTTCTGTGAGGCACTTAATACAATACTCTGTCCTCTGTAGGTGCTCAGCTAATACAGATCACAACAATTTAGCTAAACTCTCCCTTAGCCCTTATGTATATATGTATAAATGTTTGTATAGTCACTTTATTCTGATTACCTTGTTTTGTAAATATTTTAGGTCTGCCTTCCCCATTATCATCAACAGTATTTTACTTTGTGCAAAGCACTGTTCTCAGCACTTAGGAGAGTACAATACAATAGAGTTGGTAGACACATTCCCTGCCCACAATGAGCTTACCCATTATAGTGTAAGCCCTTGTTTCTTCGGCTTCTATTGTTCTTTCCCAAGCACTCATTTATGTATTTATCACTTATTTATTTATTCACTTATGCATTTATGTATGTCTGTATTATTAATTATGTATTATTTAAGTATGTCTGTCTCTCCCTCTACACTATGAGCTCGTAGGTAGGGGGTGTTTCTGTTGTATTGTACTCTTCCATGTGCTGCTTTGGGAGCTGTGCACATAATAAGCACTCAATAATTTGAATGAATGAAGCAGTTTGTTCAGTACACTGAACCCAGTGAGTAATAAGTACCTTGGCTTCTGCTGCTACTACTACTCCTACTACCAGTACTATTATTAGTCCTTTAACTACAACTACTGAGATTTTTCCCTAGGCCCCTATAAAATTACTGGTGGGGCATCTTGCCACTATGTTAGAAGACAATTAGACACAGTTTCTGACCCAGGTGGGCCTTACAATCTAAAGGGGAGGGAGGGCAGGTATTGAATTCCCATTTTACCAAGGAGGAAACTGAGGCACAGAAGTTGTCTCACCCTAAATCATACAGCAGGTAAATGGTAGAGCTGGGATTAGAACTCGGAACTTCTGACCCTGAGGCCTGTACTTTTTCCCCTCATTCATTCATTCAATCATTCATTCATTCAATCGTATTTATTGAGCACTTACTGTGTGCAGAGCACTGTACTAAGCTCTTGGGAAGTACAAGTTGGCAACATATAGAGGGTCCCTACCCAACAATGGGCTCACAGTCTAGAAGGGGGAGACAGGCAACAAAACAAAACATGTGGACAGGTGTCAAGTCATCAGAATGAATAGAAATAAAGCTAGATGCACATCATTAACAAAATAAATAAAATAGTAAATATGTACAAGGAAAATAGAGTAATAAATCTGTACAAACATATATGCAAGTGCTGTGGGGAGGGGAAAGAGGTAGGGCGGGGGGGTGGGGAGGAGGAGAGGGAAAAAGGGGCTCAGTCTGGGAAGGCCTCCTGGAGGAGGTGAGCTCTCAATAGGGCTTTGAAGGGAGGAAGAGAGCTAGCTTGGCGGATGTGTGGAGGGAGGGCATTCCAGACCAGGGGAAGGATGTGGTCCTTGGGTTGATGGCGGGACAGGCGAGAATGAAGTACAGTGAGGATTCCAAACTTCAAGTTGGACTCTACATCACAATTTCCCTCCCCAGGTCTCCTTGGCCCCCTGCTCCACTGAAAACCCCTGTGCATCCTCAGGGATCACCCTGGAATCTAAACCAGCCAGAGCTGGTAAGCAGGAAGAGTTTAAATTTCCTGACCTTCATCCTTCCCACCCTATTCTGTGGTGAGTTTAACAATTCCCTTCACACTCTTTCTTATGCCTTCATTCCTGCTTTCTGTTCTCTTATGATCCCAAACCTTTAACTCTTGACAGAAATGGCGTCCATGCTAGGGAACTGTCTGTTCCCTGTTCGAACACTTGTCTGCTGTGTGGACTTGGGCAAGTCATTTCACTTTTTGGTTTACCTCATCTGTAAAATGAGACTTAAGACTGTGGGACAGGGATTGGGTCCAACCTGATTACCTTGTGCCTACCACAGCACTTAGTACATAGCCTGGCACATAGTAAGTGCTTAACAAATACCATTGAAAAAGAACCTTCTCTGCCATCCAGATGTGTTAGTTACCTGTTGCGGTTGGAACCTGCTGAGCATTGTTTCTCCAGACCATATGAAACAAAATTACTGATTGTCTTATGTTTTTACTGATATCATTTTTCATAATTTATGATGGTACTTGGGCATCACTTACAGCATCTACTTGGCTCATAACTAGGTCTAGGCTACTCTGAAGGGCATGCGAATCTGGTGGGTGGGGAGTGGGAGCAGTGGGAACAACTGGAAATTGTCTAGAAATCGCAGTTCCTCCTCCCTTCCTCCTGCCACAGAGCTCCTACACCCCCTGGTTCCTCTCTCCCAGGCAAACTGATCAAGGAACCAGGAGAAAAGGTACTAAGGAGGAGAATGAGGAGTGGAGAATGGAGTAAGAAGGGAACCATGACATGAATCTGACGATGAGCAGTAATGTTCTTGTTTTATGAATTCATCAAAGACTGATCATTTTAGAGGTGGCTTTACAAAGGGATTATTACCTTTCTCAAGTCTACTAAGGCTTGATTTAAGAAGTCCTAAGAAAAGATGGGAAGGGGCAGGGAAAGGAATCAGGGTGCATTAAGGTACTGTCTGGATTTATTGTGAGGATTTGGAGGCAAATATTAGAAATACTGCCAGAAACACTCCCTCCACCATCAGAGACCACCAATTTACCTCCACCTTTTCCAGGAGATGGAAACTTGAATCCTGAATGACTGTGACTCAATTCAGATACCAGTGATCACATCCAGACTCTGATACTCCTTTTCCTAGAATTTTGACTTTTGTTCTGGAAAGAGCATGGTACTACACTCAGGAGACCTGGGAATCAGAGTGCCTGTTGCCAGTGGGTGTTGAGTGCCCATGGAATTCACCCACTCAGATTCGGATTCCTGGAGTAGTATTATTGGTGGAGGGGACTTGAGAGGTGGATCAGCACTTAGAACAGTGCTTTGCACATAGTAAGCACTTAATAAAGGCCATTATTATTATTGCTATTATTATTTACTCACCAATCAGGTTCTCTTGAAAGAATCAGAGGAGGAGGTAAGGGGGCAGATTGTAGATGATTGTTTAAATTGGAAAAATCTCAAGCAGGAAACTTTTCCTGGAAGCAGTTAATTTGCCTCAGGAGTCTACAACTAGGAAGCACCAAACATACTGTATAGTTGTGGGAAGTAGGAGGGTAAGGACAGAAGATAAGGGAGGAGCCTAGAGGAGATGAGAATGCAGAAACAGAGGTGGAGAAAGGAGGGGAAAGAGCAAGGATAGAAGAGAAAATGAAAAAGAGGGTAGAAATGAGATCTAGAAAGGTAAGGAAGGAAGGTAAGAAGGGAAGGATCCCTCATTTCTCTCTCTCCTCTGTCCCCTTCCCTTTTCTCCCTTTTCACCCCACTTCTCTCACCCTGTACAGTCAGACAAGTGCACAGCCCCAAGAGCATCATTTGAAAAAACGGAGTGAGAGAGTGAAGAGCCAAGTCTCTGCAGGGGAAAAGAGGGGTACCACCTCGTTCTCTACCTGGGCTTGGGATTCAGAGAAGAGGAAGAGGTGGCAGGGACTCACCTGTCCCTAAAATGGCCATGGGTGGGAGAAGGCATGTGGTTCAAATTCCAGGGCTGAAGCATCCATCAACGCTGATTGGCCCCCTACCTCCCTTCCATGCAACAGAGTGGTTAGTTTTCTGCCATTGCCACAGCAATCACAAACATCCCAGTGCCCTGGGCAGCAGGACTCTGTGCAGAGAAGCCACTAGGCCTTTGTGCAGAGAAAATCAAATCCCTCTTGCCACCAACCAGGTATGGTGGCTGCCTGTATTCACAGACATGGAATGATTTTTGTGGGCTTTGCACACTCAATTTTCATCACTTTCACTGATAATGATGTTTGACAAGTCAGGCCCATGTGGAAGCAGCATTCCCCTGTTCCGTATAGCTTGGGTCTCAGAAACAATATTAAACTCTATGCCCCCTTCTGTTGTGAACGAATTAATGCCTGTTTCAGTTGTAAAGAGGACTGGATTTTACCATGCAAGAAGCGCAATAATCAATCAATCAATTGTATTTATTGAGCACTTAGCTCAATTGAGTGCAGAGCACTGTACTAAGCGCTTGGGAAGTACAAGTTGGCAACAAATAGAGACAGTCCCTACCCAACAGTGGGCTCACAGTCTAGAAGAGGGAGACAGAGAACAAAACATATTAACAAAATAAAATAAATAGAATAGATATGTACAAGTAAAATAGAGTAATAAATACATACAAACATATATTACATATACAGGTGCTGTGGGGAAGGGAAGGAGGTAAGGCAGGGGGGATGGGGAGGAGGAGGAGAGGAAGGAGGGGGCTCAGTCTGGGAAGGCCTCCAGGAGTAGGTGAGCTCTCAGTAGGGCCTTGAAGGGAGGAAGAGAGCTAGCTTGGCAGATGTGGGGAGGGAGGGCATTCCAGGCCAGGGGGATGACGTGGGCCGGGGGTCGATGGTGGGACAGGCGAGAATGAGGCAAGGTGAGGAGATTAGCAGCAGAGGAGCGGAGGGTGCGGGCTGGGCTGGAGAAGGAGAGAAGGGAGGTGAGGTAGGAGGGGGCGAGGTGATGGAGAGCCTTGAAGCCCAGGGTGAGGAGTTTCTGCCTGATGCGCAGATTGATTGGTAGCCACTGGAGATTTTTGAGGAGGGGAGTAATATGCCCAGAGCATTTCTGGACAACAATAATCCGGGCAGCAGCATGAAGTATGGATTGAAGTGTGGAGAGACAAGAGGATGGGAGATTGGAGAGGAGGCTGATACAGTAATCCAGATGGGATAGGATGAGAGCTTGAACAAGCAGGGTAGCGGTTTGGATGGAGAGGAAAAGGTTGATCTTGGCAATGCTGCAGAGCTGAGAATGGCAGGTTTTGGTGACGGCTTGGATGTGAGGGGTGAACGAGAGAGCGGAGTCGAGGATGACACCAAGGTTGCGGGCTTGTGAGATAGGAAGAATGGTAGTGCCGTCAACAGTGATGGGAAAGTCAGGGAGAGGGCAGGGTTTGGGAGGGAAGACAAGGAGTTCAGTCTTGGACATGTTGAGTTTTAGGTGGCGGGCAGACATCCAGATGGGGATGTCCTGAAGGCAGAGAAGATGCGAGCCTGGAGGGAGAGGGAGAGAGCAGGGGCAGAGATGTAGATTTGGGTGTCATCAGCATAGAGATGATAGTTGAAGCTGTGGGAGCGAATGTCGTCACCAAGGGAGTGAGTGTAGATCAAGAACAGAAGGGGACCAAGAACTGAACCTTGAGGAACCCCCACAGTAAGGGGATGGGAAGGGGAGGAGGAGCCTGCAAAAGAGACTGAGACTGAATGACCGGAGACATAAGAGGAGAACCAGGAGAGGACGAAGTCTGTGAAGCCAAGTTTGGATAGCGTGTTGAGGAGAAGGGGGTGGTCCACAGTGTCGAAGGCAGCTGAGAGGTCGAGGAGGATTAGGATAGAGTATAATCCGTTGAATTTGGCAAGCAGGAGGTCATTGGTGACCTTTGAGAGGGCAGTTTCCATGGAATGTAGGGGACGGAAGCCAGACTGGAGGGGGTCGAGGAGAGAGTTGGCATTGAGGAATTCGAGGCAGCGCATGTAGATGACTCGTTCAAGGAGTTTGGAAAGGAATGGTAGGAGGGAGATGGGGTGATAACTAGAAGGTGAGGTGGGGTCGAGAGGGTTTTTTTAGGATGGGAGAGACATGGGCATGTTTGAGGGGAAGGAACCAGTGGAGAGTGAGCAGTTGAAGATGGAAGTTAAGGAGGGGAGAAGGGACGGAGTGAGAGATTCATGAGATGAGAGTGAATGGGGTCAGAAGCACAGGTGGCCGGAGTAGCGCTTGAGAGGAGGGAGGAGAGCTCCTCTGAGGATACTGCTGGGAAGGATGGGAGAGTAGCAGAGAGTCATTGAGAGCTGGGGGGTTGGAGAAGGGGGGCGGGGGGAGTGACTTTGGGGAGGTCAGACCTGATGGATTTAATTTTATTAATGAAGTAGGAGGCCAGATCGTTGGGGGTGAGGGAAGGAGGAGGGGGATGAACCGGGGGCCTGAGAAGGGAGTTGAATGTATGGAAGAGCTGACCGGAATGATGGGCATGGGTGTCAATAAGGGAGGAGAAATAGTTTTGTCTGGCAGAGGAGAGGGCTGAGTTAAGGCAGGAAAGGATAAACTTGAAGTCAACCTTGAAGCAATAGGGACAAAGGATGGGATATTAGCATAATATCAGATGGGATATTTTGGTAGTAAATTGAGACACTTCTCCCTGCCCAGGGAAGGGGATGGGGCAATGTGACAAGTATCCTGGGATTTGGCTCTGGGAGAGTCTGGTTCCGTAGATAAATATTGAATTTGTTTGCCTTTTTCATCTGCTGTGTATGAGGTTAAAAGGGTTATTCCACACTGCAGTACAAGTACTCTACTTTGTACTGCCCAGTTGGCCTCATATCTATTCAGTTAAATTGGACAATATCACGGTAGAGTGGATTTCAGAATTTAAGTTGGTAATCCATTTGATTCCCTCATTTCAAGATTTTTTCTCTCCCATGAAAACTGTTGGCAGTCTGATTCAGTCTTTCTCCCGCTGTCTGTCACACTCCTGATTGAGTTATTTCACACTGAGACACACTTTCTAGATGTTTTATCACCAAATCCTCCCTTCTGAACATTGTGAGCACTCCCTTTCTACTCGTGGAAATACATCTTCTTCCCAGGCTTAAAAGATGCTGAAGTCCCATTACCATCCCTGAACACAACACTTTTTCTCACCCGCCTCTGACTCTAAGTAAACACAGTTGGGACACACTATTTGCACAATTACCTGTCAAGGGAAAAAAACATCTCTTAATCTTGTATTGAAGTGTCATGATTAGTTCATTAGAAGGAAAATGGTCTAAATTAGAGATACATTACCAAGTGTGATAAGATCACCCACTTAATTACAGAAGGGCCTTGGAGATTGCCTCCTTTTGTGCTTTAATTACTTCAGGGAAAGGCAGTTCTCTACTTCAGAACCATTAATAACACCTTCTGATCTAGCAAGTGTCTTTTAAGTTTGCCAATAAGTAAATGAGGGAAATGTATGCACTTTTGCAACAGCAAAATTGCTCAAATCCAAGCCCCCTCTTTGCCAAGGCTAATTCCTCCCTTGATTTTTTTCCCCTCCCAACTAAATTTGCACTGGCAAGATTTGTATTTCTGGCCCAAAATAACTGAACTGTTGACCCTTCCATATCACTTATTTTAATAAGATCACCCTAACCTGTAGACCATCAAGTTTCCATCCAGTCGCTCACTCAGCAAGTGTTTCTTCAATTACCAAGTCTTGAATTAACCTTTTTTAACCTCTGGTATTGCTCCAGCAGGGTTCATACTGTAGAAATCATTTCTTTTTTTTTTTTTAATAATCCTTTAGTAAGTTTTTTATGAATTTAACTCCTTCTGAATTGAAACCAGTGGATCAGTCTTTGAAACTTCAGGCATCTGTTCAGTGCCCAGGAGACTGTTCTATATTCAGTAAGTACCCAGTGCAGGACTCCGTACACTGTAGGCATATAGATAACTCATATATATGTATATATTATTTTACACATGTATGTGAATATATACATATAACATGAATACACACACGAGAAAAACCCTACAAATACATCTGTGTTCATCCTTCTTATTCAGTAATGCTATCAATGCTACCAAATCCAACCATGTAAATGTTGCTGAATAGATGGAAGCCAGATTGCCTCACTTTCCCACATTGTGTACAAGTAGCAACAGATCTTTATTGTATTAGTGGATTAGTCCCTTATTGAAACTGTTTTCACTGACATCTCTTTATATTCTGATCTTCCTGAAGTTTCTTCTCTGTGAGAGGACCCCTTCTCCCTATTTCAGCAGGCCAGCTTTTGACTGCAAAGGTCTTCGAAGAGGGCATGGCTGTGTCCCCTTTCTTGCGTTTGTTTTCACTACATTTAAGAAGATTTTTCTGCTTTATGAAGTCGTGTGTGACCCCTTTCAGTGCCCCCAAAGAATCACTACTACCATCCATTCTCCTTATATGTGCCATCTAGCAAAGCTTGGTTGCAGTGAGTATTGCTTTAATGCTGATGAGGAGACAACCTTGAATCAATCAATCATACTTTTTTAAGCATTTACTGTGTTCAGAGCACTGTACTAAGATCTTGGATAAGTATAGTAAAATATAATAGTGTTGGCAGATATGGCCCCTGACCACGAGGTGCTTACAGGCTACAGTCTTGCTGCCAGATAGAAGATTGGACACCACAATAGGCCTTCATTTTGGCATGGAGTGTGACATTCAGCCTTGTAATTGTCCGACTAACCCATGCTGGCTTTTTTAAAAATGTTTTCTCTCTCCTTATCTGTGCATTACTGGGTGGTATAATGCCTCCATAGCAGAATTCAGTGATGACTCTGGGTTTCCCAGGTGTAGGCTAGTATGTGACTTCCATTTTCTTCAAGCTTATCATCTGACCATAGTGCTGCGCTGCATCAGCCAAAGCATTCACACTAATTTCATATATTCTTTAATGGGTGCCTTTAATATGGTCATCTGCCTGTATCATTTGATAGGTAGCTTGGCCCAGCGAATAGAACAGGAACCTGGGCATCAGAAGACAATGGTTCTGATCTTGTATCTACCACTCGACTGCTGTGTGACCTTCGGAAGTCATTTAACTTCTCTATGCCACAGTTTCCTCATCTGTAAAATAGAGATCAAATACCTGTTCTTCCTCCTTTATAGATTAGAAGATCCATTTGGAAAAGGAACTGTGTCCAGCTTGATATCTTATATCTACTTCAGTTCTGGGCATATGGTAAGCACTACCTCAAAGGCTTTTATGATACTCTCAATGAGTTTTCCAGTGGATTGGAATTATATGTTGATGCCAATTTCTATATTTCCCTTTGCAGCCAAAAGAGTGACAGCACAGAATTGTTTGACAAAGATAGAACCTACCATAAAGGCCTGTTCCTCTTTGATAGTGATGAGGAAAGGGGCACATTATGTGCATTCAACTCTAACTCAACCAGCCAACTCACCAGGGAATAGCTTAAGAATCCTGCCTCATTTCTCAGGTAAATCAAATTTGTGAGGCAATTTCCAGAGCCCTGTCGTTGACATCAAATGCTTTTCTAAGAACAATAAAGGCACCCAGCACAGTTTTCTGCCCACAGTAGTTGGTCAGTCCAGTGTGGTGCATGTGGTAATAATAATAATAATAATGTTGGTATTAAGCACTTACTATGTGCCAAGCACTGTTCTAAGCACTGGAGGGATACAAGTTGATCAGATTGTCCCACGTGGGGCTCACGGTCTTCATCCCCATTTTACAGATGAGGGAACTGAGGCACAGAGAAATTAAGTGACTTGTCCAAAGTCACACAGCTGACTAGTGGCAGAGCTCGGATTAGAACCCATGACCTCTGACACCCAAGCCCAAGCTCTTTCCACTATGCCACACTGTTGATGGTAGTTGCTCCATCAGTGCTCTTGGCGATAATGATGTTAATGTTCAGAGCAGGGAGAATTCAGGTCAGATCCCATCAGCAAACCAAAATGTGGAATTAAAGAAATGATTGGGGTGATTAAGATTCCAAGTGTCTTTTTGCCTGTATCAAGTAATTGGGGTGCTTTCCTTTATTTTCTGGATATTGTCCTCATCTTTCATTTTTCCTTGACAATACAGAAGAGAATACTTTCACAGAATGACTGCAACTACACTGGAATAGGTCTATTTTAAAAATTCAATTTCCACTGGAAAATTGTTTTTTTTTTTCCCAAATTCTTCCCCTTTCTAGACTGTGAGCCTTCTGTGGGCAGGGAATTGTCTCTTTTTGCTGAATTGTACTGTCCAAGCACTTAGTACAGTGGTCTGCACATAGTAAGCACTCATTAAATATGATTGAATGAATCTGCTTGAGGCATAAAAACTCTAAAGCACCAAGGCAGCATTAAGTAGATACTGCCCCAAGCAGACTAAAGTGTCTGGAGCTCTTCCTCAGTGTCTACCCCAGCAATCCTGGTGCCAATAAGCCCCTTTGATTGATATAGAGCATCTTGAACTGTCCAGCAACTAGCCCTGTTCTCCCTTCCTTCTGACCTCTTTGTAGGGTCTCGGGGTAGATGGATGACGGGGTAAGGAAGGAAGCTGAGAACCATCAGCACCTTCAGTCACAACTGTCAATCAGGAGAATTTTGATGTCAGTCAAAGCCCAGTGGAGGGTTTCAGCTTTGTGGCAAATGTTTATCTCTCCACTAGCTGCAGCTAATGTTATCGGGATGCCCTGATCTACAAATGTCAGATGCCATGAGACTACCCAGAGACTAGTCTAGGATCACTGAGAAACTAGTGGATTCAGTACAGATTTTTTTGTGCCTTGTGGATATGATCAGTGTGGAGGGACCAGAAAATTGACTCAACGCAGATTCTGCCTGTCTGAGGCCAACGGCTCTGAAGAGAGGTTGCCCGGCCCTCAGAGCCTCCCAGTCTTTCACTGTGCTTTGCTTCTGCATGGCAAATAGAAGTTGATTTGGCCCCATGGAGGGCTATGCTTCAGATTGTGGCCTTAGTGGTTGGCTGCTGTGAATGCTGGTCCCTGGACACCCTGTCTGAGCACTGGGAAGCCTGAAACGCTGCTCTTTTAGTGCCCTCTGGTATTTTTTTACTTGATTTAGCAATGTCCTCATCTTTTTATTCTGTTTCTCAGTTATGTCAATCTTCCTTTTGGGTTCGTTGTTCTCCCTTTCCCTCCCTGTTCTTAAATTAATAACCCTCTGGGGTCCAGAGATGAAGTGTGATTCTTATTCTTGTTATTTTTAATAGTGGTTAGTGCAGTAGGCCATCGATGAATACTGTTGAATGAATGAATAAATTAATAAATGTGAATGAAGATATTTTTAAGGACTATGTGGCAAGCACTGTACTAAGTGCTGGCGTAGATACAAGATAATCCAATTGGAAATAGTCCCTGTCCCTCATGGGGATTACAGTCTACGTAGGAGGGAGGGCAGATATTGATCGATAACTTCAAAGTTTCCCTTTAGCCATTTTTGCAATGATCACCGTTTGGCAGTCAGACTTGAAATACAAGCTCTAAGTGGCTTATATTTAAATCCTAGATTTGAATGGCATATTTCATGGGGACACCTCCCAAGGTATCTTACAAGTTTAGTGTATCATCATAACCATAAGACACTAGAGTCCTCTAACCTTTTATTGGCGATAGCTTCATCTGGGGTGAGATATAACAGGTAAGGAAAGGCACATCTTGGCCTGTGAGTTTCCAACCTAAGGAACGCTAGAGAGTTGCTGCTTTTACTAAGATTGGAACTGATTCATGCTTGGGGCCCCGAAGTCTCTTCTTTGACTCTCCTGCTTACTCAGCTAAAGGGAGTCACAAAGCAAGTATCAACCGGACTCAAATGAACAGATTGTGTTTTTATGCTTGCTACACAAATAAAATCACCAGAGGGTATTAAACTGATCTAGATTGTTGGGATGGGAGAAGGGCCATGTATCCCATTTGGCCAATTTTGAACAATCTTTGTCCCTGCCCTAAAAGTATCCGTAGTTGGGCCTCAGTGTTCAAAGACAAAGTTTCTTATGGTGAGAATTTATCCATATACCACAGTGATTTGCTCACTATGCAAATAGGATCATCCTTTACCTTCCAGGTTTCCTGCTGTTATACACTCTTCTGGGGGTGTTGAAACCTAGTGAAAGTGAGTAACAATGAGCATTGTACAGCGTGGCTTAGTGGAAACGGCCCAGGCCCGGGAGCCAGAGGACCTGGGTTCAAATCTTGGCTCCGCCATTTGTCTGCTGTGTGACCTTGGGCAAGTCACTTAACTTCTCTGTGCCTCAGTGACCTCATCAGAAAAATGGGGATTAAGGCTGTGAGCCCCACGTGGGACAACCTGATGCCCTTGTATATAACCCAGTGCTTAGAACAGCACTTGACACAGAGTGCTTCACAAATATCGTTATTATTATGTTGTACAGTCTAGTAATAATAATAATAATGGCATTTATTAGGTGCTTACTATGTGCAAAGCACTGTTCTAAGCACTGGGGAGGTTACAAGGTGATCAGGTTGTCCCAAGGGGGCTCACAGTCTTCATCCCCATTTTACAGATGAGGTAACTGAGGCACAGAGAAGTTAAGTGACTTGCCCAAAGTCATACAGCTGACAATTGGGAGAGCCTGGATTTGAACCCATGACCTCTGACTCCAAAGCCTGTGCTGTTTCCACTGAGCCACGCTGCTTCTCTAAAAAGCAACATGGCCTCGTGGAAAGAGCATGGGCCTGGGAATTAAAGGACTTGGATTCTAATTCCAGCTCAGCTACTTGCCTGCTGTGTGACCTTGGGCAACTCATTTAACTTCTCTGTACCTCAGTTTCCTCATCTACAAAATGGGGATCAAATCTTACTCCCTCTACTTAAACTATGAACCCCAGGTAGGACAAGTACTGTGTCCAACCTAATAATCTTGTATCTACCCCAGTTCATAGTACAGTGCTTGGCACATATTAAGTGGTTAACCAATATGATAAATATTGGTCATTATTAGTAGTACAGTGCAAGTGCTAAGTATAGGACTCTGCACACAGTAAAGGCTAAATAAATAACATTGATTAATTGTTCGTAGAACGGTCATATTCAAAGCATGGCTCAGTGGAAAAAGCATGGGCTTTGGAGTCAGAGGTCATGGGTTCAAATCCCGGCTCTGCCAACTGAGCTGTGTGACTTTGGGCAAGTCACAACTTCTCTGTGCCTGTTACCTTGCCTGTAAAATGGGGATTAAAACTCTGAGCCCCCCTGGGACAGCCTGATCACCTTGTAACCTCCCCAGCACTTAGAACAGTGCTTTGCACATAAGTGTTTAACAAATACCATTATTATTAGTAGTAGTAGTATTAGTATTATTATTCAAAGACTCCCAGTATCTCATTGTCAGCGATCCTATAAAAATCCTCAGGGATTCAGTGGTTTCTCTAGACTGTGTAACTTTACTAGATTCTCACACCTTTTGGTGGATAGCTTTGTTGCTCATCTTATGCAAAGGAATAGGGGAATGAATATTAATCTCTGGGAGATAAATAGCAAGCCACTACTTATGCTGGATAGACAGCTCTTCCTAGAATGCTTTGTGGATGATCTTGTCGGATGTTTCTGTCTTGGGTAATTTTTATGGTGTTTCTTATGCACATACTAGGTATCAAACACTATTCTAAGCACTGGGGTAGATACAGGTTAATTAGGTTGGACACAGTCCCTGTCTCTCATGGGGATCACAGTCTAATAGGAAGAAAAACAGGAGAACTGAGATACAGAGAAGTTAAGTAACTTGCCCAAGGTCACACAGCAAGCACTTGGAAGAGCCGGGATTAGATCCCAAATCCTCTAACTCCTAGACCCATGGTCTTTCCACTAAGGCATGCTGCGTAGGGTAACATGGGAAACAGTGGAAAGAGCACAGGACTGGGAGTCAAATGACCTGGATTCTAATGCTGGCTCTGTCGGTAGTCTATATGACGTTAGACATGTCACTTAACTTTGTGCCTTAGTTTCTTCAACTGTAAAATGGCTATTAATAGAAGGGTATTGGCCTAGTGGATAGAGCACAGAACTGAGAGTCTGAAGGTGATGGACTCAAATCCGGCTCAGCCACTTGTCTGTTGAATGATCTTAGGCAAATCACTCAACTTCTGAATGCCTCAGTTCTCTCATCTGTAAAATGGGGATTAAGACTGTGAGCCCTAAGTGGGACAGGGACTGTGTCCAACTCGATTATGTTGTATCTACCGCAGCATTTAGTATAGGGCCTGGCACATAGTAAGCCCTTTACAAATTCAATAATTTTTATTATTATTACTGTTCTCCCTCCTACTTAGACTGCGAGTCCCATATGGGACAGGGACTGCGTCCAAACTGCTTAACTTGTATCTACACCAGAGGTTAGAATAGTGATTGAAACATATTAGGCACCTAACAAATAACATAATACTAAATAATGTGTGTCCTTCTAAGGACACAGGCAACTCTCTAACACCCCGTGTTTGTCAACAACCCCTGTTTAGGTTTGGGATATGAATCCTAGACTTTTGACTCTTTATACAATCTAGCAGTAGCTTACTCCTCTGCCTCCTATCTGATGTTATGTCAATTTTGACAAGGTGTTTTTAATATTCTATATTAACACATTTCTTTCTAGGATAAGTCATTCAATCAGTGGTGCTGCGTACTGGGCACTGGGAAGGTTCAGAAATAACAGGGTAGAAGTTCCAGGGAATTTCTCAGCATTTACAGTCAAATGGGAGAGGCAGATATTTACAGAGGTGAAAGGCAAAGGAAGGACAAATATAAAGCAGAAAGTCACATTAACACAACAGGATGAAACAGCTGAACAGATAATTAAATGCACAAATATATAAATAATTTATAAATGAATTCATTCAATCATATTAAGCGGTTACTATGTGCAGAGAACTGTGCTAAGAAATAGGGAGAGTACAATATAACAAGACACATTCCCTGCCAACAATGAGCATACAGTCTGGAGACCTTGGGCAAGTCACTTCACTTCTCTGTGCCTCAGTTACCTCATCTGGAAAGTGGGTATCAAGACTTTGAGCCCCATGTGGGATAGGGACTGTGTCCAACGTGGTTACCTCATATCTGCCCCAGTGATTAGAGCAGTCCTTGGCACATAGTGCTTAACAAATACCACAATTATTATTATTATTAGATATAAAAATGTACATACATCGGCAAGTGATGAAGATATGATTGAGGTACCTTAGTGCTAAAGATGGGATAGTTATTAGTAATAATGATGATAATATAATAATGGTATTTGTTAAACACTTACTATAGAGAAGCAGCACTGCTCAGTGGAAAGAGCACGGGCTTGGGAGTCAGAGGTCATGGGTTCAAATCCCAGCTCTACCGCTTGTCAACTGTGTGACTTTGGGCAAGTCACTTAACTTCTCTGTGCCTCAGTTACCTCATCTGGAAAATGGGGATTAAGACTGTGAGCGCCACGTGGGACAAACTGATCACCTTGTATACTCTACAGTGCTTAGAACAGTGCTTTGCACATAGTAAGCACATAACAAATGTCATTATTATTATTATGTTCCAAGGCACACAGCAGATATGTGGCAGAGCCATAATTAGAACCCACATCCTCTGGAGCCCAGGTCCTTGTTCTTTCCACTGGACTATGCTGCTTTCCTAGATGGGAGAGGCCAACAAAGACACCTCCTTCCTGATGTCTCTTTTCAGTTTAAAGTAGTAGCAGTATTTATTGAGCACTTACTGTGTGCAGAGCACTGTACTAAATATTGGGAAAGAATACACAGTTGGGAATTAGACACAGTTCTCATTCTGAGAAAACCCATGGAGGTGTTGTCTTTCAAATGTTTACACAATCGTTCCAGTAACCTATCAGAAGTGTTCATTCCACCCAAGCTTCTTCAATGCAAACTGCAAAAACAGGAAAAAAAAAATTCAGAAAGTTCAAAGAGCATGTGTGTGGGAGTCAGAGGGTCTGCTTGAGTTCTAGTCCTACCTGTCACTGGATCGTGCTTGTGGACAGGGAATGTGTTAGCCAACTCTGTTGTACTTTTCCAAGTGCTCATACAGTGCTCTGCACATAGTAAATGCTCAATCAATCGATCGTATTTATTGAGCGCTTACTTCGTGCAGAGCACTGTACTAAGCGCTTGGGAAGAACAAGTCGGCAACACATAGACAGTCCCTACCCAACAGTGGACTCACAGTCTAGAAGGGGGAGACAGAACAAAACCAAACATACTAACAAAATAAAATAAATAGAATAGATATGTGCAAGTAAGATAAACAAATAAATAGAGTAATAAATATGTACAAACATATATACAGGAGCTGTGGGGAAGGAAAGGAGGAAAGATGGGGGAGATGGAGAGGGGGATGAGGGGGAGAGGAAGGAAGGGGCTCAGTCTGGGAAGGCCTCCTGGAGGAGGTGAGCTCTCAGTAGGGCCTTGAAGGGAGGAAGAGAGCTAGGAGGGCATTCCAGGCCTGGGGGATGACGTGGGCCGGGGGTCGATGGCGGGACAGGCGAGAGCGAGGTACAGTGAGGAAATTAGCAGTGGAGGAACGGAGGGTGCGGGCTGGGCAGTAGAAGGAGAGAAGGGAGGTGAGGTAGGAGGGGGTGAGGTGATGGAGAACCTTGAAGCCCAGGGTGAGGAGTTTCTGCCAGATGCGCAGATTGATTGGTAGCCACTGGAGATTTTTGAGGAGGGGAGTAACATGCCCAGAGCGACCACTGATTGATTAATTGCAGTACCAACTTGGACTAGTCACCTAACCTTTCACATTTCAACTCACCTTCTAACTTGTCTATGCTGACAGCTTTCCTGCCGCCAACCTCTTGCAGCCTGGAACTCCTTCCACACCCCCATATATCACAAACCTCAGCCCTGACCATCCTCAAAGTTCTCCCAAAATCCTATCTCTTCCATACAGTCACAACACTGTTAGCTGATATCCAACAGCCATGCCAGATGAAATAATTTATTATGCTTCTACTGTGTGATGATGATGACATTTGTTAAGCGCTTACTATGTGCAAAGCACTGTTACCAGGTGATCAGGTTGTCCCACATGGGGCTCACAGTCTTAATCCCCATTTTACAGGTGAGGTAACTGAGGCACAGAGAAGTTAAGTGACTTGCCCAAAGTCACACAGCTGACAAGTGGCGGATCTGGGATTTGAACCCATGACCTCTGACTTCAAAGCCCATGCTCTTACCATTGAGCCATGCTGCTTCCCCGCATAGGGACCATCTCTCTATGTTGCCAATTTGTACTTCCCAAGCGCTTAGTACAGTGCTCTGCACACAGTAAATGCTCAATAAATATGATTGAAAGAATTCACTCTTTCCACTGAGCCATGCTGTGCAGAGCATTGTATTGCAGTAGTCTGGGTAAAAATACACAGATCAGAATTAGTTCCAATCTCTGGACCTCCAGTTCAAGATATTATAAGCAGGGAACTTGTCTGCTAATTCTCCTGTATTGTACTCTCCCAGGCGCTTAGAACAGTGCTCTGCACATAGTAAGAGCTCAATAAATACCAATGATTGATTAATGAATACGAAGGCAAGACAAAAAACAACTCTCAGAATATGATAGGTCCAGTGTTAAAGGGTTCTGGTAGAGGTCTCACAGTACTTTCCCCCAGGACATCGAGACATCCTGTGGTTCTGCTTGGCAAGCCGATGGGATGGAAAGCCGAAGGGCCTGCTTCTGCAGCTTGATTCCCACAAGGAGAACAACTAGCTACATACTAGGCTGGAGGAACGAATCCTCTATCAATCTCCTATCTTCAGTTTATTTTTTCCCCGTGTAGACAGGAAGCTCCTTGAGGACAGGGTTCATATCTATCAACTCCATTGTAGTGTACTAATCCAAGGCCTTAGTACACTGCTCTCCGCACAATAAGCACTCAATAAATACTATCGATTGGATCTAGGAGAAGAAAGACAAAAGTCAGAACAGCATATTCAAACTGATGTTACCCCAAGAGTACTGCACTTATTTATTTACGTGTTCAGAATGAATGAACAAACGCATATCTCCTTTCCCCTGTCACACTCCTTTCCCCTGTAAATCCGTATTACTCCCTCACAGAGATCTCCGCTCTCTGGACCCCACCCATCTTTCGGAACGCCTCACACCCCACCTCGCCGCCCTCTCCTCTCTACCCAGTCTTGATGATCAGATTACTGCTCTCAACTCTACCCTTTCTACTCAGCTAGACACGCTCGCTCCCCTTTCCCTTCGCCGCTCTCGCACCACTAACCCACAGCCCTGGATCACTGCCACTGTCCGCCTCCTTCGCTCTTATGCTCGAGCTGCCGAACGCTGCTGGCGAAAGTCTAAGCACCATGCCAACCTCGTTCACTTCAAGTTTATCCTTTCCTGCCTTAACTCAGCCCTCTCTTCTGCCAGACAAAACTATTTCTCCTCCCTTATTGACACCCATGCCCATCACCCCCGCCAGCTCTTCCGTACATTCAACTCCCTTCTCAGGCCCCCGGTTCCTCCCCCTCCTCCTTCCCTCACCCCCAACGATCTGGCCTCCTACTTCATTAACAAAATTAAATCCATCAGGCCCGACCTCCCCAAAGTCTCTTCCCCCCTTTCTCCAACCCCCCGGCTCTCAACATTCTCTGCTACTCTCCCATCCTTCCCAGCAGTATCCTCAGAGGAACTCTCCTCCCTCCTCTCAAGTGCTACTCCGGCCACCTGTGCTTCTGACCCCATTCCCTCTCATCTTATGAAATCTCTCGCTCCATCCCTTCTCCCCTCCCTAACTTCCATCTTCAACCGCTCACTCTCCACTGGTTCCTTCCCCTCTGCCTTCAAACATGCCCATGTCTCTCCCATCCTAAAAAAACCCTCTCTTGACCCCACCTCACCTTCTAGTTATCGTCCCATATCCCTCCTACCATTCCTTTCCAAACTCCTTGAACGAGTTGTCTACACGCGCTGCCTAGAATTCCTCAACAACAACTCTCTCCTCGACCCCCTCCAGTCTGGCTTCCGTCCCCTTCATTCCACG